>NC_051853.1:115613983-116824456 GCF_905115235.1 Hermetia illucens | reverse complement strand
TGTCGTAAGATTCATTTCTTTGGTGGATTAGAGTCGGTAGCCATCCCGACATCTGCTGTCCCGCACATGGCTTGATTCTCGATGGGCAGAACCACTTGGACTCACCTCGGGCTTCGAGTTTAAACGCGTGAATGCTTCCATCCAGGGGCACTCATATGGTGCCTGCAGCGGCCCCCGAGCAGCATCCACTCTGATGAGGACCTGCGAGCACGTCTTGAGATCCCTGGAGCGCTGACCGTTGTACACGAGTGTCTCATAGGTGTCCTTGATAGTCCTTGATATACCCCGCAATCACCTTGAAGTCGTCACGGAAAATTCCAACCTGCTCCACGTATTCGGGCACTTTTTCGAAAATTCAACAACAATACTACCGAATGTAGTTTCTCTAAGCTGGTTATGCATGATGTTCAGCACCATGTCCAGGACTTGTTCTGCAAATTCACCAACAGCCCATACTGGCAAAGAAAGCCCGCGCCTAAAATGGGGGTGCTAATATCCGCCAAAACAAAACAGACTCATGTCGAATTATCCGCATCAGTTGCTCCTGCAGCCGGTAATAGCTGCACTTGTCGAACCCGTCCGACAAGAGCCCGATGGTCTCCTCATCGATACTTACGAGCGAGTGCAAATGGTGCGTCGAGTTGACGGAATCACGTCACCCAAAGGCTGGCACTCTTATCGCCGCCGGGGCGTTGCAGAGCCCAATACCGACATAAGCCTCTGCGGCGCATCGGGTGTCGACATATCGCGCCACACAGAACAACGACAACCAAGAACAAGTCGGGAAGCTGGACGCTTCAGGCATGAAAGGTTTTGTGTATTTCTTTTATAAAGACATTTGAGTGTGAATTTATCC
Source organism: Hermetia illucens (assembly GCF_905115235.1). NCBI lineage: Eukaryota > Metazoa > Arthropoda > Insecta > Diptera > Stratiomyidae > Hermetia > Hermetia illucens. Next base: position 116,823,600 of record NC_051853.1, on the reverse strand, counting down.
CATTAATACGTAACACATAATATACGCATATATTATGTGAGAATATTCACTTTCGGGTGATATTGACATTCAAAATCTTGAATTCCAAAAGAAATGACAACTTTGACCTATTATAACTTTGTTAGTAATAGTGCGATTTCCACCAAACTTGGTAGGCTCAAACTCTATATGATAGCCTACATTGCTGCAATTTCGTGGTGCTAGGATGAACTTAAGGGGGGTTTTGCAGCCAATTACTGAAAATTATAGTAATATATTATTATCAACTTATTTGAGGGGATATCGGTATGGCCTAGCCACCTATAGTGGCAGCCTCTTAATTTTTTTTTAGATTTTTCGGTTGGGCAGTTGCTGAGAATGGCCCCGTTAAATAAATGATCACTTTCGGCAGATCCTGGTCGGGGGTGACTTCAATGCTAGGGCACTTGAATGGGGCATGCCTCACACAGATTCCAGAGGGAAACGAATTCTGGAAATGGCGGCGAGAACAGGACTGATAGTTCTAAACACCGGATCTACCCAAACGTTCCGGCGCCCGGGCTGCGAGGGAAGCATTCCAGACGTAACCTTCGCATCGGAATCACTGGTGCACCTCGTAACGCTTGACGTCAGAAACGCCTTCAATTCCGTAAGATGGAAAGACATTCTAGGCACACTAGACAATATCTTCAACGTGCCGAACTATCTCTTACGGATTTTGAGGGACTATCTGAGGAACCGCTCCTTGCTCTATGAAACACTAGAGGGTCAAAGGTGGATGGAGGTCACGTCGGGAGTAACACAGGGATCCATCCTAGGGCCGGACCTCTGGAACGCTACCTATGACAGTCTGCTTAAACTCAACATACCAGAGGAGCCGCGCCTGGTCGGCTACGCAGATGATGTCGCAGCGCTTGTTGCTGGACGCACTGTCGAACAGGCGCAAAGCAGACTCGGCATATTGATGCGACTCATGGTTTCAACCTTGCACTGGAAAAAACCGAAGTAGTCATCCTGACTAAGAAGAGAATTCCGACCCTGCGTCCCATATTGTTCGGGGAGTCGATAATCGAGTCAAAATCAGCGGTAAAGTACCTCGGGTTGACTCTTGACTCAAAGATGAGCTTTTCTGAGCAAATCCAAGCAGCAGCGAACAAGGCTGCGGCTGGAGTTTCGGCGTTAAGTAGGCAAACATTGGTGGTCCTACGTCCAGTAGGCGACGCCTCCTGATGAGCTCAACGCAGTCTGCCCTGCTCTACGGCGCAGAGGTATGGGCTGGCGCTCTTAACAAGGAGGTATATCGTAAACGCCTCGCGCAAGTACAGAGACGGGGAGCTTTGCGGGTGGCGTCTGCGTATCGCACTGTCTCTGAACCGGCCGTGATGGTGATCGCGGAAGTCATCCCCGTTGCCCCTCTTTCTAGGGATCGTCAGGCCATATACTCGTACAAGCGCAAGGAAGGTGGTTGCTCGCGAAGAACGGCAACACACTCTAGACGAGTGGCAGCTCTCTTGGCGAAATGAAACTAGAGGCAGATGGACTGCGCGGCTCATCGGCAACTTAGGTGCGTGGCTGAACCGGAAGCATGGTGAGACTGATTATTTCCTTACCCAATTTTTAAGTGGGCATGGAAATTTTCAGTCGTACCTGCACAAGATTGGAAAGGCGCGTTCTCCGGATTGTGTGTTTTGCAATGGAGTTGAGGACGATGCCCACCACACTTTTTTTTCTTGTGGAAGGTGGGGTGGAATTCGTCAGCAGCTCTATTTAAACACAGGAGATCTCTCTCCAGACAACATTGTGGAAGAGATGCTGAGGACTGCTGACAGGTGGAACCGTGTTGCCTATTACGTTCGGGCCCTTCTTGTTGCTAAGAAGATAGAACTCAACCGGTGGAGGAGCCGGATGGCAGGGGGTTCCTTGAACTGACAGTTCCGTTCCTCCTCTCCACTCCCGTTGGTGAAAGGAATTCCCTGATTTGAGGGCCCGCAAGGCGGGAGAGTTCGGGGGCTAGCCCGAAGTAATGTGACAAACGGTTCCAGGCTAGCTCTCTGACGATGGGGAGGTGTTTAGTTGGTAGTCCGACGACGTACCGAATCGGGAGTCCAATACTGTGTGCGTAAATGCATTCACCTAATAATTTAATAAAATAGAAATATGAGTTTTTTTAAATATACTTATTTATTGTGCTTTTGAGTTGGCAGTTACCAACTAACTACAAATTTGACCCTTTTTCCTATTTATACTAACAATATCTTATAAATTAGTGCACTTACTGCATTTTCTTGCTTAAGTGCAAATATCATCATCATCAACGGCGCAACAACCGGTATCCGGTCTAGGCCTGCCTTAATAAGGAACTCCAGACATCCCGGTTTTGCGCCGAGGTCCACCAATTCGATATCCCTAAAAGCTGTCTGGCGTCCTGGCCCACGCCATCGCTCCATCTTAGGCAGGATCTGTCTCGTTTTCTTTTTCTACCATAGATATTGCCCTTACAGACTTTCCGGGTGGGATCATCCTCATCTATACGGATTAAGTGACCTGCCCACCGTAGCCTATTGAGCCGGACACAACCGGACGGTCATGGTATCGCTCATAGATGTCGTCATTGTATAGGCTACAGAATTGTCCATCCTCATGTAGGGGGCCAAAAATTCTTCGGAGGATTCTTCTCTCGAACGCGGCCAAGAGTTCGCAATTTTTCTTGCTAAGAACCCAAGTTTCTGAGGAATACATGAGGACTGGCAAGATCATAGTCTTGCACAGTAAGAGCTTTGAACCTATGGTGAGACGTTTCGAGCGGAACAGTCTTTGCAAGCTGAAATAAGATCTGTTGGCTGACAACAACCGTGCGCGGATTTCATCATCGTAGTTGTTATCGGTTGTGATTTTCGACCCTAGGTAGGAGAAATTGTCAACGGTCTCAAAGTTGTGTTCTCCTATCCTCATTCTTCCTGTTTGACCAGTGCGGTTTGATTTTGTTGGTTGATTCGTCTTCGGTGCTGACGTTGCCACCATATATTTTGTCTTGCCTTCATTGATATCCAGCCCAAGATCTCGCCCCAATGGCCGTCTGCTCGATCTGGATGAAGGCAGTTTGTACGTCTCGGGTGGTTTTTCCCATGATGTCGATATCGTCAGCATAGACCAGTAGTTGGGTGGACTTGAGAAGGATCGTACCTCTTGCATTTACCTCAGCATCACGGATCACTTTCTCGAGGGCCAGGTTAAAGAGGACGCATGATAGCGCATCGCCTTGTCGTAGACCGTTGTTGATGTCGAATGGTCTTGGTGATCAAATTCGTCGAGATACCGAATTCTCTCATGGCCGTGTACAGTTTTACCCTGGTTATACTATCATAGGCCGCTTTAAAGTCGATGAAAAGAAGTTTGTAATTAAATCTTTTAATTTAGGTAAATAATATTTTCTTTATTTTTCTCTATCTCTTCTTCTTCTTTTTCTTCAGCTTTTTTTCCCGTTCACAAGCGGGGTCGGTTCGTCGTGATCGGTTTCGCCATTTGGCTCTATCGAATACCTGTTCTGGGTGCAATCCCCATCCAGCGCATCAAGCCACCGTTGTTTCGGCATGCCTTTTGGTCGTTCACCATCGACTTCGATGTTCAGACCAATCTTGGCAAGTGCACGAATTACATGACCATACCATAGAAGACGCCTCTCTCGCAACTTTTCCGCGACCGGTGCAACCTCATAACGCTCGCGGATATCCTCATTTCAGATGTGATTAAAACGTATGACGCCACTACGTAATATCTTCGTCTCCATTACCGCAAGACGTCGTTCATTGTCTTTTTATTTTTATAGTTGGCCAACACTCAGAAATTTCAATGTAGTTTTTCTCTATCCCTTGATGATTCGAGTTAACATGTTCTTTAGCTATCATTTCTTTCATTTGGGGTTCAAAACAATTCCATAAATGTCTTGAAGCTTGAACAGTTGTTTTAGGATAAGTTATTTTCCATAACTCATGGAATATTTCTGGAATTGTAGTAAAATTTCTTTGTTAGGGAATTTAATTCCAGCTGTTGCGATTTTTGGAATGTGGTTATTTAAAATATAATTTATTGTTTTTTCATCGTATTCCGGAGATGTGAAACTTAAAATTTTTCTATCTAATATTATCTGCTTGGGCTGTATGTTGATTTGGTACAAGAGACTCGTTTTCATTGTTTGTGAGTGGATTTCCATTCTAGATAAAAGCGTCTAGAATATAATTTTCGTTGCCTTGTATGTGTTTTATTTCGAATTCATAGGGTAGGTAGGTAGGTATCAGTGGCCGCTCCGAGGAGCCCAATTAGCACGGTTTCCTTTCCTTCTCCTGTGCTAGGTAGTGCGAGTAGACTGTGGAGGTCTAAGGGGAGGAGATGCAGGAGTACATTGAGAGCATCTGCCGGCAGGACTGCAGAGCCCCAGTAGCACCCAGTTTCGTTCTATTGTATTTTTAATTCAAAGCCTGCCACCATACAATAGAACCGTACGTTAGGATCGGACGCACTACAGAAGTGTACATCCAGAGAACCATCCTCGGCCGGAGACCCCATTTCTTTTGCAAAGTTTCCCTTGAAGGCTATACAGGCCTTCTTAATCCTCAGTTCTATGTTCAATCTCCAATTTAGCTTAGGATCCAGGAGTACACCCTGATACTTTACATTAAAGGAAAGAACCAATCTTTGTTCATTCAGCCGGGGTAGATGGAATTCAGGTATCCTTGTCTTGGTGGTGAATAGCATCGTTTGCGAATTCGTACTCCATAAGTTTTAATATTCTTTTTTGAAATTTTGAATTATCTTCTTTAATATATTGTAAATATATTAAGGGTTTATGGTCTGAAGTATAAATATCTTTCCATAGATGTATGGTCTAAAATATTTTGTAGCCCATACAATGGCTAATAGTTCTTTCTCAATTGCTGAGTAATTTGTTTCACTTTGATTCAAAGTTCTTGAGGCGAAACATATCGGTTTGTTGTTTTGACTAAGCACAGCTCCGATAGCAAAATTAGGATATGCTAATATGAGTTCGTTTTGTATATATAATTTAAGAGAGATGAATGAATTAATGTTTGTCATTTGAATTGACTTTAGAATCCTTTTTAAGGTAAACTGTAAGAGGTTTAGCAATTTTGGCATAATCTCTTATAAATTTCCTATAGAATCCCGTGAGGCCGAGAAATGATTTAATTTGTTTCTGGGTTGTTGGAGTAGGGAATTTTTGAATGGCTTTAAGTTTATCAGAGTTTGGTTTGATTCCGTCCGCAGTAACAATATGTCCCAAGAAATCTGTTTGTTTTTTCAAGTTGAATTTTAAGATTTGCGTAGTAAAAGTTTTTCTTTTTCGTTATACTGAATATATTTGAATTCAGTTTTTATTGTTTGATTAGTTGTTCTTCTTTATTATTTAAGCAATTTTCCAATAAATTCAGTTTATTTTCCTCAATTTTTGATGCTATTTGGGAAGAAATTGTGGTATAAACATAATCATCACGTGAATTAAAAGGTATGTTTATGCCATTTATGGTAACTAAATTATTACCAAACTCGATCACACTTTTTAAAGGCTGAAGTATGTTTTGACTTATTATAGCGTCAAAATGTTGATTGTTGAATGGTATTATTTTCTATTCTATTCTTGCACCTTAGGGGTGGAAGTCATAAAGTCTTGAATTACTTTAAATTGCTTGTTTAGATAAAATAACAATTGCTTTTTCCAATTTATGAAGTCTATATCAAGCAACACAACTTTCGCTCATCAGTGAAGTAGAACAACCTGTGTCGAGTAAACACCTAACGAGAATACCTTCGATATTTAATTGAACAATATGGAGTTTATTTTCGAGGCTGGTATAAAAAAATGTTGAATATGTAGTGAGGATTCACGACTCGCTACGGTATTCATGGAAACATCTGAGTCCAATGAGAAGTTATTTCCTTATCTATTGAATTCATTTGGCCTGAAGTTGCTAGACCTCTATTTTCACCATAACGAATATATATCCCCTTTCCACTAAAACACTAAAAGCGTCTTCAAGTATGGTTGTTTTATAAGAATGTAATATGACCCTTAAAGGTTCTGGGCACTTATTTATAAAAACACTTTTCACGATGTCACTCTTAGTTTTTAATATTTCTACTTTTTGCCCACTACTATAACTATTATTGTACTTAATCTTATTATTTAATCTGCATAAACACTTACATATGTGTTCACATGTCCTGACTGCTGAAGTAAACCGTGCTGATAGGAGTCGTTCAGTAAGTTGCACTTCGTTCACCGGTGTGTCGAAATGGTTAATAAGCAATGCCTTAACCTCGCTCCCCTGTGTGGTGATGTGAGAGTTGAAGGTCTCCCTCGATGAATGTATGTAAGTCGTTTTGATTTCCATCGACTGGAGCTATCGATGAAATACATATAAAGAATTATTTGAAGCCCATGTCCTTTATCCTTGACGTCCTTTCTATAATGCCCTCCAGTGCTGTCTTTCGACGTATCTCCTTTGTGATGATCTCGCCAATTGTTTACCGCGTGCTTCGTTTGTATGAATTCCTTCGTTGGAATATCGTCGAATGGTTCGCAACGTTGATACTTTGTGGCCGACTGCGCCAAATATAAGTTTTGCAAATGAAAATTAATAAATATAAACTTAATAAAATAGAAATATGAGCTTTCTAAATGTATTTATTTATTGTGCTTTTGAGTTGACACTTACCAACTAACTACATATTTGACTATTTTTCCTATTTATACTAACAATATCTTGCTTTAGGTTATACTCTTGTAAATTAGTAAAAATATATTATTTTCTTGCTTAAGTGCATCGGTTTTTAAGGTTTTGTGTGAAACAAAACCTTATAATCTGGTGTTCCCTTTACATGCAGTAAGTAGCGCCATTTTGTGTTAAGTTTAAAGGGGCTCCCCATATATGTGAATGGACGGTGAACATTTTTTTTTCACAGAATGTAGCCATGTGGGGTATTAAACCAAAGGTCTCAATTAGTACTTTTCGAAACTGGTTAAATATTTGATATTTTTTTAAACATAGGGGCGTGAGGGCTCAAAATATGACGTTCCCAGAACCTATCCAACCGAAAAATCTGAAAAAATCACCGTAGTGTATCTCTACGAAATCTAGGCCTCAAAATATATCCGCAAAGAATTATTTTGTTTTAGTTTTTTAGTCATTTGTATATGAATATCAATTATTTGAACCAGACATATGTGTATGTAGATTTATAGTACATACGTGCTAATGAACTTTTCGGGTAGTACTTAATTCAGATAGATCTAAGAAGCAAATCGGAAATATGGGTCCGGTTAATTTATATACGTGCATATATGTGTACAGTATTCGGAAATAGGCAAATTATTTGTTTAGGATGAGCGTAATATCTATGACTGTAATATGTACGTATGTCTCGTAGTTCGGAAAAATATGAAGGAATATATATTATCTAGAAAGCCATTGTTATGACACCGTCGTATATTGGTACGGAAGGCATGATGCGGATGTAACCAATGTTGGGGTTTAGAGAAAAAATCACTTTTTCCACGAAAATAATTATTATAAAAAATCTCTTCATCATTGATAAAATCGTGTGTACTTCACTAGACAATCAACTGGAAAAGTTACAATTACAATACTTTTCACGACGATCGGATGAAATGGGGATTTCGAAAACGTAGTTTCGAAGAAAAAAGAACACTTTTGAAGTTTAACACTATAACTTTTCGAAATCATAATAATATGGCTCATAAAATCTTTTCAGCTTCTCTCTGCTACCCCACAACCATATTTTGTTCTTAACATTGCACCCAGTATCTTTGCCATATTGAAAAGTGAGTGTGCCTTAAATGCGGTTTTCTTCATAGGAATTATTTCAGAGAAACTAATTTTAAAAATATTTCTAAGTTGTTTTTGTGCAAGATCGCTATTGATTAGGGATGTTTTATCGTATGTTAAGCAACTAAGAAAGGTTATTTTGAGCGAGTGAGAAAAGTTAAAAAAAAAAAGAATTTCAGACTGATATACAGGCCATTAGACATACGTTATCAGCCTGTGAACCACTTATACAAGTTTTAGTGCTGCCACTGAGATCTCAACGTCAGATTTAGAAACACTGATCAACAACTTTAACATTTCTTCGACTAAAAAGCCCTACAGAACTTCAAGAATCGAACGGGAAAATATCCTAACCACTTACTCAGCGATGATGTCAATACAGTTGACTAGATTAGGTTGTCACCAGTTTTTATTGTTAAATGTATATACATTAAACACGGCCGAGCAAAGAACAAATCTATCATCTGAATACAATCCAAATCCATCAATTTGAACAATATACGTTAAGTTTCCAAAAAAGCAAGTTTGCCACTTTTTTATTCAAATTCCGTTTTTGTATTAAGTTGCCTATTCTGAATATAAATTCTTTAGAATTCTTGTATATAAGAAGATAAGTCGAAAATACAATTATGTTTGGTTCAGTCACTAGCTTTCGGGTTTGATTATCCATATCTAGCGTGAGTTCTGGACAGAACTCACTTTAGCATTTGGTTCATACATCATGATCACAACTTCACTTTCAGGAGCTCTTTCCTGAAATAAAAAAAACATTCTGTATCCACTTTTTTTTCTGAATCTACTTGATCCATTCTAATAAACCAAAGTTTGATTATTTATAAGAAAATCTAAACCATAAACGTCTAAAACTTCAAAACACTACCTCCGCTTTTTAAAGTTTTCTGCGAAACTAACTACACGTTAAATGTTCCTAACTAAATTCCAACACATACTGGATGCAATTCAGTTAGAATAAGCATTTTTAAGAATTAGAAATAGAACGAGTTGAGTTGCATTTTAGAATCTTAAGTAGAAACTCCGCGGAAATAAATTGTCATTTAAAACTTTAAATTTATCTTTTTCAAGGTTTTGTGTGAAATGAGGATATTTTAGTTTTCTATTGTTAGCGTTTTGTAGTTATTTATGTATCAGTATGAATTACTCGAGACAGACATGTGTATGTATATATATATATGTGCTAATTAAGTTTGCGGGTAATGTCCAATAGGATAGACATGTGCGTACGTTAATACGAATGATACTTACTTTAAGTACATAAATGTATGCTTCTACGCAAGGAGTAAAATAGCAATATGTGAAGACACGTTAGATCATTTTGGATGGTCAACGTTTATTTATTTAGGATAAGGGCAATATTCTTCAATATCTTTGATATGTATGTATATTCAGTATCCGGACTTGTTTTCATAAAGTAACGATAACTAGCGCGATGATAGTTTAACAGATGAATGTGTATCATTATAATATGGTTGCTATTGACCCCTTGGTGGGATATAGTGCGTCAACCACACCTACACCGCTCTCGGTTATACGAAATGCACTTCTGCGCCCCCACGACTTCACGAGACGCTCGCACTCCTCCTCTACTGCTCTACGCCCAGGGCCCCTGGGGCGGCCCACTCGTCGGCTATCTTGAAGGGATAAATTCCTCAGCATGGCGTAACCCGCAATATAATTTCCGCCCCTCCTTAATGTGTGACCTATCCACTACCACTTCCGTCTTCGCATCACAATGCGTAGCACGATAGACAGACCGGCGCGCCGACAAAGTACTTCGTTTGAGATAGTGTGAAGCCAGCGAAATCTGATGACACGATGCAGACAGGCATTGACGAAAGCTTGAAACTTTTGGGTAACAGTGAAGTTCATTTTCTATATGCTATTCTCATATAGCAACACAGAAACAATACCAGCACGGGACAGTCTCGACTTGATCTGCTGGGATAATTGCATTTCCAGATTTTAGACAGGACTGTGAAAGCGGATCTAGCGCTGTTAATGCGTTGAGCGATATCCAGCTCGGTGCCACCGTCCGCAGAAACCACGCTTCCTAGATATACAAATTGATCGATGCTTTCAATGTTTTGCCCATTAAAACAGATAGGGAGAGTGCCTTGACCCGTCAGACTGGTTTTGTTGCTGTTTATCTGTAGTGCGACTCTACTTACCTCTTTTCCAAATCTGCAGTCAGTTGGCCAAAATCCATGATTCGGTGAGAGAGCAAGCAGATGTAATCAACATAATCGAGGTGTCATTAAACTCCTCCCCGTCCTCCGGACGATGCAGCATGAAGAACGTCATCATCATCAACGGCGCAACAACCGGTATCCGGTCTAGGCCTGCCTTAATAAGGAACTCCAGACATCCCGGTTTTGCGCCGAGGTCCACCAATTCGATATCCCTAAAAGCTGTCTGGCGTCCTGGCCCACGCCATCGCTCCATCTTAGGCAGGGTCTGCCTCGTCTTCTTTTCCTACCATAGATATTGCCCTTATAGACTTTCCGGGTGGGATCATCTTCATCCATACGGATTAAGTGACCCGCCCACCGTAACCTATTGAGCCGGATTTTATCCACAACCGGACGGTCATGGTATCGCTCATAGATTTCGTCATTGTGTAGGCTACGGAATCGTCCATCCTCATGTAGGGGGCCAAAAATTCTTCGGAGGATTCTTCTCTCGAACGCGGCCAAGAGTTCGCAATTTTTCTTGCTAAGAACCCAAGTTTCCGAGGAATACATGAGGACTGGCAAGATCATAGTCTTGTACAGTAAGAGCTTTGACCCTATGGTGAGACGTTTCGAGCGGAACAGTCTTTGTAAGCTGAAGTAGGCTCTGTTGGCTGACAACAACCGTGCGCGGATTTCATCATCGTAGTTGTTATCGGTTGTGATTTTCGACCCTAGATAGGAGAAATTGTCAACGGTCTCAAAGTTGTATTCCCCTATCCTTATTCTTGTTCGTGCTTGTGTTTGACCAGTGCGGTTTGATGTTGTTGGTTGATTCGTCTTCGGTGCTGACGTTGCCACCATGTATTTTGTCTTGCCTTCATTGATGTGCAGCCCAAGATCTCGCGCCGCCTGCTCGATCTGGATGAAGGCAGTTTGAACGTCTCGGGTGGTTCTTCCCATGATGTCGATATCGTCAGCATAGGCCAGTAGTTGGGTGGACTTGAAGAGGATCGTACCTCTTGCATTCACCTCAGCATCACGGATCACCTTCTCGAGGGCCAGGTTAAAGAGGACGCATGATAGCGCATCCCCTTGTCGTAGACCGTTGTTGATGTCAAATGGTCTTGAGAGTGATCCTGCTGCTTTTATCTGGCCTCGCACATTGGTCAGGGTCAGCCTAGTCAGTCTTATTAATTTCGTCGGGATACCGAATTCCCTCATGGCCGTGTACAGTTTTACCCTGGCTATGCTATCATAGGCGGCTTTAAAGTCGATGAACAGATGGTGCAACTGTTGTCCATATTCCAACAGTTTTTCCATCGCCTGCCGCAGAGAGAAAATCTGATCTGTTGCTGATTTGCCTGGAGTGAAGCCTCTTTGGTATGGGCCAATGATGTTCTGGGCGTATGGGGCTATCCGGCCTAGCAAGATAGTGGAGAATATCTTATAGATGGTACTCAGGAACGTGATACCTCTATAATTGCTGCACTGTGTGATATCTCCCTTTTTATGTATGAGACAGATTATGCCTCGCTGCCAATCGTCAGGCATTGATTCGCTGTCCCATACCTTGAGCACAAGTTGATGAACCACTTGGTGTAACTGGTCGCCTCCATATTTAACCAATTCGGCTGTAATTCCATCGGCTCCTGGCGACTTATGATTTTTTAGCCGATGAATTGCACGGACTGTTTCTCCTAAACTTGGTGGTGGCAATATTTGTCCGTCGTCTTCAGTTGGCGGGACCTCCAACTCGCCGATGTTCTGGTTGTTCAGTAGCTCATCAAAGTACTCAACCCATCGCTCTAATATGCCCATTCTGTCGGAAATCAGATTTCCCTCTTTGTCTCGGCAGGATGAGCATCGAGGTGTATAAGGCTTCATCCTGCTGACTTGTTGGTAAAACTTCCGCGCCTGGTGCGGTTGCTCCCTGTACTTTTCTAGTTCGCAGACTTGTTGATTCTCCCAGGCTTCCTTTTTCCGTCTGTGAAGTCGCTTCTCCGCTCGACGGAGTTCGTGATAAGTCTCTGCGCGTGCCCGCGTTCTTTGAGAATGCAACATTACTCGGTATGCGGCATTCTTCCGTTCCGTTGCTAGCTTACATTCATCGTCAAACCAGCCGTTCCGACTCCTTTTGCGGCTGGGGCCAAGTATATTTGTGGCCGTATCCATGATAACGTTCTTCAGGTGGTTGTGAAGATCATTAGTTGATGCTTCATCTCCAGGTCCTCTATTGACTGCGGTTATTGCGGCATCCATTTCCCTCTTATAGGTGTCGCGGAGGGTTGTGTTGTGGATGGCTTCAGTGTTCACTCTCACCTGATTGTCAGAGGGGATTCTAGGTGGTATTGTTATTCGAGCTCGGAGCACCATGCCAACGAGATAGTGATCCGAGTCTATATTGGCCCCCCTATATGTTCTGACATTCATCAAGGCTGAGAGGTGGCGGCGTTCGATCAACACGTGGTCAATTTGGTTGAAAGTGGTCCCGTCTGGAGAGGCCCACGTATGTTTGTGGACCGCTTTCCGCGCAAACCAGGTACTTCCAACAACCATTTCGTGTGACCCTGCTAATTGAATAGTCCGCAGTCCGTTATCATTTGTTTTTTCGTGTAAGCTATGGGAGCCAGCGTATCGCCTGAATACGGGCTCCTTCCCTACTTGGCTGTTAAAATCCCCAAGTATGATTTTGATATCATATCTGGGACAGGCTTCGAGGGTTCTTTCTACTGCCTCGTAGAAGGTATCCTTCTCCGACTCTGCAGTCTCCTCTGTAGGGGCGTGAACGTTTATGAGGCTTATATTTCTAAACTTGCCTCGCAAGCGCAGAGTGCATAGCCGTTCGCTTATACTTTCAAAGCCGATAACAGCAGGTTTCATTTTTTGGCTGACTAAGAAACCTACTCCGAGCACATGGTTTACTGGATGGCCGCTATAATATATGGTGTAGTGGCTCTTCTCCAGGAAACCGGTCCCTGTCCATCGCATCTCTTGCAACGCTGTTACATCAGCCCTATATTGGGACAGGGTATCGGCTAGCTCCTTATCAGCTTCATCTCTGTACAGGGAGCGCACGTTCCATGAGAAAATGCGCAAATCGTTGTTCCTTTGTCGTTGCCGGGTCCGTCGTTTTAATATCCATCCTATCCGAGGCTCCTGTTGTGGCTTCGTAACGGTTGTTTTCCGTGTAGGGTTGTCAGCCCTACCCAACCCCCAACCTGGAGGACCAGTTGGTACAATTTGTCCCGTTTTTAGGCGCGGGAGACTCGCCTTCATCCTTCTCCGTCTGCAGCTTTTCGTCAAGAAAGAGCTCCCAGCGGTCACCACGTGGAGGTGGAGATAGGGTTTGGTAGTAGAGCTGTTGGTGTTGGTTCAGCAGGCATTTCCCAGGTTTTATGCTCCATCGTGGGTACCAATCCACGTTTCGCCCCGGGACCTATACTACCCTTTGACCACCGTCAAAGTCACCGATAGCAACGTCACCGATAGCAAAAAGAAATAATATTGGTGACAGGATGCAACCATGTCGGACTCCGCTTTGGACCTCAAAATCCTCCGGGATTTTACTTCGGTGCAGCATGTGACATTTTGCACCATATGTCGCTCTAATAATAGCTTTTAATTTCTCTAGAATGCCCCTCCTGCGTAGAATACTCCAGATACACTTCCTGTTTACGCTATCGAAGGCTTTCTCGAAATCGATGAAGAGCAGATGCAGTGAAGATCTAAACTCTGCACACTGTTCCATAATGATCCGTAGGGTGTTGATGTGGTCAACGCAGAACGATCCCGAGCGGAACCCTACCTGCTCTCTGTTGATCAAGCTTTCGGGATGTTTTTTGGTGCGTTCCAGAATTATCTTTGCAACGGTAGGGAGCACGCAGGCCCCCCTCTAATTGTCACATTTGAACCCAATGGTTATTGATGGTCTGCAATTGAACCGCGTAATACAATTTTGGCTGACCATCGTCATGTATTGCATCCAGCAGTCCGATCAGTACTTCTATTGCTCGTTTTTAGTGCGGATTGCATTTACACTGCCTGCGTCATCCTCAGATGGTGCCCAAGGTTCTTGCTCAATGGCCATTTCCCGTATTGTTTTCCCATTGGGTTGCGCTGGTTCGTCCACTGAAGTCATCATCGTCATCATCAACGGCGCAACAATCGGTATCCGGTCTAGGCCTGCCTTAATAAGGAACTCCAGACATCCCGGTCCACCAATTCGATATCCCTAAAAGCTGTCTGGCGTCCTGACCTACGCCATCGCTCCATCTTAGGCAGGGTCTGCCTCGTCTTCTTTTTCTACCATAGATATTGCCCTTATAGACTTTCCGGGTGGGATCATCCTCACCCATACGGATTAAGTGACCCGCCTACCGTAACCTATTGAGCCGGATTTTATCGACAACCGGTCGGTCATGGTATCGCTCATAGATTTCGTCATTGTGTATGCTACGGAATCGTCCATCCTCATGTAGGGGGCCAAAAATTCTTCGGAGGATTCTTCTCTCGAACGCGGCCAAGAGTTCGCAATTTTTCTTGCTAAGAACCCAAGTTTCCGAGGAATACATGAGGACTGGCAAGATTGTAGTCTTGTACAGTAAGAGCTTTGATCCTATGGTGAGACGTTTCGAGCGGAACAGTCTTTGTAAGCTGAAATAGGCTCTGTTGGCTGACAACAACCGTGCGCGGATTTCATCATCGTAGTTGTTATCGGTTGTGATTTTCGACCCTAGATAGGAGAAATTGTCAACGGTCTCAAAGTTGTATTCTCCTATCTTCATTCTTCCTGTTTGACCAGTGCGGTTTGATGTTATTGGTTGGTTCGTCTTCGGTGCTGACGTTGCCACCATATATTTTGTCTTGCCTTCATTGATATGCAGCCCAAGATCTCGCGCCAATTGTCACCTGCTCTATCTGGATGAAAGCAGTTTGTACGTCTCGGTTCGTTCTTCACAGGATGTCGATATCGTCAGCATAGGCCAGTAGTTGGGTGGACTTAAAGAGGATCGTACCTCTTGCATTTACCTCAGCATCACGGATCACTTTCTCGAGGGTCAGGTTAACGAGGACGCATGATAGAGCATCCTCTTGTCGTAGACCGTTGTTGATGTCGAATGGTCTTGAGAGTGATCCTGCTGCTTTTATCTGGCCTCGCACATTGGTCAGAGTCAGCCTAGTCAGTCTTATTAATTTCGTCGGGATACCGAATTCTCTCATGGCCGTGTACAGTTTTACCCTGGCTATGCTATCATAGGCCGCTTTAAAGCCGATGAACAGATGGTGCAACTGTTGTCCATATCCCAACAGTTTTTCCATCGCTTGCCGCAGAGAGAAAATCTGATCTGTTGCTGATTTGCCTGGAGTGAAGCCTCTTTGGTATGGGTCAATGATGTTCTGGGCGTATGGGGCTATCCGGCTTAGCAAGATAGTGGAGAATATCTTATAGATGGTACTCAGGAACGTGATACCTCTATAATTGCTGCACTGTGTGATATCTCCCTTTTTATGTATGAGACAGATAATGCCTCGTTGCCAATCGTCAGGCATTGATTCGCTATCCCATACCTTGAGCACAAGTTGATGAACCACTTGGTGTAACTGGTCGCCTCCATATTTAACCAATTCGGCTGTAATTCCACCGGCTCCTGGCGACATGGTTTTTTAGCCGATGAATTGCACGGACTGTTTCTCCTAAACTTGGTGGTGGCAGTATTTGTCCGTCGTCTTCAGTTGGCGGGACCTCCAACTCACCGATGTTCTGGTTGTTCAGTAGCTCATCAAAGTACTCAACCCATCGCTCTAATATGCCCATTCTGTCGGAAATCAGATTTCCCTCTTTGTCTCGGCAGGATCAGCATCGAGGTGTACAAGGCTTCATCTTGCTGACTTGTTGGTAAAACTTCCGCGCCAGGTGCGGTTGCTCCCTGTACTTTTCTAGTTCACAGATTTGTTGGTTCTCTCAGGCTTCCTTTTCCCGTCTGTGAAGTCGCTTCTCCGCTCGACGAAGTTCGTGATAAGTCTCTGCGCGTGCCCGCGTTCTTTGAAAATGCAACAGTACTCGGTATGCGGCATTCTTCCGTTCCGTTGCTAGCTTACATTCATCGTCACACCAGCCGTTCCGACTCCTTTTGCGGCTGGGGCCAAGTATGTTTGTGGGCGTATCCATGATAACGTTCTTCAGGTGATTGTGAAGATCATTTGTTGATGCTTCATCTCCAGGTCCTCTGTTGACTGCGGTTATTGCGGCATCCATTTCCCTCTTATAGGTGTCGCGGAGGGTTGTGTTGTGGATGGCTTCAGTGTTCACTCTCACCTGATTGTTAGAGGGGATTCTAGGTGGTATTGTTATTCGAGCTCGCAGCAACGAAATAGTGATCCGAGTCTATAATGGCCCCCCTATATGTCCTGACATTCATCAAGGCTGAGAGGTGGCGGCGTTCGATCAACACGTGGTCAATTCGGTTGAAAGTGGTCCCGTCTGGAGAGGCCCACGTATGTTTGTGGACCGCTTTCCGTGCAAACCATTCATTAAATAGATGTTTAATTTTGTTGTAGTAATTTTCGATGAAATAAGCCTGCGAGAGTTGTAAGTGCGAATTTCTAAATCCGTCTCTTCGAATCTGCTCCGTGCTTCGTCCAGGCACCACAATCCTTCTTAATATCTTTAAAGTAAAGTGCCGTTTCATCCTTCCGAAAATTTGCATCAATTGCTGGATCACCATGGCTTCTCATTACCGAATGAGGTCATCCATGTTGCCCATGTCCACGATGTTTATCTAGCCCGAGCTAACTGATTTGTCATGGTAACATCACGTTCGGATCATCAAAAATTAAAAAAGAAGACGTTTCTTCCTACCGCGATTCGAACCAGCAGAGATCGACACTCTCACCACGATTTGCTCACACGGTTCGAAAAGGTTGACTTTGCAATACCCGGCACTATAACTATGAGTTTGCAGCACGAACAAAGGAATTAATTGAAAACAATTAAACAACTTGAATTATTGTTGCATATATATTTCTACCAGATTATGCGATTTTGAAAACGTAAGGTTCTAATGAACTGTAAGGTAAATGACATGCGCACAATTTTAATAGATTAAAGACAACTAGTATGAGTATTGCAAACGTAAAATTCTACAAGATTACAGGTTAATGACATGAGTTTTACAAGTGTACTAATTTACGAATAATGAACATTGCCCCCATTTATCTCTAGCTTGTAATGTTTTTCCATTTGTTTGTCTGACCATTTACTTTAGTATGATACCCACATTCAAAGTCTTAGAATGTAATAAATTTATACAGTAGTGACAATTTAAATCTATTGTAAGTCTGTTAGTAATAGTGCGATTTCCGTCAAACTTGACATATCCGACCTTTCTACCAAATTTCGTATCAATAGAAGTAACCGTTTTTTATTATAATCGGTTCAATGTCTGTCTGTCACACTCACTTTTCTCAGAAACGGCTATACCGATTGATTCGAAATTAGGTGAGAAGGTGGAGACTGAACGCCATACGTTGAGTGATATCCTTCTACGTTGAGATTAAAGGGGGTATACATTTTTTTTTGCACCTAATACTGTCGTACGGAAGGTCGCGGTTCAAATCTCACTGGTGGCAGTGGGATTTGTATCGTGATTTGACGTCGGATACCAGTCGACTCAGCTGTGAATGAGTGCCTGAGTCAAATCAGGGTATTATGGGAACTACAACCACCCGCTCGAGACGCCAAATTTCTTTGATTTCCCGAGCCAGTGGCTGATAGTTCACCTTCTTCTCCACGTATTTCCATTGCTATTATGGGGGATAGCAACATAAATTATATACACAGAGCGACCCGTCTTGTCAACTAACAGTACGTCAGGCTTGTTATGTAGAGTATGGCGATCAGTCATAACTTGTCGGTGCCAATACATTCTGTAAGCAGAACTATCAAGTACTGATTCCGGCTCATATCGGTAAATCGGACATGTTCCCGTGATCAGCCCATGCTTGTATGCAAGGTTTTGATGGATAACCTTATATACATCATTATGCCTGGTGATGCATTGCACCGGTGCCATAACATTACAGCCAGAAATGGGATGGTCCAACGTCTCTAACGCCGAACCACACATTCTGCACTGGTCGTTCTCCACCCGTTCTTTGATGATGAGCTTTTTATGAGCTCGGGTGGCGACCACGCCATCCTGAATGGCACATATAAACCCCTCCATCTCAACAGAGAGCTCCCCAGCACACACATCTGTTCGACAAATCCAAATCGACGTGTTTACCGTGCATTGCCTTCGACTTCCATTCATCGATGTGCTCTTGGTCCGACCTCACCCCACTCAGAGGATTAAAAGATCGATCCTTCAAGTTAAGTGGAGTCAGCCCACAGACAGCCGCATGTAAGCGACTCGCTTGCTCTTTGCTGTAAAAATAAGCGCGCAGTGAGTCGACTCGGCGATGATGTTGTGCCGCCACGTCAACCACGCCCCTACCCCCGATGTCATGAGCCAGTTCATCCGCTCCATGGCAGACTTTGGATGATGCTTTCGGAATTTGGATATACTCGTAGTTGTCCGTATCCGCCGCCGGACGTTTTCCAGATCGGTTTTCGTCCACGGCAATATTCCGAATGCATAAGCCAGTGAAGGGATAGCGAATACATTCAACGCGCTTATTTTATTCTTCTCCAAGAGATGCGATTTCAGCACCAGCCTTACATGTCGCAGGACTCGGACAGCAGAGCATCCTTCAGATCACCAACTCGAGCATGGGTTCCTTGCAGAATTCCTAGGTACTTGTAGAAGTCTGTCTCGGTCATAGCTTCAATGTGGAGGTCACCAATGCTATGTCCGGCATGCGGCTCGTGATGACCTTTGCGGATAGCTTGGATTTGACACTTGTCTAATCCAAACTCCATCTGAATATCACGGCTGAACATGTCTATTATTCGCAACAGATTTCTAAGATGGTCGTCAGTACCAGCATACAACTTGATGTCATCTAAACACATCAAGTGTGTCAGTTCACACTTAGCCCATAGGCCATACTTTATTGCAAAACCAGGACCTCTAGCATCATTCACTAGTCATTAAAGGGGGTTCAGGGCCATACAAAACCAAAGGGGACTCAACGAATCCTTCAGGAAGATGCCTCTCCGTATGCGGATGGGCTCTGAGGTATTAACACCCTCAGATGTACGCACAGATAAGGTGGTATACCACCCTTCCATAACTGTTGCGAAAAACTTTATTAGTTTTGGATCAATGCGATACAGATGTAGGATATCGATTAGCCAGGTATGCGGAATGCTATCAAAAGCCTTGGCAGAATCGATATAGCAACTAAAAAGGTTTATTTGGCCTCTAGTTGCTTGTCCTAAAACTACCGAGTCCGATAATGAGTTGCTCTTTGCAACCCCTTGATCCAACTCGGCAGCCCTTTTGCTCCTCGGACAGAATGTTGTTGGTCTCGAGATGCGCATTGATCCTTCCACTAATGATGGACGTTATGAATTTATAGGGGGTTGGTAAGCAAGTAATCGATCTTGTGTCTGCGGGTTCCTGCACCGTGTCCTTAGGGATAAAGTAGATAATCCCCGCAGTGAAGAAGAGTGGAAATCACTCCGGCCGACTCATGACCTTATTTATACTGTGTGCCAACCGACTGTGTACGCTGGTACATTTCTTATACCAGAAATTCTGCACCCGATCCAGACCTAGACTCCACACATTCTTCCAGTTCTTCGAGCTGTTTATGGCTCGTCGACCAATACTCTTTCGCTTCCGTCACCGAAAACTATAGTGTCTGGACGCTCTGTTGGGATTCGTTGAGAGATCTGAGAAAGTTCCCCTGTTTCCGTCTGCCGGCATTGCCAGTGCTGATCTGAATCAGTCTAGCAATGTCCTGCCTTAGTGAGTCCCGCCGACGTTCCAGACGAATTTTCCATGGTGGATCTCTTTGGTCACTCAAACCAATAACACGAAAGCGAATCTTCTGACCGTGCAATCTGATAGCCGCAACTGCACCACAATACACAAGTGATTGTAGTTGCAGCAGCGACATATCAGCACACAGTCGAGATGCAATCTCATCATTGGTTTGAGATAGAATTCCCGGAGTTGTTGAAGATGCCTAGAGCCTGGGAATACCTGGTCTATGTAAAGAATCCATATCCGAGAATTCTATACACGCTGTTTTGGAATTCGTCTCGAACCTCAGCTGGACGGTGGAGAACAGTGCTTCGGCGAATACTGAAACTGGTGCCTGCAGTGCGGCGTGGTGTTGTTGATGCCGCCGCCTCTGCCCTCATCGACTCTCGGTCACCAGTTTCCCCGATGGGCTCAAGTCGAATACGTTCCCTGATGCTGGCCGGGATTGTGTCGCTGCGAGTAATAAAGCGGTACTGGTCTGCGACTTGCTGCACAGCCACGTGCGCAAATTGCGGGAAACGCTCGACAAATCTCTGGTGCAACAAGGGGCGGTAAGAGGTTGTACCCGCCCTCGCCGTTATTTCGTAGTAGGAGCGGATGCTATAGAGGTTCATTTCTTCAGTCCATTTCTTCCGCTGCCTACGTGAACTTACTGAAGTGGTCGCCACAGATTGTGGCGAAACAGCTGCAGCAGGCGAAGCTATGCTCCTGGCCGTCGTGGCACCTAGACGTCGAACCGCCCCACAACTAGCGGTTCGACGTCGTGCTGTCCATTACGAGAGCTCGACCCAGTCACCAAGTCAGACGACTTCCGCCGGTTATCCGTACCGGACCTCAAATTTCTTCTACGGCGGAGTTATTATTATTCTGTTAAGGGAAAGTCGCAGAACGTATATAAAGGTTTCGTCCTATTCCTCACAAAACCTGCAGGCAGTATCCATAGAAATCCCTAGCTTCCCTTGGTGATAGCTCAGCCGACAATGACCATTGAGAATTCCCACTATGATTCGGAGGTTCTTTAAGTGAGGTTTAAGCAATCCTTTGTGCGTATCCCCCAATAATCACCCTGGACTGCTGATAGGCCCTCAGTATAGTTCCCTCAACCGTTCCTCTTCATTTCATCATAGCCATGAAAACGTTTCCGATTCCACAGAAGGGTTCTGGCCAGTGTAAAGGCGTCCCTGCTCCCTTCTTCAGTTCATCCCCTGCCCCGTTGCCTTCCAACCCAGCATGGCCTGGAACCCAAAGTATCCAGACCTTGTTGGACGAGCCGAATGTATTCAGTCTCTCAAGACATTCAAACACCAGTTTATAGTTCACCTGGTTGGACCTAAGTGCCTTGATGACTGTTTGGCTCTCGGTGAGAATAGCTATGTTCTGCCCCTTGTAGTTCCTTTGCAGATTAAAGGAGGCACATTTGTCAATGGCCTATATTTGCGCCTGGAATATGCTAGTGTACATTGGCTCAAAGTACATTTTCCTTGGACCAATTATACCGGCACCCGCTCCCTCTGCTGAGAGGAATCCGTCAGTGTACCAAGTAATCAGTTGCTGGTTTAAGCCGTATGTCGCAGCCACACCCTCTCAGTTTGCCTTGTTACTCCAACGTGTTTCAAACTTCTTAACGAAGTGAAACCGCGTTGCCATGTTATCCCTTCGTATCAGTAATTCTGGTTACCACCTAGAAAGAATATTAATCTTCCTTCGATTTAGGCAGCTCCCCGCCTCACTGATACTCCCGGTCATCTTGAATATTGCCCTCCTTGTCTGCATCTGTATGTGCAGATGGAGAAGGGTTAATCCCAGAAGGACCTATTTGTTAGCACCTCTAGGAGTTTGTCCACTACCATACTCCACATCAGCGGCGATAGTACCCCGCCCTGTGGACAGCCTTGAGTAGTGTTCATGACAATAGAATTTGTACCTGTCGGTACTTCCTATTTGCCTGCTTTCTAGCATTTTGTACAGAGTGTTTTCCACTCCCTTGCGGCTCAGGGCATCTTGTATGTTTGTGTGCGATGTGTTGTGGAATGGTCCTTCGATATCTAAAAACGCGCGCAGTGTAATTTCTTTTGTTTCTATCCTGTAGTACCTCTGTCAGCTGATACAGAGCAGTTTCAGTTGATCGTCCTGCCCGGTAAGCCTGTTGACAGTGATGTAGGGGATTACGATTAAGAACGTTAGTTCTAATATAGTTGTCTATGAGCTTCTCCACCGTTTTGAGTACGAACGATGTTAGGCAAATTGGTCTGAAAGATTTAGGGTGAAAAGGATCCTTTTTACCCGCTTTCGGAATAAAGACCACTTTTGCCCGTCTCCATGCCCTTGGTATGTATCCCAGTGCTATGCCCCCCTTACCATCCTCGGAAGAGACTCTAAGATAATTCCTAGGCCTCTCTGGATTAGTACTGGGGAAAATGTCATTTACTCCGGACGATTTCAATGGTTTAAAAGTTCTCACTGCCCACCTTAGCCTAGCTTCTTAGCATACCTCTTTTGCTAGTTTCCAGTTCTTCTTTCTTCTCCTTTTATTCGTTATTGGGGTGCCAGGCAGAATGTTGTCGCCTGCCACCGTGGGGTAGGACCCCGGGAAATGAGTTCTGAGAAGCAGGTGTACCCTGTCCTCCTCATTCTCTGTAAATGTCCCATCATCATTCTTCAAACAGACAGAGGATATTCCCCGGCCTTTAGCTACAGCCTTGTAAAGCCTGGTTGCTTCTGTGATCTTTTCGATCCCTTCCAGAATTCCCTGAAGCTGTTCCGTTTTGCTTCCCTGATCGCGTCGCTATACGCAGTCAGTGCATGTTTGTACCTCTGCCAGTCCCCGGTTTGTTTTGCCCGGTTGAAGAGTTTTCGTGCCTCTGTTCTCATTCTGGCCAGGTTTTTGTTCCACCATGGTACATCCCTTGATGGCTTAACTAGTTCATAGCGGTTCGCTTATGTTTGCAAAGCCGATAACAGCAGGTTTCATTTTTTGGCTGACTAAGAAACCTAATTCGAGCACATGGTTTACTGGATGGGCACTATAATATATGGTGTAGCGGCTCTTCTCCAGGAAACCGGTCCCTGGCCAACACATCTCCTGTAGCGCTGTTACATCATCCCTATATTGGGACATGGTATCGGCTAGCTGCTCAGCAGCTTCATCTCTGTACAGGGAGCGCATGTTCCATGAGAAAATGCGCAAATCGTTATTACTTTGTCGTTGCCGAGTTCGTGGTTGTATTATCCGTCCAGTCAGAGGTTCGTGTTGTGACTTCGTAACAAGTTGTGTTCCATGTAGGGTTGTCAGCCCTACCCAACCCCCAATCTGGACGACCAGTTGGCACAATTTGTCCCGTTTTTTGGTTTTAGATCAGTAATGTGTTTGTGGTGTGACGCGACAGACAACAGTTAAAGAAAAAACGGAAACGATGTCGAATGTGAAGAAAATGAGTGAAGTTGCAAAAGGGAAGATTTTGGTGTTACGAACCGAATTTTTAGGTGTGCGGGAAATTTCGGCTAGCGTAGGCTACAGTAAATCTGCAGTGGCAACTTTTTTAAAAAAAATTTGCTGAGACTGGGTCTACTGAGCGAAAAGTAGGATCATGAGCCCATAGAAAAACTTCTGCAAGTGAAGATCGACTCTTAAAAGGATTAGTCTTGCGAGACTGCTTCAAGACGGCTGAGGACGTTAGAAGGCATTTTGTTGGACTTGGAGGAACACCAGGACTGTACGACGAAGGCTCCACTAGGCTGGGATATGTGCACACCGCGTTTGACCGCTCAAATGAAACAGAAACGCCCTGAGTGGGCTAAGGAGCACAAAAGCTGGGCTGTTGATGATTGGAAGAATGTGATCTTCTCTGATGAAAAGAAGTTCAACATTTCTGATAATAATGGAATGCAGTATGTACGCAGAAGGGCCGGAGAGCGTTATAGCGACTAGTGTATTCTACGAACATCAAGGCATCCAATGAGCAGAATGATTTGGGGATGATTTCCGTATCACCAAACTGGACGATTGGCTATGCTTGAAGGGGACAATCAAAGCTATTGATTATAAAAACTTCTTGGAAGAAAATTTGGTACCTGTCCTCGAACAGCATTTTTCGCATGTGGATCAAATGATGTTCCAAGATGATTCTGCTCCTTGTCATCAAGCTCAATTGGTAAGCATCATTTTTTCCTTAATTCTTATTCCATCCTCAATAATAGTTCGCAATTTCAACTGTCTTAGCTTTCCTAATTTTTAACAGGTAAAGATTTATTTACGCGAACTCCGTGTTTCCTGTATGTTATGGGCTGGCAACAGTCCGGATCTTAACTCAATAGAGAACCTTTGGTGCATAATGAAAGTGCCAGATAGCGAAAGAGGGGCCGACTAATTTAGAAGAGTTAGACAGACTAATCCGAAAGGTTTGGTATGAAGGCATTCCAGCAGAAGTCTTGAAAAACCTAATCAATTCAATGTCACGTCGAGTTATGGCGATTATAAAAGCGAGAGGCGGTTCAACAGAATATTGAAAAGCGCGTTTAATATGTGCCAACATTACCACTTGAAAGATCAAACATCAAAAGTTTGAAGGAATTTAATACAAGTAAAATTTGACAATGTGTTGCAAAGTATCTTTTAATAAACATGTGGAAATCTTTAATATTTTTTTTTTTAATTTTACCTAATTCTGTTGTTTGTAGATAGTCTGCAAATTTCCAGGTAAAAAATTTTAAGCGCAATAATTCGCGTTTCCGATCCTTGCCTGGCTTCTTGAATGTGGCTGACAATTTTGGTCATAAAACGATGTAATTTAACTTTTTCAACTTGTCCACATTTCATTGGCCGCGACTGACATAGATTTTGAGAACCTGACCTGTTTCACACACATTTTGAGTCCTCACTTCGCTGTTCCACTCTATTTCAAAAATCACTAATCGAGTCCTTTCTTTAGATACTCGAAATGACTATATTCTGTGGTGAAATTTTACACCCCCTTTTGCATGTTTGTATGACCCTCTAGCGAATTTTCTGCCGGATATCGCTTCACTGAGTCCCTTTTTTCACTGGCCTCGTGACCGCCCGCTCTGTTACCGGCCATTTGCGCGTCTCACGCTTCAGCTTTGTCTAAGATCACTTGCATACGGAAATTCCTTGGTTTTCCTTTAGCATTCCAGCTTTGGGGTAGATGCTTTCAAATTCACTTGCAATGGCAATGTTGTCCAGTAAGGAATTGGAAATGTTTGCTCTAGCAGTCATCCTGGTCTTGCGACGTGTTTTTGGTTGCCGTTTAGATAACGCGGGTTCGTGTGAAAATCCTGTTGGTGACTCATGGAAGAACCAGGCCTTTAACGCTTCCTTGAATGTGAGACTATCACTGTTGCAAATGCGCACATTGAAATTGAAGTTATGGAAGTCGTGCTTGGTCTTCACAGCTCGTGATGTGAAGTTCACATAACTTATTGATAGGTCTTTTCTTCATTTCACTTGCGAGTCCATTATATCCAGGGTGCAGGCAAGTTACTCTATCTAGCTCCCATTTCTAAGGTGGCAGTACATATTTTCCAGTAGTACCAGCTCACCGATTCTCGTATTTGTTCCTTCTTCAATTTTGTCCTTTGTTGAAACAAATGCAGATTGAGCTTCTTTAAGCGTTTCCAACTTTGATAAATGTTCGAATCATCTGGATGTTGTCCGGATAGCTGAGTGGTTAGAGCGCAAGGCTGTCGTACGGAAGGTCGCGGTTCAAATCTCACTGGTGGCAGTGGAATTTGTATCGTGATTTGACGTCGGATACCAGTCGACTCAGCTGTGAATGAGTACCTGAGTCAAATCAGGGTAATAATCTCGGGCGAGCACAATGCTGACCACATTGCCTCCTAGTGTACCGTTACGGTCTTGAATGAAGTGCTCTAACACACTTCAAGGCCCTGATCCAACATGGATTGTTGCGCCAACGATTATTATATTATCTGGACATGGTGCAGGATAAAATTTGTAGACCGATCAGGAAATCCCTTGGAGTTAGTGATTTAAGATCATTGGGATCGCTGGAAAGTTGTCTGATTGTCCTAGAATTGAGACACCCCTCTACTTGACATAGCATGGTTGTAAATTCCCCAAATGTTAGCAGTGCCTCACACTGGATGTGTTTCATTGATTTAATTCCTGATTCCCAATTCCCTTCGATTTGGGGGCTCCCGGGAGAATGAATTTCCAAGTCGTGCCATCGCTCGCTATTACTTCTGTAGCATGTTTACATGATTGTAATATGACTTCCTAAAAATCCCTTTCTAATTGATTCTTTGCTCGTTTACAAACTCCAAATGAATCGCTTTTGTTACCAAACAGATGAAGAGCACCACGTAGGCCTGATTCCCCTTGTTCCTCTTCCCTTACAATTTCTTTGGAGTAAGTAATGAATTTTTTGAAGAGTAGTTATCTGCAAAATGCATGCCGTACATGCCGTGTGAAATTGGAGATCTATGTCGAAGGCTGTGTCACCTTAAATGCTGCTATAGTTTACCTTCCCTTTTCACTTGTCGACTTATTGGGTGGCCAGTTATCATTTTTGGAAAACCATTGTGGACTGCTCCCCCAAAGGCGATGTGATATCAATTTAGCTGGATTTATGTCTCGTAAGGCTACATCCGCAGAGTTTTCATTTGAGGGTACGTTTTTCCAGATTTTTCTTCCAACAAGTTTGGGTATCTTAGATACGTTGGTGGCTACATATGAGTCTCAAGCTTCTGGATCCTTGATAATTTAGGCTCATGCGTTTTCCGAATTACACCATACAAATACCAGTGTACTTTGAGTGTACAGTGTTTTTGCAGCAACTGAACGAATGAAATTGCACCACACAGCTCAAGTCGGAAAAACGTTTTAGTTTTAATAGCGCAACTTTTGTTTTCGCAATCAAAAGGTTAATCTTGATTTCTTCGCAAGAAACAATGAAACCCTTTTCAGAGGCATCGCAGAAGACAAGTAGTTGAATTTCCCGGCCAAGGTGATAGTTAATTCATTGTGAAATTGCCAGTATTTCTACATGATGTAGTTCTTTCTCTAACTTCTTCCATGTGTCAACGATGTCTAATGGTGGTTGCTCGACCCAGTCGATCTCAATCTTCAAGATTTCTTGCATTAACTGTTTTGAAGCCATAGTTATTGGCGAGAATCATCCATATGGAACATTACCGCTATTTCGGAAGCAAGAATTCGTTTTGTTACTGCGGGGTTGGAATTTGGATTTAACTTTGAAACCAAAACTGTCTGTTGTTGGATCCGTATGTACGTCTAATACCTTGATTGTCTCGTCATTAGAGATGTCGACAGTTTTCTGATCTACTAAATTATTTGGAAAATGTATCAACAAAATTTCATTGGATACCCATTCCCTGAGTTTGAAGGAAGCATCCTTTGCCCAATAGCTCGATTATTTGCACTTGCAACATGAACGTTTCTCTATCGGTATCTGCTCCAATCAACAAATCGGTGACATAAAAGTCCCGTTTCAGTACTTTCTTTGCAATTGATAAGGCTAAAATTAATAAATTTTCTTGTGTATTATATTTGAGTCCTTACCAACTTTCGTATAAATTTAATACTTCCGTTCTGTATAAATGCGAACAATGGAAAATTGGTGCGCCAAAACATTAGAGCTATCATATTTAAGTGAATTTGAATCATATCAAGATCATACCATCCATTTAATGCGTAATATTCCTAAATTTTCCATAATTAAGTCCTTGAGGCAACTTTTATCAACTTTGCAGGTTTGTAAGTTTAAAGTATTGTTACAATAATTCATATTGAAATTTAGATTAAAAATCGATGACCTTTGCAATTGAAAACCAGTGAATACAGTGAGCAAAAATGAAATCCTGACACCGCCGTACGAAATACGTAAATACCCAGAAAGGGGCTAAAAGGGGTTATAGTTGTTTTGTGTTTTTTTTACAAAGACATTACATACAGCCTGCTGGATGTAATGCAAATAGAGTCAACAGGATAAAATAAAATCCTT
This sequence comes from Hermetia illucens, assembly GCF_905115235.1. Lineage (NCBI taxonomy): Eukaryota > Metazoa > Arthropoda > Insecta > Diptera > Stratiomyidae > Hermetia > Hermetia illucens. The sequence goes on along the minus strand of NC_051853.1, from coordinate 116,795,641 downwards.
GCTTAGGACGAAAAACAGAAGAAACTATGTTCGTATGCATTGTATCCAACAGACTGTATGTAACGTTCTTGTAAAAAGAAACGAAAACACATACAACTTCTTTTAACCCCTTTTTGAGCACTTATATATATCGTAAGACGGTGTCCGGATTTCACTATTGCTCATTGTATATTTATAAGAAGTTTAATGTAGTTTCCGAGTATAGTATCATCTGAGAAGAGGAATGTGGGAATTGTGATTTTTTTTTGAGAAGGTTAAGCTTTTTGACATTATTCACGAAAAATGCTATAGTCCTGTAATGTTAAAAGATAGAGTTCCCATTCCACGGACCAATTTTCCTCAAACAAGTGTTACTATCCACCATCATAAATTCGATCCCCTGTATATGTAACGCATATATCTATGTAAACAAAAGATAGGACATCTGAAATTCATATAGTCAATATGCAGTACAGGGGAAAGTAAAAAGAACTTTAAATTTTCCCATTTTGTTTTGTTTTAAATATTTCGTTTAATACTACATAGATATCAATCTGCTGATCAATATTATCGATTCTGTTTTATTGGCGGGATACATAGATAAACATTTGCAAGGAATAGATATTTGCACGATTGTACCATCTGTATGTAAACTATTCCCTATCAGTATGTATCTCGCCAATAAAACAGAAACAATATAACTATTATAGATCATGTATTTTGAATATTAGAAGTGTAGTATTAGGGCAAGTATTTAAAAGGACGCATATCCTGCACCTTAGAGCTATCTATTTGGGATGGCTTATCCAAGGAATTTTTTGAAGTTATTTTGTCGTGATTTAGGTAAAGTCGGAGGAGGAACGTAGAATAAAACCAGGCACTTTGCAAACTAATTGATGATAATAAAAATAAAACAAGGTAGCTTAAATATATTGTAGTAGGAGAAAGCTACCTAGCATCGGAACAATAACTATTTTGATTGATGATGTTAATGAAGTGGGAACTGAAGCGAAGATTATCATCGAAGATTACATCCAGGTCCTGAAAGGATCGTCCGCCAAAAGAGTGGGGAAAAACGTTGGGGAGGGTTACATCTAGTGGCTTTTACTGCCGTTCAGGTTTAGCTTGTTTACCGACCAAAGTATCAAGGTTGGACTACGGAGACGAAACAGAGAAACAACTTAAGGTCGTCAGAGTACAGCAAACACGGACAGGTCAATATGGAGGGAAGGTGGTCGATAAAAAACGGAGAGTAGGGACCCAAATAGGGAACACAAGAGGAAGGAGAGAAGGGATGTATTCGTGAAAAGAAACTCTGCAGGAACGATAGAAGAGGTAGGAGTAAAGCCAAGAGATGATTGAGGGAGCAAGTTGAGTAGGGAGAATTTGGGGAGCAGAGGACTTTGGTAAATCAAAACGTTTGAAGAAGTAGATCAATGTTTCGCGAAACCATGTGTCTTCCAGTCGCAGACGTATCGAGGGATTTGAAGCAAGACGGGACAAGCGAAGTGGGACGATAGTTCACAGTTAGCAAAGAATCTCCAAAGATGCACAAAATAGCATTCTCCTAAACTTTTGATGAAGAAAGTACACAGAGGGAGGGAAATGTGTTGTTTCCAGTTGACAAAGAAAAGGCTAAGAAGCCCATCGGGACCAGGTCCGACATTGATGTCCAGATTACTAGTGAGGAACTCAGCTAAGGAAGGCGTGAGGAGAGGAATGGCAATTCGGAGCAATCTGCATCGAGAAGAGACGAAGAGGGCACGTTGAGGCATTAAACACTGAGTTGGCAGTGGAAGAAGGGAAAATATTGCGTGGAGTTACGGGATTGGCGAGTATGGGACGAAAACGGTTTCAAGTTACCGGGGGCAATGGTGGCCTTGGCGCTCAACAAGTGTGTTTTATCATGATCATCATCAACGGCGCAACAACCGGTATCCGGTCTAGGCCTGCCTTAATAAGGAACTCCAGACATCCCGGTTTTGCGCGGAGGTCCACCAATTCGATATCCCTAAAAGCTGTCTGGCGTCCTGACCTACGCTATCTTAGGCAAGGTCTGCCTCGTCTTCTTTTTCTACCATAGATATTACCCTTATAGACTTTCCGGGTGGGATCATCCTCATCCATAGGGATTAAGTGACCCGCCCACCGTAACCTATTGAGCCGGATTTTATCCACAACCGGACGGTCATGGTATCGCTCATAGATTTCGTCATTGTGTAGGCTACGAAATCGTCCATCCTCATGCGGGGGGCCAAAAATTCTTCGGAGTGTGTTTTATGTGCTATTTTAATCACCGACTTTACAGTGGGGGGCAGAGCCTTGAAATGAGCAAGACTGACGTAATTCTTTGAAGTCATAAATTTCTTCCGCAATGCGTGTTTCAGGCGGATGTTATTAAGGATCTCCATTGTGAATCAATCAATCAAGAGATTATAAAAGGCATCAAGAGTTTGATAACATCTAGAGTTTGATAATATATGGTCCTAACTGTTTGACGCAAAGGCTGAGTTGAGATCGTCAAAGTCGGCTTGCGGAAGTTGCACTTAACCAAATTGCGCAGTTTTGGCGTCTGAGGGGGGAGCTCTATCTCAAATTCCAGTGGGAGCGAGGAAATAGAGATGACCCTCAGGAGATTGAAAAGGAAGAGATCGAAAATACTGTCCAAAACTTTCTAGAGGTATTTAAATTCAGAGCAGACCAAGTTTTCATAAAGAAAGAGATGTTGGAACGAATATGAAGGCTAGGATAAGTTCAACTCCCCGCAGAGAAAAGAGTAAGGACAGTAAGGAGTTTCGACAAACTGTCAAACAATTCTTCATACTGGTACATGATGTTGCTGAGCCAGCGTGGATAGACTGAAGGTCCCCAGCTTGGTTCTTGAACGAGTTGCTAAGTTAGTTAGACATAATAAACGCACCTTCAGGCCAGAAAGACGGATTGCTAATTCAATCATTTTCGTACGGATTAGTGAATTTAAAAAAAGACAATGGTGAAAGCGAGCCTTTTCGGAATCTCCCCGTTGGCCAGCTGTATTGTAGGCTGCGTCTCAGACGGATCTTCAGTCTGGCCAGCAGGTGGTGCTGCCGGCTGTGCAGCAGCCGCGGGTGGAACAGCGAGAAGCATTTGAGGCCCCTGAACCAGAACCTGCTGATTATAGATGCCTCCAGCTGTTATAAAAGTAGATCCAGGATAGTTTGTTGTTGGAATCCGGGTTGATTTGCACGGAGCATTGTCCGTGGGCGGGTTTCGTTGCTGACGAATGGGAGCTAGGAAGTGCGAGTGCTGATAGAAAAGGGAGATCGCATTCGTAAGGGGTAGATTACGGCAGTTATGGCAACAATAAATATGTTAGATGTGAATTTCGCACGGATGTTGGGAAAGGTTGAAGGAATTTCAATATGGAAAAATTTCCCACAATAACCATCGCAGTCTAAAAACTTCGACCGAGACGATTGGGGCTGCCTGCAGATTGCACATAAAATGCTGTTGAAATGTGCGCTAGATAATTCAATAATAGAAAAGTTCACGACGCAGTTAAAAAGTGCACTAGACAATTCAATACATGTCGGTAAAGTTCACGTAATATCACTATTCGGAAAGTTTACACAGGGAGAAACACAGTAATCCATATACAAGGGTCAATGAATAAATAAATTGAAAATTGTCGTTAGTTCGATCACTACTATATATTTATAAATAGCTAACAAAAGAAATGCGCCGTACTCTAATCAAAAATCAGGAGGCAAGTTTGCCAGCTTGGTCCGTATGCGATGAACACTCGTCGGAAAAATAGACAAAAGAGAGGGCGGTAAATTTTCGATTTGAAACGTTTGTTGATAAGTCGACCACAAAGGACACCAGCTGCGGAACGTTACTTCATCCAGATTGCGCTAATGTGTGTGTCCCGAGATATTTAAGCCACCCAGTTCTAGTAGAGTTATTGCCACTAAGTGATAGTGCCTGTTTCATGGAGATCGGTTGTCAAAAAATCAGTTCAATTCAGGGTCAATATGAGACCGTATTGCATGAGGCCGTCATTCCATTTTTGGACAAATTACTTGAGATTATATAGTCATGTTGGATATCAAAGGAAAAGTCGCGATGAGTAGCGAAGCTAGGCTTAGTTTTGACATTTGCTGGAAACGTGGAGAGCACGGGGGGTCGATAATGATGGTTTCCTTAACGGGCCCACTCTCAAAAACTACCCAGCCGCAATATCTGAAAAAAAAATAATGAAGCTGCTTTTATACGGTATCCAGGCCTCAAAATACTCTCCATATCGATATCTGCTCGAATTAAGTTAATAATAGTATACCGCTATGTTTTTGGAGAAATTGCATAGAAACGCCATGCTATTAACATAGTATGCTGGTCCCAAGCCCAGGTAAAAGAGGAGGGTTTGAGGCAACGTACTCTGTACTATCCTCAGTAAAACAAAAATAAAATGCTGAGATCAGGGAAAGAGATAAATAGAGTATAGTTGGAGTTATTCTACTATGCTAAATCCTACCTGATCTCTCTTGGTGACAGGCCCCGCGACAAGTCGACCAAGAAAATGCATAGAATGTCGTTACAAACATGATGATCGGATTAAGTCACAGGCCTCGGAGAAATGCTAGGGCGTCCACCTCAGTCGACGCGGCAGGACGGGCCCCGGTCCTGTCGAGAAATGGGCAAGGGTTCTTGACGCATGGACGGCGTCAGGACGTAAGCAAGTTAGTCCGCACACAACGAACAAAACAAATACGTGTCTGCACGATAAATGTTGGTACCCTAACTGGAAAGACCGAGGAACTCGCAAGAGCCCTTCGGAAAAGGTGCATTGACATCTGCGCTCTGCAAGAAACCCGATGGTCTGGTTCCAAAAGCTGCGACATTGAACGCGAACGCGGTAAAAATGACTACAAACTTCTCTATTTTGGTAACCCACACACTCAATATGGTGTTGGCATTGCCATCTCAAAGGGTTTCCGTGATGCTATTAAAGAAGTCGAACGATTTGATGATCGGCTGATGAAGCTCACCATTATATCAGCTGATCGCACTATTCACTTCTTCACCGCGTATGCACCACAGACAGGTCGACCTGATGCCGAGAAAGATGCCTTCTGGCAACTTCTCGATGAAAAGACTTGTCACGTGCCTGCTGACGATTACATAATAATTGCCGGCGACCTTAATGGTCATGTGGGTGAAAAGGCAGACGGTAACAGGTGCCATGGGGGAAAGGGGTTCGGAGCGCGCAACGAAGGTGGCGAGCGTATAATCGATTTTGCGGACACCCATGACCTTGTACTTATGAATACATGGTTCATCAAACGATTGTCTCATCTTCCCACATTTTATAGTGGGAACAATAAAACGCAAATCGACTATATTCTCATAAGACGCCAACATTTTACCACTGTCACTGATTGCAAAGTCGTTCCCTATGAGACCATCGCACCTCAACATCGGCCGTTGATTGCTGTCCTGCGAATCAAGCCACCGATAAAACGGCGTGAGGGACGCACTGGCCCGCCGCGCATTAAATGGTGGCAATTTGGTGAGAAGAAAGAAGAAGCGGTCTCACTCATATGATTGCCAACCATTACGAATGTGGAAGAATCATGGAACCAAATGAAAGACACGATCCACAAAGCGGCCTCTGCAACCCTCGGGGTCACCAAGCCGGGTAAGCGGTACATCAACCGGGATACTTGGCTTTGAAATGATGATGTTGAAATGAAGGTCCGTGAAAAGAAACGCCTCTACCACAAATTTCTTGACGATAAAACGCCTGCTAATTGGCAAATTTATAAGAATGCCAACCGGGAAGCAAAGAAAGCGGTCGCTGTCACCCGAGCGAACCATTTCAAAAATCTTTACGATAAACTGGACACTCGGGATGGCGAGAGAGATCTGTATCGACTTGCTAAAAGCCGTGATGAACGCACACAGGATATCGAACACTTCTGTTGTGTTAATGACAAGAACGGTACTTTGCTTACCAACCGTCGAGCCGCAACGGATAGATGGCGAGAATACTTCGAGCAGATTTCAACTGAAGAATTTGCTCATCCTCCACTTCCACAATCATTGCCGACATTTGGAGCAGTTCCACCAGTCAGCGCAACTGAAGTCGAGGAGGCAATAAAACAAATGAAATCGGGGAAAGGAACAGGACCTGACGACATCGCATCTGAGCTCTGGAAAGCGAAGAGCTGGGACCCAACACTGTGGCTCAGTGAATTCTTTAACCGGGTTATTCAGGAAGGAAGAACAACAGATGGTGGTTCTTGCCAGTCAGATGACTGGCAAGAAAGTGCCACTGTTCCAATATGGAAAAAGAAAGGTAGCCCAGCAGAATGTTCAAATTACCATCCGATCCGGTTACTTTCCCATACCATGAAGATTTTTGAACGCATTCTTGGCAACCGTATTCGCGAAATCGTTGAAATAACCGTGAATCAAGCCGCATTTGTCAAGAACTGCGGAACTACTGACACAATACACGCTGCGCGGTTACTCATGGAGAAACACCGTGAGAAGCATCGCCCTCTTTACATTGCCTTTCTGGATCTAGAGAAAGCGTTTGACCGTGTACCACAAACTCATCTGGTATGCTTTACGACAACACTTCGTGCCAGAAGAACTCGTGCGCTGGGTTCAATTGCTCTACCACGATCCGAAAAGTAAAGTTCGAAGTATGGCGGGTGTATCAAAACCGCTTCGTGTCTCTGTTGGAGTTCATCAAGGAAGTGCCTTCTCACCACTCCTCTTTGTCCTTGTTATGGACACCGTCACACGGGATATCTAACGTCCAGCGCCCCACACACTGCTTTATGCTGATGATGTTTTCCTAGCATCTGATAGCAAAAATGATCTCGAGGAACTTGTTCAAAAATGGAATGATCGCCTCATGCAACACGGTCTCAGATTGAATTTAAACAAAACTGAATTTTTGACGACCGATCCCCATGAAACAGGCACAATCACTGTCAGCGGCAGTGATCTGCCCAGAACTGAGCGATTTAAATACCTCGGGTCAACGCTATCAGCCAATGGAGAGCTGCGTTATGAAATTGCTTCACGCATTAACGCAACCTGGATGAAATGGCGTTCCACAACTGGTGTCCTTTGTGATCGACGTATCAACGAACGTCTCAAATCTAAAATTTACCGCAATGTCGTCCGTCCAGTCGCTCTCTATGGTTCTGAGTGTTGGCCGACCATAAAAGACAATGAACGGCGTCTTGCGGTAATGGAGACGAAGATGCTACGTTGGACTAGTGGCGTCACACGTTTAGATCACATCCGAAATGAGGATATCCGCGATCGTTATGGGGTTGCACCGATCGTGGAAAAGTTGCGAGAGAGGCATCTTCGATGGTATGGTCACGCAATTCGTGCAAACGAGAATTCACTTGCAAAGATTGGTCTGAACATCGAAGTCGATGGTAAACGACCAAAAGGCAGACCTAAGCAACGGTGGCTTGATACGCTGGGTGGGGATTTGAAAGCCTCGAGATTGCACCCAGATCAGGCATCCGATAGAGCCAAATGGCGAAGCCGATCACGACGAGCCGACCCCGCTTGTGAACGGGACAAAGGCTGAAGAAAAAGAAGAAGAAGCATAGAAACCCCCCTTCAGTTTATCCTAGAGTTATAAAAGTTTGCAGTAATATAGACTGTAGTATGAAGCTTTATATCTCCCAGTTTGATCAATCGTACTATTATTAATAAAGTTATAGTAGTTCAACGTTGTATTTTTCATCTAAATTTATTGCAACTCAAATTACCAAACATGCATTCTCAAAGAACGCGGGCACGCGCAGAGACTTATCACGAACTCCGTCGAGCGGAGAAACGACTTCAAAGGCGGAAAAAGAAAGCCTGGGAGAGCCAACAAGTCTATGAACTAGAAAAGTACAGGGAGCAACCGCACCAGGCGCGCAAGTTTTACCAACAAGTCAGCAGGATGAAGCCTTATACACCTCCATGCTCATTCTGCCGAGACAAAGAGGGAAATCTAATTTCCGACAGAATGGGCATATTGGAGCGATGGGTTGAGTACTTTGATGAGCTACTGAACAACCAGAACATCGGTGAGTTGGAGGTCCCGCCAACTGAAAACGACGGACAAATACTGCCACCACCAAGTTTAGGAGAAACAGTCCGTGCAATTCATCGGCTTAAAAATCATAAGTCGCCAAGAGCCGATGGAATTACAGCCGAATTGGTTAAATATGGAATGACCAGTTACACCAAGTGGTTCATCAACTTGTCCTCAAGGTATGTGACAGCGAATCAATGCCTGACGATGGCTGGATAGCGCCATACGCCCAGAACATCATTGGCCCATACCAAAGAGGCTTCACTCCAGACAAATCAGCAACAGTTCAAATTTTCTCTCTACGGCAAGCGATGGAAAAACTGTTGGAATATGGACAACAGTTGCACCATCTATTCATCGACTTTAAAGCCGCCTATGATAGCATAGCCAGCCAACAACGGTCTACGACAGGGGGATGCCCTATCATGCGTCCTCTTTAACCTGGCCCTCGAGAAAGTGATCCGTGATGCTGAGGTAAATGCAAGAGGTACGATCCTCTTTAAGTCCACCCAACTACTGGCCTATGCTGACGATATCGACATCCTGGGAAGAACGAACCGAGACGTACAAACTGGCTTCATCCAGATCGAGCAGATGACAATTGGGTTCTTGGGTTGCATATCAATGAAGGCAAGACAAAATATATGGTGGCAACGTCAGCACCGAAGACGAACCAACCAACAACATCAAACCGCACTGGTCAAACAGGAAAAATGAGGATAGGAGAATACAACTTTGAGACCGTTGACAATCTATCTAGGATCGAAAATCACAACCGATGACAACTACGATGATGAAATCCGCGCACGGTTGTTGTCAGCTAACAGAGCCTATTTCAGCTTACAAAAACTGTTCCGCTCGAAACGTTTCACCATAGGGTCAAAGTTCTTACTGTACAAGACTATGATCTTGCCAGTCCTCATGTATTCCTCGGAAACTTGGGTTCTTAGCAAGAAAAATTGCGAACTACTGGCCGCATTCGAGAGAAGAATCCTCCGAAGAATTTTTGGCCCCCTACATGAGGATGGACGATTCCGTAGCCTACACGAAATCAATGAGCGATACCATAACCGTCCGGTTGTGGATAAAATCCGGCTCAATAGGTTACGGTGGGCGGGTCACTTAATCCGTCCACCCGGAAAGTCTATAAGGGCAATATCTATGGTAGAAAAGAAGACGAGGCAGAAATCTAGCCCTCAAAATACATGCCATTTCGATATTTGCTTAAATAAAGTTAATAATAGCATGCTACTATATTTTAGAAATTTACATAAAAACTTCCCTTAAATTTATTGTAGATACACACAATTATGCTGTATCGCGTGATACTATTGACTATAATATTGAAATCAACAAAGTTGTACTACATAAAGTTAGTACTTTTTATGAAAATTACCAACTACTATACACTCATTATTAATTGAGACGCATACTAGAATGCTACACCACAAAGTACTCCTGAAACGAATTTACTATATGCAGATTGGCTTGGTGTGTAAGGAGCGCAATCGGGTTAATCACTTTTTGCGATTTGTATTGATGGGGGCCATATGGGATTTTTATTTGCAGTTTTTGTTTTTTTTTTCATCATCAACGGCCGGTATCCGGTCTAGGCCTGCCTTAATAAAGAACTCCAGACATCCCGGTTGTGCGAGGAGGTCCACCAATTCGATATTCCTGAAAGTTGCCTGGTTTCGTTCCATCTCAGACAGGGTCTGCCTCGTCTACCATAGATATTACCCATATAGACTTTTCATCCATGCGGATTAAGTGGCCCGCCCACCGTAACATATTGAGCTGGATTTTATCCAAAACCTGACGGCCATGGTATTGCTCATAGATTTCGTCATTCAATTTATCCCGTTTTTAGGCGCGGGAGACTCGTTTCATCGTTCTCCGTCTGCAGCTTTTCGTTAAGAAAAAGCTCCCAACGGTCACCACGTTGAGGTGGAGATAGGGTTTGGTAGTAGAGCTGTTGATGTTGGTTCAGCAGGGGCACCTGGTCTATCGTGGATACCGATCCAAATTTCGCCCTGTAACCTATATTACCCTTTTTTTTACTCAACTAAATTGAATTCAAAGAAAACATATAGTACGACAAACTTTCATTGGAATTCTACTACTGTTAGCACCTAAGATTATCAAATACTCAAAATGGTTGAGTATTATTTTGCTGGATAATGGATAGTGGGTGGGTGGATTTCGTGGGATCGCAATGGTTAAATATTGAAGGACAAAATGGGAATTCCGAGATAAGAGATATTTGCCTTTTTTTTTTTAAAGTTTTGTGTGAAACAAAGCAAAACAACACCCAAAACCCCCAGCTTCCGGTATCCCGACTTATTTTAGCACCAGTGCTTGCGACATTCACAATCGTCGCTATTTGTCTTCGAAGTGTTCCAGGTAATGAATGCTTGGCGTTATACTGACTTCATGGCCCTCAAGCCCTTACATTTGTACAGTGAATGACCTTTACTGCACAAAACGTAATATTGTTGAATTATTGTATGCAAAACGTTCTTCTTTTACTTCAGCCTTTGTCTTGTTCACAAGCGGGTTCGGCTCGTCGTAATCGGTTTCGTCATTTTATTTTATCAAATGCCTGATCTGGATGCAATCTCGAGACTTTTAATTTTTTTTTTAATTTTTGGACAAGTTGCTTGAGACGAGTTTCGCTATTACATGCTACGAAAATATCGTTTGCATAAAGTAGTGTATAGGGCGCTGGATGTAGGATGTACCGTGTCACGGTGTCCATAAAAAGAACAAAGAGGAGTGGTGGGGTCTTCTGGCACTAAGTGTTGCCGAAGAGCATATCAGATGAGTTCGTGTGGCACACGTTCAAATGCTTTCTCTAGATCCAGATATGCAATGTAAAGAGGGAAACTTCTCACAGTGTTTCTCCATGAGCAACCGCGCAGCGTGTACTGCATCAGTAGTTCTTGACCATTCCCGCTTGATTCGCGGTTATTTCAATGATTTCGCGAATACGGTTCTCAAGAATGGGTTCAAAAATCTTCACGGTATGGGAAAATAATCGGATCGGACGGTAATTGTAACATTCTCTTGGACTACCTTTCTGTTTTCATACTAGAACTGTGGTACTTTCTTGCCAGTCAGATGATGTTCTACCTTCCTGAATAACCCGATTAAAGAATTCACTGAGCCGCAGTGTTGGGTCTTAGCTCTTCGAATTCCAGAGCTCAGGTACCGTCAGGTCCTGTTATTTTCCACGATTTCAATCGTTTTATTATCTACTGGACTTCAGTTGCGCTGCTCCAAATATCGGCAATGATTGCAAAACCAAATTCTTCAGTTGAAATCTGCTCGAAGTATTCTAGCCATCTATCCGTCGTGGCTCGACGGTTGATAAGCAAAGTACCGTTCCTGTCATTAACACAACAGAAGTATTCGATATCTTGTGTGCGTTAATTACGGCTTTTAGCAAGTCGATACAGATCTCTCTCCCGAGTGTCCAATTTATCGTAATTATTTTTGTAATGATCTGCTCAGGTGACATCGATCGCTTTCTTTGCTTCCCGGTTGGCATTCTTATAAATTTGCGAATTGGCCACTGCTTTATCGTCGAGAAACTTGTGGTAGAGGCGTTTCTTTTCAGGGACCTTCATTTCAACATCGTCATTCCAAACCCAAGTATTAAAACGTTCTCTTTGGAAAATGCAGATAACCTGCAGAATATAATGATACTTTTCCAAAAATTGTATTATATGAACGCGTTGTTTTGGGGCTTGAGAGACTTTCTTCAAATAACCTTAAGGTTTCTGCATCTAACTTCGTCGTTATAATGCAGAAGGGAGTTCAGACCCCATTCTTCGGTGCGGTAATCCATACTATTCAAACCCTGGAGGCATTCTCTCGCTGAGGGTGTTATCATATCCTTGGCAGATCGGAATTCGTTATAAGGAGCATCAAGAATCGTGTTCGTATAAGAGGTAATAGATTAGATATTGTCTGCTATTTGTATTCTAGCCTAAAATTGATATACAAATAGCTTCTCCAAACTACAAAGTTTTAGTTTTCAATGTAGAAAAAAATTGCAGGAGCAACTTACCCTCTTCATCAGTACAACGCTAACTCTCCAGTACGGAAGTCTGCTCGGATACTCGCGGAAACAACGTGCTCCTGCGGTCCATCCTCGGTGTTATTCCGGGACACCCATTCTCGCAGGCGGTTGTCCACAATAGCAACGAAATAGGTGGGAACACCAATCGTCGCTAGGGACTTCGGTATACGGTCTCAATTAGCCGAACTGAACGCATTTTTCACATCCAGAGTTATTACCACTCAATATTTGCTGGTACAACCCTTTTCATGAATTGGATGTTCGACCAAGCCAGTAACAAATTTGATGGCATCAGTGGTTGATCTGACTTTACGGAACCCATACTGTCGATCTAGTATAGATTATACGCTCCACCATTTGTCCCATAGTGTCTAGGATATACACGGATCTATAAAGGATGGCTCACCTGGAGGTTTCCCAGCCTTAGGCAACAAAACATTTCTTTTGTTCCGATGGATGGCAAACTAGAGACTTTTGCGGGCTGCTTTGTATGCATCCTCTTTTTGCACTTGATCGATCGTATATGTTATTTGTCTACCGTGTGGCTGTTTCCTTAACTCGAAGATAATTATCTCGTCATCGCTGTGGGTGTAGTCTAAGCTAACGTGTCATACAGCGCGTCAGTGCAGAGCTATCAAATGTCAGGTCTACTGAAATAGACTTTCTTTTCCGAAAGGAACTTTCATTACCTCTGTTGGCCAGAACAACATTTAACTGTGAAACTTCGGCCCTTTACGTCATTCTCTTTACTTCTCCACTGAAGGGCCCACACATTAAAATCACCTTCGGACTTCGTTCCCTTGCGTCGTGAACAAAGTTGTCAAGCGTGTCTGCAAGTTCAGACACTGTAGGACTAGGTGGAACATAGCAGCTGTTCACATACACGCCGCTTATTTTTGCCCACATGGTTCACTTATGATGGCAGCTTCCATCTCAGGCTCTCTCCTCTTTCCTTCCCCTGTAATTGTTTGCAGGGATGACCTTCCGTGCAGGTGTGCAACGGAACCATGTTGATGTCAACATTCGTAGCGTTGCAAATATCAACAGACAACCTGATTTCAACAACTGTACTTGCGGAAGCTGATGCCCGGGAGTATTTAGGTCAGAACTTAGCGGGATTCTTCGTGTAGCTTAGCCCCAGCGCATCGCAGCAGACAATAAATTATCTCCTTTGAACAAGAGAAGCAGAGAATGGGATTCCATGTCGAATGTTACTTCAGTCCAACAGAAGGTCGATATGTGGAAAGAGAAACCCATTCACGGAGGTCATATCAAAAATTTGTTGTTGCCAAACATTTACATCGAAGCATAGATATATTTGTACATTAAACCAGCCGTATTTAATATACGTACCATATATACATATGTATGTTTTTTGCACGAACTAATTCGGAAATATGGGTACGATCAATTTATATACGTACATATCTATGTACATTATTGGGAAACTGACAGTTTGTCTGTTTAGGGTTAGGATAATATCTATGGCTATAATATGTACGTACGTCTTTTAATTTGGAAAAATATGAAGCAATATGTTGTTTGAAAGCGTTAGATTTGCACCTAGACTAGTTTCAGTTAATACCAAAATATATCCGGGGCCCGCCATCTATTGAAGAGGGGAGGGTGTTGCTACTCAAATTAGTGCGGCTCACCATTAGTAGACGGCGGGTTCGGAATTATTGGAATATAATGAATTCAAATGGAATACAACACTCTGTAACTTTGTTAGTAATAGTTGGATTGCATTCAAGCTTTCCAGAATTGCATCTATTATTATCACTTAAACTGATGTCTGATGATGATCCTGTACTTATATAATGAACATAAGGAAGGTTTTCGGGTAAATTTCTAAAATGTAGTTATATGTTAGTATGGACTTCATTTGAGCAAATATCGTAATGGGATGTATTTTGAGGACTTTTCAGATTGGGTAGGTTCTGAGAACGAATCCTATTTCACTTTTTGGGGTAAAAGATTGCTCGCCCCTTTCACATATATGGGGAGCTCCCCCTTAAACCCAATACAAAATGATCCCGCTCATTGCACGTATAGCGGTTCACAGACCACATATTCTCACCAAATTTCATGATGATTACTCCAGCCGTTTCAGGGTAAATTTCGTTGAAAAACAGACGGACAGACAGACACCGAATCGATTTTAAGGTTTTGTTTCACACAAAACTTTAAAAAATAAAATGACGGACACTGCCTTCAGATATTGCAGTGTGAAAAAGCGAAGAGAGCGATTTTGCCGGGGTAGTACCCTGCTCTCCAACTGACCTGTATCCTATTCAACAAAAGTATTTCTTTAGTTTTGACCTAAATCTACTGCACATAAATAAACTTGCAGACACATTTTGAATTTTGGCAAGTTGGCAAGCTTTAGAATATCGTACTCGATTTTTTCCATGTGGCTTTATAAAAACTGCTTCCAAATTTCCAAAAATTTTATATATTTATCTAATTTCAAATAGAATTTTCTTGGAGAATCGAGGGATTCCTAAATCTGCCATCCACTTAATAGCAGATCGGACCAGGTGGAAAGCAGCATACTTCCTCGAAGTTAATATATTATCTGCCATGACGGTAGCCTAGTGTCATTGGCTAGAAGATTGTTTCTCAAAGAAAAACTTGAGAAGAGATTTCACTTGATTGTAATGCAAAGTTTTTAAATTACGTACCCCCTTCCTCACTGGTAACGTGGGTAGTGATCCTCAATTTTTCGGCAGCTCTATTTTACATGTTGTTGTCGGTGTGTTTCCCCGAATAATTGTTATCATGCGACATTTCTCCAAACCCAGCTGCATGCCGATATCCCTACTGAACTGGATGGCAATGCCCAGCAAGGAGCGAAGTTGGTCCTCGTCTTATCCATACAATTTGATGTCGTCAATCTATATAAAATGACTTAATGTACATTTCGAAAATATGTTGTTTGACTTGGAACCACCCCAGTGGGCTTAGAGAGTCGCCTTGGAAGATGCCACGCCTGATTAGCATCTCCTGATGTTTGTGAGGATACCGATAGCTTCGTGCTACAACTCTTCAATACTGTTCTCCAGGGAAGAACCGCGATCGGGCCGTTTTTGTACAAGCGTAATACCACGAATGTGATATGGAGTGAAAGGCTGATTTATAATCGATATAGGGTGTCAAGAAGAATTTTTGGCCCCCTACATGAGGATGGACGATTTCGTAGCCTACACAATGACGAAATCTATGAGCGATACCATGACCGTCCGGTTGTGGATAAAATCCGGCTCAATAGGTTACGATGGGCGGGTCACTTAATCCGTATGGATGAGGATGATCCCACCAGGAAAGTCTATAAGGGCAATATCTATGGTAGAAAAAGAAGACGAGGCAGACCCTGCATAAGATGGAGCGATGGCGTAGGTCAGCACGCCAGACAGCTTTTAGGGATACCGAATTGGTGGATCTCCTCGCAAAACCGGGATGTCTGGAGTTCCTTATTAAGGCAGGCCTAGACCGGATACCGGTTGTTGCGCCGTTGATGATGATGATAGGGTGTCAAGATATTTCGCCACTGTCTCGAGCGTCGAGAGCCTTTTGCGCATCCTTTTTGCTCCTCAGTTATCACTTTATGAACATCCAGATGTTTTGAGATGTTCCTGCACAGAACTGATTGTAGGAAGAAAAGTAATTGGTCGACATTTTGAAGAGAAAGAGTCATCCTGTTTCATGGGAATGAGAAAGTTATCCCCTTGGTGAAAAACGATGGAACTGATTTCGGATCTGGTTAAAATGATTTGCCAATACCCTGTGAGTGCTCTTGAACCGCTCCAGCCAGAAGTTTTGAATCTTATCAACTCCTGGGATCTTCCAATTATCTGCCATTTCAAGGGCTGCTTTTACGTCAGCTTCAGTTATATCAGACATGGTCATTTCGGGGAAGCCCTCGCATGAACGCATAAGGTATGGGAGCCACTTTGCTTCGAAATTGCAGCGACTAGGTTGACTCCAAACACTTCTCCAGACGTCTTTTGCCTGATCCAGATCGAGGTTTCACGATTTGAGTTGGTAAGATTTTTATAAAATCCCCGTTGATTCTGGAAGAACAAGGTTTTATGTGTCCTTCATTGAAAGCTCTCTCTCTCGGATGCGATTGGGATATACCGGAAGTTTCTGCTCCAGTACTTCAAGGATTTCTTCGATTGGCACATCGATGGAGAGATGGATGTTGGTATCGCATCTGTGCACTCTGGGTGATGGATTTCGAAGAAGTGCTTGCGTGACTCGGCCAATTTTCTTTCTCAATTTTTTCGGTGAAGGAATCGACGCGCCTATCGGATGAATTGCAGCGGCGTTACACTATATTTCAGTGGCTCCCCTCCAAATACCTTCACTACCTTTGGAGGGTAACCATGGGGCATTGCAATCCCCATACTCGCAGGAATAAAATTGGGGATATTTTAAACAATTTTAATGGGACCTAGGGATACGAAGACAGTACCCAACACGGTTAAGAATCGCTCAAAAACATCAGGGCGGTGTTCGCCCTTGGATGTTATGCCGTCAACAACCAAGGACGGAAGACCTAGGCGTCATATGGTTTGGACGAATCAACTCAATGAATTAATCGCCCGCGTTACGGTATTACCGTGTCACGGATTTGGAGCGGAATCCATAAGGGTACAGACTCCAACTACATGACGCATTCATAACCCGATTTCCGGAACTAAGTCATGTTCCGAAACAAAACATCGTCAACCAGTACCGGGTGATAATGAATAATAACCGAGTTGCCCTACCAAGTAGGCAACAAATCTTCCAAGAGGTTTCACTTGAGCTCGGTCTTGAGTCATTAAATTACCGGACTAGTCAAAGGATCAACAGAAGTATTCCACCTATAAGGCATTCTATGAACCCAGTAGTCAGGAGGAAGTTAGTAACTGGGAATGTCGACCCAATTTATAATGAGGCTTTGATCGCATTCCAGGTCACATTTAGAGAACTGTTAAGATTCTCCCAGAGGCTAGGCCAAAGATTCCAAAACTAAGGTTTACTTCGGCAACTACCAACATCATTGCTGCCGTTGACAAAATTTTGGTTGATCGTTTGACTAGCGAAATTACTGCTACAGAAGTTCGCAGCCTGATCTACGTTCTAGCTGCAGAGGTATGCGCAGGAGGATTTTACCGTTCTGTGTATTTTGACTCAACAAAAGAGTCGAAAAATTGATTCCAACATCAACTACTACCATCTGTCCAATGAATTGCCAATTGAAAAAAAGCAGAAACATGCGGTATGCTCCAATCGCATCCGTAGGTATGAAAAGAGCTTTCAGCGAAGGGCAGACAACACCTTGTTCTTCCAGAACCAACGGGGATTTTATAAAAATCTCACAAAATCCGGTCGGGAAAGTAACTTGATCTGGATCAGACCGAAGACTTCTGGAGAAGTGTTTGAAGCGAACCTAGGCATCCACAACGTATACCTTCATGCGAGGCCCTCCCCGAAATTACCACACCTGATATAACTGAAGGTGACGTGGAAGCAACCCTTGGTGAGGCAAGTAATTGGAAGGCGCCAGGAGTTGATAAGCTTCACAACTTCTGGCTGAAGCGGTTCAAGAACACTCACAGGGTATAGGCATATCATTTTAATCAGATGATTGCCGATCCTGAATTAGTTCCACAATATTTTACCAATGGGGTAACTTTCCTCATACCCAAGGAACAGGGTGCCTTTTGCCATTCAAAATGTCGACCAACTACTTATCTTCGTACCATCTAAGAGGTCTTCACTTCAGTTCTGTGCGCGAACATCTCAAAACGTCTTGGTGTTCATAGACTGATAGCTGAGGAGCAAAAACGATGCGAAAAAGGCTTCCGAGGCTGTAAGGAGCAGCTTAATCGAGACGGTTACTGTAAAACAGGCTGTCTCCCAAAAACTAAATATCTCGACAGTCTAAATGGATTATAAATCAGTCTTTAACTCCAGATCGCATTCAAGGTTACTCCAAATGTTACGCCTGTACAAAATCAACTCGAATGTGTTTCTTGTCCTGAGAACAGTGATGAAGAATTGGGGCACGAAACTATCGGTATCCTCACAAACATCAGGAGAGATATTAATCAGGCGTGGCATCTTCCAAGGCGACTTATTTAATGTATATTGACGAATACAAATTGAATGCCAAAGACGAAAACCTACTTCGCTCCTTGCTGCACATGACCATCCAGTTCAGCAGGGATATCGGCATGCAGTTGGGTTTGGACAAATGTCTCATAAAAAGAATTGTTCGAGGAACACACACCAACAACAGCCATAATAACATCCAAATTAAGGGTATGAATTCGGACGACGTCTGCAAATATCTCGGCATATTGAAAGCGACAACACCTGCTGTGGCAATAATGAAATCTAAGTTGCTGGATGAATTTGAACGGTATTTGGATCTTGTCCTGAAAACTGTTCGGGACAAATAAAATCATGGCAATCAACACCTTCGCCTTTCACGTCCTTCTATATACTTTTGGTGTGATATACTAAAGTAATACGGATTTAGAATCTGAAAAATCGGGTAAGAGTGTTAGGGGAGTAGTCGAAAAATTGAGGATCACTATCCCACGTCATCAGGGAGGAAGGGGGGTACTGGATTTAAAAGTAGTAATTGTAGATTATGCAACTACGAAGAGAAGACCATCCAGCGCATAACACTTGCGTGCAGGATGTTGGGCGGTACCGAATACACCAATCGTCATAACTCCATCTGCAAGGTTCTCCATTAAAACGTTACGTTCACGTACCCGATCTAGTTCCGCTTCTCAAGGAAGAGCCAGCGCTGAAAACGCTCGATCTTAAACTTGGACTATACATCGAGATGCAGGAAGCGGTCATCCTTCGAATCAGTGGTATAGTCCGAAGAGAGTCCTGTCCAGTAACAGTCTGACCTAGTGGGCTTCAGCATCCATTTGAGATCTATGATATGTGAAGGAATATTTTGAATTTGTAGCTATCTGCGAAATGATGACATAAGATTATCACAAAACTTTTGTACCTAAAGCGCCCAACTTCCCGTATTCCGACTTGTTTAAGGTTTCATGCGAAACAAAACATTATTAAAAACGTTTTACTGTCTGTCGATCTGTCCGTCATACTCATTTTCGTAGAAATGGGTACTGCTGTTGATATGGAATTTGGTGGAAAGTTAGGAACTGTGAATCCAATCGCACGCACCCATACATGCAAAGGATTTTTTTTCATCGAATATATAAATGTCGGTTATCAAATGGAAAGTACCTATTACCATTTTTGACATTTAGTTTAAAAGGGGACAAGGCGGGGATCGGAAATTGATAATTTCTTTCACGGCTCGCTCTCAGAAACAACTCAATCGAAAAATTTGAAAAAAATCGCGAAGCTGCCACTGTAAGATGTCTAAGCCTCAAAATACCTACCATACAAATATCTATTTAAATGAAGTTAATAATAGTTTATTACCATATTGTTACTTTATTTTCAGAAATTGACTAAGAACCGCCTCTGTGCTAGCTAGGCTCGAAGAGCGGTTCTTCGAACACTTCAATCTCTCGCGCGAGTCTAACGGAATACACAACACGCGACCTAAGTCTGGAATTGAAAAAAAAATAGAAGGAAAGGATCGCCCGACCGCGCGCGAGGAGTCGTAAATTTTCGGACCAAAATGCCGCGATGGAAAGGAAGGATCCCAGACGGATCACATCCTCGATCTTTGGGCCTCCTGCCTTGGATTTTTAATAAGACGCCGCCTCTGAAGTCCCCACCCTTCCTTGACATCCTCAGGCCATTCTTTTGTTCGATTCCCTAATATGAGAGTTTTGCGAAGCTAAGGAGGAAGAGAAAAGAAGGGGGCCCTCAAGTCAAAAAAGCATTTACTTAAAATTCATATTCTATAAGTATATTCCGCAATTCAATCAACGATTCTAGCAAAAGAGAGATTGTGACAACTCGGGATAAAATATAATAAATAATAAGAAAATGATATATAAAAATTAATCACCTTTGGTTCTACATGGCACTGAAACCCTTTCAGGGCTACTGAGTGATACTAGAGGGCATGATTTTGCAATAAAATATATGCCAGCATACATATATACATACTGACGACCACCTTGGAAGTCTGTTGCGAATAGTAGATATGTTTAGCCATGATATTCGGATGGAATTTCGATTAGACAAGTTTCGAATCCATTCCATCCACTCGCAATGGTGGTCACGAGCCGCATGCCGGACATAGCATTGGTGACCTCCACATCCAAGCTATGACCGGGACAGATTTCTACAAGTACCTAGGAATTCTTTGCTACCCGAATTCCTATGACCTGTAAAGTTGGTATTGAAATCGCATCTCTCGGGGAAGAATAAAATCAGCGCATTGAATGTATTCGCTATCCCTTCACTGGCTTGTGCATTCGGAATATTGCCGTGAACGAAAAACGTGCAGCGGCGGATATGTACAAATTCCGAATACATCATCCATATCTGCCGTGGAGGGGATGAAACTGCCTCGGAGGTAGGGGTGTGGTTGACGTGGCGGCGTAACATCACCGCGAAGTCGAATCGCTGCGCGTTTATTTTTACAGCGAAGAGCAGGCGAGACTGTAAGACTGTGGGCAGACTCCACTTAACTTCAAGGTCGATCGTTCAATTCTCTGAGTGTGGTGAACAAAGGCGGTCAAAACAAGGGCAAATCGATGGATGGAAGTCGAAGGCAGCACACGGTT
The DNA here is from genome assembly GCF_905115235.1 of Hermetia illucens. NCBI lineage: Eukaryota > Metazoa > Arthropoda > Insecta > Diptera > Stratiomyidae > Hermetia > Hermetia illucens. Next base: position 116,774,748 of record NC_051853.1, on the reverse strand, counting down.
AACACGTAAACTGTCTTTGGCAACCATTGGTTGATTTCGATTTTTCGAACAGATGGCTGTGTGCCATTCATGATGGCGTGGTCGCCACCCGAGCTCATAAAAGCCCATAATGAAAGAGCGGGTGGAGAACATCCAGTGCAGAATGTGTGGTTCGAATGCTACGCTACACAATGCTATATGTAAGGTGATTTGCCAAAACCTAGCATACAAGCACGAGCTGATCACGGCAACATGCCCGGTTTACCGATGTGAGCCGTAAGCAGTACTCGATAGTTGTGCTTACAGCATGTATTGGGACTGGCAAGTTCTACTTGATCGTCATACACCACACAACGAGCCTGATGTGCTGCCAGTTAACAAGATGGGTCGCTCCGTTATTGACGTTGCTATCCCCCATAATAGCAACACTGAACGGAAATACGTGGAGAAAAAGGTGAACAATGAGCTACTGACTCAGGAAATCAAGGACATTTGGCGTCTCGACAAAGTAGAGATTGTGACAATTCGGAAAAAAATAAAATCGAAATGACAAAGAAAAACTTACGGGTCCACCCAGAGCTCTGCGTGTTGTCATTCGTAATTTACCATATATTCCTACAATATAAAGGTGGTTTAAATTTAGTTATCTATAATCTTAAATAAGATTATCTTTGCCATCATCACTATTCTCATTCTTCCGATTGAAATTAAGGGTTTGGAAAAAATTTTTTGGCAAGCTTTGATATGCGCAATCCGAAAGTGCGAAGGATGGAACGAGTTTTACTTCGGTAAGTAGAGATTTAATAAGTAACTTCAGGTTTTCTGGTGAATTCTTGATCTAACTCATTTGTGTGTAAGTCAATATCCATACTGTCAGCTACTTTCAGCTGACACGCAGTCGAAGAAACGATAAATTTGCACGAAATTGTTGAGCGAACAAATTTTGAATCAACTTTAAATACCGACTCGTCTCACGAATTTAAATAAAGTTAAGCCATCCCGCCGACAATTCCCTCCACTTGATATCGTCCACACTACAATTAAATTGCTGACCAATTGTTCAGATTACATCAACCACTAATTTTGACAAGCCGCCATCCTCTGTGTCTCTACGCCCTAGAAATTTCAAATGGAATTTTTAATACGCTCTACACACCGTAAACTCCGTAAGACATCAGTCAAAGGCTACATTCACTACGAAAACACCAACGTCCAGTTTTTCTCAAGATTCCAATCTAGTCGGAGAGCAATATACACACAACATGCAGCTGCTGACCACCGGAACGCATCACAATCAATCGAAATAAATAGCTCCGTCGACCGATGTTCCACTCAACTATGCCTCTCCAGCCCCGATTCCGTACCGAATGGAGAACGCGCCAATCAACAATTGATTCTGGCGAACAAACAGAAAAAACAAGTCGGGAAACCGGAAGCTGGACGCTTCAGTTACGAAAGGTTTTGTGCATTTCTTAGTACGTAGCACGTAATATATGCATATACAATATTATGTGAGAATATCCACTTTCGGATGATATTGACATTTATAGCCTTGAATTTGCAAAGAAGCGATAACTTTGACGTTATATAACTTTGTTAGCAATAGTGCGATTTCCACCAAACTTGGTAACGTCATGCTCTATGTTACACCCTATATTGTTGCGAAATTTCGTCGTCCTAGCATGAACTTAAGAGGGGTTTTGCAGCGAATTACTAAAAATTATAGTAATATACTATTATTAACTTTATTTGTGCAGATATCAGTGTGGAAGGTATTTCGGAGCCCAGGCACCATATAGTGGCAGCCTCTTGATTTTTTTCAGATTTTTCGGTTGGGTAGTTTCTGAGAATGGCCCGCGTAAAGGAATGGTCACTTTCAACCCCCCGCACTCCCCTCCTTTCCAACAAATGTCAAAACTAAGACCGTAGTACTAACCGATACCTTTAATTTGATACCCCACATGACTATATTTGATGAAAAAAAAAATTACACCCCCCTTTTGCATGTATGGGGACCCCCCCCCCTTAAATTCGACGTAAGAGGATGTAACTCACTGTATGCGTGAGCGTTCATAGTTCCCACCTTTCTACCAAATTTGGTGTCAATCGCTGTAACGGTTTCCGAGAAAAATGCGTGTGACGGACAGACAGACGGTAAACCGATTTTAATAAGGTTTTGTGTTTACACAAAACCTTAAAAAAGGAGTTTAAATAGAAATTTAGCAAAAATTCCACGCGAGACGCGTTGACAAGGAAGCGGCCCTCAGTTGGCCAAACGTGCTGTCACCGGACACTGCCCAATGTCCAGTGGCTAGTCCTGTCGGCTGTCCTGAGATCGATGCATAATCTCTCTCACTTGTATATTGACTCTGGTACCAATCAGTCCTAAAACACATTCATCCAAGCCTGTTACATCCACCTACGGGCGAATATCATTACTGCGCCGACTTGTGAGAAAAGAAGGAAAGGCACAACATTAAAAAAAAAGTCAAAAAAGGAAAACTAAGACGTTCCAACGACCCCGCCGTTCATATAAGTTCACTTTATTTGATGATGACGTCATACATCTCTTGAGTGCCATAAATTTATGTGAAATGCGAAGCCGTTTCTGAGTAAATCGGGTCTGATAAATGGACGGAATCGATTTTAATAAGGTTTTGTATTTACATGTGTGTCCGGATAGCTGAGCGGTTAGAGCGCAAGGCTATCATACGGAAGGTCGCGGTTCAAATCTCACTGGTGGCAGTGGAACTTGTATCGTGATTTGACGTCGGATACCAGTCGACTCAGCTGTGAATGAGTACCTGAGTCAAATCAGGGTAATAATCTCGGGCGAGCGCAATGCTGACCACATTGCCTCCTAATGTACCGTTACGGTCTTGAATGAAGTGCTCTAACACACTTCAAGACCCTGATCCAACATGGATTGTTGCGCCAACGATTATTATTATTATTATTTGTATTTACATAAAACCTTCGTTTGGAGCCAAAAAAAAAGTGGATGAATCATTGAGGATGGAACCGCACAGCATGCAAACGACTACCCTCGTATTCTATCAAGGATCAATCTCACCCGTCACTTCATCTCTGCGAAGAGGAAAGAATATTAAATTTTTCAAAAATCCGATACGAAGAGATGGCCGTTTAACATAAAGGTGGGGAAGGACACTCCACGGAAGCTCGGATTGCAATACCCTTCAGCATATAGCCGCAAAAGCACATAGTTTCAGAGACTTCTGGAAGGCAATCACCTACCAGACGTGAAGTCTGCAAGCCAAACACAACAAACGACTACCTCGTGTGGAATACTATCAAGGATAGGGCAGGAAACTCTACCAGATGGGAAAAAATGAGGCTGAGGAGCACTTGCTTCTGGGGGAAAAGGCGTGAAATCTTAAACTAGAAAGATGACGTCAAGTGTACATGGAGCTTTGCCGGGAACAATGTTGAGAAACTATTGTTTCTCTATTAGACACAACAAAACGAAATTGTGAGCCGGATTCAAGAAACTAGAAAGTGTCTGTGCCTGAATCCATAAAACGTTGTAATGACGAAATGGGATTGTGGGGGTCCTCAAATCAAAAAGAATTTCGTTAAAATTCGTATTACATCAATATATTCCGCAATTCAATCAACGATTCTAGTAAAATGGCGTTTCATGTGACACAAAGTTACCAACAATAAAACTAAATATCATAACAAAATAAGAAGAAGAAACCGAGAAAGTAATAACTGAGAATAATGGAAAGAAAATAACACCGCTCCCGCCGCAGCCGGTCCCAAGCCCGGTTGTGAAAGGAGGAGGGATTGATAATTTCAGTCTGAATGGTTGTACGCCAACGCAGCGTTTCAAGGGATAGGTGACGCAAGTGCTTTGCAACCTGGCAGATTGCTCACTGAGAAAGCTATCACCACACATCATTCATCTATGAGAAGAAGGAGAAACATGAGATCCGGTAGGAATCGTCTGACTTGGCGACTGGGTCGGGCACCTGCAATGGACAACACGGTGTCGAAACCGCTAGTCGTGGGGCGGCTCGACGTCTAGGCGCTACGAAGACTAGGAGCATTGCTCCGCCTGCTGCAACTATTTCACAATCTGTGGCGACAACTTCAGCAGGTTCGCCTAGGCAGCGGATGAAGTGGACTGAGGAAATGAACCTCTTTATCATTCGTTCCTACTACGAAATACAGGTAGTTCAAGGTGGAAGGTACAACATCTTACCGCCCGTGGTTGCTCCAGAGATTCATCGAGCGTTTTTTCGCAATTCACGCACGTGACTGCAGCAATTCGCAGACCAGTATCGTTTTATTACTCGCAGCGACACAATCTCGACCATCATCAGCGAGCGTGTTTGACTTGAAATCCTCGCGGAAACTGGTGACCAAGAGTCGATGGGAGCAGAGTCAGCGGCATCAGCAACACCACGCCGTACTGCAGCCAACAGTTTCAGTACTCGCCGAAGCAGTCTTCTCCACTATGCAACTGAATTCGCCACTGAGGTTCGGTACGAATTCCAAAGAGCGTGTATAGAATTCTTGGAAATGGATCCTTTCCATAGACCAGGTATTCCCGGCTCCATGCAACTCCGAGAATTTTATCTACAAATTCATAACGTCCATTATTAGTGGTAGGGTTAATGCGCCCCTCGAGACCAACAGCATTCTGTCCGAGGAGTAGAAGGGCTGCGAAGTTGGGTCAAGGGTTTGCAAAGAGCAACTCATTATCGACTCGGTAGTTGTAGGACAAGCAACTAGAGGCCAAAGAAATCTTTTTAGTTGCTATATCGATTATGCCGAAGCTTTTGATAGTGTTACGCATACAGATATCCGGCTAATCGATGTCCTACGTCTGTATCGCATTGATCCGAAACTAATTAAGTTTTTGGCAACAGTCATGGAAAGGGGACATACCAGTTTATCAGTGCATATGAGGGTGTCGGTACCTCAGAGGGATTCGTTGATTCCCCTTTGGTTTTTCATGACACTGAACCCCCTTTCGTGGCTACTGAATGATTCTAGAGGGCATGGTTTTGCAATAAAATATGGCCTACGTCTAAGTGCGAACTGACACACTTGATGTACTTAGATGACATCAAATTGTATGCTGTACCTTAGAAATCTGTTGTAAATAGTAGACATGTTTAGCCGTGATATCCTAATGGAATATGGTTTAGACAAGTGTCGAATTCAAGCCATTCGCAATGGTCATCATGAGCCGCATGACGGGTATAGCATTGGTGACCTCCACATCCAAGCTATGACCGAGACGGACTTCTACAGGTACCTAGGAATTCTGCAAGGAACCCGTCCGAATTCTTGCGACCTGTAACGCTGGTACTGAAATCGCATCTCTTGGGGAAGAACAAAATAAGCACACTGAATCTATTCGCTATCCCTGGCTTATGCATTCGAAATATTGTCGTGGAAGAAAATCGATTTGAAAAATATGCAGCGGCGGATACGGACTACTATGTTCAAATTACGATTGCATCATCAAAACTCTGCCGTTGTAAGGATGAGCCTGCCTTGTGACATCGAAGATAAGGACGTGCCATCCACCCGAACTTATAAAAAGCTCATAATGAAAGAGCGGGTGGAAAACGACCAGTGCATAATGTGTGGTTCGGCGTGAGAGACATTAGACCATCTCATTTCTGGCTAAACTGTAAAGATGTCGGTGCGCTACACAAACAAGCACAATGCTGTATGTAAGGTAATTCATCAAAACCTAGCATACAAGAAGGGGCTGATCACGGGAACATGCCAGGTTTATCGATATGAGCCGTAAGCAGTACTTGATAGTTGTGTGCATGTATTGGGATCGGCAAATTCTAACTGATCGCCAAATACCACGCAACGAGCCCGACATGCTGTTAGTTGATAATACGGGTCGTTTCGCGTATATTTGTGATGTTGTTATCCCCCATAATAGCAACACTGAACGGAAATACGTGGAGAAGAAGGTGAAGTATGAGCCACTGGCTCGAGAAATCGAGGAAATTTGGCGTCTCCAAAAAGTGGTTGTAGTTCCCACCATATTATCAGCTTCAGGTAGTAGTGCACCTGTTCTTTATTGTGGTTTTTTGCATTCTGAAATAGGCTCAGGAGCACCCACCTGATCTTGGGAAAATACTAACTGAGGTTCTAAGACATCCCGAGAAAGAATAAAGGTGGTCACAGCCAAACCGGTGGCAAATGGCCCAAAAACTAAAAAGACTTCTGATCCGAGCCTAGCGCTTGCTCAAAGGAAGGTTTATCTTGACGCTGCCTTGGAGGGCCTTGTTTCCAATCCAGTTTTTAAAGTTTAACTCAGTGAGTGAACGACTGTTGTGGCGGATGAGGTTTCTGTCAGCTCTGCAAAAACCATCAAAGTTATTACCACTAATCCCTCTGAAATCTCTGTACTTACCTCTAGCCTGAATATTGACAACGTTCCTTGTCAGGGAATTGTCCCTCCACCTTCGGAACCTGTCCCGGTGGAACTTCCAAACTTGGCTCCCCAAAATTTGGTGGACCAGGCTCTTACTACTAAAGTGGAAGTCCCGTTCTTGTATGATCTCCTAACCCAGAGGAAAATTTATCCGGTCGTAGTGGAAAAAGTTAACATTACAGAAACTCCACTAACTCAAACTCACTGCAGTTACATCATGAAATTAAACTGCTGCTTCTTGTTCTTCAGCCTTTGTCCCGCTCACAAGCGGAGTTGGCTTGTCGTGATCGGTTTCGCCATTTGGTTCTATCAAATGCCTGACCTCTTGGCAAGTGAATTCTTGTTAGCGCGAATTAACTGACCATACCATCGAAGACGCCTCTGTCACAGTTTTTCCACGATCGGTGCAACCCCATACCGATCGTGGATATCCTCATTTCGGATGTGATCAAAACATGTCACGCCACATTACCGCAAGACGGCGGTCATTGCCCTTTATAGTCGGTCAACACTCAGAACCATAGAGAGCCACAGGACGAACGACATTGTGGTAAATTTGAAATTTGAGACGTTCGTTGATACGTCGATCACAAAGAACAGTTGTGGAACGCTTCTTCATCTACGTTGCGTTAATGCGTGAAACAATTTCGTAACGCAGTTCTCCATTGGCTTATATCATTGACACCAAATATTTAAATTGATCAGTTCTAGGCAGGTCACTGCCGGTAACAGTGATTGTACCCGTTTCATGAGGATCGGTCGTCAAAAACTCAGTTTTATTCAGATGCGATCTGAGACCACGTTGCATTAGGTGATTCCAATGATGCCAGTCAGCTGGTTTCCAATTTTCTAAATAACCCGATTAAAGAATTCACTGAGCCAGCACTGTCCCACCTCTTCGCTTTCCAGAGCTCAGATGCAATGTCGTCAGGTCCTGTTGCTTTCCCCGGTTTCATTCGTTTTATTGTTTCCTCAACTTCAGTTGCGCTGACAGTTAAGTCCTTGAGTGTTTTACGTAGGTACCTGTCGTGGAGACTTAATCCTGCGGTCTTTTTAAGACACGGATTGATTTTGTGACGACAATCAGAGCCCCACTGTGACAAGCAACAACGGTACCAGTCTATACCAAGTGCATGGCTTAGCATACTGGTGGATGCAAGACATACCTAAATCTCTACCGAACTAAGGAGTACGGCACCCTTGTTGAAACGCAACACCACGCCGAGGCCCGAAGGTCTCTTCTCGCTTGAGCATAACCACAACCCCCATGAAACTTCCACTAGGGGGCCTACCGAGCTGTACCCACATAGAACAGGAGTTCACCCGAACTATGAGAGTCCAGGGGCTATCCCGGTTCCCATGGTATCAGTATACCCCTGGTAAGGTTTCGTGGCCAATTACCACTTCAGATGAGTCCCCTTGCAAACTCAGGTCTGGTCGCCCTGATTAGGCCTTTGGAGCATTCGCCTACTGCATCACAGCTGGCAACCGAAAGTGAGTACAGAGTCTCCCGGTGCCACCAGTATGGAGATTCTCCTCGGCCACTTGGTTTTGGTTTGGCCGATAGGGTTGCCGCCTCGTCTTTCTCACCACCTCTGAGCACCAGTTGCGCTAACATGAAAGTCCTGAAGGGGGTTAACGTGAGTACCTGCCGTGTAGGCATAATCCCACGGTCCTCTTTGGAGTCTGATTGATTTTGGGACCACAATCAGAGCCCCGTCATGCAAGCACAGCGGTCCTGGTTTATACTGAGTGCAGGCTCAGCATTCATACCAGTCGATGCGAGGCCTATCTAACATCTCCGCCGCAACTAAGGGGTACGGCACCCGAGTTGTACAGCGCAACTCCACGCTTGAGCTCCGAGGAGCTCTGCCCGCGATGTAGGCATAACCACAACCACCATGAAACTCCCACTAAGGGGCCAACCGCAAGTAACTGAGCAGAGAACACATCCTCCAGAAATTCTCCTCGAGCATATGCTCTCATAGGGCCATCCCGATGAGTCCCTTGCAGACTCTCTTCAGATATTTACTAATTGGCGAACGTTTTATCGTCGAGAAACTTTTGTTAGAGGTGTTTCATTTCACGGACTTTCATTTCAACATCGTCATACCAAACCGGTTCATGTACAGCTTAACTGGCTTGGTGACCCGAAGGGTTTCAGAGACCGCTTTGTGGATCGCCTCTTTCATTTGATTCCACGATTCTTCCACATTGGTTGGTTGGTTGATAATCGCGTATGTGAGATCATTTCTTCTTTCTTCTCACGAAATCAAAACCATTTAATGCGCCGCGGGCCAGTGCGTTCCTCACCCTGTTTTCTCGGTGGCTTAATTCGCAGGACAGCAATCAATGGTCGATGTTGAGGTGCTATGGTCTCATAGGGAGCGTCGGCGTCTTATGAGAATATAATCGATTTGTGTTTTACTGTTCCCACTATAAAATGTAGGAAGATGAGATAATCGTTTGATGAACCATGTAATCAGAAGTACAAAGTCATGGGTGTCCGAAAAATTGATTGTACGTTCGCCACCTTCATTGCGCACTCCGAACCCCTTTCCCCCATGGCACCTGTTGCCGTCTGCCTTTTCAACCACATGATCATTAAGGTCGCCCGCAATGATGATATAATCGTCAGCAGGTGCGTAACAAGTATTTTCATCGAAAAGTTGCGCCATTTCCGTTCTTTTTTCTTGCATTGATCTATCATTACCCCTCGGCGCTCCAATGGTTGGCAACGATCCACACGGTGTCAGATACCTTTGAACTACCGAGCAGTTTCTATGTTTTCGTGCGTCAAGTTGTTACCGGCTATCTGGTCTGGGCTGGAAACTTTTCGTATGAAGGATACACACAACCTTCGATTTCACTCGAAGAAATCTCGATTCTTAGTTTTCCGGACCTCAACCACCTTAAATTCTACAAAACATTTTTTTTTCCCCAGGACTCAAACTACAAGAATTACAGACGTAGATATTATGCTCACCCTAAACAAACAAACATTGCCAATTACCGAGTGTTATACTTATACATGCACGTACATAAATTGATGATACACATATTTCCGATTTGCTTCGTGCATAAAAGTATATATCTTCTTTTTCTTCAGCCTTTGTCCCGTTCACAAGCGGGGTCGGCTCGTCGTGATCGGCTTCGCCATTTGGCTCTATCGAATGCCTTATCTGGGTGCAATCTCGAAGCTTTCAAATCCCCATCCAGCGTATCAAGCCACCGTTGCTTAGGTCTGCCTTTTGGTCGTTTACCATCGACTTTGATGTTCAGACCAATCTTTGCAAGTGAATTCTCGTTTGCACGAATTGCGTGACCATACCATCGAAGACGCCTCTCTCGCAACTTTTCCACGATCGGTGCAACCCCATAACGATCGCGGATATCCTCATTTCGGATGTGATCTAAACGTGTGACGCCACTAGTCCAACGTAGCATCTTCGTCTCCATTACCGCAAGACGCCGTTCATTGTCTTTTATGGTCGGCCAACACTCAGAACCATAGAGAGCGACTGGACGGACGACATTGCGGTAAATTTTAGATTTGAGACGTTCGTTGATACGTCGATCACAAAGGACACCAGTTGTGGAACGCCACTTCATCCAGGTTGCGTTAATGCGTGAAGCAATTTCATAACGCAGCTCTCCATTGGCTGATAGCGTTGACCCGAGGTATTTAAATCGCTCAGTTCTGGGCAGATCATTGCCGCTGACAGTGATTGTGCCTGTTTCATGGGGGTCGGTCGTCAAAAATTCAGTTTTGTTTAAATTCAATCTGAGACCGTGTTGCATGAGGCGATCATTCCATTTTTGAACAAGTTGCTCGAGATCATTTTTGCTATCAGATGCTAGGAAAACATCATCAGCATAAAGCAGTGTGTGGGGCGCTGGACGTTAGATATCCCGTGTGACGGTGTCCATAACAAGGACAAAGAGGAGTGGTGAGAGGGCACTTCCTTGATGAATTCCAACAGAGACACGAAGCGGTTTTGATACACCCGCCATACTTCGAACTTTACTTTTCGGATCGTGGTAGAGCAATTGAACCCAGCGCACGAGTTCTTCTGGCACGAAGTGTTGTCGTAAAGCATACCAGATGAGTTTGTGGTACACGGTCAAACGCTTTCTCTAGATCCAGAAAGGCAATGTAAAGAGGGCGATGCTTCTCACGGTGTTTCTCCATGAGTAACCGCGCAGCGTGTATTGTGTCAGTAGTTCCGCAGTTCTTGACAAATGCGGCTTGATTCACGGTTATTTCAACGATTTCGCGAATACGGTTGCCAAGAATGCGTTCAAAAATCTTCATGGTATGGGAAAGTAACCGGATCGGACGGTAATTTGAACATTCTGCTGGGCTACCTTTCTTTTTCCATATTGGAATAGTGGTACTTTCTTGCCAGTCAGATGGTGTTCTTCCTTGCTGAATAACCCGGTTAAAGAATTCACTGAGCCACAGTGTAGGGTCCCAGCTCTTCGCTTTCCAGAGCTCAGATGTGATGTCGTCAGGTCCTGTTCCTTTCCCCGATTTCATTTGTTTTATTGCCTCCTCGACTTTAGTTGCGCTGACTGGTGGAACTGCTCCAAATGTCGGCAATGATTGTGGAAGTGGAGGATGAGCAAATTCTTCAGTTGAAATCTGCTCGAAGTATTCTCGCCATCTATCCGTTGCGGCTCGACGGTTGGTAAGCAAAGTACCGTTCTTATCATTAACACAACAGAAGTGTTCGATATCCTGTGTGCGTTCATCACGGCTTTTAGCAAGTCGATAAAGATCTCTCTCGCCATCCCGAGTGTCCAGTTTATCGTAAAGATTTTTGAAATGGTTCGCTCGGGTGACAGCGACCGCTTTCTTTGCTTCCCGGTTGGCATTCTTATAAATTTGCCAATTAGCAGGCGTTTTATCGTCGAAAAATTTGTGGTAGAGGCGTTTCTTTTCACGGACCTTCATTTCAACATCATCATTCCAAAGCCAAGTATCTCGGTTGATGTACCGCTTACCCGGCTTGGTGACCCCGACGGTTGCAGAGGCCGCTTTGTGGATCGTGTCTTTCATTTGGTTCCATGATTCTTCCACATTCGTAATGGTTGGCAATCGTATGAGTGAGACCGTTTCTTCTTTTTCCTCACCAAATCGCCACCATTTAATGCGCGGCGGGCCAGTGCGTTCCTCACGCCGTTTTATCGGTGGCTTAATTCGCAGGACAGCAATCAACGGCCGATGTTGAGGTGCGATGGTCTCATAGGGAACGACTTTGTAATCAGTGACAGTGGTAAAATGTTGGCGTCTTATGAAAATATAGTCGATTTGCGTTTTATTGTTCCCACTATAAAATGTGGGAAGATGAGACAATCGTTTGATGAACCATGTATTCATAAGTACAAGGTCATGACTGTCCGCAAAATCGATTATACGCTCGCCACCTTCGTTGCGCGCTCCGAACCCCTTTCCCCCATGGCACCTGTTACCGTCTGCCTTTTCACCCACATGACCATTAAGGTCGCCGGCAATGATTATGTAATCGTCAGCAGGCACGTGACAAGTCTTTTCATCGAGAAGTTGCCAGAAGGCATCTTTCTCAGCATCAGGTCGGCCTGTCTGTGGTGCATACGCGGTGAAGAAGTGAATAGTGCGATCAGCTGATATAATGGTGAGCTTCATAAGCCGATCATCAAATCGTTCGACTTCTTTAATGGCATCACGGAAACCCTCTGAGATGGCAATGCCAACACCATATTGAGTGTGTGGGTTACCAAAATAGAGAAGTTTGTAGTCATTTTTACCGCGTTCGCGTTCAATGTCGCAGCTTTTGGAACCAGACCATCGGGTTTCTTGCAGAGCGCAGATGTCAATGCACCTTTTCCGAAGGGCTCTTGGGAGTTCCTCGGTCTTTCCAGTTAGGGTACCAACATTTAGCGTGCAGACACGTATTTGTTTTGTTCGTTGTGTGCGGACTAACTTGCTTACGTCCTGACGCCGTCCATGCGTCAAGAACCCTTGCCCATTTCTCGACAGGACCGGGGCCCGTCCTGCCGCGTCGACTGAGGTGGACGCCCTAGCATTTCTCCGAGGCTTGTGACTCAATCCGATCATCATGTTTGTAACGACATTCTATGCTTGGAGTAATGGATATTGATATATAAATGATTAAAAAACTAAAACGAAATATTCCCCTCCGACCGCCCATTCACGTGAGCTCATTTTGCTGTGGTATTGACGAATCGATATGTTATGATGACGTCATACACGTTTTAGAATGCACAAAATTCATACAAAATGTAATAGTTTCATTTTCTATAACTATAGAAAGTGAAACTATTAACAATAATAGTTGAATTTCCTTCCCGAAGATATGCCTTGTGTTATCCCTTATGCTTGTGCCAAATTTTGTACATATAGGAAGAACTTAAGGGGGGTTGCCGGGTAAATTTCTAAAATATGCTAATATTCTATTATTAATTTTATTTGTGTAGATATCGGAACGAGATGTGTTTTGAGGCCTAGATTTCGCTTAGATACACCACTGTGATTTTTTTCAGATTTTTCGGTTGGATAGGATCAGTGAACGAGACCTGTTACACATTTTGATGATTATATTTTGAGCCTTCACTCCCCTACGTTTCGCCCGATGTTAAATACGGGGTCAGTTTCGAAAAGTACTAATTGAGGCCTTTTATTTGATATGCCACATGGCCACGTTCTGCGAAAAAAATTTGCATCCCCCTGCATGTAAAGGGTACAACAGACCACATGCTCTTACCAATTTTCGTGACAATCGAATAAATCGGGTGTGACAGACAGACAGACATAGACTCCATTCTAATAAGGTTTTGTTTCACACAACAAGTATTGTAGCAAAATCCCCCACGGCTTCCCTTGACCTCCTGGAACTCTCATACAATCTGGTTCATACCGTGCAGAAATATAACATTCTGCATACGTGCTCGATGTTGTGGGGGGCTCTCGAGGGTCACCACCGCGAGCGCCCATTTATATTTTAAGTAGGTAGGTAGTGCTATTGCTAGACAAAATCCGGCATAGGCCGAGATTGTGACCACTCGGAAAAAAATAAAATCAAAATAGATAAAATATATATTGAAATGGCAGAGTAAAACTTACGGGTCCAACCCAGAGGTTTGCATGTTGTCATTCGTAATTAACCAGATATTCCTACAATTTAAAGGTGGTTTAAAATTATTTATCTTAAAGTCTTATCTTATTTCATCTTAAATCTTAAATAATATAATTCTTTGTCATCATCAGTAAAAACTGTCAGCTACTTTCAGCTGACACGCAATCAGAGAAACGAAAATGTTGAGCGAAACTTTAAATACCGATCGTTCTCACGAATTGTGAAGTTACGCCATCCCGCCGACAATTCCTTCCACTTGATATCTTCAACCCTATAATTAAATTGCTGACCAATTGTTCAGGTAGCATCAACGACCAATTTTGACAAGCCTACACACCGTAAACTCCGTAAGACACCAGTCAAAGGCTGCAATCGCTTGGAAAACACCAACGTCTAGTTTTTCTCAAGAGCCCAGTCTAGTCGGGGAACGACATACACACAACATGCAGCTGCTGACTACCGGAACGGATCATAATCGAAATAAATTGCTCCGCCGGCCGATGTTCTACTCAACTGGACGAGCCAACAATTGATTCTAGCGAACAAAACAGGAAATTTAAGCGTCAAAAAGAGTTTAAATAGAAATTTAGCAAAAATTTCACGCGAAGTCCGCTGACAAAGAAGCGGACCTCAGTTGGCCATAGTTCACACCGAAAAACGTAGCTTGCCTGGAAGACTACTGTTGACAGTTTTCTTCGAGATCTACACTACGAGCAATCGCGCTGCCGTTGAACCCAACGCTTAAAATGTCAGGTTGGATAACAAGCACTATTTGCTCGCTGCAACGAATAGTTATTGCAATGTCGCTCTTTGAGCTTTCCAATGATTCTTCCACAGTACCCCAAACAGAGCAATTAATTTAACACCGCAAACCAGGGCCGATCCTTGAAGAACACCTCAGCGGTAGTTCAAGGAACCGGCTGTGCTCCTTGGCAGGAGAACCGAGAAATTGCGTGAAAAGAGAAGATAATGCACATCAGAGATCCAGCGAGAATGGGACGGAATCCGCTCCTTTTCTTTTTGGCGCTGCAGCTGACACTGGCCCTGGAATGTTTTTTCACTGCGATGAGACGATGGTCAGCGTTGGATGGTGGAAAGCTGCTTCTTCCTTTCCCGGATTTGCAGCACTGATTTTCATTACCAAACGTGCAAAAAAAAAGCTAATAGATTTTTAAAAAAAACTCGCTCAAGACACTCAAATAATTCATGTAGAACAAAGCTAAAATAGCGGACAAAGGCGAACCCCTCGATGGTTAAATTCCGATTACCTTCCTCAAGTATCGTCGACGGTCCAGCACATGAGCCGTCAATCGGTCAACCGGTCTCGATCCAGCTTAACCTGGGCTTGAACTCTGAAGTTCTTTCCGCCTCAGTGACGACAACGAGATCCACCCAACAACACGGTGATCGTTTCGCTATGCCGGTATGTTGCGCTGCGAAAACAACAACAACGTTTCAACATTAGGTAGGTATAAACAAACGTGGTATGCACATTTTGACGTTGTTCGCTTGCATAGTGCAAATGGGCAAATTAAAATAAAATTTGGAATTGTGCAATGTAAGTAAATTCTTGGGGTTAGGGGAAAAGGGCCAGTAGTTAATCATTTTAGAAAATAAATAAAACTACTTAATTTAAAAATTACAAAAATTATATGTTTAAGTTGAAATTGGAATGTAGGGGTGGGAATGGGTAAGTGTGTGTGTGTTAGGACGGGAGAAAACGAAGGAATATTGCATACTATTGAATGCATTCCCCCGTCAGATTCTCCCTGAACAAGGCGTGTCAATGTCGCAAGGCTGCGGCCCCTACAAAACGCACAAAACCCTTCATACCTGAACTTCCGGTTTCCAGCTTGTTCATTTTTTGTAATCATAATTTTTTTATTTTAAAAGCTCAATAAAGAAAAATGTAAAATTTTAAATCAACAGAATTCAGTGTTTTTTTTATAAAAGTTTTAAAACGATACCCTGTTTTATGCGTTTAACTCTAGAATAGACCTTAATAGCTTGTTTAGTGGAGAAAAGTCATGATCAAAATTGTAATTAATGTGACGATATTCAAATAAACTTCTCTGTGTTCTCTTGATGGGTAGGGCTGACAACCCTACACGAAAAACAACTGGTTACGAAGCCACAACAGGAGCCTCGGACTGGACGGAGAATACAACCACGAACCCGACAACGACAAAGGAATAACGATTCGCGCATTTTCTCATGGAACGTGCGCTCCCTGTGCAGAGATGAAGCTGCTGAGCTAGCCGATACCATATCCCAATATAGGGCTGATGTAACAGCGCTACAGAAGATGCGTTGGACAGGGAGCGCCCCTACAGAGAAGACTGCAGAGTCGGAGAAGGATACTTTCTACGAGGCAATAGAACGAACCCTCGAAGCCTGTCCCAGATATGATATCAAAATCATACTTGGGGATTTTAACAGCCAAGTAGGGAAGGAGACTGTATTCAAGCGATACGTTGGCTCCCATAGCTTACACCAAAATACAAATGATAACAAACTGCGGATTATTCAATTAGCAGTGTCACACGAAATGGTTGTTGGAAGTACCTGGTTTGCGCGGAAAGTGGTCCACAAACAACATGGGCCACCTCCCAGCCTTGATAAATGTCAGAACTCGGATCACCATCTCATTGGCATGGAGCTCCGAGCTCGAAAAACAACCCCACCTAAAATCCCCTCTCACAATCAAGTGAAAGTTATCACCGAAGTCATCCACAACACAGCCCTCCGCGACACCTATAATAGGGAAATGGAAGCCGCAATAACCGCCGTCAACAGGGGAACAGGAGATGAAGCATTAACAAACGATCTTCACAACCACCTGAAGAACGTTATCATCGATACAGCCACAAACATACTTGGCCCCGGCCGCAAAAGGAGTCGGAACGGCTGGTTTGACGATGAATGTAAGCTAGCCACGGAACGGAAGAATGCCGCATACCGAGTAATGTTGCATTCTCAAAGAACGCGGACACGCGCAGAGATTTATCACGAACTCCGTCGAGCGGAGAAGCGACTTCACTGACGGAAAAAGGATGCCTGGGAGAACCAACAAGTCTGTGAACTCGAAAAGTACAGGGAGTAACCGCACCTGGCGCGGAAATTTTACCAACAAGTCAGCAGGATGAAGCCTTATACACCTCGATGATCACCCTGCTGAGACAAAGAGGGAAATTTGATTTCCGACAGAATGGGCATATTGGAGCGATGGGTGGAGGACTTTGATGAGCTACGGAACAACCAAAACATCGTCGAGTTGGAGATCCCACCAACTCAAGACGACGGACACCACCAAATATTGGTGGCTTAAAAATCATAAGTCGCGAGGAGCCGATAGAATTACAGCCGAATTAGTTAAATATGGAGGCGACCAGTTACACCAAGTGTTTCATCAATTTGTGCTCAAGGTATGGGACAGCGAATCAATGCCTGACGATTGGCAACGAGGCATTATCTGCTATACATAAAAAGGGAGATATCATACAGTGCAGCAATTATAGAGGTATCACGTTGCTGAGTACCCTCTATAAGATATTCTCCACTATCTCGCTAGGCCGGATACCGCCATACGCCCATACCAAAGAGGCTTCTCTCCAGGAAAATCAGCAACAGATCAGATTTTCTCTCTGCGGCAAGCGATGGAAAAACTGTTGGAATATGGACACCAGTTGCACCATCTTTTCATCGACTTTAAAGCCGCCTATGATAGCATAGCCAGGGTAAAACTGTACACGGCCATGAGATAATTCGGTATCCCGACGAAACTGATAAGGCTGACTAGGCTGACCCTGACCAATGTGCGAGGCCAGATAAAAGCAGCAGGATTACCCTCAAGACCATTTGACATCGACAACAGTCTAAGACAAGGGGATGCCTATAATGCGTCCTTCTTAACCTGGCCCTCTAGAAAGTGATCCGTGATGCTGAGGTAAATGCAAGTGGTACCATCCTCTTCAAGTCCACCCAACTACTGGCCTGTGCTGACGATATCGACATCATGGGAAGAACCACCCGAGACGTACAAACTGCCTTCATTCAGATCGAGCAGGCGGTGCGAGATCTTGGGCTGCACATCAATGAAGGCAAGACAAAATATATGGTGGCAACGTCAGCACCGAAGACGAATAAACCAACAACATCAAACCGCACTGGTCAAACGGGAAGAATAAAGATAGGAGAATACAACTTTCAGACCGTTGATAATTTCTCCTATCTAGGGTCGAAAATCACAACCGATAACAGCTACGATGATGAAATTCGCGCACGGTTGTTGTCAGCCAACAGAACCTATTTCAGCTTAAAAAAAACTTCCGCTCGAAACGTCTCACCATAGGGTCAAAGCTCTTACTGTACCTACAATGATCTGGCCAGCCTTCATGTATTCCTCGGAAACTTGGGTTCTTATCAAGGAGAATTACGAACTCTTGGCCGCGTTCTAGAGAAGAATTTTTGGCCCCCCTACATGAGGATGAGCGATTCCGTAGCCTACATAACGACAAAATCTATGGGCGATACCATGACCATCTGGTTGTGGATAAAATCCTGCTCAATAGGTTACGGTGGGCGGGTCACTTAATCCCTATGAATGAGGACGACCATCCATAGGGATTAAGTGTAGAATAAGAAGACGAGGCAGACCCTGCCTAAGATGGAGCGATAGCGTAGGTCAGGACGCCAGACAGCTTTTAGGGATATCGAATTGGTGGACCTTGGCGCAAAACCGGGATGTATGGAGTTCCTTTTTAAGGCAGGCCTAGACCGGATAAACGATTGTTGCGCCGTTGATGATGATGATGTTTTCTTGATATTGCCAAGGGAAAGCTGTATGCTTGTAGAATTAAAATAAAAGTAAATATAAACATAATATTTTACACAGTTATTTGTAAACGTATTGTCTATCACAAAAATCCCCAAAAAATAAAATAAAGCCACTTTTTGCATAAAAAAACTGAAAAACATTTCTTTCTTTATTTTTCAAGTGTGTATTTATGTTACTCAAGAAGAATCACATTAATATCGTAATTGCTAAGAAATGTAATTATATTTTGTTTTATCTTATTTTACAGATTTGAAAATTATTTTGTACTTATGAACATTACTCTTGGTGTTTTTCACATATTAACTGAGCTACTCATCTTGTGCTCACTGCAAGTATCACTGAAAAGTGACGTAATCTTCACCATTTTACTATGGCTACGAATTTTGTCATGGTATTTCATTTAATATGAATTAATACACCCCACTTTATATATGACCAATTTTTAGGTGCAACATGTACGTGAATATTTTACCATTCAAATATTTGGTTCCAACTTTGTTTGCGAAAAATTTTAAATTGTACTTGAATATATTTATCTGGTTCTGGTATGGAGTTTCAATTTGGAATTCTCCAGTATTGCAATACTTATATCATCAAATTTATCATACATCATCGGCTGATTGCATCGGAGAAGGTTTAGCTGTAAGGTAAGTACTTATAATTCAGATAAATAACTACGAGATTTCATTGATCCAAGGATAAAATTTTGAAGAGTTCAACAAAATTGGCGTCACTTTCAGATGTATTCTACTTAAAGATGGACAAGATCATAAACATTTTAAGACTTTACGCAAAGCATATCTTGAGGTGAAACTAGCAAATGGAAAATTTAGCAACAATTTGGATTCATCTAAAGACAATGCTTCAGTGACAGCTTTTCAAGCAATCAAGTGTAAGTTTCCAGCGTTCTTCACAGCGCTAATTGTGCTTCGCTTTACGGTCCCTACTTTTACTTACCCACAATAAAATATTTTTTTAATACAGGTGTGATGACACTTAAACGCAAACTCCGACGTATTCGTCAAGCTAAAGATTTACCCACTGAGGAAGAAAGTGCTAGTATTTCCTAGAGTTTGAGATATTATTAAAACTTTCTTAACGCATCAAATGACATATACAAATATATATCAATTTATTCTTGTTAACACCAATGATCATGACCTCACTAAGTCTTTATTTTTTTCTTCCTTGATGAGAATAAAGGAGCCTTCATTCCCGTTCTGTATTTGCATTTTTATATATCCACATTTTTATTCTTATTTTAGAATAGGGCCTAAGATTATACCAATTAATAATCAATACACTCACATCCATATTATATTGTTCGCATGCGCGACTATAGGCAAGAAAGCATGATTAACTCATAAAATCGATAGATTATGCTCCAGAAGTTCATTGAAGTAATACAAAGCCAATGAAAACTATATTCGAAACAACAAAATCAACGCACAATTTCCCAATGAATTATGATACGATAGGAATCTTTCGAATTCCATCCCAATATCCACACTAAGGTCAAGCACTTGCACTACGGAAAATTTTGAAGCTCAGAAGGACCTGCTGGAAACTCGTTGAAAGCACGTTGTTGAAATCTGATTGCCCACTCCCGCTTAATTACATTTCGGCCTAAATATCTGAACCTGTACAAAAAGCATCTAGCAAAGTAAAAACAAGTCTAAATACCAAAAGCTGGGCGCTTCAGGTATAAAGTTTTTGTCTTCACCTTATGTGAGGAACTTTCTATACACGTTTTCTCCCTAAATTTTCAGATGTATGTACATATTAAATATTAAGCTCACCTAAAATACTATCTACACCAAAGGTGGCATAACTCCAAAAAGCTAGTTCTTCAGAAATCGGTTTCTTGCGATTTACTGCTAAAGATGTGGATTTTCTCTTCGTTCTTCATTTGAGCAGATATCGTAGATGCATTGCTGCGATTTTTTTCAGATTCGTTAGATGGATAGGTGCTGCTGCTTCCTTTGCATGCAGCAAGTGGCGCCATTTTGTGTTAAGTTTAAGGGGGGTTTCCCGTACATGTGAATGGAGGGTACACCATTTTTTTCACGGAATGTGGCCATGTGGGGTTTTTAACGAAAGGGTTTAATTAGTACTTTTCGAAACTGGTTCCATATTTGATATTGGGTGAAACATAGGGGAGCGAGGGCTCAAAATATTACCATCAAAAAGTGTAACAGGTCTCGTTCTCAGCACCTATCCAACCGAAAAATCTGAAACAAAATCACAGTGGTGCATCTCTACGAAATACAAAATACATCCACTTCCGATATCTCAGAAATAAAGTTAATACTAGTATATTTCCACATTTTAGAAATTTACCCGGCAACCCCCGTTATGTCCATCCCAGAAATACAGAAGCGTGGGTGTAACGGATAACATAATGCACAATTTGGTCAAGTTTGAAGAAAATCCTACTATTACTAACAAAGTTATAGGAGGGACACTTTGCCCTTTTTTGTAAATTTCGTGCACTCTACACCCTGTATGCGCTAAAGTTTCTTACATAAGATGAACACAAAACTTTTATACCCGAAGTGCGAGCTTCCGGTATTCCGACTTGTTTAATAAAAGTTTGCAAAACACCTTTCACGTATATGGGGAGCCCTCCTTAAACCTAACAGAAAACGATGCCACTCGTGTAGCGGTTCACAGACCACATATTCTCACCAAAGATCGTAATGATAACTGCGACCGTTTCGGAGTAAATCTCCTGTGGCAGACGGACAATTCACAATTACTACTACACACAATTAATCAAAATTAGAAGAACGTTGAATGTGATACTACCAATTTTGAAAATAGTCGAAAAAAGAATTACAAACTCAAGCACCATAATAGCACGATGCATTGATGAATGCAATCCGAATTCCAGGCTTTTTTTATTGGAAACCAAAATTTTCATTTACCAACTCTGAATTGTCTATTCTTTTGGTTGGCCATCGGAATTTTTTATCTGCTTCCCAGGCACTGCCAGCACGCACGCAAGTAAATTCTATTATAAATATTGTATAGAGTATTGCGTGTTGCGTTCGGCTCATTTGCAATGAACTCATACTCAAAAAGTAACAAGTTTCAAATTCCTTATAGCCAATGATTTATTGTTACTGACCAATTATGTATTTCGGCAGCCATTCGCTGCCTTTTTAGGGGAATATACAAAAATGTTCTTAATCTAAATATATATTAAATGTTATAATCTAATTATCTTAATTAATAATAATAATAATAATCGTTGGCGCAACAATCCATGTTGGATCAGGGCCTTGAAGTGTGTTAGAGCACTTCATTCAAGACCGTAACAGTACACTAGGAGGCAATGTGGTCAGCATTGCGCTCGACCGAGAATTATCTTAATTACTTTTTTTTTTCTTTAGCCTTTGTCCCGTTCACAAGCGGGGTCGGCTCGTCGTGATTGGTTTCGCCATTTAGCTCTATCGAATGCCTGATCTGAGTGTTCAGAACAATCTTCGCAAGTGAATTCTCGTTAGCATGAATTACATGACCATACCATCGAAGATGCCTCTCTCGCAACTTTTCCACGATCGGTGCGACCCCATAACGATCGCGGATATAATCATTTCAGATGTGATCAAACCGTGTCACGCCACTAGTCCAACGCAACATCTTCGGCTCCATTAGTTGGCCAACACTCAGAACCATACAGAGCGACAGGACGGACGACATTCCAGTAAATTTTAGATTTAAGACGTTCGTTGATACGTCGATTACAAAGAACACCAGTTGTGAAACACCACTTGGTCCAGGTTGCGTTAATGCGTGAAGCAATTTCATAACGCAGTTCTCCATTGGCTGATAGCGTTGACTCGAGGTATTTAAATCGCTCAGTTCTTGGCAGATCACTGCCGCTGACAGTGATTGTGCCTGTTTCATGTGTTTTGTTTAGATTCAATCTGACACCGTGTTGCATGAGGCGATCATTCCATTTCCATGTCCAAACAAGGTGCTTGAGATCATTTTTGCTATATTGATGCTAGGAAGACATCATCTGCATAAAGCAGTGTGTAGGGCCATGGGCGTTGGATATCCCGTGTGACTGTGTCCATAACAAGAACAAAGAGGAGTGGTGAGATGAACACCAACAGAGACATGAAGTGATTTTGATACACCCGTCATACTTCGAACTTTACTTTTCGGATCGTGGTAGAGCAATTGAACCCAGCGCACAAGTTCTTCTGGCACTAAGTATTATCGTAAAGCATACCAGATGAGTTGGTGTGGCACACGCTTTCTCTAGATACAGAAATGCAATGTAAAGAGGGCGATGTTTCGTGTTTCCCCATTAGTAACCGCGCTGCGTGTATTGTGTCAGTAGTTCCGCAGTTTTTGACAAAACCGGCTTGATTCACGGTTATTTCAACGATTTCGCGAATGCTGTTGTCAAGAATGCGTTCAAAAATATTCACGGTATGGAAAAGTAAACGGACCTTTTTTTCGATATTGGAACAGTAGTACTTTCTTGCCAGTCAGATGGTGTTCTTCCTGCCCATAAGTGTTTAACGTAACCCGTCGTGGAGACTTAATCCTATGGTCCTCTTCAGACACGGATTGATTTTGTGACGACAATCAGAGCCCCGCTGAGACAAGCAACAACGGTACCACTCTATACCAAGTGCATGGCTTAGCATTCATACTGGTGGATGCAAGAATTACCTAAATCTCTACCGAACTAAGGAGTACGGCACCCGTGTTGAAACGCAACACCACGCCGAGGCCCTAAGGTCTCTTCTCGCTTGAGCACAACCACAACCACCATGAAACTCCCACTAGTGGGGCCAACCGCAAACAACCGAGCTGTACTCACATACAACGGGAGTTCACCCGAAGTATGAGGGTCCAGGGGCTATCCCGGTTCCCATGGTAATACCCCTGGTAAGGTTTCGTGACCAATTTGGCACTTCAGATGAGTCCCCGTGCAGACTCGGGTCTGATCGCCCTAATTAGGCCTTTGGAGCATTCGGTTACTGCATCACGGCTGGCAAACGAAAGTGAGTGCAGCGTCTCCCGGTGCCACCACTATGGAGGTTCCCCTCGGCCACTTGGTTTTGGTTTGGCCGATAGGGTTGCCGCCTCGCCTTTCTCACCACCTCTGAGCACCAGTTGCGCTAACATGAAAGTCCTGAGGGGAGTTAACGTGAGTACCTGCCGTGTAGGCATAATCCCACGGTCCTCTTCGGAGACGGATTGATTTTGGGACCACAATCAGAGCCCCGTCATGCAAGCACAGCGGTCCTGGTTTATACTGAGTGCAGGCTCAGCATTCATACCAGTCGATGCGAGGCCTATCTAACATCTCCGCCGCAACTAAGGGGTACGGCACCCGAGTTGTACAGCGCAACTCCAAGCTTGAGCTCCGAGGAGGTCTGCCCGCGATGTAGGCATAACCACAACCACCATGAAACTCCCACTAGGGGGCCAACCGCAAGTAACTGAGCCGAGAACACATCCTCCAGGAATTCTCCTGGAGCATATGCTCTCATAGGGCCATCCTGATGAGTCCCTTGCAGACTCCTTTCAGATGACTCCCTTGCAGACTCTGGTCTCGAGTACGTGGGAGTTGCACTGAAAGATGGAACTGCTCCAAATGTGGGCAATGATTGTGGAAGTGGAGGATAAGCAAACTCTTCAGTTGAAATTTGCTCGAAATATTCTCGCCATCTATTTTAGCTCGACGGTTGGCAAGCAAAGTGCCGTTCATGTCATTAACACCACAGAAGTGTTCGATATTCTGTGTGCGGTCGTTTCGGCCTTTAGCAAGTCGATACAGATCCCTCTCGCCATACCGAGTATCCAGTTTATCGTAAAGATTTTTGTAATTGTCCGCTTGGATGACAGCGACTGCTTTCTTTGCTTCTCGTTGGGCATTGTTATAAATTTGCCAATTGGCCGGTGTTTTGTCATCGAGATATTTGTGGTACAGGTGTTTCTTTTCAGGGACCTTCATTTCAACATCATTATTCCAAAGCCAAGTATCTCGGTTGATGTACCGTTTACCCGACTTGTTGACCCCGAGAGTTACAGAGGCCGCTTTGTGGATCCATGATTCTTTCACAATCGTAATGGTCGGTAATCGTGTGAGTGAGATTGTTTTTTCTTTCTTCTCACGAAATCGGCACCATTTATTGCGCCGCGGGCCAGTGCGTTCTTCACGCTGTTTTATCGGTGGCTTAATTCGCATGACGGCAATCAATGGTCGATGTTGAGGTGCGATGGTCTCATAGGGAGCGGCTTTGCAATCAGTGTCATTAGTAAAATGTCGGCGTCTTATGAAAATATAATCGATTTGCATTTTACTGTTCCCACTATAAAATGTAGGAAGATGAGACAATCGTTTAATGAACCATATATTCATAAGTACAAGGACATGTGTGTCCGTGAAATCGATTATACGCTCGCCGCCCTCATTGCGCGCTCCGAACCCATTTCCCCCATGGCCCTTGTTATCGTCTGCCTTTTCACTCACATAACCATTAAGATCGCCGGCAATGATAATATAGTCATCAGCGGACACGTAACAAATCTTTTCAACGAGAAGTTGCCAGAAGGCATCTTTCTCGGAATCAGGTCGATCTGTCTGTGGTGCGTATGCGGTGAAGAAGCGAATGGTGCGAGCAGCCGGAGATCAAATCGTTCGACTTCTTTAATGGCATAACGACAACCCTCTAAGATGGCTATGCCAACGCCATATTGAGTGTGTAGGTTACCAAACTAGGGAAGTTTATAGCCATTTTTACCGCGTTCGCGTTCAATGTCGCAACTTTTGGCACCAGACCATCGGTTTTCTTGCATAGTGCAGATATCAATGCGCCTTTTCCGAAGGGCTCTTGCGAGTTCCTCGGTTTTTCCAATCAGGGTACCAAAATTCAGCGTGCAGACACTTATCATAGAAAGCGTTCCAGAGGTCTGGCCTTAGGATGGATCCCTGTGCTACTCCTGAAGTGAAGGATGGAGTGAGATGAAGAAGGATGGATCTCTGGCCCCCTAGCATCTCATAGCGCAGGGAGCGGTCTTTCAGATAATCCCTCTGTTCGAGAAATGCTTCAAAAACAATGTTCGAAAAATGCGTTCTTTGAAAATACCGGGACCGGACTTCTTTCGAGATTCAACCAAACTCACGGTTGGATGAGAACGAGATGGTATAATAAACAAAACGAAAGATTAGTGTTAATTGATTAATTTTATTGCCCGCACAAAGCAGGATGAGAAAAAGAAACGAAAAAACGAAACGAGAACGTGAAAACAGTAAAAAAGCGAATTGCGCGTGAAAGATGATAATAAACGTTAAGCGGAGATCTTGATAGAAAACCGCTGTAAATTTACACAAACAGCCAGCACTAACGCAGAGATAAGATGAGATGAGAAGCGGGAGATTTGAACATTCTCCCCACCTTCTCCACCCGTTGGAGAAGGTTAACTTTATAAGACCTGAGGCTGAGAATCTCCCTCGGTGGTTGAGACTGGTAATAGTACCAATTTTGATATTGGTCGCGTATATGTGGAGGTTGCAGTTTTGAGGGTTACCACTCGAGTGAGACCATCTTTGCCGGGATGCGTTTGAATAACTCTGGCGAGCGGCCACTTTGATGGAGGAAACCGCTCATCAGAGATGAGAACCAATGATCCTTCTTTGATGTCATGATGAGATGTTTTCCATTTAGAAATGGACTGATGTGACTGCAGATATTCCGCTGACCAGCGTTCCCAGAAATATTGCAAACGTTCCTGGATCCGTTGGAAATGAGAGAGTCGAGAAGTCGGTACATCGGTAAGTGTAGGCTCAGGAATGGTGTTGAGAGGAGCACCTCTAATGAAGTGCCCAGGCGTGAGGGCAGAGAGATCATCTGGGTCCTCAGTGAGAGCACTCAGCGGTCGTGAGTTGAGAACGGCTTCAACTTGTGCGAGGAACGTCGAGAAGTCTTCTTAGGTGAGAAGCGTGTCGGCGATCGTTCGTTGCAAATGGTATTTTACGGATTTTACCGCTGCTTCCCACTTTCCACCCATATGTGGTCCTCCAAGTGGATTGAATTTCCACTGGATCCTGTCATTTGCGAGAATTTGGCGCAAATGCTGCGATTTTTGTACACTGCTATTGAGAAGTTGCTGAAGAGTGATGTCAGCACCCTTGAAATTAGTACCGCAATCACTAGTGAGTGATTTGCAAATCCCACGGCGGCTAGTGAAGCGGCGAAATGCCTTGAGGAATCCTTCGGTGCTGTAATCCATGACAGCCTCGAGGTGGACAGCAGATATTGAGAGACATATGAAGACGACGATCCAGGCCTTGTAGGTTCGAGTTCCGCGTCCTTGATAATATTTGAGAGACACTGGTCCCGCGTAGTCAGCTCCTGTATGCTCGAACACCAATGAGGGCTGTACTCGTTTCGCAGAAAGTTGGCCCATTAACTGCTGAGCACATATTCCTCGTATATGTGTGCAGGTGACGCATTTTTGGATGAATGATTTTATCGGAGCTGTGCCTCCGATGATCCAGCAGTATCTACGAATGTAGTTCAGAGTGAGCTGTGTTCCTCCATGTAGAGTGCGAGAATGAGCATTGGCGATGATGAGATGTGACAGTACGCAGTCTTTCGGAAGTATAGGCGAATGTTTTCTATCTTCGTCAAGCTGAGAGTTCTGAAGTCGACCACCGACTCGTAAGAGTCCAGTTTGGTCAATGCGAGCTGTCAGACATGATAGTGCATGAGACTTGGGAAGAGGCTTGCCTTGGGAAAGGATACGAATTTCTGATGCGAAGTATCCTTGTTGTGTAGTACGAATCCAGTGGGTGAGAGTCGCTTGCAAATCCGCTGGAGTGAGAGCCGAGATGCTGAGTTTGGAGTCTGGGGTTCGTTTGAAGTAGCAGTGATTCTGACAAGTTTTGTGAGAGTGCTGCATCGAGTCAAGAGATGATCCAAAGGCAAAGATGGAGTTGATGAGACGACATGTACTGCAGACGATCGCATTTCCATGTCTTCATAAGAGACATTAAGTGGTGAGAATGAAGGCCACTGGTGAGAAGGTTTGGTTAGCCAATCTGGACCTGACCACCATAGAGAGTGCTTCATGAGTTGAGAGGGGTTTAAACCCCGTGATGCACAATCAGCTGGATTCTACTTGGTGGAGATGAATTTCCACACTGCTGACGATGAGATTTCATGAATGTCACGTACTCGGTTCTTAACGAATTCCTTCCAACGAGTGGGATCACTGTTAATCCAGGCGAGGGTGACCGATGAATCTGTCCACAAAGTAACTGGCACGTTGATCAAGTTGAGAGCCTTTTGTGTGCGTGAGATGAGCTTTGCGAGGAGTAATGCGGCAGATAATTCTAATCGTGGAATTGTGAGACGTTTGAGAGCGGCAACTCGAGTTTTTGCACAAACAAGAGTTACTTTTGATTGCTGATTTGGATGAGAAACTCTGATGTATACAGCTGCAGCCATTGCAGTTTGGGATGCGTCTGAAAATCCGTATATCTCGACGTGTGAGAGGTTAGATGTGAGATTTAGCCAGCGTGAGTTATCTGAGGAGTTAGTGGGTCATCCCATCCAATCTTTTCTAGCCATAAGTCCTGCATCAGAATTTTGGCTCGAACAATGGCTGGTGAGATTAATCCAAGAGGATCAAACAACTGAGCTGTTTCTGACAGTATGATGCGTTTTGTGATGGCCGAAGTTTGGGTTGTATGGCCTGTAAAAGTCAAAATGTCCGGAGAACATTTCCAGGATATTCCGAGAATTTTACACGTATACTCATCGAACTGGTGAGATGTATTGCTGCTTAGACTTGATGAGTTGACTTTACAGAACGATGGATGATTGCTTTTCCACTTCGCTACTGGAAAACACCCGGTGAGACAGAGCGCTTCAACCTGGGACGCGATTTCGTTGAGACGTGAGAGAGTATCAGCACCTCCAATGATGTCGTCGACGTAGCTACCCTTTTCAAAAGGTTCGATTGCTAACGGGAACTTGTGGCCCTCGTCGCTGAGAAGTTGTTTAAGAACGCGACATGCTAAGTATGGTGCTGGCTTTGTACCATAAGTAACGGTTGTAAGATCGTACATTGCAGGCTCGCTGGTGCTTGATTGATGATCCGTCCAAAGTATTCTCTGGAACTTCCAGTCATCTGGATGAACATCTATTTGACGGAACATTTTAGTAATCTCCGTCGTAAAGATGAATTTGTACTGCCTTACATACAGCAGTACATCGAAAATGTCTGCCTGAAGTTTCGGACCGGTATGCAACGTATCGTTGAGTGAAATTCCTGTGCTTGATTTACAGGACCCGTTGAATACGACCCTCAGTTTCGTAGTGAGACTATCTTCACGCAATACACCGTGGTGAGAAAGGTAAAAGCTCTCAGTAGGTGATGACTTATCTTCTGAGACTTTTTTCATGTGACCCAGCGATTCGTACTCTTTTAGAAAATCTGAGTACAACTTAAAAAACTCAGGCTGGTGAGAAATGCGTTTGATGAGCCTATTGAGCGATTTTTCTGCGATATGCTTCGTTTGTCCGAGTTATGGAGCATTCGATTTGAAGGGTAGGCGCACCACATACCAACCTGCACTGTCGCGAGTATGTGTGCTCTGGAAATGTGCTTCACATTCTGCTTCTTCGACGCTGAGCGAATCCTCCCGATGAGACGAGACATCCTCAATTTCCCAGAATTTGGATATGTTATCATGTAGCTGCTCATTTGAGATTGTGAAACCCGTATGGGAAGGTGTACTGGATGATGAGCCATCGACTGGACCAAGAATTGTCCATCCAAACATGGTGTTAAAAGCCGTAGGCTCATTTGATGAACCGGATTTAACTCCAGATCTTAAGATTTTGCCGTAGGAGTCTGCACCGATGATAATATCAATCTTGCCAGGAGAGAGGAAATCAGGGTCAGCTATTATAGTTCCAGATTATGAAGATGTGGCCAACTCTTTGCAGTGAGATTCGGGAGAATGTGTGCGTTGAACACTGCCTGCTGAGTTAAGAATCTTGATAACAATGTAAAGTTGGCAGCTCCTTCTGTTTCTCCAGATGAGACGCTGCCTACTCCAACAATTGGAATGTAGACATTCGAGACAGCGAGGTTGAGAGTGCGGAAGAGTTCCTGAGAGATGAGGGTGATCTCCGATCCTGGATCGATGACAAGTCTTACTGGGTGAGAATTCCGTGACGATGTTAAGATGAGAGCTTGAGCAGTTGCCAGAAAAACCGTTGGACGAGATATGATTTCCGATTTGAGGTGTTGATGAGACTTTCGCACTGAGTTGAATGATGCTGAGATGTGAGATGATGACGCTAAATCCTGGAGATATGAAGTTTGAGTCTGAACTGATTGATGAGAACTACACCAAGGTCAATCTTGTGTTGCCTTTTCCTGGCTGCTAAACGTCGTTGGATTAGCTAAGCCGGGTTGACTGTTCTGATGAGACGGCTTCCTGAAGAAGCGGGAGTGGTGCAGCATTGAATGATTTGGCGCGCTACACATCTCACAGCGCCTTGTACTGCGGCAATCTTTCACTTGATGCATACCGAGACAGTTAATGCAGAGAGCACGAGATGTTGCCAGATGAAACCGTTGATCTGCGTCTAATGTCTGGAAATTCGGACATCCTACTACAAAATGATTTCCTCCGCAACAAGAACAGTAGTTCGATTTGAATGACAGCTTTGATTTGACCTCGGGTTTCGGCGTTTGGTTGCCAACATCTGGCTGAGAAAGATTGCAGTTCGACTGATAATTCGTTGATGAATTAGATGAGTTAGATGTTGGTTTAAACTTCACAAACTGAGCAGAGTTCGAATGAGATGATCGCGCCACTGAGTCTAAAATCACACTTCACGATAAATAGTTCGGAGCACTCGGCAAAAACTCAAAGGTCAAGGCACAAACTACACTCAACACAGTTTCTTACAAAATGTAAGCTTAAAGAAGCCCGAATCCGTTTTCAAAAACTGGGAACAAGTTTCCCATAATGACAGGTGGCAGAGCCTAAATGCTGCTCGACATACCAAACTTTTCCTGCCAGAACCCAACATACGTACCGCAAAGTTTATCCTGTCGAAAAGCAGGAGGACTTGCAGGTGTATTGTGGCCATTCTGACAGGCCATAATTCACTAGCTGGGCATATGTTCAGAATAGGAATTACCGAAGATGATACGTGTCCCTCCTGTAATGAGGAAGCGGAATCCATGGAGCATTTCCTATGTGAGTGCCGCGCCTATGGACGCATCAGGCATCAGATCTTTGGTGCCGATGTCCTCTGATTGTGACGGGTAGCATCACATCGACTAGCGGAAATCCTGCGATACGTTAAC
The DNA here is from genome assembly GCF_905115235.1 of Hermetia illucens. NCBI lineage: Eukaryota > Metazoa > Arthropoda > Insecta > Diptera > Stratiomyidae > Hermetia > Hermetia illucens. Next base: position 116,743,994 of record NC_051853.1, on the reverse strand, counting down.
GAATCCGGAATATTCCGTTAGACGGGGGTGGCGAGTACAATGGGCCAACACGGCCTGAGTGCTCAGAAGCTGTAGCTTCTCCCCCACCATACACACACACACACACTCATTGGTGGACAGTGGAAATCGCAGAGCTCCGGAAGGAGTATCACAGGCTCCGCCGCTTAACACAACGTCTAGGCGACCGGGGGGAGTCATGTACCATAATGATGGAGTACAAATCAGCCAAAAGGAGACTCCGCAGAGCAATAAACAAGAGCAAAGCTCGCTGCTGGCAAGATCTGGTCGACGAGGTGAATGGGGATCCGTGGGGACTCGGTTACAAACTTGTACCCGAAAAATCGGGGCTCTGCGGAAACCCTGTTCACTTAAGGCCGAGCAGATGGACCGCATTGTAAGGGCACTCTTCCCTCCGCACCCCGTATGGGATGATGACGTCGGCGCGGTGAGCGCGGAGGACTGTCCACTTTTCTCTATAAAAGAGTTGGAACAGGCAGTCCTCTCTATGAAAAACAAGAAGGCGCCAGGACCCGATGGTATGCCAGCAGGGGTATACTGGTATTCCAACGCCGACCAGACCTACTGCTCGGCGCATTCAACGCTAGCCTGAAAGAGGGCATTTTCCCTGCTCGTTGGAAGGTTGCGAGGCTTGCGCTGATCCCTAAAGGGAAAGGCGACCCCGAATTGCTATCTTCATACCGCCCACTACGTATGCTTGACATTGCTGGGAAAGTGCTCGAAAAGCTCATCAGAAGTAGACTCGCTGAAGCGATACGCGCTGCCGGAGATTTATCTCCCCGACAGTTTGGTTTTAGGGCAGGGAGATCCACAATTGATGCTGTCATGCAGGTCGTGGACGCCGTTCGACGAGCAGAGGCACATAGCCGCCGAACTTGACGGGTGGTGCTCCTCGTAACACTTGACGTCAGAAACGCCTTCAGTTCCGTAAGATGGAAAGACATTCTAGGCACACTAGACAATACCTTCAATGTGCCGAACTATCTCTTACGGATTTTGAGGGACTATCTGAGGAACCGCTCCCTGCTCTATGAAACACTAGAGGGTCAAAGGTGGATGGAGGTCACGTCGGGGGTAACACAGGGATCCCTCCTAGGGCCGGACCTCTGGATGGATAGATAGCCCATGACAGTCTGCTTAAACTCGACGTGCCAGAAGAGTCGCGCCTGGTCGGCTATGCAGATGATGTCGCCGCGCTTGTTGCTGGACGCACTGTCGAACAGGCGCAAAGCAGACTAGGCATATTGATGCGACGGGTAAGCGGATGGATGACTACTCATGGTTTCAACCTTGCACTGGAAAAAGCCGAAATAGTCATCCTGACTAAAAAGAGAATTCCGACCTTGCATCCCATATCGTTCGGCGAGTCGATAATCGAGTCAAAATCAGCGGTAAAGTACCTCGGGTTGACTCTTGACTCAAAGATGAGCTTTTCTGAGCAAATCCAAGCAGCGGCGAACAAGACTGCAGCTGGAGTTTCGGCGTTAAGTAAACTAATGGCAAACATTGGTGGTCCTACGTCTAGTAGGTGACGTCTCCTGATGAGTTCAATGCAATCTGTCCTGCTCTACGGCGCAGAGGTATGGGCTGGCGCTCTTAACAAGGAGGTATATCGTAAACGCCTCGCGCAAGTACAGAGACGGGTGGCGTCTGCCTACCGCACTGTCTCTGAACCGGCCGTGATGGTGATCGCGGGAGTTATCCCCGTTGCCCTTCTTGCTAGGGAGCGTCAGGCCATATACAAGCGCAAGGGAAATGAGCCAAGGGAGGTGGTTGTTCGCGAAGAACGGCAACACACTCTAGACGAGTGCCAGCTCTCTTGGCAAAACTTGGAAACTAGAGGCAGATGGACTGCGCGGCTCATCGGCAACTTAGGTGCGTGGCTGAATCGGAAGCATGGTGAGACTGACTATTTCCTTACCAAATTTTTAAGTGGGCATGGAGATTTTCAGTCTTACCTGCAATGGAGTTGAGGACGACGCCCACCACACTTTTTTTTTCTTGTGGAAGGTGGGATGGGGTTCGTCAGCAGCTCTATTTCAACACAGGGGATCTCTCTCCAGACAACATTGTTGAAGAGATGCTGAGGACTGCTGACAGGTGGAACTGTGTTGCCCATTACGTTCGGGCCCTTCTCGTTGCTAAGAAGATAGAACTCGATCGGTGGAGGAGCCGGATTGCGGGAGGTTCCTTGAACTGACAGTTCCCTTCCTCCTCTCCCCTTCCGTTGGTGAAAGGAATTCCCTGATTTGAAGGCTCCGCGAAGCGGGAGAGTTCGGGGACTAGCCCGAAGTAATGTGGCAAACGGTTCCAGGCTAGCTCTCTGACGATGGGGAGGTGTTTAGTTGGTAGTCCGACGTCGTACCGAATCGGGAGTCCAACACTGTGTGCGTAAATGCATTCACCTACCCTACCCCAAAAAAAAAAACAAATCTTACGGAATTGAAACCATTCCTGACATCAAGCATTATGAGGAGCAATATCCGTCGCGATCGGTGGCTGTGTGCCTCAGCTCGATGAACCGCATCTACGACCTCCATAACAACTTCCACTGTAGACTTCCCTGTTTTGAACCCGAACTGAATTGGGGATATGTCCCCGGCAGCGCGGATCGCTTCAGCGAGTCTACCCCTGATGAGCTTCTTGAGCACTTTCGGTCGGTATGCAGACGGAAGCTCCGAGTCTGCTTTACTCTTACTGATCAACGCGAGGAAAAATGCCCTCCTTCAAGCACGCGTTGAACACTTCAAGCAGCAATTCTGGCCGTTGGCGGAACACTAGTTTGTAAACTTCCGCCGGGATACCATCAGGGCCTGGCGCCTTCTTGTTTTTCGTGGTGAGAACCGCTTCTTCAAGCTCTCTCATTGTGAAAAAGGGGCAACCCTCGATGTTTTCCGCGCTATTTACATCAACCCGTACAGGGGGTCTGGGGAATAATGCCCGCACAATGTGGTCCATCTGGTCGGTACTTAGTATGCAGGGCTTCCGAAGAACCCCGATTTTCCGGGTGACAAGCTTTTAGCCAAGTCCTCACTTGTCCTCATTCACCTCATTATCAAGGTTCTGCCAGCCACGAGCTTTAGTTTTATTTATAGCACTGCGGAGTCTCCTTTTTGCTGATCTATACTGTGCCTTTATGGCGCATGCCTCCTCGCTGGCGTGCAAACGTTGTGCCAAACGGCGGAGTTTATGACACTCCCTCCGTAGATTGGCAATTTTTGCCGCCCACCAGTATATAGAAGGCTTGTCGCGCCTGGAGCCCCTCCGGGGCAGGGAACCCTCATACGCCGTCGTTATCAAGTTCATCACTGAATTTATGACGGTGTCAGCTGCGACACTACCACCCCCCGGAGTGCCCCCCAGCGCGGCCGTGCCTGCTCCAAGAGCTTCGATGAACTTCCCGATGTTCACCCTCGCGACATTCCACAGGCAGAGGGAGCGTCGCGTTGGGGCTTGCCGGCAAGTAGCGTCAACCAATTCGAACGCGATGTACTTGTGATCACTTGCCGAGAAGTCTTCTAGGACTCGCCACCCGTCCACCGATGATGTCAGAGATTCCCACGCAAAAGTGATGTCAGGAATGCTTCCTTCACAACCTGGGTGCCGAAACGTTGGCGTGGATTCGGTGTTTAAAACTACGAGCTCGGTTCTCGCCGCGATTTCCAGAATCCGTTTTCCTCTGAAGTCTGACTGAGACATGCCCCATTCAAGAGCCCTGGCATTAAAATCACCGCCAACCAGGATTCATCCCTCCGTGCTCGAAACGGCGTCCTCCAGAGCATCAAGCCGGCGCCGAAAGTCCGACATCGTCTCGTTCGGAGTCAGGAAAACGCTAAAAACGTTATCCCCAAACACCAGATCCAGACAAACCCATTCACCGGGCTTTCGGCAAGAACACGAAGTCTAACGTCGTCCCGAACCCAGTTAGCAGCGGTGCCCGATCAGTCGTGATGCCATGAGGACGGGTCCTTGTTTCGGTATTGCTCACTAATCAGCACTAGATCAGCATTTACTTCCGCAGCGAATTGTGCTAGCAATTAGTGAGCGGTTGCACTCCGGTGCATGTTAATTTGTAAAACGCGGATCATGCCGTTCGCACCCTAACCCTCTCCAATTCCGCCATGAAGATCGGACACCGCAGTGTGTGCGACGCTCTCACCAGACGCACCATGATCCCTGCAGAGAACGCAACTCTCGCTTTCCTTGCAAGTCTTCGCTTGATGACCCACTTGGCCGCATCTCCGGCATGCTGTCCTCCTGTCCGGACCCTTGGAAGCTGCTGATATGTGTTCATATTCCAGACACCTGTAGCATTTGGTGGGGACTATCCGCATTCGCACCCTGCATACTACCCATCCGATTTTGATTCTCCCGTTGTTAAGGAGTTCCCAGAGTATAATCAGCGACACAGAGCTCTGGTTGAAGGTATAAGAGCGTAGATCAAATTTAAAACTATGATTAGTTCACCTTTAAAGTTATCCGGAATGAAGCCGCTTCAGAAACAACCGCGTCGTGAGATGAAAGTTGCAAAACAATCCAACGGTCGAAAATCCGAAGTGCTTGGTGAAAAAGTGCTATTAAATTATACCTACTTCCTGGATGGCTGTCAGATTCGAAAGGTTATGCTGGGTTTTGATCCATGAACATTTGAGGCTAAAATTTTTTTCCACTGGCAACTAATTGCATTGGCTGGATTCCTGTTTACGGCGACCTAAAAAAGCTGAAAAAGTAGACTGGAGAAAACGTACCGGAAAACCAACTTGGTCTACTGAAAAAGTTTAAAATTCCCGTAGGCAAAGGTAGTATTCAACTACGATTATTGAAGCTACTTACCTTGTACGAGATGATGGATATCTTTAATATTGTCATGTTTCACAACAATAATGCGTCTAAAAGTGTGGGACGGAATATTTTAACCAATACGCTGCCAGATGTCGAGATAAAAGCAAATCAAGTTGACTAACGAGGACTTTTTTACCTTCAAAAACTTGTTTAAATTAATCGACTTTTTGACGAAATACCAATATTTTGTAGTGCAAGTGTTGCTGGTTTAGAATAAATGGAACGAGGTTATAAACAAAATGATTTTTTATTCTATCACTCTGTTAATAAGAATATAAAGGTACATATTGACACAAATTTTCTACTGTGCACCTAGATGAAGATCTGGTACTGTGGACTTTGCAAAACTGCTGATAATTCTTCAATTTATTTAGGATAGGGATAATCCTTAAACAGCGTTATATAACAATATTACGTAATGTCTGTATTTCACAAGTTAACTAATAATGAATTTCAGAATACTATGTAGTCTTATAAAACACAAATGAACCCAGGAGGTAACTTATTATTTGCTCTGTATTCTAGCCCGTTTGAACCCATATGGGTATGGAAAATTTTCTTCCGTAACAACTCTTTTATCAAATGTGAATTGTAAATGTTTCTTTTCCGTCGTTGAGATTACAACACCAGGCTGCTTGCGTCCCACTTTTTTACTATCATTTACCACGCAAATTGAATCCGCCCCATAATCACCAGTCACTAGATTCTTCAAGTGATCCAAATTAACAACTTTTCAATTTTTGAAATTTATCGTTATCCCTTAACACTTCACAACATGTTCAATACCCACACCCGTTTAAATCTTAAGACCGTAAGTATTTGGACCAGTGCTAACAAATTCGGTTACATAAGATTCTATCCCAACACAGTCAGCCTCGTTTGTTAGATCCCCTAGATATATAAATCGGATATCGAATTAGTTTTGCTATCTATAAAGATTAAACTATCTGCGTCGCAATAGAGAATATTTTTTCCGACTTTTTTTAGAGCCTCGTAATATTTCATACGCGCAAAAGCTGTACCTATCGGTATTTTTACATGGGGTAACATATTTAAATTTTCCTCCAGATATCTCCATGTAACCCAAATAGTCTCCTCATTAATAGAGATTAAAGAACATACCTCTATACCAGGTGATTGTACAAAGGTGATAAAATCCTCAAAACTGTTGAAAACTTTGATTTGCGTTCTATCTTTTTTTTGTGCAGACTTCCCCAGAAAGAATTTAAACAGATTTTGGCTGTATTTCTTCTACCCGGATGCTTGTGAATATGATCTTTATCGAGAAGAATATCCTCTCTCGACTGATGAGAATGTATGAAATTCTCTTTTTCAGCTTCACTTTCATATTTATCCCTCCATCCACTTACCTCCAGTTTAATCTTAAAAAAAGTGTTGACATAATCGGCAAATAATCCTCCACTTTTTTAAAGGGGTCATATTGGGTGAAGTCATATTTCCATACCTCATATACCTCTTGAATCTTATAACCATTTTTAATGGCCAGCGAGATCTCAAGCATAACCCATTTGTGCCAGTTATTTGTCTCTCATCCTGAATGTGAACACAACCGAAAACCATATTTGTTTCAGCACAAACCCGGCATAAGGCAAAATATAATTTAAGGTTGCTTCTGAAAGGTAGTACTGGTAAAAACAAATCAGTAGACGGTATAACTGTACATGCACATGCATTGATACAATTTCCTCAAGCGGGGGTATATTTTCAAAATGGAAAATTTCAGGATGACCAATATGGTACGGTGCATATTTGTTTATATATGATATCGTATTATTTCATCGCCTTCAACTTTATGATTTGGCTTAAAAACTTCAGTTCGTCCCCCAAAAACAGCGTCACGTGGATTAAGTGGAGGTAGAATATTAACAACATTTTCATCCAATTGCTGCCGTATCTCAATATTTTTCTTTAAAAATTGTGTGAAGTTACTTTCCCAAGAATATACTAAATTGTGCGTTTTATTAAGTCTATTCTTTTCATTGTACTTTAATAGTACCAACTTTTCTAGTTACATTTGTTGACGTTTCTAATGAAACATTCTCCACATAATAATAATAATCGTTGGCGCAACAATCCACATTGGATCAGGGCCTTGAAGTGTGTTAGAGCACTTCATTCAAGGCCGTAACGGTACATTACAGTATATTGTTGGAGGCAATGTGGTCAGCATTGCGCTCGCCCGAGATTATTACCCTGTTTTGACTCAGCTACTCATTCACAGCTGAGTCAACTGGTATCCTACGTCAAGTCACGATACAAATTCCACTGCCACCAGCGAGATTTGAACCGCCACCTTCCGTATGACAACCCAGTGCTCTAACCACTGAGCTATTCGGACATCCACATCCATGGTAAACACCCCCAAAAAATTCGTATACTGTGTTAGTTTTAGAGTTAAAACCATCCACTAACAGTCCACATCTCTTTAATCTCACCTCGCCCTTGTTGTTACTGAAGCAATTTCATCACTTGTTTTTGAACTTTCCAAAGCAAGCCATTTCCGTGCAAGAACAGAATGATTTTGGGACTTGTAATAACCACACCTAGGCATTATACCTAGGGTATTTTCTTTGAGAAAATTACGTCTTTAATGTCAAAGACACTAGGAAATTTGGGAGAGGGAATGACAGAAAGTTCAAAGAGTCAATAAACGCTAGTCGTCCACAAGCCAACCTCATTATATTAGTACCATTCATTATAGGATTTACATCTATTTTCCTAGCTAGTAATTCGGAAATTATAAAATGTCCGTCATAGCCCTGTAAATTGTGCGCTATGCAATAAATATTGGTGAAAGCCGGACGATGCATTAAACAGCAATCTAGAAAGCTCCCAACTACATCTGTTTCATTATTACCGTATTCAAATATATGCTCTCTGATCCCACACACGTTGCATTGCTGCTGTATGTCAGAATTTTCATAACAAGAATAACAAACCAGTAAAAATCATTGCTTTTACCAACATCTACCACACTTCTCTTCCTTCTTAAAACCACAATCTTCCGTTTTAGGATCAATGGTTCTATTTGTATCCCCACCGCCGAAAGGAAAATTAACAATGTAGGCTTCCATTTCCACGATCTCATCTGAAAGAAAAACGCCATTTGATTGGTTTACATTTGATATTTAGTCGAGAATATACTTCCCACTCATATCACTGACAGGCCCCAAAGACCATATTGGTTTTATTTCAGGCGAGTTTGGAAGTGTTATGGTAAAACTGACTTTACTTCCAGCGACTGCATTTGAGACAACATCCCTAATGATACCATCGAATGCTTTTTCTAATGCCACGATAGATTTTTCGCCAGCATTTCCGAACTCTCCTATGCGGTATTTCAACTTCACACCTTCCACATTGAATCTTTTAAAAAAGGGTTTCTCCCTAGCCAGAATCTCATACAAAGTAGCACCACTGCCTCCTGCTTGACTGACGACCCCGCTGGCAGGTTCATTTTCACAACCCGAGACATTTTGATAATCCTCTCCCATCGACATATTATTATCAATAAGGATGCTTTCTTTAAGGCTTCAGCGGAAAAAGAAACATCATATTTTGCTGAAAATTCAATTAAAATGTTTTGGAGAAGAGAAAGCAATACCTTCCCCGATTGCATCTGCCTAATTAAAATGAGTAAGGTTGATATAAACAATTCACAACTGAAAGACAGAGCACTTTTTAGGTGATCAATAACGTCACCTGGATTCATTTTTACAAAGGGGAATAAAAATATGTTATAAAGTTATAGTATATATATATTATGTGTACGCGAACTCTAAAATATATAAACGAAGACGTCAAAATGCGCACTGGTATATAAGAAGAAAATCCTTTTCACTATTTTTCAAAAAGTCTACACAACATTCACTTACCTGTAACGATGAGATGACATGCACGAAAACCCTAGAAGAAGGCACAATATTTTCCTCGAATTTTTACTTTCCTGCAAGGAAAAATATCTTCACTATTTTTTAAAAATCACCGCAATATTCACTTACCTGCAACTTCGAAAGGACGCTCAAGAAAGCGCTTGAATAAAGCACAATAATTTCCTCTGGATTTTACTATCCTGGAAGGAAAAAACCCACTTCATTATTTTATAAAAATCACCACAATATTCACTTACCTGAAACTACGAAAGGACGCGCACGTAAACGCTTGAATAAAACACAATACTTCCCTCGGGATTTTACTACCCTGGAAGGAAAAAAAACCCACTCACTATTTTATAAAAATCATCACAATGTTCACTTACCTGGAACTACGAAAGGGCGGGCACGAAAAAGTTAAAAGTAGTGGAAAAACACTGGGAATACAAAAAATCTTATTCTATACTTTATGTTATATATATATATTATATATATATAAATGTACAAAAAAGAGCTAAAAAAAATTGTGTGGATGTCTTGATTTAATTGAACAACTACAGACGACTTTAGACCTACACGATCTATAATGTATACGATTTAGTTACATGTAGGATAGCTACCTCATGGAAGCATACAGTCATTAAGAGTACATCCATTCAAAACCTATAATTGTAAAAGGTAATATCAAGTTGCGATCCCTAATAGATACTACAGCGAATAGATTTTTTACGGCTTTACGGTAATAAATTATTCAAAAATTGCAAAGTTCATATCTTCATGCTACAGCCATTTATGGGTGTTACTAAGTGCTACCTAGGACTAGGCATGTTACATAGTTGCAACAACAAACGTGTTGTACAAGCAATTGTGAAATATATCTTAAACAAGTAAATAGAAAAGACAATTTATAGTACGATCGTTACTAGGTACCACCTTGGGTTAGCATCCTACATATCTGCAAATATGGTATAAATGCTCTTGTTGAGGATTGCGAAATTCATAACTTATTGATGTTATGGGATAGACAGCTAGACATCGTCTAGTGCTGGATAACTTACATATTAATAGATCGCCTTATAGAAAATTGCGAAATTCATTATAATTAGAAATCTTTTTATAATATCAAGTTAGTTTAATAGAAGGGTATTATTTACAGCTAGATTTCGTATTCATCTAAAGTAATGAAAAGTCAGATAGAAAATTGCAAAATCCATACTAAATAAATTATCTCTATTAATTTTACTATTGAGAAGATTAAAGTACCCCTACCTCAAGTACGCTATGGAATCAAGATTAAAGTACTTCTCACGTGAAGATAGCTTTTAAACTTTATTTTTTTTTCTATTTTCCTGAAGCAAGTGCTATATAAATCGGGTAAAATCATGAGTTATACATTAATTCCTTGAATCTGGTACAGACAACGCATTTAATAGAAGAGATGGTAAGCAACCTTGTTGCAAAAAGGATAAGCGTAACTCAAATATGTTATTTTAGGATATAACAATGAAATCAGCCTAGGGAGCTTTGATAACCTTCTCACAACTACCATACTGGTGGAAGGGAAGGGGTATAAAATAAAGAACTTCAAACTGCAGGATACTAGGTATACCCGGCCGTCGGTTCTCGCGCGCGTCTCCGGTTCTTTAGAGGCGCTGGCGGCTGCGGCCGATAAGGTGCACGAAGTGCACGCGCATATAACAATAGCGGCCGTTCAGCAGCCTTCTGACGAAGTTGGCGAGCTGAAGCGTGAAATAGCCGCACTAGTGGCCAATATGGCTGAAATGAAAGCGGCGCTGGACGCTCAACGTTCGGGCGCCAGGTCGCGAGTTCACTCACGGTCTGCTGCTCGAAAAAGGCGATCGGGTAGCAGGTCGTCAGGACACCCTACATAACTATTTGTTGGTACCATCGCAGATTCGGCGAAAAAGCCACCAAATGTACGATCCCATGTAAATTCGCGCCTACCACAAAATACTAGGTCCGTGGGGAGTCCTAGCGACGGCCACCCAGAACGCAGCGCCACGCCGCCTAACAATTTATGACCCCCTCAGCAGGTGCAGTTATTTCGTAGATACTGGTACGGAGGTTTCGGTTTTTCCCGTACCCCGGCACCATCGACTATTTTCTCAAACGTCAAAACTGGCGGCAGCAAATTCCTCCCGAATTAACACATACGGGTATAGGCAAGTGGACGTGAGTCTTGGCTTGCGTCGGACGTCCCCGGGCGATTCATCCTGGCAGATGTGAGCTTCCCCATTTTAGGCGCAGACTTCTTGTGTCACTATGGGTTGCTGGTGGACTTGCAAAACAAGTCTCTTATAGATTCCACGAACAACCTTAATTCGTCGGGCTAAATGGCATCTCACCCAAGTAACAATCTTTCCGTACTTTTAGAGGACATTACCGACTCTCGTGTTCGGGCACTCCTCCAAAAGTTTAGCCAGATTACTACCGAGTGTAGTCTCTCTAAACCAGTGAAGCACAATGTGCACAATGTACACTACTGGTTTCCCTATCTTCTGCGTCCTCTACCACCCCAGAAGCTGGCTATTGCACGGAAAGAGTTTAAACAGCTTATGCAACATGTGGGGAATACAGAAGGCTAAACGCGCAGACTGTTCCAAGTCGATATCCTATTCCACTCATCCACGACTTTGTGCATCATCTCGCAAACTGCCGCATCTTTTCGACCTTGGATTTAACCAAGGCCTATCACCAAATCCCTGTAGCTCCAGAAGGCATTCCAAAGATGCCAATATGCACACCCTTTGGACTTTTCGAGTTCACATGGATGACTTTCGGGTTGTGCAATGCGGCGCAAAGGTTCATCCACTCGGTCCTGCGAAACCTCGACTTCTGTTTCGTATATTTGAATGATGTTTTGATCGCTTCTTCCTCAGAGTCTGAGCAATTAGCACATTTCGAGTGCATTTTTCAACATCTCCTTGAGGCCGGTTTAGTCCTAAACGTTGAGAAATGCAAGTTCTTCCAGACACAGGTGAGATTCCTCGGCCAATTCATTTCTCCTGATGGAATACAGCTCGACCCAGACAAGGTACAAGCGATCTCAAGCTTCCCGCGTCCGAAAACCGTGAGGGATTTGCGGAGGTTCTTGGGTATGCTAAACTTCTATCGTCGTTTCCTGGCCAAGGCCGCTCAACACCTCACTTGTCTGGCCCCAAAATAAAGGACACACGAGAGATTCTGTGGTCTGAAGAGGCTGTCCGCGCGTTTAATAAATCCCGACAACAACTGGCTGATGCTATACTCTTGGCATTTCCTCGACAAGATGCACCCCTAGCCATTTTTGTTGATGCCTCTGAAATCGCAGTAGGTGCTCCTCTTCACCAAAAGGTGAATCAAGTCTGGCAGCCGTTGAGCTTCTTCTCCAGACAGTTAAACCCCGCTCAATGGAACTGCAGCACCTATGATCGTGAACTGCTCGCCGCATGCTTGAGTATTAAGTACTTCCGTTTCTCCGTAGAAGGCAGGCCGTTCACAATGTTCACAGACCATAAGCCTCCCACATATGCTTTAAAAAAGAAGCCCGACAAAGTGTCCCCTCGTCAGTGTGATGTTACCAGTTCAATGATAGTTCCCAAGCGTCGTATCTGTGCCCCCTCCGATCCTAGCCTCTTTATCTTGTCTTCTCTTTATACGACTTTATGGAAAGTCGGAGCAGCTAAAGTGCCAAACTCCAGGTCAACCTATTTTGGGAGCAGCAATTGTTTAAACTCCACAAGATTTAAACACGTCCTGTTCAGCTTTAATAACTCTGACGAACTATATATTTCTAAATTCAGGTTTCCTAATTTATACAAAAATTTACATATGCTTAGTAGGCCTGTACTTTTAGGTACACATGAATGTACAGTATATGGGAGATAATAGTAACTGTGTGTGTGTGTGTGGTGGGGAGAAGCTACAGCTTCTGAGCACTCAGGCCGTGTTGGCCCATTGTACTCGCGTCCCCCGTCTAACGGAATATTCCGGATTCGTTAACGTATCGTAGGATTTCCGTTAGTGGATGTGATGCTACCCGTCGTAATTGGAGAACATCGGCACCAAAGATTTGATGCCTGATGCGTCCATAGGCGGGGCATTCACATAGGAAATGCTCCGTGGATTCCGCTTCCTCATTACAGGAGGGACACGTATCATCTTCGGTAATTCCTATTCTGAACATATGCCCAGCTAGTGAATTATGGCCTGTCAGAATGCCCACAATACACTTGCAAGTCCTCCTGCTTTTCGACAGGATAAACTTTGCGGTACGTATGTTGGGTTCTGGCAGGAAAAGTTTGGTGTGTCGAGCAGCATTAAGGCTCTGCCACCTGTCATTATGGGAAACTTGTTCCCAGTTTTTGAAAACAGATTTAGCCAATGCTACTGATACCCCAATTGCTGGCTCCGGTCCCGGCATAGGGGAGATTGACCCCTCTTTCGCTAAAGCGTCCGAGATTTCATTTCCTTCTATGCCACAGTGACCAGGTACCCAGAGTAGTTCCACCGTATTGAATCTAGACATAGAATTCAAACGGTTTCTGCATTCCTGAACGATTTTCGAGGTGATCAAAGGACTGCTCAATGCCCTCAGTGCAGCTAAAAAATATATATATATATATAATATAAATAGTAACTAGTAAGCAATGATAATGTGGGTAAGTTTTACAGTATTTTACACCTTACCCCTTTAGAAAAAAATGAATTGTCTTTAGGAATGGTAGGCAATTCGTTTTTTTTTGGGTTCATATTGTGTACAGTTAAGAGGTTATTTTTAACAATAATGAGTTATATTTTTAAAATATGCTTATTGTAATATATTGTATTGGTATTGATTAATTCTGTTTTTAATTAGGTGGTATTTTTAACAGTATAGGCAATTCTATCTATTTCAAAACAATTTTGTTTATTTGTTATAAGTCTAGTGAAATTTTATTTATTAATTTATGCGTCCTAACCTATTTTTGTGAATTTTAGTTATTTTATTGTCCTGGTCTTTTATCAGGCAATTTACATTGCCAATTGATATTATGCAATAAGGACCTTCATACAATGGTTCTAGTTTTCGTCTATTTTCGACGGATAACAAAACTTGATCTCCTATTTTCAATGATAATGGGTTACATTTTGAGCCATTTTGGTTTTTTGTCTTTTTTTTGCTTTTTCTAGAAGTTGTTTCGCTTTGCTAATGGTATTTTGTAATCTGTATTTTAGTTCATTATTGTATAAGTCGTTTGTTTTAGATAGTTCTGAGGGTATATTTACTTTTTTTCCAAACACTAACTCGAATGGTGTGTAACCATTAATGGAATTGGGTGACGTGTTGTAACAGTAGTAGTATTGTACCCCATCATCCCAATCGTCTTTGGTTTCGTTAACGAAACTTCGTAGATATTCGTTTAGGCACTTATGGTTACGTTCTAGAGCTCCTATGGTTTCAGGATGAGCTGGTGTTGCAAATATTTGTTCTATTTTTAGCAATTTACATATCTCTAAGAATACTTGATTTTTGTACTCAGTACCGAGATCTGTTTTTATTTTGTTCATGGGCCCGTAGTTTAATATGAATCCATGGACAATTGCTCTTGCAACAGTATTCGCTTCCTTGTTTGGAATAGGTATTATTATTACTTATTGGCTCAGATCACACCGCATAGTTACAGCGTATTTATTACCTTGGTTGGTTCTGGTAAACGGTCCAACTGTGTCTATTGACATGGTATCGAATGCTTTGGTTGATGTTGTTGTTATCTCCAGTAATTCCCTATTTGGTTTTTGATGTTTATTTTTTGCTCATAAACTACAGTTTTGAATATAATTACCGATTGTTTTTTCATGTTTTTCCATTTGTATATTTCACGAAGTTTTTTATACATTCTACTCTGTCCAATGTGTCCTGCTGTTGGAGTAGACTGATTGTTATGCAATACTTCTATTATTTTGATTTGTCCGTTATTGTAATTAGTGGTTTGTATATTTGGATATCCATATTTTTCAAAGTATGGTTCGCTAGCGTCTTAAATGCGGTTGTATTTAATATAGTGAATAATTCACTTTCGGCCGATAGTTTCAGTCTTGATCTGAAACCTATTATAATAATAATAATCGTTGGCGCAACAATCCACATTGGATCAGGGCCTTGAAGTGTGTTAGAGCACTTCATTCAAGACCGTAACGGTACACTACAGTGAACTGTAGGAGGCAACGTGGTCAGCATTGCGCTCGCCCGAGATTATTACCCTGATTTAACTCAGGTACTCATTCACAGTTGAGTCGACTGGTATCCGACGTCAATTCACGATACAAATCCCACTGCCACCAGCGAGATTTGAACCGCGGCCTTCCGTATGACAACCCAGTGCTCTAACCACTGAGCTATTCGGACACCTATTGTTTAGATATTTTTCCAACTCTGTGAGTTCCTGCACTAATGCTGGTTCAATTGGTTGGTTATTATTTAGATTTATATACCGCTTTATTTGGACTTTATTTTTATGTATTACGTCTATTTCTATATCAGTATTTTTATTTTTATATTGCGCAATATTAAATTTCAATTCCGGTAAATGCATTACCTCATTAGGTGATAGAACCTCGAAAACGTGCAGTTGATCAGGCTGCATGTTTTTGTTAGTAATGCGATTTTCTGAAGTATTGCTAATGAGTTTTGATTGATTTGTGTTGTTGGTCATTGCTCTTGTTAGTATTTGCAAGACATTTTTCAGGTTTGCCAGGTCTGTTATATCTAATTCTATTCTAGTAATGTATCTGGGCCAATGTTCTCTTTACTTTTAATCTACTGTATGTCAAATTGATCTTCTTCTAGATCAAGCCTGTTAGTTTAAATTATGGGTTTTTCATCCCAAATAAGTAAATAAGTGGCCTATGATCTGTTCTTACTATAAAATGTCTTCCATAGACATATGGTTTGAAATACATTATTGCCCAATGGATTGCTGTTAGTTCTTTTTAAGGTTTTGTGTGAAACAAAACCTTATTAGAATGGTGACGGTGTCTGTCTGTCCGTCTGTCCGTCTGTCTGTCTGTCTGTCTGTCTGTCTGTCTGTCACACCCGATTTATTCGGAAACGGCTAGACCGATTGTCACGAAAATTGGTGAGAGTATGTAATCTGGTGATCCCTTTACATGCAGTAAGTGGCGCCATCTTGCGTTAAGTTTAAGGGGGGGCTCTCCGTACATGTGAATGGAGGGTGCAAATTTTTTTTTCACAGAATGTAGCCAAGTAGGGTATCAAATGAAAGGTCTCAATTAGTACTTTTCGAATCTGGTTCAATATTTGATATTAGATGAAACATAGGGGAGTAAGGGTTGAAAATATGACCCACAAAAAGTGTAACAGGTCTCGTTCTCAGAACCTATCCAACCGAAAAATCTGGAAAAAATCACAGTGGTGCATCTCTACGAAATCTAGGCCTCAAAATATATCCGGTTCCGATATCTGCACAAATAAAGTTAATAATAGTATATTTCCACATTTTAGAAGTTTACCCGGTACCCCCCCTTATGTTCATCCCAGAAATACAAAATTTGGCATGAGTGTAACGAAGAATATAATGCACAGTTTGGTCAAGTTTGAAGAAAATCCAACTATTATTAACAAAGTTATAGGGGGTGAAACTTTACAATTTTTTGTGAATTTCGTGCACTCTACAACCCGCATGACGTCACCATCACATATCAATTCGTCAATACCACAACGAAATGAATTCTTATGAATTGGGTCGCAGACAATTATTTTGTTTTAGTTTTTTAGTTATTTGTCAACCAGACATGTGTATATGTAGGTATATAATATATGCGTGCTAATGAACTTTGCGGGTAGTGCCTAATTCAGATAGATATAAGACGTAAATCGGAAATATGGGTACGATAAATTTAGATTCGTGCATATATGTGTACAGCAGGTAATAGGCAGTTTGTTTGTTTAGGGTGAGCGTGATATCTATGGCTCTAATATGTACGTATGTCTCGTAGTTTGGAAAAATATGAAGGATTATGTTGGATTTATAGCTATATACGGACAGAGAAACGTGCGTCTCTTACATAAGATGAACACAAAACCTTTATACCCGAAGCGCGAGCTTCCGGTATTCCGACTTGTTTTATGGTAGATTTATTTTTTCCATCTTTAGTGAATGTTTTGCTAGCGAAAGCTATTGGCAATTCAGTTCCATCTATTGTCTGTGATAGTATTGCTCCACATGCATTTTCGGATGCATATGTGGATACTGTAAACTGTTGTTTAAAATTAGGATACTGAAGTATGGGCGGGGACATTGATATTGGTTTAAGGATGTCGAATGCAGTGCTACACAGTGGTGTCCATTCGAATTTAACATTTTTACGCAACAATTGATTTAAAGGTAGGGCTATTTCAGCGAAATTTGGGACAAAACGTCTGTAATAATTACAGAACGCGACGATTCGTCTTACTTCGTCTCGGTTTTTCGGTACTGGAAATTGTTTAATGACTTCGAATTTTAAAGGATCAGGTTGTATTCCTTCGGCAGAGATCTGATGTCCGAGATATGTTACTTCTGATTGAAAGAATTTACACTTATCGGGGTTTAATTTTAAGTTTTTGGTTCGTAAGCACTGAAATACTGAAACTAGATTTTTTAAGTGATGGGTTTTCGAACATCGAGTGACTATTATGTCGTCAATGTGGGCTTCAGATATACGGTAATTTTTTGTGTATGCGGCTGAGTTATCGTTCAACTGAATATGTTGGCTATAAAAGTTGTTGGTGGTTAATGGCTCGTTTTCCATATTGAAAATATCCGCGAATTCTCGACATAGTGTTTTAAGGTCTTTTATTGCGTATTCTGGGACGTGTATTTAACAATTTTTGCATTCTTTGTGGATTATGCAATTTATCGGTATTGTTGTATACAGAATAATTCGAAAGGTGTTCCCATTGAGGGTTGAGGTTTTTGATTTTTACTGTACTTGAAGTGGTGTGTAGGATTTTAACTAGTGAGTTTTGAGGAGAAATAATTGCTCAATCGGTTTTGGTTGGTTTCTAGTACCGACTGAGGGGGTTGGGATTCCCTCGAACTGAAATAGTTTATATTTTGGCGGTTGTTACTGCTGTTCCAGAAGGGTTTCCGATAATTGTTATTATTATTTATGGATATCCGCGATCGTTGTGGGGTTGCACCGATTGTGGAAAAGTTGCGAGAGAGGTGTCTTCGATGGTATGGTCACGCAATTCGTGCAAACGAGAATTCACTTGCCAAGATTGGTCTGAACATCGAAGTCGATGGTAAACGATCAAAAGGCAGACCTAAACAACGGTGACTTGATACGCTAGATGGGGATTTGAGCGCTCGAGATTGCACCCGGATCAGGCATTCGATAGAGCCAAATGGCGAAGCCGATCACGACGAGTCGACCCCACTTGTGGACGGGACAATGACTGAAGAAAAAGAAGAGTATATGAGAGAAAATAGTACGACGTAAGCAATGATAATGTGGTTAAGTTTTACAGTATTTTACAATCGGAATCTGTAACATGCAAAAGTGGAGTATTATATAAACAGTTTTTTTTTCACCAAATATAGTCGTGTGGGGTATCAAATAAAAGACCTCAATAATTTTTCTCCGAAGCCAATCTGTGTTGTAGGGAAGGCGGAGAGTGCTGGGGCTTTAAACTGGTTATTTCTTTCCCGGACTCATTCTCAGTAATTACCCAACGAAAATCAGAAAAAAATCACGAAGTTGCCTCTATACGGTGTTCAGGCCTCACTTATCATACCGATCTTAAATTACGGTAACAGCAGTATGTAACTATGTTTTTAAGGAATTGCCTAGAAACCCCACCTAAGTTTGTCCTAAGGTTATAAAAAATAGTAATATTGACTATGAACCATGGTATCCTTCAGTAAATCGCAATATTATTGATAAAATTAGTGTAGCCCAAAATTTTATATTGTTATGATGATTACCTTGGTACCAACACGGTCAACCAACAAAACTCCCTTGACAAGTTTGCCAGGCGTGAACACCGACTTCGCGAGATAATTCTTTGAAACGGACGGTACGTGCTAGAGTTAACCCGAGTGCTAGCAGTTCGGCGAGATGAGGGCAGGGGTTCTTGATTCAAGAGTCCTCCCTCCCTCCTCCCTGTCAGTCTCACGTGCATTGATTCAATAGTCAAACATCTAAACCGGCCCATGGTAATTTACTCTAGTAGAAACGTGAAATTTCAAGGCGGGTTGATACCACCGAAAATTTCTTTCCCAAGGAAGACAAACTGTTTAACGGCCTAACTAGGGCGGGGATAAAATCACGAAAAAAAGCTAACAGGCAGAGGAATCGACGGGGAAGGATTAGCCCCGAGTTGATTCTCCCGTCTTTATAGGAGGCCCAATGGCATACATGTGGATGGTAGGTGCCGTACTTAAAGACGGCCCTGGTACTCCGCAAGAGTGATTGCCCTTCGTCTCGGGTCTGTTGAGGCTGATCTACTGCTCGCGGGGACCTCCTTCGCCTCGTCTCGTAGCAACTGCGAGGGGGATGACTGTGCACCGTCTGTGCATTCGGACGCCGGAAAGCCTTCTATAGCTCCTTGTGGGAAAACAAAGAAGAGGGATCATCGCTGGGAGTGATTCTATCCACTCCAATCCTTATTTAAGATAAATGATCACCTTTGTAAGAAATGCCACGGCAGAGAATGAGTTGTCGTTTTCCAAAGATTTCTTTGGAATTTGGATTTTATTTAAAATGGGTCTTTCAATATAGGTGTAACAGTGTGAACTAACCATTAAATGTAATACATAGTGTGAATTAACAATTAAGTTTACTACAACTGTATTAAATATACATTCAACTGTCAAATAATTTTTCAAATAAATATGATTCCACAACATACTGGCGACGAGGACGGTCGTGTTTTTCGTTTTGCCGAGCGCGAGTTAAATATGGACGCCACACAGTTTGCCGAATTTTTACGTGTGCAGGCGGAGCAACAAACCGCCATCCTAAAAATTCTTGAAAATTTCGCTACCGTGACGGTTGGTAGAGAAAAACTTTAAATGTGAGAAATATGATGGCGTTACAACGGCTAGTGTTTTCGTAGATTATTTTGAAGCCCAGTGCCACATGTGGGGAATCGCGGATGATATAAGTTCGAAAAGAGAATTATTCGTATCATGTCTAAAGCCGGAAACCTATCGTGAACTAAAAATTGCATTTGCGGACGCAAAGAAAAAATTTGAAAACCTGACTTACACGGAAATCGCGGAAAAATTCGTGAAGCTTTTTGAACGAAAAACCACGCGCTTCAAAGCTCTAACGAACTTTTGGAATTGTGTGAGGAAAAAAGATGAGTCATTCGAATCTTACGCGAACAGGCTAAAAGACATAAGTCGCGATTGTGGCTACGACGGCGACATGCTAGAACGTCAATTACGTGATCGGTTTGCAACGGGTCTCAACCATCCCCGACTTGAAGTGGAATTGAAACAAAGGTGGCCAGAGCTAAAAACATTCGATGATATTGAAGGCATAGAAAACGAAGTGTCGTTCGCGGAAGTTTTCAAAATAGCGCTATCAAGAGAGTTGGCGGAAAAAGACATTGTAGAAAGTGAATGCGCGGAAGTGGAAAAGATAGTAAAACGTCGTTCGAAAATCGGTAAGCGGATCCGAATTTTGTCGGAAGAACAATGTTTAAGATGTGGTGCGCGTGAAAGACATTCAAAAGACAACTGCAAGGCGGCGAATCACAATTGTGAAGCGTGTGGCAAACGTGGACATTACGGGTCGTGCTGTATAAGAAAAGGCAGAGCTAAATTGATCGCGAGAGACAAAAAGAAACAACAGCGTATTTACAACGTAAAAAATAGTGATACATCTATTTCGAGTTGTGAGCAAGTTTTTAAAGTAATGAGTGCCATTGCTAAGAAAAGAAACATTGACGTTAAGATAAACGGTGTCACGTGTACGATGGACTGGGATCCGGGCGCGTCAGTTTCCATTATAAGTACAGATTTTTGGAAACAGATCGGATCACCAACGCTTAAAGGGAAGCCAAAACTACGGGCTTATGGCAATTTCGATTTACCTTGCCAAGGGGAAGCTACAGTGACAAAAATCTACTTGCTGGCATACCCAACGTTGCAATCTATTTCGACGACATAGGCATTACAGGTCCAGATGAAGATAGCCATCTAAGATCATTAAGAGAAGTTTTTAAACGTCTGCGTGAAGCTGGTTTTCGTATCGAAAAGAACAAATGTAGCTTTTTTCAAGACAGTATCGACTATTTGGGCCATCAATTCAACCGAAAAGGGATCTATCCAGTGGAAGACAAGCTGATAGCAATCAAAAATGCTGCAATACCCACTAACAAGAAGGAGTTACGATCTTTTCTGGGATTGGTCAATTTTTACGAGAAATTCATACCCAACTTACATGGAGCATGTTCCGAACTACACGCATTAACTGGTACAAAGTCGCAATGGCGATGGTCAATAAAGGAACAGAAACAATTTGATAATGTTAGACATATGATAGCTAGCGCCCGTCATCTAACTCCTTACGATCACACAAACCCGCTTTATTTGGCAACAGACGCATCCGATGTAGGCCTTGGTGCTGTTTTATATCATCAGGACGAGGCTAACAACGAGTTACCTATCGCCTACGCGTCACGAAAATCGAATGAAGCAGAACAAAAATACGCTACCATTGACAAGGAGGCATTAGCAATATTTTTCGCCGTGAAGAAATTTGATCCATATTTACGTGGGACAAAGTTTACATTAATTACGGATCACAAGCCGCTTCAACACCTGTTGGGAGACAAACGAAATTTGCAAAAAATCGTAAACAACCATCTGACGAGATGGGCACTAATATTAGGTGCATACAATTACGATATACAGTATCGTCAAGGCAAATACAATATTCTAGCTGATTACTTATCACGCTTACCAAACGCACATGAAGCAATTTCGGAGGAAGCGCATAAATTATGCGGTAATTCAAACACGGAAGCTTGATGATATTGTACTAACAGAACAGGAACTTAGGAAGCAGACGAAACATAACCTAATATTACGACGAGTAATTGAGTTAATTGAGCGTCACTGGCCAGACACGAAGTGTATCAACAACGAGCTGAAACCATACTACGACAAACGGGAGGAACTATCATACGAAAACGGTATTTTGATGTGGTAAGGACGAATTATCGTGCCCGATAATCTTCAAGAAGTAACATTGAGGCATCTTCATAGAGGGCATCCTGGCATTGGCTCTATGCGTGCGTTAGCAAGGTACTATGTATGGTGGCCGAACATCGACAAGGACGTGGAACATACAGTGAAATCATGCATGGCATGTCAACGGCAACGCCCAAAACAATCTGAACTGCCAATCTACTTTTGGTCCCTGCCAGAGCATTGTTGGCAACGACTGCATGTGGACTTTGCAGGTCCCTTCGAAGGAAAAATGTGGATTGTGCTTGTTGATGCTTTATCAAAGTGGGTAGAAGCAGATGTACTTTGTGCTGCCACCACAAGAACTTTGTGCGAATTGCTAGAGGAGAAGTTTATAACATTTGGTTATCCGGAAATTATCGTGTCGGCTAATGGTAGTCAATTTACGTCAGAAGAGTTTCGAAATTATTGTCAAAGTCATGGAATAAAACATGTAACGTCTTCACCGTACCATCCGAAAACCAACGGACTAGCCGAACGATTCGTACGAACATTCAAGGAGCGCATGAAAGCCAGTGAATATGATGGTTTATCACAACGTCAGCGCTTGCGCACATTCCTATTTACATATTGAAACACACCACACTCCTTTACAGGGAAGGCACCATCTGAATTTTTGCTAGGTCGACGCCTGCGAACTTTATTTGACAATCTGAAGCCTAATGTACGGCGAGAGATGCATTTTAAACATGTAAAACAAAATCTTCAAGCAGAGCAGTCTAACAGAGAGTTCCAACCAGCACAACCAGTATTTGTAAACACAGACATCGAGAAAATATGGGAACCAGCCAACATAGTCGAAAGAACAAATCGATATTCCTACCGTGTTCGAACAAAGGACGGTGTAGAAAGAAGACGACATGCAGATCATATCCGAGAACGGAGGGTAATACCACCTTTTAAAACAATTGGTTGAATTCAATTATTTTATTTAAAACTAAGAATAGAATATAAGCGAAAATGAAATATTATGGGTTATCGAGATATGCGGTTCGGGAGTTTAGCTCAGACTAACTTATAGGAAAATGCAAGCAAAAATTTTGATTACAATTACATAGACTTCAAGTTGTATGTGTAAAGAAAAGAGAAAATATTACAATAGGCAAGTATCAAACAGAATTCAACATCCTCCCGCCGCCAAGTTAATTAATTAATTTACTTCTAATGGAAATAAATGCTGAATTGATCTCTTCAAGAGAACTCCATTATGAAGACGCAGCTCGCATGAACGGATTCGGTTGTCTCGGCCGACAAATACCCTTTCAATGGTCGCCAGCTTCCAAAAAAGCCGTGGAATAGAAGAGTCGTGTACTATCACAACATCGCCGACTTTCAATTCATGTGTGAATTTTGTAGGCCCATGATGCGCTGACCGAAGTAATTGAACATATTCCGTCCGAAATCGTTTAAAAAATGAATCTGCGAAGCGAAATCGTGCCTTCCACTTAGCTCGAATGTTTTTGTCGGCTTCTTGAAACGAAGCTGTTGTTAAGCTTGAAGGAAAAGTGCCGAGTAAAAAATGAGCAGGCGTTAAAGGAGAGAGGTCGCGTTCGTTGTCACTAACATAGGTAAGTGGTCGAGCGTTAATCACGAATTCCGCTTCAGTTAAGTAAGTATATAGCTGGTCAAAAGTTAACGTAGATCGCTGAATCGCTACTTTTAAAACGTCTTTAACGCTTCGTACCAATCTCTCCCAAAAACCGCCCCACCAGGCAGCTCTTTCCACAATGAAACGCCATTTGACGTTGTTTTCTGCTAAATAGTTGTGGAAAGTTTCAGATTGTATCGTCGTCCCCAACTGTTGAAACTCCAATGTCGTTCTTTTAAAAGTTTTTGCATTGTCCGAATATATAACGTTTGGTACACCTCGTCTGGCAAAGAATCGACGTAATGCTAGCACACAAGACTCTGTGGTCAGATCTGGCGTCAATTCTAAATGCACGGCTCGTACGACCGCACAAGTGATAAGCAATACGTAAGCCTTCCGGTTGCTCTCATTGGAAGAACTGCGAACAAATAATGGGCCTGCGAAGTCGATACCCACTATTTCAAAAGGGCGCGAGGCTAACAATCGGTTCTTAGGCAGAGGTGCGAATGGTTGGTTTCCTGCCTTTCCTTTCATACGTTTGCAGAGTAAACAGCGATGAATTATAGTCTTGACCGCTTGGCGAGCTTTGATCACCCAAAATCGTTTTCGCAGATAAACAAGCGTAAAATTCGTTCCACGATGAAATGTGTTTTCATGAGCTTCGATAATGATAAGAGACGTTAAGTGTGAGCTCTTCGATAAAATAACTGGATACATTTCATCAAATTCCAACTCCGATTCACCTAGGCGGCTGCCTACACGTAAAATTCCGTCATCGTCGACAAAGGGGTTTAATGACAAAATCTTCGAACACTTAGGAACCAATTGCCGGTTGCTAAGAGCACTTACTTCTTCTTTGAAAACTTCAAATTGAACCCTTTTTATCCAGAACAGTTCTGCTCTCCGTAGTTCATCCGCAGTCAGATGCTCTTTGAAACCTACTCTCTTTCGAAGCAGGTCAACGTATCTAAGCACATAAGCTGTAACACGAAGAAGCCTCCGGTATTTGCTGAATCGTTCAATTTGTATTGGATTATCAGGTACTGCACAGTCAGATTGAGTGGTCGACTGAGGAATAGTTTAAAGACAAAAATCAACTGCGGTCATCGGAGTTTCGAAATCTTGGTCGGATATGGGCCACTCACTAATGTCGTTGTATAACCAAGACGGTCCGTTAAGCCAGGTCTCGCAACTCAGTAGAGTTTGTGCAGAAACACCCCGAGTCAATAGATCTGCGGGATTGATTGATCCTGGGCAATGATTCCAGTTGTAGTTAGCGGTTAGTTGCTGAATTTCTTGAACTCGGTTGTAAACGAATACATCTTTCTGGAATTTACTGCTACGAATCCAGCATAAAGTAATTTTTGAATCGGTCCATAAATATATTGAATCGAATTTCACTCTTAATTTCTCAACAAGATATCCTTGCGGCTTCCAGATCAGCACATAGTTCCATTTTGGGTAGTGTTATGCGTTTGTCACGAATAGGCGCAAGTCGACTTTTTGCATATAAAAACGAAATGCGAATGGTTTCATCCAAATTCCTACTTCTGATGTATGCAACAGATCCGTAAGCTTTGGGACTCGCGTCCGCGAAAATATGTAGCTGCTTCTCAACTTGATGTGGTGAATCGAATACATAGCGAGAAATCGTAAGGGCTCGTAGTAAATGTATTTCGGATATGCTTTTCTTCCATTCGTGCAGCATTGATGCCGGTAAAATTTCATCTCATGCCAAACTTTGTTTCCAAGCCTCTTGGAAAATGAGCTTCATTTTTATGACAAACGGTGATAACATTCCCAAAGGGTCATAAACAGATGCTAACGTTTGAAGAATGGTTCGTTTCGTTACTACATCGAAAGATATCTGTTGACAAAGCTTTTCCAGATCCACTGCTAGGGTATCAATTTCCATAAAACATATGAGTCCTAACAACTTGTGTTTTGAAATATTGTTGCTTTCATTTGTATCGAAAATTTGCCTTAGTTTCTCGTTGTTCGACTTCCATTTACGTATGTTCATCGATGCTCTGGACAATATTTCACGTGTTTCGTTGAACAATTTTACAGCGTCTTCAAAATCGTCAACACTTACGATTAGGTCATCCACATAAAACGATTCTTTTAGTAGTTCACAGGTTTCAGGAAAATTGATTGATTCATCCTCCAAATGTTTCAACGATGCTCCAATCAGATGAAACGGGCT
This sequence comes from Hermetia illucens, assembly GCF_905115235.1. Classification (NCBI taxonomy): domain Eukaryota; kingdom Metazoa; phylum Arthropoda; class Insecta; order Diptera; family Stratiomyidae; genus Hermetia; species Hermetia illucens. The sequence goes on along the minus strand of NC_051853.1, from coordinate 116,718,200 downwards.
GCAGGTGACTCCGAAGGTTACCCTATTCATTTGAAGAATGATTATTGAATGCAAATCATCCAAGGATAAAATCCAGAAAAAACGATGTACTTTTCGATCCTTTTGTGCCAGCTCTATCTGCAAGAAAGCTCGTTCGATATCGGCCGTAATTCCATGTTTGCCAAGCCTGAAGTTCAAAATCATTTTTAATATGTCTGGTAAAAGGTTTGGTCCTGACCACAATAAGTCGTTTAATGAGGGGTTACCACCAGATCGTGCTGATGCGTTAAACACAATACGCGTTTTTGTGGTCTCTCTTTCCTCCCGATACACCGGTCGATGTGGCATAAAATAAGTCCGTTCGTTGGTTTTTTCTGCTTCATCGCTAATTTCTGCAACACCACTTGAAATCATCTCCCGTATGATTTCATCGTATTGCCTTAACTTTTCCGGATCCTCACTAAGCTTCACCAATGAACGTCGAAGTCCTTTGAGAGCGCCACCGCGGTTGTTATCAATAGTGCATTCGTCGTTTCTCCATAGCAATGATGCTTCATATCGCGTGCCATTTTTCCGAATGTGTTTTTCGATAATATCATCCACTTGAAGCTTATGATGATTTGATGTAATATCGTCAACAACCCATAATCGTTCAATCCGATCAACTAAAGATTCAAGTGAGTTTTTGAAGTCGTCTTTTACTATGGACCAGTAAATATCGGCCCCTATTAACATTCCGATTTCGAATTCCGTTTCATTTAAATATGAAGTATCCGCTAACTTAAGGCCAAGGATGTCCAATTCTGTGCTACGAACATACTGGAATGCAGTAGAGCAAATTTCTGGCACGACTATAGCCAGGATTTCGATCGCCTCGTCTGAATGTAAACTACGTAGTTTAATTCGAACGCGTTTAAAGAGCTTTGGCTCAGAGTTATTCGAATCTCCAAATGGTAAAATACGTAGCTTATCGGTATCATGTGTGTCGAGTTGTAGTTTCGTCACAATGTTTTCTTTGACAAACGTACGCTGCGAGCCACCATCTAGAATTATTCGTACTGGCACAGAACTTGAATTACTCGAAGCTATAATAGTAGCCGTTTGAAGAAGTACCGCTTCTGTTTGCAGTAAAGCTGATGCATACAATGTTGTTGTTGAGCCACAAGAGTTTGTTGCAGGTGCTACCGTTGTTGTTGAAGGTGCTACTGTTGTTGTATTTTTAGCTTTAGGTCGGCATGTTGGGTCGTGCATAGATGATTACTTTCACAAAGAGAACACTTTACACGTTTATTGAAGCATCGCTTAGCATTGTGTCCCTTTTTGGTGCATTTAAAGCAATACCCCATGCTTTTCAAAATTGTCTTCTTCTCTGCAAGCGATAACGTCGTTTTGCAATTTTCCGTTAAATGACTGTTTGATTTGCAAAAGCAGCAAAACTCAGTTATGTTCGTAGTGGTGAGTAACCCAGCAGCCGTTTTACATGTATTTGCGACTTTTGATGTTCTCGTTCTCCGGTCATTTGTCAGCTCGGCCATTTCGAGAGAGGAGATCTCTTCTTTAATAAATGACAGAATATCATTTAGCTGATCACCACCACAACTACTGTGCTCGCTAGTACCCACCGATAGTGATGCATTTTCGTCTTCGATTGAACGTGCAGCTTTATCTTGCTTACTCGGATGTAGCCTATGAAAATCGATCACTAAATCATGAGGCAAAAAATGCAGAATTAAACTTCTCAGCATTATAGAGTACTGTGACGATGGAACATTAAGTGCGGTAAGTGACCTTGTATGGGCTCTTATGTCTGTGTATAATTTCCTCAATTTTGTCACGTCATGACGAGAGTTTATTCGAGAAAGGTTCATCAGCTGCTGCATCGTATGATCGACGAGCTTATCGACGTTTCCATACTGTTCCAGCAACAACGAAACAGCCGAATCATAGTTGGCGTTTGTTGGTGTAAAACCAGCGATTGTATCTGCCGCCTTGCCAACCAAATGATTTGATAAATAATTAAATTTATCAGCACCGGTTAAATCCGTTCGATCATGAACCGCTACAAGAAAGCGTTCCCAGAAAGGGAGCCACTCATGAAAATGACCACTGAAAACTTTTAACGAAAGTTTTGGCAATTTAGCAGAGCTAAATGTGTGCTCCTTTTTTCGTTCAATACTTAGGCTAGATGATGATGAAGTGTCAAGATTATCGCGACATTTTCGTAACCGTTTAATTCTCTGGTTTAGGTGCGATAAAATGTTCGCGGCTTTATCCTCATACTCGTAAATCGTTTCAAATTCTTTCTGGGCATTTTCTAGCTTTATAGAAGGTCGAATTTCATCATTGCATTTTCGTAACGTACCCAAAACTGAATTTATGCGTTCGATAAAGCTCACAAGTTCGTCTTCAATAAGATCAATGTCTTCCGTTTTATCACTTTTGGAATCTGAGCTGTTTAAATATTCGGACGCACTATTTGTTAATTTCGTTAACTGCCCACGATAAACCGCTCGTTCCGTTATGTCCATTTTTATTTTTTTTTCACTCCGACTTACGTTCCGATAAAGGTATTCCGACTTACGTTCCGATAAAGGTATTCCGACTTACGTTCCCGGGTTTCGGCACCAGATTTTAAAACAATTGGTTGAATTCAATTATTTTGTTTAAAACTAAGAATAGAATATAAGCGAAAATGAAATATTATGGGTTATCGATATATGCGGTTCGGGAGTTTAGCTCAGACTAACTTATAGAAAAATGCAAGCAAAAATTTTGATTACAATTACATAGACTTCAAGTTGTATGTGTAAAGAAAAGAGAAAATATTACAATAGGCAAGTATCAAAAAGAATTCAACACCACCATCAATCGACTTCCGGGATGTTTCAGATTTTAAGCGAAACAGTTTCCATTACCAATCTGCAAGCCCGACAGCAAATGATGAACAGGAACATCAGCAGTCTATGCAGCCCGCTATACCGTCGCATGAAAACGGAAACATGAGTGAACAAGGACAACACACCGAAGCACAACAAATTGAACATCCAGTACGGCGAAGCCAACGGCTAAGAAATCGACCCAAGAGACTAGTCGAAGAGATGTAAAATTACTGAAGGAAGGAGAAATGTAACAGTGTGAACTAACCATTAAATGTAATACATAGTGTGAATTAACAATTAAGTTTACTACAACTGTATTAAATATACATTCAACTGTCAAATATTTTTTCAAATAAATATGATTCCACAACAATAGGTTCCATTTATTCCCTACAAGACAAAAGTGCAATTACAGAACAATTACAATTCGGAACTTCACCACCCCAATTGCATGGGGGTACTTCTCTGCAAACAAAGTACGTCCACGATTTAATGTAAGGCTTTACAGAAAAAAAATTCGAAATAACAGCCGACAAGAGGCCAGGCCAACCGACTATTTCCGATATTGGTACTTACTCAGGACGAGTGCCAACGTAGAAGTTCTCACGAATAGTTCCCCATGCCGCTTAAATATATAATTTTTGCCATTGTTGATTGGTTATTTGTTTTCCGAATTTACGTAATTTTACGCAAATTTCCATGCCGTCCGCTGTATGAAACGAACGTGTGGAACGTAAAGTTCCCACGGAGTCCAGAGCCCACTACCTGTGTTGCGCCTAAAGCGTCTCTATTTTATTTCTATTTATTTCGATTGTAATACCCTTTCGGTCAACAAAGCGAAGGATGTTGTCAGAATAATTTCTCTTAAACCCGAAGTAAAAAATTGAAATTTTCAAATCCGAATGCGGGCCAGAAAAATTCATCGATGTAACACCCTTCTGAATAAATTTACTGCAATTAAAAAAAAAAATATCAATATCATTATCATAAGTAGCCATAATGTGTTATGAAAATCGTACAACTAAATGCCACTAAGAGTGCACATACCTCCGACTTAAATTCAATTTTTATGACATTAACTATTAGCACTCGCAACTTAAATACTGCCTGTCACAGTTCTCAAAATGAATTCATTCAAATTAATTACATTCAAAACTGTCGAAAACGAAAAGCACCTCCAATTACAAACGTATTCTGTCATCAGAACGAACCTTGCCGACGCGGAGCCAACTTTGCCGACCTGAAACCTTCATTGTATATTAAAGCTGCGTGTGAATCGGAGCTTCTCTCGCACGCAATTCACACGTACCGTAATTGTATTTCCAGCTTAATTGCGAGAGAAAAATTCCGCGCATGAGGTCTGGTGTTAGTACGTGATGTAGTGTATTGGTGAGCGCCCACGTTGTTGCGGGCATGCGGCATTCCACAGCTGTTTATGGGCTGTCACCAGAGATGAAGAAACACCCACAAGAAAACCATTTAAACGCTAACGAAACACCAATATATTAACCAAATGAGTCAAAGCAACGCAACAACATTCCATGCCCCTTTGCCGCTGAATTTGCTCCTCCAGCATCAGTTCGCTCCGAGCTCTCGAAGCAAATGGTCATTAAGAGCAGAGCTGAACAAGAATCCAGAAGGAAGTATACGTTCCGGACAGTGGTGCCATTCACGTCCGAAAAAGGGTAACTATTATAAGAACATTAAATTAAAAAAAATATTGTTACATTCCAGAGCTGCTGCGCACAACAGCAAATACGGGCTTGGGGACAGGATGTCCGCCAAAAGGTGTAAGATGAAACACCCCGAGGAGATATCATCGGAAGAAGAAGGCAGCTCCCCAGAGCTGCAAGCAATGAACGCGACCCTCCTCGAAAAAATCGAGGGGCTAAAGCAAGAAAAGGCTGCGATGGTCCAGCAGCTGGATTGTCAGCTAAAAATTATAAAGCGGCTAGAGGACCGCTTGGCATCCCTCGAAGCGAGGATGCCAATCGCAACGTCGGAGCAGCAGCAACGAAAACATCATCGTGAACAACATCAACATGAACAACAACAACACGAGCAACAACTGAAGGAGCAACAACAGAAGGATCAACAACATCATCAAGATGGAGAGATGTGCGTCGTCATCCAAGAAGAGGAAGGCAACGAGTTCAACTTCGTCCAGCGGAGGAAAAAGAGAAACAAAGAAAAGGTGAGAGTAAGTAGAGTTAATGCCCCTCCGGCAAACCCTCAGGCACCCTCCCCCCAGGCTACCCGCCCAAAAAAGGCGACAATTCCGCCCATCACTCGGTATAAAATTAATGTTCCTCAATTCTTGAGGATATTAAAAGATAAAGGGTTAAAAGCAACCCTAAAAAATACGAGGGCCGATAGGACCCTCATTTTTGCCCAAAGTCTTGAGGATCATGCAGCGATCTTCAACCTTATTAAGGAAAAGGGACTGCATGCCACGATCAGTACCCCTCCGGCTTTAAGGACTCAGTCCTTGGTCATCCGTGGTCTTCATAGAGAGACTGGCCCGGCTGACATAATGCGCGAACTCAACGAAGAGTACCCGCACCTAAAGTTGAAAAGTGTTTCAAATCTAGTCACGCGAGCCGGCAAACTGGCCCACAGCCTGAACCCAGCGCTTCCGTTGAAGTCGCAATCGGGGCTGTTCATGGCTACTTTCGAGCCAGAACAAGATCTAAACGAAGCATTTAAGGTGAAATATATCCTTCACCAGAAAATTTCGTTTGAGAAAGTCAAGCCGATTCAAGAAGTGCAGTGCTACAACTGCCAAAACTTCGGGCATATCGCCATCAATTGCTCCATCGTACACCGGCGCGTGAGGTGCACGAAAACCCATGTGCGAGGGGAATGATCAAATCCCACCGCAGACAAACCAACTTGCTGCAGTTGCGGCCAGTCCGGACACCCCGCCAACTACCGCGGATGCCCGGCATACAAGAACATGGTTGCCAGAAGGGAAGCTGGCAGGGCGAAAAAAAATGCGGAGACCATGAAAGCCAAACAGGCGGTGACTCAGATGTCACAAAGCCCCAAACTCCTCTTACCCAAACAACTAGAAACACTATTCCTAGAACTACAGCCCCTCAAGGCAACAAATTGGCCTTCCAAAACTTGGTCGAAACTCTCGCTTCGGCCCAAATAAATGAACAGCGACAATTAGCCGCTATCCAACTTTTGATTAATTTATGGAGTTAAAAGTCGTCACATTTAACTCCGCGTCCTTGGTCTCACACGCCCAACGTGCCACCGCACAAGAGTTGGTCGATTCCCTGAAAGCAGGCTTCTTCTGTGTTTCAGAGACACATTTAAAAAGCGGGCACAACGTTAATTTTACCGGATATAACATTATCCGGGACGACACCAACAGCGGTTCCGCCCTTTTAGTCAGAAAAGACTATGCATTTGAGGAAGTCTCCATCAAAAACCTGCAGACCTGTTCTGCGGCAGCGGCCTTAGTTAAAACTAAACACATCTTAATAGCTGCAGTCTACATAAAATGTAACTCTCCCTCTGAACAACTGGGCCAAGACTTACAAATCTTGAGATCCAGTCTAAATGTAAATACCTAATTTTTGGTGGGGACTTTAACTCACGGCACACTTCCTGGGGCGATTTGGCAAAAAACCGAAATGGGGTTGCCCTCGAAAAATGGATCCATAATCAAAGTCCATTAAACCAGCTTGAAATGATCTTGCCAGACACACCCACAAGGCCTGCAAGTCAGTCAATACTTGACTATTTTCTAATGTCCGCAGACGCCACTCTCACACTGCAGGTGTTAACGTGCAAAACTTTACCAGGGATGTCCAATCACTTTTCAGTTGAACTTATACTTTCCCTAAGCTCTCAACTGCAAAAGCGAGTGCCCAGCACGATAAGATCATTCGCCCATACTAACTGGGATAAATTCAGAGCAGAATTAGCACCACAGCTAAACCTGAAAAAAATCATTGCCTCGCAAAACCTAACGGAGAAAGAAATCGATCAGGCCATCATCTTGGCTACTGACGCCATCAACTCTGCTACACGCAGAAACACAAAGCTCCTCAAAATCGATGAGATTCAGTTCAATAAACTGCCGCACGAGATAATGAAACACCTGAAAGTCAGAAAAATCTGGCGCAGAAATCTCAAACGAAACTTCCACAAAAATGGCAACAGAACTAACACGGCATATAAAGTGTTAATTTCGCGGATTAACTGCCTTAGTACATTAATCCGTCAAATGGTGGAACAATTCCGTAGCAAGGAACTCACTCGCAAGCTAGCAGATGTGAAACCCGGATCTAATATGTTTGAACACATAAATAGGCTGACAGGCCGCAACAGATCCAAAAACTTCGTTCTTACCAAGAACAATGAAAACATCGGCAGTGACGCTAGGAAAGCTCAAATACTCGCGGAGTCTTTCCTAAATCAACTAAACTCTCCTTCACCTAGTAACAACCGAGCCATCAGTTCGATTGTAGACACGACAATCAAAGACTTTCTTCATGAGCATTCACTCAAATTTACTAGCTTCTCCACCTTTAACCCATCCTGCAAACCAAATGACCCAAGAACCCTTTTGAGCTTATCACAGCTCGCAGCCATCACTAAAAGCCTTAACGGCAAAAAATCAACTGGACCAGATGACATAGTAAATATTGTCATCAAGAAAGTAGCAAAGATAATCGCCATTAAAAAAAAGGCGGCTCCCACGAACCACAAAACTTCAGGCCCGTCTCTCCCCTCTCCAACTTGGGCAAGGTCTTCGAAAAGGACAGTGGGATTAGTCCAACATTGCGATCGGAAAAACATTATTCCGAACCATCAATTCGGGTTCCGGACAAAGCACGGGACCCAACACGCACTATTCAGTGAGTAGCAGACTTAACGTCAATAACAAGCTCACAGTAGTGTGTGCATTAGACCTCGAAAAGGCATTTGATTCCGTGTGGGTCAACGGACTTATCTTCAAATTAATCAGCCTTGATTTCCCTATCCCGGTGATCAGACTTATAATAAGTTTCTTCGAAGATAGGCATTTTTACATCAGCGTGGAAAATGATTATTCCGATCTCCTACCGGTCACTTCTGGAGTACCGCAGGGATCCATTTCAGGACCTACACTCTAAAACATTTTCACGGCCGACCCTCCAATCCCAGAGAGCGGCACAGAACTATTACAGTTCGCTGACGACACGCTTATCTTCTCGTCGAGCCTCCGACCCGGTAAGGCAGCTAATGCTATAGAGAAATACTTAACAGATCTCTGCAAGTACTACCAGACCTGGGGGATAAAAATCAACGAGGCTAAAACACAGGTTATTACTCTTCGGAGAAAATCCAAATACTTGGGATCTAGATCTATCCACAGAAAAGCTAAACGCTTAAAGCTACGCATCGGGAATATCGTAGTAAACAGTTCACAACAAATGAAATACCTGGGAATGCTATTTCATGAACACCTACGCTTCGACCTCCACCTTAATCTTGCTCTCAGCAGAGCACGAGTTATGTATACGTCATAAGATGACAACGTAACTAAAATACTTAGTCAGATAAATTCCAACCTAAGTTATAGAAATAATACCTAGAAATTCCAAAGTAACAAAATTCATTTGCAAACTAGAAATTAGACACCTGTCTAAAGTCCAGACACAATGTCAGCATTTTTGATTTCTTCAAATTACAAAAATGCAAGCGTACACCGGTAAATTGCATCAGCATAATTAGAATATATAAAGCACGTAAACGTAACACTCGCCCCATTGAAGTTGTACTCTCATAAGCCGAAACTCTGTCCGAGCCTTTTTTAAATAAACTATAATTTGTCCACAAATTGTTTAGTTCTTTTTTTTGTTCGGTGCACCCGCTCGCTACGAAACTGGCGCAGTCGGTAATTCTCTAGTTAATTAATAAAGTGTCGCGATAGTGGAATCATAAATCCATAATGAATACAAGTTGTAATTGAGTGATCTAATAAAATTGATATAATTGGTTAAAGCCGAAAAGGATAACACCACCTCAAATCAAACAAATTGTGTATCGCAACAACGGTAATTAAATAGAACCAAACTCATGTTTGCAGCCGACAAAGGCATGAAACATTGAGTAATTAATTAATTTTGGATCAGAGTAACCAATATTAAGCCTAAAAGGTTACTTCAAACTCTTGCAGAGGCTGGCAAGGGATCTGACCAGAAATAAAAAAAAAATTAATAATATATAATATAAAACAAGTGAGTGCAAAACTAACTGAACAAAAGGAAGTGAAAATTTTAAGCCGAATTTGGTCAACAACAAAAAGGTAATAGAAAGTAATACTACTCTTAGTTACCACAGTGAAGCGTTGTAGTAGAAAAGAAAAAAGGGAGGAAAGTTTCATTAATAGGAGACAGATTAGGAAACAAACAGAAATGGAGGACATATTCTACAACTCCAATTCCAACTTCAAGAAAGGGAACGTCAATTGAACCAGTTAGCTTTAGCGTTGCAACAGGCATCTAATCTAACACAACCGTCAAATTCGTTCGATGACCATACCTTAAGGGAGATAAAATTAATGAACTCATTCACGGGAGTAGGTGAAGTTACTATAAACAGCTTCATTAGTAGTACAGAATACTACCTCAGTAAAATAACCAGTCAGGAGAAAAAACAGTTGGCTACAAGGACTATCTTCTACGAGAAAATCCTAGGAGAAGCAAAAAACGCAGTCATCAATATTCCAGAAACCGACAACTGGGAGCTAATAAAAAAACAATTAAAGTTACGTTATCGTCTAGAAATCGAGCCATTCGAAATCTACCGACAAATTAATAATCTTAGAGCAAATTCTGTTAGCGAATTAGTTGAGAAAGCTCAGAAAATAAAATATAAAACTGATGAGCTTATTATATATTACAAAGATGATACATATATTGACTTAGGGAATGTGAATTCACTATTAGTGAATACAATCAAAGAAATATGTCAAGGTGTATTATTAGATAAAATATATATGGAAAATGATTTTGATACAATTATAAACATAATGAGATCAAGACGTTTTGAGAATGAGTGTATAAGACCAGAATTTCGAAAATTTAAACCAAATAATTCATATCAAAAACAAAGTAGAAACAAACATAATAGTCCAAATTCACAGACTACAAATCATGACAAACATGACAATTCAGGACATTACAAACACAAACATTACGACAGAAGAAATAACGACAACGAAAAAAGGGAGGAAAACAATTCGGATAGTCATAATAACTCAAATTCAAATAACTATCAAAATAGAAGTGGAAATTTTAGGTCGAATAATTTTAATAATTCAGGGCAAGTTAGGTCAAATATTAGATCAGGTCAAACAAGGAGATCAAATAGACAATTAGCCACGGAACCCATGGAAGTTGACAATGTTCAACACAACCACGAGAGCAAAAATGAAACCAATCAAAACTCAATTTCAAACAATAATCTCACTGAACAAATTACAAATGAAATTAATAGTAACAGTGAAGATTTTTTTTGGAATTAGCCTCGGATGATTTACCACTCATACAAATCACAATAAATAAAGAAAAATACATTGCATTAGTAGACACAGGATCGTCTTTCAGTATAATTAATGACGAAATCCAAAATTTCAAAACAGTCAAAATAAACCCTTTACATTTTTCCACAGTTACGGGGAAAGATGTAATCAATTTCGAAATACATACACCAGCCCCTATTGAACTAAATCCGCCACCTGGTGCAATGATTAGGTGGAAAGCCAAACGGCTTATTAACAGAAAATACCAATTTATAATAGGTATGGATCTTCTCAGTAAACTCGATTCAATTATTAACTTAGAAGAAAATACCATTACTTTAAATAATCAAACAATTAACTTTTTGAATAAACCATATTCAGAAAAACAAATATATACATTAGAGGGAATCAGCGGTAGTTATTTAGAACGCCTTAAATTAAATCACCTTAATACCGAAGAATACAACAAGTTGGTGGAAATTCTAAACAAATTTAACAAGTTATTCTTTAAAGAAGGAGATAAACTTACGAGTACACCATCAATTTTACACGAAATAAAAACTACAACAAATGCGCAAATTAATTCTAAACTTTATCGTTACCCACCCAAGCACGAGGAGGAGGTACGAAAACAGATTGCCGACATGGAGTCACAGGGCATAATATGTAAGAATAAGTCGAGATACTCCAGTCCATTAATAGCTATACCGAAAAAAGCGGATAACTCGGGAACAAAAAAGTTCCGTATAGTAGTTGATTACCGGAAACTAAATGAAGTCACTATAGATGACAAGTTTCCGCTACCAAATATCGACTCTATACTTGACAAATTGGGGAGGGCTCAGTATTTCTCGACACTCGACCTAGCTAAAGGATATCACCAAATCCTCATAAAAAAGGAGGATAGAGAGAAAACAGCATTTGTTACTCCCCATGGTCTATATGAATTCATTAGAATGCCTTTTGGTCTGAAGAATGCTCCAGCGACATTCCAAAGACTAATGAATCATATTTTAAGAGATTTCATGAACAAAACCTGTGTGGTTTACCTTGATGATATATTAATTTTTAGTACGTCTCTTCAAGAACACATCAAAACACTTTCCGATATTTTTAAAACCCTAGAAACACACCAATTAAAAATTCAGATTGATAAATGCAATTTTATGCAAAAGGAGACTGATTTTTTGGGTCATGTTATCACAAAAGACGGGCTTAAACCGAATCCAGACAAAATCAAAATAATTGAACAAATCACTTTACCAAAAACAGAAAAACAAATCAAAAGTTTTTTGGGACTAACTGGATATTACAGAAAATTTATACGAGACTATGCAAAAATAGCTCAACCCATGACCAAATATCTACGTAAAAATATCAAAATAAATATCCATGATCCCAATTATATAGATGCTTTCGAGAAATTGAAAACTCTTATTAGCTCTCACCCTATTTTACGATTCCCAAACTTTCATAAACCCTTTCAATTAACGACAGATGCTTCAAACTATGCGATAGGCGCTGTCTTATCACAAGACGGCCACCCTATTTGCTTTGCTTCTCGAACTCTAAATTGTCATGAAAGAAATTATTCAGCAACTGACAAAGAGTTTCTCGCCATCATTTGGTCGGTGAATTACTTTCGACCATATCTGTATGGTAATAGATTCAAAATCCTGACAGATCACCAACCGATAAAATACCTTGATGCAAAATATAGAGGGAAAGATCTGTCACCACGACATCAAAGATGGTTATTGAAACTAGGAGAGTATCAATTTGACATTGAATACCTCAAAGGCAAAGAGAATAAAGTTGCAGATTTTTTGAGTCGAATAGAACAACCAAACGGAAGTGATCAGCAATCGATCAAAACAGACAATCAAACACATTCATATTCAAAATTAAAAATTATGTGTAACATGGAAGATAACGATGATGTTACAATGGCTACTTTTCACTCTGCAGAAGAGGAATTGTTAGATCATATCCCGATAAAAGAGGACATTGTAAACAAGTTCAAAACTCAAATCATTTTAACTAATGATAAAACACATGAGTTTGAAGTAAAACACAAAAGAAGAATCATATACAGTTACTCAAAAAAGTATCCGGACATGACCGTTGTATAGATATTTTCAAAGAAATATAAACAATTGTGGCACATTTGCTAATGATTATTTGTTATATTTATCTTTGATTGGTTTATAGTAAATTTCCAAAAAAAAAAAATTTCTCAGTTTCCGCTTTAAAAAAAAATAGCTCCGCTGTTAAGAACGCTACAAAAAATAAAGTCAAAAAAGTATCCGGACAGAAAGCGTTTGAAGGAAACTTACCCCTTTAATGTAAAATTTAATATCTTGTTGGACCTCCTCGATTTTTTATTACTTCCCTTAGTCGACTAGGCATCGATTTGACAAGTTTCTCACAAAATTGTGGACTGATCGTCGCCCACTCTTCCTTCAAAGCTTTTCTAAGTGTAATTAGACTTGAAATTTCGCAGTTTTGAATTTTTCTTTTCAAATGTTCCCACAAATGCTCTATTGGATTTAGATCCGGACTTTGCGCCGGAGTATCTATCACTTTTGGGCAATTGTACAGCCGCCAAAGTCTACAAACGTAGGAGTTATGTTTGGGATCATTGTCCTCATAATAACAAAAATGCTCCATTTGCATTTTCCTTGCGCTTTGAAGTAAGTTTTCCTTAAGGACTGTGAGATGCTGATATTTGTCATATTTCCCATTTATAAACTTTAAATTGCCAACTCCCGCTGCCGACATACAGCCCCATACCAACTGAGAACCACCGCCATGTTTCACCGTGCACTTTAAATTTTTCAAATTCAGCTCCGTATTTGGCTGCCGCCATACAAAATTACTTCCATCTGATCCAAATATGTTATATTTGCTTTCGTCGGCAAATATAACGGTTTTCCAAAAATCGTAAGACCTATTTATATGTGCAATAGCAAACCGTAGCCTTTTTTGCCGATTTTGCTTACTTATATAGGGCTTTTTTCTGGGAACTCTACCGTGGAAATTATTCTTTCGAAGAATATTTCTAATTGTTTCGACACTTGTAACTTTACCAAACCTCTTTTCCGCCTGACCTCTCAACTTAACTGCACTTAGTTTGGGGTTTATTTTCATTTTCCGCACGATCTATCTTTCTTCTCGGTCATTAAACTTTCGTGGACGGCCTGATCGCCCTTTCTTATCGATGAAACCCGTTTTTTTAAAGCGTGTAATTATTTCATGAACCGTCGATTTATTCACTTTCACGATTTCCGCGATCGCTCGTATCGGTTTATTGTCCTTGAAAAGATCAATAATAACTTTTCTAACATCACTACTAATCTCCCGCGTTTTCCGACTCATCTTTATTAAACGTGTGTATACACAGAAGAATTAAATGCGCTACTAATCAGTGTTTAATGACCATGTTAAATCAAAAGACAACTCAGTTGCAATATTGTGCATTTTCCAAGAATTCATCGCTGGCCGGATACTTTTTTGACTTTCATAACAAGCATGTATACATAAATTCTCAGAAAAACAACTGTACTAAAACGAAATGATGATATTTTTTCGCTCATTCGAAAGTGTTGCTATAAAATATTATTATCGTGGAAAATGAAATTATGTCACTATTTTACAAATCTATGTTTTTCGCATTACAATTCTAAATTAACCATTGTCCGGATACTTTTTTGAGTAACTGTATATCTCAGAAAATGATTTTACTAATTTGAGTGATATTTTAAGGAGATACATAAAAAAAGGAAAAACAGCAATTTATTCTGAAATATCTGACCAGAAGTATAATATAGTGCAACAAAAGTTAAGAGAGATGTTTTCCAACGATGAAAGCATTAAATTCATAAGATGTTCACACAGAGCTCGTGACATTGACACTGAAACAGAAGCGGCCAAACAAATTTCATTTTACCATGTACGTGAAAGTATGCATTCAGGTATACAGGAAACTTTCAACTCCATTAGGTACAAAATTTTCTATCCAAATCTTCTCAAATTAATTCAGATCGTTATTAATCAATGTGAGGTATGTCAAGCAGTGAAATATGACAGGAAACCAATTAAACCAAAGTTCCAAACCTCAGAAACCGCAACAGATATTAACCAAATAATTCATGTTGATATCTTCACAATTATGAAGCATGACTTTTTAACTATTATAGATAAATTTTCTAAATTTGGCTCGGCGTACTTATTGCCAGACAAATGTCATATAACAATAATAGAAACCTTAGAGGAGCATTTCACCAAAATTGGTAAACCCAAAAAAATAGTAGGAGGGAATGAATTGAATACAATTCATATAAAAAATTTTTTACAAACGGAAGACGTTACCTTACATGTAACAAAACCACATAGCCACACCGGAAATGCCGATGTAGAGCGATTTCATAATACAATAGTATCAAAATTTAGAACCCTCGCATTAAATAAATCAAAAATTTCACCTAAACAGATAATACAAAGAGTGATTCGAAATTACAACAAAAGATTTCATTCAACAATCAAATGTACACCAACAGAAGTCCAAACTAGAACAGTAAATTTAGAAACGGTCAGGGAAAATATTGAGAAAACTAAAAAGAAATACTTACGGAAACTTAATGAAAAACGCGAAGATTATTGTGAAACAAGAACGACTGGTTATATTAAAAATTATAAGGCAGTCAGACATAAAGAACAGCCTAGATACAGAAAATCAAAATTGGACAACGTTCACTTAACGAACATCAGAAAAAAACCGAAATTTGCAGATTACGATGACAACATTGAACCTTTCGTTACTGAAGAACAAATCTTAAATGCAGAAAAAATAGCTAATAATGGTCCATTAGACGAAGTGCTTATGGAAAAATTTAACTTACGCTTAACTAGACAAGATATTAAAACCTTGCTAGGAAACTCGTGGTTAAACGACCAAATTATAAACTTGTACTTAAATTTGTTAATGGAACGAAGTGAACAAGGGAGTTTGCCGAAAGTACACGCAATGAATACGTTTTTCATCCCACGTCTGTTAGAATTAGGATACAATGGAGTCGGTAGATGGACACGAAAAGTCGATATTTTTTCCTACGATTTCATATTAATCCCAGTACACGTAAACCAGGTTCATTGGTGTATCGGAATCATTAATCCCAAAGATAAAATTATAAATTATTATGATCCTATGGGAAACCCAAATAGCAAAATTCTAGAAGCGCTAGAACAATACTACACGTTATCAACATAGAAGAACTTAGACAAACAATAAATACAGTAGATCAAAATATAATAAAACTAAAACTTGCACAAGATCCTTTGATTAGCAGAGAACTAGCAAATATATATGCCAAATTAAATTCATTAGAACCAAAATTCAGAGAAAAACGGGGATTATTGAACATAGTAAGAACAACTCAAAAATGGTTATTTGGAACCATGAAAGATGAGGATAGACAAGAAATTTCAGAACATTTGAAAATCATAGAAAAAAATGAAGAATCAGCAACAAAAAACCTCAACAAACAAATAGAAATCAACTCCCATTTCTCAGAAACTATAAATCATTTAAAAACCGTAATAGAAGCAGATAGAAATCAAATCAGTAAAACATATGAGCAAGTTACAAATAATGAGAGACACATAATCCTCCAGCAACTCAAAATTGACCAAACTATTAAATTAGAAATGTTAAAGGATAAATTGAACCAAATAATGGACAGTTTAGCATTAGCCAAACATGGCATAATCCACCCTAGTTTACTTACCGCCACCGAGTTGACACAGACAGAAATGGACTTTTACAAACTAAAAAACCTAAAGACAGGACTTTTCAAATTGAACAAAGAATCGCTCATTCTAGCAATAAAAATTCCAAACGTCTATAAATTAGTTGATATCAAACTAATTACGGCAATGCCAAATAAAAATCACTCAGAAATCCATCTAGATAATCAGTATATATTAGAAATAAACGGAACAAAATTCGAATACACTGAAAGTATTCAATATGAAAAAGAATTGAAAAAAATTAATAATTGTATTACTGAAAACAATTGTGAATTAGTTGAAAATAAAGTAGTAGAAATCAAGAAATTAGATGAAAGTACTATCATTTGTAAAAATCTAAAAATCAAGAAATACTTAACTATTGTGACGATAGAAAACTGATATTAAACGGAAATTATCTAATAGTAATAAACAATTGTACTATCAAAATTTTGGATGAAACATTTAGCAATAAAGACATGCAATTTGTAGATAGATTTTTCTACATAGATGAAAAAATTCATAATTTTACCGAGAAAATTAATTTTGAAAAGATTGTATTAAAAAAGGTTGAAAACCTAGAACAAATTAAAATGTTAAAATTCCATAATACTGTGAACTCTGTCACTGGATCTGTTATTATTGTTATTTTAATTGTTATCATAATTGTCATATTTACCATTTATCAAAAAAGCAAAAACATGGCAGTTTACATTAAAAATGTTAAAAAGAAAAGTGTAAAACCTGATAGAATTCAGGAGAATTCTCTTTGTAAGGGCGGAGAAGTTATGTATACGTCATCAGATGACAACGTAACTAAAATACTTAGTCAGATAAATTCCAACCTAAGTAATGGAAATAATACCTAGAAATTCCAAAGTAACAAAATTCATTTGCAAACTAGAAATTAGACACCTGCCTAAAGTCCAGACACAATGTCAGCATTTTTGATTTCTTCAAATTACAAAAATGCAAGCGTACACCGGTAAATAGCATCAGCATAATTAGAATATATAAAGCACGTAAACGTAACACTCGCCCCATTGAAGTTGTACTCTCATAAGCCGAAACTCTGTCCGAGCCTTTTTTAAATAAACTATAATTTGTCCACAAATTGTTTAGTTCTTTTTTTTGTTCGGTGCACCCTCTCGCTACGAAACTCACGCGGTGCACTAAGTAAAATCTACTCTATTCTTCATAAAAGAGTAGGACTTTGCACTAAATCTAAACTGACCCTATACAAAGTCCTCATAAGACCGATTCTTTGCTACGGAGCCCCTACATGGATCTCTTGCTCGACCAAAGCTATGAAGAAGTGCGAGTCCTTCGAGCGCAAAATTTTGAGACACTGCGTCGGCTTGTAGTACAATTGGAAAACCAAGAAGTGCGGCCGCAACGCCGAAGTGTACAGGCGAGCAAAAGTTAAACCACTTCGAGAGTTCGCTTTCAACCTGTTAGAAAGATTCTTCGAAAGAACGGAGAATCACCCCAATCCACTCATAAGGCAACTTTATCTGGAGGGTAACTCCACCCCATTGGCCACATTCTTAAGGCCTTGCCAAATTGTGAGCTCTGCATTAAAACCCGCCATTGTCTCTCTCTTCGACACTCCTTGCCTGGTAGGGGTGCACAGAGGTTAAGCTCGAAATTGTGAGCGCTATAAAAACATTAGTTATAAGAATTAGATTTAAGTATTATTTATTAGATTAGATTAAGTTAGAATAAGTAAGTAAATAAGCCTTCTCGCGCTCTAGGTGCAGGCGCAGTTTTTTTCAAATATATGTCCATTTTTTTAATCATGAATTGTCAAGATCTATGTGTAAAGTAAATACACCGTAAAAAGTAATGTCAGAGAAGGTCGGGCAGGCCAAACATTGTAATAGCCACCCGTTTTTTTTAATATTTAATTATGACACATAAGCTACATTTAGGCTAGTAATAAGAAACAAACGTTATGTATTTAATGTAAGTCACTGGTTTTTAAATAAATGATTTAAAAAAAAAATCCTCCAGCATTTGGATAGTGTTTGACTATAGGGGTTGTAGGCGCTTACTGCCGACCCGATCGAATCTTGGTTTTTTTTTTGAATAAATCAAAGGGAACTTGCTTACTTGCTCAGAAAACACTAGCGCACTTGCAAACGTTGGATAGCGACGTTTGGTCCACCAAGCTTTCAAATCACCGTCCAGCGTATCAAGCCACAGTTGTTTCTGCCGGTCCTTTGGTCTTTTCCCCGCAACTTCGATGTTCGGAGCAATCTTGGCGAGTGAATTCCAGTTAGCAAGAATTACATGCCCATATCATCGTAATAAAAGCTCTTTGAGATAATTTTATCCCTACTTTCAAGATATGCACCCTGTGGCAGCATAACTTCCTTTTTTCAAAATTCAATAAAAACTATTGTATGTATCGGAAAATATTTATTTATTTTTATAATGTAGGTACATGTTTGGTATTTATCCAATTTTATTTGTTTTAATTAAATTACTGCACGGGAAGCAAATAATCTATTTTCGGTATAATCCACAAGGAGATAATATTTTAGTATTTAAGAAACAGCAAAAGAGATAAAACTTAATTCACGATTTTACTTTATGTATTTTAGAAACAGCAAAAGAGATATTTGAAATTCACGATCGCGCTGAAGTGTTCCGTGCCGCGGTTGGATCAGAAGAGACCGACTTATTTCCATGCGGTCCTTACTGTCCCAACCAACGGCATTTTTTTACCGCTGGTTCTCCACTCCCCCGGTGCGTTCTGAAAACGCGTGAGTGGAGAGTTTCCGCGTTCAGCGCCATCTACCCGTCCGCATCCGCAACATCCGAAATAAATTTCAAATGCTGCAGATCCTGCCGCGCCACACATGTCTAAAGTTTTTATTTACATTGTTTTGAAGATGAAATCTGTTAGGTGACGTCCCCCTTTCTCCATACATTGCGCAAACCGATTTCTGGCGTTTGTCATGACTCTTGTTAGCATAGCAGGTGTTATGTTGGTAATTTCTTCTTGGATGTTGGTCTTCAAATCTTGTAGGGTTCTTGGACGGTTCACATAAACACGGGATTTCAAAAAACCCCATAGAAAAAAATCACAAGGGGACAGATCGGGAGAGCGTGCCGGCCATTCCAAATCGCTTCTAATTGAGATAAGGCGCTCTGGAAAGTGTTCCCTCAAAACAGCCATCGATGCTCTTGAAGTGTGTGCTGTTGCACCGTCTTGTTGGAACCAAATGTCCCCAAATCCAAATTTTCTAGCCGTGGGAAAAAAAATTCTGTAGCATGTTTACATACCGGTCCGAATTCACTGTCACTGTAACCTCATTTTCCTAAAAAAACCAGGGTCCAATAATTCCAGCTGAGGAAATTGCACACCACACTGTGACTTTGGGTGAATGCAAAGGCTTTTGATGCAATTCTCGAGGGTTGATGTCAGCCCAGTAGCGCATGTTTTGTTTGTTAACCGATCCACACAAATGAAAATGGGCTTCATCACTAAAAAAAACAATAGCACCCTCGGGAACGACATCAAGAAGAAGCTCACACGCGTTCATCCGAGAATTAAAGTCACGTTCTGAAAGTTCCTGCACTATCACCATCTTATAGAGATGAAAATGAAGATCATCACGAAGAATTCTTCTCACAGAACGATCGGATTGTGGCGCGGCAGGATTCGCAGCATTCGAAATTTATTTCGAATGTTGCGAGTGCGAGCGAATAGATGGCGCGGATCTATCCACTTTGCGTAGCACGCCACGGGAGTGGAAGATCGCAGAAAAGTGTGCCATGAGTTGTTGTCTAAAACGTAGTAGACACACACAAAAAATTAATCTAATGCAGTAATTATGTTTTTCGTAAATGTCTCTCATTTGTAATATTAAGTTTCGAATATATGAATAAATACTGAAGTCTTTTGAATTGAAAATAGGAAAACAGAAGTTGAGTCCGCCGACTAAGATTAGGTCAAATAACATGTATAACTAATTTAATAATAAATGTTAACTTAAATATTATAATAAATATAAGTAATGTTAAATACTTAAGGATAGTCCAAGGGCAGATGCGTATTTGCGCGCAGAACGCCGTTACGATCGCAACATTGACGCTCTCACTGCTGCAATGTTCTCAGGTGATCTAACGGGCCGAAGGACTCCAGTTCTTCCTTTTGTCGCACTTGCAGTTTGTCTGAATGTAGTGACCCATGTAACAATTGATTTACGGTCTGGGACGGGAGCCAACGGGGCTAAATTAAAGCGATTCCGAAATGCACGCTGTGTTGCAATAACCGAACATCCGCTTGAAAAGTGAACCTCAACGGCAAAGGCACGCTCCTCACTATTCCAACGCATGATGGCGACTGAACCGTGTCGGGACAAAACTTTACAGTATCGCCTCTTGAACGAGACCACTAGCGCTCCGCTATGACATCAACTAACTGAGTGGCGCGCATTTTGAAAAAAGAAGTTATGCTGCCGCACCCTGTATAATGGGAAAAAAATGTCTACTGTCTGGCGTTGTCAGCTTTGAATTAGTGGTTGAAAGTATGACACTTCAGTGAGTCAACGCATTCCGAATCACTCACTTCGCTGAGTCGACATAAAATAGTCAGCACTATTTTAACGTCGTCTTTTTCACCGTGAATGTTCTCAGCGAATTAACTTACTAGATACTTGCTATAATGATTCTCGGATGAAAATGTTCACTCAGAAGAAAATCAAGATATGTTATTTACTCATGAAAAGAATTCTTCTGATACATAGTTTTATTACTTTACTCCCACTTAACATTCGGCAGGCGACTTTATTATGAAGTGCTCTGGGGTTAATTATCCCTAATGTGGTTTCATAAGGCCCATTAAATGTCGTACAACTATATATATATTTATATTGGAACTTTTGCATGTTTTGCTCATAACAAAATTTCACCCTAGAATTGTTTCACTCAAAATTTTAAAATGGCCATTTTGATAAAGAAAAGTGCACTGTACGATTGCTCGTGTAAACACAACTAATTTTTTTTTTTTCAGTCTTTTTCCCGTTCACAAGCGGAGTCAGCTCGTCGTGATCGGTTTCGCCATTTAGCTCTATCGAATGCCTGATCTGGGTGCAATCTCCAGGCTTTAAATCCCCATCCAGCGTATCAAACCACCGTTTTTTGGGCCTGCCTTTTGATCATTTACCATCGACTTCGATGTTCAGACCAATCTTGGCAAGTGCATTCTCGTTATTGTGTGACCATACCATCGAAGACGCCTCTCTCGCAACTTTTTCGCGATCGGTGCAACCCCATAACGATCACGGGTATCCTCATTTCGAATGTGATCAAAACGTGTGACGCCATTAGTCCAACGTAACATCTTCGGCTCCATTACCGCAAAACCTCGTTCATTGTCTTTTATAGTCGGCCAGCACTCAGAACCATAGAGAGCGACAGGACGGATGACATTGCGGTAAATTTTAGATTTGAGACGTTCGTTGATACGTCGATCACAAAGAACACCAACTGTGGAACGCCACTTCATCCAGGTTGCGTTAATGCGTGAAACAATTTCATAACGCAGTTCTCCATTGACTGATAGCGTTAATTCGAGGTATTTAAATCGCTCAGTTCTGGGCAGGTTACTGCCGCTGACTGCGATTTTGCCTGTTTCCTGGGGATCGGTCGTCAAAAATTGTGTTTTGTATTTAGATTCAATCTGAGACCGTGTTGCATGAGGTGATCATTCCATTTTTGGACTAGTTGCTCGAGATCATTTTTGCTATCAGATGCTAGGAAAACATCATCTGCATAAAGTAGTGTGTAGGGCACAGGACGTTGAATATCCCGTGTAACGGTGTCCATAACAAGAACAAGTAGGAGTGGTGAGAGGGCGCTTCTTAGTTGAACACCGACAGAGGCACGAAGCGGTTTTGATACACCCGTCATATTTCGAACTTTACTTTTCGGATCGTGGTAGAGAAATTGAACCCAGGGCACGAGTTCTTCTGGTACGAAGTGTTTCGTAGAGCATACCAGATGAGTTCGTGTGGCACACGGTCAAACGCTTTCTCTAAATCCAGAAATGCAATGTAAAGCGGGCGATGCTTCTCACAGTGTTTCTCTATGAGTAACTGCGCTGCGTGTATTGCGTCAGTACTTCCGCAGTTTTTGACAAATCCGGCTTAATTCACCGTTATTTGAACGATTTCGCGAATACTGTTGTCAAGAATGCGTTCAAAAATCTTTACGGTATGGGAAAGTAATTGGATCGGACGGTAATTTGAACATTCTGCTGGACTACCTTTTTTTTCCATATTGGAACAGTAGTACTTTCTTGCCAGTCAGATGATGTTCTTCCTTCCTGAATAACCCGATCAAAGAATTCACTGAGCCACAGTGTTGGGTCCCAGCTCTTCGCTTTCTAGAGCTCAGATGCCATGTCGTCAGGTCCTGTTGCTTTTCCCGATTGCATTCACTTTATTGCCTCGACTTTAGTTGCACTGACAGTCAGTCAGTCTTCTTAAGACACGGATTGATTTTGTGACCATAATCAGAGCCCCGCTGTGACAAGTAACAACGGTACCAGTCTATACCATGTGCATGGCTCAGCATTCATACTGGTGGATGCAACACCTACCTAAATCCCTACCGAACTAAGGGGTACGGCTCCCGTTTTGAAACGCAACATCACGCTGAGGCCCGAAGATCTCTGTTCGCTTGAACGCAACCACAACCCCCATGAAGCTCCCACTGGGGGCCAACCGCAAACAACCGAGCTGTATGTGCTTCCAGGGGCTATCCCGGTTCCCATGGTACCAGTATACCCCTGGTAAGTTTTCTTGACCAATTGCCACCTCAGATGAGTCCCCGTGCAGACTCGGGTCTGATCGTCCTGATTATGCCTTTGGAGCATTCGCCTACTGCATCACGGCCGGCAAGCTAATGCGATACAGAGTCTGCCGGTGCCACCACTATGGAGGTTCTCCTCGGCCACTTGGTTTTGATTCAGCCGACAGGGTTGCCGTCCCACCTGCCTCACCCCCACCTCTGAGCACCAGTTGCACTGATAGTGAAGCCCATGGTGTTTTACGTAGGCACCTGTCGTGAGACTTAATCCTACGGTCCTCTTCAGACCCGGATTGATTTCGTGACGACAATCAGACCCCCCTGAGACAAGCAACAACGGTACCAGTCTATACCAAGTGCATGGCTTAGCATTCATACTGGTGGATGCAAGAATTACCTAAATCTCTACCGAACTATGGAGTACGGCACCCGTGTTGATACGCAACACCACGTCGAAGCCCGAAGGTCTCTTCTCGCTTGAGCATAACCACAACCACCATGAAACTCCCACTAGGAGGGCCAACCGCAAATAACCGAGCTGTCCTCACATACAACAGGAGTTCACCCGAAGTATGAGAGTTCAGGGGCTTTCCCGGTTCCCATGGTACCAGTGTACCCCTGGTAAGGTTTCGTGACCAATTTGCCACTTCAGATGAGTCCCCGTGCAGACTCGGGTCTGATCGCCCTGATTAGGCCTTTTGAGCATTCGCCTACTGAATCACGGCCGGCAAACCAAAGTGATTGCAGCGTCTCCCGGTGCCACCATTATGGAGATTCTCCTCGGCCACTTGGTTTTGGTTTTGCCGATAGGGTTGCCGCCCCATCTTCCTCGCCGCCACCTCTGAGCACCAGTTGCACTGACAGGTGGAACTGTTCCAAATGTCGGCAATGATTGTGGAAGTGGAGGATGAGCAAATTCTTCAGTTGACATCTGTTCGAGGTATTTTCGCCATCTATCCGTTACGGCTCGACGGTTAGTAAGCAAAATTCCGTTCTTCTCATTAACGCAACAGAAGTGTTCGATATCCTGTATACGTTCGTTACGGCTTTTAGCAAGTCGATACAGATCTCTCTCGCCATTCCGAGTGTCCAGTTTATCGTAAAGAGTTTTGTAATGGTTCGCTCGGATGACAGCGACCGCTTTCTTTGCTTCCCGGTTGGCATTCTTATAAATTTGCCAATTAGCAGGGGTTTTATCGTCGAGAAATTTGTGGTAGAGGCGTTTCTTTTCACGGACCCTCATTTCAACATCATCATTCCAAAGCCAAGCATATCGGTTGATGTACCGCTTTCTCGGCTTGGTGGCCCCGACGGTTGCAGAGGCCGCTTTGTGGATCGTGTCTTTCATTTGGTTCCATGATTCTTCCACATTCGTAATGGTCGGCAATCGTATGAGTGAGATCCTTAATTCATAGGACGGCAATCAATGGCCGATGTTGAGGTGCGATGGTCTCGTAGGGAAAGACTTTGCAATCAGTGACATTAGTAAAATGTTGGCGTCTTATGAAAATATAATCGATTTGCATTTTACTGTTCCCACTATAAAATGTAGGAAGATGAGACAATCGTTTGATAAATAATGTATTCATAAGTACAAGGACATGGGTGTTCGCAAAATCGATTATACGCTCGCCACCCTCATTGCGCGCTCCGAATCCCTTTCCCCCATGGCACTTTTTACCGTCTGCCTTGTCACCCACATAACCATTAAGATCGCCGGCAATGATAATATAGTCGTCAGCAGGCACGTGACAAGTCTTTTCATCGCGAAGTTGTCAGAAGACATCTTTCTCGCCATCAGGCCGACCTGTTTGTGGTGCGTACGCGGCGAAGAAATGAATAGTGCGATCAGCTGATATAATGGTGTGCAACATCAACAGATCATCAAATCGTTCGACTTCTTTCATGGCATCACGAAAATCCTCTGAGATGGCAATGCCACCATATTGAGTGTGTAAGTTACCAAAATAGAGAAGTTTATAGCATTTTTACCGCGTTCGCGTTCAGTGCCACAGCTTTTGGCACCAGACCATCGGGTTTCTTGCAGAGCGCACATATCAATGCGCCTTTTCCGAAGGGTTCTTGCAAGTTCCTCGGTCTTTCCAGTTAGGGTACCAACATTTAGCGTGCAGACACGTATCTGTTTTGTTTGGACTCTTGACGCCGTCCATGCGTCAAGAACCCTTGCCCATTTCTCAACCAGACCGGGGCCCGTCCTGCCGCGTCGACTGAGGTGGACGGCCTAGCCTTTCTCCGAGGCTTATGACTCAATCCCATCATCATGTTTGTAACGATATAGTATGCATTTTCTCGGTCAAACTGTCACCAAGAGAGATCAGGTAAGATTTAGCATAGTCGAATAACTTCAACTAGACTTTATTCATCTCTTTCCCTGATCTCATCATTTTATTTTTATTTTACTGAGGAAAGCACAGAGTACGGTGCCTCAAACCCTCCTTCTTTACCTGGGCTTGGGACCAGCATACTATCTTAATAGGATGGCGGATACTCATATTTGCTGCAATTGAAAAGCAGAAACGTGCCTGTCGCATCACCTCACCAATTGAGGTGGCTCGCATCCCGCTGAGCGGCATGTGTAGCGTCATTATTGTGCTGATGCTTTACGCATCAATTAAAGCAGTTTGATGTCATCGACTCGCCTCTTTTGTGAAGAGTCCAGTCATTTAGATCAATGGACTAAGCAGCACAATTGACTCGACTCACTGCCGACATATACTTTCAATTGACATGGTCTGAAGTACACTGATAGCTCCGAAATTTGAAAAAAAGCAACCAGAAGTTAATGGGCGAATGGCAGTGCTGTAATACGTCTGTCGCGTGAGCTAGTTACCAACAAATAATTATTGTAATGTAACTTTTGGATTGTACGATGATATTGCCACAGGACCCTAACCACACTTCATTTATTGTGGCAAATCAAGGCTAATCCGCAACGCGTCAGCGGTCGAACAGATACAATGACACTTTTGCATGATCTTTCATGGATATCACACATGTAGTTCGTTGGGACCGCTCTGCTCTTAATGCGTGAAAACAGATATTAATGGAAAACCTCTTACCAGCGACAAAGGGGATGGCATCCGATCCTTTTCGTTTTTGCCGCATCTGACTATTTCTGAGTACGAACTGTGGTAAAAAGAGAACTACTAAGTCCTCCTAATGTGATTTAAGTTAAAATACATCTGCTCTTCGAATTGCGAAGTTGCCCCGGAACTTTTCGCCGAGGCCACTATTCTAAAGGTTAAAAAAATTCCTCAAATTATATACTTTCGACTACTCTTTCAGTGTTGCCCCTCGTAAAGACTCCAATTACCGCATATGTTAACGGTACTCGCAAGCATTAACTTTCAAGCGAAAGCTTATATTTACATTTCCTAGTCCTCGTATCTCCATCAATATGTACAGCAACAAATTCTAAACCAAATATTTTCTTCGTGACGATTAATAAACCACTAAATTCCACAATCCATGATTTGTTATTGTCTATATATTAGCATTTTGACAGAAAGGACAAGACTGCGACTTTAATCACGGTTGAGATGTTTATTGGGTCGCACTACATTTTTCCTGTTTTCTGGGCCATCGCCATTGCATTCTCATTAGCTATCATTTGAAACTCTTGAAATCGTTGTGATATTCTCTGATTCATCTTCAAATACTTTTCCATACAATTCAGCGAGCAACGTTCCTTAAAAATTGAAAAGTGTAGCGAGGACGCAAGAACGAAATTTATTCATTTGTATACCTCGTCCGAATGCACTTTCCTTGTGGTGAAGTCTCTTATGCAGTCCATAAAACAAATTTCGGACAGTTTGTTGTAAGACATCAGAAAGTCTTGAAACTGAAAAATAATTTTAAATTTTCAGGTTATGTCAGAGGAGATATTTAGGGGCATTAACCGTTTTCATTTGATCCTTATCCAATGAGTCTAGCGCCACCTGGGTTGTCATTTTGCTTATCTTTTTGTAGAAAAATTTAATATATTATCTAGTCAGATCGAAACTACGCGACGAAGTGCCCATAAAGCCTCCGACACGTTAGCCACTTGAAAGGTACAAGAATACTCTTCTTCTGGGCTACAAGTTGCGCGCTGATTGTCGCTCACGAGGCTCGCAAAGTGTACCGTTTGAGGTTTCCGTCTACTCGCGATTGTTGCATGTTATGTCAGTTTTCGATTGCACTCCTCGTTATCACTCCAAGGTATTTAAACGAACAAAGAGAATTTTCCATCAAATCACGTTACATACAATTAGATAAAAGTATTCCCCAAAATAATTACCTCCTCAAAATTCCGTTTTGGTAGTTAAACGCTCGAAGCAAAGGGAACGACCTTCACCGCGCTCATCGTCGTAGGCTTTGCGTGGCTTCTGGGCACCAAACGCTTTAGCCACGGAGGGCGAAAACTATGAACGCCCTATATGATGCGGCGCTGCAACCAAATGCGTTGGCCTACGATGAAGTGGGACTAGACTAATGCCAAGTTGACACACACTTTGTCAAAGGGCATATCCTGAGCGGGAATAATGGGATTAGCATTTGTTTCAGTGGAGGGAACAAGTGCAAGTGATAGTGTGGATTTTTTTGTTTTCAAAAACGTTGTTAACAGAAACCGGTCTAGCGTTCCCACCGCTATTGGTTGATTATTTAGAAAATGGAAAAATGTGTCCGGACAGTATTATGTCATTTTGCTATATACATATAATTCAGAATTGATGATTTGATGCCCCATTAAAAACAAAAGTGCTTTTCATCAGAAGCTCAGCCATTCTCAGTACCAACAACAATTAGTTGATCTACCTTATTGTCCATATTTGGCTCCATGTGGTTATTTTAATGACCCACATAGAAAAATTGTTTAATATCACCGATGCAACAAGGGCTTATTTGATAAAGTTTGAGAAAACAAATTTTTTATAAGGATTAGCCACTGAAATATAAATTCAATTTTGAGAAAAAGACGCACGTGGTCTATTTCAAAGTCACTACCTTACCGAATAGCTCTCATATAATGATGGAGATATCCAATAAAAGGCTTGGAATAGTTTTTTTCGAAACGGTTCTTAGTTTCGAAATTTGTAGTAAAGCGGGGGAGTGGAATGGTTAAGGATTGCATACTACTACGAACATTTTTTAAAATATCAGAATTTGCTTTTATATAATATTTAGGTCTCAAAACATTACCCATTTGAAATTCACTCAAAGAAAGTTGTTTTCTCCTATCTAGGGTCGAAAATCACAACCGATAACAACTACGATGATGAAATCCGGGCAAGGTTATTGTCAGCCAACAGAACCTATTTCAACTTACAAAAACTGTTTCGCTCCGAACGTCTCACCATAAGGTCAAAGCTCTTACTGTACAAGACAATGATCTTACCAATCCTCATGTATTCCTCGGAGACTTGGGTGCTTAGCAAGACGAATTGCAAACTCGAAATCTATGGTAAAAAAAGCAGACGAGGCAGACCCTGCCTGAGATTTAGCCATGGCGTAGGTCAGGGCGCCAGACAGCTTTTAGGGATAACGAATTGGTGGACCTATTAAGGTAGGTTTAGACCGGGTACCGATTGTTGCGCCGTTGATGATGATGGGGCCAAGTATGTTTGTGGCCGTATCAATGATAACGCTCTTCAGGCCTTACATTGAGAGAGGGTATCGGCTAGCTGCTGAGCAGCATTTGTTCTATACAGGAAGCGCACGATCCATAAGAAAATGCACAAATCGTTATTCCGGTGTCGTTGCCGGGTTCTCGTTTTAAAGTCCACCCTGTCCGATGCTCATTTTGTTGCTTCGTAACAGCAATTTTCGTGTAAGTTTGTCATACCTACCCAACCCCCAAACTGGAGGACCAGTTGGTACAATTTATCCCCTTTTTTCATCCTTCGTCGCCTGCAGTTTTTCATTAAGAAAGAAGCATCCAGTTTACTATTTGCTACTTGTCACTATGCAAGTAATCAAAAAGTTTTTAATAAGAAAGTGGGAAATTGATGCGTGAATGGACAATCCTTCAATTTGCTTTACGTTTCGGCAGTAACGCAAATTCGGGCAAGTACAGCAGTTAAAATGGAAAGGTCAATGTGTTGCTTACCCCAAGTGTGAGAAATTAAATTAACGCAAAACTTCACCGAATTGTTCCATAATTGATTTATATGTACCAGCGTAAAAGTTATAGAGATAATGCAGTGGAGGGAGTGCAGCTAATGCAGAAGGGAAATGTTTACATGGGTTTGGCAGAAATAATGCCCGACCACAGGTGCACAAGAAACTTCACTCGCATCTTTACCTAGGCAGCGATAAAACGTACGTTTCCGAAATATTCACAGGCCGCAAAAAAATAGATTTTCACTGAATGGAATTCGAAGCTTGGGCCGGTTGAATATTTTGCGGTGTCTCTTCTCTTGTGACTTGATTTGAATTTGAATAATAGAAGAATACCATTTTGTGAGTTTTGTTAGATTGCATCATAGAAGTGATTGATGAAGGCAGGGAGTCCATTGTAGAGAGTTTGGTCACCAAAACACTGCAATCTACCCAGTGTTTTGTCGTTTGTGGAGATCTGCACGCAATAAGTAATTGTAAGAAAAATAAGGAGCGCACTAATGCTAAAAACTAGCAATTGTGGTGAACCACAAACGGCAAACTAAAAAAGTTGCGACCGAAGCAGGGAATTCAATACGCCTTCAACACTCCTCAACTACACATGAGCGAAGAAAATACAAGCGTCCCAACCCCCAATCTGGAAGGGCTTCCTATTACACTGACTAAAAGGATGAACCAGTTTATAGTCAGATCTTGCATGTCCTTCTCAGAAGCAAATGAACCAGCTCAAAATATCTTAATGGAATGCAAACGGCAGAAATGTCTGCTTACTTGCAAGGGGCTTCTTCAAACTATGAACATTATGTAACTAATGAGGTGATATATACAGCTGCTGCTGTGCCGGGAATCGACACAGTTATCATCACATTGTTTCGAAATCATATAGTGCGATTCGTTTCGCATGGCGAGAACCCTTGGAATTCGCAGCCGT
The DNA here is from genome assembly GCF_905115235.1 of Hermetia illucens. Taxonomy (NCBI): domain Eukaryota; kingdom Metazoa; phylum Arthropoda; class Insecta; order Diptera; family Stratiomyidae; genus Hermetia; species Hermetia illucens. The sequence continues at coordinate 116,688,157 of NC_051853.1, read as the reverse complement.
TCCACCCAAATGATGGGAATTTCGAGAAAACTCTCACGACGGGCTTCATTCCTCCCGAAGCGTCCATGTATCACCAATCTTACAAAAAATAATCCAACGCATAGCATACTACAGCTGGTCCAACGAAAGTGGAATTAGAGAAGATAATGGCAGGCTCACAGATCTCCAGACTTAAAAAACAATTGGCCAGAGCAAGTCGATCGCTCCATGATGCCTTTGATGATCAACGGGAATATGAGTTACAAAGTTACTCACGAGGTTTTTTCCTGTGGAAAGTTACAAGAAAGTTGAAGAGACCTGCTCAATACGAATCGCCGCTGAGATCAACAGACGGCAGCTGGCTAAGAGTGATGCCGAAAAGAGGCGGCATTTGCAAAGCGCCTGCAAAAGGCATTCCTCCCTCACTTGTCGGAGATGGGGTCAAGGCTTCCAAAAATATCCTTGCCTACACCAAAGGTCAGCTTCTTATTTAGAGCCAAACAAGTTGCTTAAGTCTTTAGACAACAAGTGGACTAAAAGAAAGTTTCAAGATATGACCTAATCATAAGCAAAAATCTTGAAGGAAGGTATTGCAAGAGAAGGGACAAACGCAGGTACAGGCCTATAAGTCTGCTAAGCATCCTCATAAAGGTGTTTGAAAAATTACTACTTTCAAAAATATCACAATATTGGAAAACAAAGAACGGACTCAACATCAGTTTGGCTTTCGAGAAAAGTATAGTAGAACCGAAAAAGTTCACAGAATCGTCTCTCAGATAAGGAGTGCACTGAAGAACAGAAAGTATCTGTCAGCAGTCTTTTTGGATGTGGCGAAAACTTTCGACAAAAGATGGTACGAAGGTTTGATTTTTAAGGTTTTGTGTGAAAAAAAACACAGTGGTCTATCTAAACGAAATCTAGGTCTCAAAATAAAGTTAATAATAGTATATTAGTATATTTTAGAAATTTTGCCCGGAACTTCCTTTAAGTTCATTCTAGAAGTATAAAATTTGGCACTTGTATAAGAGATAACATACGGCATAACTTTGGAATATTTGGAATGAAATCCAACTAGTATTAACGAAGTTATAGAAGGCGAAATTTTGACAACTAAAAATTGCAGTTTGGAGGAAGCTATCCCTTTCTACCTGATATTGGGTAAAACGTAGGGGAGTGAAGGCTCAAACTGTGCCCCAAAAAATAGGCCTCGTTCTCAGAACCTACCCAACGCAAAAATCTGAAAAAAGTCATAGCAATGCAATTATATGAAGTCTTGGCCTCAAAATAGATATCTGCACAAATAAAGTTAATAATAGTATATTACTATGTTTTAGAAATTTACCGGAAACCCCCCTCCCTTTTCTTTTCTCCCTTTTCGAGCACTTCTCCAGCAGTGTCAAGCATACATATTGGGCGGTATGAAGACGGCAACTCATGGGTCAGCGCAAACTTCGTAATTTTGGTAGCACTCACACTCAATACGGTGTTGGCATTGCCATCTCAGAGGGTTTTCGTGATGCCAGTAAAGAAGTCGAAAGATTTAATGACCAGTTGATGAAGCCCTCCATTCCACCAGTTGATGGCACTATTCACTTCCTCACCGCAGACACACCGCCTTCTGGCAACCTCTTGATGTAAAGACCTGCAATGTGCCTGCTGGTGACTATATCATCATTGCAGGCGACCTTTATGGTCATGTGGGTGAAAAGGCAGACGGCAACAGGTGCCATACGGGAAAGGGGATTTGGAGCGCGCAATGAGAGTGTCGAGCGTATAGCGGATTTTACGGGCACCCAAGACCTTGTACTTATAGTATATGGTTCATCAAAGGATTGTCTCATGTTCCTACATTTTAGAGTGTGAATAAGACGGGGCGGCAACCCTGTAGGCCGAATCAAAACCAAGTGACCGAGGAGAACCTCAATAGTGGTCGCACCGGCAGACGCTGTACCATATTGATTTGCCGGCCGTGATGCAGTAGGCGAATGCTCCAAAGGCCTAATTAGGACGATCCACACCGAGTCTGCACGGGGACACATCTGACGTGGCAATAAGTCACGAAATTTTACAAACGTCCAACGCCCTACTTTATGGAAATAATGTTTTTCTGGCGTCCAATAGCAAAAGCGATCTCAAGCAACTTCTCCAAAAGTGGAATGATCACACTAGCAAAATTTACCGCAATATCGTCTATTCTGTCGTCTTCTGTAGTAATTCCTCCGTAAAAGTGTCCATGTTCCACAATAAATAACCCAGTGATCCATTATGGCTGATGAGAAATATCGGTTACTCCACACTACTAAAAAAGCCATCAACATTACAAGATATCGAACAGCATCCTTATTATCATTTCTTCAAACTCATCTCAGGTGGAAATCAGACAACTATGTATACACTTTGTACAACAACGAGATACGGCACGAAAGTCCCACCGTTACAATATGGAAAAAGAAAGGTAGTCCAGCAGAATGTTCAAATTACCGTCCGATCTTGTTACTTTCCCATACCATGAAGACTTTTGAATGCATTCTTGACAACCGAATTCGCGAAATCGTTGAAATAACCGTGAATCAAGCCGCATTTGTCAAAAACTGCGGAACTACTGACGCAATACACGCTGCGCGGTTACTCATGGAGAAACACCGTGAGAAGCATCGCCCTCTTTACATTGCATTTCTCGATCTAGAGAAAGCGTTTGACCGTGTACCACACGATCTCATCTGGTATGCTTTACGACAACACTTCGTGCCAGAAGCACTCGTGCCCTGGGTTCAATTGTTCTACCATGATCCGAAAAGTAAAGTTCGAAATATGGCGAGTGTATCAAAACCGCTTCGTGTCTCTGTTGGTGTTCATCAAGGAAGTACCCTTTCATCACTCCTCTTTGTTCTTATGGATACCGTCACATGGAATATTCAACGTCCAGGGCCCTGCTTTATCCAGATGATGTTTTCCTAGCATCTGATAGCAAAAATGATCTCAAGCACCTTGTCCAAAAATGGAATGATCGCCTCATGCAACACGGTGTCAAATTGAATCTAAACAAAACACAAGTTTTGACGACCGACCCCATGAAACAGGCACAATCACTGTCAGCGGCAGTGATCTGCCAAGGACTGTGCGATTTAAATACCTCGGATCAACGCATTAACGCAAATTGGATAAAGTGGCATTTCACAACTGGTGTTCTTTATGATCGCCCTCTATGATTTTGAGTGTTGGCCGACTACAAAGGACAATGAACGGCGGCTTGCGATAATGGAGGCGAAGATGTTGCGTTGGACTAGTGGCGTGCCACGTTTTGATCACATTCGAAATGAGGATATCCGCGGTCGTTATGGAATTGCACCGATCGTGGAAAAATTGCAAGAGAGGCGTCTTCGATGGTGTGGTCAAGTAATTCGTGCTAACGAGAATTCGCTTGCCAAGATTGGTCTGAACATTGATGTCGATGGTAAACGACCAAAGGCGCGACCGAAACAACGGTGACTTGATACGCTGGATGGGGATTTAAGAGATTGCACCCAGGTCAGGTATTCGATAGAGCCAAATGGCGAAACCGATCATGACGAACCGACCTCTCTTGTGAACGGGACAAAGGCTGAAGAAAAGAACAACGAAATACGGCGATCGCAACTCAAAATGCAGGAATATGATTTCACGATTATGATTACATGATTAGATAATCATAATCATTACATGATATCATTACATAATTATGACTACATCATTGCAATCATAATCACTAGAGCTTGACTATTTATTGCCTCGTTTGGACCTAAGTCTTGATCGCCGCTTGGCTGTCAACCAGAATAGCAATGTTCTGCGCCTGTAGTTCTTTTGGCGATTAAAGGAGGCACATCTGGCTATCGTGTATATTTCTGTCTGCAATATGCTGGTGGGTAAGCAATTGGCTCGAAGTACATTTTCCTTGGGCCAGTGACACCGGCACCCGCTCCCTCTGCTGAGAGGAATCCGTCAGTGCACCAAGTTCTCAGTTGCTGCTTTAAGCCGTATGTCACAGGCACGCTGTCCCGGTTTGCCTTGCTACTCCAACTTATTTCAAATTTCTTATCGAAGTTAAACCGCTTTGTCATGTTATCCCTTGATGTCAATAATTCGGGGTACCGTACCGTACTGTATGTGCAGATGGATGGATGGGCATGTCCTCATTGCCCCACTGAAACACACGCAACCCAACCTTTGGAGTTTGTGTAACTCCTTGAGTTGTGTACTGAGTTCAGTTCTTTCTGCCCAAATTACCGGCCCATAGGTAAACATTAGCCTTACTATTCCAGTGAATATCCAAAGTAGTATCTTCGGGGTGCAACCACATTTTTTTCCCTGCTATGCACCTACAAGTCATGAGAACCCTTGTAGCTTTCATAAAATTGTGTTGTCAAGCTTATGTTTCCAAGTGAATAGTTTTGGCTGGATTGATACGCAGACCCGCCTTCCTGTGCCAGGGACTGCAGATTAAAACAATGTCGTCCGCGTAACCCTGGACTTGTATTCCGGTATTTGTTAGGCCATCCAAGGGTTCGCTCACTACCATACTCCACATAAGCGATGATAGTACCACACCCTACCCAGTGGGCGACCTTGAGTAGTATTCCTGACAATAGAATTTTTACCTGTCGGTACTTGTATTTACATACTCTCTAACATTTTGCCCAACCAGAAAGCCAGGGTGTTTCCTACTAACTTACGGATCAGGGCATCTTGCATCCCTGTGTGTGATGTGTTATCGAATGCACCTTCGATATCCAAAAGCGCACGTAGTGCTTTTTTTTTGATTCTATGGCATCCTGCAATATATCCGTCAGTTGATACAGAGCAGTTTTCGTTGGCCAGCCCGGTAAGCATGTTAACACTGATGTAGCAGATTATGCTTTAGAACGTTAGTTCTAATATAGCAGTCTATGACCTTCTCCACCGTTTTGAATAGGAATGATGTTAGGCAAATTGGTTTGAAAGATTTAGGGTGAAAAAATCCTTTTTACTCGCTTTCGGAATAAAGACCACATTCGTCCACTTCCATGCCCATATCCCAGGGCCCTTATCACCCTTAGAAAAAATTCTAAGATGATTTCTAGGCCTGTCTAGAATAGTACTGGAAAGATGTCATCTATTCCGGCTTTACCCTAGTTTCCGAGTATACCTCTTTTGCTAGTTTTTAGTTCTCCTTTCTTCACCTTTTATTCGTTGTTGGGGTGTCAGCGATAATGTTGTCGTCTTTCGTCGTGAGGTAGGACCCCGGGAAATGAGTTCTGAGAAGCAGGTATACTCTATCCTAAATGCCCCCTCCTCCTTCTTCAAACAGACAATAGATATTGCCCGTCTTTGGCTATAGCTTTGTAAAACCTGGTTGCTTTTGTGGGTTGTTTGATCAATTCACAGAATCAACTGAAGCTGCTCTGTTTTGCTTCTCTGATCGTGTTGCTATACGCAGTCAGTGCATTTTCGTACTTCGGTCAGTTCCCAATTTGTTTTGCCCGGTTGAGGAGTTTTTGTACCACTTTTCTCATTCTTGCTCGGTCCCTATTCAATGAGGGTACATGCCTTAATGACTTAACTGTCTTAGCTGGACAGCTGGCTTCATGTGTGTCAATGACGGCTTTGTTGAGTTTTTCTACCACTGTTTCTAATTCCAGTTCGCTCCTAATGCCACCGCCCCTTGAAGGTGAGCCATGTTGTTGCTCAGGTGCGTTGCTTAGGAATCCCAATTCGTTCTCCTGGGATTCCTTATTATTCTTTTATTTCGGAATAACTCTCCATGTCGAATCTGATTATTCTGACATCAGACATCTCATCTCGGCTCACCTGATTCCCGACCAGCCTGTTCATTAGAGTTGTCATTTGATTTCTAAGAGTATGGTGGTTAAGAGTTCCGCTATGCCATAGCCCCCCATAGCACGGTAAGCTCAAACTTAATCACTTACTCAGGTCTTGGAAGACGAGAGGCTTCGCCCCTGGTAAGCCACATTTCACCATCGAGGAGAGACAGCTCGCTCTCAGAGTGAGATAAGTTCCACGTCAGTCTATCCTGCAGTGCACTATTTGACCCGCTATTTCCGTAAGTTCCTCTTTTATTTAATTGGGATCAACTTCCAGTGCAATGCCCTTGATCGAGTTTCTCCCGAAATTTATCATACTGAATGTTTAATTGCTGTAGGCTTCTATACAAGGCAACATGTATAGACATCTGTCTAATAATATTTGGAATACGCGTATCCTGACAATACGCCAGGCAATATTCTATCGTGCTGTGGCGTTCCGAGTGGGAATTAGCCTCAAATGTACCAAATTAAATGATTCTAAAAATTTAAATAACATACCAAAAGCAACTACCAAATAATGTTCCAAACTAATCCCAATTGGAATTGGCAAGATCATAGTCTTGTACAGTAAGAGCTTTGACCATATGGTGAGACGTTTCGAGCTGAGCAGTCTTTGTAAGCTGAAATAGGTTCTGTTGGCTGACAACAACCGTGCGCGAAGTTCATTATCGTAGCTGTTATCGGTTGTGATTTTCGACCCTAGATAGGAGAAATGTCAACAGTCTCAAAATTGTATTCTCCAATCCTTATTCTTCTTCATGTTTGACTAGTGCGGTTTGGTGTTGTGAGTCGATTCATCTTCGGTGCTGACGTTGTCACCATATATTTTGCCATGCCTTCATTGACGTGGATGATGTCGATATCGTCAGCCAGTAGTTGGGTGGACTTGAAGGGGATCGTACCTCTTGCATTTACCTCAGCATCACGGATCACTTTCTCGAGGGCCAGGTTAAAGAGGACGCATGATAGGGCATCCCCTTGTCGTAGACCGTTGTTGATGTCGAATGGTCTTGAGAGTGATCCTGCTGCTTTTATCTGGCCTCGCACATTGGTCAGGGTCAGCCTAGTCAGTCTTATTAATTTCGTCGGGATACCGAATTCTCTCATGGCCGTGTACAGTTTTACCCTGGCTATGCTATCATAGGCGGCTTTAAAGTCGATGAACAGATGATGCAACTGTTGACCATATTCCAACAGATTTTCCATCGCTTGCCGCAGAGAGAAAATCTAATCTGTTGCTGATTTGCCTGGAGTGAAGCCTCTTTGGTATGGGCCAATGATGTTCTGGGCATATGGGGCTATCCGGCCTAACAAGATAGTGGAGAATATCTTATAGATGGTACTCAGCAATTATAGAGATAATTGCTGCACTGTGTGATATCTCCCTTTTTATGTATGAGGCAGATAATGCCTCGTTGCCAATCGTCAGGCACTAATTCGCTGTCCCATACCTTGACACCTTGGCACAAGTTGATGAACCACTTGGTGTAACTGGTCGCCTCCATATTTAACTAATTCGGCTGTAATTCTATCGGCTCCTGGCGACTTATGATTTTTTAGCCGATGAATTGCATGGACTGTTTCTCCTAAACTTGGTGGTGGCAGTATTTGTCCGTCGTCTTCAGTTGGCGGGACCTCCAACTCGACGATGTTCCGGTTGTTCAGTAGCTCATCAAAGTACTCAACCCATCGCTCCAATATGCCCATTCTGTCGGAAATCAGATTTCCCTCTTTGTCTCGGCAGGATGAGCATCGAGGTGTATAAGGCTTCATCCCGCTGACTTGTTGGTAAAACTTCCGCGCCTGGTGTGGTTGCTCCCTGTACTTTTCTAGTTCACAGACTTGTTGGTTCTCCCAGGCTTCCTTTTTCCGTCTGTGAAGTCGCTTCTCCGCTCGACGGAGTTCGTGATAAGTCTCTGCGCGTGCCCGCGTTCTTCGAGAATGCAACATTACTCGGTATGCAGCATTCTTCCGTTCCGTTGCTAGCTTACATTCATCGTTAAACCAGCCGTTCCGACTCCTTTTGCGGCTGGGGCCAGGTATATTTGTGGCCGTATCCATGATAACGTTCTTCAGGGGGTTGTGAAGATCATTTGTTGATGCTTCATCTCCAGGTCCTCTGTTGACTGCGGTTATTGCGGCATCCATTTCCCTCATATACATATATGTCGCGGAGGGTTGTGTTGTGAATGGCTTCAGTGTTCACTCTCACCTGATTGTCAGAGGGGATTCTTGGTGGTATTGTTATTCGAGCTCGGAGCACCATGCCAACGAGATAGTAATCCGAGTCTATATTGGCCCCCCTATATGTTCTGACATTCATCTGGGCTGAGAGGTGGCGGCGTTCGATCAACACGTGGTCAATTCGGTTGAAAGTGGTCCCGTCTGGAGAGGCCCACGTATGTTTGTGGACCGCTTTCCGCGCAAACCAGGTACTTCCAACAACCATTTCGTGTGACCCTGCTAATTGAATAGTCCGCAGTCCGTTATCATTTGTTTTTCCGTGTAAGCTGTGGGAGCCAACGTATCGCCTGAATACGGGCTCCTTCCCTACTTGGCTGTTAAAATCCCCAAGTATGATTTTGATATCATATCTGGGATAGGCTTCGAGGGTTCGTTCTACTGCCTCGTAGAAGGTGTCCTTCTCCGACTCTGCAGTTTCCTGAGGGGGTTTTCAATCCACGTTTCTCCCTGGGACCTATACTACCCTTTGACCACCAATTAGCCTCCATGCAGAGCTTCTGGTAGCATTCCCGCTTGCTTCTTCGTATGGCCTTCTTAAGGTTGCTTCGCAGATCCCTGTATACCTCCTCACGCTCCTCGTGCTCCGGTCTTCCCCTTGTCCTGTAGGAGAGTCTCCTTGCTCGGAGACAAGAGGATCTCAAAGCAGCGATCTCCTTGTTCCACCAGTAGTTTGGCCTTTTAGAAGTTAAGAACAACGATGTTCACTGGTTATAACACTTCATTTATTTCATAAAAACAATGGAACTGACACCTTCAACAAAAGATGAATTTCATAGAAAACTGGTGCTAGCTATTTTTGAGTTATCACAATCTCGGCAGATGTCGGATTTTACCTAATACTAGCACTAAGTGCCAAGCATTTAGGCTCGGACGATCCTACCTACTTAAAAACTAAAGGGGCGCTGGTGGTGGTGGCCGGTGGTAGGTCAGTGGGAGAATCCGTCGAGTACTCCCCGCAACATCGAGCACGTATGCAGAATGGTGTACTTCTGCATGGTTTGAACCAGACTGTGCGAAAGTCCCAGGACATCAAGGGAAGCCGTGAGGGATTTAGGTACAATACCTGTAGCTGACAATATTATAGGAACTACGACCACCCGCTCGAGATGCCAAATTTCTATGATTTCACGAGCCAATGGCTCATAGTTCACCTTCTTCTCCACGTATTTCCGTTCAATGTTGCTATTATGGGGGATAGCAACATCAATAATATACGCGGAGCGACCCGTCTTGTCAACTAGCAGTACGTCAGGCTTGTTGTGTGCGGTATGGCGGTCAGTCAGAACTTGCCGGTCCCAATACATGCTGCAAGCAGAACTATCAAGTACTGCTTGCGGCTCATATCGGTAAACCGGACATGTTCCCGTGATCAGCTCATGCTTAGATGCAAGGTTTTGATGGATAACCTTACATACAGCATTATGCCTGGTGATGTATTGCACCGGTGCCATAACAGTACAGCCAGAAATGAGATGGTCCAACGCCTCTAACGCCGAACCACACATTCTGCACTGGTCGTTCTCCATCCGTTCTTTCATGATGAGCTTTTTATAAGCTCGGGTGGCGACCACGCCATCCTGAACGGCACACATGAACCCCTCCGTCTCAGCAAAGAGCTCCCCAGCACACAGCCATCTGTTCGACAAATGGCTGCCAAAGACAATTCACGTGTTTACCGTGCATTGCCTTCGACTTCCATTCCTCGATCCGCTCTTGGTCCGACTTCACCCCACTCAGAGGATTGAAAGATCGATCCTTCAAGTTAAGTGGAGTCAGTCCACAGTCTGCCTTACAGACAGCCGCATGCAAGCGGCTCGCCTGCTCTTTACTGTAAAAATAAGCGCGCAGCGAGTCGACTTGGCGATAATGTTGTGCCGCCACGTCAACCACGCCCCTACCTCCGATGTCACGAGGCAGGTTCATCCGCTCCACGGCAGACTTTGTGTGATGCATTCGGAATTTGGACATAGTTGTCCGTATCCGCCGCTAGACGTTTTCCAGGTCGGTCTTCGTCCACGGCAATATTCCGAATGCATAAGCCAGTGAAGGGATAGCGAATACATTCAACGCGCTTATTTTATTCTTCCCCGAGAGATGCGATTTCAGCACCAGCTTTACACGTCGCAGGAATTCGGACAGCAGAGCTTCTTTCAGATCACCAACTCGAGCATGGGTTCCTTGCAGAATTCCTAGGTACTTGTAGAAGTCTGTCTCGGTCATAGCTTCAATGTGGAGGTCACCAATGCTATGTCCGGCATGTGGCTCGTGATGACCTTTGCGGATGGCTTGGATTCGACACTTGTCTAATCCAAACTCCATCCGAATATCACGGCTGAACATGTCTATTATTCACAACAGACTTCTAAGATGGTTGTCAGTACCAGCATACAGCTTGATGTCATCTAAGTACATCAAGTGTGTCAGTTCACACTTAGCACGTAGGCCATACTTTATTGCAAAACCATGCCCTCTAGCATTATTCAGTAGCCATGAAAGGGGGTTCAGTGCCATACAAAACCAAAGGGGACTCAATGAATCCCCCTGGAAAATGCCCCTCCGTATACGGATGGGCTCTGAGGTATTAACACCCTCAGATGTACGGAGTGATAAGGTGGTATGCCACCCTTCCATGACTGTCGCCAAAAACTTTATTAGTTTCGGATCAATGCGATACAGATGTAGGATATCGATTAGCCAGGTATGCGGAACGCTGCCGAAAGCCTTGGCATAATCGATATAGCAACTGAAGAGGTTTCTTTGGCCTCTAGTTGCTTGTCCTACAACTACCGAGTCGATAATGAGTTGCTCTTTGCAACCCCTTGACCCAACTCGGCAGCCCTTCTGCTCCTCGGACAGAATGTTGTTGGTCTCGAGGTGCGCATTGATCCTTCCACTAATAATGGACGTGATGAATTTGTAGAGGGTTGGTAAGCAAGTGATCGGTCTTGTGTCTGCGGGGTCCTGCACCGTGTCCTTCTTAGGGATAAGGTAGGTAATCCCCGCAGTGAGGAAAGGTGGAAATTCCTCCGGCCGACTCATGACCTCATTTATACTGCGTGCCAACCGACTGTGTACGCTGGTAAATTTCTTATACCAGAAATTCTGCACCCGATCCAGACCTGGTTCCCTCCAGTTCTTCGAGCTGTTTATGGCTCGTCGAACTTCCTCTTCGGTAACATCCGCGAAATTCATGCCAGGTGTATTGGCATGGCGGGTGCCTTCGGCGGTGATCCACTCAGCATGCTCAGCATGCTGGGCAGGCAACCCCCAGAGTCCACCCCAATACTCTTTCGCTTCCGTCACCGAGAACTGTATTGTCTGGGCGCTCTGTTGAGAGATCTGAAAAAGCTCCGCTGGTTCCTCGCGTATGTTGCATTCTGGACACGTCTGGAATAACTTTCGCCATACCGTCGTAACCGACTGCATATGACAGAAAGTTTTTGTTTTAGTGTGTCCAGAATTTCAACAACGGGTGTCTCACAGGGGATGGCATAGTTCCGGTAAACACTCTGCACTTTGTTTCCCACCCGTCGGCTGGCACTGCCAGTGCTGATCTGAATCAGTCTAGCAATGTCCTGCCTTAGTGAGTCCCGCCGACGCTCCAGACGAATTTTCCATGGTGGATCTCTTTTGTCACTCAAACCAATAACACGAAAGCGAATCTTCTGACCGTGCAATCTGATAGCCGCAACTGCACCACAATACACAAGTGATTGTAGTTGCAGCAGCGACATATCAGCACACTGTCGAGATGCAATCTCATCATTGATTTGAGATAGAATTCCCGGAGTTGCTGGAGATGCATAGAGCCTGGGAATACCTGGCCTATGCAAAGGATCCATATCCGAGAATTCTATACACGCTCTTTGGAATTCGTCCCGAACCTCAGCGGAAACCTCAGCTGGACGGTGGAGAAGAGTGCTTCGGCGAATACTGAACCTGTTGCCTGCAGTGCGGCGTGGTGTTGTTGATGCCGCCTCTGCCCCTATCGACTCTCGGTCACCAATTTCCCCGATGACCTCAAGTCGAATATGCTCCCTGATGGTGGTCGGGATTGTGTCGCTGCGAGTGATAAAGCGGTACTGGTCTGCGACTCGCTGCACAGTCACGTGCGCGAATTGCGGGAAACGCTCGACGAATCTCTGGTGCAACAAGGGGCGGTAAGATGTTGTACTTGTCCCTAGACGTCGAACCGCCCCACGACTAGCGGTTTCGACGCCGTGCTGTCCATTACGAGAGCTCGATCCAGTCACCAAGTCAGACGACTCCCGCCGGTTATCCGTACCGGACCTTAAATTTCTCCTTCTTCTCATTTTTGGTGGTGCATTTTATCCCTAGCTGCCAGGTGTGTAGATAGCTTCCTTAGTGAGTAATCTGCAAGACTGCAAAGTTCCTACACTTTCCTCACCTACCCCCTGAGACGCTGCGGTGGCGTACAGCCATTCAGACTGAAGCTATCCATCCCTCCTCCTTTCACAACCGGGCTTGGGACCGGCTTCGGCGGAGTTCTAGCTATTTTTATGATTTTCTTTTTATTATTTATTTTTTTTATTATTATTTTTTATCTTGCAGCTTTCGGTTCTCATTTTTTTCTCTTTCCAAAATATGACATTTCACGTCTCCTACTCTGCTCTTCACTCCTGTAGCGAGGTCTAAACTGAGTGGAGAGCGCCGGTAACGTCATCTGTCCGCTGGTATTCGCAACATTCGAAATAAATTTCGAATGCCGCGAATCCTGTCGCGCCACATCACTCGGCCCCCAGATGAAACCGAGGGGATTTCGGCGTTTCGGCGACCGAGTCCAGAACTGTGTTCCCCATCAGTCTTTGAAGTGAACGCGCCGTTGTTTAGGGGTGCACACGGGCTTCAGCCTGGACAGAGAGACCGCCTTTTTGTGTCCACCGATCTCGAGCTGGAAGAAATGTTCTCCCCGCTCGAGAACGCGGGACGGCATCCATCCTGATCAGGACGTGCGTACACGTGTCCAGTGCCCTGGGCGCACAGACAGGCGCGGACAAGTGTTGAGTGGGAGAAGTGGCCTTGATGCGTCGGAGATTGTCTCTCAGCAGACACACCAACCTCGACTCTGTGAGACCCGATCTCTTGTCGAAGACCGTATCACTTGGGAGTCTCGGGTTCTCCCCGTATACCAGCTCCGCGGGGCTGACAGCAAATTCCTGGTGTGTTGTACGTAGGCCGCGTAGGACGAGAGGCAAGACTTGGGTCCAGGACGGATCGTCGCGTGCCGAAATGGCGGCTTTCAGCGTCCGGTGCCAACGTTCTAGCATCCCATTGGATTGCTGGTGGTATATAGTAGTCCGCTGGTGTTTAAACCACAGGAGTTTTCCTAACCCCGAGAAAAGGGTGGACTCAAATTGCATTTCCTGGTCATCACTCTCGACAGAGGGCTTCGGCACAAGATTGCGCCGTAATGTCTTTCAGAGGTATTGCCTCAGGCCACCGCGTAAACCTGTCGATGATTGGGAGACAATATAGGTATTGTCTCACAATTATAGTTAGGTTATAGGTAATCGTGCGAGTCTCGCAAAGGCCCTGCTATGTCGCGGTGTATTGTGTGGAACCGCTTGGTAGTGCGAGGGAATGAGCCTACTTGTTTCCTTACATGCCTGGTGACTTTACACTTTTGGCATGCGATGCACTCTCTGGCCCAGGAATTGACATCCTTGTTCATGGAGGGCCAGAAGGATTTATCGGTGACTAACCGATTTGTTGACCTGATGCCTGGATGCGCTAAGTCTTGAACCGCGTAGAACACTTCCTTGCGAAAGGTGGCCGGAATGTAAGGCCGAGGTCCCTTTTCTGAGTCTTCGCAGCACAGAGAGAGGTTTGAGCCGAAGATGGGCAACTCCCGAAATTTGTATTTGGGGTTGGATTTGAGGCTCTGAAGTACTACGTCATCCTCCTGCGACTTGGCAATAGCCGAGAAGTCGAGTGAGACGGGGATGTTAACCTCGGAGACACGAGACAAAGCGTCAGCAACTATGTTGTTCTTGCCGGACACGTGCTGGCTGTCTAACGTAAACTGGCTTATAAAGCTCAAATGTCGACGCTGACGAGGGGACGCTTTGTCGGACTTTTGTTTCAAAGCATATGTGAGAGACTTATGGTCCGTGAACACTGTGAACGGCCTGCCTTCAAGGGAGAAGCGGAAGCATTTGATGCTCAAGTACGCGGCGAGCAGTTCACGATCGTAGGTACAGTAGTTCCGTTGAGAGAGGTTCAACTGCCTAGAGAAGAAGTTCAACGGTTGCCAGACGTAATTCAGCTTTTGGTGAAGAACGGCAGAGGTGTCAGAGGCATCAACAAAAACGGCTAGAGGTGCATCTTGCAGAGGAAATGCCAAGAGTGTAGCTTCAGTCAGTTGCTGTCGGGATTTATTGAACGCGCGGACAGCCTCTTCAGACCACACAATCTCTCGTGTGTCCTTAGGGCCAGACAAGTACGCGTTCAAAACGGATTGGTGTTGGGTGGCCCTGGGCAGGAAACGACGATAGAAGTTTAGCATCCCCAAGAACCTCCGCAAATGCTTTACAGTTTTCGGACGCGGGAAGCTTGTAATCGCTTGCACCTTGTCTGAATCAGGTTGTATTCCTTCAGGGGAAATGGAGTGGCCGAGGAATCTCACCTGTGTTTGAAGGAACTTACATTTCTCAACGTTGAGGACTAACCCGGCCTCAAGGAGACGTTGAAAAATGCACTCGAGATAGGCTAAGTGCTCAGACTCTGAGGAAGAAGTGATCAAAACATCATCCAAATATACGAAACAGAAGTCGAGGTTTCGCAGGACCGAGTGGATGAACCTTTGAAAGGTTTGCGCCGCACTGCACAATCCGAAAGTGATCCGGGTGAACTCGAAGAGTCCAAATGGTGTGCATATTGCCATCTTTGAAATGTCTTCTGGAGCTACAGGGATTTGATGATAAGTCTTGGTTAATTCCAAGGTCGAAAAGATACGGCAATTCGCGAGGTGATACGCAAAGTCCTGGATGAGGGGAATTGGATATCGGTCAGGAACAGTCTGTGCATTTAGCCTTCTGTAATCCCCACATGGGCGCCATTCGTCGTTTGGTTTAGGGACCATATGCAGTGGGGAAGACCAACAACTGTTTGAGGGCCTGTAGATACCCTGTTGAACGAGTTGTTCAAACTCTTTCCGTGCAATAGCCAGTTCCTGGGATGGTAGAGGACGCAGCTTCGAGAAGATCGGGGAACCAGTAGTGTTAATGTAGTGCTGAACATTGTGCTTCACTAGTTTAGCGAGACTACACTTGGTATTAATCTGGCTGAACTTTTGGAGAAGTGCCCGAACCCGAGAGTCGGTAATGTCTTCTAAAAGAACGGAAAGATTATTGCCTGGGTGAGATACCATTTGTCCCGACGAATTAAGGTTGTGCGTGGAATCTATATGGGACTTGTTTTGCAAGTCTACCAGTAACCCACAGTGACACAGGAAGTCTGCGCCTAGTACGGGGAAGCTGACATCCGCTAGGATGAAACGCCACGAAAATGTCCTACGCAAGCCAAGACTCACGTCCACTTGCCTATACCCGTAGGTGTTAATACGGGAAGAAATTGCCGCTGCTAGTTTCAGGGATTGTGGAAATGGTTTATGGTGTTGGGGTACGGGAAGAACCGAAACTTCCGCACCAGTATCCACGAGGTAGTTGCGCCTGCTGAGAGGGTCGTAAATTGTTAGGCGACGTGGCGCTGCGTTCTGTGTGGCCGTCGCCAGGACCCCCCGCGGACCTAGTTTTTTTTGCGGCAGGCGTAAATTTACAAGGGATTGCACATTTAGTGGCTTTATCGCCGAATCTGCGGTGGTACCAACAAATCCCTCGGTCCGTGGACTGTCCTGACGATCTGCTACCTGATCGCCCTTTTCGGGTGGCAGACCGCGAGTGAGCTCGTGATCTGGCGCCCGAACGCTGAGCCTCCAGCGTCGCCCGGATCTCGGCCACACTGGCTGTTAAGGCCACCTCGTCCGATGGCTGTTGAACGGCCGCTATGGTCGGGCGTACGTGCATCTTCTTACTCCCACCCAATTGCTTCATTTCGCGCAGCAATTGGCTGGGAGTCCGATCTCCCAACGTTAGGCCTGCCAGCAAGTGATCCAGTTTTGCTGACGCGCCTGGCGAGGGCGGTCACTTGCGGGTCCGATGGACCTGCCGCGTCTTTGCCGTCAACCGACATTTCAAATGACTAATAACTACGACGTGAACTTGTGGGAAGGAAACAGCGGTAACACCGACTTCAGCCAAATCCCTAAACGACACGGCAGGCCGCACCTTCAAATGACCGCACGAGCGAAAGCGAAACACCAACGACGTATTCCAAAGTAAAAAGCTCGTCAAGAGTGGAGAGTAAGTGAAAAGAGATCCGCCGATGCAAACACCTCGACGCCGTCTCTTGCGGCGATTAAATTTTATTTTTACCAGTTTTTTTACTGACTTAGAGTAAAATATAATTAACTTATAACAACTAAAACGGCGACGCCTGCTGAGGAGACAGCAATGGTGGCGGAGCCTTCGGCTCCTGCTACGATAGCGATGGCTGCGGCAGTGATATTGGTGTCGGCTGCGACGGTAGCGGCTACGGCGGTGAAGTCGGCGTCTGTGATGATGACGTTCGGCTGGGTTGGTGTTGACGGCGGGGGCTGCGGCGTCTGTAGCGACAGCAGTGGCGTCGACGGCGACAGTAGGTGCTGCGGTGACGGCGGCGGCTTCGACCTCTGCGGCGATGGTTGAGACGAGTGCCGCGGCGAAAGTGCTGCGGCTGCGGAACTCTCACTTATCTCCAAGTTCTTTGTATTCCTCAGGCAATTTCGGAGAGTGGCGAAGAGAAATCAGCGTCATCCACGGTGGCCTTACTAAATTTCCTATCAACACCAGTGATTGCTGCGCATTAGATGGGTGCTGTTGTTGCACCTGTGACCGTGAATTATGCTGTAGTGGTTGTTGCGGCTGCCTGCCGGGCGATTGTGCTTGCAGACTACGATTTGTTGATGGGAATGATGATGTGCTCGTGCAGTTGGGTGGAATTTTAGCGGTCGTTGGCATTGGCTTAAATAAATTCGAGCTGCAATGCAGCTTGTTGATTGAATCCGTTACTAAGCGATACAACGATATTCACTGGTTATAACATTTCATTTATTTCATAAAAACAGTGGGACTGACACCTTCAACAAAGGATGAATTTCATAGAAACTTTGTATAGGAATCTTTTCAATTTTTCTAACAACACAACTGATGCTAGCTATTTTTATTATTTTTCTGACATCTTGTATCTTCCGGTTCCCATTTTTTTCTCTTTCCAAAATATGACATTTCTCGTCACCTACTCTGCTCTTCACTCCTGTAGTGAGATCTAAACTGAGTGCAGAGCGCCGGTGACGTCATCTGTCCGCTGGTATTCGCCACATTCGAATGCTACGAATCCTGTCGCGCCACGGCCTCTCACCGTGGTGCGAGCGTCGTCGTGGCATCGTAGCGTTGCATGCTTCGGTTACACGCTGAGACAGCTGTGTGACCCTTTCCACCGCTGTTCCATCCGGATCATGGACTCCCTCCAATGCCGCCAGGAATGTCTCCTCGTCGAAAGCTCCAATAGACCAGCCAACCGCCTTCGCCTTTCCACCTCCAGAGCATCGTTGATTGCTTCCCCGGTTCCCAATGCGGAGGAAGATGGCCTGGTGGTCACTGTGGGTGTAGTGGTCACTCACTTGCCAAGCTATCTCCCTCACCACTGAAGTGCTGACAAATGTCAGGTCAACGATCGAACCCGACCCTCTACCTCGAAAGGGCACGCATCCAACGTTGGCCAGCACGATGTCCAGCTCCGCAAAAGACTCCAACAGAATTTGACCTCTGGTGTTCGACGATCGGCTTCCCCACTCCAGGGCCCATGCGTTGAAATCGCCCGCAACGATTTTATGGCTGCGGTCTCTAGCGTCCAACACCAGACTGTCAAATATCTCCTCATATTGTGCTAAGGTTGCACTAGGAGGAGCGTAGCAGCTGTAAATATGGACACCGTTGGCCTTCGCCCTTCCGGCTGCAGGGGGGCCATGACTTCCTGAATGGCCTGTCTTCCGCACGCCCAGATTGCGGCGTTGCCAGACGCATCCACCGCCTAAGTCGCACCGCCGTGGTTCCTGTACGGCTCGCAAATTACCGCGACATCCACATTCGACTCTCGAATGGTTTGCAAGAGCAGGTCCTGAGCAGCCTCACAGTGATTCAGATTGATTTGTATCAATTTCATTTGCCTGTATGGTTCAGCTTCCTCCTATATACCGGACATCTGCTGCTTCCCGCAACATGCCGGTCGTCCACGTCCTCTTTCCCACTACACAGCATACACCGTGGATCTCCGGTGCAATCTTTGATGAGGTGGCTCTCAACCCCACACTTCCTGCAGCATGGTCTATATCGCTCAGGTTGAACTGTTGCTTTAGCGCAGCACAGATGTCCTCCCGTGAGGTGACCTCATCTAGGTCCCTACATTCAACCACTATCTCCTGTTTCCGAGCTCTTATCTCAGGTTCTTCTCCTAGTACCTTTTCCACCTTGCAGCGGAAGTTATCGGCCGACTTGTCGGCGGATCTACTTAATTCCAGCATCATATCCCTCTCTGCGTTCGCCTGATACGGCTTACACTATCCCCCAAATCCATCAGTTCCGGGTCTGATTTCATTTTTCGGAGAATGTCGGCATAGGACATATTTCCCTTCTTGGAAATAATTATTATTTACCGGCGGAGCTTCTTTTTGTCCTTTTCCCTCTTGTTGCTTACCTTAATCCATTGTTCGGGCCTCCGAGCGTTGGTTTCTTCCAATTTTGTAGATGTTGTTGTTACCGACTTTCGCTGGTACTCTCGCCGGTTCCGCCTTCTTTGGTGAAGAGGCTTTTTTCTTCTTCGGGACTTTCTGCAGTCCTAGAGACTCACTGGTACCGCCTCTAGTCCGTTTTCCCGTTTTCCCACCTGCCTTATCTTGGGGACGCGTCACCTGCGTTTCCCTTGTGACCTTGCCACTTGACACTTGGGAATTCTTTTCTTCGAGTGCCTTGATATAAGACAATTTAATGCCTCTTATCAAGGCTCGAATATTTTGGTGGATATTCCGCCTCTCCTTGATGAACTCGCACAGTTCATTTATTCGTTCCCCGAGTGTAACGAACGCCATTCCGGTATGTTCCCGCGCCTTGCACCACAAGGAATGATGTCGATCAAGGGACTATTCATGCTTCTTTCGAAGTCCCGCGACGAATCTCGACTACCAAATGGAACCATTGTCGTCGGTGGTGATCTCCCAACCTTCGAACTCCTCCTAAAAGGATCCGGTGTAGACCCAATTTTCACTCCACCATTATCTCTTCTAACATTAGATGCCCCAGTAGTCAAGTTCCCCAGCACTGAGGCACTGCGGTCGTTGGATATCGTCGGTCGGGAGCCGGGATATATATATATAGTTAAAAAAGCACACGGACCCTCTTCCCGCCCAACCGGACCGAGGGGCGACCAACCTAAGGATGGGCTGAAGGCAACATCCAAAGGCCCGCATCACAGCGATGAGGCGTTTTAACGCAAAGTGTGTGCGACCATGCGAAAATGTATTACTACATCCCGATTGTCGCAAACACTTCAGCCAATACCGCGGTGGTTCTACACTACAGAGACATGGATCTTATATCGAAGACAGTGCGGATCAAGACTGAAATCCATTAGGTCAGATTATTACCGGACAGGACTCTTCGGACTATAGTACAGGTTGCAAGGATAACTGCTTTTTGCATCTCCATGTATAGTCCAACCTAAGGTCGAGCGTTTTCAGCGCTTTATGTAAGTTCTGCGGGACTAATCCCGTCGCTGAAATTACTACTGGGACTACTTCGATCTTTTGTAGTCTCCAAGTCTGCTTCATATTGACTGCCAAGGGGCTGTGGTTCCGGATTTTTTTGTGCTGTTGTTCAACAGTGTTCCGGTCCAACGATACGGCTACATCGATTATAAAGCACGCTCGTTCTTCCTTCAGAACCAGAACTAGATCGGGTCTGTTATAATTAACACAGTGGTCGGTGGCAATAATGTGATCCGACAGTAGTTTGACTCGATCAAGATTCTCTGCGGAGTATACTTATAGTAAGGATGGTAGGTTGCCACTAAGTTATACTTCAACGCCAGGTTTTCATGGAGAATCTTGCAGACGGAGTTATGACGATTGGTGCACTCGGTACTGCTCAACATCCTGCACGCAGATGCTATGTGCTGGATGGTCTCCTCTCCACAGTTGCATAACCTACAACTGGAGTTGGTGATTGAGTCGTGAAGAATGTACCGTTTATAATTTTTTGTTGGGAGCAAAGCATCCTGAATTAAAGTCAGGAATGCTTCGGTCTCATAGAACAGTACACCATTAGTCAACCATTTGTTGGAGGCTTCGATGTCAATGCCTGAAAACAACAAATTTTTTATATGACCTCCGTGAATGGGTTTCTCTTTCCACATGTCGATCTTCTGTTGGACTGAAGTAACATTCGACATGGGATCCCATTCTCTGCTTCTCAAGTTCAAAGGAGATAATTTATTATCTGCCATGACGGTAGCCTGATGTATTTGGCTAGAGGATTGTTTCTCATAGAAAAACTCTCGAGAATGCACTTGATTGTAGTGCAACGTTTTTAAATCAAGTACCCCCCTTCCTCCCTGATGACGTGGGATAGTGATCCTCAATTTTTCGGCAGCTCTATTGTGCATGTTGTTGTTTGCAAGAACTACCCTTATCCGTCTATTGACAGATTCTAAATCCGTATTACTCCACTGTATCACACCGAAAGTGTATAGAAGGACGGGAATTTTTTTTTTTTTGGGAGTAGGGTAGGTGAATGCGTTTACGCACAGAGTGTTGGATTCCCGCAACAGCACGCTGGCGGACTACCAACTAAACACCTCCCTGTCATCAGAGAACTAGCCTGGAGCCGTTTGACACATTACTTCGGGCTAGCCCTATCGCTCTCCCGGCTTTGGGAGCCTTCAAGTCAGAGAATTACTTTGACCAACGGGAGGGGAGGGGAGGAAGGGAGTTGTTGTTAGTTCAGGGAACCCCTTACCGTCCGATCCCTCCGCCGGTCCAGTTCAATCTTCTTCGTAGTAAGAAGAGCCCGAATATAATGCGCAATACGATTCCAGTTGTCTGGAGAGAGCTCCCCTGTGTCTGCATAAAGCTGCTGGCGGAGGCCGTCCCACCTCTCGCAAGAGAAAAAGGTGTGTTCAGCGTCATCCGCCACTCTATTGCAGAACACACAATCAGGAGATCGCGCCTTCCTAACCCTGTGCAGGTAAGACTGAAAACCTCCATGCCCACTTAGAAGTTGGGTAAGGAAGTAATCAACCTCACCGTGCTTTCTGTTCAACCATGGGTCTAATTTGTCGATGAAAGGCTCATCAGAAAGTGTGCAGCAGTGGTGAAACGTATGCGGTTGGCAACGTTTCTTCAGAGGAACGTCAGCAAAGGCGTCAACAACGGGCTGATGGAACAGGAGGAACTACTGGACCGCATTTCCTTTTATAGACGAACGTGGAGAGCAGCGGAAGACGATTGTAGAGCAGAAACAGTCGCACACCCCGCTGAGAATGCTGCTTGCGTCAAACGGACCGCAGATATCCCTCTGCAAAGAGAACTGAGGAAAAAGCGGAAAGAGGACGACGTGCCTGAGGAAGACTTTATCAAAGTAGTCTCCAGCGCCCAGAAAATAAGGCGAAAAAGGAAAAAAGAAACAGCGGACTCCGTCGCCAGAGACACGTCTGACCAAAAACAAGGAGGCTGGCAACCAAAAGCCAGGAGCGGAAAAAACGAGGAAGCGAAGAAGGACTAGACCGTCGGCTCTGCCCATTAAGCCGCCGGAAGGCAAGACATTTGCGGGAGTCTCTAGTGAAATCCGCTATAGGATGAAACCCGAAGAGAACGGAGTAGAGGTGTCTTCGATACGGAAAACGAGGAGTAGTGGAGTTCTTGTCGAACTGGGTCCAAAGACGACCAACAAGAGCACGTGCTGTGAAGCGGTCAAGGGGCTATTTGGGGAGAGGGCTCTTGTTTCCAGCCTAGAACCCATGTGCTCTCTAGAAATACGGGATCTTGACTGCCTCACAGAAAAGGTCGAAGTAGAGGAGGCGCTAAAGCGTGAATGTCCAGAGGTAACCCGCCTACCCGGTGCCCGGGTAGGTATTACCTCTGTAAATGCTCGAGACCAAAAACTCGCCGTGGTGGAAGTCCCCGAGCAATATGCGAGGAAACTCCTTAACAGCGGGAGAATCAAAGTCGGATGGGTAGTATGCAGGGTGCGAATGCGGATAGTCCCTACCAAGTGCTACAGGTGTCTCGACTATGGACACACGTCAGCAGCTTGCAAGGGTCCGGACAGGAGGACAGCATGCCGGAGATGCGGCCAAGTGGGTCATCAAGCGAAGACTTACAAGGAAAGCGAGAGTTGTGTTATCTGCAGGGCTCGTGGCGCGTCTGGTGAAAGTGTCGCACGCACTGCAGGCTCGGGACGGTGTCCGATCTTCAGGGCGGAATTGGAGAGGGCTAGGGTGCGAACTCCATGATCCGCATTTTGCAAATTAACATGCACCGGAGTGCAACCGCTCACCAGTTGCTAGCACAGTTCGCTGCGGAAGTAAATGCTGATCTAGTGCTGATTAGCGAGCAATACCGAAACAAGGACCCGTCCTCATGATATCTCGACTTATCGGGCAGCGCTGCCATCTGGGTTCGGGACAACGTTCGACTTCGTGTTCTTGCCGAAGGCCGGGGGGACGGGTTTGTCTCGATCCGGTGTTTGGGGATAACGTTTTTTAGCGTTTACCTGACGCCGAATGAGACGTTGCCGGGCTTTTGGCGCCGGCTTGATGCTTTGGAGGACGCCGTTTCGAGCACGGAGGGACAAATCCTGGTTGGCGGTAAGTTTAATGCCAGGGCTCTTGAATGGGGCATGCCTCAGTCCGACTCCAGAGGGGAGCGGATTCTGGAAATGGTGGCGAGACCGTAGTTTTAAACACCGGATTCACGCCAACGTTTCGGCGCCCAGGTTGTGAAGGAAGCCTTCCTGACATCACTTTTGCGTCGGAATCTCTGGCATTATCGGTGGACGGGTGGCGAGTCCTAGAAGACTTCTCGGCAAGTGATCATCAGTACATTGCATTCGGAATGTTTGACGCTACTTGCCGGCGAGCACCAGCACGACATTCCCCTTGCGTGTGGAATGTCGCGAGGGTGAACATCGGAAAGTTCGTCGAAGCTCTTGGAGCAGGTAGGGCCACGCTGGGGGGCACTCCGGGGGGTGGTAGTGTCGCAGCTGACACCGTCGTAAATTCAGTGATGAATTTGATAACGACGGCGTGTGACGCTTCCATGCCCCGGAGAGGCCCCAGGCGCGACAAGCCTTCTATGTACTGGTGCCGACCTACGGAAGGAGTGTCATAAGTTCCGCTGTTTGGCACAACGTTTGTACGCCAACGAGGAGGCATGCGCCATAAACGCATAATATAGATCAGCAAAAAGGAGACTCCGCAGCGCTATAAATAAAAGCAAAGCTCGCGGCTGGCAGAATCTTGTTAATGAGGTGAATGAGAACCCGTGGGGACTTAACTATAAGCTTGTCACTCGGAAAATCGGGGCTCTGCGGAAGCCCTGCATACTGAGTACCGACCAGATGGACCACATTGTGCGGGCATTGTTCCCCAGACACCCTGTAGGGGTTAATGTAAATAGCGCGGAAAGCGTCGTGGATTGCCCACTTTTCACAATGAGAGAGCTCGAAGAAACGGTTCTCACTATGAAAAACAAGAAGGCGCCAGGTCCTGATGGCATCCCGGCGGAAGTTTACAAACTGGTGTTCCGCCAACGGCCAAAATTGTTGCTTGAAGTGTTCAACGCGTGCTTGAAGGAGGGCATTTTTCCTTGTCGCTGGAAAGTGGCCAGGCTTGCGTTGATCAGTAAGGGTAAAGGAGACCCGGAGCTCCCGTCTGCATACCGACCGCTGTGTATGCTTGACACGGCCGGAAAAGTGCTCGAGAAGCTCATCAGGGGTAGACTCCTGAAGCGATCCGTGCTGCCGGGGACTTATCCGCAAGGCAGTTCGGGTTTAGAACAGGGAAATCTACAGTGGATGCTGTTATGGAGGTCGTAGATGCGTTTAATCGAGCCGGGGCACATAGCCGCCGATCTCGACGGATAGTGCTCCTCATAGCGCTTGATGTCAGAAATGCCTTCAATTCCGTAAGACGGACATATATGCTAGATAAACTAGAGAACTCCTTTCGCGTGCCAAGCTATCTCTTGCGGATATTGACGGATTATCTGAAAGACCGCTTCCTGCTCTATGAAACGCTAGAGGGCCAGAGGAGGATGGAAATCACGTCGGGAGTAGCACAGGGATCCATCCTAGGGCCGGATCTCTGGAACGCTTCCTACGATAGCCTGCTGAGACTCGATATGCCCGAAGAGTCGCGCCTGGTCGGTTATGCAGACGACGTTGCGGCACTTGTTGCCGGGCGCACTGTTGAACAGGCGCAAAGAAGACTTGACATATTGGTGCGACGGGTAAGCGGATGGATGACTGCTCACGGTTTCAACCTTGCACTGCAAAAAAACCGAAGTAATCCTAGGAGACGTCTCCTTATGGGAGCAACGCAGTCCGTTCTTCTCTATGGTGCGGAGGTATGGGCTGAGGCCCTTGAGAAGGACATCGTAAATGCCTCGCTCAAGTGCAGAGGCGGGGAGCTTTGCGAGTAGCGTCTGCTTATCGCACCGTCTTCGAATCGGCTGTGATGGTGATCGTGCGGGTGATCCCCGTTGCCCTCCTTGCCGAGGAGCGCAAAGCTATCTATCGCTGTAAGGGCGAAAACTTAAGAGGAGTGGTTGCCCGTGAAGAACAGCAACGCACCCTTAGCAAGTGGCAACTTTCTTGGCAAGTGGACTGTGCGGGTCATCGACAAATTAGATCCATGGTTGAACAGAACGCACGGTGAGATTGATTACTTGCTTACCCAACTTCTAAGTGGGCATGGAGGTTTTCAGTCTTACCTGCACAGGATTGGGAAGGCGCAATCTCCTGATTGTGTGTTCTGCAATAGAGTGGCGGATGACGCTGAACACACCTTTTGCGAGCAGCTTCATGCAGACACAGGGAAGCTCTCTCCAGACAACATTGTCAGAGACAGGCTGAAGAGCGCTGGAAGCTGGAATCGTATTGCGCATTATGTTCGGGCTCTTCTTATTACGAAGAAGATTGAACTCGACCGGCGGAGGGATCGGACAGTAAGGGGTTCCCTGAACTAACAACAACTCCCTTCCTCCCCTCCCGTTGGTGAAAGGAATTCCCTGACTTGAAGGCTCCCAAAGCTGGGAGAGCGGGAGGGCTATCCCGAAGTAATGTGTGAAACTAGTTCTTTGATGACAGGGAGGTGTTTAGTTGGTAGTCCGACAACGTGCTGTTGCGGAAGTCCAACACTCTGTTCGTAAACACATTCGCCTACCTTACTACCAAAAAAAAAAACCTCAATTCGGATGTTATTTTGGCTGTATCCTTCATTGTCGGTGTGTTTTTCCCGAACAATTGTTTTTATGCGACATTTCTCACAACCCAACTGCATGCCGATATCCCTACTGAACTGGATGGTGATGTCCAGCAAGGAGCGGAGTTGGTTCTCGTCTTTGGCATACAATTTGATGTCGTCAATGTAGCTTCGTGCTCCAATTTTTCATTACTGTTGTCAGAAGAAGAACGACATTCGGGTTGATTTTATATAAGCGTAACACTTGCAGTAACCACGAATGTAATATGGAGTCAAAGGCTGATTTATAATCGATGTAGGCTGTCGAGATATTTCGTTTCTTATAGACAGCCTGCTTTACAGCGACCGTATCGGTTATAAACTGTTCTTTGAAGCCTCGGGAGCCTCAGTTATCAATTTATGAACATCAAGATGTTTTGAGATGTTCGCGCACAAAACTGAAGTGAAGACCTTGTAGATGGTAGGAAGACAAGTAATTGGTCGACATTTTGAAGGGCAAGAGGCATCCTGTTCCTTGGGGATGAGGAAAGTTATCCCTTGGTGAAAAATTGTGGAACTAAATCAGTACCGGCAATCATCTGATTAAATTTATTTGCCAATATCCTGTGAGTGCTCTTGAACCACTTCAGCCAGAAAGTGTGAATCTTGTCAACTCCTGGCGCCTTCCAGTTACCTGCCTTGTCAAGGGCTGCTTCAACGTCGACTTCAGTTATGTCAGGCATGGTCATTTCGGGGAGGGCCTCGCATGAACGCATAAGGTGTGGGAGCCACGCTGCTTCTAAATTGCAACGGCTGAATTCGCTCTAAACATTTCTCCAGAAATTTTCTGCCTGATCCAGATCGAGGTTACTTTCCCTACCTGAGTTGGTGAGATTTTGTAGAATCCCCTTGGTTCTAGAAGAACAAGGTGTTGTCTGTCCTTCGCTGAAAGCTTTTTTGATACCTACGGGTGCGATTGGAGCATACCGCAAGTTTCTGCTTCAGCACCTCGAGGATTTCTTCGATTGGCATATCATTGAAGAGATGGTAGTTTCCAATGATGTTCGCAACGCATCTGTGCACTCTTGGCGATGGATTTCCAAGGAGTGCTTGCGTGACACAACCAATTTCCTTTCTCAACTTTTCGACTCTTTTGTTGAGTCGAAACACCCAGAACGGCAAAGTCCTCCTACGCATACCTCTGTTATTCACTCTAAGATGTTGATTATGGAGGCGAATAATCGTGGTAGCTGCAACGTAGATCAGGCTGTGAACCTCTGTAGCAGTAATCTCGCTAGCCAAACGATCAGCCAAAATTCTGCCAACGGCAGCAATGATGTTAGTAGTTGCCGAAGTAAATTTCAGTTTTGGGATCTTTGGCCTAGCGTCTGGGAGAATATCAGCATACTCTGTGAATGCGACCTGGAATGCGGTCAAAGCCTCATTATAAATTGGGTCGACATCCCCAGTCACTAAACTTCTCCTGATTACTGGGTTCATGGAGTGCCTTATAAGTGGAGTATTCGTTTTGCTCCTTTGTTCAGTCCGGTAAGTTGGTGACTCCAGACCGAGCTCAAGTGAAACTTCTTGGAATATTTGTTGCCTAGTTGGTAGGGCAACTCGATTATTTTTCACTATCACCCGGTATTGATTGACGACGTTCTGTTCCGGAACATGACTTAGTTCCGGGAAGCGGGTTATGAACGCGTCATGTAATCGATATCTGTACCCTGATGGATTCCGTTCCAAATCCGTGACAGGGTAATAGGCGCGGACGATAAATTCGTTGAGTTCGTTCGTCCAAACCATACGACGCCTAGGTCTCCCGTCTCTGGTGGTAGACGGCATAACCACCAAAACATCCAAGGGCGAAGAGCCGTTCAGGTGTTGTTGAACGACCCTTAACCGTGTTGGGAACTGTCTTCGTGTCCCTGGGGTCCCATCAAAAGAATTTGAAAAATTATCCCCAATTTTGTTCCCACGAGTGTTGGGGAGGCAGTCAACCCTGCAACAGAGCCCCAATGTTGCAATTTCCCATGGTTACTTCCAAAGGTAGGGAAGGTATTTGGAGGGGAGCCGCCGAAATACACTGTAGCGTCACTGCAATTCATCCGACAGGCGCGTCGATCCCTTCACCCCGGATTACGGATTTGTTAAGGAGGTTTACTCCCCCTGAAAGGGAAGAATCGGTAAGGGAGGACGAACACAAAGGGGGACGTTCTGCTTGTCCGCGGCTACTTATTTACAAGATTAACTTGCGAAATTCGTACCTGACCCGGTGGTTCATGCCATTATCCGCAACCCATGACACGCGCCTGGTCGCATGCAGCTCTGCGCTTGAAACTCACGTGAGGATAAACCTGGTACGCCAGGTATATACATACGACATATATGCATATATATACATACACGGACCCTCTTCCCGCCCACCCGGACCGGCTGAAGGCGACATCCAAAGGCCCGCATCACAGCGATGATGCGTTTTAACCCAAAGTGTGTGCGACCATGCGAAAATGTATTGCTACATCCCGATTCTCGACTGAAACCCACCAAGCCCAGGTAAAGGAGGAGGGTTTGAGGCAACGTACTCTGTACTATCCTCAGTAAAACAAAAATAAAATGCTGAGATCAGGGAAAGAGATAAATAGAGTATAGTTGGAGTTATTCTACTATGCTAAATCCTACCTGATCTCTCTTGGTGACAGGCCCCGCGACAGGTCGACCAAGAAAATGCATAGAATGTCGTTACAAACATGATGATCGGATTAAGTCACTGGCCTCGGAGAAATGCTAGGGCGTCCACCTCAGTCGACGCGGCAGGACGGGCCCCGGTCCTGTCGAGAAATGGGCAAGGGTTCTTGACGCATGGACGGCGTCAGGACGTAAGCAAGTTAGTCCGCACACAACGAACAAAACAAATACGTGTCTGCACGCTAAATGTTGGTACCCTAACTGGAAAGACCGAGGAACTCGCAAGAGCCCTTCGGAAAAGGAGCATTGACATCTGCGCTCTGCAAGAAACCTGATGGTCTGGTTCCAAAAGCTGCGACATTGAACGCGAACGCGGTAAAAATGGCTACAAACTTCTCTATTTTGGTAACCCACACACTCAATATGGTGTTGGCATTGCCATCTCAGAGGGTTTCCGTAATGCCATTAAAGAAGTCGAACGATTTGATGATCGGCTGATGAAGCTCACCATTATATCAGCTGATCGCACTATTCACTTCTTCACCGCGTATGCACCACAGACAGGCCGACCAGATGCCGAGAAAGATGCCTTCTGGCAACTTCCCGATGAAAAGACTTGTCACGTGCCTGCTGACGATTACATAATCATTGCCGGCGACCTTAATGGTCATGTGGGTGAAAAGGCAGACGGTAACAGGTGCCATGGGGGAAAGGGGTTCGGAGCGCGCAATGAAGGTGGTGAGCGTATAATCGATTTTGCGGACACCCATGACCTTGTACTTATGAATACATGGTTCATCAAACGATTGTCTCATCTTCCCACATTTTATAGTGGGAACAATAAAACGCAAATCGACTATATTCTCATAAGATGTCAACATTTTACTACTGTCACTAATTGCAAAGTCGTTCCCTATGAGACCATCGGGCCTCAACATCGGCCGTTGATTGCCGTCCTGCGAATTAAGCCACCGATAAAACGGCGTGAGGAACGCACTGGCCCGCCGCGCATTAAATGGTGGCGATTTGGTGAGAAGAACGAAGAAACGGTCTCACTCATACGATTGCCAACCATTACGAATGTGGAAGAATCATGGAACCAAATGAAAGACACGATCCACAAAGCGGCCTCTGCAACCCTCGGGGTCACCAAGCCGGGTAAGCGGTACATCAACCGAGATACTTGGCTTTGGAATGATGATGTTGAAATGAAGGTCCGTGAAAAGAAACGCCTCTACCACAAATTTCTTGACGATAAAACGCCTGCTAATTGGCAAATTTATAAGAATGCCAACCGGGAAGCAAAGAAAGCGGTCGCTGTCACCCGAGCGAACCATTTCAAAAATCTTTACGATAAACTGGACACTCGGGATGGCGAGAGAGATCTGTACCGACTTGCTAAAAGCCGTGATGAACGCACACAGGATATCGAACACTTCTGTTGTGTTAATGACAAGAACGGTACTTTGCTTACTGATCGTCGAACCGCGACGGATAGATGGCGAGAATACTTCGAGCAGATTTCAACTGAAGAATTTGCTCATCCTCCACTTCCACAATCATTGCCGACATTTGGAGCAGTTCCACCAGTCAGCGCAACTGAAGTCGAGGAGGCAATAAAACAAATGAAATCGGGGAAAGCAACAGGACCTGACGACATCGCATCTGAGCTCTGGAAAGCAAAGAGCTGGGACCCAACACCGTGGCTAAGTGAATTCTTTAACCGGGTTATTCAGGAAGGAAGAACACCATCTGACTGGCAAGAAAGTATCACTGTTCCAATATGGAAAAAGAAAGGTAGTCCAGCAGAATGTTCAAATTACCGTCCGATCCGGTTACTTTCCCATACCATGAAGATTTTTGAACGCATTCTTGACAACCGTATTCGCGAAATCGTTGAAATAACCGTGAATCAAGCCGGATTTGTCAAGAACTGCGGAACTACTGACGCAATACACGCTACGCGGTTACTCATGGAGAAACACCGTGAGAAGCATCGCCCTCTTTACATTGCCTTTCTGGATCTAGAGAAAGCGTTTGACCGTGTACCACACGAACTCATCTGGTATGCTTTACGACAACACTTCGTACCAGAAGAACTCGTGCGCTGGGTTCAATTGCTCTACCACGATCCGAAAGGTAAAGTTCAAAGTATGGTGGGTGCATCAAAACCGCTTCGTATCTCTGTTGGTGTTCATCAAGGAAGCGCCCTCTCACCACTCCTCTTTATTCTTGTTATGGACACCGTCACACGGGATGTCCAACGTCCAGCGCCCTACACACTGCTTTATGCAGATGATGTTTTCCTAGCATCTGATAGCAAAAATGATCTCGAGCAACTTGTTCAAAAATGGAATGATCGCCTCATGCAACACGGTCTCAGATTGAATTTAAACAAAACTGAATTTTTGACGACCGATCCCCATGAAACAGGCACAATCACTGTCAGCGGCAGTGATCTGCCCAGATCTGAGCGATTTAAATACCCCGGATCAACGCTATCAGCCAATGGAGAACTGCGTTATGAAATTGCTTCACGCATTAACGCAACCTGGATGAAGTGGCGTTCCACAACTGGTGTCCTTTGTGATCGACGTATCAACGAACGTCTCAAATCTAAAATTTACCGCAATGTTGTCCGTCCAGTCGCTCTCTATGGTTCTGAGTGTTGGCCGACCATAAAAGACAATGAACGGCGTCTCGCGGTAATGGAGACGAAGATGCTACGTTGGACTAGTGGCGTCACACGTTTAGATCACATCCGAAATGAGGATATTCGCGATCGTTATGGGGTTGCACCGATCGTGGAAAAGTTGCGAGAGAGGCGTCTTCGATGGTATGGTCACGCAATTCGTGCAAACGAGAATTCACTTGCAAAGATTGGTCTGAACATCGAAGTCGATGGTAAACGACCAAAAGGCAGACCTAAGCAACGGTGGCTTGATACGCTGGATGGGGATTTGAAAGCCTCGAGATTGCACCCAGATCAGGCATTCGATAGAGCCAAATGGCGAAGCCGATCACGACGAGCCGACCCCGCTTGTGAACGGGACAAAGGCTGAAGAAAAAGAAGAAAGAGTCACTTGTAAGTAACACTTCTTGCACTGACCCGAGAAAAACGCTTTATGTCTTGACCCGAAGACAAATAACAAACCAAAAGGATGAAATTTTAAAGATAAGGATGCATTTTATCTTGTGAATGTGATTTGGATCATTTGCAGATATCAGGTAAAAAAGGATAATCAATTTGTGAAGCCATATAGTGGAGGCAGGTGTATATATGCTAACGCAGTTCCGGGTAGTACCCAAATCAAATAAATATACAGCACCAGCGGATTGGCTATATTTATGACTTTAATATGTACATGTGTATATTTTGCAGTTTGGAAATATATGAACGACAATTTTGAATTTTCAGCTATGTACGGATAAAAAACGTGCATAGAAAGTTTCTCACATAAGGTGAACACAAAACTTTTATACCCGAAGTGGAGTTTCCGGTATTCCGACTTGTATCTTTCTAATAATTCTAATAATTCAAACTAGCGACTCTTCAATTAGTAATTTAGTTATCGGTTCATTTCTCCTTTTTTTTAAATTTTTTTTTTTGTTTTACTCATACTCAGTAATTTTTTTTATGATTGATTAGGATAGGTTAAATACTACACAACCTATTGGGGTGCTTTTCCAATTACTTATTATTTTGGATGATTTGAGGTGGAAGGAGATGTAATGTTTGCAATTCTTACTTTTGTGGGTTCTTGTGCTGCATCCTCGTTCAGCTCCCAGCATCCAGCTAGAG
This sequence comes from Hermetia illucens, assembly GCF_905115235.1. Lineage (NCBI taxonomy): Eukaryota > Metazoa > Arthropoda > Insecta > Diptera > Stratiomyidae > Hermetia > Hermetia illucens. The sequence goes on along the minus strand of NC_051853.1, from coordinate 116,656,030 downwards.
CACTGACTTTAGGTATAATTTAACTTATTTGCTCAACTTACAAGACAAGTTTCGCAGCCGCTAAATCTATCTTCTAAATATTAACTTCATTTAATATAAATTTAGAGTTATCATAGATATTGTTTTTCCATGTATGTGTATGACTCCCTATCTCATTAGGCATTTCGTATAGTCTAGAAGTCATCTTGTTTATAATAATAATAATCGTTGGCGGAACAATCTATATTGGATCAGGGCCTTGAAGTGTGTTAGAGAACTTCATTCAAGACCGCAACGGTACACTACAGGAGTAGAGTACCCCATAGTAGGCAATGTGGTCAGCATTGCGCTCGCCCGTTATAAAGTTGGTATTTATCGGTCCGAATGACGTTCGAATGACTTTACTAAAAGTGCAAGAATTGAAGCCAAGGCTGTACATGTTTTTCTTGAAGAAACCTAAGGTTTATGGATTAGGTATAACAGATTAACGGTCAGTTTAGGTTTTATGGCTAAAAATCGCTTTCTACTTTTTAAATGCGTTTTTCTCGAAACTGCACGTTGAAAATCGGCTGCCACCATAGCCCAAAATCTATCCAAAATTTTCACCACTTATTCAGAACATTTTTTGGAGATGGGTGTATAAATTGCTCTGTATTTCAATAACGAACTATGTGATCGGGCTGGAAAAATTACTATGCACGCCCAAGATATTAATAAATCTATGGTGAAAAATTCGTATTCGTATCTTTATCCAGTTCTTCACAACAAATTTCTAAAGAAAGCGAAAAAAACGGCCTTCACACGGGATGACCCCCTTAAGATTAGTTTTCTTTGCCTATTGCGCAAATAGGTTTAAATTAAACATAGTCTTAAAACTTTAGAGCTTTAGAGGTGTTTTTCATTCACTTTTCTTGAATCAAATTCAACTAAATTTTTGCATTTCAACATATATATTTAATGAACAAAGAGAAATAGAATCAAAATAACTGGTAAAATAAATTGTAATTCAATATTACTGTCCGGTAATTCAATATCTCCAGAGTAACGTATCTTTTGCAGATTAGCGAGAAAATATTTCATAATATAATTACAACTAGTTCACATACCTTGAATTTTCATTTGAAATTGTCCCTACTTTATTATTACTTACCTAAGATCCGTTAATAGAAATTTGTCACCGGCCTACCTCGGGGGATTTGGTTGTGCCACCTTTACGCCGCGTTCACAATCAGGAATTTTTAACTTTTCTCTGCTTTCACCGTTGTTATTGTTTCAAGGTCGCAGCCCGTAGGAATAGTTTTCCTGACTTTCTCGATTTCGCACTAATTCACTCCATCAACTCCTCACGCGATCCTCCCGACTAACTTGTGCAAAAATGACTGAGTCCCCGCTCGGGCAACCAACCTCTCCCACAAAGGTATGGGCCGGCAAAACGAGGTGATATTGCCACAAAAATAAAAATTTCTCTCCCGCCACCAAAGTTCGAAGACTCAAACCTGCAGTATCAAATTTGAATTTCCAAACTCCGAATGCGAATCGATATAAAAGATCAGAGAGTGCGATAATTTTTTGTGGAGCATCCATAAAAAAATTTTGAACTTACGTTTGAGTTGCTGATTATTGATCTCTATGTACTGGTTCCAAGTGTATTCCCAAGTGAAAGTTATTGGACACACTTTGGCGTATTGACCTCATTCTCTACATCTGACTCAAATTTTCTTCTTCTCAGATGCCATTCCAGTTGCAGAGAAGCCAATTTTGGGTCTGAATGTAAACTTAAGGTCACGGCATCGTCATCGAAGGTAACACATCGTTCAATAAGTCCCTAGACTAACTATGAAAACAACATTTTATCGGCAAAATTCTTTATTATTCATCAACATAATCTCCTTCAAGTGTAATACAATCATTCCAACGCTTCTCTAACTTTTCAATGCCATGTTTGTAGAACGATTTGTCTTTTGACTCAAAATGAGCCTCAGTAGCAGCGATCACCTTCTCATTTGAGCCAAATCTTTTTCCCTGGAGCATCTTTTTGAGATCCGCAAAGAGCCAGTAGTCGCTGGGGGCCAGATCCGGCGAGTACGGAGGATGAGGAAGCAGTTGGAAGCCTAATTCGTTGAATTTGGTCATCGTTTTGATTGACTTGTGGCACGATGCGTTGTCTTGATGAAAGATAACTGTCTTCTTCTTCATGTGTGGGCGTTTTTTCGCTATTTCGGCCTTCAAACGATCCAATAACACCATGTAGTAGTCGCTATTGATGGTTTTTCTTTTTTCGAAGTAGTCAATGAAAATTATACCATTCGCATCCCAGAATACGGACGCCATCACTTTGCCGGCCGACTGTTGTGTTTTTGGACGCTTCGGGCGGCTTTCACCGGTCGTACGCCATTCAGCTGACTGCCGACTTGACTCCGGAGTGAAATGGTGAATCCATGTTTCGTCCACTGACACATATCGACGCAAAAAATCCTGTTTATTGCGAGTAAACAGTGCCAAACAGCTCTCCGAATCATTGATACGTTGTTGCTTTTGTTCCATTGTGAGCAAACGCGGCACCCATTTGGAAAAAACCTTTTTCATGGCCAATTTTTGGTGCAAAATAGTAAATGCACTACCAGTTGATATGTTTACCATCTTAGCTATCTCACGCACTTCATTTTGCGGTCACCCATCACGATTTTCAATACTTGCTTGGTGTTTTCGGGAGTTACTGCCTCATTTGGCCGACCCGAACGTTCCGCATTATTTGTATCATCACGACCGCGTTTCAAGTCAGCATACCACCGACAAATGGTTGTTTTCGACGGAGCAGAGTCCGGATAACGTTTTTCAAGCCATTGCTGAGCTTGAACAGTGTTTTTTCCGCTTTAGAAAACAATGTTTTATCAACACACGAAACTCGTTTTGGTCCGTTTTTTCACGATTGCAAAGGTAGCGTCACTTTAACCACTATAGCTTCAGAGTGAAATTATGCGGTGTTTCCAACGATTAATTAATTGAAGTAATAAAAACTTGTTGTTTCTTTTTCGTTGGTGTGGGTATTTATTCTTGCAAATACCGATATTTCGGGAACCACTTGTTCCCTTCATCAGTGCAAACAAGTTAAGGTTCTATTTATACTATTCTATACTATGATATTATAATTATGACTAAAAACTTATATCTAGGTCCTGAAAAAGAAAATAAATATTTAATTTAACTACCTAATAGCTAATTTATCTTAAAACTTATATCTAGGTCCTGAAAAAGAAATAAATATTTAATTAACTTCCTAATAGCTAATTTATCTATCCTAAAACTAGACGAGATTATTTTACTTTAAGAGTTTTCTAAACAATGGGGGATAGCAGTTACCCAAATCTGAGTTCAACCTAGTGTCAACCGATTGTTTGTTGATGAACCAGCTTTCGTAAGCATCCAGCTGGTTAGTCTTTCTTACCTGCTTTAGGACTTTCAAGTCCTCAGCGCTTACTTTATGGCCGCATTCGACCATATGTTTTGCCACCATAGATTTGGTGGGTTTTCGGGAGTGCTTTACAGCCAGCTCTGCCTCCTTCATGTGCTCCCTAAATCTGGTGGTTGCCAATCTTTTTGTTTGCCCGATATATACCTTCGGGCAATCTGAGCAGGCGATTTTATAAATGCCGCTCATCCCCGTTCACCACGGGGTACCCCAGCGCCACCATAGAAACAATGATTAAGAAACACACCCGAAGGTTAGAACAACACAAACAAAGGACATTTAAAAGGTTTGACATACAGCTGGTAGGATCAAGCGGTATCTACCAGCTAAAAACCCAGCTCGCGGGGGAAAAAGATCGAAAAACGGTAGAAGAGATGAGCGGCATTTATAAAATCGCCTGCTCAGATTGCCCGAAGGTATATATCCACAAGGGAAAACACATAAAATGACCTTTTTCTTAAACATGCCATAAACAGTGGTCAAAGGGTAGTATAGGTCCCGGGGCGAAACGTGGATTGGTACCCACGATGGAGCATAAAACCTGGGAAATGCCTGCTGAACCAACACCAACAGCTCTACTACCAAACCCTATCTCCATCTCCACGTGGTGACCGCTGGGAGCTCTTTCTTGACGAAAAGCTGCAGACGGAGAAGGATGAAGGCGAGTCTCCCGCGCCTAAAAACGGGACAAATTGTACCAACTGGTCCTCCAGGTTGGGGGTTGGGTAGGGCTGACAACCCTACACGGAAAACAACCTGTTACGAAGCCACAACAGGAGCCTCGGATAGGACGGATGTTAAAACGACGGACCCGGCAACGACAAAGGAACAACGATTTGCGCATTTTCTCATGGAACGTGCGCTCCCTGTACAGAGATGAAGCTGATAAGCAGCTAGCCGATACCCTGTCCCAATATAGGGCTGATGTAACAGCGTTGCAAGAGATGCGATGGACAGGGACCGGTTTCCTGGAGAAGAGCCACTACACCATATATTATAGCGGCCATCCAGTAAACCATGTGCTCGGAGTAGGTTTCTTAGTCAGCCAAAAAATGAAACCTGCTGTTATCGGCTTTGGTATAAGCGAACGGCTATGCACTCTGCGCTTGCGAGGCAAGTTTAGAAATATAAGCCTCATAAACGTTCACGCCCCTACAGAGGAGACTGCAGAGTCGGAGAAGGATACCTTCTACGAGGCAGTAGAAAGAACCCTCGAAGCCTGTCCCAGATATGATATCAAAATCATACTTGGGGATTTTAACAGCCAAGTAGGGAAGGAGCCCGTATTCAGGCGATACGTTGGCTCCCATAGCTTACACGAAAAAACAAATGATAACGGACTGCGGATTATTCAATTAGCAGGGTCACAAGAAATGGTTGTTGGAAGTACCTGGTTTGCGCGGAAAGCGGTCCACAAACATACGTGGGCCTCTCCAGACGGGACCACTTTCAACCAAATTGACCACGTGTTGATCGAACGCCGCCACCTCTCAGCCTTGATGAATGTCAGAACATATAGGGGGGCAAATATAGACTCGGATCACTATCTCGTTGGCATGGTGCTCCGAGCTCGAATAACAATACCACCTAGAATCCCCTCTGACAATCAGGTGAGAGTGAACACTGAAGCCATCCACAACACAACCCTCCGCGACACCTATAAGAGGGAAATGGATGCCGCAATAACCGCAGTCAATAGAGGACCTGGAGATGAAGCATCAACTAATGATCTTCACAACCACCTGAAGAACGTTATCATAGATACGGCCACAAATATACTTGGCCCCAGCCGCAAAAGGAGTCGGAACGGCTGGTTTGACGATGAATGTAAGCTACCAACGGAACGGAAGAATGCCGCGTACCGAGTAATGTTGCATTCTCAAAGAACGCGGGCACACGCAGAGACTTATCACGAACTCCGTCGAGCGGAGAAGCGACTTCACAGACGGAAAAAGGAAGCCTGGGAGAACCAACAAGTCTGTGAACTAGAAAAGTACAGGGAGCAACCGCACCAGGCGCGGAAGTTTTACCAACAAGTCAGCAGGATGAAGCCTTATACATCTCGATGCTCATCCTGCCGAGACAAAGAGGGAAATCTGATTTCCGACAGAATGGGCATATTAGAGCGATGGGTTGAGTACTTTGATGAGCTACTGAACAACCAGAACATCGGCGAGTTGGAGGTCCCGCCAACTGAAGACGACGGACAAATACTGCCACCACCAAGTTTAGGAGAAACAGTCCGTGCAATTCATCGGCTAAAAAATCATAAGTCGCCAGGAGCCGATGGAATTACACCCGAATTGGTTAAATATGGAGGCGACCAGTTACACCAAGTGGTTCATCAACTTGTGCTCAAGGTATGGGATAGCGAATCAATGCCTGACGATTGGCAGCGAGGCATAATCTGTCTCATACATAAAAAAGGAGATATCACACAGTGCAGCAATTATAGAGGTATCACGTTGCTGAGTACCATCTATAAGATATTCTCCACTATCTTGTTAGGCCGGATAGCCCCATACGCCCAGAACATCATTGGCCCATACCAAAGAGGCTTCACTCCAGGCAAATCAGCAACAGATCAGATTTTCTCTCTGCGGCAGGTGATGGAAAAACTGTTGGAATATGGACAACAGTTGCACCATCTGTTCATCGACTTTAAAGCCGCCTATGATAGCATAGCCAGGGTAAAACTGTACACGGCCATGAGAGAATTCGGTATCCCGACGAAATTAATAAGACTGACTAGGCTGACCCTGACCAATGTGCGATGCCAGATAAAAGCAGCAGGATCACTCTCAAGACCATTCGACATCAACAACGGTCTACGACAAGGGGATGCGCTATCATGCGTCCTCTTTAACCTGGCCCTCGAGAAGGTGATCCGTGATGCTGAGGTGAATGCAAGAGGTACGATCCTCTTCAAGTCCACCCAACTACTGGCCTATGCTGACGATATCGACATCATGGGAAGAACCACCCGAGACGTACAAACTGCCTTCATCCAGATCGAGCAGGCGGCGCGAGATCTTGGGCTGCACATCAATGAAGGCAAGACAAAATACATGGTGGCAACGTCAGCACCGAAGACGAATCAACCAACAACATCAAACCGCACTGGTCAAACACAAGCACGAACAAGAATAAGGATAGGGGAATACAACTTTGAGACCGTTGACAATTTCTCCTATCTAGGGTCGAAAATCACAACCGATAACAACTACGATGATGAAATCCGCGCACGGTTGTTGTCAGCCAACAGAGCCTACTTCAGCTTACAAAGACTGTTCCGCTCGAAACGTCTCACCATAGGGTCAAAGCTCTTACTGTACAAGACTATGATCTTGCCAGTCCTCATGTATTCCTCGGAAACTTGGGTTCTTAGCAAGAAAAATTGCGAACTCTTGGCCGCGTTCGAGAGAAGAATCCTCCGAAGAATTTTTGGCCCCCTACATGAGGATGGACGATTCCGTAGCCTACACAATGACGAAATCTATGAGCGATACCATGACCGTCCGGTTGTGGATAAAATCCGGCTCAATAGGTTATAGGGTGAAATCGGAAGCTCGGCGCTTCAGGTGTGACAGATTTTGTATATGACATATGCAAGAATATGATTCCAATTGCACTCAGTTCGACTTAGTGTATGATTTATCGGAGTATTCAGTTTAATTTAATGCTGACATTCTATGCTATGTGGATAAAATCCGGCTCAATAGGTTACGGTGGGCGGGTCACTTAATCCGTATGGATGAAGATGATCCCACCCGGAAAGTCTATAAGGGCAATATCTATGGTAGGAAAAGAAGACGAGGCAGACCCTGCCTAAGATGGAGCGATGGCGTGGGCCAGGACGCCAGACAGCTTTTAGGGATATCGAATTGGTGGACCTCGGCGCAAAACCGGGATGTCTGGAGTTCCTTATTAAGGCAGGCCTAGACCGGATACCGGTTGTTGCGCCGTTGATGATGATGATGATGCCATAAACAAAAAACGTTAAAAGCTATCGATTTGAAATTTTAACATGGTCGTTTATTATAGTTTGAAGTTAACAATTTCACCTTTAAACCTTCAAACCACTGAAATCACCCCGAGTAGATGGCATCTTCCCTGCACTACCGCAGAGAGACCCAGAAATCGTCTTGGGGACTTTTCTAAGAGTGATAATTTGCCTAACATCGTTCGTACTCAAAACAGTGGAGAAGATCATAGACAATTATATTAAAGCTAACGATCTAATGCGTAGTCCCCAACATCAATATCAACATGCTTAACGGGCAGTACGGTCAACGGAAACTGCCCTGTATCAGCTTGACATAGTAGGAACGTTCGATAGCATATGGTACACAGAGATACAAGATTTGCAAGGGAGTGGGAAACACCCTGGCCTTTTTGCATGGGTAGAATGTTACAGTGTAGGCAAATAGAAATATCGATAGATACAAATTCTATTATCAAGAACATTACTCAATGTTATACTATCACGATTTATGTGGAGTATGGTAGTTGATTAACTCCTACGAAAGCTAAAAAATACTAGAATACAAATCCAGGGCTACGTTGACGACATTGTTTTTGTTATAGAGTAGACTGTTGCATCACCTTGGTACCAACACGGTCACCAAGGCTCCCAAGCAACCAAACTCCCCTGACAGGTTGAATACCGAGTGCGCGAGAAAATATATATTTAATCGGACGGCATGTACTGGAGCTAGGCCGAATGCTAGCAGTTTGGCGAATTGAAAGCCGGGGTTCTTGAATCAAAAACATTATCTCCCTGTCAGGGCACAGAGATTGTCTCACGTGCTTTGGCTCAATAGAGACGTGAAGTTTCGAGGCGGGTTGATACCACTGAAATATTTTTTCCCAAGGGAAATAAACTGCCTAACAGTCTAACAAGGGGGCAGCAAAAACCAGAAAGGTTTAGCCCCGCTTTGAATTTCTCACCTATGCGATGAGTGACCCCCGTCTTCCTTTTTTCTTCATGGGGGCTCGATGACATTGTGGTCCTGCGGCGGCCCACCCCGATTTAATTGTTTGTTCCTTGCCGCTTCGAATAAAATGGGGGGAACCCTAAATGCAACTGAGGACTGACACTTCTTGGAAGAAGGTTAGAGAGAAAAAGACCACAGTTCAAAACATTATAATAATTGTCGAGTTATTATTTAAACTGCTTTTTTTGTCTTCTTTTATATATAGCTTACTCGTTTAGCAGCGAGAAAATTACCTCTTCAAACACTGTTGATCATAAGCTTCTCAGGTAATGTGTAATAAATGTTCTGATTTTGAATTCTAGGCAAATCATGTAATAAATAATTAGTTCAGAGTGTGTAAATAATCTTTAAGGATGATGTTTATGTGCAACAAATAAGAGGAGTAAATACACAAAAAAACTACACTAATATAAAAATATAAGTCATTCCAGAAAGAAAAAATGTTTTTCAAACTTCGAAATTATGGAAATTGAAAAAGTGACTTGCAGACAGCATTGAAATAATGAGCTCCAAAGTCGCCACGAGGAGAATCATGAATGAGCTCCTGCAATCAAGCAAAACAAAAAGAGTTAAAGACAAAGTTCAAAGTTTCTTCGCCAATTTCAGGTCAACCTCTCACGCAGAATACACGTTGCCTCTAATATGTTAATAAGAATTAACAATGTTTCATTATGGACCCATTCCCATTCTCATTAGTCTATTTCTCTTACAAAATCGAATATAGTCATGTTGGATGTCAAAGGAAAGGACTCGATTAGTACTTTCCCAAACCAGTCTTGGATTTGGCTTTTGTTGGAAAAGCGGGTAGTGCGGGGTTTGCAAATGATGATTTCTTTAATGGATTCATTCTCAGTCAACCGAAAAATGTGAAAAAAACATGATACTACCTCTATATGGTGTCGAGGCCTCAAACACCCTCCAAATTGGTATCTGCTCAAAGTAAGCTAATAATAGTATATTACAATGTTTTTGGGGAAATTGACTAGGAACCTCCATAAGTTTATCCTAGATTTGAAGTAATATAGACTGTAGTATGAAGCAAAACATCCCCAAGTTTGATCCAAATCGTACCATTACTCATAAAGTTGCAGTAGCTCAAATTTGTCTTACCGTGTAAATTTACTGCGACCCAAAATACTAAATATCAATATCACGTTAAAGTGAGTAGTTTGATATGCTAAATATACAAATACATTAGGGGCTACCTACAAATGGGATAGTTCTGTGCACTCAAATGTACTTACATAAGAAATCAACAAAACATTTCATAAACGAAGTTTAGCTTCCGATTTCTAACTCCGCCATGCTATTAACATAGTATGCTGGTCCCAAGACCAGGTAAAGGAGGAGGGTTTGAGGCAACGTACTCTGTACTATCCTCAGTAAAACAAAAACAAAATGCTGAGATCAGGGAAAGAGATAAATAGAGTATAGTTGGAGTTATTCTACTATGCTAAATCCTACCTGATCTCTCTTGGTGACAGGCCCCGCGACAGGTCGACCAAGAAAATGCATAGAATGTCGTTACAAACATGATGATCGGATTAAGTCACAGGCCTCGGAGAAATGCTAGGGCGTCCACCTCAGTCGACGCGGCAGGACGGGCCCCGGTCCTGTCGAGAAATGGGCAAGGGTTCTTGACGCATGGACGGCGTCAGGACGTAAGCAAGTTAGTCCGCACACAACGAACAAAACAAATACGTGTCTGCACGCTAAATGTTGGTACCCTAACTGGAAAGACCGAGGAACTCGCAAGAGCCCTTCGGAAAAGGTGCATTGACATCTGCGCTCTGCAAGAAACCCGATGGTCTGGTTCCAAAAGCTGCGACATTGAACGCGAACGTGGTAAAAATGGCTATAAACTTCTCTATTTTGGTAACCCACACACTCAATATGGTGTTGGCATTGCCATCACAAAGGGTTTCCGTGATGCCATTAAAGAAGTCGAGCGATTTGATGATCGGCTGATGAAGCTCACCATTATATCACCTGATCGCACTATTCACTTCTTCACCGCGTATGCACCACAGGCAGGCCGACCTGATGCCGAGAAAGATGCCTTCTGGCAACTTCTCGATGAAAAGACTTGTCACGTGCCTGCTGACGATTACATAATCATTGCCGGCGACCTTAATGGTCATGTGGGTGAAAAGGCAGACGGTAACAGGTGCCATGGGGGAAAGGGGTTCGGAGCGCGCAACGAAGGTGGCGAGCGTATAATCGATTTTGCGGACACCCATGACCTTGTACTTATCAATACATGGTTCATCAAACGATTGTCTCATCTTCCCACATTTTATAGTGGGAACAATAAAACGCAAATCGACTATATTCTCATAAGACGTCAACATTTTACCACTGTCACTGATTGCAAAGTCGTTCCCTATGAGACCATCGCACCTCAACATCGGCCGTTGATTGCCGTCCTGCGAATTAAGCCACCGATAAAACGGCGTGAGGAACGCACTGGCCCGCCGCGCATTAAATGGTGGCGATTTGGTGAGAAGAACGAAGAAACGGTCTCACTCATACGATTGCCAACCATTACGAATGTGGAAGAATCATGGAACCAAATGAAAGACACGATCCACAAAGCGGCCTCTGCAACCCTCGGGGTCACCAAGCCGGGTAAGCGGTACATCAACCGAGATACTTGGCTTTGGAATGATGATGTTGAAATGAAGGTCCGTGAAAAGAAACGCCTCTACCACAAATTTCTCGACGATAAAACGCCTGCTAATTGGAAAATTTATAAGAATGCCAACCGGGAAGCAAAGAAAGCGGTCGCTGTCACCCGAGCGAACCATTTCAAAAATCTTTACGATAAACTGGACACTCGGGATGGCGAGAGAGATCTGTACCGACTTGCTAAAAGCCGTGATGAACGTACACAGGATATCGAACACTTCTGTTGTGTTAATGACAAGAACGGTACTTTGCTTACTGATCGTCGAGCCGCGACGGATAGATGGCGAGAATACTTCGAGCAGATTTCAACTGAAGAATTTGCTCATCCTCCACTTCCACAATCATTGCCGACATTTGGAGCAGTTCCACCAGTCAGCGCAACTGAAGTCGAAGAGGCAATAAAACAAATGAAATCGAGGAAAGCAACAGGACCTGACGACATCGCATCTGAGCTCTGGAAAGCAAAGAGCTGGGACCCAACACCGTGGCTGAGTGAATTCTTTAACCGGGTTATTCAGGAAGGAAGAACACCATCTGACTGGCAAGAAAGTACCACTGTTCCAATATGGAAAAAGAAAGGTAGTCCAGCAGAATGTTCAAATTACCGTCCGATCCGGTTGCTTTCCCATACCATGAAGATTTTTGAACGCATTCTTGACAACCGTATTCGCGAAATCGTTGAAATAACCGTGAATCAAGCCGGATTTGTCAAGAACTGCGGAACTACTGACGCAATACACGCTACGCGGTTACTCATGGAGAAACACCGTGAGAAGCATCGCCCTCTTTACATTGCCTTTCTGGATCTAGAGAAAGCGTTTGACCGTGTACCACACGAACTCATCTGGTATGCTTTACGACAACACTTCGTGCCAGAAGAACTCGTGCGCTGGGTTCAATTGCTCTACCACGATCCGAAAAGTAAAGTTTGAAGTATGGCGGGTGTATCAAAACCGCTTCGTGTCTCTGTTGGAGTTCATCAAGGAAGTGCCCTCTCACCACTCCTCTTTGTCCTTGTTATGGACACCGTCACACGGGATATCCAACGTCCAGCGCCCTACACACTGCTTTATGCAGATGATGTTTTCCTAGCATCTGATAGCAAAAATGATCTCGAGCAACTTGTTCAAAAATGGAATGATCGCCTCATGCAACACGGTCTCAGATTGAATTTAAACAAAACTGAATTTTTGACGACCGATCCCCATGTAACAGGCACAATCACTGTCAGCGGCAGTGATCTGCCCAGATCTGAGCGATTTAAATACCTCGGGTCAACGCTATCAGCCAATGGAGAGCTGCGTTATGAAATTGCTTCACGCATTAACGCAACCTGGATGAAGTGGCGTTCCACAACTGGTGTCCTTTGTGATCGGCGTATCAACGAACGTCTCAAATCTAAAATTTACCGCAATGTTGTCCGTCCAGTCGCTCTCTATGGTTCTGAGTGTTGGCCGACCATAAAAGACAATGAACGGCGTCTCGCGGTAATGGAGACGAAGATACTACGTTGGACTAGTGGCGTCACACGTTTAGATCACATCCGAAATGAGGATATCCGCGATCGTTATGGGGTTGCACCGATCGTGGAAAAGTTGCGAGAGAGGCGTCTTCGATGGTATGGTCACGCAATTCGTGCAAACGAGAATTCACTTGCAAAGATTGGTCTGAACATCGAAGTCGATGGTAAACGACCAAAAGGCAGACCTAAGCAACGGTGGCTTGATACGCTGGATGGGGATTTGAAAGCCTCGAGATTGCACCCAGATCAGGCATTCGATAGAGCCAAATGGCGAAGCCGATCACGACGCGCCGACCCCGCTTGTGAACGGGACAAAGGCTGAAGAAAAAGAAGAAGAAGAAGAAGCTTCCGATTTCTCGACTTGTTAAGTATTTCAATTTCATTTTTTAATATTTTCATCTTTCTAATAATTCATAGTAACCACTCTCCAATTAGTAACTTAGTTATTGATATATTTAGATATTTGATGAGTTTCTATAGAGCGTATGACGTAATACTTTACTGTAATTACCCTTTCTTGAAGTATGAAGAGATTTTGGTCTGCTTCTTCGCACCCATTGCCCTTTCGTTGACAAAAGCTTCAATTTGGTTTAAAACAGAAAACATCGGAAAGTTTACGTTGTCGTGAGCCTCGACAAAATGCCTCAACTGTAGTATATATTCTGTAGCATCCATAAAAAAATTTGAATTTAAGTTTTAGTTGTTGATTTTTCAAGTTCATGTGCCGATTCCAGGTATGCTATCCCACGTATTTAACATCATATGATTGTGCCGTTGATTTTCACTTGAGGATAATTTTCTTTCCGCAAAGTGAAAATTATTTGCACAAACTTCGACTCATTGACTTTCATCCTCCGTATTTGAACCCATCCCAATTGCAGAGAAGCCAATTTTGGGTCTGCATGTGAACTTAAGATTACGGTATCGTCATCAAAGGTAGCTGCGGTAGTTAGCCCACAAATAGGAAAATCTGCCGTGTAGATAAGGTACAGCACAGGACCGAGTACAATCCGCTGAACTTCTGCTGTGATCTTATGTTGTTCACTGAAGACATCTTTGTATTTCACCTGGAATCTGCGTTTCGTTAAGGCTTTAATCCACAAGGGAAAACAAGTAAGATGACCTTTTTCTTCAACCTGTCAAACAAAAAACGATAAAAGTTATCGACTTCAAATTTGACTTGGTCGTTTATTAGACTTTGGAGGTAGCAATGTAACTTGTAAAAAATAAAATACAAAACGGCGGCTGTCCTAGCCCAGCACTTCAGCGGTTTGTGATGGAAAAAATAAATTGAGAGATGTAAAATCTTAGCAAATGTGCCAGCGCAATAGATTATACTTACGGTTTCTAAGGTTTTGTGTAAAACAAAACCTTATTAAAATCGATTCAATGTCTGTCCTGAGACAGGACTCATTTTCGGAAACTACACACCCTTAAAATCCGAAAAAAATCAGGGTGGTGCGCCTAGATGAAAATATGTCCCATCCCGAAACCTGCTCAAATAAACTTACTAATAGTATATTACTACTTTTCAAAAATTTACTGAAAAAAACCCCCTCAAATTCATCCTAGGACTTCCGAATTTTGTACCAGCATAGAGGACAATATTTCGAATATACTTGCTAAATTTCATGGAAATCTGGCAATTAACACCAAATTATAGCAGTTCAAACTTAGCAATTTCGCGCGAATTTACCGCTTCCAAAGCCATGCAAATCAGATGCTGACGTCATAATTACCCGGAATAATTGACATTCGCGTGAAATATTAAAGTCGCATTTATGAAGAATCTAATTCTCCCTAGCCCTTTTTAAGGTTTTGTGTAAACACAAAACCTTATTAAAATCGGGTTACCGTCTGTCTGTCTGTCTGTCTGTCTGTCTGTCTGTCCGTCACACGCATTTTTCTCGGAAACGGTTGCAGCGATTCGCTGCAAAACCCCCCTTAAGTTCATGCTAGGACCACGAAATTTCGCAACAATATAGGGTGTAACATAGAGCATGATGTTACCAAGTTTGGTGGAAATCGCACTATTGCTAACAAAGTTATAATACGTCAAAGTTGTCGCTTCTTTGCAAATTCAAGGCTATAAATGTCAATATCATCCGAAAGTGGATATTCTCACATAATATTGTATATGCATATATTACGTGCTACGTACTAAGAAATGCACAAAACCTTTCGTACCTGAAGCGTCCAGCTTCCGGTTTCCCGACTTGTTTATGTTTGATGTTGGTTAAATTGTTGTCATTTGCTAATAATATTAAACTAAGAGTGTGGAGCGTATGAGGTTGGCCATTATCAACACAAGGCTTTCCATCAAGTGATTTATTTAAATCGCTTTCTAGAAAATAGAGGGCAATGGAATTTTTAGCTATATTAGACGGAGCTGTCGTGCACTCGTCGCTCCTCACATCTTTTTCTTTTTCTTCAGCCTTCAGTTCGCAAGCGGAGTCGGCTCGTGGTGATCGCTTTCGTCATTTTATCAAATGCCGGATCAGGTTGTAATACCAAGACCTTTAAATCCTCAGCCAGCGTATCAAGCCACCATTGTTTTGGTTGCTTACCATTGCTTTCGATGTTCTGACCAATACTGGTTGTTGAATTCTCGTTAACGTGAATTACGTGACCACACCATCGAAAACGCCTCTCTTGCAGTTTTTCCACGATCGATGCAAACCCATATCGATCGCGGATATTCTCATTTCAGACCTAATCAAAACGTGTCACGACACCAGTGCAATGCAACATCTTCGTCCCCACTATCGCAAGACGCCGTTCATTGTCCTTTATAGTCGGCCAACACTCAGAACTATAGAGAGCGGCAGACGGACGTCATTGCAGTAAATTTTAAATTTGGGACGTGCGCTGATACGTCGATCACAAAGAACACCAGTTGGGGAATGCCACTTCATCCAGGTAGCGTTAATGCGTAAAACAATTTCATTACGCAGTTCTCCATTGGCTGATAGCATTGACTCGAGATATTTAAATACATATTTCCCGCAGCTCCTCCACAGTTACAGGCGGTATTATGCCGTCATTTAGCTGGACAAAAATTTGCCTTCCCCTATTTTCGTGGTGAGGGAACAGAGTGGTAACAATCTGTTTCAGGAGGCGCGGACAAGTCACCTGGGGTGATTTCCGCAGCCTTTTCATCACCACTCTGTAAGCCTCGCCCCAAAGGTTTATGTCGGCATGGTCGCACAGCTGTTTGAAGCAGTCCCTTTTGCTCCTTCGAATGGCTTCCTTGAGGCGGCCACACAATTGCTTGTGTGCCTCCTCTCGACCGTCGCCACCGGGTTTTCCCCTGAGCCTCTGGCAAAGCCTCCTTGCCCGAAAACATGCGGCTCGCAAACTTGCGAACGCTTTCACTGTCCACCCAAGCATACCACCCGGCATTTTGCGAAAACTCTTTTTCGAGCTCGATCCGCCTTTGATCTCTATGCAGATTGCCTGGTGGTCGCTGTGAGTATAATCCTCACTGACATGCCAAGCGATTCTACTCGCTAAAGTGGCACTCACGTATGTCAGGTCCACTATAGACCCCAGGCCCCTTCCCCGGAAAGTGTACGAAGACCCAACATTCGCCAGTACCACGTCCAGCTCCGCGAATGCTTCGAGGAGAACATGTCCCCTGACATTAGTTATCCGGCTGCCCCATTCAAGAGCCCACGCATTGAAATCGCCTCCTATTATGATCGGCCAACGTCCTCTTGCATCCAAAACAAGAGCAGCAAGCATCCGCTCATACTCGACGAGTGTAGCGTTGGGTGGAACATAGCAGCTGTAGATGTGGATGCCCTTCACCTTCGCTCTGATGAAGCCCTCCTCCGGGTGCTCCATTATTTCCTGGAAGGCTTGTTCTCCACAAGTCCACAGCGCTGCTTGGCCCGTTTGGTCTTTGACCCAAACGCTACCATCGCGGTTTCGGTATGGTTCACTTAGTATGGCCACATCGATGTTTTTCTCGCGGATGGTTTGCGCGAGTAGATCCTGCGCCGCCTCGCAGTGATTGAGGTTGATTTGTATCAACCTCATCTGCGATTTATGCTAAAGGCTCTCCTGTATTCCGGGCACCTGCTGCTGCCCGCAATGTGCCCTCCCTTCCTTTGCACAGTAGACAATTTCGGTCAGCTCCGCAGTCCTTGCTGATGTGGCCTTCCATTCCGCATCTCCTGCATTGCTTTGACCTGTCATTTGGGTTAGTGCATGACTTCGCAATGTGACCAAAGCCAAGGCATCTAAAGCACCGTTTTAACGCCACCTGTTCCCTAAGGCGACACATAACCCAGCCTATTCTCATTCTCCCTGCTGCTAACAGTTTGAGTGCGTTCTCCAATGGTAGGCTGATGATGGCGGTTTGTGTTCCCCCATAGAATTTCCTTAGCGTTTTCACCACTGACTCTTGTAGTCCGACAAAATCGAACTGTTTCTCCAACGCTTCGCGAACCTTCTCCTTCGTCGTGATTTCATCTATATCTTTGCAGATTATAGTGATCTCCGGCCTGCTAGCACTTATGTCGGCTTCCTGCCCTAAAGTTTTCCCGATTTGGCTTAAGAATTTGTCCGCGGTTACATCCTTGGATTTCTTAAGTTCCAACATAAGATCTCCCTTCTGCGACCGTCTAATACGGCTGACGTTGTCTTCCAAATTGGTGAGTTCGGGGTCTGCCTTCACTTTCCTGAGAATGTCGGCGTATGGCCCTTCGCCTCGTTTGGAAATGAAAATCACCTCTGGTCTAATCTTCCTCCGATAATTTCTTTTCCGCGGTTCTACCTTCCTCCAAGCTTCCGCATCCGCCTTTGAAGGTTCGATCACTTTTCTCGAGGTAGCCACTTTTTGGGAGTGAGTCCTTTTTTCTTTTCGGGGTTTGCTGGCCTGTTGAGTCATTCAGCTTCTCGCGCAGCCTCTTCCCCGGTTTCTCCCCTTTTGTGTTTTGAACCGGCGTTACTTGAGTTGCCTGGTTCACTTTTCCAATCGGCGACTTCCCCACTCGTTCATCCTGGGCCTTGCCGTACATCAAACGGATGCCTCTTATCATGGCCCTTATATTTTGGTGAATGTTCCTGCGCTCCTTTATAAACTCACACAGCTCCATGATCTTTTTACCGAGGGCAGCAAAGGAGATCTGGAGCTGCCAGACTGATCATTGCCCAAAACATCGCTCGGGTGAATCGGCGTCAGTGATTCTTCCTCATCGAAGACTCCCGCTATACGCTTCCCACTGGGAGTAGCGATCGTGGGGGCTTGTGCCCATGTGGGAGGGGATCTGCGAAAAATCGAGCTCCTTCTGAACGGATCCATCACTGGAGCCAGTTCAAGTTCCTCCCGTACGCTTGTAACATTAGATGCCACAGTAGCCAAGGTTCCCACTACTGAGGCACTGCGGTCGTTGGATATCGACGGCCGGGAGCCCGCTTGCTCACTCCCAAAAACCGCCGGCACTGGGTTTGCGAAGCCCTGCACCGTAACTTCATTCTTCTTCTGCTCATCCATGTTTGGTTTTATTTCTGGGTATCCTTCCCATAGCCAATTTTTATCCACGGGCGGGCTTTACTTCCCACCTACCCGGCCTGCGCATAAACATGCCCATACACGCACATCTCCGGATGCGTGCATGTGCATGGCCATGACACATTCGCCGAGCATTCCCTTATCCGCACGAAGGGACGCGCCTGATGGGAGATTTGGCAACTCCATACAGAGGGTCAATGCTATAAGCCAATGGAGAACTACGTTATGTTCCTCACATAGGGAAACAAAACCTTTTATACCTGAAGCGTCAAGCTTCCGGTTTCCCGACTTGTTTATAAATATTATGCTTACACATACTTCGTCATGATTTTACATCTCGTCAGTGCTGTGCTGGGACAGCCGCCATTTTGTATCTTTTTTTACAAGTGAAATTGTTTACTTCAAAGTGTAATAAACGGCCAATCAATACTGACTTTTTTCTTAATGATACTTTCAACTTTTTTCGGGGGAGTTTGTAGGTTGCTCAGTTTAGTGCTAATTGGACAACTGGGAAGCTCAAGTTGGGTTCGAGGATCATCATCATTAAAGACGCAACAACCGGTATCCGGTTTAGGCCTGCCTTAGTAAGAAACACCAAACACCCCTTTTTGTACCGAGGTCCACCAATTCGATATGCCATCCCTCCATCTCAGGCAGGGTTTGCCTCGTCTTCTTTTTCTACCATAGATATTGCCCTTTTAGACTTTCTGGACTGGATCATCATCATCCATACGGATTAGGTGTCCCGCTAACCGCAACCTGTTTAGCCGGATTTTACCAGACGGTCGTGGTATCGCTCATAGATTTCATTGTTATGTAGGTTATGGAATCGTCCATCCTTATGTAGGGGGACAAACATTCTTCGAAGGATTCTTTTCTCGCGCGCGCCAGTAGTTGGGTGGATTTGAAGAGTATAGTTCCTCTTGTATTGACATCTACATCGCGAATCACTTTCTCCAGGGCCAGCTGAAAGAGGTCCCATGATAGGGCATCCTTTATTTGACCTCGCACATTGGTCAGGGTCAGTCTAGTCAAGCTTATCAACTTCGTCGGGATACCGAATTCTTTTTTGTTACCGTGGCTATGCTGCCTTAAAGTCGATGAAAATAAGGTGCAACTGATGGCCTGCAGTTTTTCCATCACTTACATCCATCACTCTTATAGATAGTACTGAGCAAAGTGGTACCCCTATAATTGCTGCACTGCGTGATATCTTCTTTTTTGTCTGGACACATAATGCCTCATTGCCGGTCGTCAGGCGTTGATTCGCTGTCCCACACCTTGAGCATCAGTTGATGAACCGCTTGTGTTTCTGGTCGTCTCAATATTTAACGAATTCGGTTGTAAGTCCATCGGCTCCAGGCGACTTACGGTTTTTGAGCCGATGAATTGCACGGACTGTTTCTTCCACGCTTGGTATTGGCAGCATTTGTCCATCGTCTTCAGTTGGCGGGACCTCTATCTCGTCCATATTTTAGTTGTTGAGCAGTTCATCAAAATACTCAACCCAACGCTCCAACATGCCTATTCTGCGGGAAATCAGATTTCCCTCTTTGTCTCGGTAGGATAAACATCGAGGTGTACAAGGCTTTATCCTGCTGACTTGTTGGTAAAACTTTCGTGGCTGATATGGTTGCTCCCTGTACTTTTCGAGTTCAAAGACCTGTTGGTTCTCCTAGGTTTCTTTTTTGCGTCTGTGAAGTCGCTTCTCCGCTCGACGGAATTCGTGATAAGTCTCTCCGCGTGCCTGCGTTCTTTGAGAATGCAGCATAACTCGGTTTGCAGAAATTTTCCGTTCCGTTGCTAACTCACAATAATTGGTGATCGATGGGTTGAAATCTTTCAGGTGAGCTGTGATTGCTTTGTCCTCATTACTTTAAGTCCAATTCCTGCCGAAGCTTTAAAATTGTCGACAAATAGAATTCTTCGAAATCGGCTCTCTTTGAAGAATTTGGTATTGCTATAGGGGCGGCTTCCATTATAATTTCATTGAAAAGTTCAAGCATTTAATCGATATCAGATTTTCTGCTTAATTGAACATTCAGCGAAGTAATATTGCCTTATTGAATGGTCGCGAATTTGTTCATTTGTTCGTCAACCCAGTTGAATTTCTGGCGTTAAAAATATTTAAACATGACTTGAAGGGATTCGCAGACGTATTTATTGTTTGCTTATATATAATTGTTTATGTACACGTTTTAACTTAAGCAACGAATATATTTTTCCCCAATAATATTTGAAATGTATCCAAAGTGACTACCAGATTTTTTTAAATTGGATTATTGCTCATTACAGTGTTCTAAAATCAACACAATATGCGAAAATCATTAAAAAGGAGGTGCATCCTTATAGGAAGAGTTAATCTAGAATAGACAAACTGTTTAACACAACATGCGATATACGTTTAACAAAGCGTTTTGAAACCAATTTTGCAGATGGTTTCGAAACATTTTTGCAGTTTCTTTTGCAATTAAATTTCTACAGAAAAATTACTTCCGTGAAATCAGCAATTCATCTCAATAAAAGTCTTATAATCAGTATGAAATTAAAGTCACTTAACTCTTATCATCTTCAGAACAAGGGAAAATGAAATACAAATTGCCTTAAAAAATTCTGTCTGATGGTTTCCAATCAAGAATTAAATTATCATAAATAAATTCTTTTACATCTTAAATATAATCTTGTTAAATATAAAAATGATATAATAAAATACAGATCTGCAGTAAAAAAGAATCTTTGAAGCCAATTAAAAATATTTATCAAAAGAAATGCTAATGTTCCGGATAATTACGTGGATTGTAAGGATCTAGAAATCCATCTGACTCCGCTATAAGGGCATACTCCAAAATGACTCTTCCTTCCTTGTATCTGAAAAAGAGAAAGAAAATAAAAAAAGCCTTTTTTTTAAATAGTAAAACTGTTACATTTTAACTTGCAATATTTTTATATGTTTCAACATTCTTAAGTTACCGAATAGACAGAATTATGTTCGCTTATATTGTGTTGTTTGTTGATTTCCACTTTCCCATTATTAATATTAAAACAAAAAGACTATATAAAAGCGAATAATATACATACATAGATATCGCCCGATAGGCCGGGCTTTTCAATCAATGTCGCAATTGCGTTCTGCGCATTTTCACGTAATTGTGGGATGGTTGGTTGGTTGCACCTTTCATGGAAATCTCTATTCAATCGAAATGTCAAATTAAACGTATTGACGTGAAAAAAGGTATTTTGGTGATGATAAATAAATTGTCTCACTTTGGTTTCTTCTCAATCGATTACATAGAAAGCGGCGATACAATATCATGTCACTCTGTCAATTTTCATTCGGCTATTTCTAACTTGTCGCATTATTCCATGGATACGTACACACAGACTGTCTATCAGTTGGATTTCACCTGGGCGGTAACGTAACACCACACAACCACAACGCGATCAGTAGTAGATTTAGGATTTGCCTTCTGAATGTATGAAACTGGTGCATTGTATCCGCATTTACTCGCAAGAATGGAGAGCCAGGGCAAATCAAAGAATATATTCCAGGTGTCAAAAAGACGCCAGAGAGCACATTGCTTTTCGTTTTGGATCCTCCTGCACTGCCCATATAAATACCATGCAAATCATTCTGGATATCCATTGTCCATTATCATTATGTCCGGATAGCTGAGTGGTTAGAGCGCAAGGCTGTCGTACGGAAGGTCGCGGTTCAAATCTCACTGGTGGCAGTGGAATTTGTATCGTGATTTGACGTCGGACACCAGTCGACTCAGCTGTGAATGAGTACCTGTGTCAAATCAGGGTAATAATCTCGGACGAGCGCAATGCTGACCACATTGCCTCCTAGTGTACCGTTACGGTCTTGAATGAAGTGTTCTAACACACTTCAAGGACCTGATCCAACATGGATTGTTGCGCCAACGATTATTATTATTATTATAAATCATTCTGGAATAATACTTCCATCTGCTCTTTATCGATTTCGAATTTTTGTCTGGAATGCACTCTCTAAAGAGGAGTCCACTAGGGATTCATATTGTCGCCGCTCTCCTAATCGCAGACGTTGTCCTTGCCGGCCTGGCCGAAGGAAATGTAGAGCTTCAATGAACCATGTCATTTTTGCACATACACCTCGACTATGGTAATGGCACCTGTCTACTCTCTCGCCGAGCTATGCTCCCAACAACCCGTCGTCGACGACATACTGTTCGAGTACAGCACCTGTCATAAAATCAGATGCTTTTCGCTTGATCGGTAATGAACATGTAATCAGATCCACCACATCGCCATCGGTAGTAGGTTTACAAGTTGGCTTCCAAATGTGCGTAATGTGGCACTCATCTGTTGTTTGCTCACCTTCATTTGCGTCTACTCGCTAGGAAACAGATGTCAACCTTCAAATTCAATACGAGCGGTTTCCGCGACCTGGTTGCCGTCCAGCAGTGGCGCAAACGGCGCAAAAACGTTGAGCAACCCACCCGAAAATATTCATGAACACTGGGCCGCCAAAAAAAGTGTCTTTATATCTGGCGAGAATGAAGTTGTCTTAAAAGGACGTCACAAGACCTGACTGACTACGGAAACATGAAGGCGGATCAATGAACTGAAGAGACGGTTGATAATTGCGAGCAGGGCCAAATGTCAGGCACTGGAATCCCATCATCGTGACAAAGTATGGGAAGTACAGAGTAGCATTCGCTAAGATAACACTATTGCGTCGACCAGGGAAGGAACATTAACAATAGGTTGGGCACAATGGTTCTTTAAGGACGCGGTGCGACTTTCCCTTAACAGAATAACAATAGGTTTCTCATAAGTGGTGATGAGCAACTGAAGAAATGGAAGGCGTATTTAACCATAATTATCAATCGTATTACTCCGCCATGTATAAAAAACATGGCGTAACATTTTGAACCCAAGCCCAGATAAGGAAAGAGGGTTTGACGGTAAAATGCAAATAAAATAAACAGTAAATAAAATATTAAAATATATGTAGTTATAGTTAGTTGGAATTTGAGTCCACGTTTTTATTTTTTACAGTGCTTATAGATTAAGAAAAGAACTAGGGGTTTTTCTTATTCTGTAAATTGTTCTATTTCCTTTAGCATCCACCCCGAAACAATTTTATGCTGAAGAAAATAAAAAAATTACAGAATAAGGAAAAAATCTAATTCTTTTGTTCATGGTTTGAATTAGGAGGAACTCCGCCATGCTATTAACATAGTATGCTGGTCCCAAGCCCAGGTAAAGGAGGAGGGTTTGAGGCAACGTACTCTGTACTATCCTCAGTAAAACAAAAATAAAATGCTGAGATCAGGGAAAGAGATAAATAGAGTATAGTTGGAGTTATTCCACTATGCTAAATCCTACCTGATCTCTCTTGGTGACAGGCCCCGCGACAGGTCGACCAAGAAAATGCATAGAATGTCGTTACAACATGATGATCGGATTAAGTCACTGGCCTCGGAGAAATGCTAGGGCGTCCACCTCAGTCGACGCGGCAGGACGGGCCCCGGTCCTGTCGAGAAATGGGCAAGGGTTCTTGACGCATGGACGGCGTCAGGACGTAAGCAAGTTAGTCCGCACACAACGAACAAAACAAATACGTGTCTGCACGCTAAATGTTGGTACCCTAACTGGAAAGACCGAGGAACTCGCAAGAGCCCTTCGGAAAAGGTGCATTGACATCTGCGCTCTGCAAGAAACCCGATGGTCTGGTTCCAAAAGCTGCGACATTGAACGCGAACGCGGTAAAAATGGCTACAAACTTCTCTATTTTGGTAACCCACACACTCAATATGGTGTTGGCATTGCCATCTCAGAGGGTTTCCGTGATGCCATTAAAGAAGTCGAACGATTTGATGATCGGCTGATGAAGCTCACCATTATATCAGCTGATCGCACTATTCACTTCTTCACCGCGTATGCACCACAGACAGGCCGACCTGATGCCGAGAAAGATGCCTTCTGGCAACTTCTCGATGAAAAGACTTGTCACGTGCCTGCTGACGATTACATAATCATTGCCGGCGACCTTAACGGTCATGTCGGTGAAAAGGCAGACGGTAACAGGTGCCATGGGGGAAAGGGGTTCGGAGCGCGCAACGAAGGTGGCGAGCGTATAATCGATTTTGCGGACACCCATGACCTTGTACTTATGAATACATGGTTCATCAAACGATTGTCTCATCTTCCCACATTTTATAGTGGGAACAATAAAACGCAAATCGACTATATTCTCATAAGACGTCAACATTTTACCACTGTCACTGATTGCAAAGTCGTTCCCTATGAGACCATCGCACCTCAGCATCGGCCGTTGATTGCTGTCCTGCGAATTAAGCCACCGATAAAACGGCGTGAGGAACGCACTGGCCCGCCGCGCATTAAATGGTGGCGATTTGGTGAGAAGAACGAAGAAGCGGTCTCACTCATGCGATTGCCAACCATTACGAATGTGGAAGAATCATGGAACCAAATGAAAGACACGATCCACAAAGCGGCCTCTGCAACCCTCGGGGTCACCAAGCCGGGTAAGCGGTACATCAACCGAGATACTTGGCTTTGGAATGATGATGTTGAAATGAAGGTCCGTGAAAAGAAACGCCTCTACCACAAATTTCTCGACGATAAAACGCCTGCTAATTGGCAAATTTATAAGAATGCCAACCGGGAAGCAAAGAAAGCGGTCGCTGTCACCCGAGCGAAACATTTTAAAAATCTTTACGATAAACTGGACACTCGGGATGGCGAGAGAGATCTGTACCGACTTGCTAAAAGCCGTGATGAACGCACACAGGATATCGAACACTTCTGTTGTGTTAATGACAAGAACGGTACTTTGCTTACTGATCGTCGAGCCGCGACGGATAGATGGCGAGAATACTTCGAGCAGATTTCAACTGAAGAATTTGCTCATCCTCCACTTCCACAATCATTGCCGACATTTGGAGCAGTTCCACCAGTCAGCGTAACTGAAGTCGAGGAGGCAATAAAACAAATGAAATCGGGGAAAGCAACAGGACCTGACGACATCGCATCTGAGCTCTGGAAAGCAAAGAGCTGGGACCCAACACCGTGGCTGAGTGAATTCTTTAACCGGGTTATTCAGGAAGGAAGAACACCATCTGACTGGCAAGAAAGTACCACTGTTCCAATATGGAAAAAGAAAGGTAGTCCAGCAGAATGTTCAAATTACCGTCCGATCCGGTTACTTTCCCATACCATGAAGATTTTTGAACGCATTCTTGACAACCGTATTCGCGAAATCGTTGAAATAACCGTGAATCAAGCCGGATTTGTCAAGAACTGCGGAACTACTGACGCAATACACGCTGCGCGGTTACTCATGGAGAAACACCGTGAGAAGCATCGCCCTCTTTACATTGCCTTTCTGGATCTAGAGAAAGCGTTTGACCGTGTACCACACGAACTCATCTGGTATGCTTTACGACAACACTTCGTGCCAGAAGAACTCGTGCGCTGGGTTCAATTGCTCTACCACGATCCGAAAAGTAAAGTTCGAAGTATGGCGGGTGTATCAAAACCGCTTCGTGTCTCTGTTGGAGTTCATCAAGGAAGTGCCCTCTCACCACTCCTCTTTGTCCTTGTTATGGACACCGTCACACGGGATATCCAACGTCCAGCGCCCTACACACTGCTTTATGCAGATGATGTTTTCCTAGCATCAGATAGCAAAAATGATCTCGAGCAACTTGTTCAAAAATGGAATGATCGCCTCATGCAACACGGTCTCAGATTGAATTTAAACAAAACTGAATTTTTGACGACCGATCCCCATGAAACAGGCACAATCACTGTCAGCGGCAGTGATCTGCCCAGATCTGAGCGATTTAAATACCTCGGGTCAACGCTATCAGCCAATGGAGAACTGCGTTATGAAATTGCTTCACGCATTAACGCAACCTGGATGAAGTGGCGTTCCACAACTGGTGTCCTTTGTGATCGACGTATCAACGAACGTCTCAAATCTAAAATTTACCGCAATGTTGTCCGTCCAGTCGCTCTCTATGGTTCTGAGTGTTGGCCGACCATAAAAGACAATGAACGGCGTCTCGCGGTAATGGAGACGAAGATGCTACGTTGGACTAGTGGCGTCACACGTTTAGATCACATCCGAAATGAGGATATCCGCGATCGTTATGGGGTTGCACCGATCGTGGAAAAGTTGCGAGAGAGGCGTCTTCGATGGTATGGTCACGCAATTCGTGCAAACGAGAATTCACTTGCAAAGATTGGTCTGAACATCGAAGTCGATGGTAAACGACCAAAAGGCAGACCTAAGCAACGGTGGCTTGATACGCTGGATGGGGATTTGAAAGCCTCGAGATTGCACCCAGATCAGGCATTCGATAGAGCCAAATGGCGAAGCCGATCACGACGAGCCGACCCCGCTTGTGAACGGGATAAAGGCTGAAGAAAAAGAAGAAGATGGTTTGAATTAGGAGGTAGTTAGTCAACCGAAATTTTAAGTGAAAGATTTGGCTTTGTAGATATTTTCCTTTTTATTGGCTGAAAGTATTTTGTAATGTATACAAATACGTATTTCGGGGACCAACTGTCCCCTCTTTTACCAAAGACACAGAAGGTTTCCTTACAATAATGAAGATCTTACGTTAAATTAGTGACGTAATACGATATCATATTCGAAATGTGGACATCTACGATCGATATGGGGTTGCGCCAATTAACGCTCACGAGAACACATTAGCCAAGATTGGTCCATTTAAGGCGATGGGAAATGACGCAAAGACCAACAGAACGAGTGATAATGAAGAATCTGGCTGGTCACGATGGGAAGAATATCTCGACTAATGGCTAAAATTTTCTCTTGAGAGAAAAAGCATGCGCTTAGCACTGGGGTAACAGGCAAGGAAATGCCGGAGAATTAAAAAAGAAAACAAATCGGGAAACCGGAAGCTTGACACATCAGATATGAAAGGTTTTGTTGATCTTTCATGAAATACTATTCGGGTACACGATGGTTTCATTTATACATAGCTCGTAATGTATATAAATTGAACGTACCCGATATTCAATTCGATGTGGTACTGACATAGCGAGTACCAATTTAACGCAGAAGAGGCAATTTTGACATACTGTAACTTTGTTAATCTTCTTCTTCTTTTTCTTCAGCCTTTGTCCCGTTCACAAGCGGGGTCGGCTCGTCGTGATCGGCTTCGCCATTTGGCTCTATCGAATGCCTGATCTGGGTGCAATCTCGAGGCTTTCAAATCCCCATCCAGCGTATCAAGCCACCGTTGCTTAGGTCTGCCTTTTGGTCGTTTACCATCGACTTCGATGTTCAGACCAATCTTGGCAATTGAATTCTCGTTTGCACGAATTGCGTGACCATACCATCGAAGAGGCCTCTCGAAACTTTTCCACGATCGGTGCAACCCCATAACGATCGCGGATATCCTCATTTCGGATGTGATCTAAACGTGTGACGCCACTAGTCCAACGTAGCATCTTCGTCTCCATTACCGCAAGACGCCGTTCATTGTCTTTTATGGTCGGCCAACACTCAGAACCATAGAGAGCGACTGGACGGACGACATTGCGGTAAATTTCAGATTTGAGACGTTCGTTGATACGTCGATCACAAAGGACACCAGTTGTGGAACGCCACTTCATCCAGGTTGCGTTAATGCGTGAAGCAATTTCATAACGCAGTTCTCCATTGGCTGATAGCGTTGACCCGAGGTATTTAAATCGCTCAGTTCTGGGCAGATCACTGCCGTTGACAGTGATTGTGCCTGTTTCATGGGGATCGGTCGTCAAAAATTCAATTTTGTTTAAATTCAATCCGAAACCGTGTTGCATGAGGCGATCATTCCATTTTTGAACAAGTTGCTCGAGATCATTTTTGCTATCAGATGCTAGGAAAACATCATCTGCATAAAGCAGTGTGTAGGACGCTGGACGTTGGATATCCCGTGTGACGGTGTCCATAACAAGGACAAAGAGGAGTGGTGAGAGGGCACTTCCTTGATGAACACCAACAAAGACACGAAGCGGTTTTGATACACCCGCCATACTTCGAACTTTACTTTTTGGATCATGGTAGAGCAATTGAACCCAGCGCACGAGTTCTTCTGGCACGAAGTGTTGTCGTAAAGCATACCAGATGGTACACGGTCAAAAGCTTTCTCTAGATCCAAAAAGGCAATGTAAAGAGGGCGATGCTTCTCACGGTGTTTCTCCATGAGTAACCGCGCAGCGTGTATTGCGTCAGTAGTCCCGCAGTTCTTGACAAATCCGGCTTGATTCACGGTTATTTCAACGATTTCGCGAATACGGTTGTCAAGAATGCGTTCTAAAATCTTCATGGTATGGGAAAGTAATAATAGTAGGATTTCCACTAAACTTTCCAAATTGCTCCATATTAAAGTCTATAATAGTGCAAAATTTTACGGGTCTAGAATGAACTTTAGGGAAGTTCGCAGTAAATATATTGATACACTATTGTCAACTTTATTTTAGCAGATATTAATATGAAGGGTATTCCGGGCCTAGATGTCATATAGAAACATCATGATATTTTTCAGGTGGGTAGTTTATGAAAACACTCCTTTGTATTGTACACCCCCGCCCCTTTTGCATATATGGGGACCCCCCTTAAGTTCTGCATAGAACAATTTAAACCGATGCATACGTGGGGGTTCGCAGTTCCCACAAAATTTGGTGTCAATCAGCACAACCGTGAGAAAAGTGCGTGTGACAGACAGACAGACTTACGTAGAAGAGCATAAACTTGCGTTGCAGGGGCTCGGAACTAAAGATGCGCGAAACATCATCTTAGTAGGAAATATGATATCACATCGCCTTTTGAAGATAAGTAATATTATATCACAAACATCACCTTTCATTACAAAAAAAAACGGACGACATTACCTTTTATTATTTATCGCAAAAGTCATATGCACTTTCTACTGCTTTGCTCTGCATTGTGTAGATAGAACGGCTATTAATTATGAATATCGTATCGTTTGATTGATGCCAATTAAAGGATAATCAATCGCTTATTGCTGTTGTTTTATTATAGCTTAATCAAGCATATGCTTCTATGATATATGTAGTAAGGCAGGTATATAAACTCTTTTAGTATAAATCCATGCATTATGTGCAATATAAAATAATGTCTTGCTTAACCCTATATTTGGTCTAGCACCAACATACGCACATCAATCAGCAACCGAGCGATAACATTACGGATCAATTTTACTTAAAGCAAATAATCTACATACACGTATTCACTTGCACCCGAAATAATTTTTCTGGCCGAAAGCCAGTACAAAGTCAGCGCAGCCATAACAAAAACACCACCACCAGGAATGCTTGGTGTCGGCATCAGTTCGGCACTCGACAACTGCCGCCCCCACTTGTGCTACGAAGGGCGGTGATGTTTTGTAATTTTACATTACAGTGTAAAGCATAACTTTTCAGAAACCGGCAGCTCTTGGGATTGGACAAGCAGGCTCCCAGCCGTCGATATTTCTCAACTGCAATGCCTCGGTTTTGAACAACTTGGCCACCGTGGCATCTAATTCCACAAGCAGCTTAGGCAAGGCGGTGTTTAAACTTCGCTCCCTATAGCGTCAATAACAAAAGCGCAGAAGGATGTGCCCAAAGGTAAACGATGGGCGTCAAATACCACAGTAACGCCAACCACATCCGAGCGTAAAGGGTTAGGGGAGACTCCTCAGAATCGAGAGCCGGATCCGTTTAGAATTCCAATGATTATGAGATCTCCTCCAATGTCGAAGGCGGAGAAAACCTGGGCCAAAGAAGCGTCTCAAAATGTACGAAAAGAAGAATGAAGACTGTGGAACGGAAGTCCGACCTGGAAGAGTCATCCTTAATTTTGCTTGAAGCGAAAATCATTGAGTTGTCAGAATTTATCAAAGATTAACACAAAGTGCACCAAGCAATCAAGCATATGATGACAGATGCGAAAGAATCGAAGAACAGCCCTAAAATTACTCCTTCGACAGTAACGCAGAGAGGGTTCGGGAAAAGGAAGACGGGCATTCAGGAAATCAGCAGATTCCAAAAAAAAAACAAAAAAGCGTAGCACCCACTTTGAGGAAGGGGCCTAAAATCTCGGAAGGCGAGAAAATAATGCCTAAAATACTAGCATCACCAAGGGAGCCGATGTTTAACAAAGTACACGACGGTTGGACTAAAGCTGGACCAAAAAAGCCAACAAAGAAGTCATCCAGGAATGTATGAAGCAGCCTACATGTGGGTTTGTATGGGCCAAAATAGACGGCATATATGTCTATAGTTGCCATCCTTCTCCAAGCGTGACGCTGGCTGAATTCAAGAACATGTTGGACAGATTGGTCTTAAACGCTTTTGCTTTAAACGCTTTAAACTCCTTTTGGACGGAGACCAAAAGCCATTGCCGGTGACTTTAATGCATCGGCCACAGAATGCGGAAGTTCACTGACGAATGCAACAGGGCGTTGTCTCTTGGACGTTTTCGCGCAGTTAGATATCATATTAGCAAATTAATACTTACCGGAAAGGTGGGTCCGATTCGGTTGTGGATCTGTATTTTGTTAGTTCTTCACTAACTCGCGATTAGATTACACTCACAATGATCACCAGACAATAATCTTTGATCTAAGGAGCAAGTCAAGCGGTTTGAAATCTAGTTTGTTCTGCGACAACAATTGACGAGCAAACATTCATGGATGTGTGGTTGGACCACGACACCCTGGGAAAGAGCCCTCCATATCACGGAGCGTATCGCGACGGCATGCGACTTATCGATGCCGAGACGTTATCCTTTCCCCAGTAGAAGTCATAACTGCTGGTGGAATTGTGAATGTCTTCGGTCGGCGTGTCATGGGACTAGACGAGCAGTCCAGACAGCGAGCTTACAAGAAAACTTCAAGAAACCTAAAGTTGGCTATACATCGAAGTAATAGAGAGTGCAATCTGCGCGGAGGCGGATATAGACTCATGGGGAAGCGCCTACAGGGTTGTGATGGGGAGATTTAGAGGTAAGGCAATTCTGCAAATTACATGTCCCCATCTCCTACTGAAAATCAGAAGAACACAAGCGGTGACATTCCACTGATACCTTTAGATTTAGCTGTAATATCCCCAGTAACGACGAAAGTAGTACTGGAGATTTACGGTAAGGTCCTCGACGGCATACCAAACAAAGCCCTTAAGATGGCCGTTAAGGCGAGATATATTCATACAGTTATTTGAAAGCATGCTTGGCAAATGGGATCTTCCCCGAGACATCGAAAAGACAAAAATTAGTGTCATTGCCTAAATCTGGTAAGCCTCCGGTAAACCATCTTTCTACAGGCCTATATGTATATTGAACACTATGGAGAATGGAGTGAATAATCTACAACAGTTTACACCCGGCTGAAGAGAGTCTAATTCGGATTTCGTACGCCAGATCAACCGTCGGCGCCACCAAACTGGGACTGAAAATTCGATGCACGGAGCAAGTATTGTTCCTATGATTACCATTGACGTGCAAAATGCATTCAACTCGACCAGTTGGAACCTTATAAGGAGGACATTGGATGTCATTGGTGTACCCTGCTAGTCGACAGCTATTTTACAGATAGAAGGATGCAACAAAACAAAAAATAAACTGTCGCTACGGATGTCACACAGAACTCTTTTCTTGGAACGCTATTGTGGAACATCAGGTACAATGATGTCCTCAATATCTCGGTTGCTAGCGAGGCCATAATAGTGGTTTAAGCCGACAATTGTTGTTGCAAAAGCTCTGGCGGATATGAAATTGTATTTATCCTAAGCATATAAAGAAGTGGCTGAAAGGTGCAGGTCTTGGACTTGCGGGGGATAAAACAGAGATGGTGCTTATCACGAAGCGGCGTAAGGAAAGCGCACCCCGTATAAGAATCGGGAAGCATATCATCACTTCAAAATCAAAAATTAAATACCTTGGAGTTATGATAAAGGTGTGGACGCAAAGAACCCATGGTGAGATAAACTATGATATCACGCAGTTTTTCACGAGACATAGCGGTTACAGTAAATACCTTTATAAGTTTAAACTGCTCAGCTCACCCAATTGTTCCAGCTGCGACGGTACTCCGGAGGACCTGGAGCATGTTTTCTTCCATTGTTCTAGATTCACAGAGGAAAGGAAAAGCTTAGAGTCATTGGGAGGAACAGTAGTACCGGAAAATATAATTGGGAAAATGCTTGCGTGCCAGGGGACCTGGAATGCAGTGAACGACATGGTGGGGCGGAGAATTTTGAGATAGGCGGAGGAGACTAGAAAGGCGCGAATGCAATCAATGAGCGAAGGGAGAGGCTAGAACTATGTCCACCCCGCGATGAGATACTTTGTAGTGGTTTTCTGAGTGTAATTACGCGGTATTTCAAAGGATTAAATTATTTGAAATAATAAAAACTTATTTTTCTTATTCGCTAGTGTCAATTTATTGGCTTTGCAAATATTAATATTTCGAGAACTACTTGTTCCTTTCATCAGTGCTAACAAGTCCTTGATGGACACACACGCCTTATGCACCTCAATGTTTATCCTGCCGAGACAAAGAGGGAAATCTGATTTCCGACAGAATGGGTATTTGGAACTGCTCAACAACCAAGATATCGGCGAGTTGTAGGTCCCGCCAACTGAAGACGATGGACAAATGCTACCAACACCAATTATGAAACAGTTCGTGCAAATCACCGACTTAAAAACCGTAAATCGCCAGGAGCCGGTGGACTTACAGGCGAATTGGTTAAATATTGAGACGACCAACTACACCAAGCCGTTCATTAACTGATGCTCAAGGTGTAGGACAGCGAATCAATGCCTCACAACGGACAATGAGGCATCATCTATCCAAACATAAAATGGAAGATATCACGCAGTACAGTAATTATAGAGATACCACGTTGCTGAGCACCATCTATAAGATATTCTCTGCTATCTTACTAGGCCAACTCCGCCATGCTATTAACATAGTATGCTGGTCCCAAGCCCAGGCAAAGGAAGAGGGTTTGAGGCAACGTACTCTGTACCAACCTCAGTAAAACAAAAATAAAATGCTGAGATCAGGGAAGGAGATAAATAGAATATAGTTGGAGTTATTTCACTATGCTAAATCCTACCTGATCTCTCTTGGTGACAGGTCCCGCGACAGGCCGACCAAGAAAATGCATACAATGTCGTTACAAACATGACAATCAGGCATTCGATAGAGCCAAATGGCGAAATCGATCACGACGAGCCGACCCCGCTTGTGAACGGGACAAAGGCTGAAAAAAAAGAAGATCTTACTAGGCCGAATAGTCAATACGCCCAGAATATCATTGGTCCATACCAAAGAGGCTTCAGTCCAGCAAATCAGCAATAGATCAGATTTTCTCTCTGCGGCAAGCGATAGAAAATCTGCTGACCAACTGACAACATAGCCACGGTAAAACTGAGACAATTCGGTATCCCGATGAAATTGATAAGACTGACTAGGCTGACCCTGACCAATGTTCGAGGGCAGATAAAAGCAGCACGATCATTCTCGGGACCATTCAACATTAACAACCGTCAAAGACAAAGGGATGCCCTACCATGCGAGCTCTTTAAAAGGCACTATCCTCTTCAAGTCCACCCAACTACTGGCTTACGCTGACGATATTGAGATTATGAGAAGAGTAACCCGATAGGTACAGTCAACCTTCATCCAGATCGAGTAGGCGACGAGAGATCTCTGTTCAGCTCGAAAATTCTAACCATAGGGTCAAAGCTATTACAGTACAAGACAGTGATCTTGCCATCCTTGTATATTCCTCGTAGACCTGCGAACTCTTGGCTGCATTCGAGAGAAGAATCCTCCGAAAAATGATTGGCCCCCCTGATGACCAAATCCGTAGCTTACATAACAACCAAATCTATGAGCGATACCACGTCCGTCTGGTTGTGGATAAAATCCGACTCAACAAGCTGCGGTGGGCAAGTCACCTAATCTTTATGGATGAGAATGATGCAGCCCGAAAAGTTTATATGGGTAATATCAGTGGTAGAAAAAGCAGACGAGACAAAACCTGTCTGAGATGGAGCGATGGCCTAGGTCAGGACGCCAGACAGTTTTTAATAATAATAATCTTTGGCGCAAAAATCTATATTGGATCAGGGCCTTGAAGTGTGTTAGAGCACCTCACTCAAGACCGTAACGGTACACTACAGTATACTGTCGGAGGCAAAGTGGTCAGCAGTGCGCTCGCCCGAGATTGCTACCCTGATTTGACTCAGGTACTCGACTACATTCCTCTGCCACCAATGAGATTTCAATCGCGACCTTCTGCTTTTTAGACAGTTTTTAGGGATATCGAATTTGTGGACCTCGGCACAAAACCAGGGCGCCCGGAGTTCCATACTAAGGCAAGCCCAGACCGGATACCGGTTGTTGCATCTTTGATGATGATGAACTTTTCATCAATGCATATCAAATTAAAACCTGGAACAGTTCTATGGTTACGCAACTCTCGAACGAACTGAAAAGGTCCCTCACCGGCATTGGTAATGATGAAGACAGAATTCCAAACCTGTTTATGCTTATAGCGAAAGCAATAATACTGATTTGAGCATTAAAAGAAAGTAGGACAGGAACAGAAAAATAACAGGGGAAGCTATATAAAAATCATAACACGGCACAAAATGTTTCTTAACAGCAGTTTGATAGAGAAAGGGCAGAACAACAAAATGCCCCCTTCGCAATACACATTCTTTAAGAGGCACTTCAAAATCTGCCTGTATGACATTGAACAATTAATTTCGTTGTCGACCGTTCATCACGAATTTATTAATTGAATAGAGTCAATGGGATGAACTAGATTCTTGTGGAAGTCTTTTCAGTTTTGCCCCCGAGTAGCAGAATTGGTTGCTGATGAATCGTTTGGTGGTGATAAAATAAGTTGAGTCATTTGTTGACTGGCTGATGAAAATCACTATCACTTGAGTTCATTGCATATCATTCATTTATGGTCTAGACGCCACGGACAGATCGACCCAAACATGCAACAAAGAAAACTCAACTGTGACGGTTTGAAGAATGCATTAAATATGCAAATATTACATTTCTACTATGTCGTTCACTCAAAAGAGTTGCATTATACGGAGAAGGTACAAAATCTATTTTACCTAGAATCTTATTAGTTATAATTTCTCCCCGCAATTATGAGTCCCAATAGTGAGTGGACCCTCCTTTGTTGCTCAAAACTTTTAATATCCAGTTTGATAAAGATACAAAATACAAATCTCTTACGAAATTTTGGTCAATTGGCCACTATACTTGACTGATAGCATTTTTTAGTTCTATAACTGTTTAACTGTTGCAAACTGCCATCTTTCAGCAAAAAAAAAGTTTGTTAATTTCCCCCATACGTTTTCAATTATGTTGTATGTTGTGTTTTACTCATATCTGTATTTAGAAGTTGTCCCCGATTAGAAAGGATATATTGCGAAAATAATAAAATCTACGGTGAACAACAAGCACCGCAGAGAAAATGAAATTGGTTAAACAGCTGAAAAATAAGGATACATATTATCTAAAATTGGATAAGAGCAACGCATTTGTGATTATAGACAGGAAAGTACACGAGAAACTTAAAGGTTGCGTTAAATTAAAAACCCATCGGTTGCCTGATTCAATTAAACGGGTAGAAAGATATTGAAGTAAAGCAAATCAATTACACATATATATATAATTACATATAGCTAGCATGGAACAACTTAGAATACCCAACCTGGCCCTACCAGGAATCAGGTGTGAACTAAAAGTCC
Organism: Hermetia illucens; assembly: GCF_905115235.1. Classification (NCBI taxonomy): domain Eukaryota; kingdom Metazoa; phylum Arthropoda; class Insecta; order Diptera; family Stratiomyidae; genus Hermetia; species Hermetia illucens. The sequence continues at coordinate 116,620,036 of NC_051853.1, read as the reverse complement.
ACAAACGACGAAGAAATGAGAGAAATAATATTTGAAAGAGTGCCGGATAAAAATGATGAAATTTTAGTTTCATACAATGTAAATGCTATTCCTATTTTTAGAATCTCTGTGAAAGAAACATGATCTTAAGGATAAAAGGAAAGTCAAGTTCTGCACAAAACTAGCCGCGAACTGTATTTCAATAAACTGCTTCATATTCAGGGATAAGTACTATAAAGTGGACAAAGGGATATAAGGGATAAATAGCATCAAGGAATCCGCAAACCCCACTACTTACAAAATTTTGAACGGCAAATTTAGAGAAAACAACTCGGAATAACGGAAGTTGAGCGCTTCAGGTATAAAGGTTTTGTATTCATTTTATGTAACAAATTTCCTATGCATGTTTTTCTATTCGTACATAGCTAAAAATCCAAAATATTCCTTGCTATGTGCAAATTTCTGTCGTTCTTATGAGTTCACTTTGTACACCTATAATCGTCATACATGCCTAAGATTGCAGTCAATTTCCGTGAGATGCAAAACTTTGACCTCCTATAACTTTATTAGTTAGGAGTAATAATAATAATCGCGCAACAATCCATATTGGATCTGGGCTTTGAAGTGTGTTAGAGCACTTCATTCAAGACCGTAACGGTACACTACAGTACAATGTAGGAGGCAATGTGGTCAGCATTGCGCTCCCCCGAGATTATTACCCTGATTTGACTCAGGTACTCATTCACAGCTAAGTCGACTGGTGTCCGACGTCAAATCACGATACAAATCCCACTGCCCACTGCCTAGTGCTCTAACAGTAGCCGCTCGAAAATTAGAACTCGCGAAAATTAGAAAAGCTTGGAATTAAGAGTAAACAAATCTGTTTGTACGTGTCGCTCTGGAATTAGAATGAGTGGTTACATTTTTGAGTAGAGTAGATGAATATGTTGGTTAGCCATCGGACTACAAAGTAATCACCTCCCCGTCATCAGAGAACTGTCTGAAACCGTTTGATACATTACTTCGACTAGTCCTCCCATTCCCCCGACATAGGAAACCTTTAAATCAGGGAATTCTTTCCACCAAAGCGAAGGAATAGGAGGAAGAACATTGCTAATTTTAAGAATCTTCCCCAATCCGGTCCCTCCACCAATGTAGCGCAACCTTCTTCGGGAGATTAAGTACCCGAATGTAATGTGCAATACGGCTCTATCTGTCATTACTCCTCAACACTTCCCTGAAAATGTTGCACGGCTAGAGCCCCTTCCATTGTATCTGTCATTGCTGACGAATCTCGTACCAACTTCGACAAGAAAAAATATGGAATCGATGTCGTCGCTACCTCATACAGTGCCCAAGACAGGGAATCGTGCCTTGTGCAGATGACACGGAAAACCTCCATGCCCGCTTAAAAGTTAGACAAGGAAGGAATCAATCTTACCATAGCTTCGGATCTGATACGGATTTAAGATGCCTATGAACGTACAAGCGAGTTTTTACTTACTCAGTGTAATTTGCCGTTCTTTACGAGCAACCACCTCCATTGAACCCTCAGCTTCTGAATGGTTTTGCGGTTCTTGGCGCTCAGAACAACGGATATCAATTCGGAGATCACTGTCACTCCCGGTTCTAAAACAGCGCAGCAGACAAAGGTCACAAGCAAAGTTCTCCATCTCTGTATCCGTGCAAGGCGCATACGATATACCTCCTTCCCAAGGGCATCAGCTCGAAATATCCATGCAATAAACTAGAATGTTGTGTTGCACTCATAAAAAGGTTTTTCCTGCTAGAAGGAGGAACCACAACGTTTATCAATAACTGACTTAAGGTCGAAATTTCAGCTACGGCCTTATCCACTGCTTGCTGCTTGGTTATGAAAGCTCATTTTCGAGCCGAGCGTCGATCCCATGTATTTAACTGTTGATTTTAACTCTATAATCAAACCGTCGATCAATATACGATGCATGGCCGGGATTTTCTTTTTGATCAAGATAACTGCTGCGGTTCTTTCCCGCGGAATCGACTCAGTGCAACTCTTCTGACATGTCAAGTCTTAGCAGGTTATCGTCAGATGCATTTCAGAGATCTAGTCCTGAGATGATTGCTTGTGCTACCGCCGACGCGATCCCCATCCACTTCTGGTTCTCCGAACTCTCATAGGCAGGAAGTGGTCCTCAGGTAATCCCTCAATATTCGTAACCTGACACATAGAATTAACTTTCAAGTAAGCCTAACATATCCGCAATTTTACAAATTTGTATGTATTTCTGGCATCAAGCGGAGAGCATTAATCGCCGAGATTAACAATTGGTATCCCACTCCGATGAACAGCGTCCACAATCTCCATGAGAGGATCCCCTATGGAACTCCATTCTCTTAAATTGAACTGTCTTGTCACCTTCTGGCGTGAAACACCAGTTTATATACTTCTGCAAAAATACCGTCGGTTCCTGCGGCCTTTTTATTTTTGATAGAAAGGACCGTCATTCCAGGTCTTTCATATTAAAAAGTGGAAAGTCCTCGGCAGGGGTTCATACAGAATAATTTCTGCAGAATTCGGTCCATCTGTTCGGCATTAAGTGAAAAGCGCAGTATCCCGATTTTTCGGATGATAAGCTTATTACCGAGGCCTTACGGACCCCCATACATCTCGTTGACTACCTCCTGCCAGCAGCGAGCTGCGCAGTCTCCTTTTAGCTGATCAAGGCTATTGATCATTGGGGCGCATGTTTCCTCAAGACTGTTTGAAGATTGTGCCAAATGGTGGAGCTTATGGCATTCTCTTCGCAGGTCGACATTTGCCGCAGTTCACCAATACATGCACCTCCGGAGCATGATCACATTAACAGCTGCAATGCCACCATGCTCCACGCAGAGGTCACCTTTTCGACATTCCAAGGGCAGGGAGAGCGTCGGCCTGGTGCAGACCGAAAGATAGTGTCAATCACTTCAAAAGCGATGTCTTGAATAGTCACTCAGCGCAGTATTCCAGAATTCGCTGCTCGTCCACCGATTACATAACTGATTCCGAAGCAAAAGTTCTGTCGAGAATGCTTCCTCTGCAGCCTGGGCACCGGAACGTTGGCGTGAATCCGATGTTTAAAACTACGGGCCCCGTTCTCGCCGCTATTATTAGACATTATCGTAACACTTTGTGTCCAGATGACTCGGTGGTTACAGTACTAGGTTGGCGTAGCAAAAGGTCGCGGTATAAATCTCACTGATGACAAAGGGATTTGTATCGTGACTGGATGGCGGGTACTAGTCCTGTAAATGATGTAAATTAAAATCTCGAATCGCGAATCAAATTCGCCCACAATTTCCAATTCACGATGAAGAAAGAATTTTTTTTCGATTATACACATACACACCTAGAGAAGTGCATAGAATTTTTACGATATGTCAATTTTTGCAAAAGAGCGCGCTTTAAAAAAATCAAAATTTTCGACAAAAATAAAGTTTTTGGTATGTTCGCATCGCACAAAAAAGGTTACGCAAAATTCAAAACAAAAGTATTCAGAAATCTTTCCTATTTTAATCCTTTGTGTAAATTTTTTTTTTTCACCAAATATAATCATGTGGGATATCAAACGAAAGGTATCGATAAGTACTTTTCCGATCTTAATTTTGACATCTGCTGGAAAAGTGCAAAATCTTTAAGTGCATCCTAGCACCACGAAGTTTTGCAGCAATGTAGGCCATGACATATATGATGACCTGCCAAGTTTGGTGGAAATCTCACTATTATTAACAAATTTATAATAGACCGAAGTTATCGCTTCTGTGCAAATCCAAAACTTTGAATGTCAGTATCACGCGAAAGTGGGTATTCTCATATAATATATACATATGTTACGCTCTAAGCTCTAATGGGATAAATGTCCACAAAATATTTTTGTACACGAAACCTTCTATACCTAAAGCGTCCAGCTTCCGGTTTCTCGACTTGTTTCTCTTAGGGAGTAATGATTTGACGCGACAGAAACAAGTTTGACCTACTATAATTTTGTTAATAATACTGGACATCCACCAAACTTTCCCGATTCCAGCGATGCCATCTGCTGCATGTGTGGAGGCTTATAGTTCCAAACTTTCTACCGAATTTCGACAGATATACAGACAAGTATATTTATTTACTAACGTATTATGCAATGAGCCGAGCATTTACAGCGGAAATATTGAAAATGTAAACCGCCACTAGCCCAGGCAGAAAAGACCTGTTCAAAATCTCCTATAAGACAAGGGCGGTTGTCGAAAGCCCTTTTTTTCTGACGAGAAACAATTCAACTTAGACAGCTCCGATTGCTTTCAGGGGGATAGGGAAATGGGTGCCTTGTTCCTAGTGGATCGAATGGTAGATTGTCGTTAGAAGGATTGCGAAGGATCTGCGAAATGCTCAGCAACTAAGCGAATCTATGTACTCACTACTGAGGCCTAGGTGCGTGTTCCTGTTTTAAGAGTATCTTGTGATGACGCGATGGCTGTTTCTTATTTCGGGTTTTCGTTTAATTTCTTACGTCAATAGTAGTGTTCAGATTGATCTTGTATTTTATATTACTCGCATTTTGAAATGCAAAATACGCAAAGATTATAAATTGTCGAGACTAGTGAAGTTAACTCATGTTTGCCCCACATCTTACATTTTCTGCCAGGTGTTAGGATATGACCCCATTTATGATACGCGACGCGGCCACAAACTATACTGCCTATCAAAATATCTTTATATAGTTTTTTGGGCAGCAATACACATTCGAGTGACGCTGTGCAAGGCAACATTTAGGCAAACGATGCGACGCGGCTGAGTTGTCTGGCAGAGAATATTTTACAGTGTTGCGTATCATTCCCATATAATGAATTCCGTTGCCTGCTACGATTTTTGAGTTTTTTTTACATCCACCTGTTAAAATGTCAAAATACGCACTTGTTTGCAGTTGGCTGCCGCGCTAATACAATATAGGCATGCCGCGTCGCGGCAGTTGCACTAAATGTACTGTCGCGTAGCATAAATGGAGTTGGGCCTTAAAGGTACGGCCGCATCTACGCTACGCGACACGGCCGCAAACTGCACTAAATTTCAAAATATATTCATATGATTTTATAGGAAGCAATCAGGAAGACTATACAGGAGGTGAAACATGGCAAAATTGCGGTGCGTCCTGCGCAATGTAATGTATATTAATGGGTTTGTATCGTGTTTCTATAACACTTTTGTGTGTGCGAATCTATGTAACTAAGCAGCCAGATATACACAACAAATGCATACATATATAAATACAATAGGAGATTGATAAAGTGTCATCGCAATATTATTCGGATCGCCGATCTACGATTGGTTTTGGCACCAAGGTGGAAAATTTCTATATCAAACGGGGCCAGATGCACTAACCCCATCATAGAAATGGAAACCAATACCAATGATGATGCGCGGAATGCAACTGCGATCCCGATTGAAAAGCCCCGTCCACATGACGCTATGTTATGCTATGCAAAACTTCAAGCTTCGCCTAGGTAGTTCCACCTCATGTGTTTAGTCTTCTTGGTAGCAATACACACTTGAGCGACGTTGCGCGCTGGGCTACGCTGTTCGCTGACAAGGAGTTTTTATAGCGTCACGTATCAGTGAACTGCCTGGGTTGTCGGATTTGGTTTTTGTCGACCCGTTAAAAAGTCAAAATATGTAGTATACAGTTGACTGCTGCGGTAGTGCAATATGAGCATGCCACACCGCGGCAGTTGTTTTATATAGCGTCGCGTCGCGCAGATGTGATTGAGTCTTTAAGATTGATGACATTTCTTACTAATATGTTGTTTTAAAAAAAATTAAGCCAGCAAACAACTTTCAGGTAAATCAATCTTTCCAAACATTTTCAAACTAAAAGAACTCACTTTTGAGAGTCGTCAGTGGCAAATTCGTACATCCATCCCAACTTAGCCGAACAGTTCTTGCACATTACGTCGCGCACCATATGACGTCCCGTCAGCATTACACGATCCTGCACGTTGCTGTACGTTAAATTGACAACACGCTTGAAAAGGTACGCTCTTCCTAAAAGCACATTTAACGAAATATGTTGAATTTTCTATACAAATGTGGGTTCTTTAACGCAAGTTTTATCCAGGAAAACACAAACCCGTCGCTCCAGTGAACCGGGTGCTAATTAATTCCGTCTTATTTGTCAAGTTCGCGTCACAGGCATGGCAGGAAAATAGCTTTACACCTCCCATATGCTCCAGGAAAGTTCTGCCCATTTCTTAATATTTCCGTGATTCTTGGCACACAGTCGCGTACTTTCACACTTATCTTCAAATTTTTTGGACAATTCAAGCCCTTTTTAGTGGGAATTCAATCAATTATGACCGCTTTGAGTACTTTTCCACTGCCGTACTTGTCACGTATCAGCTGTTCTTTGTTTTCAGTTTCTGCTTTTCTCTCTCAAAAACTACCGAGTAGGGGAAAAGTGCGACTAAACTCGTTAAAGCCTGGGATAAAACCACCGCGAGCGTGCGTCTGTAAATTGTCAAGTCAATTTCATGCAACACCGAGCGAGAATCCCGAATTGATTTGACAGTTCGAACTTAATGCTCGTTCTTTTGAATGGAATCCCTAGTACCCTCACGTAAAGCGCGAAACACAACAGCGGAATGAATTTGACAGTGGGAGAGCTGTCAAATGAAGTTCATTAACCGGACTTTATGCAGCAATTTACAACAAGTCCAACGCCTAATGCGACACGCAGAAATTTTCGGAAAATTGAACTTTTGGGATGCGTGGCAGATAATAGTCTTTCATTTTCGACGATTATTTTTGAATGTAATTAATGCATTCGTTTTGAGAACTGCGGAAGGTACTATTTGCGTTGCAAGTGCTAATTGTTAACGTAATTTGCATTACTCCCGTCACTTGCATTCATAAAAAAATAAATTTAAGGAGGTATGCACTCTCAGTGGCATTAAATGTATAATTTTAATAACATAAAATATGTGCGCAGGTCAATTATCCGTGGACTGAATTGCGAGATTGCATATAATCTTCAAGTTTCTACAATTAGCGTATGCGTCTTCCTACATTTCATTTTACTAAATTCGTAAAATTAAATGCCACAAAAAGTGCACATACCTCTGGCTTAAATTCCATTTTTATGAATGGAGGCGACGAGGCTGATGCACTTGCAACGCAAATAGTGCCTTCCGCAGTTCTCAAAACGAATTCATTCAAATTAAGTATATTCAAAAGGAACAGCCGAAAACGAAATGCGTCGCTAAATTGCAAATGGCGTAATCTGTCATCACAACGAACCTCGCCGACGTGCAGCGAACTTTGCCAACCTGAAATCTTGATTGCACATTGAAACTGTGTAGGGATCGGAGCTCGTCTCATGCGCACTACGCACGCATCTTAATTATGATTCCTGCTTAAGCTGCATTAGGTTCAGCGCTTAGTTGCCACCAAGGCGCTCCATTGACGATTTCGACTAGCCTCAGATGCTTCCCGTCATGCCAAGCTCAAAATACAGTAAGATACCTGCGTAGTGCGCACGAGACAAGCTATGATCTTCACGTAACTTCAATGTCCGATGAAGATTTCAGGTCGGCAAAGTCCTTCATACAAATCCATGGAATGAACTTCATTTGACAAATCTCTCGCCGCGCACGCATGCATAGAGCCTGTGTTGTACGACTACTTACGGATGTTGGTATATCCTCCTAGTCGACATTGTGAATTGACAGCTCTTTTGTGAATGGAGAAACTGTTGTATGGAAATTCATCGCTGTGGAGTACTGGAAGAGATTGAATCGTAGAAGTGATTGTAATTTCAAAGAATCTCAGCTTGCAGTTTCATGACAGTACAACACCTGGAAAGCCGTTAACCCCATCCATTTGACATGCGTTTCAAAAATGTCTTGTGACTATCAATTTCACCGCTGTCGCGAGCATGGCCACCGTGAGCGCTTAATCCAACGCCGCAATTGAGAGCACGGCTATTTAGCGCTCGAGACGTCCTACGCCTGCAAGACCGTTACATTTAGTGTCTGTGGAGTAGTAGAAGCCCACAGTAGATCTAATAGCCTGCACCCACAATAAAATGCCCTGATTGCAGCTTATCCGTACACATCATAGGCCCTAAACAAGGACATTTGATTGAACGTCGTGGTCTCTTTCAGATTTGTATATTTTTGTATTTTGAAACGACAAGAAAAATTTTTGAATGAAAAAAGACATTTGAATGACATCCATCGTGGACAGCCTCAAGCAAATTCTATTCGGAAACAGCGAATATGATAGTTTCCTTCATGAAATCCAAATTCATTTCAAAAGTTAAAAGTTGAAGGTGTCTGTTTCATTGTTTACTTCAATGCAAATAAAAAGTAAACGAAGGTAGTACAACGAACGTAAGTTTTGAGAGATAATTGAATCGGAAATTTTATTTGGGATCGTTTGATAATGAATCAAAATTTATCTTAAATTAATTTCACTCTTTATTCATATTTGTCTTTTTTAAATACTAAAGCTTACAACTATACGCATGTAGAACAGAAGAACAAAACCGTTACCACATAAGTGTGTGGTGTGTGTGCCTAATGGATATAACTCCTCTTAGTCTATGCCCCTTACACATGCACTGAACATTATTTCATAGCTCTCAGATGGATACTAGTGAAAGATGAGAATGATAAAAGCAGGAGGGCAAACACGAATTAAAATTTTATTGCTTTTGTATAACTATGCTCTGATGTTTTGTTTTAGGATATATGTCCGATGGGAAACAAAAAGACTCAGTACATGTATTATGTAGCATAAGTAAGAAAAAAAAAACACATTTGAAATTTTTAATTATTATTATAATTCCAACATAAAAATGCTGTAGATTTAGGGACAAATGCTTTTTGATGGGAGGTGCATCCTTCTGATGTTCGTGCTGAATGTTCAAGTCAGTATTTGTTGGCGATGTATTTTCTATGGGGAATGGAGCTAAACGATGAATAGGTCGGGATAAGATATTGGAAACAATTTTGATGTCAACAACTCGCACCGTGTCGTTGCCATCTGATGACCGGTACGTTCATCCTTGATAATGACAATTCTGTGGATCGGAATATTTGGCGTTGTTTTTTCCAGCGGTAGCGGAGTTGTAAAAGGTGCAGATACACATTGGATCAGCCTTGCCAGAATTCTCGCTTGATGTTATTTAATTGATGCCAATCTGTTGTTAAACCCCTTTTCCTTGGTTCTTCTTCTTTTTCTTCAGCCTTTGTCCCGTTCACAAGCGGGGTCGGCTCGTCGTGATCGGCTTCGCCATTTGGCTCTATCGAATGCCTGATCTGGGTGCAATCTCGAGGCTTTCAAATCCTCATCCAGCGTATCAAGCCACCGTTGCTTAGGTCTGCCTTTTGGTCGTTTACCATCGACTTCGATGTTCAGACGAATCTTTGCAAGTGAATTCTCGTTTGCACGAATTGCGTGACCATACCATCGAAGACGCCTCTCTCGCAACTTTTCCTTGGTTGTGCGTTCGAATCTACTTGTGCCCTTAGCGGTTCTTCAATGATGAAATGGCCTGGTGTTAAAGCTGCTAGATCATTTGGATTTTAAGGTAGTGGCATCAAAGGTTAAGTATCGCTTCAATTTCAGCAAGAATCCTTTCTAGCATTTCATGAGTCAAGGTTGTTGGTTCTGTATTTTTTCTTTACCAGATCTTTAGCACTCTCACCTGTAGCTTCACTGAGTCTTCCGAAATGCGGTGTTCTGGGTGGTATGAACTGGAAGCCAATGCCTTTTTCGATGCATTGTGAAATGATAGTATTTTGAGGCAACTCTGAATGAAGTGACTCCTTGAGCTCCTGCTCCTTGCATCCACGAAATTTGTCGCTTTGTCACAGTTTGCAAATTGGAGACAAGCTCCAAGCGCACTGCTTTTGATGCAAAACAGCAGAACACCGCTAGGTATGTTTTTCGAGGTCACTTTCGCCTGATGTTTAAGTGGTAATAAACTGGACCGGAAAAATCGACTTCGGTATTTGTGAGTGGCCGTGCTGATTGCACTCTTGGTGTAGGTACATTTGTTAAGTAAGCAGTCTAGGATTAGCTCTGCATTTAATACATTTATGCGCAAGTGATTTTTTCAGGGTCTTGCCCTTCATGGGCCAAAAGTTTCTCTCGTTATTGTGAGGAGACCTTGGGGACCTATGTGCGCATGACTTTTGTGAATGTCTTATAGTATCAATTTGGTTATACCATCTGAAGATGGTAATAACATGGGGTGTTTACCTTCCAGCCGGCGTCCAAATCTTAGAAAGCCGTGTACATCCAGAAATGGAGTGAAAAGGCTCAACGCATTGGAAGAATGAAGATGCAGGTGCTTATGTTCTTAACAAATTTCCCCCTGCAAGTTCTCCCATTGTATGGCGTTGATAATACATCGTAAGTCATGCATGGTGCCGCTCTTCTTGGCTTAGCACCAAGTTCAGAGAAGATTGTTCCTGACGTGTCATCGTATTACGAGTATAAAACGTAAACGGTAGTAGTATCTAACTGTGTTCGGAACATTGTGACCGTATACATGGTGTAGTATGACTACGTCTTTCACGGCTTCCACTTCTTCTCGAAACATTAATCACTTAGTGTGCAATTTCATAGGTAACATAAAGTCGCATCACAATCGAATTTTAGCTCACATACCGTCTAAAGGAATATTTTCACTGTTGTGACAACAGGGGCAACGAATCCCAGTGGATCGAAGATGTGGAAAATGTAAAAACTGATAGTGCGTTTTGTGACTGCCTTCGTTATGTTGATGCGATTGTAACTTTGAAATCATCCGCTCTTGGTATCCATGTCAATTCCACTAATCGTCTCCTCCCCCCGTCCCCTTATTAAGGTCTAATAGTGTTGTGGTTGTATTTATTTTAAAAACCGTTCGTTTTTTGCACTCCATTTTCTCAGTCTGAATCAGGCTTGCGCGAGTAGTATGTTGAGCTCCGACTGAGTATTCGATAATTCCGGAATACTGCTGCCTCCAATCAATATGTCATCGACATAGCAATTTTGGAGTATTGCTTTTGATGCATACGGATATTTGGATTGTCCTTCCTTTCACAAAGCGTTTAGTCGCAAGGTATGGCGCTGATCTTGTCCCATATGGGAGTGTATTCAGTTGATATTGTCGTAAGGCATATCATTGCTACGCCTGCAGAGAATTAGTTATAAGTTTCTGTCTTCTGGGCACAGTTCAATCAGACGATACATCTTCTCGATGTCTGTTGCCATGACATATCTCGGTTGCCCGAAACAGAAGAATTGAAAATAGTTCGTCTTGGACGGTTGGACCCTAGAGAAAGATGCCGTTGAATGCGTCGTTGTGGCTAGTTTTGGCTGATGCATCAAACACGACTATAACCTTCGTCGTGGTACTACCTGGGTTGATGACGCAGGTAAATAGTAATGAATCCTAGGAACGTTTGTTATTTCCTGGATGTGACCTAAAGCTAGATACTCTTCCATAAATTTGATACATTCCTTTTGTGACTTCGGTTGACGTACTAGTTGCGCTTTAAAGCATGGAATCTAGAAATACCGGATTCGTGACGAAAGGCACAGAAGCTTCATACCAGCCTTTTGCAGTTCGCTTTGTCCACCGAATGTAATGTGCTTCGCATTGTTTCTCACTGGGAAACAAGTGTTGTTTAACTGATGATTTCGTCACTGCTAATGATTCCACTAATTCCTTCTGCAAAAATGCAACTTAGCGAGGTATTCTGAAGGGTAGGAAAGTTGTCGCCTAACCGTATTTGACTTATCAACAATAGTTGGTAATAAAATTCTACACCAAGAAGTAGGTCTACTCGGTCAAGTCGATAGAAGTGAGGATTAGCCATCTGTATGTTGTTTGGAATCTGCCATTTGCTAATATAAATTTGTCTTGAAGGTTGTGGAGAAATTATGTGAGGCAGTATGAATGCTTCTACTTTTGCTGAGAATGCTGTCGCCTGCGATTTTAACAAGAAAATCATTCGTGCTGTGGTGTACTTGCGTCCAATGCCTTGAACGTTAATATCGCTCAATTGCTGTTTTATTTGGGGTTTCTTGCAAAATCGCTTTGACAGGATGTTGATTTGGGATCCCGAATCCAGCGTTAATCTACAATTGATGGCGATGTCATTATTGCATTATATGTGAACAAGAACTGTGCCTAGTATCATATATTTGGCACTTAGCTGCACTGTTCTAGTAGCTAACGCCGCGCTTCAGCCGTTGATTGTTTATTTGTGGTGACGATAGTGGGAAAAGAACTGTCGATACAGTGAGATAAAAAACTTTTCGTAAGAAAACTAAGAGCGAGAAGAAAAACAAACCATAAGAGTGAGAGTTCGATAGTCTGCTCTAACGTTTATTATTACTTTTTATACACTCATTTTTATGTCATACAACAAAACAAAAATTAAAAGAAGAAACAACTACTAAGTTGAAAATCTGTAATTGTTAATCTACTCTGTCTGCATCAATAATAATGGTAAAATAAAAACAACTTTGATATATAATGTCTCCATCCGTCAACTTTCCAGTGAAGTATTCACTGTCGGAAATGAGGTATAAAGCCAATTGTAGAGTGATTGAAGGTCGGTTATGCTTTTACTAGAGTTATAACCGATACGCAGTATATTTATGGATAAAAATCAAAGGAGTTTGTCATTTATAGAATTATTATACTATTAGTTAATTTACTATGCACTTCATTTTGTCCAAAATGTTAAACGGTCCAAATTACTTCTAATTAGACACCTGATTGGCGTCAAATATTTTGACGATGTCTACCCATCTGGTAATACAGCATAATTCGTTTTATAAGCTTTTGTTATTCTGGTACTATTCCCGGGCTCACCCATAAAAGCTGCGTCCCGTATGGCACTCGCGACCCTCGTGGAGTCAGTGCTGACTTAGCATTCGCTACATGGCTTTACAAAGGAAAAGAGACGTAGCTAGAATGAGTTCCGGGTAGCACTTACACTATTTTCGACCGCACTTAGCTCACAATGATCTACAGTGAACGTGAAAATTAAGTGCGCAATTTACTTGGAACCTTTACCCACTCTAATTCTGTACATTACGAAGCGATGTTGAGAAATATTTCATTTTTTTATAAAACGGTACTGTAAAGCAGTCAACAGAGAAACAAAGTTTTTAATTTATTTCACAACCACAAAAGCAATGCTGGCGCTTCGGGTATAAATGTTTTGTCTTCATTTTATATAAGAAACTTTCTGCGTACATTTTTCCATTCGTATATGCCTGAAAAAAATATTCCTTTATATTTCTTTCAAACTACAAAATATGCATACATAATTACAGACGTAGACATTTTGTTCACCCTAAACAAACAAACGCTATACTTACACATGCAAGTTTATAAATGCTTCTTTTTTTTCTTGCGTTTGTTCCATTCACAAACGGGGTCAGCTCGTCGTGATCGATTTCGCCATTTGGGTCTATCGAAAGCCTAATCGCGGAAGTTTTACCAACAAGTCAGCAGGATGAAGCCTTATACACCACGATGCTCATCCTGCCACGACAAAGAGGGAAATCTGATTTCCGAGAGAATAAGCATATTGGAGCGACGGGTTGAGTACTTTGATAAGCTACTGAACAACCAGAACATCGGCGAGTTGGGGGTCCCGCCAACTCAAGACGACGGACAAATACTGCCACCACCAAGTATAGGAGAAACAGTCCGTGCAATTCATCGGCTTAAAAATCATAAGTCGCCAGGAGCCGATGGAATTACAGCCGAATTAGTTAAATATGGAGACGACCAGTTACACCAAGTGGTTCATTAACTTGTACTCAAGGTATGGGACAGTAAATCAATGCCTGACGATTGGCAACGAGGCATTATCTGTCTCATACATAAAAAGGGAGACATCACACAGTGCAGCAATTATAGGGGTATCACGTTGCTGAGTACCATCTATAAGATATTCTCCGCTATCTTGTTGGCCCGGATAGCCCCATACGCCCAGAACATCATTGGCTCATGCCAAAGAGGCTTCACTCCAGGCAAATCAGTAACAGATCAGATTTTCTTTCTGTGGTAAGCGATGGAAAAGTTGTCAGAATATGGACAACAGTTTCACCATCTATTCATCGACTTTAAAGCCTCCTATGATAGCATAACCAAGGTAAAACTGTACACGGCCACGAGAGAATTCGGTATCCCGACGAAATTAATAAGACTGACTAGGCTGACCCTGACCAATGTCCGAGGCCATATAAAAGCAGCAGGATCACTCTTAAGACCATTCGACATCAACAACGGTCTACGACAAGGGGAGACCCTCGAGAAAGTGATCCGCGATGCTGAGGTAAATGCAAGAGGTACGACCCTCTATAAGTTCATCCAACTACTGGCCTATGCTGACGATATTGACATCATGGGAAGAACCACCCGAGACGTACAAACTGCCTTCATCCAGATCGAGCAGGAGGCGCGAGATCTTGGACTGCACATCAATGAAAACAAGACAAAATATATAGTGGCAACGTCAGTACCGAAAACCAACCAACCAACAACATCAAACCGCACTGGTCAAGCGGGAAGAATAAAGATACAGACTACAACTTTCAGACCGTTGATAATTTCTCCTATCTAGGATCGAAAATCACAACCGATAACAGCTACGATGTTGAAATTCGCGCACGGTTGTTGTCAGCCAAGAGAGCCTATTTCAGCTTGCAAAAAAAATTGCGAATTCTTGGTCCCGTTCGAGAGAAGAATCCTCTGAAGAATTTGAGGATGGACGATTCCGTAGCCTACATAACGATGAAATCTATGAGCGATACCATGACCGTCCGGTTGTGGATAAAATCCGGCTCAATAGGTTATGGTGGGCGAGTCACTTAATCCGTATTGATGAGGATGATCCCACCCGGAAAGTCTATAAGGGCAATATCTATGATGGAAAAGAAGACGAGGCAGACCCAGCCTAAGATAGAGCGATGGCGTAGGTCAGGACGCCAGACAGCTTTTAGGGATATCGAATTGGTGGACCTCGGCGCAAAACAGGGATGTCTGGAGTTCCTTATTAAGGCAGGCCTAGACCGGATACCGGTTGTTGCGCCGTTGATGATGATGAATTGCACGGACTGTTTCTCCTAAACTTGGTGGTGGCAGTATTTGTCCGTCGTCTTCAGTTGGCGGGACCTTCAACTCGCCGATGTTCTGGTTGTTCAGTAGCTCATTAAAGTACTCAACCCATCGCTCTAATATGCCCATTCTGTCGGAAATCAAATTTCCCTCTTTGTCTCTGCAGGATAAGCATGGAGGTGTATAAGGCTTCATCCTGCTGACTTGTTGGTAAAACTTCCGCGCCTGGTGCGGTTGCTCCCTGTACTTTTCTAGTTCATAGATTTGTTGGTTCTCCCAGGCTTCCTTTTTCCGTCTGTGAAGTTGCTTCTCCGCTCGCCGGAGTTCGTGATAAGTCTCTGCGCGTGCCTGCATTCTTTGAGAGTGCAACGTTACTCGGTATGCGGCATTCTTCCGTTCCGTTGGTAGCTTACATTCATCGTCAAACCAGCCGTTCCGACTCCTTTTGCGGCTGGGGCCAAGTATCTTCGTGGCCGTATCCATGATAACGTTCTTCAGGTGATTGTGAAGATCATTTGTTGATGCTTCATCTCCAGGTTCTCTGTTGACTGCGGTTATTGCGGCATCCATTTTCCTCTTATAGTTGTGGCGGAGGGTTGTGTTGTGGATGGCTTCAGTGTTCACTCTCACCTGATTGTCAGAGGGGATTCTAGGTGGTATTGTTATTCGAGCTCTGAGCACCATGCCAACGAGATAGTGATCCGAGTCTATACTGGCCCCCCTATATGTTCTGACATTCATCAAAGCTGGAGGTGGCGGCGTTCGATCAACACGTGGTCAATTTGGTTGAAAGTGGCCCCGTCCGGAGAGGGCCACGTATGTTTGTGGACCGCTTTCCGCGCAAACCAGGTACTTCCAACAACCATTTCGTGTGACCCTGCTAATTGAATAATCCGCAGTCCGTTATCATTTGTTTTTTCGTGTAAGCTATGGGAGCCAACGTATCGCCTGAATACGAGTTCCTTCCCTACTTGGCTGTTAAAATCCCCAAGTATGATTTTAATATCATATCTGGGACAGACTTCGAGGGTTCATTCTACTGCCTCTTGGAAGGTATCCTTCTCCGACTCTGCAGCCTCCTCCTCCGATAGCAGCAGGTTTCATTTTTTGGCTGACTAAGAAACCTACTCCGAGCACATGGTTTACTGGATGACCGCTATAATATATGGTGTAGTGGCTCTTCTCCAGGAAACCGGTCCCTGTCCATCGCATCTCTTGCAACGCTGTTATATCAGCCCTATATTGGGACAGGGTATCGGCTAGCTGCTCATCAGCTTCATCTCTATACAGGGTGCGCACGTTCCATGAGAAAATGCGCAAATCGTTGATCCGTTGTCGTTGCTGGGTCCGTCGTTTTAAAGTCCGTCCTGTCCGAGGCTCCTGTTGTGGCTTCGTAACAAGTTGTTTTCCGTGTAGGGTTGTCAGCCCTACCCAACCCCCAACCTAGAGGACCAGTTGGTACAATTTCCCGTTTTTAGGCGCGGGAGACTCGCCTTCATCCTTCTCCGTCTGCAGTTTTTCGTTAAGAAAGAGCTCCCAGCGGTCACCACGTGGAGGTGGAGATAGGGTTTGGTAGTAGAGCTGTTGGTGCTGGTTCAGCAGGCATTTCCCAGGTTTTATGCTCCATCGTGGGTACTAATCCACGTTTCGCCCTGGGACCTATACTACCCTTTGACCACCAGTTAAGATGTAACATAAAATCAAACAAATCGTTGAGGATATAATAATTAGCAATTCGCTGAATATCGCATTAATTCCTTTGTGTTTATAAAGGTTAAATTAAATTATGTACACATAAAAATAAAAGATTGATCCACCAAATTCTAATTAACCTATTTTTGAAAGATGAGATAGATATATAATATTTTTATGTTTATATCTGCACATTGAGCAAGTGTATTATTACCTTACCAAGCCGCATGCATTTTTCATAAAGTTTGTTTTATTGCATTACAAGCTTTTGGTCTCAAAAACGACGGTGCCACAGCAATTGCTAATGATAACCGGAGGCATGTAGACAATTAGAAAGAAGTCGGGATACCGGAAGTTGGACGCTTCGGGTATAAAGGTTTTTTGTTCCTCTTATCTGAGAAAATCTCTATGCATGATTAGACATTCGCACATAGTTAAGAATTAAAACCATTCCATCATATTTGACTAAACTTAAAGATACATAAATAATGTGTTCATCGAAAATAAATAAACATATCTATACCGATGTATAGATATATATGTGCGCATCTCAATTGATCAAACGCATCTTCACGCATTTCCAATTTACTCCGTGCACAAAAGGTATGCTTTTGTATACATGTTATGTACATAAATTAAAAACCGCTGGTAACCAGGTAGACACATATCTACTACATTGGTTACAACCCGCAAGCTTTATTAGCACATACACATCATATTGTTTTGCTTCAGCCTTTGTCCTGTTCACAAGGGGGGTCGGCTCGTCGTGATCGATTTCGCCATTTGGTTCTATCAAATCCCCTGATTTGGATACAATCGCGAGGCTTTTACATCCTCATCCAGCATATCCTCCGTTGTTTCGGCTGGCCTTTTGGTCGCTTACCATCGACCTCAATGTTCAAACCAATTTTGGCAAGTAAATTTTCGTAGGCGCGAATTACGTGCCCATATCACGCAATTTTTCTACGATCGATGCAGCCCCATGTCGATCGCGGATATCCTCATTTCGAATTTGATTAACAAGTGTGACGCCACTAGCCCAACGCAACATTTTCGTCTACCTCAAGTAATTGACTTCGATATGCAGTGAAATAAAAAAATTCCCGCCGTTCATAGAGGGTCAGTTTATATGATGATGACGCCATACACGTCTTGGGGTGCAATAAATTTACCTGAAAAGCGAAACTTTGACCTTCCATAATTTTGTTAATGATAGTTGCCTTCAAGCTTTTCAAAAATATGTCCCATATTATCGCCTAAGCTGATATCAAATTTTGTACTTCTAGAATTAACTTAAGGGTATATATGGTAGTATACTATTATCATCTTTATTTGTGCAGATATCGAAACGGGATGTATTTCGAGGCCTAAATTTCCTATAGAAGCATCACTGGGATTTTTTTCAGATTTTTCGGTTCAATAAATTCTGAAAACGAGGCCTATTTCCCTTTTTGGGGGACACTTGTTTACCCCTATCTCCCCTATATTTCACCCAATATCAGAAATAAGATCAGTTCCGAATAGTACTAATGGAACCTTTTCATGCGATATCCCACATGACTATCTTCGATTAAAAAATGTACACTTCCTTTTCGCATGGAAGGGAAGCCTCCTTAAAACTCTTTACCAAGCGGCGCCCCTTGCTGGATGTGAAGGGACGCACAGACCATACCTTTCCATCAAATTTCCTGACAATCGGTTCAGCCGTTTCCGAGTAAATCGTCTGCAACAGACAGACAGACAGACATTGAATTGATTTTAATAAGATTTCGTTTAACAGAAAAACCGGAGGCATATTTGCACTTAAGCTAGAAAATGCATTAAGTGCGCTAATTTGTAAGGGCATAGCCTAAGGCAAGATATCGGCTGGCCGAGACAACGGTGGATATGCCGCCATTACATCAAGATCAGGCATTTGATAAAATAAAATGGGCAAAGCAACGAAAGAATGTCGCATACCGAGTAATGTTGCATTCTCAAAGAACGCGGGCACGCCCAAAGACCTACCAAGACCTACGTCGAGCGGAGAAGCGGCTTCACAGCCGGAAGAAGGAAGCCTGGGAGAACCAACAGTTCTGTGAAATCGAAAAGTACCGGGAGGAACCGCACCAGGTGTGAAAGCCTTACCAACAAATCAGTAGGCTGAAACCCTATACACCTCGATGCTCATCCTGCCGAGACAAAGTGGGAAATCTGATTTCCGAATGAATCGGCATATTGGAGCGATGGGTTGAGCATTTTGATGAAGTGATCAACAACCAAAATATCGGCGAGTTGGAGATCCCGCCAACTGAAGACGACGGACAAATACTGCCACCAGCAAGCATATAAGAAACAGTCCGTGCAATTCATCGGCTTAAAAACCACCAGGAGCCGATGGAGTTGCAGCCGAATTGGTTAAATATGGAGGCGACCAATTACATCAAGCGGTTCATCAACTCATGCTCAAATTATGGGACAGCGAATCAATGCCCGAAGACTGGCAACGTGGCGCCATACACACACAACATAATTGGCCCATACCAAAGAGGCTTCACTCCAGGCAAATCAGCAACAGATCAAATTTTCTCTGTGCGGCAAGCGATGGAAAAACTGTTGGAATATGGACATCAGTTGCACCATCTATTCATCGAATTTAAAGCCGCCTATGATAGCATAACCAGGGTAAAACTGTACACGGCCATGAGAGAATTCGGTATCCCGACGAAATTAATTTTTTTTTTTTTGGGGGGTAGGGTAGGTGAATGCATTTACGCACACAGTGTTGGACTCCCGATTCGGTACGTCGTCGGACTACCAACTAAACACTTCCCCATCGTCAGAGAGCTAGCCTGGAACCGTTTGTCACATTACTTCGGGCTAGTCCCCGAACTCTCCCGCCTTGCGGAGCCTTCAAATTAGGGAATTCCTTTCACCAACGGGAGGGGAAAGGAGGAAGGGAACTGTCAGTTCAAATAACCCCTTGCCACCCGGCTCCTCTACCGGTCGAGTTCTATCTTCTTAGCAACGAGAAGGGCCCGAACATAATGGGCAACACGGTTCCACCTGTCAGCAGTCCTCAGCATCTCTTCAACAATGTTGTCTGAAAAGAGAACCTCTGTGTTTAAATAGAGCTGCTGACGAACCCCATCCCACCTTCCACAAGGAAAAAAAGTGTGGTGGGCGTCGTCCACAACTCCATTGCAAAACACACAATCCGGAGAACGCGCCTTTCCAATCTTGTGCAGGTAAGACTGAAAACTTCCATGCCCACTTAAAAATTGGGTAAGGAAATAGTCAGTCTCACCATGCTTCCGATTCAGCCACGCACCTAAGTTGCCGATGAGCCGCGCAGTCCATCTGCCTCTAGTTTCATTTTGCCACGAGAGCTGTCACTCGTCTAGAGTGCGTTGCCGTTCTTCGCGAACAACCACCTTCCTTGGCTCATCTTCCTTGCGCTTGTATATGGCCTGACGCTCCTTAGCAAGAAGGGCCACGGGGATCACTCCCGCGATCACCATCACCACCGGTTCAGAGACAGTGCGGTACGCAGACGCCACCCGCAAAGCTCCCCGTCTCTGTACTTGCGCGAGGCGTTTACGATATACCTCCTTGTTAAGAGCGCCAGCCTATACCTCTGCGCCGTAGTGCAGGACAGACTGCGTTGAACTCATCAGGAGACGTCACCTAATAGACGTAGGACCCCCAATGTTTGCCATTAGCCTACTTGACGCCGAAAATTCAGCGGCAGCCTTGTTCGCTGCTGCTTTGATTTGCTCAGAAAAGCTCATCTTTGAGTCAAGAGTCAACCCGGGGTACTTTACCGCTGATTTTGACTCGATTATCGACTCGCCGAACGATATGGGATGCAGGGTCGGAATTCTCTTTTTAGTCAGGATGATTACTTCGGTTTTTTCCAGTGCAAGGCTGAAACCATGAGTAGTCATCTATCCGCTTACCCGTCGCATCAATATGCCGAGTCTGCTTTGCGCCTGTTCGACAGTGCGTCCAGCAACAAGCGCTGCGACATCATCTGCATAGCCGACCAGGCGCGACTCTTCTGGCATGTCGAGTTTAAGTAGACTATCATAGGTAGCGTTCCAGAGGTCCTTAGGATGGATCCCTGTGCTACCCCCGACGTGACCTCCATCCACCTTTGACCCTCTAGTGTTTCATAGAGCAGGGAGTGGTTCCTCGGATAGTCCCTCAATATCCGTAAGAGATAGTTCAATGTGCTGAAAGTATTGTCTAGTGTGCCTAGAATGTCTTTCCATCTTACGTAATTAAAGGCGTTTCTGATGTGAGTTCGGTGGCTATGTGATTTTGCTCGTCGAATGGCGTCCACGACCTGCATGACAACCTCAATTGTCGATCTCCCTGCCCTAAAACCAAACTGCCGGGGAGATAAATCTTCGGCAGCGCGTATCGCTTCAGCGAGTCTACTTCTGATGAGCTTTTCGAGCACTTTCCCAGCAGTGTCAAGCATACTTAGTGGGCGGTATGAAGACAATTCGGGGTCGCCTTTCCCTTTATGGATCAGCGCAAGCCTCGCAACCTTCCAACGAGCAGGGAAAATGCCCTCTTTCAGACAAGCGTTGAATGCGCCGAGCAGTAGGTCTGGCCGGTGTTGGAATACCAGTGTGTATACCTCTGCTGGAACACCATCGGGTCCTGGCGCCTTCTTGTTTTTCAGAGAGAGGACTGCCTGTTCCAACTCTTTTATTGAGAAAAGTGGACAGTCCTCTGTGCTCTCCGCGCCGACGTCATTATCCCATACGGGGTGCGGAGGGAAGAGTGCCCTTACAATGCGGTCCATCTACTCGGCCTTAAGTCCGCAGAGCCCCGATTTTTCGGGTTACAAGTTTGTAACCGAGTCCCCACGGATCCCCATTCACCTCGTCGACCAGATTTTGCCAGCAGCGAGCTTTGCTCTTGCTTATTGCGCTGCGGAGTCTCCTTTTGCTGATCTCCATCATTAAGGTGCATGCCTCCTCCTGGTCGCCTAGATGTTGTGTTAAGCGGCGGAGCCTGTGAGACTCGTTCCGGAGCTCTGCGATTTCCACTGTCCACGAATACATGGGAGGTTTGCCGCGCCTCGATGTCTTCCTGGGCATGTTGGCTCCGCAGACCGTCGGCGTCGTTATCAGGTTCATTACTGAATTTACGTGTCAGCTGCGGCGCCACCGCCTCCAGGAGTACCCTCCAGCGTAGCCCCACCTGTTCCCAGAGTTTCGACAAACTTCCCGGTGTTCACTTTCGCGACGTTCCATGCACAGAAAGATCGCCGGGGTGGCGCAAACCGAGAGTTTCTGTCCACCACTTCGAAAGCAATGTATTGGTGGTCACTTGCCCCACTTGCTCCACAGCGAACAGCGCTAGCAACTCGTGAGCGGTTGCACTCCGGTGAATATTGATTTGTAGGATGCGAATCATGTTGACCGTGTCCTAGCCCTTTCCAGTTCTGCTCTGAAAACTGGATACCGCCCCGATCCCGCAGTGTGCGTAACGCTCTCATCAGTCGCGACACGGTTCCTGCATAGGACGCAGCTTTCCTTTTCATTGCAGCTGTTCGCTTTATGGCCTGCCTGACCGCATTTACGGCATGTTGCCCTTCTGTCAGGTTCCCAATAGTTTGCAGATGTGTGTCCATAATCCAAACATCTGTCACATTTGATTGGGGTGGCCCGGATTCGTATCCTACACACTATCTAACCAATTCTTATTTTTCCGCTGTTTAGAAGCTTCCTCGCGGATCGCTCGGCAACTTTCACCACAACGAGTTTTTGGCCTCGGGAGTTCGCGGAGGTGATACCAATCCGAACATTCGCGTTTGATAGCCTCTTCTACTTCGTTCTTTTCCGTCAGACAGTCGGATTTACAAAACAGACGTGGCTTCCAGGCTGGAAACCAAAGCTTTTTCTCCCAGAAGCCCCTTGACTGCTTTATAGAACGTGACTTTATTTATAGTCTTCGGGCCTAGTTCGACTAAGACTCCACCACCCTTCGTTTTACGAATGGAAGACACTTCTACTCTGTTGTCTTCGGGTTTAATCTTGTAACGGATTTCGCTGAGGATTTCTGCAAAAGTCTTACTTTCCGTCGGCTTAATAAGCGAAGCTGGTGGTCTAGTCCTCCTTCGTCTCCCCACCTTTTCTTTTGGTGCTCCGTCCTTCGTGTCCGCCTTAGTTTTAGGCAGAGGTTTTTCTGATGACGCGACTTGTTGTTGTCTTTTGTTCTTCTTTGCCTTCTTCTTTTCAGCCCTGGAGAGTATCTGAGTGAAGTCTCCTTCAGATGTCCCTTCCTCCTTTCGTTTTTTACCAAGTTTCCTCTGCTGTCAGCGATCCGTTTGATACTGGTGGTGTTTTCGTCGGGAAGAGCGGTTGTTTCTGCTTCCTACGGATTTTGTCTTACTTTCCATGTTCGCCTATAGTATGAAATCCTGTCCAGGAGCTCCTCCAGTTCCATTAGCCCGTTTTTCACCCCCTTGGCGACGTTTTTCTGGAGGAACGTCGCAGATCGCATGTGCTTCACAACTGCTGTGCATTTCTTAATAAGCCTTTCCTCTTCAGCTTGCGCCAGAGTAGTCGACAGTCCTCCCACTCGGCTTATATTCGAAA
Source organism: Hermetia illucens (assembly GCF_905115235.1). Lineage (NCBI taxonomy): Eukaryota > Metazoa > Arthropoda > Insecta > Diptera > Stratiomyidae > Hermetia > Hermetia illucens. The sequence goes on along the minus strand of NC_051853.1, from coordinate 116,596,632 downwards.
CCATTTGATTAGTTTCGGCAATTTCCACTATGCCTCTTTCTGCAATTATAGCACTGGGGTACGGTCTGGGTTCCTATCTGCGTTGCAGGTGCCGCATCACTTTCCGAGTCTTTCTCCCCGTCTGCGCGTCCCGATGTCTCGTCGGGTATTTCAGCCCTTCTTGCATCCTTCGCTGGGCGCTGGGGCGAACGGCGCATTTTCGTGCTGCGAATAAACGCAGCCAGCTCAATCTCCATTTCCACTATCTCCTCGTTTCGTTTGTTTTTATTCTCCATTTGAATTGTTACCAGCGCATCGTGTGCAAGGGAGCAGGCCGCAATAGTCAGGAACGGGTATACCCTCGAGGACACAGCCCCTACCCCAGTTCCCTGAGGCCTGTCCTACGCTTAGCTGATCCCGGAATTCACGGACGGATCAGCGCTCGCTCGGGGCAACGCGGTCTACTAACACCGGTTCAATGCACACTACCCAACCAGGGTCCCGAAGGGGCTGGCTCCTGATACACGCCACAACTACCACCTTGGCAGAGCTAGGCTCACATCACCCCATCGGCTCCGGGGACTCCCAGCGGGTCCCAGCGTGTATCGGTCATTTGCAGTTCGCTCTTCACCGAGAAACTTCCTCGAGGCTACTAACTAGGACGTAAGTATTATGCCAGCTAGGGAGTCAGAACTACTTGCTCGGGGACGCCACTCCCCGTATCGTAAACGATCCGTGAAGGATCGTTGACGATCCCTGCGGACGAAATTAATAAGACTGATTAGGCTGACCCTGACCAATGTGCGAGGCCAGATAAAAGCAGCAGGATCACTCTCATGACCATTCGACATCAACAATGGTCTACGACAAGGGGATGTCCTATCATGCGTCCTCTTTAACCTGGCCCTCGAAAAAGTGATCCGTCATACTGAGGTAAATGCACGAGGTACAATCCTCTTTAAGTCCACCCAACTACTGGCCTATGCTGACGATGTCGACATCAACAACCAGCCAATGACGCGGAGGTTCTACACTACAGAGGCATGGATCTCGTATCGAAGACAGTGCGGATCAAGACTGAAACCCATCAGGTCAGATTATTACCGGACAGGACTCTTCGGACTATATCATGGGTTGCAAGGACAACCGTTTTTTGCATTTCAATGCATAGTCCAGCCCTAAAATCGAGCGTTTTCAGCACTTTACGTATATTTTTCGGGACTAATCTCGTCGCTGAAATTACCACTGGGACTACTTCGATCTTTTGTCTGCTTCATATCGTCCGCAAAGGGGCCGTAGTTTCAACAGTGTTCCGGTCCAACAGTACCGCTACATCGATTATGAAGTACGTTCGTTCTTCCTTGAGAAGCAGAACTAGATTGGGTCTGTTGTGATTAACACAGACGAAGTTATGACGACTGGTGCACTCGGTACTGCTCAATATCCTGCACGCAGATGCTATGTACTGGATGGTCTCCTCTCCACAGTTGCATAACCTACAACTGGAGTTGGTGATTAAGGAGTCGTGAAGAATGTACCGTTTATAATTTTTTGTTGGGAGCGAAGCATCCTGAATTGAAGTTAGGAATATTTCGGTCTCATAGAAAAGTACACTATTAGTCAACCATTTGTCGATGTCAATGTTTGAAAACAACAAATTTTTATATGACCTCCGTGAATGGGTTTCTCTTTCCACATGTCGATCTTCTGTTGAACTGAAGTAACATTCGACATGGGATCCCATTCTCCGCTTCTCAAGTTCAAAAGAGATAATTTATTATCTACGATGACGGTAGCCTGGTGTATTTGGCTAGAGGATTGTTTCTCATGGAAAATTCACGAAGAGAATTTACTTGATTGTAGTGCAATGTTTTTAAATCAGGTACCCCCCTTCATCTCTGATGACATGGGATGGTGACCATCAATCTTTCGGCAGCTCTATTGTGCATGTTGTTGTTTGCAAGAACTATCCTTACCCGTCTATTGACAGATTCTAAATCCGTATTACTCCACTGTATCACACCGAAAGTATACAGAAGGACGGGATATATATATATGTATATATAGATTTAAGATCCATGACTCTGTAGTGTAGAACCACCATCGTTGTGATGCGAGCCTTTGGATTTGCCTTCAGCCCATCCTTAGGTTGGTCGCCCCTCGGTCCGGTTGGGCAGGGAGAGGGTCCGTGGGCTTTTTTAACTATATATATATATATATAGGGCTGAGAACCCTACATGGAAAACCGAAGTTACGAAGCCACAACAGGAGCCTCGAACTGGACGGATTACACAACGACGAACCCGGCAACAATAAAGGAATAACGATTTGTGCATTTTCTCATGGAACGTGCGCTCCCTGTACATAGATGAAACTGCTGAGCAGCTACCCAATACCCTGTCCCAATATAGGGCTGATGTAACAGCGTTACAGGAGATGCGTTAAACAGGGACTTATTTTCTGGAGAAGAGCCGCTATACCCAATATTATAGTGGCCACCCTGTAAACCATGTGCTTGGAGTAAGTTTCTTAGTCGGCCAAAAAATGAAACCTGCTGTTATCATAATATCAAGTAAACATAAGCGAACGGCTATGCACTCTGCGCTTGCGAGGCAAGTTTAGAAATATAAGCCTCATAAACGTTCACACCCCTACAGAGGAGACTGCAGAGTCGGAGAAGGATACCTTCTACGAGGCAGTAGAACGAACCCTCGAAGCCTATCCCAGATATGATATCAAAATCATACTTGGGGATTTTAACAGCCAAGTAGGGAAGGAGTCCGTATTCAGGCGATACGTTGGCTTCCATAGCTTACATCAAAATATAAATGATAACGGACTGCGGATTATTCAATTAGCAGTGTCACACGAAATGGAAGCACCCTGAATGCGCGGAAAGCGGTCCACAAACAAACATGAGCCTCTCCAGACGGGACCAATTTCAACCAAATTGACCACGTGTTGATCGAATGCTGCCACCTCTCAGCCTTGATGGATGTCAGAATATATAGGGGCACCAATATAGACTCGCATCACTATCCCGTTGGCATAGTGCTCCGAGCTAGAATAACAACACCACCCAGAATCCCCACTGACAACCAGGTGAGAATTAATACTAAAACCATCCACAACATAGCCCTCCGCTACACATATAAGAGGAAAATGGATGCCGCAATGACCGCAGTCAACAGAGATCTTGGAGATGAAGTATCACTAAATGATCTTCACAACCATCTGAAGAACGTTATCATTGATACGGCACTAGGATACTTGGCCCCAGCCGCAAAAAAAGTCGGAACGGCTGGTTTGACGAAGAGTGTAAGCTAACAACGGAACGGAAGAATGCCGCATACTGGGTAATGTCGCATTCTCAAAGAACGCGGGCACACGCGGAGGCTTATCACGATCTTCGTCCAGCGAAGAAGCGTCTTCACAAACGGAAAAAGGAAGCCTGGCAGAATCAACAACTCTGTGAACTAGAAAAGTACAGGGAGCAACCGCACCAGCCGCGGAAGTTTTACCAAAGTCTGCAGGATGAAGCCTTACACACTTCGATGCTCATCCTGCCGAGACAAAGAGGGAAATCTGATTTCCGACGGAATGGGCATATTGGAGCGATGGGTTGAGTACTTTTATGAACTACTGAACAACCAGAACATCGGCGAGTTGGAGGTCCCGCCAACTCAAGAAGACAGATAAATACAATTCGTGCAATTCATCGGCTAAAAAATCATAAGTCGCCAGGAGCCGATGGAATTACAGCCGAATTTGTTAAATATGGAGGCGAGCGATTACACCAAGTGGTTCATCAACTTGTGCTCAAGGTATGGGACAGCGAATCAATGCCTGAAGATTGGCAACGAGGCATCACACAGTGCAGCAATTATAGAAGTATCACGTTGCTGGGTATCATCTATAAGATATTTTCCGCTATTTCACTAGGTCGGATAGCCCCATACGCCCAGAACATTATTGGCTCATACCAAAGAGGCTTCACTACAGGCAAATCAGTAACAGATCAGATTTTCTCTCTGTGGCAAGCGATGGAAAAACTGTTGGAATATGGACATCGGTTGCACGATCTATTCACTGACTTTAAAGTCGCCTATTATAGCATAGCCAGGGTAAAACTGTACACAGCCATGAAAGAATTCGGTATCCCGACGAAATTAATAAGACTGACTAGGCTGACCCTGACCAATGTGCGAGGCCAGATAAAAGCAGCATGATCACTCTCAAAACCATTCGACATCAACAATGGTCTACGACAAGGAAATGCCCTATAACGCATCCTCTTTAACCTGGCCCTCGAGAAAGTGATCCGTGATTCTGAGGTAAATGCAAGAAGTACGATCCACTTTAAGTCCACCCAACTACTGGCCTATGCTGACGATGTCGACATCATGTCAAGAACGACCCGAGACGTAGAAACTGCCTTCATCCAGATCGAGCAGGCGGCCATTGGCGCGAGATCTTGGGCTGCACATCAATGAAGGCAGGACAAAGTATATAGTGCCAACGTCAGTACCGAAAACCAACCAACCAACAACATCAAACCGCACTGGTCAAACAGGAAGAAAGATAGGAGAAAACAACTTTGAGACCGTTGATAATTTCTCCTATCTAGGGTCGAAAATCACAACCGGTAACAGCTACGATCTCTCTGACAATGTTATCTGGAGAGAGCTCCCCTGTGTCTGCATAAAGCTGCTGGCGGAGGCCGTCCCACCTCTCGCAAGAGAAAAAGGTGTGTTCAGCGTCATCTGCCACTCTATTGCAGAACACACAATCAGGAGATCGCGCCTTCTCAATCCTGTGCAGGTAAGACTGAAAACCTCCATGCCCACTTAGAATTTGAGTAAGGAAGTAATCAATTTCACCGTGCTTTCTGTTCAACCATGGGTCTAATTTGTCGATGAGCCGCGCAGTCCACTTGCATCTTGGCTGATTTTGCCAAGAAAGTTGCCTTGGCAAGGAGGGCAACAGGGATCACTCCCGCACTCACCATCACAGCCGGTTCGGAGACGGTGCGATAAGCAGACGCCACTCGCAAAGCTCCCCGCCTCTGCACTTGAGCGAGGCGTTTACGATGCACCTCCTTGTCAAGGGCATCAGCGCATACCTCCGCACCATAGAGAAGAACGGACTGCGTTGCTCCCATGAGGAGACGTCTCCTAGTTGATATAGGGCCCTCGACATTCGCCATTAGGCGACTCAAGGCTGCGACTCCAGCTGCAGCCCTGTCCGCACCTGCTTTGATTTGCTCAAAGAAACTCATCTTCGAGTCGACCATTAAACCAAGGTATTTAATCGCTGGTTTTGACGACGTAAACTCGCCGATCGATATGGGACGCAAGGTCGGGATTCTCCTTCTGGTCAGGATTACTACTTCGGGTTTTTTCAGCGCAAGGTTGAAACCGTGAGCAGTCATCCATCCGCTTACCCGTCGCATCAATATGCCAAGTCTGCTTTGCGCCTGTTCAAAAGTGCGTCCGGCGTCAAGTGCCGCAACGTCGTCTGCATAACCGACCAGGCGCGACTCTTCGGGCATATCGAGTCTCAGCAGACTATCGTAGGAAGCGTTCCAGAGGTCCGGCCCTAGGATGGATCCCTGTGCTACTCCCGACGTGATTTCTATCCGCCTCTGGCCTCTAGCGTCTCATAGAGCAGGGAGTGTGCCTAGCATACCTGTCCATCTTACGGAATTGAAGGCATTTCTGACATCAAGCGTTATGAGGAGCACTATCCGTCGAGATCGGCGACTGTGTGCCCCGGCTCGATTAAACCCATTTACGACCTCCATAACAGCATCGACTGTAAATTTCCCTGTTCTAAACCGGAACTGCCTTGCAGATAAGTCCCCGGCAGCACGGATCGCTCCAGCGAGTCTACCCCTGATGAGCTTCTCGAGCACTTTTCCGGCCGTGTCAAGCATACACAGCGGTCGGTATGCAGACGGGAGCTCCGGGTCTCCTTTACCCTTACTGATCAACGCGAGTCTGGCCCCTTTCCAGCAACAAGGAAAAATGCCCTCCTTCAAGCACTCGTTGAACACTTCAAGCAGCAATTCTGGCCGTTGGCGGAACACCAGTTTGTAAACTTCCGCCGGGATGCCATCAGGACCTGGCGCCTTCTTGTTTTTCATAGTGAGAACCGTTTCTTCGAGCTCTCTCATTGTGAAAAGTGGGCAATCCACGACGCTTTCCACGCTATTTACATCAACCCGTACAGGGTGTCTGGGGAACAATACCCGCACAATGCGGTCCACCTGGTCGGTGCTCAGTATGCAGGGCTTCCGCAGAGCCCCGATTTTCCGGGTGATAAGCTTATAGCCAAGCGCCCACGGGTCCTCATTCACCTCATTAACAAGATTCTACCAGCCGCGAGCTTTGCTTTTATTTATAGCGCTGTGGAGTCTCTTTTTTGCTGATCTATATTGTGCCTTTATGGCGCATGCCTCCTCGTTGGCTTGCAAACGTTGTGCCAAACGGCAGAGCTTATGACACTCCTTCCGTAGGTTGGCAATTTCTGCCGTCCACCATTACATAGAAGGATTGTCGCGCCTGGGGCCTCTTCGGGGCATGGAAAGCCTCACACGCCGTCGTTATCAAATTCATCACTAAATTTACGACGGTGTCAGCTGCGACACTACCACCCCCCGGAGTGCCCCTCAGTGCGGCCCTACCTGCTCCAAGAGCTTCGACGAACCTTCCGATGTTCACCCCCGCGACATTCCACACGCAGGGAACGTCGTGTTGGTGCTCGCCGGCAAGTAGCGTCGTCAAACACTTCGAACGCAATGTACTGATGATCACTTGCCGAGAAGTCTTCTAAAACTCGCCACCCGTCCACCGATGATGCCAGAGATTCCAACGTAAAAGTGATGTCAGGAATGCTTCCTTCACAACCTGGACGCCGAAACGTTGGCGTGGATCCGGTATTTAAAACTACGAGCCCGGTTCTCGCCGCCATTTCCAGAATCCGTTTCCCTCTGGAGTCTGACTGAGGCATGCCCCATTCAAGAGCCCTGGCATTAAAATCACCGCCAACCAGGATTTGTCCCTCCGTGCTCGAAACGGCGTCCTTCAGAGCATCAAGCCGGCGCCGAAAGTCCAGCATCGTCTCATTCGGCGTCAGGTAAACGCTAAAAAACCTTATCCCTAAGCACCGGATCCAGACAAACCTGTCCCCCCGGCCTTCGGCAAGAACACGAAGTCGAACGTCGTCCCGAACCCAGATGGCAGCGGTGCCCGATCAGTCGAGATACCATGGGGACGGGTCCTTGTTTCGGTATTGCTCGCTAATCAGCACTAGATCAGCATTTACTTCCGCAGCGAACTGTGCTAGCAACTGGTGAGCGGTTGCACTCCGGTGCATGTTAATTTGCAAAATGCGGATCATGGAGTTTGCACCCTAGTCCTCTCCAATTCCGCCATGAAGATCGGACACCGTCCCGAGCCTGCAGTGTGTGCGAAGCTTTCACCAGACGCGCCACGATCCCTACAGAGAACACAACTCTCGCTTTCCTTGCAAGTCTTCGCTTGATGACCCACTTGGCCGCATCTCCGGCATGCTGTCCTCCTGTCCGGACCCTTGCAAGCTGATGACGTGTGTCCATAGTTGAGACACCTGTAGCACTTGGTGGGGACTATCCGCATTCGTACCCTACATACCCATCCGATTTTGATTCTCCCGCTACTAAGGGGTTTCCTCGGATATTGCTCGGGGACTTCCACCCCGGCGAGTTTTTGGTCTCGAGCATTTACAGAGGTAATACCTACCCGGGCATTGGTTACCTCTAGATATTCAAGCTTTAGCGCCTCCTCTAATTCGACCTTTTCTGTGAGGCAGTCAAGATCCCGTATTTCTAGAGAGCACATGGGTTCTAGGCTGGAAACAAGAGCCCCTTGACGGCTTCGCAGAACATGCTTTTGTTGGTCGTCTTTGGGCCCAGTTTGACGAGAACTCCACTACTCCTCGTTTTCCGTATCGAAGACACCTCTGCTCCGTTCTCCTCGGGTTTCATCCTGTAGTGGATTTCACTAAGGACTTCCGCAAATGTCTTGCCTTCCGGCTTAATGAGCAGAGCCGACGGTCTAGTCCTTCTTCGTTTCCTCGTTTTTTCCGCTACTGGCTTTTGGTTGGCAGCCTCCTTGTTTTTGGACAGACGTGTTTCTGGCGACGGAGTCCGTTGTTTCTTTTTCTCTTTTTTCGCCTTCTTTTTTTGGGCCTTGGAGACTACTTCGATAAAGTCTCCTTCTGGCACGTCATCCTCTTTCCGCTTTTTCCCCAGTTCACTTTGCAGAGGGCTATCTACGGTCCGTTTGACGCAGTAGCATTGTCAGCGGGGAGTGCGACTGTTTTGCTCTACAATCGTCTTCCGCTGCTCTCCACGTTCGTCTATAAAAACAAATGCGGTCCAGTAGTTCTTCCAGTTCCATCAGCCTGTTTTTGACGCCTTTGCTGACGTTCCTCTGAAGGAACGTTGCCGACCGCATACGTTTCACCACTGCTGCGCACTTTCTGATGAGCCTTTCCTCTTCGGCTCTAGCGGGGACAGTCGAATGCACTTCCACTCGATTTGCGTCCAAATCCATCTGCTCAGGACTAGCGTTTCTCACTGAGCTCACTTCCAGAACAGGGGCACTGCAAGGTAATGGAGTTGCCATCTCCGCACGGTCAGTCGCGCCACTTGCTGAGGCTTCCTCTTTATTTGGGCGCCCCGGTGTCACATCGGGTATGTCAGCCCTCGTTGCCTCTTTCGCTGATCGCTGCGGTGAACGACACATTTTTGTGCCCCGCCCAAAACGCACTCAGCTCTTCCTCCTTGCCTGCTGTTTCGTCGTTTTTAAGGTTTTGTGTAAAACAAAACCTTATTAAAATCGATTCAATGTCTGTCTGTCTGTCTGTCTGTCTGTCACACGCATTTTTCTCCAAAATGGCTAAACCGATCCAAACGAAATTTGGTGGACAGATGGGAACTATGAAATCCCACGCATACAGCGAGTGGCATAAATTTAGGTGGAGTTTAAAGGAGGGCTCCCCATACATGCAAAGGGGGGATTCAAAAATTTTTTCCACCGGATATAGTTGTGTAGGGTATCAAATGAAAGGTCTCGATTTGTACTTTGCGAAGCTGACATTAGTTTTGGCATAAATTGCAAAGTACATGAGTAAGGAGTCAAAATGTACGCATTTGAAGTGAGACAGGACTCATTTTCGGAAACTACCACACTAGATAAAAAATCCGAAAAAAATCAGGGTGGTGCGCCTAGATGAAAGCTAGGCCTCAAAATATGTCCCATTCCGATATCTGCTCAAATAAACTTACTAATGGTATATTACTACTTTAGTGCTAAATTTTGCATCGACATAGAGGACAGCCTCGTGCATACACATGCCAGGTTTCATGAAAATCCAACCATTAGTAGGAAAGTTATAGCAGTTCAAACTTATCAATTTCGTGCATTTCGTTAACAGCAACCTAAGCCATACAAATAAGATGCTGACGTCATAATTAACGAGAATAATTGAAATTCCAGTGAAATATTAAAATTCCATTCAAGAAGAATCTAATTCTCCCTAGCCCTTTTTTATATTTGATGTTGGTTAAATTGTCGGCATTTGCTAATAATATTAAACTCAGAGTGTAAAGCGTATGAGGTTGACTATTTCAATACAGGGCTTTCCATCAAATGATTTATTTAAATTACTTTCTAAAAAATAAATGCCAATAAAATTTTTAACTATGTGACACGGAACCGCTCCTCACCTCTTCTTCTTTTTCTTCAGCCTTCAGTTCACAAGCGGGGTCGGCTCGTCGTGATCGGTTTCGTCATTTTATTTTATCAAATGCCTGATCAGGATGTAATCGCGAGACCTTCAAATCCCCATCCAGTGTATCATGCGACCATTGTTTTGGCCGGCTTTTTGGTTGCTTACCATTGACTTCGATGATCTCACTAATACTGGTTGTTGAATTCTCGTTAGCGTGAATTACGTGGCCACATCATCGAAAACGCCTCTCTTGCAGTTTTTCCACGATCGGTGGAAACCCATATCGATCGCGATCCGTTCATTGTCCTTTATAGTCAACACTCAAACTATAGAGAGCGACAGACGGAGAACATTGCAATAAATTTTAGATTTGGGACGTGCGCTGATACGTCGATCACAAAGAACACCAGTTGCGGAATGTCACTTCATCCAGGTGGCGTTAATGCTTGAAAAAATTTCATTACGCAGATCTCCATTGGCTGATAGCATTGACTCGAGATATTTAAATCGCTCAGTTCTTTCAATGGCAGTAATCAGCCCCTCCAGATATTTAAATCGCTGAGTTCTGGCAATGGTGGTAACCTGCCCAGAACTGAGCGATTTAAATATCTCGGGTCAATGCTATAAGCCAATGGAGAACTACGTTATGCTCCTCACATAGGGAAACACAAAACCTTTTATACCTGAAGCGTCAAGTTTCCGGTTTCCCGACTTGTTTTTATAAGTTTATGAATATTCTCCATGAAAAACCAAAACCAGCACGTCGTGTGCAAGGGAGCGGGCCGCAATGGTCAGGAACGGGTATACCCTCAGGGACACAGCCCCTACCCCAGTTTCTTGAGGCCTGACCTACGCTTAGCTGATCCCGGAATTCACGGACGGATCAGCGCTCGCTCGGGGCAACGCGGTCTACTAACACCGGTTCAATGCACACTTCCCGACCAGGGTCCCGAAGGGGCTGGCTCCTGATACACGTCGCAACTACCACCTTGGCAGAGCTACGCTCACATCACCCCGTCGACGCCGACAGAGAGTTGTCGACGGCTCCGGAGACTCCCAGTGTGTCCCGACGTGTACCGGTCCTTCGCGGTTCGCTCTTCACCAAGAAGCTTTCTCGAGGCTACCACCTACGACGCAGGTATGCTACCGTTTAGGGGGCAGAACTGCTTACTCGGGCACCTCGGGGACGTCACACCCCGTATCGTAAGCGACCCGTTAAAAGTCGCTAACGACCCCTGAGGGGGCTAACGACCCCGCAAATTTCATTAGCATATACGTATATACACATGCCTGTCTCCAGTAATTGATATTGATATTCAAATAACTAGAAAAAAAAATAAAAAAGAAAAGCCAAGCCAAGAAAGTGTCTCTATGGACCCGGCCTTTCATATAAGTTCACTTTATACATCATACATCATACTCGTCCTAGAATACAATAAATTTACATGAAATACAATAATTCGACTTCTAATAACTTTGTTAATAATGGATTGCGTTCAAACTTTCCAGAATTATGTCCTGTATTATCAGCTATGCTGGTGTAAAATTTTGTATTTCTAGGATGAACTTAAGGGGGTTTTCGGGTAAATTTCTAAAATATGGTAATATACTATGTATGTATTTTGTATAAATGCATCACTGTGATTTTTTTTTCTGATTTTTCGGTTGGGTAGGTTCTGAGAGACTTTTTCAGCCACAAATTTTGAACCTTCACTCATCTATGCTTCATCCAATCTCAGAAATAACATCAGTTTAGGAAATACTAATTGAGCCCTTTCATTTGGTACCCAGCATGAACATATTCTGTGTGGAAAAATTGTACTTCTACCCTCTTCAAACTTAGCACAAAATGGTGCCACTCGCCGCATGTTCACACACAGACCACATGCTCTCACCAAATTTCTTGACAATCGGTTCAGCCATTTCCCAGTAAATCGGCTGTGACAGACAGACATTGAATCGATTTTCATAAGGTTTTGTGTCACACAAAGCATTAAAAAGGGGTGATGATGTTGTTGACATGATTTTATCGGGTTAAAAATTAAAATTTTAAAAGAGAGAAAAGAAATTTATTACTTTCAAACGGCTCACTGTAATTACACAAATTGACATTCATATTCTGGAGCGAAGTTTTACCTACGATCCGACGGTTATTTAAATGTCCTGGCTATCACAGTTTAGTTATTGCGATTTTAGTAATTTAAAGGCGATTTTTTTTAATGGAAATGTCACTTTTGAGGGTTTACCACATGCAATTTATTGACAAACGATTATACATATTGGTATTCATTTTGGTGGAAATATTGGAGCTACGAACCTCAGCCCAATCATTTTATATTAGGTTTTAAAAGGACCTCATACAGAAGGGATTTGTAAATTCTTTTTCTAATCGAATGCGGTCATGATTGGTGCCGAATGAAATATCTGGATTAATACTTTATGAAACAGCTACTTTTGAATTATTTGTAAATGGAGGAAGTGAGGGTTAAAAATAGTACACCTAAATCAAGGACCTATTCTTTAAAAATGCCTTAATAAAAAATCTAAAAAAACATGATAAAGAAACTACATGACATCTAGGCCTTATGTATCTCACGCAAGTAGAGTTCTTTTTTGGTGGCGGCACACATGGGCGACCAGGTTGCCAACTAAGTTGTAATTTTTATGACAAATCCTATGAAATAACCTTGCCCATCCACACCCTTCCAAACGTCAAAAAACCGTGTAACGTAAACATGTGGATTGAGTGTTTGGCTTGGTAGGGTGTACGCGTGTCGAGATGAAGGAGCGGTGTAAAATATAGTTTGTGAACGAACCTTGCCGACTTGGAACGAACTTTGTCGACGTAGAATGTTCATTGGACATTGGAGCTGCAAGCGAGTTACAGTTCTAGTCGCACATTTCTAGGGGTTTGGAGTTTTCCAGCAGGAAACCAACCCATCAAACATATTTTTACTGCGCGGGGTTAGAAAACAATACTTTGCTTGCTTGCTTTAAAAATTAAACTTATATTTTTTCTATAATGTAAAATATAATATTTCCGTTCAACCAATGAAGTTTGTATTTATAATGCTGCATTGTTGTACTTAAAACTTTTAGTCGTTTCATTGCCCTTGTGCCTTAAGTGGCTTGCATCAATCAACAATTTTCCAAAAGGCTCATGCGCGAAAATAGAAACATAGAAATTGAAATGTATCTGTGCGGGTACTTCCACCAAGTTTTCTATAGAAAACTTTTAAAGCATCATTCGCTCACAGATTCCATTAAGATTAATTGCCATTAACCCTTAATGAGCCTATAAGGAAGCTCTGACTTGGGCTCCCGCTGGGTTGCGATAAGTGACAAACGTGTTAAGCTGGCTTAATTCTAGCCACATACGTGCAAACAAGTTGTCAAATTAGTCGTTGGCTGCAGCTAGATTGCACATCTGTAGACAGGTTGCGGTGGGTCTATCAAGTTGCGGCAACTGTAAATTACCCCACCAATAACTTGCTTAACAACTTGGTTGCACATCTTTGGCAAGTGTAACGCCCTTGTACACGATGACGATGTTGATACACAAAATCAAGGTAGATATTTGATGAAGGTTTGGAGTTTGCGGCAGGTAGAAAGTGTCTGGAGCCGACATTTGATTTTGAGTACGCAATGCCCTAAAAGTGTTCGTACACTCAATTTTTTCAAATATTTAAGAAATTAATAATGTGAGCCTGAAAATTAGAGTACATTTATATTTCAAGCCGACTTTTACTAGGAAAGTGTAAAATAGAATTCATTTTTTATCCATTATAGGTCGAAAATTAAAAAAAAAATAACGGCATTTCACTGAGGACCAAAATGTTCGTACATACGTAGTATACCCAAGAATAGTGTAAAAATATTGAAACAAGTCGGGAAACCGGAAGCTAGACGCTTCAGGTATGAAAGGTTTTGTGTGCTTCTTTTATAAAGAGATTTGAGTGTGCATTTGTCCCATTAGTATGTAGCACGTAGTGTATGCATATATTATATGAGAATATCCACTTTCAAGTGATATTGACATTCAAAGTCGTGAATTTGCACAGAATCAACAGCTTTGACCTATTATAACTTTGTTTTGTTCTGAGTGTTGGCCAACTATAAAAGACAATGAACGATATCTTGCGGTAATGGAGACGAAGATGTTACGTTGGACTAGTGGCGTGACACTTGTTGATCACATCTGAAATGAGAATATCCGCGATCGTTATGGGGTTGCATCGATCGTGGAAAAGTTGCGAGAGAGGCGTCTTCGATGGTATGGTCATGTAATTCGTGCTAACTAGAATTCACTTGCCAAGATTGGTCTGAACATCGAAGTCGATTATATACGACCAAAAGGCCGGCTGAAACAACGGTGACTTGATACGCGGGATGGGGATTTAAAAGCCTCAAGATTGCACCCAGACCAGGCATTTGATAGAGCCAAATGGCGAAAACGAGTGAACAAAAAAAAAAGTCTGAAGAAAAAGAAGAAGTGCGATTTTCACAAAATTTAGTAGAATCATGCTCTATGCTGTAGCCTAATTTTGTGATTCTAAGAGGAGCTTAAGGGGGGTTTTCCTGCCAATTACTGAAATTATCGTAATGTACTGTTATTAACTTTATTTGAACAGGTATCGGTATGGAGGGTATTTTGGGATTTAGGTACCATACAGTGGCAGCCTCTGGACTTTTCTCAGATTTTTCCGTTAAGTAGTTTCTGAGAATGGGTCCGTTAAATAAATGATCACTTTCAACCCCCGCACTCCCCACCTTTCAAACAAATGTCAAAACTAAGACCTGCTTAGAAAAGTATTAACCGAGACCTTTAATTTGATACCCCACATGACTATATTTGATGAAAAAAAATGTACACCCCCCTTTTGCATTTATGGAGACACTCCCCCCCCCCCTCCCCTTAAATCCAGCGTAAAAGAATGTAACTCATTATATGCGTGAGCGTTCAGACTTCCCAACTTTGTACCAAATTTGGTGTCGATCGCTACAACCGTCTCTGAGGAAAATGCGTGTGACGGACAGACAGACAGACAGTAAACTGATTTTTTGTGTTTTGTGTTTTCACAAAACCAAGTAGTAATATCTTCTTCTTCTTCTTCTTTTTCTTCAGCCTTTGTCCCGTTCACAAGCGGGGTCGGCACGTCGTGATCGGCTTCGCCATTTGGCTCTATCGAATGCCTGATCTGGGTGCAATCTCGAGGCTTTCAAATCCCCATCCAGCGTATCAAGCCACCGTTGCTTAGGTCTGCCTTTTGGTCGTTTAAAGTTTAAAGTTTAAAGTTTTGTGTTTTCACAAAACCAAGTAGTAATATCTTCTTCTTCTTCTTCTTTTTCTTCAGCCTTTGTCCCGTTCACAAGCGGGGTCGGCACGTCGTGATCGGCTTCGCCATTTGGCTCTATCGAATGCCTGATCTGGGTGCAATCTCGAGGCTTTCAAATCCCCATCCAGCGTATCAAGCCACCGTTGCTTAGGTCTGCCTTTTGGTCGTTTACCATCGACTTCGATGTTCAGAACAATCTTTGCAAGTGAATTCTCGTTTGCACGAATTGCGTGACCATACCATCGAAGACGCCTCTCTCGCAACTTTTCCACGATCGGTGCAACCCCATAACGATCGCGGATATCCTCATTTCGGATGTGATCTAAACGTGTCACGCCACTAGTCCAACGTAGCATCTTCGTCTCCATTACCGCAAGACGCCGTTCATTGTGTTTTATGGTCGGCCAACACTCAGAACCATAGAGAGCGACTGGACGGACGACATTGCGGTAAATTTTAGATTTGAGACGTTCGTTGATACGTCGATCACAAAGGACACCAGTTGTGGAACGCCACTTCATCCAGGTTGCGTTAATGCGTGAAGCAATTTCATAACGCAGTTCTCCATTGGCTGATAGCGTTGATCCGGGGTATTTAAATCGCTCAGATCTGGGCAGATCACTGCCGCTGACAGTGATTGTGCCTGTTTCATGGGGATCGGTCGTCAAAAATTCAGTTTTGTTTAAATTCAATCTGAGACCGTGTTGCATGAGGCGATCATTCCATTTTTGAACAAGTTGCTCGAGATCATTTTTGCTATCAGATGCTAGGAAAACATCATCTGTATAAAGCAGTGTGTAGGGCGCTGGACGTTGGATATCCCGTGTGACGGTGTCCATAACAAGGACAAAGAGGAGTGGTGAGAGGGCACTTCCTTGATGAACACCAACAGATACACGAAGCGGTTTTGATACACCCGCCATACTTCGAACTTTACTTTTCGGATCGTGGTAGAGCAATTGAACTCGCATGAGTTCTTCTGGCACGAAGTGTTGTCTTAAAGCATACCAGATGAGTTCGTGTGGTACACGGTCAAACGCTTTCTCTAGATACAGAAAGGCAATGTAAAGAGGGCGATGCTTCTCACGGTGTTTCTCCATGAGTAACCGCGCAGCGTGTATTGCGTCAGTAGTTCCGCAGTTCTTGACAAATGCGGCTTGATTCACGGTTATTTCAAATCTTCATGGTATGGGAAAGTAACCGGATCGGACGGTAATTTGAACATTCTGCTGGGCTACCTTTCTTTTTCCATATTGAAACAGTGGTACTTTCTTGCCAGTCAGATGGTGTTCTTCCTTCCTGAATGACCCGGTTAAAGAATTCACTGAGCCACAGTGTTAGGTCCCAGCTCTTCGCTTTCCAGAGCTCAGATGCGATGTCGTCAGGTCCTGTTGCTTTCACCGATTTCATTTGTTTTATTGCCTCCTCGACTTCAGTTGCGCTGACTGGTGGAACTGCTCCAAATGTCGGCAGTGATTGTGGAAGTGGAGGATGAGAAAATTCTTCAGTTGAAATCTGCTCGAAGTATTCTCGCCATCTATCCGTTGCGGCTCGACGGTTGGTAAGCAAAGTACCGTTCTTGTCAAATGTTGGCGTCTTATGAGAATATAGTCGATTTGCGTTTTATTGTGCCCACTATAAAATGTGGGAAGATGAGACAATCGTTTGATGAACAATGTATTCATAAGTACAAGGTCATGGGTGTCCGCATCGATTATACGCTCGCCATCTTCATTGCGCGTTCCGAACCCCCTTCCCCCATGGCACCTGTTACCGTCTGCCTTTTCACCCACATGTCCATTAAGGTCGCCGACAATGATTATGTAATCGTCAGCAGGCACGTGACAAGTCTTTTCATCGAGAAGTTGCCAGAAGGCATCTTTCTCGGCATCAGGTCGACCTGTCTGTGGTGCATACGCGGTGAAGAAGTGAATAGTGCGATCAGTTGATATAATGGTAAGCTTCATCAGCCGATCATCAAATCGTTCGACTTCTTTAATGGCATCACGGAAACCCTCTGAGATGGCAATACCAACACCATATTGAGTGTGTGGGTTACCAAAATAGAGAAGTTTGTAGCCATTTTTACCGCGTTCGCGTTCAATGTCGCAGCTTTTGGCACCAGACCATCGGGTT
The DNA here is from genome assembly GCF_905115235.1 of Hermetia illucens. NCBI lineage: Eukaryota > Metazoa > Arthropoda > Insecta > Diptera > Stratiomyidae > Hermetia > Hermetia illucens. The sequence goes on along the minus strand of NC_051853.1, from coordinate 116,579,404 downwards.
TCTTGCAGAGCGCAGATGTCAATGCACCTTTTCCGAAGGGCTCTTGCGAGTTCCTCCGTCTTTCCAGTTAGGGTACCAACATTTAGCATGCAGACACGTATTTGTTTTGTTCGTTGTGTGCGGACTAACTTGCTTACGTCCTGACGCCTTCCATGCGTCAAGAACCCTTGCCCATTTCTCGACAGGACCGGGGTCCGCCCTGCCGCGTCGACTGAGGTGGACGCCCTAGCATTTCTCCTAGGCTTGTGAGTCAATCCGATCATCATGTTTGTAACGACATTGTATGCATTTTCTTGGTCGACCTGTCGCGGGGCCTGTCACCAAGAGAGATCAGGTAGGATTTAGCATAGTAGAATAACTTTAACTATACTTTATTTATCTCTTTCCTTGATCTCAGCATTTTATTTTTGTCTTGCTGAGGATAGTACAGAGTACGTTGCCTCAAACCCTCCTCCTTTACCTGGGCTTGGGACCAGCATACTATGTTAATAGCATGGCGGAGTTCAAAACCTAGTAGTAGTATATTCAAATTAATTTGCTCTTCCGTTGGTATTAATGGCAATTGTTGCAACATCTATAAAATCCGTCCATTAGTCTCACGAAGTATCTTTTAAAAATTACTTTCGGTTCTCTTTTCGTTTTGCATTTTTATGCTCTAAAATAACGGGAACATGTAAAGCCTGCTTGGTTCACAATAAAGTAACCACAATGCGCGCAGTATGGCTCAGATCATCGTCTTCTCTGAGAATTAAGTACTCTTCAAAAACAAAACTCTCCATACGAGGGTGTAAATTTTGTTTTGTTGTTAAAATTGGGGGGTTTGCCAAATATTTCCTTGATTATCTTTTTCGGAGAAATTGGCTTTAGTTTCATCCGTGAATAATACTTTTTGCTAAAATTCTTCATCTTTTTAAATGTAACTCGTTACAACATCTATACTCCGCTTCCTGTTCCTTTTCACTAATAAATAAATAAATGATTTTTTGCAAGGTATTCTACTATTATAACCACCAGAATCGATAACTCTATCAATCGTTTTCGGATATGCAGTTATTTATTTGAAATTTTTACCACGTATAACTCTTATCCAGTAATTCTCTGATTTTCGTTCACTTTGCCCAAAATTACTACATTCTCGACTAGAAAGTTTTTTGGTGCATTATTTTTAAGGTTTTGTGTAAACACAAAACCTTATTAAAATCGGTTTACCGTCTGTTTGTCTGTCTGTCTGTCTGTCCGTCTGTCTGTCTGTCTGTCTGTCCGTCACACGCATTTTTTTCGGAGACGGTTATAGCGATTGACACCAAATTTGGTAGAAAGGTGGGAGCTGTGAACGCTCACACATACAGTGAGTTACATCCTTTTACATTGAATTTAAGGGGGGGTCCCCATACATGCAAAAGGGGGGTGTAAAATTTTTTTTCATCAAATATAGTCATGTGGGGTATCAAATTAAAGGTCTCGATTAGTACTTTTCGAAGCCGGTCTTAGTTTTGACATTTCTTGGAAATGTGGGGAGTGCGGGGGGTTGAAAGTGATCATTTCTTTAAGGGGGCCATTCTCAGAAACTACCAAACCGAAAAATCTGAAAAAAATCAGGAGGCTGCCACAATATGGTGTCTTGGCTCCGAAAGACCTTTCATACCGATATCTGTTCAAAGAAAGTTAATAATAGTATATTACTATAATTTTTTGTAATTGGCTGGAATCCCCCCTTAAATTCATCCTAGTGGCATGAAATTCTGCAGTGATGTAGGCTATAATATAGAGCATGATCATACCAAGTTTGATGGAAATCGCACTATTACTAACAAATTTATAATACATCGAAGTTGTTGCTTCTTTGAAAATTGAAGACTATCAATGTCAATATCACCCGAAAGTGGACATATGCTTATATTACGTGCTACGTACTAAGAAATACACAAAACCTTTCGTACCTGAAGCGTCCAGCTTCCGGTTTCCCGACTTGTTTATATTTTGTAATGATATGGTGACTGGATTTTGGTTGAATCAACTAAACCACCAATTATAAGATAAGGTTTCTCCATTTTATATTCTTAATGAATGAAATCTCTAATTACCATGTTGATTTCTTTCGTATATGCTGCAAATTGCAACGATTTCAGGAATGTAAATCGCATCACGAAAGTGTTGCATGTAGTCGCAAATCTTTCGATGGTCCTGATCATCGGTAGACTTCTCATCTACGGTGATGAACAACTGAATACGTGGAAAGAATACTTCACCACGGTTCTTAACCGTATCACATCCGGTGAAGTTCCTCTTCTTGTGGATGAAATGCCTAGTTACCGTAAAATGCGGATACGCAAGAGAGAAACCATTACGGCCATCAATGTACACAACCCAAGTAAAGCCCCTGGGCTTGCAGATCTGCTATTTCTGTTCGTACAGAAATCTTGGGAATCCGAAGCCTTTCCCAGAGAGTGGAAGAAGGGAATGATCGTTAGATCAGAAGAGGACCCGTTTTGAGTGTGAGAATTGGAAGCGTATCTGCGTGCTCCCTGCTACATTTCAGGTAACCGCGAATGATGACGCACAGGTGTGGTTGACGCGCTATACCCCACCAAGGGGTGAATGGCGACCATATATATATGTGTATCACAAAGTAGCACACAGTAGTGTTCAGTTTACACAAAAATCTACCGCAATAATTTATGCGCAAAATTATAATTATCATTACCTGTTAGCAGGTCATATAGATATATACCCCTATATATTCACTGTACGACTCGTAGTTACATACTAAAGTTGCTCACCAAGTTGCAAACCACAATACACCTAATGCAAATTGGCTGCCGCCCACAAAGTATCGAAAATGTTTTATATTCTTTCAACTGTTGACTGCAATTTGAGAGAGCACTTGCAACTTGCTCACCGTGCAATTTCGCTGCAATTACCATCCAGTGATGGGCAACTTGTGCGGACGGTCTTACGGAAAATTCGTGCTTAAGCGATGCAGGACGTGTTTTTTTGTAGCCATCCATAGTCATTCAAGTTGGATTGTTAATCCTTTGTACTACAACGCCCTTCAATGCCGCCTGTTATTTCATCTGCTCCTCCTTTTTAAAAAACAAGTCGGGAAACCGGAAGCTGGACGCTTCAGGTACGAAAGGTTTTGTGTATTTCTTAGTACGTAGGACGTAATATATCCATATATTATGTGAGAGTATCCCCTTTCGGGTGATATTCACATTCATAGTCTTCAATTTTCAAAAAAGCAACAAATTTGAGGTATTATAACTTTGTTAGTAATAGTGCGATTTCCACCAAACTTGGTAGGATCATGCTCTATATTATAGCCTATATCACTGCAAAATTTCGTGGTACTAGGATGAACTTAAGGGGGGTTTCTAACCAATTACAAAAAATTATAGTAATATACTAATATTAACTTTATTTAAACAGATATCAGCATGAAAGATATTTCGGAGCCCAAGCACCATATAGTGGCAGCCTCCTGATTTTTTTTAGATTTTTTGGTTTGGTAGTTTCTGAGAATGGCCCCCTTAAAGAAGTGATCACTTTCAACCCCCCGCGCTCCCCACCCTTCCAATGAATGTCAAAACTAAGATCGGTTTTGAAAAGTACTAATCGAGATCTTTAATTTGATACCGCACATGACTATATTTGATGAAAAAAAATTTTACACCCTCCTTTTGCATGTATGGGGACCCCCCTTAAATTCGACGTAAAAGGATGTAATTCAATGTATGCGTGAGCGTTCACAGTTCCCATCTTTCTACCAAATGTGGTTTCAATCGCTATAACCGTCTCCGAGAAAAATGCGTGTGACGGACAGACAGACAGACAGACGGACAGACAGACAGACAGACAGTCTGAGTCTGAAGAGTTGCACAACCAATATAAGAAGGCGAGGAAAGCATTGCAAGCAGCCATCTCTAGAAGTAAAACTGAACACTTCAAGAGATTATGCATGGAAGCGGACTTCGGTCCATGGGGAGGTGCATACAAGGCAGTTATGGCAACAATCAAGGGAAAGCGCTCCCCGTCGATCACCAACTCTGATTTGCTGCGGGAAATCGTTAGCACTCTCTTCCCATACGTTTCAAGTGAGTCGAACCTACCCACTGTCCACGTAGATCCCGGTGGAATTCCCGAGGTAACCAGGAAAGAAGTCCTGGAAGCCGCGAAGAAGATTGCCGAAAATAAAGCCCCAGGTTTAGACGGCATAAAGCACTGACAGTGGCCGTCAAGACAGTTCCAAGGTGGTTCTCTGAAACATTTACCACGTGCCTCAAAGATGGGATTTTCCCGGAAGAGTGGCGGAAACAGAAGCTTGTGCTAATCCAGAAGCCAAATAAACCTTTGGGTGATCTCTCAGACAGGTAGTTCGGATTTCGAAAGGCAAGATCTACTGTCAATGCCATCAGCACGGTGACGGAAATTGCGGAAAAGCAATGGAGGCCAATAAATCTTGCGCGGTAGTTACTCTCGATGTGAAGAATGCCTTTAATACGGCAAAATGGAACAAAATACCTAATTGCGGCTTTAACTAAATTGGGCGCTCCTAAATATCTGGTGCACATAGTCATGGAATTTCTCCGGGAGAGGATATTGTGTTACGATTCGGACGATGGACCTAAAACGTATACAACAACCTGCGAGGTTCCACAAGGATCAGTCCTCGGTCCTCTCCTGTGGATAATAATGTATGACGGAATTTTAAAGTTGCAACTACCCAAAGGAGTGACAATCATTGGCTTCGCAGACGATATCGGAGTAACTATCGTCGCACAAGACATTGATGAGATCGAGGTACTCACAAACGAGGCAATTTTTGAAATCAGGTCTTGGTTAGAAGAAGCTGGTCTGACACTCGCGGAGCATAAAACCGAGCTAGTTTTGATTACAAAGCGAAGAAAGCAGACGTCGATAAAGATCAGGATAGGAGAACACATAATACAGTCGCAGCCAACGCTTAAATACCTAGGAGTTATGGTTGACCAAAGACTGAAATTCAAGTTTCATCTTGAAAATTTAGCAACCAAGGCTTCCGGAGTGGCTAAATTATTGGCAAGAATTTTGCCAAATATAGGTGGTCCTAGGCAAAGTCGTCGGCTCCTGATCTCGAGAGTTGTTAGCTCCACCTTGCTTTATGCAGCTCCAGTCTGGGCATCGTTTTTGAAGGTGAAAGCAAACAGAAGAAAAATTGCAGCCCCATACCGATTGAGCGCATTACGTACGTCATGCGCTTACCGTACAACTTCAGATGAAGCAGCTTGTGTGATAGCCGGCATGATCCCCATCGACATCTTGGCGAATAAGGGTCGACGCCTGTATGACCCATCATATGCAATCGGTGAGTCTTATACCAATCGTCGGCAATTGGCACGAAGTGATTCTATTTTGGAATGGCAGAAAAGTTGGGATGATTCACCTAAAGGACGCTGGACACACAGGATTATTCCAGATGTGTCTAAATGGATCAAGCGAAGACACGTTAGTTACCACCTAACTCAATTCCTAAGCGGACACGGAGGGTACCGTGCATACCTTTATCGCTTCGGGCCTGATGACTCCCCGTATTGCCCAACATGCGTGATGATTCCGGAAGATGCGGAGCATGTTGTTTTTAACTGCCCGCGGTTCGCTGTACACAGAGCGGAGGCGGAAATTGACGGCTAGGCACGGTTGACACCCGAGTATATCGTGGACTACATGCTAGCCTCTGAAACATCTTGGAGGGCGGTGGAAAAATTAATGAAGGCGATCCGCAATCTGCTGATGAGGGAGGAGCTCCGGAGGAAAGTGACAAATAACGACAGAAGCCGCAGTTCATAACTGATCCTGCCCCGCGATGTAATACCGAAATGGCAGTCCCGCGGGGTAAGCGAAGGAGAAGGAGGTGGTTTTAGTGAGTAAAGGTCTCACATAACCGTATGGCAGGAGCCAACGGTAGGTTTTGAACCTTTCCACCTTCCAACGTATAAAAACAAAAAAAAAGACAGACAGACAGACAGGAAACCGATTTTAATAAGGTTTTGTGTTTACACAATTCCTTAATAGTCAGAGCAGGCTGCCATACGCACGGAGAAAATCCGTGTTCAGGTGAATATTGTCTGGATCTCCCTCAAAAATGCATAATAATTCTAATTTTAGTAGTCCTCCTATTCCGGGCTTAATAGAAGTACCCCCCCCCCCCCCCCCCCCCCTCAGTAGATTGAGTTCATTTCGTACCATTCTTACTTTCTCAACGCAAAGGTAAAAAATATTTGCTGAATTGATCTGCAGTTTTGGAAAATTACACAATTCAAAGTATGCTTACTTTAAAAGAAGGTGTACATCATAAAAATGTACAATAGTTAAAATTTGAAAATCAATGCTAACGAAGGTTATCAACATAATTCAAAGCGTCTATTTTTTTTTTTAAGGAATAGTGCATCTAGTGTTAAGTCAATATTTCAGATAAAATGCAATTTCCATAGTTGCTCCAACTGTACGAAAAATTTCCCATTCGTAAACTTCCTTCCATATGGCCAGCCTATGAGGTGAAATTACAAAAGTAAGATGGTGTCCCTAGCAGAGTAGTACATTTATGAATCCAGATGAAAACAATGGTGTTTTACCGCGGTCTTTCAAATTTTTCTGTGAAAAATAGTTGCTGTTGAAACTGTATCCTTCGTTTCGCGAAATTTTGTTACAAGAAAAGCCTATATCGCACGGAAATTGACAAATAAAAGGCTATGCGAATGAAATGTTTGTGTGGTGAGAGTTTACGAGCCAGTTTCTTATTAGATTCGTGCCAGCTGCGTTAAATGCGTTATTTGTGATTGGTTTTTTTTGCTATTGGTAACAAATTTCGGACGAGTGATTTGTACTTAGTGTTGAATTCCTTGGTTTAAATCGTATATTTTTCACAATGTTGACACTGGGGAGTTTTCAATAAACATTGAGGTTTTCCCGTGAGGTAATGTTTACATTTGACGTTTTGTTTTACATGCTTGTAAAAATATCGAAATTCCTTTGAATATCTAATGTAGAAAAGGGGCGAGTTTATAAAGAAAATATATGTAGTCAGAGCGCGGCTGATTTATTGGTTCATATGACTCCGCATGTAGCGTTTGTGCCGCGATGAAGGATGGTGAACTTGCAGCATAAACCCGACTAAAGGTCGGTATCAATATACACGAAATTATGTGAAATGGGTTATTAGCTCAGAACTATGAAAACTCTACATAGGACAAGGGAGCTATCGTTCATCGTAGCAGGTACGAAAACTATCAAACTGCTGAAATATTTCATTGATATGGTGATCACTGTCTGTGAATTATGGCGGGAACAACAGTTGTCAGGTGTGCGAATTTTTGTACGAGTTGGGCATTGAATCAACCGATATCCAGAAGAATTGTGTTGGAAGGGCGATCGTTCATTAATTCTCGAAACTGGAAAAGTGTAACTACTACCTTGGTTCTATCCGGAACAGGCACACATATTTTGATATTCACTTCAATTTTCCTTACTACAATACAAACATAAAGTATGCTATGAAAAACAGCGAAATTTTTTCCTTCATTAAAGGTGCGACCGTATTTACGCTACGCAACGGCGCCCCAAACTGGACTCCATACAGTGGACTCATTGGACTGCTGCGATTTTGTGGATTTGCATCCGAATGTTTAAATATCAAAATATGCGATTGTTTGCAGTTCGCTGTCGCGCTTGTGTAGAGTGTATTGGCATGCCGCGTCGCGGCAGTTAAGGGACGGCCTCACCTACGGTACCCGATGCGATACTACATTCATCACAACTGACGCGACGCGGGCTGCCCATATTTTACTAGCGCGGTAACCAACTGCATACTTTGACATTTTAACAGGAGGATGCGAACGAAAACTGACATTCGCGGCGGTCCATTGACTCAACTACATTGAAATGACATGCGACGCTGTAAAATATTCTCTGCCAGGCAACTCGGCCGCGTCGCGTCCGCTGGTTGAAATTCGCGCAAATATTGCTGCCTACAAAATCATATAGATATTTTAACAGGGCATCTTGAGGCCGCATCGCGTAGCGTAGATGCGGCCGTACCTTAAGTGGGAACCTTTAATATATATAGGTTTCTAGAGAAAGCATTTGACCATGTGCCACACGAACTCATCTAGTATGCTCTACGGCAACACTTAGTGCCAGAAGAGCTCGTGCGCTCGGTTCAATTGCTCTATCACGATCCGAAAAGTTAAGTTTGAAGTGTGGCGGGTGTATCAAAACCACTTCATGTCTCTGTTAGTGTTTATGAAGCAAGCGGCCTCCCACAACTCCCACAACTCTTTGTTCTTGTTATGGACACCGTCTCACGGAACACCCAACGTCCAGCGCCCTATACACTGCTTTATGCAAATGATGCTTTCCTAGCATCTAATAGCAAAGTTGATCTTGAGCAGCTTATCCAAAAATGGAATGATCGCCTCTTGCAACACGGCCCTAGATTGAATCTGAATGAATTTTTGACGACGGATCCCCATGAAACAGGCACAATCACTGTCCGCAGCAGTGACCTGCCCAGAACTGAGGGGTTTAAATAATTCGGGTCAATGCTACCAGCCAACGAGGAACTGCGTTATGAAATTGCTTCACGCATCAACCCAACATGCATAAAGTAGCGTTCTACAATTGGCGATCTTTGTGATCGACGTATCAACGAACGTCTCAAATCTAAAATCTATCGCAATGTCGTCCGTCCTGTCGCTTTTTATTGTTCTGAGTGTTGGTTGTTATCGACGTATCAACGGACGTCTCAAATCTAAAATCTATTGCAATGTCGTCCGTCCTGTCGCCCTCTATCGTTCTGAGTGTTGGCCAACTATAAAAGATAATGAACGGCGTCTTACGATAATGGAGACGAAGATGTTGTGTTGGACCAGTGGCGTGACATGTTTTGATCACATCCAAAATGTGGATATCCGCGATCGATATGGGATTGCACCTATCGTGGAAAAACTACGGGAGAGGCGCCTTCGATGGTGTGGTCATATAATTTGCGCTAACGAGAATTCACTTGCCAAGATTGGTCTGAACATCGACGGTGACGACGCTTGACGGTGATTTAAAAGCCTCGAGATTACATCCAGATCAGGCATTTGATAAAATAAAATGGCGAAACCGATCACGACGAGCCGACTCCGCCTGTGAACGGGACAAAGTCTGAAGAAACCCTTATGTGGGGCGTAGTGCATCGATTACAACTACTCGCCAACGCTGTCGGTTCCAGGCAATGTGCTTCACTTCTAAGTAGCTTGCACTCTTTCTTCATACTGCAGTAACTTTAGGGCGGCACACTGGTCGGTACGTTCCATTGACGTAATCCGGAATGGGGTTTTCGCTATTCTTAATAGAGACATATCCGCTGCCACTTTGGCTATCTTCTATGCCGTAAGAATTCTTCATTGTTATTGTAATGGAAGTTTACAGCTTTCCAGTAGCAATGGTGGCCACTTGTTCCGTGCTGCTTCCGAATCGCATTACATAAAAAACATTGGCATGGAGCAGCCACAATTTGATGTTGGTTTTGAAGTAATTATTTTTCCAAACTTCGGACAAAACCACAAGAGCGGATATTACGCTGTTATCAATTCGAAGGGCCATGAAACTCGGTACCGCCATTAGACAGAAACCCTGCTTCATAGATACGCAAACTGTTCGACTCTCCCCGAAATTCTGCCCCCCAAATAGGAAGGGTGTCAACGTACTCGAGATGTTTGCATGAAAAGGATGATAAAGTTCTTTGAATCACCTGCCAAAAAAAAAAAATCGGCAGTAGAATGCAACCTTGGCTGCCTCCGCTGAATATGAATACCACATTAAAGTGAGTAGTTTGACATGCTAAATATACATATATATTACGGGCTACCTACAAATGGGATAGATATATACTTACATAACAAACAAACAAAACCTTTCATATCTCAAGCGTCTATCTTCTGGTTTCCTGATTTGTTTCATTTACGAGCACTAGTCATCGCGTACGAGAGCTGAGCATTTCAGGCACTTGTTAGTTTATGCATCGATATTTAGATGAATACTACAGGACATACATTCTCTAGTACACATTATTCACATATATACTATAACAAGATTCTCATACAAAGTGTGTGTCTGGATAGCTCAATGGTTAGAATACAAGGCTGTCGTATGGAAGGTCGCGGTTTAAATCTCACTGGTGGCTATGGAATTTTTATCGTGATTTGACGTCGGAAACTAATCGACTCAGCTGAGAATAAGTACCTGAGTCAAATCAGGGTAATAATCTCGGGCGAGCGCAATGGTAACCGCATTGCCTCCTATAGGGTACTGTAATCCTGTAGTGTACCATTACGGTCTTGAGTGAAGGTCTCTAACACACTTCAGGGCCTTGATCCAATTGGATTGTTGTGCCAACGATTATTATCGTTATTATACAAATCGCAGTGAACGCTCTCTACGTTGAATTCCCATTTGTCAGGAAAAATTATTTGAGTTCATATACATTCGTTCGTATACATATACGTATATCGTCGGTCTAGTCTGCAAAACGGCTAACTCTGTTTCAACAAAATGTACAGGAGCGACAAAAAAAACATAATAATTTAAGTTAGAGTTATGTTTATAAGGAACCATCCTGCTAGGCTTTGTAGAGTATACTTCTGGACCTTTTCTAATAAGTTATTTATTTTAACATTAATAGACAAATTTAAATGGCTAATTGCATTCTGCCAATATCAATACGAATATACGGATTTAGCTTAATTTCTCCAACCATTCAAAAAATTCATTCAAGTAATTAAGTTAATATAATACATAATGGGTACATATTATGTATACCGTTAATTATGGGAAAGTATTTACAGATATCATAGAGTTTGCTTCCATTTGAGAATCTCCATCTTCTAAATTATAATATTTTGAGTCAAGGAAAGGAAGAGTTATATGAACACCCGTATTCTTTTCGAACGCTTAGTTGCATATTATCACTCCGCCCATCAAGTTGCGTCAGGCCGAGACCCAAGTGGCTTTCACAAGTTTTCAGCATGACAGAATTCCCATCGATCCCAGATTGTACAGTTGAAGAAATTGACATACGAGGATCTTTCTTCTAAGAATTTATATGAAAGATGGTTGGGTATATATAATACAGCCAAAACAGGAACGAACCCCTCAAAAGCTGTATTTGGATTTTGGCTCAAAAACGTTTGCACTCGGGCAAACGGGAGGTTGAAATTGTCATCCACTTAGCAATAATGATCAACGAAGGATTTTTCCCAATTTTGCCTGTTATGGACATGCTGGGGATTACTTTGGGAGACGAGAAACGCGTCGAACGATCCGAGCTCAAGGTCAGTGACGCTGCAAAAAAGGGCCCGGATTGAACAGAAAAAGGAAAATGCACATTTTCTTAATGGGAAAGGAGGAATCATTTCTTTTTCATTTGTTTAGTGAACATTTCGCTATGACTTCCCGAGCCAGTTTATGAAAATTTTGATGTGTTCCATCCTCTGAAGGGTTAAAAAGTTTAAAATACAACTTCTTTATAAAATGATGCAAATTTTTGCCACATTTCAAGAACAGCACATTTTAAACGACGGGTATTTTTCAAAACATACTTTTGGAAAATCAAAACGTACAAAATTAATAACAATTGTTTAAATATCTTCAGCGGTTAGTTGGCAATTAATTCCCAGGAATGGGCCCGAAATTTGCCCTTGACAGTAGAAGATCGCCTTAAGGGGTCATCCAGTGTGTCGGAACCGAGGAATCGATTTTTTTGGCATCAATTGTATAGCGTAGTACATATGGGCAAAGTGATTTTTTGATATCGGGATATTCGGAAATTACAGTGTTCATCATCATCATCAACGGCGCAACAACCGGTATCCGGTCTAGGCCTGCCTTAATAAGGAACTCCAGACATCCCGGTTTTGCGCCGAGGTCCACCAATTCGATATCCTTAAAAGCTGTCTGGCGTCCTGACCTACACCATCGCTTCATCTTAGGCAGGGTCTGCCTCGTTTTCTTTTTCTACCATAAATATTGCCCTTATAGACTTTCCGGGCTGCATCATCCTCATTCATACGGATTAAGTGACCCGCCCACCGTAACCTATTGAGCCGGATTTTATCCACAACCGGACGGTCATTGTATCGCTCATAGATGTCATTGTGTAGGCTACGGAATCGTCCATCCTCATGTAGGGGGCCAAAAATTCTTCGGAGGATTCTTCTCTCGAACGTGGCCAAGAGTTCGCAATTTTTCTTGCTAAGAACCCAAGTTTCCGAGGAATACATGAGGACTGGCAAGATCATAGTCTTGTACAGTAAGAGCTTTGACCCTATGGTGAGACGTTTCGAGCGGAACAGTTTTTGTAAGCTGAAATAGGCTCTGTTGGCTGACAACAACCGTGCGCGGATGTCATCATCAAATTACAGTGTTAAGCAAGTAAAATGTCACATGTCTGGTTTATGTCGATCGCCCTAATAAAGCGCGGATTCATCGAATGACGTTTGAATGACTTCGTTAAAATCATAAGAATTGAAGCCAAGGCTTTACATGTGTTTCTTCAAGATACCTAAGGTTAAGGCAGTAAAAATTTAGCTTTTAATATTTTTTAATAATCGTAGTTTGCGAACTGTGGTTAAGTCCGCACATTAAAATGCCGTTTACATTTTTCTTTAAGATGATCACAGCGCCCTCTAGCGTGGCAGCCGAAAACACCTTTTCTTGGAGATAGGTTTATAAGTTGTCTATATTTCAATAATGAACTATGCTATCGGGCTAGAAAAACTACTATGCATGCTCAAGGTATTAATAAATATATGGTGAAAAATTCATATTTGTACCTTTATCCAGTTTTTCACAAAAAAAATTCTAAAGAAGCGAAAAAACCGGCCTTCACACGGGACGACCCCCATTAAAGAATTGTAATGTATGAAAAAGTTATAAAATATGCTCCGGCTAAGAAGAATTTTCGGCTTAAAGGGATTCTAATTAAGGTTGAATTTTATATAGGAAATTTACAGGAATACCAATGAAAAGCATAACAGAATGGAACGTTGTTGGGTGGGTAGGATGGTGCCTCTCGCAGGTGTTGATTCGCCATCCCAAAATTTGATCGTAAATTGATGTTCCGCTTATTGTAGTTGATCGCTTCCTTATTTAACCACTTCGGCTATAATTCCAGCAGCTCCTGGCGATTTATCATTCTTAAGCAGATGAACTGCACTAATGTTTCTAAGGTTTTGTGTAAACGACATTAAAATCGATTCACTGTCTGTGCTACACTGATTCAAACAAAATTCGGCGGACCTATGGGAACTATAAAATCGCAAGCATATGGTGATTTACATAAATTTAAGTGCAGTTTCAAGGGGAGATGTAAATTTTTTTCACCTAACGTACCCGCGTGGTATAACAGATGAAAGACATCAATTAGTACTTTCACAAGCAAGGCACTTATATTACCAACTTTTTAAAATTAACTGGAAAATTCCCCGTAAGCTCATCGTAGCAGTACCAAATTTTGCAGCAGCATAAAGAATCGCGTATAATACTGCACTGTTCGTATGCCTGTCATACACACTTTTCTCAGAAACGGTTATTCCTGTTGATATGAAATTTGGGGGACCTTCGAAAGCATGCAGTAAGCAACGTCGTCCCCATACACGCAAGAAGGGTGTTCAATTCTTTTTTCACCGAATATAGTCAACTCAAATAGGTTAGCACTTTCGAAGCTGGTCTCAGTTTTGACAATTGATGCAAAACAGGGGGAAGCGGCGGTGGCAAATGATCTCAGAAGCTACCCAACCGAACAATCTGAAAAAAGCTGCCTCTGTATGGTGTCTAGGCTCCGAAATACTCTCCACACCGATGTCTGTTCAAATGAAGTTAATAATAGTATGTGATTATAATTTGACGGCGCGTTGATTGAGGCAGTAGAGGGTCAGTCTCCCAATATTATTTTATGTTGGCTAAAGTGGTTAGAGCACTGCGCTATCGTAGCGGAAGGTCCAAATCTCACTGCTTCACACAAAACCTTAAAAACGCTTTTGTTTTGCAAAATTCGACTTTACCCATCAAGTTAGTTGCCTTCCATAGTGATACAATCATTCTAGCCTTTTTTTTAATTTTCAATGCTTGTGTCTTTAACCTGAAAACAGGCGCGTGGCTATAACTTCACCATCGCAGCCGAATCTCTCTCCCTGGAAATCTGAAATCTGCGAAAAAGTAGAAATCAGATGAGACCAGATCTGGTGAATATAGGAGGTGGTGGAGGATTGTTCATTGACTTGTGAATCGATCCATTATCTTGGTGAAACAGCAGTGTTTTTCTTTTCTGCTTAATTGCGTCAACCACTCGGTCTAAAAATTCAATTTCTATTCGCTGTTGATAGCCATTCGGTAAAAAAGTTCAAAAGCAAAATTCCTTGGATGTCCCAGAACAGAGGCCATGACCTTGCCTGCTGATTGTTTCGTCTCCATTCGGCTATAAGTATAATGATTAATCCACGTTTCACCCATTGTTATGTACCCACGCAGAAAATCCTTTCTATGCCGCGTAAACAGCGCACTGAATCATCAATTCGCTATTGTTTAGCTCACCGGTGAGCAAACGCGGCACCCACTTGGAACGAAGATTTTTCATATCCAAATTGTCATGCATAATTTTGCACGCCGTGCCCTTTGATATCTGCAGGCTCTTATCTATGTCCTCCTGCCTCGCTCTACGATCGGACATGCAGATTGTTACGACTTTTTGAGTGTTTTTGGGTGCAGCCACCTTAATTGGGCGACCTATTCTTCCTGTGTCTTCGGTAGATGTTCAACCACATTTCAAGTTCGCTTACCATCGGCAAATGGTTGTTTTTGATGGGTGCTTTTCTTGCTAACACCTTTTCAACCATTTTCAGCTTGAATGTTATTTTCTCCCATTAAAAAACAGTGTTTAATTAACACGCGAAATTCATTTTTTTCCATTGTTTAAACAAACAAATCTATCGTCATTTTGCCTTCAATATCTCAATATCAATATCTCTACTAAACCGGATGTCATGAAGTCTTTACGTGTATCCTCTAGAAGTTGGTTCTACCGAGAAGCATGGTAGTATCGTAGCCGCGTCGCGATATGTGCGTTAGCCTCGGAACTTATAACCCATATGTTAACTACATTTCGCAATATCATTATTACGAAAAAAGTACTGAATTTTGGATATTTATGCACTAACAAAAAAAAATAATGAGATTATTGCATTGCAGTAAGTAGATTTATTCAACCTAATTTGAATTTTATTGACTGCATTCTAAATATTTAGTTATTTTTCCCGCATATTCATTATAAACGAGATTTTTCTTCGTTTTCGAATAAGTTGCTTGCTGCAAATGTGGCATGATGCTCCTGCACCCTTCTGCCAGTGTTGTTTCGCGACTGATTGGTAGCAGTAACATTTATTGTAATTGGTTTGTCCTCATAACTTTTGATCGCCAATTTCATTGGTTGATTTCGCTTAACCTGTTACTTTAATCATTGGCATTGCTTTCATAATGAAAGTCTTTGTTAGTTGTTTTTTTTTTTGAATCAGAAAGCGACCATCTGTAGGTTCGCCCTTGAGTAGTATACCTTACGACCATTTGGTCCATGCCATGATGCCACCTTTAGCTTTATTACAACAGTTAATAATTTGTGGCTGAATCATCCTCTACAAAATAAATAAATGTATGTATTATAAAAGTTCCACTTCAAATATTTTTTTTGTATGTGTTGCTTTAAAAATAAAGCCGTTTTCAATTGTTCTATTATTTTGCATATTGAATGCACAAATTAAATATATTTTCCAGACATTTTTTATTCACGGAAAATTAAAACCACATGCAATATATATAAAAAAAATGTTAAATAATATTCACAATACACAAATGCATGAAAATATCGATCAACATACGAAAATATCCAAGTTATTTTAGTAATAACTGCGCGGCGTTTACATCTTTCTTATTCGAGCAAATGACACGTACTAAACTAAACTGCCTCCCGAATATATACATCATCATACATTTTAAAATATTTCTCAGAAATTAAAGAATGTAGAAACCCTTCTTTTTGCTTATCTACTAAAGAAACCTGACAAGGTCCACCAATTCGATATCTCTAAAAGCTGTCTGGCGTCCTGGCAGGGTCTTCCCCGTCTTCTTTTTCTACCATAGATATTGCCCTTATAGACTTTCCGGGCGGCATCGTCCTCATCCATACGGATTAAGTGACCCGCCCACCGTAACCTATTGAGCCGAATTTTATCCACAACCGGACGGTCATTGTATCGCTCATATATTTCGTCATTGTGTAGGCTACGGAATCGTCCATCCTCATGTAGGGGGCCAAAAATTCTTCGGAGGATTCTTCTCTCGAACGCGGCCAAGAGTTCGCAATTTTTCTTGCTAAGAACCCAAGTTTCCGAGGAATACATGAGGACTAGTCTTGTACAGTAAGAGCTTTGACCCTATGGTGAGCCGTTTCGAGCGGAACAGTTTTTGTAAGCTGAGATAGGCTCTGTTGGCTGACAACAACCGTGCGCGGATTTCATCATCAAATTACAGTGTTAAGCAAGTAAAATGTCACATGTCTGGTTTATGTCGATCGCCCTAATAAAGCGCGGATTCATCGAATGACGTTTGAATGACTTCGTTAAAATCATAAGAATTGAAGCCAAGGCTTTACATTTGTTTCTTCAAGATATCTAAGGTTAAGGCAGCAAAAATTTAGCTTTTAATATTTTTTAATAATCGTAGTTTGCGAACTGTGGTTAAGTCCGCACATTAAAATGCCGTTTACATTTTTCTTTAAGATGATCACAGCGCCCTCTAGCGTGGCAGCCGAAAACACCTTTTCTTGGAGATAGGTTTATAAGTTGTCTATATTTCAATAATGAACTATGCTATGGGGCTAGAAAAACTACTATGCATGCTCAAGGTATTAATAAATATATGGTGAAAAATTCATATTTGTACCTTTATCCAGTTTTTCACAAAAATTCTAAAGAAGCGAAAAAACCGGTCTTCACACGGGATGACCGCCATTAAAGAATTGTAATGTATGAAAAAGTTACAAAATATACTTCGGTTTACCAGTGACTTTGATGTTCAGACCAATCTTGGCGAGTGATTTCTCGTTATCACGAATTACGTGACCATACCCTCGAAGGCCGGTCTCGAAATTTTTTCACGATCGATGCAACCCCATACCGATCGGGGATATCTTCATTTCAGATGGGATCAGAACTATAGAGCTGTCGCCCTCTACAGTTCTGATCACATCCGAAGTGAAGATATCCGCGATCGGTATGGGGTTGACAACATTACTTTAAGTTTTAGATTTGGCTTGATACGTCAACCATAAAGAACACCAGTTGTGTAACGCCACTTCATCCAGGTGGCACTAATGCGTAAAGCAATTTCGCAACGCAGTTCTCCATTGGCTGATAGCATTGACTCGAGATATTTAAATTGTTCAGTTCTGGACAAGTCATTGTCATTAACAGCGATTTTGCCTGTTTCATGGGGGTCGGTCGTCAAAAATTTATTTTTATTCAGTTTCAATTTGGGACCGTGTTGCATGAGGCGATCATTCCATTTTTGGACAAGTTGCTCGAGATCATTTTTGCTATTTGACGCTAGGAAAACATCATCTGCATTGAGCAGTATATAGGGCGCTGAACTTTGGGTGCCTCGTGTGACAGTGTTCATAACAAGAGCAAAGAGGAGTAGTGAGAGGGCGTAGCTCATATCAGATGAGTTCGTGTGGCACACGGTCAAACGCTTTCTCTAGATCCAGGAGGGCGATGTTTCTCACGGTGTTTCTGCATGAGTAACCGCGCAGCATGTATTGCGTCGGATACGGTGGTCAAGAATCTTCATGGTATGGGGAAGCAACCGGATCGGACGGTAATTTGAACATTCTGCTAGATTAGCTTTCTTTTTCCATATTAGAACTATGACACTTTCTTGCCAGTCAGATGGTGTTCTACCTACCTGAATAACCCGATTAAAGAATTCAGTGAGCCACAGTGATGGGTTCCAGCTCTTCCCGTTTTCCATAGCTCAGATGCGATATCGTCAGCTGTAGCTTTCCTCGATTTAATTCGTTTTATTGCTTCCTCGACTTCAGTTGCGCTGACATGATGGTCCTCATGGTTTACCGTGAGTACCTGCAGTGTAGGCATAATTTCAAGGTACCCTTCGGACACGGATTGATTTGGAAAACACAATCAGAGCCCCGCCATGACTGGCGCAGCATTACTGGTTTATACTGAGTGCAGGCTCAGCATTCATGCCAGTGGATGCATAGGCCTTGTACCTCTCCAGGAATTCTCCTGGAGCATATCCTGTTAGAGGGTAACCCCGGTTCCCATGGTACCAGATAACCTCCTGTGAGCCTTCGAGTCCTTCAGGTGAGTTCATTGCAGATTCGGGTCTGATCGCCCTCCTCGCGTACGAGTTGACTGGAATTAGCTCGGAGCGACTGACAGGTGAAATTGCTCCAAATGGCACCAATGCTTGTGGACGTGGAAAATGAACAAATTCTTCAGTTGAAATATGCTCGAAATACTCTCGCCATCTATCCGTCGCGGCACGATGGTCGGTAAACAAAGTATCGTTCTTGTCAACAGAAGTGTTCGGCAAGTCGATACAGATCTCTCTCGCCATCCCGAGTATCCAGTTTATCGTAAAGATCTTTGTAATGAATCGCTCGGGTGACAGCGACCGCTTTCTTAACTTCTCGGTTGGCATTCTTGTAAATTTGTCAATTGGCGAGCGTTTTATCGTCGGGAAACTAGTAGTGGTAGAAGCTTTTCCTTTTACGGACCTTCATTTCAACATCGTCATTCCAAAGCCAAGTAGCTCGGTTGATGAACCGCGTTAAATCACAAGAACGAAGTGGCCAGTTCAAAGGTCGAGTTCGTTCGTCAGATATCTGATTCATTAAGTTAATTATATTGCGCATATGATATCGTTCTGTTTAAACCACATGTCAGCAAAATTAATGCCACCTAATGGGAGGATAAAAAGTAAGGAAGCATGTCTCATTTGAACAGATATCGGAATGGGATGTATTTCGAGGTCTAAATGTTGTATAGGTGCACGATTTTTCATTTTTAAGGTTTTGTGTGAAACAAAACCTTATTAGAATCGAGTCGATGTCTGTCTGTCACATCCGATTTATTCGGAAAGGGCTAGACCGATTATCACGGAAATTGGTAAGAGCGTGTGATGTGTTGTTCTCTTTACATGCAGCAAGTGGCGCCAATTTCTGTTAAGTCGAGGGAGGGTTCCCCATACATGTGAATGGAGGGTGCAAAATTTTTTTTCATAAAATGTGGCCTTGGGGGGAGGGGGGGATTGACACATAGAGGAGTGAGGGCTCAAAATATGACCATGAAAAAGTATAACAGGCCTGGTTCTCAGAACTTATCCAACTGACAAATCTGAGAAAAATCACAGTAGTGCATCTCTACGAAATCTAGGCCTCAAAATACATCCAGTTCTGATATCTGCACAAATAAAGTCAATAACAGGATATTTCCACATTTTAGAAATTTACCCAGCAACATCCCTTATGTCCATCCCAGAAATACAAAATTTGGCATGGATGTAAAGGATAATATAATGTACAATTTGGTCAAGTTTGAACAAAATTGTAAGGGGTGAAACTTTACCATTTTTTGTGATTTTCGTGCATTCTACAACGTGGATGACGACATCATCACACGTCAATACCATAAGGAAGTGGGTTCATATATGTACGGATAGCTCAGTGGTTAGATCACAAAGCTATCGTACGGAAGGTCGCGGTTCAAATCTCAGTGGTGGCAGTGGGATTTGTATCGTGACTTGACGTCGGATACTAGTCGACTCAGCTGTGAATGAGTACCTGAATGAAATCAAGGTAATAATCTTGGGCGAGCGCAATGCTGACCACATTGCTTCCTACAGTATACTGTAGTGTACCGTTTCGGTCTTGAATGAAGTGCTCTAACACACTTCAAGGCCCTGATCCAATATGGATTGTTGTGCCGACGATTATTATTTCCGAGTTATCACAATCTCGGCAAATGCCGGATTTTACCTAATACTAGCACTAAGTGCCAAGCATTTAGGCTCGGACGATCCTACCTACTTAAAAACTAAAGGGGCGCTGGTGGTGTTGGCCGGTGGTAGGTCAGTGGGAGAATCCGTCGAGTACTCCCCGCAACATCGAGCACGTATGCAGAATGGTGTACTTCTGCATGGTTTGAACCAGACTGTGCGAAAGTCCCAGGACATCAAGGGAAGCCGTGAGGGATTTGGGTACAATACCTGTAGCTGACAATATTATGGGAACTACAACCACCCGCTCGAGACGCCGCTCAGAAGATTGAAAGATCGATCCTTCAAGTTAAGTGGAGTCAGTCCACAGTCTGCCTTACAGACAGCTGCATGCAAGGGGCTCGCCTGCTCTCTACTGTAAAAATAAGCGTGCAGCGAGTCGACTTGGCGTTGATGTTGTGTCGCCACGTCAACCACGCCCCTACCTCCGATGTCACGAGGCAGGTTCATCCGCTCCACGGCAGACTTTGGGTGATGCATTCGGAATTTGGACATAGTTGTCCGTATCCGCCGCTGGACGTTTTCCAGGTCGGTCTTCGTCCACGGCAATATTCCGAATGCATAAGCCAGTGAAGGGATAGCAAATACATTCAACGCGCTTATTTTATTCTTCCCCGAGAGATACGATTTCAGCACCAGCTTTACACGTCGCAGGAATTCTGACAGCAGAGCTTCCTTCAGATCACCAACTCGAGCATGGGTTCCTTGCAGAATTCCTAGGTACTTGTCTGTCTCGGTCATAGCTTCGATGTGGAGGTCACCAATGCTATGTACGGCATGCGGCTCGTGATGACCTCTGCGGATGGCTTGGATTCGACACTTGTCTAATCCAAACTCCATCCGAATATCACGGCTGAACATGCCTATTATTCGCAACAGACTTGATGTCATCTAAGTACATCAAGTGTGTCAGTTCGCACTTAGCACGTAGGCCATACTTTATTGCAAAACCATGCCCTCTAGCATCATTCAGTATCGATGAAAGGGGGTTCAGTGCCATACAAAACCAAAGGGGACTCAACGAATCCCTCCCCCCCCGTGTCCCTCCGTACACGGATGGGCTCTGAGGTATTAGCACCCTCAGATGTACGCACCGATAAGGTGGTATGCCACCCTTCCATGACTGTCGCCAAAAACTTTATTAGTTTCGGATCAATGCGATACAGATGTAGGATGTCGATTAGCCAGGTATGCGGAACGCTATCGAAAACCTTGGCATAATCGATATAGCAACTGAAGAGGTTTCTTTGGCCTCTAGTTGCTTGTCCTACAACTACCGAGTCGATAATGAGTTGCTCTTTGCAACCCCTTGACCCAACTCGGCAGCCCTTCTGCTCCTCGGACAGAATGTTGTTGGTCTCAAGGTGCGCATTGATCCTTCCACTAATAATGGGCGTCATGAATTTGTAGAGGGTTGGCAAGCAAGTGATCGGTCTTGTGTCTGCGGGGTCCTGCACCGTGTCCTTAGGGATAAGGTAGGTAATCCCCGCAGTGAGGAAAGGTGGAAATTCCTCCGGCGCCGACTCATGACCTCATTTATACTGCGTGCCAGTCGACTGCACTGCCAGTGCTGATTTGAATCAGTCTAGCAATGTCCTGCCTTAGTGAGTTCCGCCGACGTTCCAGACGAATTTTCCATGGTGGATCTCTTTTGTCACTCAAACCAATAACATGAAAGCGAATCTTCTGATCGTGCACCACAATACACAAGTGATTGTAGTTGCAGCAGCGACAGATCAGTACACAGTCGAGATGCAATCTCATCATTGATTTGAGATAGAATTCCCCGAGTTGCTGGAGATGCGTAGAGCCTGGGAATACCTGGTCCATATCCAAGAATTCTATACACGCTCTTTGGAATTCGTCCCGAACCTCAACGGAAACCTCAGCTGGACGGTGGAGAAGAGTGCTTCGGCGAGTACTGAAACTGTTACCTACAGTGCGGCGTGGTGTTGTTGATGCCGCTGCCTTTGCCCCCATCGACTCTCGCTCACCAGTTTCCCCGATGACTTCAAGTCGAACACGCTCCCTGATGGTGGCCGGGATTGTGTCGCTGCGAGTAATAAAGCGGTACTAGTCTGCATAGTCACGTGCGCGAATTGCTGGAAACGCTCGACGAATCTCTGGTGCAATAAGGGGCTGTAAGATGTACCCGCCTCCGCCATTATTTCGTAGTAGGAGCGGATGATGAAGAGGTTCATTTCTTCAGTGCATTTCATCCGCTTCCTACGCGAACCTGCTGAAGTGATCGCCACAGATTGTGGCGAAACAGCTGCAGCAGGCGGAGCTGTGCTCCTGGTCGTCGTGGCGCCTAGACGCCGAACCGTCCCAAGACTAGCGGTTCCGACGCCGTGCTGTCCATTACGAGAGCCCGACCCAGTCACCAAGTCAGACGACTCCCACCGGTTATCCGTACCGGACCTTCAATGTCTCCTTCTTCTCATTTTTGGTGGTGCATTTTATCCCTAGCTGCCAGGTGTTGAGATAGCTTCCTTAGTGAGTAATTTGCAAGACTGCAAAGTTCCTGCACTTTCCTCACCTAACCCCTGAGACGCTGCGGTAGCGTACAGCCATTCAGACTGAAGCTATCCATCCCTCCTCCTTTCACAACCGGGCTTTGGACCGGCTTCGGCGGAGTTATTATTATTATTATTATATATGTACATATGTATACTTTTGCGTACGAAGTAAATCGGAAATATGGGTACGGGTGTATGGGTGTATTGGGTGAGGATAATATCTATGGCTGTAATATGAACGTATTTCTTGTAATTTGGAAAAGTATGAAGGAATATGTTGGATTTGTAGCTATATACGGATAGAAAAAAGTGCGTTCAATTTTCTTACATAAGATGAACACAAAACCTTAATACCCGAAGCGCGAGCTTCCGGTATTACGACTTATTTACAGGTTCTGAGAAAGAGATGTATTAAATTTTTCGGGGCAGACATTTTGAGCCCTCACTGCACTACCTTTCATTTAATATCAGAAAAAAGATCAGTTTCGGGAAGTGTTAAACAAGCCCTTTCATTTGACACTTCATAATTCATATTCTGCGAAGAAAAAGTATACACCTTCCTTCCCCTTAAGGGGGTCATCCCGTGTGAAGGACGTTTTTTTTTTGCCTTTTTTCGAAAAATTATTTTGGAGGACTGGATGAAGATACAAACATGATTTTTTCACCATATGTTGATTGATATCTCTAGTATATGTGATAAATTATATCGTAGCTAGTTCTCGGGATACGTGTCAATTTATGCACCCATCTCCAAAAAAAGGTGTTTTTCTGCTGCCAACCTGGAGGGCGCTGTGTTCATCTGAGGGAAAAAAAACTAAACGGCATTTTAATATGGACAATATTCCACGGCCCGCAAACTAGGATAATTAGAAAATATTAAAAGGTAAACTTTTGGTGGGCTTTTAAACTTAATTTTTTGGATTTTGGTGTTTTACGGTTTTTTTTTATGAATAAAAAAAAACGACCAATCCGATTGCAATTATCCTAGTTTGCGGACCGTAGAAATATGCACTAAAGAAATGGTGAACATTTGAAAGAATTTGGTTGGATAGATTTTGAGCTATGGTGGCAGCCGATTTTCCAGATGCAGTTTCGAGAAAAACGCATTTGAAAATTTAAATGTGATTATCAACAGTAAAATTTTAACTCACCATTAATCTGCTATACCTGATCCATAGAAAGCACCCTCCGTTTTCGTCAAAAAAGTCTTGTAATTCGATTGTTGCTCTCTGGTTTCAATTCTGGCTCTTTTAGAGAGGGCAGTCGATCGTCGTTCGGACCGCCAAATTCGCGCTTTATTACGGCGGGCGACATAAACCTGACATATGTGACCAACTTGACATCCCATTGTCACTACGATTTTGAGAATGCCATTGAATCCTTCATTGAAAATAATTGCAGCCAGAAAAGTGGCTATTTCTACGACCTTGGCCCCAAAATGCAGGTGTTTAGGAGCGAAAGTCTAGATCAATGCATTTAACGACTCATTGTTATTCTGGGTCTCTGCTCCTAAACATCTGTTGAAGAGATCATCTCGTGACAAATCTTCGGAGATTGGTTTGAGGACTGTTTGAACTTCTTCAGTCAAAGGTGCCTTCTCGTGGTGGAAACTATCCAGTTCTCCTTTAGTTTCCGCTTTGCGCCATTTGCACCAACTGTCCTCGCCTGCTGGACAATTTTGATGCTGAGGATTTTCGTCTATAGAACATTTATGGAAGAAAGTTGCCCAAATTTCTTGCTTCATTCCTTCTATCGAATTTGCGTGTCGACGAATAGCTAGTCCAAAAAATGTAGTGAGGTCGTTAATAACCTTATCAGTAAGTTTTCCAGCCCCTTTTCCACCAATGCCTTTGTGATTCTTCTTTGCATTTCTAAGGCGCGTTCCCATTCTCTTCTCGACATGTCCTTTCCTCCTTCCTTCCTTTTTTACTGCTACGTATATTTTATTATTTGCAGAAATACCGGAGAAAACTCCAGCAAAATCCAATATACAATATACAAAACTTATTGCAATTGGAACATCCATGTTCATGCTTGCTAAAAGTTTCTTTGCTGATGTTGATGCGAAGTCCTTTTTCTTCTCTGATAAGTATCGATTCCCATGAAATACTCATTTTTTAGTGCGAGCATGACGTTGAACGTTAAAGCGATCTCCCTTCGCTCACTCACTGAACACGCAAGCAGCACAATATTTACAACAAAATATAACTGAGTATAGCTTGAAAGCCTTTCAGTGCTCACTCTAGACTGGATTATCCTTTTTATTCCAAACAGTAAATAAGTTTAAACAATTGATTCGTTTTCCATCTTTTTATATTTATACCTGTGTTCGAATTTATAAGGCTCAGGTAAAAAACTAACAGGTAAAAAAAATTCCATGCTCTTTCTCATCGAGTACTCTAGCCGCAGCTACAAACTCCTTACCTGTTTAACACTGTAATTTCTGAACGACTCGGAATATCGGAAAATCCCTTTGCCCACATATTCTCCACTATATATAGATACAATTCATGCAAAAAAAAATCGATTTCTCCAACCCGACACACGGGATGACCCCCTTAAGCTCAACAAAAAATGACGCAACTTGCTCTATGTAAAGGTATTCACAGACCCCATATTCTCATCAAATAGGTTCAGCAATTTCTGAATAAATCGGGTGTGACAGACAGACATTGAATTGATTCAAAAAAGGTTTTGCTTCACACTCTACTCTGATTTTTTTTCGATTTTTTGTGTTGGGTAGTTTCGGAAAATGAGTCCTGTCTCACTTTATGTGTGCACATTTTCAACCCTTATTCATTTTACAATCTAAGTTAAAACTAATAAAAGTTTCGAAAAGTACTAATCCAGACTTTTTATTTGATACGCCACATTCGTGAAAAGAAAAGAGTCGGAAAGGATCTTGTAAGTCCATCACCAAGAGTTCATTCATATCATTGAAAACTCTCATCTCTCCAGCAATAAGCTAATCATTAAAATCCTCGAGGTATTGAAGCAAAAACTTACGGTATACTCCAATCGAATTCGCAGATATCAAAAGAGACTTCAGGCAGATAGTACTTTATTTTTTTAAGACTAAAGAGAATTTTACAAAAATCTCAGGTCGGGAACTTCTTAGGCGTTCATCACCTTCACTTGTGAAAAGCCGACACCAACGGACGCAGGATATCGAACGCTTCTGTTGCGATAATGACAAGACCGGTCCTTTGCTTACCGCCCGACGAGCCGCGACAGATAGATGGCGAGAATATTTCGAGCATAATTTACCGGAAGAATTTGTTCATTCTCAACTTCCACAAGCATTGGCGGCATTTGGAACAATTCCATATGTCAGCGCGACTGCAATAAAACGAATGAAATAGGGGAGAGCAATAAACCTGACGACATCGCATCTGGGCTATGGAAAGCGAAGAACTGGGATCAAACAGTGTGGCTCAGTGAATTCATCAATCGCCCCATACCATGAAGATCTTTGAATTCATCCTTAACAACCCTATTCGCGACATCGTTCCAATAATCGTGAATCACGCGGATTTATCAAGAACTGCGGGACTATTGACGGTTACCCAACAAGAAACATCGTGAAAAGCATCACCCTCTTTACATTGCATTTCTGGATCTGGAGAAAGCGTTTGATAGTGTGCCATACGAACTCATCTGATATGTTTTACGACAACACCTAGTGCCAGAAGAACTCGTGCACTGGGTTAAGGATCCAAAAAGGAAAGTTCGAAGTGTGGCGGGTATATCGAAACCGCATCGTGTCTCTGCCAGTGTTCATGAAGGCAGCGCCCCCTTTCTTGCTATGCACACTATCACATGGGACATCTAACGTCCAGTGCCCTGTACACTGCTTTATGCACATGTTTTCCTAGCGTCTCCATAGCAAAGATGATCTTGAGCAACTTGTCCAAAACTGGAATGAACGCTTCATGCAATACGGTCTCAGATTGAATCTGAAGAAAAATGAATTTTTGACGACCGATCCTCATGAAACAGGCACTATCATTGTTAATGGCAGTACCTACCCAAAACTGATTGAATTAAATATCTCGGATGAATGATATCAGTCCATGGAGAACAACGTTATGAAATTGAATTCGAAGAATATTGTGGAAACTTTTCATAAAGAAATATTAGAAAATAAGACAATGATAACAAATATTTGGAAGGGTCTCGGAAAAAAGTAGAAGAATCTGAAAAAATCGAAGTTCTTTCATTAGATGGTCGCTTTCTCTAGGTAACGCTGGGAGGGTTCTTCGAAATTTCAATTCTCCCCTTTTGGAAACACTTTGTAGTGAAAGAAGCGGAAAAACACGGCTAATTTGTTATTGCAAAATACAAATTATTAAATATTCGAAAAAAAAAGTCATTTTACATTTCATATTTTTATCAGACTTTCGATTAATCATAAATCCTGCACTACTCTTCTATAAAAAATATTTGATTTCTTCAAATTGTCGCTTCAATATGCCCTGTATAGGGCAGCACAAAAAAATCGCTCGACGTTTGATGAATCCTGGAGGCACAGAACTGGAGGAGGGTGTCTGATCAAACATCCTTCTTAGATCACAGTTGGATATCAGTCTAGATGTCGCTGCAGAGGTTTCCAATCTTTTTAGAGGCCCCGGGAGGGTCGACCGGAGGAAAACTGCCAAGAGGCGGCTCTGTCAGAACATTGAAAAACCATCGAATTTGCGAGACTAAGTAAGATTCTATACTTGTTACGATGCAACTCTCACTGCGGTTAGACCGATTCGCTGTCCTGTAAGTTCTTCGGACACAGCCATCAGTGGAACATCAGTGCATACAATACAGACTCTTTTCTTAAAGCAATGTGCTTCAAAGTATTGCTCACTGAAGCTGGTAGTTTTCAGTGTATTTGTGTTATATTTTTAACAACCGGTTAAAAGAAATGTCGGTAAAAAGTATCGTTGATAAGAACACGCTTTAAACACACAATAAGCTAAATTTAAAAAAAAAATAATAATGGCTTTTGGCCCTAAATACCGTTAAAGTCCTTCTCACTTGGGGTCCTCTCAGACCTGGGTGACGGACGATAAACGCAAAACAGACGCTGTGTCTAAACTTGTAACACGTGTTCGCCTGTCCATGCAGGTTCCGACATAATCGTGCTTGCAACTGTCCGTCATAAAACGTATTGAAACATACTAGGGTTATCTAACCTACAACGAGTCTAGCAACACAGGAACAAGGAGCATAGGAGCACATCCTTTTTTTTAAAGAGTCGAAAGGCTCCTGAACGGAATATTGTGGTGAAACCCTGAAGTTGTTTTTCAGATGCTCTTCCCCATCAGCCAGTTGCGTTGTGGATCAGAGCTTTGCTTGGTGAGTATCCACCTAAGGACCATTATGAAGAGAACGGCTTTCTCCAATTCTCTGCATGCCTACCTCAATTGCAAATCGACAGAAACTGCTCTCCATGGGGTAATTAGCACGGTTCTCACAATTTTTCCACGATCGGTGAAACCCCATACCGATCTTAAATATACCTATTTCGGATGTGATCAAGGTGTGTTACGCCACTAACAATTCAGTCTCATTTTGAAGGTAGCTGCTGACGACTTGGTGATATTGTTGTTAGGGATGTTTCCCGCCTTTATGAGTGCAATCATGGAAATAGAAGAACACGATATTTACTTTAAACATGGAAAGAAAAAAGAAGAGAGAAGAGAAAGTCAGCTGTCCAGAATGTGAAAAAGTATATATTGGTCAGACTAAAAGGCCAGCGACCACAAGATTCGAGGAACACATAAGAGAGTACACCAAACGAAAAAGCGACGACCCTCGAAACATCAGATCAATGGTATTATTATTGTTCTGTTAAGGGAAAGTCGCACCGCGTCCTTGAAGAACTATTGTGCCCCTTTTACTGGTTATAGTGTACCTATTGATCATAGTATCTCAAGCAGGCCTATAACCGTTAGGAACTTTAGTATGTTCCCTACTTCCAGATGTTTCAGCTTTGCATCTGGTATTAAGTGTTTCCCAGATGTCTCGACCTACTTTGCACAAGTGTCCATCCCTGGTAGGCCCGCCCAATATAGTTCCCTCAACCGTTTCTCTTCATTTCTTAGATTCATAGCCATGAAACCGTTTCCGATTCCGCAGAAGGGTTCTGGCCCGCGTAAAGGCGTCCCTGCTCCCTTCTGGGCTAGTTCGTTCGCTGCCTCATTGCCTTCCAACCCAGCATGGCCTGGAATACAAAGTATCCAGACCTTGTTGGACGAGCCGAGTGTATTCAGTTTCTCAAGGCATTCCCATACCAGTTTGGAATTCACCTGGTTGGACCTAAGTGCCTTGATCGATGCTTGGCTATCAGTGAGAATAGCTATGTTCTGTCCCCTGTAGTTCCTTTGCAGATTAAAGGAGGCACATTTGTCTATGGCGTATATTTCCACCTGGAATATGCTAGTGTACCTGCCCATTGGCTCAAAGTACATTTTCCTTGGACCAATGACACCGGCACCTGCTCCCTCTGCTGTGAGGGATCCATCAGTGTACCAAGTAATCAGTTGCTGGTTTAAGCCGTATGTCGCAGCCACGCTCTCCCAGTTTGCCTTGTTACTCCAACGTGTTTCAAACTTCTTATCGAAGTGAAACTTCGTTGTCATGTTATCCCTCGGTATCAGTAATTCGGGATACCGCCTAGAAAGGATATCAATCTTCCTTCGATTTAGGCAGCTCCCCGCCTCACTCATACTACCGGCCATTTTGAATATTGATCTCCTTGCCTGTATCTGTATGTGCAGATGGACAGGGGTTAATCCCAGAAGGACCTCCAGGGATGCCGTTGGGCATGTCCTCATTGCTCCACTGATACACACGCAAGCCAGCCTTTGTAGTTTATGTAATTCCCTGGCTTGTGTGCTGAGTTGCGTTCTTTCTGCCCAGATTACCGCTCCATAGGTAATCATTGGCCTTACTATTGCAGTATATATCCAAAGTAGTATCTTCGGGCTGCAACCCCATTTTTTTCCTGCTATGGATCTGCAAGTCATCAGAGCCCTCGTGGCTTTCGGACAAGTGTTTCCGACATGTGTCTTCCAGAGTAATTTTTGGTCTAGCGTAATTCCCAAATATTTTACCTCTACTTCTCGTTTCACATCCATATCATGTAATGTTATGGCTCTCAGGTGATCCAGCTTACGCCTCCTAGTAAATGGTACTATGGGGGTTTTGGTAGGACCCCAGGAAATGAGTTCTGAGAAGCAGGTGTACCCTGTCTTCCTCATTCTCGGTAAACGTCCCATCTTCCTTTTTCAAGCAGACAGAGGATATTCCCCCGTTTTTGGCTACAGCCTAGTTGCTTCTGTGATCTGTTCAATTCCTTCACAGAATTCCCTAAAGCTGTTCCGTTTCGCTTCCCTGATCACGTTGCTATACGCAGTCAGTGCATTTTTATGCCTCTGCAAGTCCCCGGTTTGTTTTGCCCGGTTAAAGAGTTTTCGTGCCTCTGTTCTCATTCTAGCTAGGTTCTTGTTTCACCATGGTACATCCCTTGATGACTTGACTGTCTTAGCCGGACAGCTGGTCTCATATGCGTCAATGACGATTGTGTTGAGGTTTTCCACCACCGTTTCTAATTCCCATTCGCTCCTGATGTCACCGCCCCCTTGAAGGTGGGCAACGTTGTTGCTCAAGTGCGTTGTGTAGGATTCCCAATCCGTTCTCTTGGGATTCCTTATTATTCTTTTTATTTCGGAGTTACCCTCAATGTCGAATCTGATTATCTTGTGATCAGAGGCTTCATCCGATACCCTCTTATTCCTGACCATTCCGTTCATTAGGGTATTTCCTAGAGTTATATCTAGTACCTCCTGTCTGGTGCTGGTCACAAATGTTGGAGTGTTTCCTACGTTATATATATGTATATAACTCATTACTAAGAATAAATTCGAGAAGGTACTCACCTCTACGATTGGTGTCGCTGCTTCCCCAGACTCCGTGGTGGGCGTTGGCGTCGCAGCCGAGAAGAAGTGGTAACGCCCTCTCCTCGCAATACTTCGTCAGTTTTGCGACTTGTTCCGGTGGAGCCCGGCTCTCGTCTCCTGGGAAGTATCCCGATGCTACAACTGCCTCTCGAGTGCTCCTCCCGGCTTCCAATGAGACTTGAATAGCCACAAGGTCCCCGGTTAAGAACTCTGAAAGACATATGTATTTTAAATTACGTTTAAGAATTATGCAAGCTCTTGGTTTTTCACAAGAGGAGTCAAAAATTACCTGCATGCTTCCTCCTTGCAGACCGCGAATCTGCCCCCGGTACACCCAGGGCTCCTGAGCCAACACTATTCCAATGTTCTCCTTGGAATTTGCCCTTGCAAACACTGCAGATGCAATGGTAGCAAGCCATGTGGTGGAAGAGGGAGATACCCTAACGATGGACAATGTGGATGTTATAAAGTGGATGCGGAAAACCCACCTTTTACATGCAGCGGAAAGCATATGTATCATCAAAGAAGGGAGGGAGGAAATAAAAAAGAAAGAGTAATTAGTAGAGCTAAAAAATTATGATACAAATAGGGGTAGGTTAAGACAGGTTAACTAATTAGGCATTAGCACTGAGGAAGGACGCACATGGTCTCCGAAACAATTGTATAATAATAATAATCGTTGGCACAACAATCCATATTGGATCAGGACCTTGAAGTGTGTTAGAGCACTTCATTCAAGACCCTAACGGTACACTACAGTACACTATATAAGGCAATGTGGTCAGCATTACGCTCGCCCGAGATTATTACCCTGATTTGACTCAAGTACTCATTCACAGCTGAGTCGACTGGTATCCGACATCAAATCGCGATACAAATCCCAC
Source organism: Hermetia illucens (assembly GCF_905115235.1). NCBI lineage: Eukaryota > Metazoa > Arthropoda > Insecta > Diptera > Stratiomyidae > Hermetia > Hermetia illucens. The sequence continues at coordinate 116,547,898 of NC_051853.1, read as the reverse complement.
TGCCGCTAGCGAGATTTGAACCGCGACTTTCCGTACGGCAGCCTTGTGCTCTAACCACTCAGCTATCCGGACACAATTGTATGCAGAAGAAAATTAAAAATATTTACAGTACAAGGAAAAACAATTAGTTCTTTTCTTAACTTATGGAAAGAGCGTTGGGAAGGGGGGGCCGCATAAATCCAACCAAATCGGAGCTGGTGCTATTCACCATCAAGATAAGAGTACTCCAATTACACCTCCCGCGGCTAAATGAATAACGATTGGTTCTTCTCAGAGATCTCAGCGTGAGGGAATTGCTTTCCTTCATGAATACGGGCTAGTTCTGAAGATCTAAGCCGCTTGTATTCTGCCCACTTACTCTTACAACAGCAGTCACGATTTTAGGAGTTTATGGCATCAAAACGGCGCACCACGGCGCTAATTGGACTCCTCGACTCCTATTTACTTTTATGAACCCTAGAATAAATCTTTACATCGGAACAAAATAATTTCTTTGTAGCTGCTTACAAGTTTTTTTGTAACTAGTACATATAATTTAATTTTGATACTGCTGTCTTATGTTTCCAAGAATTAACAAGAATTGAATTCCATGAAATTCAGTGGTCTCCAGGAACAAAATTGCTTGCGAAATCGTTATGAATTGTCAAAGAAATGAGGTCGTATGTTGTCCAAGATCTAAACGCCGGCCCAAGTCATGCGAGCGTATCCTTTTCATTTCTGAGAAGCTGTTCACTAGGGGTCAGGTCCAGAATCACCAAAAGGACAGAGTCCAGCCCGCATAGGCTCCCAGATCATGGTTCATCATTAAACAGCGTCAATTGTATTTAAAGCGGAATTTGCTTCAACATTGTTAAGGCTACTACCGTGCGCCTATAGCCCTTCAGTGATGCGGATGTGATGTTTCAATAAGACCCCGCTTCTGCACATAGGCAAATCTATTGAAATCGGCTGAATACATAATTTAAGGCTTATATTTTTTATGTATGGGCGATCTGGCTTTCAACACTAGACTGTCTAGCATCTCCTCATATTATGCCATTATTGCACTAGGCTGAGCTTAATATTGAGGGTTTTCTCTTAACACCTACCGCAACTATATTCGAAGAAAAAAATTACACTCGTTCTCTACTTATATGGAGACTTCTTCCCCCTTAAATTACAGATGAAGGAAGAGAGTTTGAGCAACGTAATTTGTACTATCCGCAGTAAAATAAAAATAAAATGGAAAGTATAAGGGGTGCTATTCCACTGGCAGCTTTGTGATTTTTTTTTTCAAAGTTCTGAAAATGGATCCGTGAAAGAAATGGCACCCCGCTTTTCCAATTCCATATCATTACTGAGGTCAGCTTTGAAAAGAGCTAACCAGACCTTTAATTTGATACCCCCATGACTATAGTTGGTAAAAAGAATTTACGCCACCCTTTTGCATGTATGGAGATCTTTTTCCAGCTCCTACCCTCCCCTTTTTCATTTCCATATCATAACTAAGGTCAGCTTTGAAAGGTGCTAATCGAGACGTTTATTTTGATACCACCCATGACTATAGTTGGTAAAAAAAATTTATCCTCCTCTTTTGCATGTAAGGGGATCTCCCTTAAATTCCACATAGAACGATACAACTGAAGCTGTCGTGTATTTCACGTGAATTTATCGCACTTTAAGACGTGTATGACAACATCATCATAAAAGTGAACTTATATGAACGGAGGGTGGGAGGAATATTTTGATTTTTTTTTGTATGTACGAATGGGAAAACGTGAATAGGAAATTTTTCACCCAAGATGAACACGAAACCTATGTACCCAAAGCGAGCAATTTCCGGTATTCCGACTTGTTTAGTGTGCAAACGTTTTTTAAGGTTTTGTGTGAAACAAAACGTTATTACAATCGAGTCGATGTCTGTCTGTTTCTCTCACACTCAATTCGGAAACGGCTAGACCAGTTGTCATGAAAATTGGTGAGAGCGTGTGGTTTGATGTTCCCTTTACATATATGTGTATGGAGAGTGTACAATTTTGTTTCTCAAATGAAAGGGCTCAATTAGTACTTTTCGAAACTGGTTCCAAATTTGATATCGGGTGGAACGTAGAAGAGTGAGTGCTCAAAATATGACCCCCAAAGAGTGTAACAGGTCTAGTTCTTGGAACCTATCTAATCGAAAATCTAAAAAAAATCATGGAGTATCTAAACGAAATCTAGGTCTCAAAATACATTCGGTTCCGATATCTGCACAAAGCATGTTTTAGAAATTGTACCGTAAACCCTCCTTTAGTTCATACTAGTACTACAAAATTTGGCACTTGAATAAAGGGTAATATAAGGTATAACTTTGGGAAGTTTGAAGGAAATCTCACTATTATTACGAAAGTTGTACAAGGTGAGGTCGCAGGCAAAAGTTTTAGTTTTTTAATCATTTATATATCAATATAGAATAATCTATTATTATGTATATATTTATGTATATGCAAATGAAGCTTTGAGGTAGTGTCTACTTCAGATAGATATATTTGTACATTACAGTATGCGGTATTCAATATACGAATAAATAAATAGTAAATCGAAAATAGGTGCACGATCATAAGATGAACACAAAACCTTTATACCCGAAGCGCCAGCTTCCGGTATTCCGAATTGTTTGAAACTTGTTTTTTTTTTAAATTTTACGTCTTTTTAACTTAGCTGAGATTTTATGGTAAAAGTTAGGTTAACCAATGCATTTTGATTTTTGTGTTTCAGATAAATATATTTATATCTTTAATGGTGGGAGAGGGGATTTCGAAATGTGGTAAAGGCGATAATGAACTTTTTTAGGCAGCTTTTGAAAAGGCATACATTTTGAGACTAGGGTTTCATATATAGATATTTCTCCGACTATCGGTTGTTTAGTTTCCGGGAATCAAATCTGTCACAAAAATGTAACCTCTGTTTTATCTTTCTTACTACCAATTAGTTTATAAAACAGAGTCCGCTTTGAAAACCCATTTGATCCACTATCAGTTATAGAAAATATTCCCCCAAACTCAATGCAAATATGTCCAATTTTTGCTTGCCTAGGAATCCATGAATACAGGCAGAAAGATAAGGTATATAGTGAATATTCCTTAATGACGGTTATATTTAAATAAACATATAGAAACCAGATTCCAGTCGCCACACATCCTTCTGATAAAAGGAATTTTATATTTTTCAAAATTTAAATAAATACTAAAATAATTGCCTTTATTCCATTTTCAGGTCCATAAGAGCGCATAAGACAGAATGGCCCGCTGGGGAAAAAGCATTGCAGTCCCCCTCGATACTTTAATTAAAGAGAAAGAAAATACTAATCGTCCAACAGCAGCTCGTTCAGCTGGTACCGTTGGGAAATGGGGTAAAATGGGGTTTACTTCGACACGGACATACGCGTTGAAGGCTTTACCGCCAGTCGAAAGTCCAGATAAGTCACCTGAAGCTGTCGGGGACTACCAATTACCCCTAAATAATGATCCACCAAAACCACGTAAATTTTTCAAAAGCCGCAACACATCTGTGGAAGTACGAACCCAATTTATACAGCACCTTCCTCGTGCACCACCTTCGCCTATTCGTTCCGAAGGAAATTCGCCGCCTAAAAAAGATGCTCCACTTAAATTAAAAATTTCAAAAATGCCCATGGAACGAAAAAAATCGACATCATCGGACCGACCTAATAAACCTAAAAAGAAGAAAGAAGAGAAGAAACTTAAACCTGAGGCACCGCCATCTCGAATAATATCGAGAACTCGAAAGATAGTAAACTACAATGAAGAAGATGACGAACGTAGTCAAACACCACTTCGAGACATCATTCAAAGACTTTCGCCTGTGCCAGTAAGAAAAGAAAGTCCCCCTCCAGTACCATCAGTAATGGAAAGTGACCCTCGATCACCTCTCACTGTATTAGAACCCCCTACCGCTGTGAAAAGTACTCCTCTAGAGCATCCGCCAATTGTTTTACGAATATCTAAGGTAAATTGCTTCTTTAATGTTAACAAAGGTTAATCTATTTTTGTGTGACATTTTTTCGGGCTTGGTTTTAGTTAGAAAACCAAAAAAAAGACAATTTTTTTGGTGATGTCGAAAAAGATTTTTGATTTCTCATATATCGGCATTTTGAGAACCAGCTCTTCTTTAATGAGTCTTATTGAAACACCTACTTTATGGTCTAAACTTTGACCGAAATTCTTTAGATAAAAGAAGCATCTGTACGAGCAACTTTTAGACTACAATATTTCATTTTGTAGGGTACATCGCGTTTGGTTAGCACGGACAGTGAGGATATTCTCAATTCACCTCCTCATGAGCCACCTTTAAACGAAACGTCTGCTCCTATTGCAAAGATAGAGCCCTCTCAACCTTCAACAGATTCGCTGCCGAAAGTTCAGGATTTACGCATTGTTTTGAAAAGACATGATTTCAAACTTAACTCTGAACAAACTTCAGAAAGTCCAGACGAAATATCGACAGAACCTCCCAAAGCACCAACTCCAGAAGAATCATCAGCAAAACTCGAGAGTTTGAAAATAGTTATAAAAGCCAGCGTTTTGGAAAAAACTGAGAAAAAAGAACGAAGAACTAGAAAGCATCACAAAAGCGTTTCTAGTCACAAGCTTTCCGACCATACTTTTAAAACGCCCTCACCTCAGCCCGGTAGTGAAAATTATGATCTTTATAGGACATTAACTGGTTCGCCGTCAGAACGTGACTTCGATTCTCAAAGCTCAATTCTGGGTAGTGTTTCATCAAAAGAGAATTCTTCTCAATTCCCTTTGGCACTGCCTGATGAAAGTTGCGTGATACGCAGTCGTGGATCAAGTGATATTACGAGCGATATAGAAACCAGTCAACATAGTTCCCTGGTGGCACTACCTTCGGACATTGAATCTAGACTTGAGTCCATGATGGATGGTGAAGACGATGATCCTTCGTCGGATCGTGCTCCAGATACTCGAAACACAGTTGATAGGTTAAATACGATTTCAGAGGAACCTTTGAAGGAGGATATACTAGAAGTGCTAACTGGTGGAGGCGAAGGTACGATAAGTAGCAAAGAACAACAATCAAAAGATATGATTGCCACGTGTAGCAGTAAAGTAAAAAAAGAAGCTGGAGAAGTCACAATCAGCGAAAATCCGGTCAACAAAACTCCTCTAGAACGCGAAGTTATTATTAATGCAGTCAAGAAAACACGAGCGAAGAAAGGCGAAGTGGCTAAATTGGATCAACCCGCGATCGCAACCGCAGAAATTCAGAAACAAAACAGTGGTCGTGTAACTCGTAACAATAACAATGGAAACGCAGTGGTAAGCTTGTTTTTTTTAGTTTACATTATGGAGCTATTTTACTTTGCTGCGAATTTGTAAATTAAGTTTTTACTCAATCTATCAAGGAAAAGTATCTAAACGAAAACGGTTGATGGTTTTACTTTAATTAAATTAGAAGTTCATATTGATATTAATGTTCTGCTTAAAGTAATCATATCCATTCGGTGCAGTAGTCCAATTTTAATGGTGACCTTCAAACATGTTAAAGCACTTCATTTCTACATCGTGACAGCATACTAGGGGATAATGCGCACAGCATTGCGCTCGCCTGCGATTATTACTCTGATTTGGTGATAGTGTCGCTTTCTTTTAATAATCTGAAGGATATCGGGATTTCCAATTATCCGAAGTGCAAAATAAAGAAAATTAACTCTGGGGACCAGGAAATTTGTATGAATTAGCCGGAAATAAGAACAATCGATGTATGAATTATCGGTTTCACTGTATTATTTACAACGGTATTTGGTACTTCTATAATGAATTTAAGGGGGTTGTCGCGTAATTTTCTAAAATATGGTATTATATTATATATATTAACTTTATTAGAGCAAGTATTGGAATGTGATGTTTTTGAGGCCTAGATTTTGTATGTATAGGTGCACCATTGTGATTTTTTTTTAGATTTTTCTAAGAACGAAAACTGTTACACTTTTGAACCGTAACTTCCATACACCAACACCCAACAGCAGCGAAAGAACTAATCAAGCCCTTTCATTTGATACACCACATGACCATATTCTTGTTTCACACAAAATCTTAGAAAGTAAAACAGTTCTACAGAATATCTGTCCCATACCATTGTATAACCCATTCCTGACAACCGTGTTTGCGTCATCATTAAAGTAACCATGAAGAAAGCCGTGTTTGCGATGAAATGTGAAACTACTGACGCAAGCTTCGCGGTTAGTCATGGAGAAACATTTCTGATATGCTCTGCGACAACGCCTAGTGCCTAGTGCCGCTGAGTTAAACTGCTCTACTGCGATCCGAAGAATAAATTTCAAAGTGTGGCAGGTATATTAAAATTGCCTTTGTCTTTGTCAATCTTCATCAAGGAAGCACCCTCTCACCATTCATGTCTGTTCTATTTATAGATACTGTCACACGGGATGATATTCTCCTGGCGTCTCATAACAAGTCTGATCTCTCCGAACGCCTGATGCATCACGGTCTGAGACTGATTCTGAATAAAACTGAATTTTTGACGACCGACCCCAATGAAACAGGTGTTAATGTTATGTATTGCCACCATGCACCTTGGGTCTTCTTTCTCTTCAGCAGTATATTTAAATTGCTAATTTGCTAGCTTCTCTGCTCCTAGACCAAATTAAAAGAAGAACATCTTCTGATAGTTCTTTATTAACTTTTTTATTATGTACAACCAAAACTTATGGTTACATATAGATTTCTACAAGCTGCAGTTTCGGGCCAAAATCCAACTATGCACTGTCCTAGAACCCCAGGCAGATAAGCACAAGAGATCCATTGGACGAAAACTGGCTACGCCTTTCCTAATGTGAAGTCTCCGGCATTGAGCCTACAGACTTTTATTTTAATTTTGTGTTTGTTAGAATCGGCAAAAATCCATAATTGCCGATTCTGCAATTGAGTATGAAAAGTTCAGACATCAATCTTCCGTCGCAATAAAAAAACGCATGGAAGATGCATGCGCTCTCTATGCTGGCTCGCTTCGGGATAGTACTACTGCTACGTAGCAAAAATATCTGAAGCTTTTGGCGTGGACTTTTCATGATATAACACAGGCACAATCATTGTCAGTAGCAGTGACCTGCCCAAAACTGAGCAATTTAAAACTCTTGAATCAATGATAATGCTATCAGCCGATGAAGAACTGGGTTATGAAATTGCTTCATGCATCAATGTAACTAGGATGCAGTGGCGTTCCACAATTGGTGTTCTTTACGATCGATGCGTGGGAAATCTAAAATGTTCCGCAGTGTTGTCCGCCCCATTGCCCTCTAGTTATAGTTACCGGCACCGAATGTATCTGTATAGGATATCAAATTAAATTAGTGTGTTCGCCTTATCGCCCTCTTTGAGGACTGTCTTTGGCCGATTATCAAAAACAGTTACCGGCGCCGAATGTATCTGTATAGGGTATCAATAAAGATGTCACCAACACATGTAGTAATAGAGACTCATGCATGAACCAGCTACTTTTTTTTATTTTCTTTTAAGGTTTTGTGCAAAACGAAATCTGATTAAAATCGATTCAATGTCTGTCTGCCACGAAATTTTTTGAGAATGTGAATTTACTACAGCGTAATATATATTTGAGTACTACAATGAAGAAAAACGATATAAACCTTTTTGTTTTTAGAACGTTCACGGAGGTGGATCATCTTAGAAAGGCAGGGGGCAGTGAAACATCAAATGACTCTATCTGCGTTGCCAGATATCCTTTGATTCTGATCTTGCTGCATTCCTGCGTTCTGTATGATCTTGCATGGTACAGCGCACTCATTTCTTTTGCCAGAGTGTCACAGGTTGCGAATAGAGCAGAATGGATCGCACCACTCTGGTTAGAGGCAACCTCCGACAGTGTTTCGCTCCGCCAATATTCGACATTGTTTTGCTAGTGCCGCGGTGACACTGATTGTTTTTTGGCATGCAAACTCTGAGTGTTCCATAAAGCTCAGTTTGGCGCCATTTATCACCCCCAAGTATTTGATAGCCGCCTTTGGCACAACCGTGTTTCCACCGGCTTCTATTTTCACAGTGTTCTTTTTTCTACGGTCTGTTATTTTCGCCGAGGTCAGCCCGGCTCTTTGTCGCTCTCATTGTCTTCGTTGCCTAGACCTCCACATCATCTGAGTGCTTTATCTTAAAAACCACAGCTGGATCATCCACAAGGCCGACAATCATATTTCCGTTTGAAATGGGAAGAGCACACACAGTACAACATTATACATGACATTCCATAATAAGGGACCTAATACCGAACTCTATGGCAACCTCGCCGTGACAATGTACTCTTTGGGGCCCTCATTCGCCCAGTACCAAGAGTCCCCTTTGAGAGCTAATCTTCCACCAGATTCGCCAAATACCCGAAAACACCTATGTCAGCCAATGCCTCTTTAATTCTTCCCTCGTTTACCCAGTTGACATCTAAAGGCAACATGGCACAGCAGCCACTAGAAATTAGTGCGCCTTTCGCAGATTTACGACCATGCTTATTGCATTATCCGTAGAGTGGGTACGCCGAAAACCATACTGGCGCGTCGACAAGCCATTGCTGCTTTCAAAAATTGGTAGGCATCTGTTACAGATGACTCTCATCATCATCTTCACCATTGTATCTAACAGGCAGAGCGGGCGATTTGGTGCTGGGTCTCCAAGTAGCTTGTTGGGTTTAGGCAGCAACACAAACTTTTGTCTTTTCCGACAGGTCTTTTCCGAAGGTGTTACCCAGCTTCAAAGCTTTGTTAGGGATGCCATCCAAACCGGGGGCCTTATTGTCACATATCTCTCGCAGTTACTACAGATATTACACCCTCGATGAGCTGGACAACCGTTTGTCTTCCGCTGTTTTCGTGGTGAGGAAACCGGGTGCTAACAATCGGTTTCAGAAGGTGCGAGCATGTAACCTCGGCTAATCTTCGCAGCCGTAGGCCCCAATCCGAGGGTTTATATTAGCATCGTCGCACAGCTGTGTAGAGCAGTTCTTATTTCTCTGAATGACTTCTTTTGAGCAACCAGAAGTTATCTGTGTGTTTTCTCTCAGCCGTCGCAACCGGGCTTTCTCCTGAGCCTCTAGTACAGCTTCATTGCCGGGAAACATGCGGGTCGCAAACTTACGATTCGGTTGTCCTACCAATAGCTGGGTGGCCTACAGGGGAGCAATTGCCTTTGCAATGTGACCGAAGCCAAGGCATCACTTCAGCTCCATCTGCTCTCTAAGCCGAAATATAACGCAACCTATTATTACTCTCCCTGCTGACTCCATGGGTAGGCTGATGATGGCGATTTGTATTTCCGCATAGACCTTCCTTAGCGTTTCCCCTAATGACCCCTGTAGTCCGATAAGATCGAATTACCTTTCCAAGAGCTCGCGAACCTCCATTTTCCTGGTGACCTCTTCTATATCCTTGCAGACTGCAGTGATCTCCGGCCTGCTAATCCTTATGCCGGCTTCCTGCCCTAACAACTTTGGATTTCGTGAGCGTACAACATGTTCGGACCACCTAATGCGGTTGATATTGTCTTCTAAATTGGCGAGTTCGAGGTGTGCCTTCAGTTTGCTAAAAATATCAACGTTTTATTTATTTTTTTATTCATGTGAGTGAAGCGACTCATCACAAAAGAGAGCTAGTAGTACTGCTATTTTTCTTCTTTTTCTTCAGCCTTTGTCCCGTTCACAAGCGGGGTCGGCTCGTCGTGATCGTCTTCGCCATTTGGCTCTATCGAATGCCTGATCTGGGTGCAATCTCGAGGCTTTCAAATCCCCATCCAGCGTATCAAGCCACCGTTGCTTAGGTCTGCCTTTTGGTCGTTTATCATCGACTTCGATGTTCAGACCAATCTTTGCAAGTGAATTCTCGTTTGCACGAATTGCGTGACCATACCATCGAAGACGCCTCTCTCGCAACTTTTCCACGATCGGTGCAACCCCATAACGATCGCGGATATCCTCATTTCGGATGTGATCTAAACGTGTGACGCCACTAGTCCAACGTAGCATCTTCGTCTCCATTACCGCGAGACGCCGTTCATTGTCTTTTATGGTCGGCCAACACTCAGAACCATAGAGAGCGACTGGACGGACAACATTGCGGTAAATTTTAGATTTGAGACGTTCGTTGATACGTCGATCACAAAGGACACCAGTTGTGGAACGCCACTTCATCCAGGTTGCGTTAATGCGTGAAGCAATTTCATAACGCAGTTCTCCATTGGCTGATAGCGTTGACCCGAGGTATTTAAATCGCTCAGTTCTGGGCAGATCACTGCCGCTGACAGTGATTGTGCCTGTTTCATGGGGATCGGTCGTCAAAAATTCAGTTTTGTTTAAATTCAATCTGAGACCGTGTTGCATGAGGCGATCATTCCATTTTTGAACAAGTTCCTCGAGATCATTTTTGCTATCAGATGCTAGGAAAACATCATCTGCATAAAGCAGTGTGTAGGGCGCTGGACGTTGGATATCCCGTGTGACGGTGTCCATAACAAGGACAAAGAGGAGTGGTGAGAGGGCACTTCCTTGATGAACTCCAACAGAGACACGAAGCGGTTTTGATACACCCGCCATACTTCGAACTTTACTTTTCGGATCGTGGTAGAGCAATTGAACCCAGCGCACGAGTTCTTCTGGCACGAAGTGTTGTCGTAAAGCATACCAGATGAGTTCGTGTGGTACACGGTCAAACGCTTTCTCTAGATCCAGAAAGGCAATGTAAAGAGGGCGATGCTTCTCACGGTGTTTCTCCATGAGTAACCGCGCAGCGTGTATTGCGTCAGTAGTTCCGCAGTTCTTGACAAATCCGGCTTGATTCACGGTTATTTCAACGATTTCGCGAATACGGTTGTCAAGAATGCGTTCAAAAATCTTCATGGTATGGGAAAGTAACCGGATCGGACGGTAATTTGAACATTCTGCTGGACTACCTTTCTTTTTCCATATTGGAACAGTGGTACTTTCTTGCCAGTCAGATGGTGTTCTTCCTTCCTGAATAACCCGGTTAAAGAATTCACTCAGCCACGGTGTTGGGTCCCAGCTCTTTGCTTTCCAGAGCTCAGATGCGATATCGTCAGGTCCTGTTGCTTTCCCCGATTTCATTTGTTTTATTGCCTCCTCGACTTCAGTTGCGCTGACTGGTGGAACTGCTCCAAATGTCGGCAATGATTGTGGAAGTGGAGGATGAGCAAATTCTTCAGTTGAAATCTGCTCGAAGTATTCTCGCCATCTATCCGTCGCGGCTCGACGATCAGTAAGCAAAGTACCGTTCTTGTCATTAACACAACAGAAGTGTTCGATATCCTGTGTGCGTTCATCACGGCTTTTAGCAAGTCGGTACAGATCTCTCTCGCCATCCCGAGTGTCCAGTTTATCGTAAAGATTTTTGAAATGGTTCGCTCGGGTGACAGCGACCGCTTTCTTTGCTTCCCGGTTGGCATTCTTATAAATTTGCCAGTTAGCAGGCGTTTTATCGTCGAGAAATTTATGGTAGAGGCGTTTCTTTTCACGGACCTTCATTTCAACATCATCATTCCAAAGCCAAGTATCTCGGTTGATGTACCGCTTACCCGGCTTGGTGACCCCGAGGGTTGCAGAGGCCGCTTTGTGGATCGTGTCTTTCATTTGGTTCCATGATTCTTCCACATTCGTAATGGTTGGCAATCGTATGAGTGAGACCGTTTCTTCGTTCTTCTCACCAAATCGCCACCATTTAATGCGCGGCGGGCCAGTGCGTTCCTCACGCCGTTTTATCGGTGGCTTAATTCGCAGGACGGCAATCAACGGCCGATGTTGAGGTGCGATGGTCTCATAGGGAACGACTTTGCAATCAGTGACAGTGGTAAAATGTTGACGTCTTATGAGAATATAGTCGATTTGCGTTTTATTGTTCCCACTATAAAATGTGGGAAGATGAGACAATCGTTTGATGAACCATGTATTCATAAGTACAAGGTCATGGGTGTCCGCAAAATCGATTATACGCTCGCCACCTTCGTTGCGCGCTCCGAACCCCTTTCCCCCATGGCACCTGTTACCGTCTGCCTTTTCACCCACATGACCATTAAGGTCGCCGGCAATGATTATGTAATCGTCAGCAGGCACGTGACAAGTCTTTTCATCGAGAAGTTGCCAGAAGGCATCTTTCTCGGCATCAGGTCGGCCTGTCTGTGGTGCATACGCGGTGAAGAAGTGAATAGTGCGATCAGCTGATATAATGGTGAGCTTCATCAGCCGATCATCAAATCGTTCGACTTCTTTAATGGCATCACGGAAACCCTCTGAGATGGCAATGCCAACACCATATTGAGTGTGTGGGTTACCAAAATAGAGAAGTTTGTAGCCATTTTTACCGCGTTCGCGTTCAATGTCGCAGCTTTTGGAACCAGACCATCGGGTTTCTTGCAGAGCACAGATGTCAATGCACCTTTTCCGAAGGGCTCTTGCGAGTTCCTCGGTCTTTCCAGTTAGGGTACCAACATTTAGCGTGCAGACACGTATTTGTTTTGTTCGTTGTGTGCGGACTAACTTGCTTACGTCCTGACGCCGTCCATGCGTCAAGAACCCTTGCCCATTTCTCGACAGGACCGGGGCCCGTCCTGCCGCGTCGACTGAGGTGGACGCCCTAGCATTTCTCCGAGGCCTGTGACTTAATCCGATCATCATGTTTGTAACGACATTCTATGCATTTTCTTGGTCGACCTGTCGCGGGGCCTGTCACCAAGAGAGATCAGGTAGGATTTAGCATAGTAGAATAACTCCAACTATACTCTATTTATCTCTTTCCCTGATCTCAGCATTTTATTTTTGTTTTACTGAGGATAGTACAGAGTACGTTGCCTCAAACCCTCCTCCTTTACCTGGGCTTGGGACCAGCATACTATGTTAATAGCATGGCGGAGTTATGTTAAAATAGCACCGAGTCTTTTGAGGCATTTTTTGTATCGATTCAATGCGATAAGAGTCATATTTCCCATTACTTCTCTGTTCGGGGCTGGGATTTACGAATTCTTCGTTTCACTCAGAAATTGATTCCAATAAGGGACTTACATATATGTGAGGCGCCCAATGCCCCGGAGGTTGCGCTCGCGATATTACCTACCTGCTTGCAAAAACTCAAGGTTGGTTGATTATTATCATCCCGCTTCGAGGTACCCCATGACTTGGCGTGAAATATTCCATAGTAGCCTGTATCACCAGGAGGATTAAGGAGTAAAAGCTTCTCAGAAAGTTTTTGGAAGCTGAAGCACGCGAAAGCGAAAGCTCGTAGATGTGATTGACGTGCTGATGAGGCACAGCAGATGGTAACTAACAATTACATCTTAGCAAATGTTTAATGAAACTTCAACTCAAAAGAAATCATGTACAATTTGTCTATTAATATTGAACAGTTAATATGATAAAGTGTCTTGGCATCCTTCCGAACGAACGTGTCTAGAAAGACGATTTTTCTTAATTTTAATCCTATAAATTTAATTTTATATCGTTTCGGATCTACCTACGTTGCTTGTAAATGAAATGTAGGCTTTATCCTACCTTGAATATATAGTCTTTAACTTTTGCCAAACTAAATTTCAGAAGCAGACGTTAATCTCCGAATCCACTTCGACACCTTTAACGTCAACTCCATCCGTTCGCAGCTATGGCCGAAGATGTAAAGTTAAAGAAAGTGTGCCGTCACAACCTGAGTCTGCACAGAATTATACAATCGTAGGTGAAGCCAGTATAGCGACACAAGAACAAGCATCAAGCCAACCTGAGGACATTCCGATTGATCTTCCAGATGCCCCTATCGTTCCCAAAAGTCCAGACGCTTCCAGTCCAGTTCTTGGTCTGCAAGCACAACATATTGTGAAAGAGTACAAAATAAAAAATAAGATGAAACGGGCATGGGAAGCATCCAAATCGAATGAATCGGATGAAGTGGTTGCAGAGCCTCCATTGACAAAAAGTAAAACAGACAGTCCTAACGAAAGTAATTCGGACAATCGAAATGATATGAAGTGTAGTAATAGAGTTTTAAATAATAATACGGAAATAGGGGAAAACGACGGCCCACTAGAAGATGAGAAACGCAGTGTGAAACTTGTGATCTCGAAAAAGAAAGGAAGCATTTTTAAAAGTAGAGCGCTAGTCACCGATCAAGGAAATGGCACAAAACGACATATATATAAACATACATGGGAGGCAGATAGGGAAAAGTCGCAAAATCCTGAAGGATCGACTACCCCTACTGTAGCGGTCGAATCAACTCTTTTCGATGACGAGGATTTCAATGATGAAGAAGAAGGAACATCAAAAATAGTGCGCACCACGCGGCAAAACTCGAATAAGTTCGAAAATGATAGTGTAGTGACCGTGAAATGCGACAGAAAAGCTAAGGAATATTACACGGTTGTGCGTAACGTTAAAACTGCTCATCAAATTCAAGAGATTGGTGAATATCAAGAAATGGACGATGACGTTGAATACATCCTAGATGCGCTCCAACCACATAATCCAATTTCAACAAGGTGCCTTTCTGCTCTGCAACTTGCTTCAAAATGTATGACGCCAGCTTTCCGTATGCACGTGCGGGCACATGGCACTGCAACTAAATTTTTCAAGGCCTTAAAAGATGCGAAGAAGGATTTAAGTTTAAGTTTGTGTACAGCAACTATAATGTTCGTTTTGTCACAGGACACTTTGAATATGGATTTGGATAGAGAATCGCTAGAGTTAATGTTAAATCTTTTGGAATCAAATGGCGAAAATACATTGGACGAATACGGAATGATTAATTTCGAGCGCAACAAACAGCGAGTTAAGGAGCTCTGTGAAGAGATAAAAAACCAAGGCAAAGCAGCTCACTTTAATATAGATAGTATATCAGCAGCTTCGTTGGCAATGGAAACTTTATTGTCGCTCACGTCCAAACGGGCTGGAGAATGGTTCAAGGAAGAGCTGCGAAATTTAGGCGGTTTGGAACATATCATCAAAACAATTTGTGAGTGCTGTCATCAAATTTCTGATTATGTTGTGAGTTGGACCGAAGTCTTATTAGATAAACTGAAAACTATTGAAAGATGCTTACGTGTCCTCGAAAACGTGTCGGAGTTGGATCAAGAAAATCAGGAATATATTCTCACGTATAAAGATGGCGATGCTATTGATACACTTTTCCGCCTGTACAAACTGTGTGATAGTGAGATTGCTCTTTATCCAACTGTGGAGAACACACCCAAGGAACATCCGGGTGTAGTTATACGTGAAGCGCTCGTACCAACTCTAAAGGTCCTTATCAATTTGACCCATCCTTTCAATCAAAGTGATATGGGTAGCAAGATTTTAGGCCAAAGAGCTGGCATATTCGATACAAGTTTTCATATATTACTACAAGCACCAAATTATGTGCCGGAGCGTTGCATATTTGAACTGAACATATTAGTAAGTTATCTTTTTGAACTCTTTAAAATTGATTTTTACTTTTGTTTGTTTTTCTAATTTTTCCAGGTTTTGTATCTTCTAATCAATCTTACCATGTACACCGTACCAAACCGAACTCTAATTATGAAATCGCACGCCCCTTGTGATTTTGGAAATCCATTTGTCAAAGTGCCTGCCATTAAAGCTCTTATAGAATATTTTTACAAATGTGAAGAACAAGCGAGGTACAGTTCTATTTTTGTTAACTGAATAAGGTTTTAAATATTATATTTTGCTTGTAGAATGGCCGAGGAAAATACAAACGCAATTTTGGAAAATCCATCGGAAAGGAATAAAAAATCTCAAGAGGAACTTGAAGAAACTGTAACTAAGTGTAGGTAGAATTTTTAACTATGTAGTATTTTTGCCAGCTAACAGCAAAGATGAAGCTCAACCTACTATACAATATTTCCCATCTTTGAGCCTATGTGATCATGTTAATAATATTTTGACATCTGTAATTTAGTTTTACAATTAGCTCTAAAAGATTTATTGTATTTTGGTGATCCAAGTGCACTTTCAAATGCATGAAAGAAAGAAATTTATTGTGATGTTATTGCACTTGATCAGTTAAGTGATTAATTTTTCTACTCTGGATTCAGATTAAAGAGGAATTCACGATAATATTAAAAGTGGTCTGAAATGTCTTTCATCTACCTGTGCGGGGCGTAAAGATATAAAATCTGGAATGAAATACGTCCTTATGGTTGATGAATCGGGTCAACGTTCGGCCATATGTTAGTGATGTCCGTTTAATTAATTAAAATAATTTTAACTAATTAAATTGGATTCCTAATGAACTGGTTTTAATGTTTCTACAAAGTTCTATCAATTTACTTGAAACCTCTTATGATACTTCTAGTATTACAAAAAGCTGGTCATCATATGGAACACACGATGAAAGCGAGCTATGCTGGCCTCTTGATAGGATACCTCATATATGATAGTGCTGATAATGAAAAAGTGATCCGCACCTACCTGAATGACAATAGTTTTAAGGATATCATTAATATATTAGAGAAGTATTATAATTTCGTCAACCTTACTGCAAACGTAAGTATACTCTTTATCGCAATTATCAGTTTTCTCCATTTAAATTGCAAACTTTGATTGCAGAATGATGCTACATCACATATAAAGTCCACACGAAAACTCATAGACTATTTCAAGAAATGTGAAACTCAACATTCCATTAACACAAAAAGTGAAGAAACAGGACAGTCAACATCCTCGAATACGAGTTCTTCTTCAATGATGACGACAAGAAATACACCTAGAGTTTATAAAAATTATAGCCAGAGATAATGGAAAGTAAGCTGATCCAGGAAATTATTCTCCTATCGCATTATAAGCACATCTTTCTGTTTTATTTCTTGGAAACTAATTTGAAAAGTTTCAGTATGTAAAGCTCCATTGGTCCTTTATATTTGTGAAATATCGTTAATATGGAAAGTCCGATTGTATAATAAATTCCTATTGAGTTACTTGGTATAGATGTAATTATGAGTAAAAGAATTTACATTTCGAAATAAATAAAAAATTGGAATTTTATTTGGAAGAATAATTTCAAGTGAAAATTTATTGCACATCCTGCAATAACTAACATTTTAGCTGCTTAAAAACCAGTATAATTATTATTTAATTTTGATAACTTGTACATTTCATACGACCAAATGATAGTATAAATTGGTCATACAAAGAACAAACAAGTTTCGATGAACTTATTGAATTGAAATTAAACGTAACATAACAGTTCTTTATTAAGTAACTTTAGATCTAAGAACTATCTATAAAGTGAATATATGGTATAGTGTTCTTTGTAAATACTGTTGTTCAACCATAATATACAGAAAGTAACTTGTTTAATATTATATTTGCTTATAGTAATTTGAATTTTCTTTCAAAATATGGTGTCAGAATTGGCAAATAGTGAACTTGGAGGTGTTTCTTCATACGTTGGGAGTCATTTGTTCTATGTTCCTACATACGTAGAGTCGTTCGTGCAGCATCCATTTACAGTGTATATAATGTTTTTATTATTAGGTTTGCGAACAGTAAGTATTATAGAATCTTCTAGGGAGAGAATAAGTTAGTCTACAATTTTGAAAGCTACAATACAGAAGTCAAGTAAACAAATTTTTATCTTCTACGAATGGAACTTCGACATAGATTAACTATAATTTAGTTTTTGTTTCAAAAGAAAATCTCGAAAGATTTGTCTTTAAAGAGCAGGTTGGTTTTCATTAAGAATTTGCTTACACTAGCCACATCCCCCCGCTGTTTGTATACTAATTTTGAAAAAGCAAATCCGAGGTGGTTCACGGAATTATTATTTACATTCAAATGTTGTTGAAGGGGGTGCTGCATTTTCTGTTTTTTAGCTTTTACCTCAAAAAATAAGTATAGCACATGAGATGATCACCCCACTATTGGACGAGTTGCCCATTTATATTGTTACGCTCTTCCTTTACGTAATCCCACCGCTGTCATCAATTGTTTCGAATTTGCTTTACGTAATCCCACCGCTAGTTACGTTACTTGCTTTACATAGGTTCGTATCACTGGATTGCGTAGCACTAAACAAACACCCGTTCTATAACTTTAATCTAACCGTTTATTTTACACTTAGACAACCGTTCTGCACAAGTCATTATAGAACAATTCCTTTAACTGGTACAATTCGATGCGTATTCATAACCGGCGCGATCTGTTCTAACTCTGGAATTAGACTAGAGGTGGGCGGACTTCCGGCACTTTTACACCCCGCGCAATATTCCCGAAAGGCATGTGAACACTTTACTAGAAACTACTTTGCACCTTTGACAAGACTTCTTTACTAGCGTTACAGTCATCTGCTAACAATTATCCTAACTAAATATTCGCTCTACTGTTATATAATTTTGGTGCTCTGGCTTATTGTCATTACTACGATTTACATTGACGTCACACATAATTTTCCAAAGTGATTTTCGTCACAATATAATCTCCGTTAAAGAAAGTGTGTCGTCACAACCTGAACCTGCATAGAATTATACAATCGCAGGTGAAATCAATACAGCGACCCAAGAACAAGCAGCAAGCCAAGTTTTATAAAAGTAGTTTCTTAGTTTACTATAGTTCCGTTTAAAAGAAAACTATTAAAAGGAAAAGTTTCCGATTACGGATGACGAATTGTTGGTACTGAATTAAGAATTGAACTACGCGACACCGGACTTGAAGATGAACGTCGAAGATACGATTATAGACGTCGAGGGAGCTATTAGGTTTCTGAAAAAGGATAAAGGTAACAAACTGGTAATACTAGACCGAATGACCTAGGAAGACTTGGCACTTCAGAAACTAAATAACGGCAACTCCTTCAAACTAACCCCTATCAGAGTCAATCAAAAGAGTGGAGAAAACACTAAGGGAATGTGTTGATCTTGTTAAGAACTTAGCCGCATTACGTATGCCTAATCCCTCTTTGCCTAGGTTTAGAATACAACCCAAGGTACATAAAAATGGGAACGAAACACGGGAAATTATCGCGGACACTAATTCCCCTACCTACAACATTGCAAAATGGTTGCTACAACAAGCAAACCCTATCGGTGACTATCGTAGCAAATATGCCGTAAAAAACAGCTTCCAGGTAGTCGAGATCCGAAATCCTAGTTTCGTTTGATGTGAAAGCACTGTTTCCGAGTATACCCGTCAAACAGGCCCTACACAACTTCGAAACGTGGTTCAACATACACCGCTCTTCAACCAAGGAAAAGAGGGAGAATCGCCAATATACAAAGCTAGCGTCTATATGTATGAATGAAAACTATTTCACCTTCCGGAATGAATATTATAAAACCACCGCAGGTACGGCGATGGGTAACCCACTTTCCCATCTACTAAGCGAAATGTTTATGGCAGGTCTAGAAGAACTAATGAAACAGCGTGGGATAATGCCCACTTTTTGGGTTAGATATGTTTATGATGTACTAGCCATCGTGGACAAATCACTGTTGAATGGATTGCTAGAAAAAATCAGCCAGCTCCATAAAAATATTACATTCACTATGGAGACTGAACAAATGGGGGAAATACCATTCCTGGATATCAAAATCATTAGAAACGGGGAAGACCTCGAGTTCGATATATTCAGGAAGGCCACAACCACCCAACGAGTCATTCCTTGCAGCTCTTTCCATTCATTCTTCTTTTTCTTCAGCCTTTGTCCCGTTCACAAGCGGGGGTCGGCTCGTCGTGATCGGCTTCGCCATTTGGCTCTATCGAATGCCTGATCTGGGTGCAATCTCGAGGCTTTCAAATCCCCATCCAGCGTATCAAGCCACCGTTGCTTAGGTCTGCCTGTTGGTCATATCAGCACATATTCGCGGTCTTCCACTGCATGGTACATAGAATGCTAAACATCCCCCTAACCAGGTCGAGATAAATCAAAGACACCGCGAGAAAGAACGGTTATAGCACCGACATTATAGACGCTATAATAAGGAAGAAACAATTGACGTCGTTGCCAAGCACCAAAGCTAAGACAACAGTGAGATCGAGCATTACATACGCCTCGTTGCGACCTAGAATTAGTAATGCGCTTAAAGGATTTAAAATAGAGGGTGTCCCAACAGGTAGACATGTACAACTCAAAACGCGACATAGGTAGTGTAAAGGACCCAAAATCCAAGGAGGAAGAGAGCGGGATCTATAAAATCACTTGTCCGGAATGCACCAGTATATATATATAGGGCAGACTAAGCGATTGGTAAAAACAAGATTCGAGGAACATACTAAAGAAGCGGAACTGGCGACTAAAAACCCACTACGGCACGTTAAGTCTGCAGTTGCAAAACATAAAGTAGACACCGACCATAACAAGTTGTTGAACACCGATATGGGCAATTGTTCATCTAGTTTATTCCATGTAATTAGGGTAAGTAATTAAGGAAGGTTACAATTTCAGACAAATTAGTTAATTAAATATTAGTTATCATGTTAATTGGTCTAATTCGGGGGTATAAAAGGCACAGAGTTAGGTAAAACAAATCATTACAAAATCAGCACTGAAGAAGGACACATGTTGTGTCCGAAACACGTGTTTGCTACCTCAACATAAATAAAATTCTATAGTTTAATCGGAAACCTTTCCTTTTAATACTTTTCTTTTTCAGCAAGCCAAGCTGATGACATTCTGGTTGATCTTCGAGATGTGTCTATCGTTCCAGTCCAGTTCTTAGTTTGCAAGCACAACATATTGTGAAAGAGTACAAAATAAAAAATAAGATGAAACGGGCATGGGAAGCATCCAAATCGAGTGAATCGGATGAAGTGGTTGCAGAACCTCCATTGACAAAAAGTAAAACAGACAGTCCTAACGAGAGCAGTTCGGACAATTGAAATGCTATGAAGTGTAGTAATAGAGTTTTAAATAATAATACGGAAATAGGGGAAAACGACGACCCACTAGAAGATGAGAAACGCAGTGTGAAACTTGTGATCTCGAAAAAGAAAGGAAGCATTTTTAAAAGTAGAGCACTAGTCACCGAGCAAGGAAATGGCACAAAACAACATATATATAAACATACATGGGAGGCAGATAAGAAAAAGTCGCAAAACCCTGAAGGATCGACTACCCCAGCTGTAGCGGTCGAATCAACTCTTTTCGATGAGGATTTCAATGATGAAGAAGAAGGAAAATGTTCCTTATAGAACATTTATATATAGAACAGTAAAAATAGTGCGCACCACACGGCAAAACTCGAATAAGTTCGAAAATGATGTGTAATGACTGTGAAATGCGACAGAAAAGCTAAGGAATATTACACGGCTGTGCGTAACGTTAAAACTGCTCATCAAATTCAAGAGATTGGTGAATATCAAGAAATGGACGATGACGTTGAATACATCCTACAGCGCTCCAACCACATAATCCCCCCCCACCATCAACAAGGTGCCTTTCTGCTCTGCAACTTGCTTCAAAATGTATGACGCCAGCTTTCCGTATGCACGTGCGGGTACATGGCACTGCAACTAAATTTTTCAAGGCCTTAAAAGATGCGAAGAAGGATTTAAGTTTAAGTTTGTGTACAGCAACTATAATGTTCGTCTTGTCACAGGACACTTTGAATATGGATTTGGATAGAGAATCGCTAGAGTTAATGTTAAATCTTTTGGAATCGAATGGCGAAAATACATTGGACGAATCATCATCATCAACGGCGCAAAAACCGATATCCGGTCTAGGCCTGCCTCAATAAGGAACTCCAGATATCCCGGTTTTGCACTGAGGTCCAACAATTCGATATCCCTAAAAACTGTTTGGCGTCCTGACCTACGCCATCACTCCATCTCAGGCAGGATCTGCGTCGTCTGCTTTTTCTACCATAGAAAGCCCCTTATAGATTTACCGGGCTAGATTATCCTCATCCATACGGATTAAGTGACCCGCCCACCGTATCCTGACGCTCATGGTATTGCTCATAGATTTCGTCGTTATGTAGGCTACGGAATCGTCCATCCTCATGTAGAGGCCCAAGAATTCTTCGGAGGATTCTTCTCGCAAACACGGCCAAGAGTTCGCAATTTTTCTTGCTAAGAACCCCAGTTTCTGAGGAATACATAAGGACTGGCAAGATCATTGTCTTGTGCAGTAAGAGGTTTGACCCTATGGTGAGACGTTTCGAGCGGAACAGTTTTTGTAAGCTGAAATAGGCTCTGTTGACTGCCAACAACCGTGCGCGGATTTCATCATCGAAGCTGTTATCGGTTGTGATTTTCGACCCTAGATAGGAGAAAATATCATTGGACGAATGTGGAATGTGATTAATTTCGAGCGCAACAAACAACGAGCTAAGAAGCTTCGTGAAGAGATAACAAGTAGGGAAGCTCGGCGCTTCAGGTATGAAAGGTTTTGTTTGCTTCTTCTGTGAGTATATTTAAGTGTAGAACTATCCCATTTGTACGTAGCCCGTTATGTATATGCATTTAGAATATCTGACTACCCAGTTTAGTGTGATATTGATATTCAGTTGCAGTAAATTTACACGGTAAAGTCAACTTTGAGCTACTGTAACTTTGTTACTAATAGTATGATAAAACTTGGGGATAATATGCCTCATATTATATTTTATACTACTAACAACTTTTATAACTCTGGGATACACTCAATTTCCAAAAAAAAATAAGGTAATATACTATTATTAACTTAATTTGAACAGATATCCATATGGAGAGTATTTTGACGCCTGGGAGCCATATAGAGGCAGCTTCATAGTTTTTTCCAGATTTTTCGGTTGGGTAGTTTCTGAAAATGGGCCCGTTCAAGAAATCGTCACTTCACACCCCTCCCGCTTCCCGCCTCTCAAAATCAAAATCTCAAAACTAAGACCGGCTTCAAAAATTACTAATCGAGAACTTTCATTTGATACCTCGCATGACTATATTTGGTGAAAAAAATTTTTACACCACCCTTTTACATGTTGGGGATCCCCCTAAATCTCAACGTAGAAGGGTATCACTCGCTGCACGTCTGGGCGTCCACAGTTCCCTCCTTCTCACCAAATTTTGTGCTAATCGGAATAGTCGTTTCTGAGAAAAGTTCGTGCGACAGACAGACGGACAGACAGACATTGAAACGATTTTGTTTTGCAAACAAAACCTTAAAAAACCAAGGTCATTTTAATATAGGTAGTATATCGGCAGCTTCGTTTATGGTCGCTGACCTCCAAAGAGCTGCGAACTTTAAGCGGTTTGGAACATATCAAAACAAATTGTGAGTGCTGTCATCAACATACATGTAAAAGGAGGGTGTAAAATTTTTTTCACCAAATATAGTCATGTGGGGTATTAAATGAAAGGTCTCGATTGGTACTTTTTGAAGCCGGTCTTAGTTTTGAGATTAATTAAAAAGGCGGGGATTGGGAGGGGTGTGAAGTGATGATTTCTTGAACGGACCCATTTTCAGAAACTACCCAACCGCAAAATCTGAAAAAAATCATGAAGCTGCCTCTATATGGTACCCAGGCCTCAAAATACTCTCCATATCGATATCTGTTCAAATTAAGTTAATAATAGTATATCACCATGTTTTTGTGAAAATTGAGTGAAACCCGCCGTAAGTGTATCCCAGAGTTGGTAGAGTTGGTAGTAATATAAAATATAATATGAAGCATGTGTGTGTGTGTGTGTATGTATGGTGGGGGAGAAGCTACAGCTTCTGAGCACTCAGGCCGTGTTGGCCCATTGTACTCGCCTCCCCCGTCTAACGGAATATTCCGGATTCGTTAACGTATCGCAGGATTTCCGTTAGTGGATGTGATGCTACCCGTCGCAATTGGAGGACATCGGCACCAAAGATCTGATGCCTGATGCGTCCATAGGCGGGGCATTCACATAGGAAATGCTCCGTGGATTCCGCTTCCTCATTACAAGAGGGACACGTATCATCTTCGGTAATTCCTATTCTGAACATATGCCCAGCAAGTGAATTATGGCCTGTCAGAATGCCCACAATACACCTGCAAGTCCTCCTGCTTTTCGACTGCTTTTCCTTGTGGTATTGACGTACTAATGCACAATTATTATCCCTTACATCCATGCCAAATTTTGTACTTCTGGGATGAACATAAGGGGGGGTTGCCGGGTAAATTTCTAAAATGTGGAAATATGCTATTATTAACTTTATTTGTGCAGATATCGGAACCGGATATATTTTGAGGCCTAGATTTCGTAGAGATGCACCACTGTGATTTTTTTCAGATTTTTCGGTTGGATAGGTTCTGATAACGAAACCTGTTACACTTTTTGGGAGCCCCCCTCCCTTATGTTTCAATCGATATCAAATATGGAACCAGTTTAGAAAAGTACTAATTGAGCCCTTTCATTTGATACACTCTCCATTGACATGTATGGGGAGGCCCCCCTTAAACTTAATACAAAATGGTGGCATTCGCTGTATGTAAAGGGAACAACAGAACACATGCTCTCACCAAGTTTCGTGACAATCGGTCCAGCCGTTTCCGAATAAATCGGCTGTGACAGACAGACGGACCGACAGACATCGACTCGATTCTAATAAGGTTCACACAAAACCTTAAAAACGAACAACATCGAATCACACTAGGCCATAACGTTGAGATCGTTGAAAATTTCTCCTATTCAGGGTTGAAAATCGCAGCCGATAACAGCTACGACAATGAAATCCGCGCACGGTTGTTGGCAGCTTACAACGTCTCACCATAGGGCCAAAACTCTTCCTGTACAAGACGATGATCTTGCCATTCCTTGTTTATTCCTCGGAGACCTGGATTATTCGCAAGAAAAATTGCAAACCCTTGGCAGCACGCGAGAGAAGAATCCTCTGTACAATTTTTAATCCTCTACATTAAGTTTGTGTACAACTCACCGCCAGTGATTGCTGCAAGGTCAGCGTACGTCGCAGAATGCTCAAATTACACAACAAACATTAGTAACCTTGTCCGTGTGCTAATGTACAACTTTGCAAACGATTCCGTGTTCCGGCTTGCTATCAAACTATGTCGTCACCAGCAACATAGTACATATGAGCATATTCTGACGACATCACCCATCGGCTGACTGTTGCAGTATTAAGAAGCAACAAACAATACTTGACCTGGACAATTGTTTAAGTTCCGGATTGCTGCAAGTGATCTTGGCGACTGAGGCTACTTAAATTGCAGGAGATCGTCATTCCCAAAGGAATATGTGCGCTTTGTAAAATACTAGGCTGGACTTGGCATGACCTGTGCCATATTTTGATACTCCCAACACACCTAATAGTATATTACCAATTTTTAGATACTGACTAGGAAACCCGACTTAAGTTCATCTTAGGAGTACCACCAGCAGAGAAGACACTATACCGCATATGTATGCTAAGTTTCACGCAAATTCGCCTATTAGCGCCAAAGTTACAGCAGTTGGAACTTAACAATTTCGCGCGAATTGACTGTGTGATTGTGACATCATAATTAACGCGAATAATTCACATTCGCTTCAAATATTAAAGTCTCATTTATGAAGAATCTACTTGCCTCCAGCCCTTTTAAAGGTTTTGTGTAAAACACTTATATTAAATCTAAGCCTCAAAATATGTCCCATTCCGATATCTGCTCAAATAAACTTACTTCTTTTTTTCTTCAGCCTTTGTCCCGTTCACAAGCGGGGTCGGCTCGTCGTGATCGGCTTTGCCATTTGGCTCTATCGAATGCCTGATCTGGGTGCAATCTCGAGGCTTTCAAATCCCCATCCAGCGTATCAAGCCACCGTTGCTTAGGTCTGCCTTTTGGTCGTTTACCATCGACTTCGATGTTCAGACCAATCTTTGCAAGTGAATTCTCGTTTGCACGAATTGCGTGACCATACCAGCGAAGACGCCTCTCTCGCAACTTTTCCACGATCGGTGCAACCCCATAACGATCGCGGATATCCTCATTTCGGATGTGATCTAAACGTGTGACGCCACTAGTCCAACGTAGTATCTTCGTCTCCATTACCGCGAGACGCCGTTCATTGTCTTTTATGGTCGGCCAACACTCAGAACCATAGAGAGCGACTGGACGGACAACATTGCGGTAAATTTTAGATTTGAGACGTTCGTTGATACGTCGATCACAAAGGACACCAGTTGTGGAACGCCACTTCATCCAGGTTGCGTTAATGCGTGAAGCAATTTCATAACGCAGTTCTCCATTGGCTGATAGCGTTGATCCGGGGTATTTAAATCGCTCAGATCTGGGCAGATCACTGCCGCTGACAGTGATTGTGCCTGTTTCATGGGGATCGGTCGTCAAAAATTCAGTTTTGTTTAAATTCAATCTGAGACCGTGTTGCATGAGGCGATCATTCCATTTTTGAACAAGTTGCTCGAGATCATTTTTGCTATCAGATGCTAGGAAAACATCATCTGCATAAAGCAGTGTGTAGGGCGCTGGACGTTGGATATCCCGTGTGACGGTGTCCATAACAAGGACAAAGAGGAGTGGTGAGAGGGCACTTCCTTGATGAACTCCAACAGAGACACGAAGCGGTTTTGATACACCCGCCATACTTCGAACTTTACTTTTCGGATCGTGGTAGAGCAATTGAACCCAGCGCACGGGTTCTTCTGGCACGAAGTGTTGTCGTAAAGCATACCAGATGAGTTCGTGTGGTACACGGTCAAACGCTTTCTCTAGATCCAGAAAGGCAATGTAAAGAGGGCGATGCTTCTCACGGTGTTTCTCCATGAGTAATCGCGCAGCGTGTATTGCGTCAGTAGTTCCGCAGTTCTTGACAAATCCGGCTTGATTCACGGTTATTTCAACGATTTCGCGAATACGGCTGTCAAGAATGCGTTGAAAAATCTTCATGGTATGGGAAAGTAACCGGATCGGACGGTAATTTGAACATTCTGCCGGGCTACCTTTCTTTTTCCATATTGGAACAGTGCTACTTTCTTGCCAGTCAGATGGTGTTCTTCCTTCCTGAATAACTCGGTTAAAGAATTCACTGAGCCACAGTGTTGGGTCCCAGCTCTTCGCTTTCCAGAGCTCAGATGCGATGTCGTCAGGTCCTGTTGCTTTCCCCGATTTCATTTGTTTTATTGCCTCCTCGACTTCAGTTGCGCTGACTAGTGGAACTGCTCCAAATGTCGGCAATGATTGTGGAAATGGAGGATGAGCAAACTCTTCAGTTGAAATGTGCTCGAAGTATTCTCGCCATCTATCCGTTGCGGCTCGACGGTTGGTAAGCAAAGTACCGTTCTTGTCATTAACACAACAGAAGTGTTCGATATCCTGTGTGCGTTCATCACGGCTTTTAGCAAGTCGATACAGGTCTCTCTCGCCATCCCGAGTGTCCAGTTTATCGTAAAGATTTTTGAAATGGTTCGCTCGGGTGACAGCGACCGCTTTCTTTGCTTCCCGGTTGGCATTCTTATAAATTTGCCAATTAGCAGACGTTTTATCGTCGAGAAATTTGTGGTAGAGGCGTTTCTTTTCACGGACCTTCATTTCAACATCATGATTCCAAAGCCAAGTATCTCGGTTGATGTACCGCTTACCCGGCTTGGTGACCCCGAGGGTTGCAGAGGCCGCTTTGTGGATCGTGTCTTTCATTTGGTTCCATGATTCTTCCACATTCGTAATGGTTGGCAATCGTATGAGTGAGACCGTTTCTTCATTCTTCTCACCAAATCGCCACCATTTAATGCGCGGCGGGCCAGTGCGTTCCTCACGCCGTTTTATCGGTGGCTTAATTCGCAGGACAGCAATCAACGGCCGATGTTGAGGTGCGATGGTCTCATAGGGAACGACTTTGCAACCAATGACAGTGGTAAAATGTTGACGTCTTATGAGAATATAGTCGATTTGCGTTTTATTGTTCCCACTATAAAATGTGGGAAGATGAGACAATCGTTTGATGAACCATGTATTCATAAGTACAAGGTCATGGGTGTCCGCAAAATCGATTATACGCTCGCCACCTTCGTTGCGCGCTCCGAACTCCTTTTCCCCATGGCACCTGTTACCGTCTGCCTTTTCACCCACATGACCATTAAGGTCGCCGGCAATGATTATGTAATCGTCATCAGGCACGTGACAAGTCTTTTCATCGAGAAGTTGCCAGAAGGCATCGTTCTCGGCATCAGGTCGGCCTGTCTGTCTTGCATACGCGGTGAAGAAGTGAATAGTGCGATCAGCTGATATAATGGTGAGCTTCATCAGCCGATCATCAAATCATTCGACTTCTTTAATGGCATCACGGAAACCTGCTGAGATGGCAATGCCAACACCATATTGAGTGTGTGGGTTACCAAAATAGAGAAGTTTGTAGCCATTTTTACCGCGTTCGCGTTCAATGTCGCAGCTTTTGGAACCAGACCATCGGGTTTCTTGCAGAGCGCAGATGTCAATGCACCTTTTCCGAAGGGCTCTTGCGAGTTCCTCGGTCTTTCCAGTTAGGGTACCAACATTTAGCGTGCAGACACGTATTTGTTTTGTTCGTTGTGTGCGGACTAACTTGCTTACGTCCTGACGCCTTCCATGCGTCAAGAACCCTTGCCCATTTCTCAACAGGACCGGGATCCATCCTGCCGCGTCGACTGAGGTGGACGCCCTAGCATTTCTCCGAGCCTTGTGAGTCAATCCGATCATCATGTTTGTAACGACATTCTATGCATTTTCTTGGTCGACCTGTCGCGGGGCCTGTCACCAAGAGAGATCAGGTAGGATTTAGCATAGTAGAATAACTTTAACTATACTTTATTTATCTCTTTCCCTGATCTCAGCATTTTATTTTTGTTTTGCTGAGGATAGTACAGAGTACGTTGCCTCAAACCCTCCTCCTTTACCTGGGCTTGGGACCAGTATACATTATCAACTTCTAGAAGAGAACCCACCTTAAGTTGCTCCTAGGAGTACCAAATTTTGTATGAGCATAGAGGACAGTATGCAAGATAAGTTTCATGGAAATTCGGCTATTAGTGTTAAAGTAATAGCACTTCAAACTTATCAAATTTGTGTGAATTAACTCGCTCCTAAGCCATGCAAATAAGATGCTAACGACATAATTAACGAGAATAACTGACATTCGAGTGAAATATTGAAATTCCATTCTCGAGGAATCTTCTTCTCCCCAGCCGTTTATCGTAACTGTTGTAGGTTACATTTGTGAGTATTATTGAACTCTTAATATGAAGCGTATGAGGTTGGCTATTATATACAGTGCTTTTCTGATAATTTTTTGTGTAAATGGACCTCGGTGAGCTGTGCGGAGGTCGAGGAGGACGAAAGGCACGGACTGCGACCACAACGAATCGTTGCAAGCTAATAAGGCGGCCTTTAGTATCCGGTGCTAATGTTCCAGCATCCCAAAGGATTGCGGATGGTATGACGTTTGAAACCAACGAGCTCGGCTAACTCCGAGGAAAGAGTAGACTCAAACTGCATTCCCTGGTCCGTGATAATTACGGCTGATACACCAAAGCGCGGGATTCATTTGCGACAGAAGAGCTGTCAATGATTGGAAGGCAATACTTGTATCCGTGCGAGTCTCGCAAGGGACCAACGATGTCGAGGTGGATGGTGTGGAAGCGCTTGGCCGACCTAGGGATACGCCTACTTCCTTTCCTACGTGCTTGTTGATTTTGCACTATCTGACCAAAACGTTAACGTCCTTGCTTATGGACGGCCAGAAATATTTTCCAGTGACTCACCGATTCGTCTATCTGATACCTGGGTGCGCAAGATCGTGTTCTGCGTGAAATACTTCCTCGCAGAGGAAGCAGGAGTTTGAGCCGAAGATAGGAAACTCCTTGAACTTGTATTTGGAGTTTGCCTTTCGGCTGTAAAGCTCTACGTCGTCCTTCTACGGCTCGGCGATTGCCATATAATCAACCGCGACGGGGACTGTGACCTCCAAAATTAGAGACAAAGCATCTGCAGCGACGTTGTCTTTTCCAGGCACATGTTGGACATCGGAAATAAAACGGACTGGTAGAGCTCAGTTGCCTAAGTTTGCGAGGAGACGCTTTGTCGGGCTTTCATTTTAGTGCGAAAGTAAGCGGCTTGTGATCCGTGAACACTGTGATCGGCCTGCCCTCAAGGGAGAAAGTAGTAGTTCACGTTCGTAGGCGCTATAGTTGCGTTGAGCTGGGTTAAGTTGTTTCAAAAAGAAGCTCAATGGTTGCCAGGTTTGATTCAACTGTTGGTGAAGAGCGGCGCCTACCGCTGTGCCTGAGGTATCGATGAACACAGCTAAGGGTTCATCTGGCCGAGGAAAGGTCAGTAGTGTACCATCAACAAGCTGTTGTCTGACCATTTTAATCGCCTGGATGGCCTCAGTAGACTACGCAACATCGCGGGAGTGTTTGGTTTTTTTCTTAGACAAGTAATCGTTAAGGATCGTTTGGTGATGAGGGAAGAAATTTAACATGCCCAAGAACCTTCACAGATCCTTCACCGTGGTTAGCAGGCGAAAGTTTTTAATCGCTTCAACCTTGTCTGGGTTTGGTTGAATTCCGTTAGGGGCAATCATGTGGCCGAGAAATTTTACCTGCTTCGGTAGGAATTTGCATTTCTCAACGTTTAGAACGAGTCTGGCCTCACGGCGACGTTGATAATGCACTCAAGATGTTCCAAATGCTCAGATTCGGAAGAAGAAGGGACCAAAACATCATCCTTGTATATGTAACAGAAGTCTAAGTTTTATGAGATAGAGTGGGTGAATCTCCGAAATGTCTGCGCAGGGTTGCACAAGCCAAAAGTCATCCTGGTGAACTCGAAGAGTCCGAAAGGTGTGCAGATAGCCGTTTTCGGTATGTCTTCGGGGGCAACAGGGTGGTGATTTGGTGCTGCACATCGTGCTTAACTGGTTGAGTGAAACTACTTTCAGAAGTGACGTTGCGATCTTTTCTGAGGAGTGCGCGAATTCCGATCGTCGGCAACGTCCTCGAAAACAATGGAAAGAGTGTCGTTTTCCCAGGTGGCAATTTTTCCTAACGACTTTAAAGAGGTTGGGGATGCGCCCAAAATTAGGATGCTAATGCATAGCGAAAATTTTCCACCGAAATTTCTACTACAAAAGATCTCCGGCCGATTCTAGCAGAGCTTTCACTTTTATTGCTTTTTTCTTTTAAATACATTATTTTTATCTATAGGTTAGTATATCGGCGACGAACAAAGTTCAAGTTTCGTTATGACTTGCGGTTTCGTCCAAGGCAGAGGCAACTCATTAGACGCTGCCTCACCTCTGTCATGGGAGCAGCGTGACCGAAGTGGTTATAAGGTGGTATTTCCCTTTTATTAATTCAAAAACACGTCACGTGTATGAATTATAACGAACACAAATCCGCCTTGTAAATTGTTTAGGCCTAAGCCGGTCGAGACTAAACTCTTAATTCTTAAACAAAGTTCAAGTTTCGTTTGAATGCAAATTATTGAATTGATTTGGTTGCAAACACACACAAATGAAGAGAAGTTAAGTAGATATTGTCTTGCCTGCTGCACATTTCCCGTTGTTCTGCGTGTGGTACTTTCCAGCTGAACCGATGGGACCCGTAGATCGACGGAGATTTATGGGCCTTCGACGGAAATTGAAACGAAGAAAGTTTATGCGAAGTACCTGCTTGTGCCCAACGGTGTTGACGTTGTCGGCTCGTAGCAATTTTCCTCCCGGGATTTCATCCATCCGATCTCGATTGCATTGTCCAGTTGCTGTTGCCCGACCGATCCTATGTAGTCCACGTTGGAATAGTAGGCAGGATAATTTTGATAACAGTTGGTCTGAGATGATACCGCTGCTGCAGCGACAGCCGCTTAACTCCTCGCTTAAGCTCCAAGGGCACGTCGGGATCGCCACTTTGGATAACTGTAGATCTGGATATCCGTTACTTCAAATAACAAGAACTATCACCTCTTCGAATTTGTATCAGAAATAAAATGTAGAAACAGCCTCTGGTTTTAAGTCCAATGCATTTTATTTATATTGAATATATGGTAATCTCTACTGCAACTTAATTTACGCAACCATCCGCGCCGGCATGCAGTGCGAGGCGGCGGTG
The DNA here is from genome assembly GCF_905115235.1 of Hermetia illucens. NCBI lineage: Eukaryota > Metazoa > Arthropoda > Insecta > Diptera > Stratiomyidae > Hermetia > Hermetia illucens. The sequence continues at coordinate 116,515,851 of NC_051853.1, read as the reverse complement.
GCAGTGCAGTGTGTCGGCGGAGGCGAATTCACCACTGCAATGCGGTCATTACCCAAGAGGTTCAAGCATAATATACAGAAAGTATTGAAAAAATCAAAAATTTGACCGACGGTTTCGTCCAGGGCAGAGGCAACTCATCAGACGCTGCCTCACCTCTGCCCTGGGAGCAGCGGGACCGAAAGTGCCAACAGGTGGAAAGACGCTCCCTTTTATCACCGCAAAAACACGACAAGGTTGCGAGTTATATTGGACTTAAAACGCCAGTCGTTGTAGTCTAAGCTAGACTAAAGCTAGAAGGTTGTTGTTTAGGATCTGCGGGATCCTAAGTCCCCCTCCACATGATGGTGGACCGGACTACCGTCAGTCATTTTTGATTTTTTCAATTTTTAATGATTGGGGTGCTACGCTCCAAACTAGGGATCCATGGACTAAAAAACCTGGGAGTAAGTTGCTCCTCATTTAGTCCGGTCCACCATCAAGTGGATGGGGACTTAGGATCCCGCAGATCCTAAACAACAATACAGAAAGTAACTTGTTTAATATCATATGTCCTTATAGTATTTTAATTTTCTTTCAGAATATGGTGTTCGAATCCACAAATTGTAATTTTGGAGATGTTTCTTCATATGTTAGAATCATTTGTTTTATGTTCCTTCATACGGAGAGTGGTTCGTGCAGTATCTATTTACTATGTATATCATGTTTTTATTATAAGGTCTGTGAACAGCTACAGTAAAGAACTCTAGAAAAGCAAATTTTTATCTTCTACCAACGGAACTCCGACATAGATTAACTATAATTTAGTTTTGGTTTCAAACAAAAATTTTGAAAGATTTGTCTTCAAATAACAGGTTGATTTTCATTAAGAGTTTGCTTACACTAGCCACATCGCCCTGCTGTAGTTTGTCTACTAATTTTGAAAAAACAAATCGGAGGTGGTTCACGGTATTATTACCTACATTCAGATATAGTTGAAGGAGTGTTAAGCGTGGGTGTATATGAAACTTACATTGGCGGCTATAAAAGTGTTAACACCTGAAAAAAATATACTTTCTGATACTTTGCAGTAATTTTTCAAAGGAAAGTTGCGTGGAAATTAGTGAGCATATTGAAAATATGTAAAACATGGTGGATATTTTTTGGCATCAATTCTAGGGAAAAGTGTAGATTTTTCACCTTTTTAGTGGATAGTCATTATTTGTTTTATTATATCTATATCTGCCACAGCAATATTATGAGTATTTGAAACGTATCAGGGATCGAATAAACAGTGTAGTTTTATTATACCGTTCGTCTTCGATCACTTTGTCTGATTCAGCAAGAGACAAAATGTTAGATTTCATTTTAATTAATTAAAAACAATAGAAATTAAGAAAAAAAAAATAAAAGCACTAACCGATAACACAACGCAGAATCAAAAAATAGTTCCTTTTCTTGAGAATAGAGGCATAAATTTAGGTGGAGTTAAAAGGGGGGCTCCCCATGCATGCAAAGGGGGGATTCAAAAATGTTTTTCACCGGATATAGTTGTGTAGGGTATCAAATGAAAGGTCTCGATATGTACTTTCCGAAACTGACATTAGTTTTGGCATAAATTGCAAAGTGCGTGAGTAAGGAGTCAAAATGTACGCATTTGAAGTGAGACAGGACTCATTTTCGGAAACTACCCAACCTAAAAATCCGAAAAAAATCAGGTTGGTGCGCCTAGATGAAATCTAGGCCTCAAAATATGTCTCATTCCAATATCTGCACAAATAAACTTACTAATAGTATATTACTACTTTTTAGAAATTTAACTCCGCCATGCTATTAACATAGTATGCTGGTCCCAAGCCCAGGTAAAGGAGGAGGGTTTGAGGCAACGTACTCTGTACTATCCTCAGTAAAACAAAAATAAAATGCTGAGATCAGGGAAAGAGATAAATAGAGTATAGTTGGAGTTATTCTACTATGCTAAATCCTACCTGATTTCTCTTGGTGACAGGCCCCGCGACAGGTCGACCAAGAAAGTGCATAGAATGTCGTTACAAACATGATGATTGGATTAAGTCACAGGCCTCGGAGAAATGCTAGGGCGTCCACCTCAGTCGACGCGGCAGGACGGGCCCCGGTCCTGTCGAGAAATGGGCAAGGGTTCTTGACGCATGGAAGGCGTCAGGACGTAAGCAAGTTAGTCCGCACACAACGAACAAAACAAATACGTGTCTGCACGCTAAATGTTGGTACCCTAACTGGAAAGACCGAGGAACTCGCAAGAACCCTTCGCAAAAGGTGCATTGACATCTGCGCTCTGCAAGAAACCCGATGGTCTGGTTCCAAAAGCTGCGACATTGAACGCGAACGCGGTAAAAATGGCTACCAACTTCTCTATTTTGGCAACCCACACACTCAATATGGTGTTGGCATTGCCATCTCAGAGGGTTTCCGTGATGCCATTAAAGAAGTCGAACGATTTGATGATCGGCTGATGAAGCTCACCATTATATCAGCTGATCGCACTATTCACTTCTTCACCGCGTATGCACCACAGACAGGCCGACCTGATGCCGAGAAAGATGCCTTCTGGCAACTTCTCGATGAAAAGACTTGTCACGTGTCTGCTGACGATTACATAATCATTGCCGGCGACCTTAATGGTCATGTGGGTGAAAAGGCAGACGGTAACAGGTGCCATGGGGGAAAGGGGTTCGGAGCGCGCAACGAAGGTGGCGAGCGTATAATCGATTTTGCGGACACCCATGACCTTGTACTTATGAATACATGGTTCATCAAACGATTGTCTCATCTTCCCACATTTTATAGTGGGAACAATAAAACGCAAATCGACTATATTCTCATAAGACGTCAACATTTTACCACTGTCATTGATTGCAAAGTCGTTCCCTATGAGACCATCGCACCTCAACATCGGCCGTTGATTGCTGTCCTGCGAATTAAGCCACCGATAAAACGGCGTGAGGAACGCACTGGCCCGCCGCGCATTAAATTGTGGCGATTTGGTGAGAAGAATGAAGAAACGGTCTCACTCATACGATTGCCAACCATTACGAATGTGGAAGAATCATGGAACCAAATGAAAGACACGATCCACAAAGCGGCCTCTGCAACCCTCGGGGTCACCAAGCCGGGTAAGCGGTACATCAACCGAGATACTTGGCTTTGGAATGATGATGTTGAAATGAAGGTCCGTGAAAAGAAACGCCTCTACCACAAATTTCTCGACGATAAAACGCCTGCTAATTGGCAAATTTATAAGAATGCCAACCGGGAAGCAAAGAAAGCGGTCGCTGTCACCCGAGCGAACCATTTCAAAAATCTTTACGATAAACTGGACACTCGGGATGGCGAGAGAGACCTGTATCGACTTGCTAAAAGCCGTGATGAACGCACACAGGATATCGAACACTTCTGTTGTGTTAATGACAAGAACGGTACTTTGCTTACCAACCGTCGAGCCGCAACGGATAGATGGCGAGAATACTTCGAGCAGATTTCAACTGAAGAATTTGCTCATCCTCCACTTCCACAATCATTGCCGACATTTGGAGCAGTTCCACCAGTCAGCGCAACTGAAGTCAAGGAGGCAATAAAACAAATGAAATCGGGGAAAGCAACAGGACCTGACGACATCGCATCTGAGCTCTGGAAAGCGAAGAGCTGGGACCCAACACTGTGGTTCAGTGAATTCTTTAACCGGGTTATTCAGGAAGGAAGAACACCATCTGACTGGCAAGAAAGTACCACTGTTCCAATATGGAAAAAGAAAGGTAGTCCAGCAGAATGTTCAAATTACCATCCGACCCGGTTACTTTCCCATACCATGAAGATTTTTCAACGCATTCTTGACAACCGTATTCGCGAAATCGTTGAAATAACCGTGAATCAAGCCGGATTTGTCAAGAACTGCGGAACTACTGACGCAATACACGCTGCGCGATTACTCATGGAGAAACACCGTGAGAAGCATCGCCCTCTTTACATTGCCTTTCTGGATCTAGAGAAAGCGTTTGACCGTGTACCACACGAACTCATCTGGTATGCTTTACGACAACACTTCGTGCCAGAAGAACTCGTGCGCTGAGTTCAATTGCTCTACCACGATCCGAAAAGTAAAGTTCGAAGTATGGCGGGTGTATCAAAACCGCTTCGTGTCTCTGTTGGAGTTCATCAAGGAAGTGCCCTCTCACCACTCCTCTTTGTCCTTGTTATGGACACCCCGACACGGGATATCCAATGTCCAGCGCCCTACACACTGCTTTATGCAGATGATGTTTTCCTAGCATCTGATAGCAAAAATTATCTCGAGCAACTTGTTCAAAAATGGAATGATCGCCTCATGCAACACGGTCTCAGATTAAATTTAAACAAAACTGAATTTTTGACGACCGATCCCCATGAAACAGGCACAATCACTGTCAGCGGCAGTGATCTGCCCAGATCTGAGCGATTTAAATACCCCGGATCAACGCTATCAGCCAATGGAGAACTGCGTTATGAAATTGCTTCACGCATTAACGCAACCTGGATGAAGTGGCGTTCCACAACTGGTGTCCTTTGTGATCGACGTATCAACGAACGTCTCAAATCTAAAATTTACCGCAATGTTGTCCGTCCAGTCGCTCTCTATGGTTCTGAGTGTTGGCCGACCATAAAAGACAATGAACGGCGTCTCGCGGTAATGGAGACGAAGATACTACGTTGGACTAGTGGCGTCACACGTTTAGATCACATCCGAAATGAGGACATCCGCGATCGTTATGGGGTTGCACCGATCGTGGAAAAGTTGCGAGAGAGGCGTCTGCGATGGTATGGTCACGCAATTCGTGCAAACGAGAATTCACTTGCAAAGATTGGTCTGAACATCGAAGTCGATGGTAAACGACCAAAAGGCAGACCTAAGCAACGGTGGCTTGATACGCTGGATGGGGATTTGAAAGCCTCGAGATTGCACCCAGATCAGGCATTCGATAGAGCCAAATGGCGAAGCCGATCACGACGAGCCGACCCCGCTTGTGAACGGGACAAAGGCTGAAGGAAAAAAAGAAGAAAACTACTTTTTAGAAATTTACTGAAAAACCTCAATTAAATTCATCCTAGGACTTCCGAATTTTGTACCAGCATAGAAGACAATATTTCGTATATACGTGCTAAATTTCGTAGAAATCTGGAAATTAACGCCAAAGTTATAGCAGTTAAAACTTAGCAATTTCGCGCGAATTTACTGCTTCCAAAGCCATGCAAATCAGATGCTGACGTCATAACTACCCGGAATAATTGACATTCGCATGAAATATTAAAATTCCATTCAAGAAGAATCTAATTATCCCTAGCCCTTTTTTTTATATTTAATGTTGGTTAAATTGTTGGCATTTACTAATAATATTAAACTCAGAGTGTGAAGCGTATGCGGTTCATTATTATCAATACAGGGCTTTCCATCAAATGATTCATTTAAATCGCTTTCTAGAAAATAGAGGGCAATGGGATTTTCAGCTATATTACACGGAGCTGTCGTGCACTCGTCGCTCCTCACATCCTTTTCTTTTTCTTCAGCCTTCAGTTCACAAGCGGGGTCGGCTCGTCGTGATTGGTTTCGTCATTTTATTTTATCAAATGCCTGATCAGCATGTAATCATCATCATCATCAACGGCGCAACAACCGGTATCCGGTCTAGGCCTGCCTTAATAAGGAACTCCAGACATCCCGGTTTTGCGCCGAGGTCCACCAATTCGATATCCCTAAAAGCTGTCTGGCGTCCTGGCCCACGCCATCGCTCCATCTTAGGCAGGGTCTGCCTCGTCTTCTTTTCCTACCATAGATATTGCCCTTATAGACTTTCCGGGTGGGATCATCTTCATCCATACGGATTAAGTGACCCGCCCACCGTAACCTATTGAGCCGGATTTTATCCACAACCGGACGGTCATGGTATCGCTCATAGATTTCGTCATTGTGTAGGCTACGGAAATCGTCCATCCTCATGTAGGGGGCCAAAAATTCTTCGGAGGATTCTTCTCTCGAACGTGGCCAAGAGTTCGCAATTTTTCTTGCTAAGAACCCAAGTTTCCGAGGAATACATGAGGACTGGCAAGATCATAGTCTTGTACAGTAAGAGCTTTGACCCTATGGTGAGACGTTTCGAGCGGAGCAGTCTTTGTAAGCTGAAGTAGGCTCTGTTGGCTGACAACAACCGTGCGCGGATTTCATCATCGTAGTTGTTATCGGTTGTGATTTTCGACCCTAGATAGGAGAAATTGTCAACGGTCTCAAAGTTGTATTCCCCTATCCTTATTCTTGTTCGTGCTTGTGTTTGACCAGTGCGGTTTGATGTTGTTGGTTGATTCGTCTTCGGTGCTGACGTTGCCACCATGTATTTTGTCTTGCCTTCATTGATGTGCAGCCCAAGATCTCGCGCCGCCTGCTCGATCTGGATGAAGGCAGTTTGAACGTCTCTGGTGGTTCTTCCCATGATGTCCATATCGTCAGCATAGGCCAGTAGTTGGGTGGACTTGAAGAGGATCGTACCTCTTGCATTCACCTCAGCATCACGGATCACTTTCTCGAGGGCCAGGTTAAAGAGGACGCATGATAGCGCATCCCCTTGTCGTAGACCGTTGTTGATGTCGAATGGTCTTGAGAGTGATCCTGCTGCTTTTATCTGGCCTCGCACATTGGTCAGGGTCAGCCTAGTCAGTCTTATTAATTTCGTCGGGATACCGAATTCTCTCATGGCCGTGTACAGTTTTACCCTGGCTATGCTATCATAGGCGGCTTTAAAGTCGATGAACAGATGGTGCAACTGTTGTCCATATTCCAACAGTTTTTCCATCGCCTGCCGCAGACAGAAAATCTGAACTGTTGCTGATTTGCCTGGAGTGAAGCCTCTTTAGTATGGGCCAATGATGTTCTGGGCGTATGGGGCTATCCGGCCTAGCAAGATAGTGGAGAATATCTTATAGATGGTACTCAGCAACGTGATACCTCTATAATTGCTGCACTGTGTGATATCTCCCTTTTTATGTATGAGACAGATTATGCCTCGCTGCCAATCGTCAGGCATTGATTCGCTGTCCCATACCTTGAGCACAAGTTGATGAACCACTTGGTGTAACTGGTCGCCTCCATATTTAACCAATTCGGCTGTAATTCCATCGGCTCCTGGCGACTTATGGTTTTTTAGCCGATGAATTGCACGGACTGTTTCTCCTAAACTTGGTGGTGGCAGTATTTGTCCGTCGTCTTCAGTTGGCGGGACCTCCAACTCGCCGATGTTCTGGTTGTTCAGTAGCTCATCAAAGTACTCAACCCATCGCTCTAATATGCCCATTCTGTCGGAAATCAGATTTCCCTCTTTGTCTCGGCAGGATGAGCATCGAGGTGTATAAGGCTTCATCCTGCTGACTTGTTGGTAAAACTTCCGCGCCTGGTGCGGTTGCTCCCTGTACTTTTCTAGTTCACAGACTTGTTGGTTCTCCCAGGCTTCCTTTTTCCGTCTGTGAAGTCGCTTCTCCGCTCGACGGAGTTCGTGATAAGTCTCTGCGCGTGCCCGCGTTCTTTGAGAATGCAACATTACTCGGTATGCGGCATTCTTCCGTTCCGTTGCTAGCTTACATTCATCGTCAAACCAGCCGTTCCGACTCCTTTTGCGGCTGGGGCCAAGTATACTTGTGGCCGTATCCATGATAACGTTCTTCAGGTGGTTGTGAAGATCATTAGTTGATGCTTCATCTCCAGGTCCTCTATTGACTGCGGTTATTGCGGCATCCATTTCCCTCTTATAGGTGTCGCGGAGGGTTGTATTGTGGATGGCTTCAGTGTTCACTCTCACCTGATTGTCAGAGGGGATTCTAGGTGGTATTGTTATTCGAGCTCGGAGCACCATGCCAACGAGATAGTGATCCGAGTCTATATTGGCCCCCCTATATGTTCTGACATTCATCAAGGCTGAGAGGTGGCGGCGTTCGATCAACATGTGGTCAATTTGGTTGAAAGTGGTCCCGTCTGGAGAGGCCCACGTATGTTTGTGGACCGCTTTCCGCGCAAACCAGGTACTTCCAACAACCATTTCGTGTGACCCTGCTAATTGAATAGTCCGCAGTCCGTTATCATTTGTTTTTTCGTGTAAGCTATGGGAGCCAACGTATCGCCTGAATACGGGCTCCTTCCCTACTTGGCTGTTAAAATCCCCAAGTATGATTTTGATATCATATCTGGGACAGGCTTCGAGGGTTCGTTCTACTGCCTCGTAGAAGGTATCCTTCTCCGACTCTGCAGTCTCCTCTGTAGGGGCGTGAACGTTTATGAGGCTTATATTTCTAAACTTACCTCGCAAGCGCAGAGTGCATAGCCGTTCGCTTATGCTTTCAAAGCCGATAACAGCAGGTTTCATTTTTTGGCTGACTAAGAAACCTACTCCGAGCACATGGTTTACTGGATGGCCGCTATAATATATGGTGTAGTGGCTCTTCTCCAGGAAACCGGTCCCTGTCCATCGCATCTCTTGCAACGCTGTTACATCAGCCCTATATTGGGACAGGGTATCGGCTAGCTGCTTATCAGCTTCATCTCTGTACAGGGAGCGCACGTTCCATGAGAAAATGCGCAAATCGTTGTTCCTTTGTCGTTGCCGGGTCCGTCGTTTTAAAATCCGTCCTATCCGAGGCTCCTGTTGTGGCTTCGTAACAGGTTTTTTTCCGTGTAGGGTTGTCAGCCCTACCCAACCCCCAACCTGGAGGACCAGTTGGTACAATTTGTCCCGTTTTTAGGCGCGGGAGACTCGCCTTCATCCTTCTCCGTCTGCAGCTTTTCGTCAAGAAAGAGCTCCCAGCGGTCACCACGTGGAGGTGGAGATAGGGTTTGGTAGTAGAGCTATTGGTGTTGGTTCAGCAGGCATTTCCCAGGTTTTATGCTCCATCGTGGGTACCAATCCACGTTTCGCCCCGGGACCTATACTACCCTTTGACCACCTTTGGCCGGCTTTTTGGTTGCTTACCATTGCTTTCGACGTTGTGACCAATACTGGTTGTTGAATTCTCGTTAGCGTGAATTACGTGACTGCACCATCGAAAACGCCTCTCTTGCAGTTTTTCCATGAGCGGTGCAAACCCATATCGATTGCGGATATTCTCATTTCAGACGTAATCAAAACGTGTTACGCCACAAGTGCAATGCAACATCTTCGTCCCCATTACCGCAAGACGCCGTTCATTGTCCTTTATAGTCGCCAACACTCAGAACTATAGAGAGCGGCAGACGGACGTCATTGCAGTAAATTTTAGATTTGGGACGTGCGCTGATACGGCGAACACAAAGTTAGGGAATGCCACTTCATCCGGGTTGCATTAATGCATGAAACAATTTTATTACGCAGTTCTCCATTGGCAGATAACATTGACTCGAGATATTTAAATCGCTCAGTTCTGGCAATGGCAGTAACCTGCCCAGAACTGAGCGATTTCAATATCTCGGGTCAATGTTATAAACCAATGGAGAACTACGTTATGCTCCTCACATAGAGAAACACGAAACCTTTTATACTTGAAGCGTCAAGCTTTCGATTTCCCGACTTGTTTTGTTTTTTTGAGTGAAACCCAAGTTTACAAAAAAAGCAAAAAGTTGACTGACGGTTTTATCCAGGGCAAAGGCAACTCATCAGACGCTGCCTCACCTCTGCCCTGGGAGCAGCGTGACCGAAAGTAACGATAGATGGAAAATGCTCCACTTAAATATAATCGCAAACACGTAATGGGTACGAATTATATTTAAGTGAAATTCGTCATTAGTCTAGACCTAAACCAGGCCGATATAAATAAATACTATTTTTTGTTGAGGATGCTGGGAGTCCTAAGCCCGCATCCACTTAGTGACGGACCGAACCACTTGGGAGCAACTTACTCCCTCTTTTGTAGTTCCCGGGCTCCTCTTTTTTTGAGTTAAACCCAAGTTTAAAAAAAAAGTTGACTGACGATTTCGTCCAGGGCAGAGGCAATTCATCAGGCGCTGATGGATGATATGGACACAACTGTTCTAATTCTGGAATATCGAAACAGACCCATGCAGCGCGGATACCATAAACCTGATGTCAAAATATTTAAAGGCAACTATACTAGGACAATTCTTTGTTGGGTCCTTGTTGCGGTCAACTTACAATACCAGGTAAGAGAGAAAACGTCATAGTTGCCTCTGCTTACTTACCCTATAAATCTTTGTGCCCTCCGCGGACCCAAGAGCTTAGGAAATCAACTAGACGACATCTAAATCGTGCTCACAAAAGCAATAAGGATGACGACTGGGTGAAGTTGCGGAACTCATAACTTGAATATAAGAGGCGGTACTGTGACGAACTGCAAGGTGAAAGAGAGACTTCCATGCTGTGCAGAGTCTTTAATAAGGATGAGTCGGCCATGTTAGACTCTCTTAGAAAACCGGATGGTATTTTCACGAACTCTAGAGTTGAGTCTATACAGACTCTGTTGGAAGTACAAGGGAGAACAAGTCTCAGAAGTGGGAGGAAGAATTGGGGCACTGCGAGAGCAGTTGTTACCAATGAAAAGGCGAGGGCAGTTATACTATTATTTGAACACTTCAAAGCACCTGATATGGATGGCATCTACCCAGCGATGTTAAAAGAGGGTATAGAGCACTTAGAGCAACTTCTAAAAAATATCTTGCTTTAGACTTCCTCTCGGCAGAAGGATAAGATAGTCTTCATACCTAAGCCTGGGAAAGACGACTATTCAAATCCAAAGAACTTCAGGCAAATCAGTTTAACATCATTTTCGCTGAAATGTCTGTTGAGACTGGTTGACCGCCACATTCGCAAGAAGGCGCTAAGGTCGTACCCACTAAATGAAAACTAACATGCTTACCAACGTGGAAAGTCCTGTGAGTCTGTTCTTCACCCTTTGGTTTCAAAGATGAGGATGCAACTCTGAAAGGCGAGTATGCAATGAGGGTGTTCGCAAAAATTGCAGGGGCGTTCGACTGTGTGCCCTTCGAAAAGCTCTGTGATGTCGTCAGAGAGCATGGTGTTGATGAAACTTTAATTAAGTAGATCTACGCTATGCTAACGCAGAGATTGTTGTGGAGTATGCTGATCGACTCACTACTATGCGAACTGTCAAATCTGTCAATACTGCTTCAAGCTTATGCAGATCTCGTGGCTTTGCAGATTGTTGGTCGAGATCTCGGAACGGTATGTGGAAATACACAACGCGCCGTTGATTTGATTGACAGTTTGTGCCTCAGACATGGACGACAAAACGGAGGAAATTGAATGGTCCTTGCTTTCTAGAGATGAGGGATACAACCTTTGAACTCTCGGAAAAAGTGAAATATCTGGCAGCTATTTTAGATAAGAAGTTTTTTTTGGAACAAACATGTAGAGATAAAGATGAAACGAGCTCTCGCAGCTTATGGGCTGTGTAGGGGGACCTTTGACTCGACATGGGGACTTAGGCCTCCGGTAGCAATGTGGATATATGTAACTATTATTATTCCGATGTTCGTTTATACATCCGTAATGTGGTGGGCTAAGGTGAAACAAAAGAGTTTTCACTTTAAACTAGCCACACTGCAAGGAACTGTGTGTCTGGATGTCACCGGTGTCATGAGCACAACATGTGGCGCAGCTCTTAATAATAATAATCGTTGGCGCAACAATCCATTTTGGATCAGTGCCTTGAAGTGTGTAAGAGCATTTCATTCAAGACCATGACGGTACACTATAGGATTATAGAACCCTGTAGGAGGCAATGTGGTCAGCATTGCGCTCGCCTGAGATTATTACCTTGATTTGACTCAGGTACTCATTCAGAGCTGAGTCGACTGGTATCCGACGTCAATGTCTTAATGGATTTCTAAATTTGCAGCCCTTGGATTTTATTCAACGCACTGCAATGAGGGCAGCTCACAGACTAATTCGATTAGATCTATAGGGAAAAATAGACGTGGAGGCACAGAGCATTGGAAGAGTTATTGGGAGAACTGAGTCCAGTTTTCGCAATGCCTTCTGATTGCCGGATTTCCACACATGTTTGGTAGAAGATATAAAATTATCTTGAAGCGAAGAGAAAACTGAGACGAACCAGAAAAGTGCGAATAGAACAGGGTTCTGGAGCTGGAGTTTACCTCTCGAATAAAAATGAGAAGTGAGCTTTTCCCTTGGGACAATATACAACGGCCTTTCAAGCGGAAGTGTTGGCGATCCTAAGGGCAGTAACCTGGATAATTGACGAGCGGTTGAACGGCAGGCGCGTCGCAATCTGTAGCGATAGTCAAGCTGCATGAAGAGCGAATGTAGAAACTGATTGAACTGTGTTCCTAAAATCAATACGGTGAAACTACTCTGGGTACCCGGTCATTGTGATGTAGAGGGTTCAATTTTTCCCATACCATGAACCAGTAATTGGTGTATCACTAGCATTGGCTAATGCTGCTGTCAAAAACTGCGAATAAGCTTTACATAATGACAGGTGACTGAGCCCTAATGCTGCAAAACCCACCAAACTTTTCCTATCAGAACCAAATAAACATACCGGAAAGTTTATCTTGTCGAAAAGCAGGAAAACTTGCAGAAGTATTGTGGGTATTCTGATTGGCCATAATTCACTAATTGGACATAAGTTCAGAGTAGGAATTCTTCACGATGATAAGTGTCCTTCCTGTAATGAGGAAGAAATAAAGCGACTCATAAACGAATCCGGGATATCCCGTTATATAGGGGAATCGAGAACAATGCACAACTAGAGTCTGAGTTTTCAGAGGCTATGCCTCTCCGCCAACTCACACACACACTCACACACAATTTACTATAATATAATAGTGGATTCATATTTGAGATTTGATAGAACAGTCTAATGCATTTAATATTATAGTTTACAATATTTCCTTATTTACTACCTTATCATTTATGTCTATATCCATAATACTGTACTGACCCCACGGAAGAGTTTCAAAAGTTTCTTTTATTATAAACCTCTTATCTTCATTAGCGCTCAGGGCAGTTGTGAGTTGCCTTACTGAACTCACATTGTGTTTCTGAGATTGAATAAGGTTTTGATTTTCTTCTTTTTAACCAACCAGAAAACGTCAGAGTAAGTTGCTCTCCATTTGGTCCGGTGAAACCTAAAGTGGATATGGATTTGGGTTCCTTCATATCCCAAACAAAAATCTAGCTTTAGCCTAGCTTAGGCTCAAATTATGACGGTTTAAACTTGAATATAATACGCGTCCTTGTCTTATTTTTGCGCTGCTCCCAGGGCACAGGTGAAACCGTCAGTCATTCTTTTTGTATACTTGGGTGCTACGTTGCTGCTCACTATTTGGTCCGGTCGAACATCAAATGGGTGTGGACTTAGGATCCCTCATATATCAAACAAAAAAGATAACATATTTTTTACAATATTGCTTGTGATATATTTAGATTAGATCAGTTTATCTTCACCGGCCACGCGAATTCCAGATATTTTTTAGCGTAAACCAACGAATTCAGTCATAATTTTTCCATTGTTCTCATCTTTCATAAGGCCCAATATTTTTTGTTTACAAGGGGTACTCTCCAAATTTTATTAGGAGGATAATCAAAAGCGATTGCGACAATCGCGTTTTATTACTTCATAGAATTCGCAACAGATCCCCCTCAGGTGTGACGTCCTCGAGGTGCCCGAGTAAGTAGCCCTGACCCCCTAGCTAGCAGTATACCTGCGTCCTAGTGTGTAGCCTTGAGAAAACCTCTCGGTGAAGAGCAAATCGTGAATTCCCGTCGATGAGGTGATGCCGGGTAGTGTGCATTGAACCGGTGTTAGTGCACACAAACCGAGTGCAGGTGCAGTCGACCATCCTAGCTAGAACCGAAGAGGAAAGGCTCATCAGGAATTACGCAGCAGTGCTGAAGCGTATGAGGTCGGCAGCGTTCTTCCAGAGGAGCGTCAGCAAAGGCATCAAAACCGGCCTGATAGAACTGCAGGAACTATTGGACCGCATCTCCTTCTATAGGCGATCGTGGAGAACCGCGGAAGACGATTGGAGAGCAGAAACAGCCACATTCCCCAGTAAGAACGCTGTTTGCGCCAAACGGAGCGTAAATAGCCCCCTGCAGAGCGAATTGAGACTTTATCAAAGTAGTTTCCAGGGCCCAAAAAAATAAGAAGAAGAAAAAAAGGAAACAATTGACTACGCCACTAGAAACTCGTTTATCCAAAGAGAAGGGGGCTGCAAACCAAAAGCCAGGAGTCGAAAAGACGAAGAAACGAAGAAGGACTAGATCGACGGCTTTGCTCATTAAGCCGACGGAAGGTAAGACATTTGCGGAAGTCCTTAGTGAAATCCGCTACAGGATGAAACCCGAAGACAACGGAGTAGAGGTGCCTTCCATACGGAAAATGAGAAGTGGCGAGTCCTCGTCGAACTGGGCCCGAAAATGACTAGCCAGAGTATTTTCTGCGAAGCCGTCAAGGGGCTATTGGGAGAGAAGGCTCTTGTTTCCAACCTAGAGCCCATGTGCTCTCTAGAAATTCAGGATCTTAACTGCTTCACAGAAAAGGTCGAAGTGCGGAAGTAAATGCTGATTATTGAGCAATACCGAAACAGGGACCTTCATGGCATCTCGACTTATTGGGCACCGCTGCCATCTGGGTCCGGGACGACGTTCGGATGTGTTAAGGGATAACGTTTTTCAGCGTTTACCTGACGCCGAACGAGACAGTGCTGGATTTTCGGCGCCGGCTTAATGCTCTGGAGGACGCCGTTTCGAGCACTGAGGGACGAATTCTGCTAACCCGTGATTTTGATGCCAGGACCCATGAATGGAGCATGCCTCAAATAGACTCCAGAGGGAAACGTATCCTGGAAATGTCGGCAAGAACCGGACCCGTAGTTTTAAACACCGGATCCACGCCAACGTTTCGGCGCCCTGGCTGTGAAGGAGGCATTCCGAAATCACTTTTGCGACGGAATCTCTGGCATCATCGGTGGACGAAGAGTCCTAGAAGACTTCTCGGTAAGCGATCACCAGTTCATCGCATTTGAATTGCTTGCCTTCGAACACCAACCCGACGCTCCTGCTGCCTATGGAATGTCGTGGGGTGCACATCGGGAAGTTCATCGAAGCTCCTGGAGCAGGCGGAGTCGCGCTGGAAGATATTCTGCCGCCATCGTAAATTCAGTAATGAACCTGATAACGACGAGGTGTGAAGCTTCCATGCCCCGGAGGGACCTTAGCCGGGGCAAGCCTTCTATTACTGATGGACGGCAGAAATTGTCGACCTATGGAGGGGGTCTCATAAGCTCCACTTTTTGGCACAACGTTTGCACGCCAACGAGGAGGCCATAAAGGTACAGTATTAAAAAACAAAAAGGAGACTTCACAGTGCTATAAATAAAAGCAAAGCTCGCGGCTGGCGGAACTTTGTCAACGAGGTAAATGAGGATCCGTGGTGTGTTGACTAAGAGCTTGTCACCCGGAAAATTGAGGCTCTGTGGAAGCCCTGCATACTAAGTATCCACCAGACATCCTGTACGAGTTGATGTCAATAGCGCGACAAGCATCGAGGATTGCTCTCTTTTCACAATAAGAGAGCTCGAAGAAGCGGTTCTCACCATGAAAAACAAGAAAGTGCCAGGTCCTGATGATATCCCGGCGGAAGTTTACAAACTATTGTCCCGCGCCGTTGGCGGCCAGACTTGATGCTTGAGGCGTTCAATGCTTGCTTGAAAGAGGGCGTTTTTCCTTGTCGCTGGAAAGTGGCGAGACTCGCGCTGATCAGCAAGGGTAAAGGAGACCCGGAGTTCCCGTCTGCATACCGACGGCTGTGTACTTGACACGGCCGGGAAATAATCGAGAGGCTCATCAGGAGTAGACTCACTGATGCGATCCGTGTTGCCGACGACTAATCCCCAAGGCAGTTCGGGTTCAGAACAGGGAGATCCACAGTGGATGCTATTATGGAGGTCCTATATGCGGATTTCAACTATCCGTCGAAATCGGCCTCATAACGCTTGATATGAGAAATGCCTTTAATTTCGTAAGATGGACAGATATGCTAGGCACATTAGAAAACTCATTCCATGTGCCAAGCCATCTCTTGCGGATATTGACGCCGGACGCACGGATGAACAGGCGCAAAGCAGACTTGGCATATTGATGCGACGGATAAGCGGATGGATGATTGCTCACGGTTTCAGCCTTGCGCTGGAAAAAACCGAAGCAGTCATCTTGACCAGAAGGAGAATCCCGACCCTGCGTCCCATACCGATCGGCGAGTGGACTATAGACTCAAAACCTGCGGCTATATAGCTTGGTTTAATGCTCGACTCGAAGATGAGCTTCTTCGAGCAAATCAAAGCAGCAGCGGACAGGGTTGCAGCTGGAGTCTCGACCTTGAGTCGGCTAATGGCGAATGTGGGGGGACCCTATATCTAGCAGACGTCTCCTTATGGGAGCAACGTAGTCGGTTCTGCTCTATAGCGCGGAGGTATGGGCTGATGCCCTTGACAAGGAGGTGCATCGTAAGCGCCTTGCTAAAGGAATACTGTATCCGTACAACGCAATGTACAGTTGAAACCAAATTGTTTATGACAAATCCAAAATACACATGCCTACTTATATCGGTTTATTGAACTAAATTTCCGATTTATTTAGCTACAAGGTTCTCATTAAAAACAGTTGACGCTTTAAATTCAGGCTTTGCAATTAGTGACTCTGCTCCACATCGACCTAACAAATGTGTAACTAATTTCACGAAACTATGTTTACTGACGTTTTCCATAGTTTCACCAAACACACCATTATTCATCAGTTTAAACAAATTTTTTTCAAAGTCATTTTTCGATAAAGTTCAATGTCGTGTGTTGAGTTCAATGTAGGGTTTGAGCCAAGGAAATTGAATAAAACTACGAATTCTGGGAATTATAGAAAGTTTTAGACCATGCTCCATAGCTTGCTTCAGGTTTCGGTAATGGATGACATATTTAATTTTATCTTTTAAAGTAGCCAACAACTTTTCTTTTTCTAATCCAAGCGATACACTGTGTTTTGGACAGAAGGGGAGATGATTGTGTAGATTATGCTATTCTTTTGGATATTGCAGATTTACTTCCAGGATATAGCCAGTAGGTGATTTATCAGACACAGGAATTTCCGGCCACTCAAAACTTTTTTGAGGTAAAATTGGCTCATTACCCATCCATATTGATTATTAAAGTCATTATTGTCATAACCAAACACGCATTACCCGTGTCTTGTATCAATTCCAATCTGCACAAATCTTGTAAAAATTGCATACATAACATATTGTGATGTGTGCACATGCTGAATTGTTTGAATTGTCTGAGTTTCTGGATAAATTATCGATAACAGTAATGCATTTGGAAAAGTCTGAGATTAATATAATCGTTTGATTTTCATTAACCCCTAGTTTATATACATATGTTTTATATTTCGTTGTTACTGTGGATAATGTCTTTCTGAATTTCTTTTATATATTCAGAAACTAGAAACCAGTTTTATGTTATTAAGTTGCATGATACAATTGAAATCTATATAGGAGATGCAATTTTGATATTCATGTCATTCGTTCATTGTTTTTTAACAAGAAAGGGGTTGCAGACGAATCACGCAAATTTTAAAGTGTATTGTATTAATATTCAAAGTCAGTATATTTCGCATGATTAAGTGAAATAAAGACAATTATAAACAACATTTAAGTAGTGTTCGTCATTGAGTGAATCATAAAATGCATCTAATTTTAATAAAGTGCATTTCAGTTGTTGCTTCTTTATTGTTAGAAACATCTTCAGTAAATTTAGCTAAGAATAATGTGGAATAGAAGGTACCATTAAGGAATGCAACGGAACGGAAGAATGCCGCATACCGAGTAATGTTGCATCCTCAAAGAATACGGGCACGCGCAGAGACTTATCACGAACTCCGTCGAGCGGAGAAGCGACTTCACAGACGGAAAAAGGAAGCCTGGGAGAACCAACAAGTCTGTGAACTAGAAAAGTACAGGGAGCAACCGCACCAGGCGCGGAAGTTTTACCAACAAGTCAGCAGAATGAAGCCTTATACACCTCGATGCCCATCCTGCAGAGACAAAGTGGGAAATCTGATTGCCGACAGAATGGGCATATTAGAGCGATAGGTTGAGTACTTTGATCAGCTACTGAATAACCAGAACACCGGCGAGTTGGAGGTCCCGCCAACTGAAGACGACGAACAAATACTGCCACCACCAAGTATAGGAGAAACAGTCCGTGCAATTCATCGGCTTAAAAATCATAAGTCGCCAGGACCCGATGGAATTACAGCCCAATTAGTCAAATATGGAGGCGACCACTTACACCAAGTGGTTTATCAACTTGTGCTTAAGGTATGGGACAGCGAATCAATGCCTAAAGATTTGCAACGAGGCATTACATGTCTCATACATAAAAGATGAGATATCACACAGTGCAGCAAATATAGAGGTATCACGTTGCTGACTACCATCTATAAGATATTCTCCACTATCTTGCTAGGCCGGATAGCCCCATACGCCCCGTATCCCGACGAAATTGATAAGACTGACTAGGCTGACCCTGACCAATGTGCGAGGCCAGATAAAAGCAGCAGGATCACTTTCAAGACCATTCGACATCAACAGCGGTCTAAGACAAGGGGATGCCCTATAATGCGTCCTCTTTCACCTGGCCCTCGAGAAAGTGATCCGTGATGCTGAGGTAAATGCAAGAGGTACGATCCTCTTTAAGTCCACCCAACTACTGGCCTATGCTGACGATATCGACATCATGGGAAGAACCACCCGAGACGTACAAACTGCCTTCATCCAGATCGAGCAGGCGGCCATTGGGGCGAGATCTTGGGCTGCACATCAATGAAAGCAAGACAAAGTATATGGTGGCAACAGTCGGGCGGCATTATCAGCACTAGATGGCAACAACATATCAAGCCAGTTGGTGTGGAGTTGTCATCAGGTGCTGCTGAAACTTGGCCGACTGAACGAAACATTCCTAATGTGGGTGCCGGGGCACTCTAACATCGCCGGTAATGAGGGGGCTGATAGACTGGCTCGCCGAGGGTCTGGATCCACAATGGTGAGCCCAGAACCAGCTCTTGGAATCCGACCATCTACTGTCAAGTCTACTCTGAAAGGTGAAATTGCAAGGATTCACGCAACCGAGTGGAGAAATTTGGACTCTTGCCGGCAAGCGAAAATCCTTGTGAAGGAGCCTAGGGCCACTAGAGCGGCATTTTTGTTGTCCCTTAAGAAGTGGGACATGAAAACCCTAGTAGGGCTTTTGACGGGACACTGCCCCTTAAACTACCATATGGAAAAGATTGGGGTAGTGGTTTCGGCTGGGTGCAGCCAATGTGAGGAGGAGGAGGAAACTGCCCTGCACTTTTTATGCAGCTGCCCGGCATCCTCAGATCTCAGACGAAGACACCTTGGCAAGGTTTTCTTCAATGAAGAATCTGCACACTCTCTGCCTCTTGAGAATGTTCTCAGATTCACTAAAGCCTGCGAACACCGTAGGCAGGAAGCCATTGAATATGCAACTTACGGGGATAGTACAATGGGCCTAATAATGGCCTGAGTGCTCGGTGCTGCGGCTCCCCCCATTTAACTAAACTAACTAACTAATATGGTGGCAACTTCAGCACCAAAAATCAACCAACCAACAACATCAAACGGCACTGGTCAAACAGGAAGAATAAGGATAGAAGAATACAACTTTGAGACCATTGATAATTTCTCCTATCTAGGGTCGAAAATCACAACCTATAACAGCTACGATGATGAAATCCGCGCGCAGTTGCTGTCAGCCAACAGAACCTATTTCAGATTACAAAAACTATTCCGCTCGAAACATCTCACCATAGTGTCAAAGCTCTTACTGTACAAGACAATGATCTTGCCAGTCCTCATGTATTCCTCGGAGACTTATGTTCTGCGAACTCTTGGCCGCGTTCGAGAGAAGAATCCTCCGAAGAATTTTTTGTCTCCTACATGAAGATGGACGATTCCGTAGCCTACATAACGACGAAATCTATGAGCGATACCATGACCGTCCGGTTGTGGATAAAATCCGGCTCAATAGGTTACGGTGGGCGGAAAGTCTATAAGGGCAATATCTATGGTAGAAAAAGAAGACGGGACAGACCCTGCCTAAGATGGAGCGATGGCGTAGGTCAGGACGCCAGACAGCTTTTAGGGGTATCGAATTGGTGGACATTAGCGCAAACCCGGGATGTCTGGAGTTCCTTATTAAGGCAGGCCTAGACCGGATTCCGGTTGTTGCGCTGTTGATGATGATGATGATTAAGGAATGCAATAAAAATTTAAGAAAACTTAATTCTGCTCTGATGAATGTGAAAACTGGCGCTAGAAATAAAATCGCCCATTCAATATGTGTTTTGAGCGGTTTGTGAACACAAATGAAAGTGGGACGATCTATAAGCTTTGACCGTTCTTCTTCGAATCTACTTTCAGTGTGCAATCAGCTCTTAAAAATCGAATACGGATTGGAGTCATCACTAATTCTGGAAATAAAGATCCAGCTAACTTTTTAAATGCTTGTGCTAGCTTGTTTCGTTATCTTATAACCAGAATTCTGAAAAGTGAAATAGCGCTAAAGGTAAACACAAAATTGTGTGGAAAATTTAAAATTCTTAAAGCAGAAGGTGAACATTATGAGTTTAAATATATGAACACAAGAAATATACCAATCTACCAGGATACTGATGCTAACATTTAGTTTAAGTGAAATATTCAGAATAAGATTTTACAAAAAATAGAAGAATTCGAGGAGAAAGATAGTGGTTGGACACTATCAGCAATCATAAATCTGAGCATTAATATTAATAAAATTGAATCCATGCAAAGTACCTCATGTGTTGAGCTCCCTAAGAAAATTAAAGATAAGTAAACTTGCATTAATATCAAAAACAATGATAATGCTCGGGCAGTTTATGCTGATAACTGTCAACGTTGGCATGTATCGAGGAGCAACACATAATAGATGTAATATTAATTTTAAAGATTCATTTACAGTTCTAGTTCTTTTTCATAATCGTAGGGGCCCATCGCAACCTATTGAGCCGGTTTTTATCCACAACCTGATGGTCATGGTATCGCTCATAGATATTGTCGTTATGTAAGCTACTGAATCATCCATCCTCGTGTAGGTCGAAAACATTTTTTTTGAGGATTCTTCTCTCGAACGCGGCCAATAGTTCTTGGAGGAATACATGAGGACTGGCAAGATCATTGCTTTGTATAGTAAGAGCTTTTACCCTATGGTGAGACTTTTCTAGCGGAACAGTTTTTGTAAACTGAAATAGGCTCTGTTGGCTGCCAAAAACCATGGGCGAATTTCATCGTCATAACTGTTAGCTTAGTCAGTCTTACTAAGTTCGTAGGAATACGGAATTCTCTTCTGGCCGTGTAAAGCTGCATCCTGGCTATGCTGTCATAGGCGGCTTTAAAGTTGATGAAAAGATAGTGCAACTGATGTTCATATTCCAACAGTTTTTCCATCGCTCGGCGCATAGAGAAAATCTGATCTGTTGCTGATTTGCTTGGAGTGAAGCCTCTTTGGTATGAGCCAATGATGTTCTGGGCGTATGGGGCTATCCGACCCAGCAAGATAGCGGAGAATACCTTATAGATGGTACTCAGCAATATGATACCACTATAATTGCTGCACTGAGTGATATATCCCGTTTTATGTATGGACAGATAATGCCTCGTTGACCGTCGCCAGGCATTGATTCGCAGTCCCACACCTTGAGCACAAGTTGATGAACCACTTGGTGTAGTTGGTCGCCTGTAATTGCTGACTTATTGGTAAAGCTTCCACGCTTGGTGTGGCTGCTCTCTGAACTTTTCGAGTTCATAGAGCTGTTGGTTCTCCCAGACTTCCTTCTTCCGTGTGCGAAGTCGCTTTTCCGTTCGACGCAGTTCTTGGTAGGTCTCTGCGCATGCCCGCGTTCTTTGAGAATGCAACATTACTCGGTAAGGAGCATTCTTCTGTTCAGTTGCTAGCTTGCATTTATCGTCAAACCAGCCGTTCCAACTTTTCTTAGGTCTGGGGCCAAATATGTTTGTGACCGTATCAATGATAACGCTTTCAGCTAGTTGTGAAGATCATTTGTCGATGCTTCATTTCCAGGGCATATGTTAGCTGTGGTTATTCCGGCATCCATTTCCCCTTTATAGTTATAGCGGTAATTTACTTCCTATAAACAAGCAGCGGTACGAAACATAGTTTTGTGAAATTAGTAACACATTTGCCAGGCCGATATGAAGCAGAGTCGCTACAAAGCCATTGAATTGAATAAATCTGAAATTTACTTCAATAAACCGGTATAAGTCGGCATGTGTATTTTGGATTTGGCGAAAATAACTATATATGATTTCCAGTATAATTATCTTCTTCTTTTTCTTCAGCCTTTGTCCCGTTCACAAGTGGGGTCGGCTCGTCGTGATCGGCTTCGCCATTTGGCTCTATCGAATGCCTGATCTGGGTGCAATCTCGAGGCTTTCAAATCCCCATCCAGCGTATCAAGCCACCGTTGCTTAGGTCTGCCTTTTGGTCGTTTACCATCGACTTCGATGTTCAGACCAATCTTAGCAAGTGAATTCTCGTTTGCACGAATTGCGTGACCATACCATCGCAGACGCCTCTCTCGCAACTTTTCCATGATCGGTGCAACCCCATAACGATCGCGGATATCCTCATTTCGGATGTGATCCAAACGTGTAGCGCCACTAGTCCAACGTAGCATCTTCGTCTCCATTACCGCGAGACGCCGTTCATTGTCTTTTATGGTCGGCCAACACTCAGAACCATAGAGAGCGACTGGACGGACGACATTGCGGTAAATTTTAGATTTGAGACGTTCGTTGATACGTCGATCACAAAGGACACCAGTTGTGGAACGCCACTTCATCCAGGTTGCGTTAATGCGTGAAGCAATTTCATAACGCAGCTCTCCATTGACTGATAGCGTTGACCCGAGGTATTTAAATCGCTCAGTTCTGGGCAGATCACTGCCGCTGACAGTGATTGTGCCTGTTTCATGGGGATCGGTCGTCAAAAATTCAGTTTTGTTTAGATTCAATCTGAGACCGTGTTGCATGAGGCGATCATTCCATTTTTGAACAAGTTGTTCGAGATCATTTTTGCTATCAGATGCTAGGAAAACATCATCTGCATAAAGCATTGTGTAGGGCGCTGGACGTTGGATATCCCGTGTGACGGTGTCCATAACAAGGACAAAGAGGAGTGGTGAGAGGGCACTTCCTTGATGAACTCCAACAGAGACACGAAGCGGTTTTGATACACCCGCCATACTTCGAACTTTACTTTTCGGATCGTGGTAAAGCAATTGAACCCAGCGCACGAATTCTTCTGGCACGAAGTGTTGTCGTAAAGCATACCAGATGAGTTCGTGTGGTACACGGTCAAACGCTTTCTCTAGATCCAGAAAGGCAATGTAAAGAGGGCGATGCTTCTCACGGTGTTTCTCCATGAGTAATCGCGCAGCGTGTATTGCGTCAGTAGTTCCGCAGTTCTTGACAAATCCGGCTTGATTCACGGTTATTTCAACGATTTCGCGAATACGGTTGTCAAGAATGCGTTCAAAAATCTTCATGGTATGGGAAAGTAACCGGATCGGACGGTAATTTGAACATTCTGCTGGACTACCTTTCTTTTTCCATATTGGAACAGTGGTACTTTCTTGCCAGTCAGATGGTGTTCTTCCTTCCTGAATAACCCGGTTAAAGAATTCACTGAGCCACAGTGTTGGGTCCCAGCTCTTCGCTTTCCAGAGTTCAGATGCGATGTCGTCAGGTCCTGTTGCTTTCCCCGATTTCATTTGTTTTATTGGCTCCTCGATTTCAGTTGCGCTGACTGGTGGAACTGCTCCAAATGTCGGCAATGATTGTGGAAGTGGAGGATGAGCAAATTCTTCAGTTGAAATCTGCTCGAAGTATTCTTGCCATCTATCCGTTGCGGCTCGACGGTTGGTAAGCAAAGTACCGTTCTTGTCATTAACACAACAGAAGTGTTCGATATCCTGTGTGCGTTCATCACGGCTTTTAGCAAGTCGATACAGATCTCTCTCGCCATCCCGAGTGTCCAGTTTATCGTAAAGATTTTTGAAATGGTTCGCTCGGGTGACAGCGACCGCTTTCTTTGCTTCCCGGTTGGCATTCTTATAAATTTGCCAATTAGCAGGCGTTTTATCGTCGAGAAATTTGTGGTAGAGGCGTTTCTTTTCACGGACCTTCATTTCAACATCATCATTCCAAAGCCAAGTATCTCGGTTGATGTACCGCTTACCCGGCTTGGTGACCCCGAGGATTGCAGAGGCCGCTTTGTGGATCGTGTCTTTCATTTGGTTCCATGATTCTTCCACATCCGTAATGGTTGGCAATCGTATGAGTGAGACCGTTTCTTCTTTCTTCTCACCAAATCGCTACCATTTAATGCGCGGCGGGCCAGTGCGTTCCTCACGCCGTTTTATCGGTGGCTTAATTCGCAGGACAGCAATCAACGGCCGATGTTGAGGGGCGATGGTTTCATAGGGAACGACTTTGCAATCAGTGACAGTGGTAAAATGTTGACGTCTTATGAGAATATAGTCGATTTGCGTTTTATTGTTCCCACTATAAAATGTGGGAAGATGAGACAATCGTTTGATGAACAATGTATTCATAAGTACAAGGTCATGGGTGTCCGCAAAATCGATTATACGCTCGCCACCTTCGTTGCGCGCTCCGAACCCCTTTCCCCCATGGCACCTGTTACCGTCTGCCTTTTCACCCACATGACCATTAAGGTCGCCGGCAATGATTATGTAATCGTCAGCAGGCACGTGACAAGTCTTTTCATCGAGAAGTTGCCAGAAGGCATCTTTCTCGGCATCAGGTCGGCCTGTCTGTAGTGCATACGCGGTGAAGAAGTGAATAGTGCGATCAGCTGATATAATGGTGAGCTTCATCAGCCGATCATCAAATCGTTCGACTTCTTTAATGGCATCACGGAAACCCTCTGAGATGGCAATGCCAACACCATATTGAGTGTGTGGGTTACCAAAATAGAGAAGTTGGTAGCCATTTTTACCGCGTTCGCGTTCAATGTCGCAGCTTTTGGAACCAGACCATCGGGTTTCTTGCAGAGCGCAGATGTCAATGCACCTTTTGCGAAGGGTTCTTGCGAGTTCCTCGGTCTTTCCAGTTAGGGTACCAACATTTAGCGTGCAGACACGTATTTGTTTTGTTCGTTGTGTGCGGACTAACTTGCTTACGTCCTGACGCCTTCCATGCGTCAAGAACCCTTGCCCATTTCTCGACAGGACCGGGGTCCGTCCTGCCGCGTCGACTGAGGTGGACGCCCTAGCATTTCTCCTAGGCTTGTGACTTAATCCGATCATCATGTTTGTAACGACATTCTATGCACTTTCTTGGTCGACCTGTCGCGGGGCCTGTCACCAAGAGAGATCAGGTAGGATTTAGCATAGTAGAATAACTCCAACTATACTCTATTTATCTCTTTCCCTGATCTCAGCATTTTATTTTTGTTTTACTGAGGATAGCACAGAGTACGTTGCCTCAAACCCTCCTCCTTTACCTGGGCTTGGGACCAGCATACTATGTTAATAGCATGGCGGAGTTGATTTCCAGTATAATTATATGATCCCTGAATTTGGTTTCAACTATACATTGTGTTATATGGATACTTATCTCCTTATACATGAAATAGCAACATGTTATTTCTTCTATGAAGTAATTAAAAGCAATAATATTAAGTGGGATACTCTTCCAATAAGTTCTGTGTGTTAGAGGGAGATGGCATGATAGATTTTTGAAGCTTTCATGCTATCTGGCTCGCTCCGTCTCTTTCGCACTGCGAGCTTTCGGGTGTGCGCATTGGCTACGGCTGTGCCTTTGGTGACTTTGGGCGTGCCCCTTGGTGGTGCGCGTGCGTTTGGTGGGCTTGGAGGTTAGCGCCTTGGATATGGGCGGTGTTTTGTATAGGGTATGTGCTTTGTCGGGAGGGGTTGTTTTGGGGTGGGTGGTTTGTATCTTGGGGATATTAAGCTCTATTGGTGTTCTTCTAGGATAAGTACTTTTGCTGTGTATCTTGGATAATACCGAGTTATGTTTTGGTGTGTTTCTGGGATATGAAGCTTCAATGGGCGTGTTGGAAGATATCAAGTTGTTTTTGGTGTGTATATGAGATAGCGAACTTTTCGAGGGCTTTTTGGGGAGTGTCAAGCTGTTTGGGTGTCTTTATAGAGGGTATCGATCTTTTTGGGGGTTATTAAGCTGTTTTGATGTATCTGGCTGGGTATCGGTCTTTTTGGTGAGAGTCTTGGTTGAAGTGAGGTTTGTGGGGATCACGGCGGGCGACTATGGTACGGGCTTTAGGCGCTTGAGGAGGTTGGCTTCGCCGATGCAGATTTTGCGGTTATCATTGCTGACTTAGGTAATAGGATTAAGTTTAAATGAAAAAGTTCAAATATTTAATATTTATTTTATTATACTTATTTACACATACATCATTCAATACACTTTAAAATTATTTAATATGTGTACACTTATTTATATATCTTTCTCGATATCAAACAATGATTCTAGAAATTTATTTCACAGTATAACGTAAAAATTTCATATACAAATTATGAAATGCGATACAAATCTGGTGATGTTATTTAAAATTCTTATAAAACTATTTCACAATATTATTCGACATTTTGAATATTACTTTAAATTACAGTGCATAAGCTGAATAATTATTATTTTGAACAAATTTTATTTTGAAATAATTGCGTTCCTGCTCATCCACTCCTTCGAAAACGAAATAGTGTTCCTGTATAGCCTTCTGACTACAAATCCTTTCGTAGAAGCGAGGGGGAAAGAAAACAAAATTGTTATTACTAAAATGGACTGTCAAACGCTGTACAAATTTAGTTTTAGCAAGCTTGAATTCGGTGATGAGATATTTTTTACCCACCTCTAAACTGGATATTGATACATAGGTCTGGGATAATGTTTCGCTGACATTGTTCAGGATTTCGATGGTATTCTAAGGAAACAAATAAAAAACTATTGTAATATATTTTCTTAAGTAAATCAAGAAAATGGTACTAGCGACCCAAACTTGAAGTTGGCGCTCTGTTCTCTTGCGTTAAGGGCGCAACGAATTCTATTTTAAAACCAATTTACAATTAAAATGGAAGAAATATTAGCGACCCATACATAAAGTTGGTGCTGAGATTTCTTGCGCCAAAAGCACATAGAATTTTACTACAGAAACAGATTTTTTCAGATTCAGAGACCGATGTTTTCTGTTTCATGAAAGTCAAATAGAAAAATATATAATGGCGACCCAAATATAAAGTTGGCGCTGAGCTTTCTTGCGCTAAAAGAATCAATGTTAAAAAATTAAAGCGATATTAAATAAACTTACCATGTTGGTCTAATGCAGCCTTGCAAATGATAATTACCTCCAGAAGAAATTCCTTTTATACATGTATTCATTACATGAGAACATAATATCGCGATCATGTGGATATCTACATAGCTCATAAAAAATCATCGACATCATGATACTTGCCTTGTAATTTATCCAGGACAATTTTGTGATGTTTTTTTGTTTTCTGAAATTAATTACACAACATCTGCAAATATAAACTTCCTACAAATCCATAATACTAATATATGCAACCATGTGCCTACGAACAAGATTCCTCAGATATTTGTCTTATGATTTATTGCAGTACTTTGCATGATTTTCAAAATGAATAAAACCAAAAACAAAATATATGGGCCTAAGATATTACGATCATGAAGTCAGGTTACTCGTAAAAAAAAACTGTGCAAATGCTTATGCCTTGATTCTTTGAGTTATCCAGTGCAATTTTTTTGATATTTTTATATTTGTATTTCATAATTTTATGCAACCAAATGCTTGAGAATAATATACTTATCTTATGATTTATATTATACTTTTTCTTTTTCTTCAGCCTTTGTCCCGTTTACAAGCGGGGTCGGCTCGTCGTGATCGGCTTCGCCATTTAGCTCTATCGAATGCCCGATCTGGGTGCAATCTCGAGGCTTACATATCCCCGTCCAGCGTATCAAGCCACCGTTGCTTAGGTCTGCCTTTTGGTCGTTTACCATCGACTTCGATGTTCAGACCAATCTTTGCAAGTGAATTCTCGTTTGCACGAATTGCGTGACCATACCATCGAAGACGCCTCTCTCGCAACTTTTCCACGATCGATGCAACCCCATAACGATCGCGGATATCCTCATTTCGGATGTGATCTAAACGTGTGACGCCACTAGTCCAACGTAGCATCTTCGTCTCCATTACCGCAAGGCGCCGTTCATTGTCTTTTATGGTCGGCCAACACTCAGAACCATAGAGAGCGACTGGACGGACGACATTGCGGTAAATTTTAGATTTGAGACGTTCGTTGATACGTCGATCACAAAGGACACCAGTTGTGGAACGCCACTTCATCCAGGTTGCGTTAATGCGTGAAGCAATTTCATAACGCAGTTCTCCATTGGCTGATAGCGTTGACCCGAGGTATTTAAATCGCTCAGTTCTGGGCAGATCACTGCCGCTGACAGTGATTGTGCCTGTTTCATGGGGATCGGTCGTCAAAAATTCAGTTTTGTTTAGATTCAATCTGAGACCGTGTTGCATGAGGCGATCATTCCATTTTTGAACAAGTTGTTCGAGATCATTTTTGCTATCAGATGCTAGGAAAACATCATCTGCATAAAGCATTGTGTAGGGCGCTGGACGTTGGATATCCCGTGTGACGGTGTCCATAACAAGGACAAAGAGGAGTGGTGAGAGGGCACTTCCTTGATGAACTCCAACAGAGACACGAAGCGGTTTTGATACACCCGCCATACTTCGAACTTTACTTTTCGGATCGTGGTAAAGCAATTGAACCCAGCGCACGAATTCTTCTGGCACGAAGTGTTGTCGTAAAGCATACCAGATGAGTTCGTGTGGTACACGGTCAAACGCTTTCTCTAGATCCAGAAAGGCAATGTAAAGAGGGCGATGCTTCTCACGGTGTTTCTCCATGAGTAATCGCGCAGCGTGTATTGCGTCAGTAGTTCCGCAGTTCTTGACAAATCCGGCTTGATTCACGGTTATTTCAACGATTTCGCGAATACGGTTGTCAAGAATGCGTTCAAAAATCTTCATGGTATGGGAAAGTAACCGGATCGGACGGTAATTTGAACATTCTGCTGGACTACCTTTCTTTTTCCATATTGGAACAGTGGTACTTTCTTGCCAGTCAGATGGTGTTCTTCCTTCCTGAATAACCCGGTTAAAGAATTCACTGAGCCACAGTGTTGGGTCCCAGCTCTTCGCTTTCCAGAGTTCAGATGCGATGTCGTCAGGTCCTGTTGCTTTCCCCGATTTCATTTGTTTTATTGGCTCCTCGATTTCAGTTGCGCTGACTGGTGGAACTGCTCCAAATGTCGGCAATGATTGTGGAAGTGGAGGATGAGCAAATTCTTCAGTTGAAATCTGCTCGAAGTATTCTTGCCATCTATCCGTTGCGGCTCGACGGTTGGTAAGCAAAGTACCGTTCTTGTCATTAACACAACAGAAGTGTTCGATATCCTGTGTGCGTTCATCACGGCTTTTAGCAAGTCGATACAGATCTCTCTCGCCATCCCGAGTGTCCAGTTTATCGTAAAGATTTTTGAAATGGTTCGCTCGGGTGACAGCGACCGCTTTCTTTGCTTCCCGGTTGGCATTCTTATAAATTTGCCAATTAGCAGGCGTTTTATCGTCGAGAAATTTGTGGTAGAGGCGTTTCTTTTCACGGACCTTCATTTCAACATCATCATTCCAAAGCCAAGTATCTCGGTTGATGTACCGCTTACCCGGCTTGGTGACCCCGAGGATTGCAGAGGCCGCTTTGTGGATCGTGTCTTTCATTTGGTTCCATGATTCTTCCACATCCGTAATGGTTGGCAATCGTATGAGTGAGACCGTTTCTTCTTTCTTCTCACCAAATCGCTACCATTTAATGCGCGGCGGGCCAGTGCGTTCCTCACGCCGTTTTATCGGTGGCTTAATTCGCAGGACAGCAATCAACGGCCGATGTTGAGGGGCGATGGTTTCATAGGGAACGACTTTGCAATCAGTGACAGTGGTAAAATGTTGACGTCTTATGAGAATATAGTCGATTTGCGTTTTATTGTTCCCACTATAAAATGTGGGAAGATGAGACAATCGTTTGATGAACAATGTATTCATAAGTACAAGGTCATGGGTGTCCGCAAAATCGATTATACGCTCGCCACCTTCGTTGCGCGCTCCGAACCCCTTTCCCCCATGGCACCTGTTACCGTCTGCCTTTTCACCCACATGACCATTAAGGTCGCCGGCAATGATTATGTAATCGTCAGCAGGCACGTGACAAGTCTTTTCATCGAGAAGTTGCCAGAAGGCATCTTTCTCGGCATCAGGTCGGCCTGTCTGTAGTGCATACGCGGTGAAGAAGTGAATAGTGCGATCAGCTGATATAATGGTGAGCTTCATCAGCCGATCATCAAATCGTTCGACTTCTTTAATGGCATCACGGAAACCCTCTGAGATGGCAATGCCAACACCATATTGAGTGTGTGGGTTACCAAAATAGAGAAGTTGGTAGCCATTTTTACCGCGTTCGCGTTCAATGTCGCAGCTTTTGGAACCAGACCATCGGGTTTCTTGCAGAGCGCAGATGTCAATGCACCTTTTGCGAAGGGTTCTTGCGAGTTCCTCGGTCTTTCCAGTTAGGGTACCAACATTTAGCGTGCAGACACGTATTTGTTTTGTTCGTTGTGTGCGGACTAACTTGCTTACGTCCTGACGCCTTCCATGCGTCAAGAACCCTTGCCCATTTCTCGACAGGACCGGGGTCCGTCCTGCCGCGTCGACTGAGGTGGACGCCCTAGCATTTCTCCTAGGCTTGTGACTTAATCCGATCATCATGTTTGTAACGACATTCTATGCACTTTCTTGGTCGACCTGTCGCGGGGCCTGTCACCAAGAGAGATCAGGTAGGATTTAGCATAGTAGAATAACTCCAACTATACTCTATTTATCTCTTTCCCTGATCTCAGCATTTTATTTTTGTTTTACTGAGGATAGCACAGAGTACGTTGCCTCAAACCCTCCTCCTTTACCTGGGCTTGGGACCAGCATACTATGTTAATAGCATGGCGGAGTTGATTTCCAGTATAATTATATGATCCCTGAATTTGGTTTCAACTATACATTGTGTTATATGGATACTTATCTCCTTATACATGAAATAGCAACATGTTATTTCTTCTATGAAGTAATTAAAAGCAATAATATTAAGTGGGATACTCTTCCAATAAGTTCTGTGTGTTAGAGGGAGATGGCATGATAGATTTTTGAAGCTTTCATGCTATCTGGCTCGCTCCGTCTCTTTCGCACTGCGAGCTTTCGGGTGTGCGCATTGGCTACGGCTGTGCCTTTGGTGACTTTGGGCGTGCCCCTTGGTGGTGCGCGTGCGTTTGGTGGGCTTGGAGGTTAGCGCCTTGGATATGGGCGGTGTTTTGTATAGGGTATGTGCTTTGTCGGGAGGGGTTGTTTTGGGGTGGGTGGTTTGTATCTTGGGGATATTAAGCTCTATTGGTGTTCTTCTAGGATAAGTACTTTTGCTGTGTATCTTGGATAATACCGAGTTATGTTTTGGTGTGTTTCTGGGATATGAAGCTTCAATGGGCGTGTTGGAAGATATCAAGTTGTTTTTGGTGTGTATATGAGATAGCGAACTTTTCGAGGGCTTTTTGGGGAGTGTCAAGCTGTTTGGGTGTCTTTATAGAGGGTATCGATCTTTTTGGGGGTTATTAAGCTGTTTTGATGTATCTGGCTGGGTATCGGTCTTTTTGGTGAGAGTCTTGGTTGAAGTGAGGTTTGTGGGGATCACGGCGGGCGACTATGGTACGGGCTTTAGGCGCTTGAGGAGGTTGGCTTCGCCGATGCAGATTTTGCGGTTATCATTGCTGACTTAGGTAATAGGATTAAGTTTAAATGAAAAAGTTCAAATATTTAATATTTATTTTATTATACTTATTTACACATACATCATTCAATACACTTTAAAATTATTTAATATGTGTACACTTATTTATATATCTTTCTCGATATCAAACAATGATTCTAGAAATTTATTTCACAGTATAACGTAAAAATTTCATATACAAATTATGAAATGCGATACAAATCTGGTGATGTTATTTAAAATTCTTATAAAACTATTTCACAATATTATTCGACATTTTGAATATTACTTTAAATTACAGTGCATAAGCTGAATAATTATTATTTTGAACAAATTTTATTTTGAAATAATTGCGTTCCTGCTCATCCACTCCTTCGAAAACGAAATAGTGTTCCTGTATAGCCTTCTGACTACAAATCCTTTCGTAGAAGCGAGGGGGAAAGAAAACAAAATTGTTATTACTAAAATGGACTGTCAAACGCTGTACAAATTTAGTTTTAGCAAGCTTGAATTCGGTGATGAGATATTTTTTACCCACCTCTAAACTGGATATTGATACATAGGTCTGGGATAATGTTTCGCTGACATTGTTCAGGATTTCGATGGTATTCTAAGGAAACAAATAAAAAACTATTGTAATATATTTTCTTAAGTAAATCAAGAAAATGGTACTAGCGACCCAAACTTGAAGTTGGCGCTCTGTTCTCTTGCGTTAAGGGCGCAACGAATTCTATTTTAAAACCAATTTACAATTAAAATGGAAGAAATATTAGCGACCCATACATAAAGTTGGTGCTGAGATTTCTTGCGCCAAAAGCACATAGAATTTTACTACAGAAACAGATTTTTTCAGATTCAGAGACCGATGTTTTCTGTTTCATGAAAGTCAAATAGAAAAATATATAATGGCGACCCAAATATAAAGTTGGCGCTGAGCTTTCTTGCGCTAAAAGAATCAATGTTAAAAAATTAAAGCGATATTAAATAAACTTACCATGTTGGTCTAATGCAGCCTTGCAAATGATAATTACCTCCAGAAGAAATTCCTTTTATACATGTATTCATTACATGAGAACATAATATCGCGATCATGTGGATATCTACATAGCTCATAAAAAATCATCGACATCATGATACTTGCCTTGTAATTTATCCAGGACAATTTTGTGATGTTTTTTTGTTTTCTGAAATTAATTACACAACATCTGCAAATATAAACTTCCTACAAATCCATAATACTAATATATGCAACCATGTGCCTACGAACAAGATTCCTCAGATATTTGTCTTATGATTTATTGCAGTACTTTGCATGATTTTCAAAATGAATAAAACCAAAAACAAAATATATGGGCCTAAGATATTACGATCATGAAGTCAGGTTACTCGTAAAAAAAAACTGTGCAAATGCTTATGCCTTGATTCTTTGAGTTATCCAGTGCAATTTTTTTGATATTTTTATATTTGTATTTCATAATTTTATGCAACCAAATGCTTGAGAATAATATACTTATCTTATGATTTATATTATACTTTTTCTTTTTCTTCAGCCTTTGTCCCGTTTACAAGCGGGGTCGGCTCGTCGTGATCGGCTTCGCCATTTAGCTCTATCGAATGCCCGATCTGGGTGCAATCTCGAGGCTTACATATCCCCGTCCAGCGTATCAAGCCACCGTTGCTTAGGTCTGCCTTTTGGTCGTTTACCATCGACTTCGATGTTCAGACCAATCTTTGCAAGTGAATTCTCGTTTGCACGAATTGCGTGACCATACCATCGAAGACGCCTCTCTCGCAACTTTTCCACGATCGATGCAACCCCATAACGATCGCGGATATCCTCATTTCGGATGTGATCTAAACGTGTGACGCCACTAGTCCAACGTAGCATCTTCGTCTCCATTACCGCAAGGCGCCGTTCATTGTCTTTTATGGTCGGCCAACACTCAGAACCATAGAGAGCGACTGGACGGACGACATTGCGGTAAATTTTAGATTTGAGACGTTCGTTGATACGTCGATCACAAAGGACACCAGTTGTGGAACGCCACTTTATCCAGGTTGCGTTAATGCGTGAAGCTGTGGCGCGGCAGGATTCGCAGCATTCGAAATTTATTTCGATGATGTGGCGCGGCAGGATTCGCAGCATTCGAAATAAATTTCGAATGCTGCGAATGCGAACAAATAGATGGCGCGGAACTATCCACTTTGTAGAGCTCGCCACGGGAGTGGAAGACTAGCGAGAAAAGTGTGCCATGACCAGGGGCAGAAAAGAAACACATGAAGCGAGATAATTCTCTTCTGCCTCTAACGTGTAAATAGTCAGTTCATTCTTTCTTCATTCTTTAAATAAATTAATTAATAAAGTCTAATTGTTAAATCTATCGAGTATTGATTGTAAAAACCTAGTCTATGTTCCGGTGTACCTAAAAATTGTGGTTTGCAAAGAATTGGACTATTAAAGTTAAAAAGCAATTTCATAACGCAGTTCTTCATTGGCTGATAGCGTTGACCCGAGGTATTTAAATCGCTCAGTTCTGGGCAGATCACTGCCGCTGACAGTGATTGTGCCTGTTTCATGGGGATCGGTCGTCAAAAATTCAGTTTTGTTTAGATTCAATCTGAGACCGTGTTGCATGAGGCGATCATTCCATTTTTGGACAAGTTGTTCGAGATCATTTTTGCTATCAGATGCTAGGAAAACATCATCTGCATAAAGCATTGTGTAGGGCGCTGGACGTTGGATATCCCGTGTGACGGTGTCCATAACAAGGACAAAGAGGAGTGGTGAGAGGGCACTTCCTTGATGAACTCCAACAGAGACACGAAGCGGTTTTGATACACCCGCCATACTTCGAACTTTACTTTTCGGATCGTGGTAGAGCAATTGAACCCAGCGCACGAGTTCTTCTGGCACGAAGTGTTGTCGTAAAGCATACTAGATGAGTTCGTGTGGTACACGGTCAAACACTTTCTCTAGATCCAGAAAGGCAATGTAAAGAGGGCGATGTTTCTCACGGTGTTTCTCCATGAGTAATCGCGCAGCGTGTATTGCGTCAGTAGTTCCGCAGTTCTTGACAAATCCGGTTTGATTCACGGTTATTTCAACGATTTCGCGAATACGGCTGTCAAGAATGCGTTGAAAAATCTTCATGGTATGGGAAAGTAACCGGATCGGACGGTAATTTGAACATTCTGCTGGACTACCTTTCTTTTCCATATTGGAACAGTGGTACTTTCTTGCCAGTCACATGGTGTTCTTCCTTCCTGAATAACCCGGT
Organism: Hermetia illucens; assembly: GCF_905115235.1. Lineage (NCBI taxonomy): Eukaryota > Metazoa > Arthropoda > Insecta > Diptera > Stratiomyidae > Hermetia > Hermetia illucens. Next base: position 116,480,498 of record NC_051853.1, on the reverse strand, counting down.
TAAAGAATTCACTGAACCACAGTGTTGGGTCCCAGCTCTTCGCTTTCCAGAGCTCAGATGCGATGTCGTCAGGTCCTGTTGCTTTCCCCGATTTCATTTGTTTTATTGCCTCCTCGACTTCAGTTGCGCTGACTGGTGGAACTGCTCCAAATGTCGGCAATGATTGTGGAAGTGGAGGATGAGCAAATTCTTCAGTTGAAATGTGCTCGAAGTATTCTCGACATCTATCCGTTGCGGCTTGACAGTAGGTAAGCAAAGTACCATTCTTTTCATTAACACAACAGAAGTGTTCGATATCCTGTGTGCGTTCATCACGGCTTTTAGCAAGTCGATACAGATCTCTCTCGCCATCCCGAGTGTCCAGTTTATCGTAAAGATTTTTGAAATGGTTCGCTCGGGTGACAGCGACCGCTTTCTTTGCTTCCCGGTTGGCATTCTTATAAATTTGCCAATTAGCAGGCGTTTTATCGTCGAGAAATTTGTGGTAGAGGCGTTTCTTTTCACGGACCTTCATTTCAACATCATGATTCCAAAGCCAAGTATCTCGGTTGATGTACCGCTTACCCGGCTTGGTGACCCCGAGGATTGCAGAGGCCGCTTTGTGGATCGTGTCTTTCATTTGGTTCCATGATTCTTCCACATTCGTAATGGTTGGCAATTGTATGAGTGAAACCGTTTCTTCTTTCTTCTCACCAAATCGATACCATTTAATGCGCGGCGGGCCAGTGCGTTCCTCACGCCGTTTTATCGGTGGCTTAATTCGCAGGACAGCAATCAACGGCCGATGTTGAGGTGCGATGGTCTCATAGGGAACGACTTTGCAATCAGTGACAGTGGTAAAATGTTGGCGTCTTATGAGAATATAGTCGATTTGCGTTTTATTGTTCCCACTATAAAATGTGGGAAGATGAGACAATCGTTTGATGAACCATGTATTCATAAGTACAAGGTCATGGGTGTCCGCAAAATCGATTATACGCTCGCCACCTTCGTTGCGCGCTCCGAACCCCTTTCCCCCATGGCACCTGTTACCGTCTGCCTTTTCACCCACATAACCATTAAGGTCGCCGGCAATGATTATGTAATCGTCAGCAGGCACGTGACAAGTCTTTTCATCGAGAAGTTGCCAGAAGGCATCTTTCTCGGCATCAGGTCGGCCTGTCTGTAGTGCATACGCGGTGAAGAAGTGAATAGTGCGATCAGCTGATATAATGGTGAGCTTCATCAGCCGATCATCAAATCGTTCGACTTCTTTAATGGCATCACGGAAACCCTCTGAGATGGCAATGCCAACACCATATTGAGTGTGTGGGTTACCAAAATAGAGAAGTTTGTAGCCATTTTTACCGCGTTCGCGTTCAATGTCGCAGCTTTTGGAACCAGACCATCGGGTTTCTTGCAGAGCGCAGATGTCAATGCTCCTTTTCCGAAGGGCTCTTGCGAGTTCCTCGGTCTTTCCAGTTAGGGTACCAACATTTAGCGTGCAGACACGTATTTGTTTTGTTCGTTGTGTGCGGACTAACTTGCTTACGTCCTGACGCCGTCCATGCGTCAAGAACCCTTGCCCATTTCTCGACAGGACCGGGGCCCGTCCTGCCGCGTCGACTGGGGTGGACGCCCTAGCATTTCTCCGAGGCCTGTGACTTAATCCGATCATCATGTTTGTATCTCTTTCCCTGATCTCAGCATTTTATTTTTGTTTTATTGAGGATAGTACAGAATACGTTGCCTCAAACCCTCCTCCTTTACCTGGGCTTGGGAGCAGCATACTATGTTAATAGCATGGCGGATAAAAAGTAGCAGCGATAAAGTGTACGACGAGACGATAGCAGCGATAAAGTGTACGACGAGACGATAGCAGCAGCGAAAAGAGCTTAAGGACGAGAGTTGCAGCTTTGCAGTAGCGTAGAAGGACCCAGAAGGCAGCGGAGACGGACAATGTTTATTTGGTATATGTAGGTATTCTAAATATTGTATAACTAGACATAAGATCAGCGTATTCTTTTGGAGATAACAGTGATATAGTGTTATATTTATTGGGCAAATTGACCGAGATGGTAGAGAGGATTACCCTTTCGGTAGCTAATCAGTTAAGGCAGGAGTTTCACGCTTCCTTAATAGAGCTAAGGTCACAGCCAGGTCCGTCTGTTGAAAGTAGTGTAGCTATTGACACTATAGCCACTCAGCTTAGGCAGGAGTTTCAAGCTTCGCTAAGTGAATTAAGGCAGTCAGGCCCGTCCGTCCAAAAATACGAAGAAATCAGTATTTCGAAAAAAATGGATTGTAACTTAAGTCTCGATTTACCGAAATCAATGCCTGATTTCAATGGTGCCATGGAAAGATATCCATCTTGGCGACAGTCAGCAAAGGCTGCGATTAAGCCATACGAAGGATATCTTGGGTCTGAAATATATTACCAGGCTGTTGCTATAATTCGCAACAAGGTAACTGGGTCAGCCGATATAGTCTTATCGTCATTTAGTACTCCACTAAATTTTGAAGCCATTCTCGCTCGACTTGACCACACGTATTCCGACAAAAGACCATTATACTTGTTGGAACAGGAACTGTCTACCCTTAGGCAAGGCCGCCTATCCATTACACAATTTTTCGATGCAGTCGAAAAACAGTTGACCTCAATTACTAATAAAGCTATTATGCAATATGGAGATGATAGCGAAGTATTAAAATCTCTGAACCAAAAGTACAGAAACGATGCTTTACGCATATTCATTTCTGGGCTTAAACGACCTATTGGCGACATTCTGTTTCGTAGTCAACCAAAGGACTTACCATCTGCGTTAGCTTTGGCTCAGGAGTTAGAGTCTAATAGACAGAGGTATAATTTTGCAACAGGTTTCGCAAATTCCAATTCCAATGTCGAATATAGTACCAATAGAAGCCCACATTATAAAGTGGTTCGTAAAGAACAAGAAAATAAAGATCAGGATCAACCTGAACCGATGAATGTGGATCCATCTTCATCTAGATTTAGACAGAACTCCAGAAGAAACAACAATTTCTAATCACACTCTTCGAAAAATAACTTTTCAAGAAAACACCAACTGAATACGTTTACGGTGGGAAAACCGAAAACCAACAATGGCATTCGAATTTTGGAATCAGGATCATATCTTCCTTATATCGAGCATACTCTATTGAATGGACATAAAATTAAACTCCTTTTAGACACAGGAGCCGACAAGAATTATATCAAAGATCTTCCATTTTTAAGGTTTTGTGTAAACACAAAACCTTGTTAAAATCGGTTTACTGTCTGTCTGTCTGTCCGTCTGTCTGTCTGTCTGTCTGTGTGTCTGTCTGTCTGTCTGTCCGTCACACGCATTTTTCTCGGAAACGGTTACAGCGATTGACACCGAATTTGGTAGACAGGTGGGAACTGTGAACGCTCACGCATACAGTGAGTTACATCCTCTTACGTCGAATTTAAGGGGGGGTCCCCATACATGCAAAAGGGGGGTGTAATTTTTTTTTTCATCAAATATAGTCATGTGGGGTATCAAATTAAAGGTATCGGTTAGTACTTTTCCAAAACGGTCTTAGTTTTGACATTTGTTGGAAAGGAGGGGAGTGCGGGGGGTTGAAAGTGACCATTCCTTTACGGGGGCCATTCTCAGAAACTACCCAACCGAAAAATCTGAAAAAAATTAAGAGGATGCCCCTATATGGTGCCTGGGCTCCGAAATACCTTCCACACTGATATCTGCACAAATAAAGTTAATAATAGTATATTACTATAATTTTTAGTAATTCGCTGCAAAACCCCCCTTAAGTTCATGCTAGGACGACGAAATTTCGCAACAATATAGGGTGTAACATAGAGCATGACGTTACCAAGTTTGGTGGAAATCGCACTATTGCTAACAAAGTTATAATACGTCAAAGTTGTCGCTTCTTTGCAAATTCAAGGCTATAAATGTCAATATCATCCGAAAGTGGATATTCTCACATAATATTGTATATGCATATATTACGTGCTACGTACTAAGAAATGCACAAAACCTTTCGTAACTGAAGCGTCCAGCTTCCGGTTTCCCGACTTGTTAATTGGTGTATCAAGGGTTAAAAATGCTTTCAGTGTTCATTCTATACATGGTGAAACTGCCATTAAAACAAAATGTCAAATAAGTATTTTTGGCGAAATTGCTGATTTTTAAGGTTTTGTGTAAACACAAAACCTTATTAAAATCGGTTTACTGTCTGTCTGTCTGTCTGTCTGTCTGTCCGTCTGTCTGTCTGTCTGTCTGTCTGTCTGTCTGTCTGTCTGTCTGTCCGTCACACGCATTTTTCTCGGAGACGGTTGCAGCGATTGACACCAAATTTGGTGGAAAGCTGGGAACTGTGAACGCTCACGCATACAGTGAATTACATCATTTTACAACGAATTTAAGGGGGGGTCCCCATACATGCAAAAGGAGGGTGTAAATTTTTTTTTCATCAAATATAGTCATGTGGGGTATCAAATTAAAGGTCTCGGCCAGTACTTTCCGAAGCTGGTCTTAGTTTTTACATTTGTTGGAAAGGTGGGGAGTGCGGGTGGTTGAAAGTGACCATTCCTTTACGGGGGCCATTCTCAGAAACTACCCAACCGAAAAATCTGAAAAAAATTGAGAGGCTGCCACTGTATAGTGCCTGGGCTCCGAAATACCTTCCACACTGATATCTGCATAAATAAAGTTAATAATAGTATATTACTATAATTTTTAGTAATTCGCTGCAGAACCCCCCTTAAATTCACGCTAGGACCACGAAATTTCGCAACAATATAGGGTATAATATAGAGCATGATCTTACCAAGTTTGGTGGAAATCGCACTATTACTAACAAAGTTATAATACGTCAAAGTTGTCGCTTCTTCGCAAATTCAAGACTATAAATGTCAATATCATCCGAAAGTGGATATTCCCACATAATATATGCATATATTACGTGCTGCGTACTAAGAAATACACAAAACCTTTCGTACCTGAAGCGTCCAGCTTCCGGTTTCCCGACTTGTTATGTACTTCCTATCACCCACGATATGGACGGAATAATTGGTTATGATTTTCTGAAAAAAATCAATGGAATTGTTGACTCTTCCAATAGCAATCTTCACTATAGAGATGGAAGCCAAAAGCTTACTATTGATACTAGTTATCAAATTAACGTTCTTCAGAATATCGATTATAATTCTATTCCTAAAGAAGGGTTACAACAATTTAAAGTGATTATGAATGAAAATAAAAAAGTATTCGCGGACCCAAATGAGGCATTACCGTACAATACTAATGTAGTTGCTACAATTAAGACTACTACTGATGAACCCATTTACTCTAGAAGTTATCCATACCAGATGACGGCAACTAAGTTTGTTAACTCAGAAATAGAAGCCATGTTGCGTGATGGAATAATAAGAAAAAGTTCTTCACCGTATAATAATCCCATATGGGTGGTGAATAAAAAAGGTGTAGATGAACACGGTAACCCAAAACTTCGTCTAGTGATAGATTTTCGCAAGCTTAATGAAAAGACTACTTCCAACAGATATCCCATTCCCGAAACGTCCGTCATATTGTCAAATCTAGGCAAATCAAAATATTATTCCACTATTGATATGAAGTCTGGGTTCCATCAGATTCTTTTAGCCGAAGATGATCGAAAAAAAACTGCATTTTCAGTGAACAATGGCAAATATGAATACTGCCGTTTGCCATTCGGGCTCAAAAACGCTCCAAGCATTTTTCAGAGACCGATCGACGATATATTGTGCGATGACATAGGCGTTCGTTGTTATGTCTATATAGATGATGTTATCATCTTTTCCTGTAATGTTGAGAGTCATCTCAAGGACCTACAAATTGTGGTAAAGAAGCTATTTAATGCAAACATGCGCATTTCGTTAGATAAATGCAAATTTTTCAAATCGGAATTGGATTTTTTGGGGTTTATCGTATCTGAAAATGGACTCAAAACAGCCGATGATAAAGTTAGCGCTATTCTAAACTTTCAAGAGCCATCTTCCATCAAAGCTCTCAGATCTTTTTTAGGATTATCGGGATACCACCGACGATTCATACGCGATTACGCAAGAATAGCAAAACCTTTGACCCAAATTTTGAGGGGAGAAAATGGTAATGTGAGTTCTAGGAAATCAGAAAGAAAGAAAATTACTTTATCGAAAGACGCTAAGGAAGCATTCGAAAAGTTAAAACAAATTTTAGTATCTGAAGAAGTAACTCTGCGTTTTCCAGATTTCAACAAGCCTGTCGAGCTTACAACAGATGCTTCATCAGTGGCGATCGGTGCAGTGTTGTCCCAAAATAAACAACCTATTACATTTGTGTCACGAATACAGAGCAGAATTATGCAACCAACGAACGAGAAATGCTCGCTATCGTATGGGCATTACAGTCTCTGAGAAATTACCTTTATGGGGTTACTAACCTTCATATATACACAGATCATCAACCACTATCATTTTCGATATCTGATCGAAACCCGAATACAAAGCTTAAACGTTGGAAAAGCTTTATTGAAGAGTTTGCACCGGTAATTCATTATAAGCCTGGATCAGAAAATTTTGTGGCAGATGCACTCTCCCGTCAATTTATTCAAAACCTTACAGGAAACAAGTCTGGGGAAAGCTGCACAAATAGTGAGATTTCGTCGTCTCAAGTCATAAGATCGGTGATGACTCCTATAAATTGTTTCAAGAATCAAATTATTCTTACGATTGGGGAAAGAGTAAAATTAAGAACAATTCGCCTATTCAACGGTTACCTGCGTCATGAAATTGAATTTCCTGATTTGGAAGTCTTTGCATGAAATTGGAAAAGGTAATTGATACCAAGGTAGTAAATGGTGTGCATTGTCCTCTTGAAATTTTAGGGAAAGTACAAAATAAAATTGTACAACGCTTCCCTTCAGCTCGTTTTAGGCATACCGAAAAACTAGTCCTGGACTTGATTAATGAAAAAGACCAGCTCGAAACGATTGCATCGGAACAGAGCACATCGCTCATACAAAGAAAATTATGCACAAATTCTCGACGCATATTTTTTCCCGAGCCTGCGCAAGGATTTGAAAAAATTCACAGCCAACTGTAGAATTTGCGCAGAGTCAAAGTATGAAAGATATCCCAAAAGGCAAATAATGCATTCCACACCAATTCCCACACATCCTGGTGATATATTGCATATAGATATATATATCACACAGAACCAATATTTCCTAACATGTGTGGACAAGTTTTCAAAATTTGCTCTAGTAGAACAAATTGACTCTCGTTCTATAGTAGATCTGAAAGTACCGATTATTAAAATAATAGGACACTTTAAGAATCCGACAATTCTAGTGACGGATAACGAACCGTCATTCTGCTCTAGTACCATTCAATCTCTTATAAGAGACCATTTCGGAATGTTCGGAAAGTTCCCGCTATGCACAGCACAAGCAATGGACAAGTCGAGAGATTCCATTCAACCCTAAGTGAGATATCAAGATTAATTAAAAAGGAAATGCAACTCACAGATCTAAAGGAAATAGTTCAACTAGTTGTAATAAAGTATAATGGCTCAGTTCATTCTGTAACGAAAAAAGGCCAATCGACATACTTTGGGGAATTTCCGATTCGAGTAAATTGAATACTCAGGAATTATTAAAAAATACGCAAATAATGCAAAACAAAAACCTGAATCGAAATCGATTTAGTAGAGTTTTCAGAGAGGGTCAAGCAATTTATGTAAAAACGAATAAGCGTCGCGGGAATAAACTATCGAACAAGTATGATAGAAAAGTAGTGCAAAAGGATCTAGGTACTGTAGTACTAGTAGATGGTAAGGAGGTGCACAAGGATAACATCCGCTAATTTCATTTTATCAGGTTAACACTAGCCGCCACCGTCCACTGCAAAATTTTCGATTATATATCTTCAAATTACATACCAATACGAAATGGAGACGTGGGGATCAATGAAGACTACATATACCTGATGCATAACATTAACCTAACCGATTTTGAACAAATTATGGCGGATATAACCGATCTCAGAAACATGTTTGGAGTATCCGAACAAAAGGAGTCTATGGAAACCGACGCGAATGAAATTTCCAGATTAATCAAACCTCTTACATTAGGAAGCAATAGACATAAGCGGTCTGTCGACTTTATTGGTTCTGCAATTAAGTTTGCAACTGGTACGCCTGATCACGACGATTTCGTATTACTTGGCGAACGCCAATCTAGATTAATAGATGCCGAAAATCAGCAGGTAGAAATCAATTCTGACCTAACAGACAAAATAAATGAACTTACAGAGCAAATTAATGCAATGAAGTCTCAATATTATGATACTAATGAACCGAAATTTCCAGACCTATTTGAAATAGCCTCAATTAGAAACCAAAGAGCGATATCTTTGCTGACAAATGCTGTCTACTCGGTTGCTTTAGCCCAATTAAATGTTATTAATCCTGTTATTCTAACGGACGAAGAAGTCCTCACAATTGTAAAAAAAGAAGAATTACCAATAACAATTAGCGACTTAATTTCTTCATCACATGTAGAAATATATATAAGTAACAAAGTGTTTAAGTATATGATTAAAGTACCAAACGTAAGAAATATCTGTCCGCTGGTCATTGTACATCCAGTCATACATAATAATACAATAATAGATTTAGGCAATAAGCACGTCACAGAATGCAAAAAAGAATCCTTTGAACAACTGCCGAGAAGGAAGTGGAATGCCAATTTGCAGAATTGATCGCTTCGACAAATGCCTCACCATGATTTTCAACAGTAACGCCGCTATATGCAAGACTACATCGTCGTATCATTTTGCTCCTCTCGAGAGAGTGGATGATAATACAATCATAATAAATGATGAAACCGTCACAATATCCGAAGGTAGTCAGAAGTTAAACCTCACAGAACATTCGGTTTCAGTAACATTACCCTACCTGCACCAAGTTCACCTGCGTAACTTGCACAAGATCGACAAATTCAATTCAGAAGCAAGATCAACAAGCAGGGTATGGTATATAATGGTGACGATATTAGTAATTGTGGGTTGTATCCTAGTAATTTATCTAAAATGCCATCACAAACAGCCGAATATAAGTCCAGTCACAACGAACTTCAACATGGAGACAGAGGTAGAAAAGATCGTACGCAATATCGCCGAAAGTCATCAGAAGATTCGGGACGAATCCGTTTAAGGGGAGGGGTAATTATAGTACAACAATAATATTTGTTTAAGGAAATCTACAGTACAAGCATATGTTATTTATATTGCTTGTACCATAGTTCTAAGATAGGATATCTTTGTACTTTGACCTGCGCGTCAAACAATGTAACATCTGTGTAACGCATGATTACAAGATGCACTCTGACCCAATCAGTGTAACATTTGTGTACCACGTGATGGGAATGTACGAGTATTAGATATTATGACATCTGCATCGCAGATGGTTGAATAATTTTATGACTTGTTCTTCATAAGAAAAGAACAATATTTGGCCTGCGTAGATATAGTATAAATAGTTAAGATCCTACATGTTAGCAGTCAGGTCTGATTCGGAAATAAAGAAGATCGTATGATCTTAGGAACGGAAACTCTGTTTTTTATAACGAAGTGAAAAACATAATTAATACTCTTCGTTTAGTTCGCGCATTATGTCAGCCGAGTCAGTCTCTCTATGAAGACCACGGATGACAAAGGACTGAGTCCTTAAAGCCGTGGGGGTACTGTTCATGCAGTCCCTTTTCCTTAATAAGATTGAAGATCGCTGCATGATCCTCAAAGCTTTGAGCAAAAACGAGGGTCCTATCAGCCCTCGTATTTTTTAGGGTTTCCTTTAACCCTTTCTCTATTAGTATCCTCAAGAATTGAGTAACACTGATTTTATACCCAGTGATGGGCGGAATTTTTGCCTAGGAAAGGTTAAATACTCGCGGAGTCTTTCCTGAATCAACTAAACTCTCCTTCACCTAGTAACAAACAAGCCGTCAGTTCGATTGTAGACACGACAATCAAAGACTTTCTTCATAAGCATTCACTCAAACTAACTACCTTCTCCTCCTTTAACCCATCCTGTAAACCAAATGATCCAAAAACCTTTTTGAGCTTATCACAGCTCGCAGCCATCACTAAAAGCCTTAACGGCGAAAAATCAACTGGACCAGATGACATAGCAAATATTGTCATCAAAAACCTCCCTAGGGCATCAATGAAGTTCCTTCTTGCAGTCTTCAACAACTGTATCAATAATAATAAAATAGCAAAGATAATCGCCATTAAAAAAAAGGCGGCTCCCACGAACCACAAAACTTCAGCCCCGTCTCTCTCCTCTTCAACTTGGACAAGCTCTTCGAAAAAGTATGGACAGTGGGATTAGTCCAACATTGCGATCGAAAAACCATTATTCCGAACCATCAATTCGGATTCCGCACAAAGCCCGGGACCCAACACGCACTAAGCTACCTTCGCGATTCAGTGAGTAGCAGACTTAACGTCAATAACAAGCCCACAGTAGTGTGTGTATTAGACCCTGAAAAGGCATTTGATTCCGTATGGGTCAACGGACTCATCTTCAAATTAATCAGATTTGATTTCCCTATCCCGGTGATCAGACTTATAATAAGTTTCTTCGAAGATAGGCATTTTTACGTCACCGTGAGAAATGATTATTCCGATCTCCTATCGGTCACTTCTGGAGTACCGCAGGGATCCATTTCAGGACCTACACTCTACAGCATTTTCACGGCCCACGCTTCAATCTCAGAGAGCGGCACAGAACTATTACAGTTCGGTGGCGACACGCTTATCTTCTCGTCAAGCTTCCCACCCGGTAAGACAGCTAATGCTATAGAGAAATACTTAACAGATCGCTGCAAGTACTACCAGACCTGGGGGATAAAAATCAACGAGGCCAAAATACAGGTCATTACTCTTTGGAGAAAATCCAGATATTTGGGATCTAGATCTATCCACAGAAAAGCTAAACGCTTAAAGCTACGAATCGGGAATACCGTAGTAAACAGTTCACAAGAAATGAAATACTTGGGAATCCTATTTCATGAACACCTACAATTCGACCCCCACCTTAATTTTGCTTTCAGCAGAGCACGCGGTGCACTAAGTAAAATCTACTCTATTTTTCGTAAAAGAGTAAGACTTTGCACTAAATCTAAACTGACCCTATAAAAAGTCCTCATAAGACCGATTCTTTACTACGGATCCCCTACATGGATCTCTTACTCAACCAAAGCTATGAAGAAGTGCGAGTCCTTCGAGCGCAAAATTTTGAGACACTGCGTCGGCTTGTCGTACAATTGGAAAACCAAGAAGTGCGGCCGCAACGCTGAAGTGTGCAGGCGGGCAAAAGTTAAACCTCTTCGAGAGTTCGCTTTCAACCTGTTAGAAAGATTCTTCGAAAGAACGGAGAATCACCCGAATCCACTCATGAGGCAACTTTATCTGGAGGGTAACTCTACCCCATTGGCCAAATTCCCGCCATTATCTCTCTCTTCGACACTCTTTGCCTGGTAGGAGTGCACAGAGGTTATGCGCGAAATTGTGAGCGTTGTAAAAACATTAGTTATAAGAATTAGATTTAAATATTATTTATTAGACTAGATTAAGTTAGAATAAGTAAATAAGCCTCCTCGCGCTCTAGGTGCAGGCGCAGTTTTTTGTTTTTCAAATATATGTCCATTTATTTAATCATGAATTGTCAAGATCAATGTGTAACGTAAATATACCGTAAAAAGTAATATCAGAGAAGGTCGGGCAGGCCAAACATTATGATAGCTACCCGTTTTTTTAAATATTTAATTATGATACATAAGCTACATTTAGGCTAGTAATAAGAAACAAATGTTATGTATTCAATGTAAGTCACTGGTTTTTAAATAAATGATTTTAAAATGAAATGAAAACGAAATGTCTTGCAGTAATGGAGACGAAGATGTTACGTTGGACTAGTGGCGTGATACGTTTTGATCACATCCGAAATGAGGATATCCGCGATCGTTATGGGGTTGCACAATCAACAAACTGAAAGAAGGGAGACGATTACATCGATCGCTCAAAAAAATGCAAAAGAAAAAGTAAAATGCCCAGTTTGAAAAAAAAGGAAATTAAATTAAACTAGGTTTATTGCTCTGGGTTTTCTAACTTGTATAGATTAGAATTGTATAGTATGAAAAAACAGAAAACAAATTTTCATTATTAATAAGTTCTAAAATCATATATTGCAAAAATAGAAGAAGCATACAGTAAAATAAAATTTTCTAAAAATGTCTTTCGCTTTTAATTTAATTCAACTCTTACAAAATTCTGTTACTTTGGGTAAAGAGTTTTGCTTCGAGGTGATGAACACTGTTATTAGTTACTTGGAGAAACAAAAAGTTTCAATAACAATAGAAGAAAAGAATTCATTTTTCAAGATTTTTCTTGAATGTTCTAGGGAGTTTAAAATTAATCAGGATGATGCAGTTTATCAAAAAAATTTCAAAATGATGAGTGTGTAAAATTGTCAGATTATTCAACTATAAGCAATAGTACAAATAGACCAACAGCATTGGGAAATAGAATTTCCGGAAATAACTGCGGTTAACCCTTTCACAGAATCCTTAACAATAGCATCTGCCTGAATGCTGGTATTCCGAAAAAAATTTCTTAAAAGCTCAAATCTTGGCTATCATGCCAAAAAATAAATATTTGAAAGGAAAACAGTTTTCATTTGCTTCACTCAAATGGCTACATTTCAAAGGCATGAATACTGCAGCTGGAATTTTAGGCGGACTCTTCGTCGATGGGTTTAGCCCAGAAACAAACACTGTTTACGAATTTTTTGGTTGTTTTTACCATGTATGTCCAGACTTTTTCAAATTCAATTCGTCAAATATTATTAAGGGTAGTAAGTGCGATATGTTAAGTCAGAGGCACGAAAGCACCATGAAAAAAATTTCAGCTGTTAGGAAGAATGGTTATAATTTGGAATACATTTGGGAATTCGATTTTAAAAAGAAACCTTTGACCCCCCGCGACGCCGTTTATGGGGAAGAACGGAAGTATTTAGGAATTATGCAAAAATTAATGGTGAAAATTAAGTAATCCGTTATTGAGATTTTACAAACATGTATTCATACATTAATAAATACGCACCATACCCCATTGGGCATCCTACAATATTCAGAAACCAAACTCCAGCAGTTTCTGAAATTTTGGAAATGTATGGATTTATTTCTTGCTCTGTTCTCCCTCCTGATAATCTCTTGTTACCCGTTTTACCTTACAAATATGACAATAAATTATTTTTCCCACTTTGTAGAAAATGTGCAGAAAATAATAATGCCTTTAATGTATACACGAAGAATGTGAAAGACAAATTACCTTGGCAGTTAAGCAAGGTTATTAAATAATTAAGGGGGTCATCCCGTGTGTCGGATCCCAGGAATCAATTTTTTTTTGGCATCAATTGTATCTAGATATAGTGTAGAATGTGGGGCAAAATTATTTTTTGATATTCAGAGTCGTTCGGAAATTATAGTGTTAAACACGTGATAAGTTACATGCCAGATTTATGTCGATCGCCGTAATAAAGCTCGTATTTATCGGTCCGAATGACGTTCGAATGACTTTCGAATGACTGCGCTAAAAGGACAAGAATTGAATCCAAGGCTGTACATGTGTTTTTTCAGGAAACCTAATGTTTATGGACTAGGTATAACAGATTAATGGTCAGTTAAGGTTTTATGGCTAAAAATCGCTTTCTACTTTTTAAATGCGTTTTTCTCGAAACTGCATGTTGAAAATCGGCTGCCACCATAGCTCAAAATCTATCCATCGAAATTCTTTGAAATTTTTAGGACTTATTCAAAACATATATTTTTACGGTCCGCGATAATTGAGATTTAGTCAGTAGTTTTTTTTTATTTATTGAAGGAGCCCCGAAAAAAGACCAAAATTCACAAAAAAAAGTTTAACACGGCACCAAAAATTTAGCTTTTAATATTTTTTTAATAATCCTAGTTTGCGGACTGTAGTTAAGTCTGTACGTTTAAATGCCGTTTACTTTTTTCTTTAAGATGATCGCAGCGCACTCTAGCGTGGCAGCAGAAAACCCCTTTTTTGGAGATGGGTGTATAAATTGTTCTGCATTCAATAACTAACTGTGCGATCGGACTGGAAAAATTACTATGCATGCTCAAAATATTAGTAAATCTATGGTGAAAAATTCGTATTTGTATCTTTATCCAGTTCTTAAAAAAAAAATCTAAAGAAAGGCAAAAAACGGCCTTCACACGGGGTGACCCTCTTAAGATTTTGAAGTGTGGAAATATGATTACACAATATTTTACCCAAAAACGCAAAATGGTGGATTATTCACCGAATATGTAAACACATTTTTCAAAATCAAGCAAGAAGCTAGCGGTTGGGGTAGAGAATTTAAAACAGAAGTAGATAAAGAGAATTGAAAAAATTTGAAGAGCGTGAAAGTATTGAACTGGATATAGACAATATAAAGAAAAATTCTGGAAAGCGAGCGGCGGCAAAACTGATTTTAAATTGTTTTTGGGGTAAGCTTTCTCAAAGGGAAAATAAATCATTTACAAGCGTGTTTGGTGATTTTAAAGAGTTTTGCAATTTTATTCAATCACCAGGAATAGAGATCTCATCCATTTTACCTATCAATGAGGACACAATGTGGGTAAATTGGAGATATTTTGATGAAAATCTAAACATGCTCCCGCACATTAATATTCCCGTTGCAGCATACCGAACTGCCTTTGCACGGATAAAACTGTATGAAGCAATGGAAAATATCGGTAACGGTAACGGCAAAAAGACATCTTCCGTTTTAAAAATGTCAGATTATTTAGGCGATTTAACAGATGAAGTGGAATCCTTTGGTCCTAATGCATTTATTTCGGAATTTGTATCCATTGGTCCTAAAACATATAGTTTTAAAGTTCAAATTTCTCCTGATGCTCAATATATAGCAAAATGTAAGGGCATAACAATTATTTTCAAACATCCATAATTTTAAACTTTAATCATTTAAAATCGTTGGTAATGGAAGAAGCTGAGGAAGAAAATGGTGCGATTATCAAGTATGAGAATAAAATTAAGCGAAAACGAATGGGAATTGTTATAACAGAACCGCAGAAAAGAAGTCTGGCATTTACTTTTAATAAATGAATTCTCGTGGATAATCATTTATCCTATCCATACGGCTTTAAGATAATTAAATTACAAGAATGAAAAGAGAAAAATAATAAATATAAATAGGGATGCTTCTTTTATTTTTCAGTATTCTGATCGCAGATTTTGAAAAGATAGTGCAATACGTTATGGAATCTAACAAAAAGTCGGTTATTGTTGATGTCCAGTTTATAGTTGGTAACAATAAGCAAATGTTTGTAAAATAACTAGTTACATTGAAAACTGACTTCATTAGCCCAGTTTTGTATCATTTCAAACCTCCATTCCCGAAGGAAGAACTTAACGCAAAAGTGCATGGCAATCAGATTATAATTATAAATTCATATGTGGATTAACGTGGTCGAAATGCGTCATTGATTATAATCATTTACCTGAAATTTTATCAACCCAAGAGAAAGCAAAAGTTTTGAAAATATACCTTAAAAACGTTGAAATTATTCAGGCAGATATCTCCAAACTCGGTCTTTTAAAAAAGTATAAAACAAATTGTATGATACATGGGGAATCGCTAAATGTTAGATGTGTTTTAGAAAATACTGTGAATATGTATATGTATCTGCTGAAAAATAAAATCATTGAATAAAACGGAAAATATTGCCTTTTATTTAATTTGCTCTTCTATGTCGTTATAAACACAAAGTATTAAACAGTACGTTAGCGCTACAAAATATTGGAATTTCATGAAAAAGTCTGGAATAATTAACGTGAACCTGCTCTCGATGGAATAAAGAAGTCTTCGTCTGGCAGTTTGATGGTGTTTTTCTCTCGGCACTTTGTGGCGTATCCATTATAGTATTCTTTCACGCTCTCTGATGCACTATTGTTGTGGTACATAACAATATTAAAGAAGCGCATCATCTCATATAGCTTCAAAAGTTCAAGTGTCTACAATTGGATACTGCTCTGACCCACTGGAATTTTGTATTTTTTTCGAAAGCCCAAACTGATTTTCCGGTTTGTGTTTCTTCTTTAAGCTTGTTCATATGGTTGAAAACTGCACACCATCCTGAATAATTTGTCGATACTGGAAACCGTACATGAAGATGAAAAATGATTTTGGCTTCAAAGTTTGAAGCATCAAAACCGAGCACACCTTTTCGGTTCTGGCATCCGTCCAAGTAATAGATGTAATTTAACAGCACTTGTACTCCCGGCACTGCAGATTTTCTTTCTTTCACCGTTTTGGTCGTTGTTTTTTTCTCACTTTTCAACTTCTTGGTGTCAGGCTTCATCGTGAACAAATGTAGTTGCGAAACTGGATGTAAAACATGTCGTTTTGGGTTTTTATACTTAGTTTTCATTTAGATGAGTACATGAATTTCCTCTTGTTATATATGTACATGATTCTTTCAATACACTTTTCTGTATAAAATAACAACCTTAGTGTCATTCCAAGTGAAATCATATGATGAAAATTGGTTTAGAAAATTTCTAAAACTTCGTCCCTTACAACGCCAGTAAAGATACATACAACAGCAATACCCACAGGTGGATGCAAACGCACTTTGTAATCGTTTCTTATTATTTATAAATACGGACGAATTAGTCAGGAGAAACTTTTGAAAAAAATTATTTACTGGGTATCCTTCAAATGAATCAAAGTACTCCACAGGTTCTTTTTTTTCGGAATAAAGAAAGCAAACCAATGAGTTCCACTTTTATAAGAAGGATCTGTATAAGCTATCACACATGCCGGTTTTTTCATTAGCTTCGGTAAATAATTGCATGGGAAAACGCCTTTGAAGAATCTTGATGGTATTTTGTTCGTTCTGAGTGTTCTGTTTAGGTCAGTTGTGTTCATTCCTGTTCAGAAAATTTACAAGCTTCAATATTAATAATTTTCGAGTGCGATGTTACTTAGTGCTTTATAAATTCCTTTACACCATCATCTTGAACAAATACCGTAGTAAATTTCGCCAATGTTTTTATAACGTCTTCATCCAACCGTCTCAGCTCCAAGTTGCCGCATCTACCCTATTGCGCCACACCTGCTAGATTGCTTGTTATAGTAGGATATCTAAAGGTGATCTCTCCGGTGAACAACTTATTATCCGCAGTAATACCAGCGAAACACCTTTTTAAAGAACGCTAAATCACTCGACTTTTAATTAAATGTGGAACAATGTCGGAAAGCCGGCACTATATATAGATTTTAATAGCTTGTGAAAAAAGTACATTTTCCTTGGACCAATGACACCGGCACCCGCTCCCTCTGCTGTGAGGGATCCATCAGTGTACCAAGTAATCAGTTGCTGGTTTAAGCCGTATGTCGCAGCCACGCTCTCCCAGTTTGCCTTGTTACTCCAACGTGTTTCAAACTTCTTATCAAAGTGAAACCTCGTTGTCATGTTGTCCCTCGGTATCAGTAATTCGGGATACCGCCTAGAAAGGATATCAATCTTCCTTCGATTTAGGCAGCTCCCCGCCTCACTCATGCTATCGGCCATCCTGAATATTGATCTCCTTGCCTGCATCTGTATGTGCAGATGGAGAGGGGTTAATCCCAGAAGGACCTCCAGGGATGCCGTTGGGCATGTCCTCATTGCCCCACTGATACACACGCAAGCCAGCCTTTGGAGCTTATGTAATTCCTTGGCTTGTGCGCTGAGTTGGGTTCTTTCTGCCCAGATTACCGCTCCATAGGTAATCATTGGTCTTACTATTGCAGTATATCCAAAGTAGTATCTTCGGGCTGCAACCTCATTTTTTTCCTGCTATGGATCTGCAAGTTATCAGAGCCCTCGTGGCTTTTCGACAAGTGTTTCCGACATGTGTCTTCCAGAGTAATTTTTGGTCTAGCGTGATTCCCAAATAATTTAGCTGTTTCTCGTTTCACCTCCATATCATGTAATGTTATGGCTGTCAGGTGATCCAGCTTCCTAGTGAATGGTACTATGGTGGTTTTGGTTGGGTTGATCCGCAGTCCCACCTTCCTGCACCAGGTACTAGTAACCCTTAATCCAGTTTGGATTCTATCACATAGGGTATCTTCATATTTGCCCCTACAGATTAGAACAATGTCGTCCGCGTAGCCCTGGACTTGTATTCCAGTATTAGTTAACACGTCCAGGAGTTCATCCACTGCCATACTCCACATCAGCGGCGATAGTACTCCACCCTGTGGACAGCCTTGAGTGGTGTTCATGATAATAGAATTTGTACCTGTTTGTACCTCTATTTGTCTGCTTTCTAGCATTTTGCCCATCCAGAGTGTCAGGGTGTTTCCCACTCCTTTTCGGCTCAGGGCATCCTGTGTGCGATGTGTTGTCGAATGCTCCTTCGATATCCAAAAACGCGCACAGTGCAATTTCTTTTGTTTCTATGGCGTCCCGTAGTACCTCTGTCAGCTGATACAGAGCAGTTTCAGTTGACCGTCCTGCCCGGTAAGCGTGTTGACAGTGATGTAGGGGATTACGCTTTAGAACGTTAGTTCTAATATAGTTGTCTATGACCTTCTCCACCGTTTTGAGTACGAACGATGTTAGGCAGATTGGTCTGAAAGATTTAGGGTGAAAAGGATCCTTTCTACCCGCTTTCAGAATAAAAACCACTTTTGCCCGTCTCCATGCCTTTGGTATGCAACCCAGTGTTATGCTCCCCCTTACCACCCTCAGAAGAGACTCTAAGATAATTCCTAGGCCTCTCTGGATAAGTGCTGGGAAAATGCCATCTACTTCGGGAGATTTCATTGGTTTAAAAGTTCCCACTGCCCATCTTAGCCTAGCTTCTGAGCATACCATCTATTTTGGTTAGAGAAGAATAAAGCAACGCCGTGAAATCAATTGAACCATCTTTGTTGCTTATCTCTTTGAGCTGTTTTTGCGTCCAGTTAAGTGGTTCACTTAAAGAAAGAAAGACATCAAAGTCCAGTGCAATTCTCAAAGCTATGGGATCAGCTTTAGTTATTTCTGGTAAATCACGTCTTGTTCTCTTCTTACCTATTTCCTTGATTGATTCGCTAGCAAATCTTTTTGTACTCATTTTTTGCACTTCTGTAATTCCCGCACAGCAGGTATCGTTTAGGTTACACAATCTTGGTAATATATTTCGAAAGCGTGTGTGGGTGTTATCAGGGTAAAAGAGCAATTAACTATTATTTAGAAGGGAAATATAATCATTGTTTTCTACATCGACGGGTATCTTTATTACTTTATATCCTTTCCCAATCAAAATCCGGTACACTAGCGGCTCGTTCCCTTCTACCTTCCAAACGTACACTTTGTCTTGCAGTTTTTTTTTCTCACTGGAAATGATATTTCATATTGACCAGGATCTAGATATGAAGGTTTTAATGCAGTCTTTTTGATAGCCTTTTCCTTTTATACTCTTCCTCTTCTCTCTCCTCTAACTTCTCCATAGCTCTGACAACTTCACCGGGACTCATGTCCATAGGAACTGTGTATTGAGTTATACCATCACCAGCTGTTATTATCCTATAATCATCCGTGCCTGATCTACTTGTACTAGTTTTCTGCATTTTCGGTTGCTGAAGATTTTTTGCAATATTACTTGCTGATAAACGTCGTTTAGCTGCACGGAAAGGGATTTTCTGGGTGGCATTATTTCTTCAGCCTCTGCCTCAAAATATTTCTCTTCCATCAAGAACGGTCTGGGTCGATAAATCTTTTTTAAAAATCAATCTTGTCTGGCTCTGATTGTCTCGAAGACTTTCCTTTTTGCTCAACCCTCTACTAGCTGCCGGAAAATCGAATTTTATTTCTGGAACATGTCTACGTCGTCGTTTGGGGTTTAAAAATTGTATTAGCTCATTTCTATAGCTATACCACTTATTCATATCCGGAAGATTTTTACTCTTCAGTATTTTACTAATCGCCTTATCAAACAAAGTCTGATTGTTTGATTCTTCAATAACGTCTTTGAGGTTTTCGTATACCTCGGGTAATAAGCATTTTGTTAAGAGCATTGCTTCTCTGCATATTTACTTTTAAAAATCTGCTCCCGTAGGACTTGAAAGCAGATTTTCTAATAATATGGGAGCAAAGCCACCCCGCGGTATAAGAACTTTTTGTTGTTTTCGAACGGGGCATTTTGCTTCAGCCAACTTTCGCATATTCTCTTTATACTTGCAGATTTGGTTAAATACTTTTCTACATGGAATGTGGTTACCATTGAGGATGTTAAGTGTTATTTCACATTTCGCTTTTATCACCTCCGCATCAGCCGTCTTCATTATTGCATTTCTTGAACAGGATTTAGCATTCTTGAGAACGAACAATATATGCTTGTTGTGCCACCCTGATTATTTCTTATACTGTCTGACAAACAATAACACGTAAGGAAACTTTTTTTTAAAAAATATCGGCCCGAAACCTAAGGATTTCGTTTATACCTTGAGTTAAATCCACCAGAAAATAACTATACGGCCTCTGTGTGATATCTTTATATATTTTCACTAGTTCTCTACTATTGTCTGGATAAATCTGCTTAACATGATGGAGAAACTGACTTTTGCCCCGCGGGTTTTTAAAAACTAAGTATTTGCAATTAAGTGATATATCGCCACAGAATTTGCCTTGATGAAACACATTTTGTGTAACTAAAACTACTGAAAAGTTACGATGATGGGATCCTTTTGTGAAAAATTCACACTCCTGTGTTGAAAAAGCATTTAACATCATGTCGTCTAATACAATAAGTGTCGGCTCATTTTCGTTGTTGGTAAACTTATCTGGAATAAAATCCAAAAAGTATTCAATGTTTGCAAACAGTAAGTTTAAAGGTAGGGCATGTTTTTTCGCATTACACCAAATAATTTTCCTAATTTGGAGTTGTATTAGAGATGTATTGTTTAGAAAATTTTCTATAAATGTTGTCTTCCCGCGTCCTGAAGGACTTATCTCACGTACAAAAACCCTGGTACAATCAATATAAAAATAAAATCCAAGTCGATATTTATACGCATTTATTATGAAAATGAGTAGGACACAGTTTATCAGCGAGTTACATAAAGCACTCGCAAAAATTTTAGACCCCGGGGTGCCGTTATTAAAGGTAAAGATGATTTATGGCAGGCAGGTTTGGTTGATATGAGTGCGTTTTTGACTGATAAGCAAGGATTCGAATTTCTCCTTGCAGTCATCGACTCATTTTCGAAATTTGCCTGGGCGGCGCCTATAAAAAATAAAAACAGGGCAAAAGTAGCAAAAGCAATGGAGACAATTCCAAACCAAAAACTATATCAAGAAGTTTGCAGACAGATGATGGCAAAGAATTTTTTAATAGAACATTGACACAATTGATGAAAAAATTCGAGATGAATCACTACTCTACCTATAGCTCCTTGAAAGCGTCAATTGTAGAAAGATTTAACCGAACGCTAAACATTTTATGTGGAAAGAATTCAGTATGAACGGGAACTACCGTTGGATCGATTTTATCGGCAGATTAATAAAGAAATACAATATGACCAAACATCGTACCATTAAAATGAAGCCAGTAGATGTTGGCCCATCAAAGGAAATCAAATTATTATCAACTGTGTATAAAAAGGTTAACCTAACTTCGAAACCAAAATTTAAAAAAAGGCGATTATGTAAGAATTAGCAAGCACAAACATGTCTTTGAAAAGGGCTAGATTCCAAATTGGTCAGCAAAAATATTCAGGGTAGATTAGATAAAAAATACAGAAATTTAATAAAAGGAGGGTTACAGTGGCATTATTACAAACTAAGCGACCAGATGTATATCTCGTAGAAAAGATCTTAAAAGGGGGAGTAATGGCTTCATCAAACATTGAGAATTGCACACATTTTAGATATATAGAAGCAAGGACATATAAATAAATGTACACATATTGTTAATTCTAAAGAATATTGAATGATGTATGTGTAAATAAGTATAATAAAATAAATGTTTGAACTTTATCAAAGAACTTTTTCATTTAAACTTAATCCCATTACGTAAGTTAGCAATCTTTTTCTTCAGCCTTTGTCCCGTTCACAAGCGGGGTCGGCTCGTCGTGATCGGCTTCGCCATTTGGCTCTATCGAATGCCTGATCTGGGTGCAATCTCGAGGCTTTCAAATCCCCATCCAGCGTATCAAGCCACCGTTGCTTAGGTCTGCCTTTTGGTCGTTTACCATCGACTTCGATGTTCAGACCAATCTTTGCAAGTGAATTCTCGTTTGCACGAATTGCGTGACCATACTATCGAAGACGCCTCTCTCGTAACTTTTCCACGATCGGTGCAACTCCATAACGATCGCGGATATCCTCATTTCGGATGTGATCTAAACGAGTGACGCCACTAGTCCAACGTAGCATCTTCGTCTCCATTACCGCAAGATGCCGTTCATTGTCTTTTATGGTCGGCCAACACTCAGAACCATAGAGAGCGACTGGACGGACGACATTGCGGTAAATTAGCAATGACAACCGCAAAATCTTCATCGGCCAAGCCATCTGCCTACAGCCCACAGCGAAACCTACCATCTAAAGCCCGCACCATAACCTCCCGACGTAATGCCCATACACCCCACTTCAAACAAGGCATTCACCACAAGGACTGACACTCAGAGAAATACATGAAAACAGCTTAATAAACTCCCAAAAAAGCACACCAAAAAGATCGATACCCCCTATAAAGACTCCCAAAACAACTAAACTACTTGCGATACATAAACAACAACAGATACATACCAAACCAGCTTAATAGCCCCCAAAAAGCACGCCAAGAAGACCGACACCCCCTAAAGGCACCAAATAAAACTTGGCACTCCCCAAAAACACTTGAAAAAGATCGCTAGGGCTGTCCTTATATATTTGTTTTGATCTTCGAGACCGATGGCCCGCATTCTGATGTCAAAATTGTTAGAGGCAACCATGCTGAGACAATTCTGTCCTGGGACCTTGTTGTGGTCAACTTAATGCCAGATTAATGGTAAAAGGAGAAACGTCATAGTTGCCTCTGCTTAATTACCCTATTGATTCTTTGTATCCCCACCGACTTGAACTCTTATTAGATTGTGATGCGAATAATCAACATATTTATTAGGGCAGTAGCAAATGCAATCCTAGAGAAGAGAAGCTGTTTAATTTTAGCACCTTCAGCTCTAATGACCGCGAACGTAGGATTCGCTTTTACGTTCGAGGGGTTCAGAAGAAGAGAAGTAATTGACCTAATAATCTGCACTTCAAAATTGTTAGAGTTGATTAGAGACTGGCGAGTGCTAGATGAAGTCTCACTCTCAGATCACTTCAGACTGTGCAGTGACCTTAATAAAGATGAGCCGGCCACGTTGGACTCTATTAGAAAATGGATGGTACTTTCACGAACTCCAGAGTTGAGTCTATACAGACTCTCCTGGAAATACACCACCCGGGAGAACAGATCTCAGAAGTGAGAGGAAGAGAATTGGAACTACAATGGTGTCATCTACAAAAAGGAGGAAAATGAATGGTATGTGTCTTCCAGAGATGAGGGGTACAACCCTTCAACTCTCCGAAGAAATGAAATATCTAGGAGTTATCCTAGACAAGAAGTTTTTTAAGAACAAATAAGACGCAAAGATGAAACGAGTTCTCACAACTTATGGGGGGTGTAGGCGGACCTTTGCCCCGACGTGGAGACTTAAGCCTCAGGTAGTAATGTGGATATCTGTTACTATCGGTGTTCGCTTATACATCCGTAGTGTGGTGGGTTAAGGTGAAAAAAAAGTTTTCGCTGTAAACTAGGCACACTGCAAAGAACTGTGGCTGGATATCACTGGTGCCATGAGCACTACATCCGGCGCAGCTCTTAATGCATTACTCCATTTGCAGCCATTGGATTTGTTTATTCAAAGCATTGCAATGAGGGCAGCTCATCGACTAATTCGATTAAAGTTATAAGGAAACAATGGACGTGGGGGACAGAGCATTGGAAGAGTTATTGGTAGAACTGAATCCAGTTTTCGGAATGCTTTGTGATTCCCAGATACCCATACATCTGTTTGGTAGAAGATATGAAGTTATTTTGAAACGAAGAGAAAACTGGGACGAACCAGAAGAATGCGTGTCAGGATATACTGATGTCTTCTACACCGATGGCTCAAAAATATTTTACACTCGGCCAATGCATGATCGATTTTGAGAGTAACTGTATATGAAGAAGTCGTGCAGTGCGTCAATATCGTCGCCATTATATACAAAATACGTTAATCGTATGCGTAATGATCTCTTAGAATATTTCGTTAAACTAGGGTGTCGGGCAAAATGGGTAACTACGGTCTGAGTGTTCAAGGGTTGAGCATCTAACTCTCATTTCCACATGCGAGTACATGGACTTAATTTTCTATGCGTTCATCCACGGTTGAGTCAGCGTCTATACACCTCACGAAGTACATGCATGAATTATTTCCTGATAAACACCCTTTGCCGAATATTGATATATTTGTACACATTTGCTTTCATTATACTTTAAATTTTCTTTTCATAATTGCTGCGATAAAATTAGTATATTACTCTATTCCAAGCCCAAAGTTAGTTGAGCATATTATCCAGACGAGTATTACTTTTCTTTTATATAATTTATATAGGCAATATTTTTAAGGTATAAATGAAACTAAACCATTAGTTTATTCGAGTTATAATTTGTATTTACCCGGGAAATTTTAAGAAATTAAATTTTGTTTTATAGGATCGATGTCAGCAATCTATTTGCAATTATGTACTCAAACAATTTTTTTTAATGATATAGCCATCGCTTTTAACATTGTATTAAGGTAGCGTTTGCTTATCGTGTCAAATAAAAAACTAAAAATTACTCATTTTCGAGAAATTATCAATTCATTTCCAAACAGCTGAATTATTTGCGAGAATGCAGCAAATATTTTTAAAAAAAATTTGAATATCACCATACATATGCACATCCAACGAGTCATTCCATGCGACATCAAAAGTAAGTTTGTGTCCATCATCACCAATGCAAGAAGACCATATAAAAGGAGCGAAACTGTCTAGGCTCTCTCAAGGTCGCAGTTGCGTTCTACGTATTAGTTTTCATTCGTGTGATGATGCCTTGTTGTTAGTGTACGTCATTTGTCATAAAAAAGTCATGTCAAATCAAACGTAGAGGGCAATCCGAACAATATTTCAATGTTACTTTATTAATTTTCCCTCGACTGTTTATAATTTGTTGATAACATGGATACGCACAAACGGAAACTGCTCTTTGTAATAGAGACGCGACATACAATACATATAGGAGGTGTACAGAACGCACTGCGACCTTGATTCGGCCTCAAAACGGATGATTCATTTTGTTTCGCTTTTACTATCGAACACCTGTACTTAGTCTTCTTCAATCGATGTTGTATGAAGCCCAATTTTGCCTATGATTAATAACAGAATATGCTGAGATTTTACTTATTTTTTTTATTATAATAAAGATTACTTTAGACATAATCACCGCTTATATTAATCACATACAATTGTAAATAAACACAAGAATGTTATACTGAATTATACTTTCAATAATCGTTCCACATCGTCAGTACTTCTAGATGCTGGTGGGTGAGCTCTTTTGGAAGGATCGTATCCATACATATAAATAGAAGCAATAACTAAAGCCGCGCCAATTGAAAATTGAACGGTCAAATGAAAATCGAATAAGTATATTGATGCGACACATGATATCACTATAGCTAGGGAAGTTGCGAAACCTTTAAGAATATTATCGGCATATTTGACAACAACGGCTACGATTAATCCCCCACCAGCTTGCAAAAAAATTAAGTACCATATAAAAAGATCGTATCCGTAAAAAAATCCTTTACTAGATATTTCTTGATGGTCGTTGATAAAACAAGTAAGTAAACCGAAAGGAATGCTTAGCATGCTCAGTTGCACATTTCTCATCCATACTGAAATCTCTGCACCTTTCAAAATTTTTTCGAAATATATTCCTGCTAGACCAGACAGAAAACATGCCCCAAGTGCCGCTGCAAAGCCAAGCAATCGATTTTGTTCACGGCCTGAAACTGGAAGCGATGATGACGCTTTGTTATCCTGCGCAAGTTGGACGAGAACTACTCCCATTACAAGAATCAATAAAGATCCCCACTGGGTAGAATGCAATTTTTTCCTCAAGATTATAACAGCGAACATTGCAGTAGTCAGAATTTTTAGTTGATATGTTACTTGGTAAGTGGCAGCATCCAAATGTGAAGCTGACACATAAAGTAAGTTGTTTTGTACAATATAAATGAACGACGGAACGCATACCTTCAAGGTATCCATGGGATTTTCAATAATCGTACGTCGTAGGGTAAAAATCAAATTTTCAAGACGTTTCCCCTCTTCGTTGAATACTAGAAAAAGACAAGTAACGAACTTGACTGATTCAGACATTAAGACAGCTGCAATGAAAAATAAGAAATTTTCATGAAATAATGATTTAAATAAATTTAAATTTATTTTAAGGGGAAAAACACTCGTAGAAGTTTTCAGAAAAGTAAATTTTGTTTTGTTTAAACTATTGCTTATGGGGGGAAACCACATTAGGAGGTTTTCACAACCGATTTTCTTATTGCATAGGCTAAGTTAACGAACTTAGCCACCCCAGAAAAGCGAAGTTAGTGTTCCTTTCATTACGACATTTGGATGATGATATCATATTTTTAAAGGTGTTGTTTCACAAAATTAATGAAAAAAAACACCTGCAAAATTTTTAATTTTGATTATTTTCAAAACATTGTAATGTACTATTATTAACTTAATTTGCGTAGATATCGGTACGGAGATTATTTTGATGCCTGGACAACGTATAGAGGAAACTTCATAATTTTTTCTGACTTTTCGGTTCGGTACTTTCTGAAAACGGGTTAGTTAAATAAATATTTACTTTAAAGCCCTGGTACTTCCGGTTTTTCCAACCAGTGTTAAATCCAAGAATACAAGTCCGGCTTTTTAAAGCACCTTTCATTATATACCCCAAATGCCCACATTCGGTGAAAAATTATTTTACACTCCCTTTTATATGTATGCCAAACCCCCCTGTATGATTGACTGGATCACAATACCTCAGTCACTGGCTGTATACTTTAGTTTGTAGCGTCTTTCTATGATGTGCTATCTCTCTAATGAAGGAGATAGTTGGTTTCCGCAATACAGAATTTCTGAAATATTAATAAAAAAATATTAACAAAGAACTGGGGTTTACTTAAATTTTCTTGAATCCCCACTAATTTTATATCAGTTTTGATGGCATTCATGGGATAATATAAAGTAAAATACGTGTAGTTGACGTGTTATGCGTGACCATATACAGTGGGCATACAATCACGGACCCAGTGCTATTATCCCGTCAAGGGAGATGTCCGTCTACAGAAGATGTCGGAAACTAACGTTGTGTCGTTTGTACCATTTGTGTAACTATGCATCTCATGGCGAAAACGAAGGTGCTTGAACCACAATATCTACGAAGATGTGTAGTAATTGTGTATTTTGGTATTTGAACCAAAGGCACCTGGCGCTAGAAATGGGTAGTGGCAAAAATTGATAGACCAGTAGCTTACTCCAAACTACAATTTTATTTTATAGTGTATATATATATTTCGGGAGCAACTTAGCCCCTTCATCAGTAGTTGGCTAAACTAACGCAATTGTATTTTCGTTTTATGTTTTTATAAACAAATATAATTCAGAATAAGCAAGTTAATACAGGAGTAGAATTTAACAATCTGAATAAAAAAAGGCAATGTTGCACTTTTCTGCAATCGAAATGTTATGGTAAATGAATGAACTGGAAATAATTGCAATATCTGCAATTTACTGTCTATAAACTCTTATGCGATTTGTTAAGCTATGAAATGTTGCTTCATATCCGTATCTAAGTGCTGATTGCTGCTACATTATTTTAATGAATGTAAATGAACTTTATGAAATGTTGACCATGTACTATGGTCAATGCACTTGTCCAACACTCTGTGCGTACGCATTCACCTACCCTACTCCAAAAAAAAAAAAAAAAAATGCACTTAGGCACGTATGTATCTTCGTGGATTTGATAGATTTAATGAATTTGAATTGTACAATATTTAGATGGCAGATTTGTACATTCCTCCACCGCGTTGAATGTATGTACATTCAACAATAAAAACTAGTGACAACTTAATCTCGTCTATACCTGTATTGATGGTGAAGTTTTGTTAGACAGAACATTCAAGTTGGATTTGAATAATTCCGGAGCCCTTCAACATTATTTGGAAGATTCCTCACCGCATGATGACGTAAGTCAAAAATATATCTTCCTGGCATAAATTCATTGATTTTTCCAATTAAATGTTATCCAAATCGAAATAGTTTTTGGTGTCTTTGATTATTTGATTATCCTAGATGGTATCTTTATTGTACAGTAGAGAATAGAGTGAGTCCTTCTTTAAAAGCGGTGCACTCCTTTTGAGCGGTCGAATCCATTGCAACGTATTTGGTATGGGTATCATTTTAAATAGATCATAGTGTTTAAGATCTACCAATGGTATAGTAATCTTAAAAATTGCATGTGACTTAGTTATATTCTTCCTTTAATAATCACCAATTTGTAAATTAGTAGAAGGTCGTCTTGGTCTACTGGTATCTCCTAATCAGCGTGCAAATGGGGGCCTTGATTGTCATTAGCTCTTCATTTACCTGTTGGGATTATGATAACAATGGACTTATTTTTCATGATGAGAATCTGTAAATACGTCTAAGAGAGCGCTTGCGTCTTTCGTAGATCAACTGTAGCCATTATGAGAACAATGATGTAAACGCCTGGAAATTTTTGATCAGATGTTCCTACTTGTTAGTGTGTTAGTGATTTGGGCGATTTGGTTCAATTATTATCATGTTCTTCAAACTTCTTCTTTATTGTGATCTGATCTTGCTTCATTAAATTTATCGTTGAGTTTTTTTTCATTGTCTTTCACTTCGTTCGTGACATCCTTTGGGCATAAGGGGGGTTGAAGACACCAAATAGTGAATAAGGGATGTTTCCAGCCAGAATTTTTGGAGCCACTCTGTCTACTGTTTTACTAAAAAATATTGTTTCGTTTAATAGCAATTTATTCATTGTATGTTAAAGGTGATTCAATATACCTTTACATATATTCACTGGATATATTTCATAACAATGCAATTTCCGATTTTAGCGGCTCTAGGTCATAGTACACAACTAGATTCCATTCAGTTGTTGCAAAGGTTGCTGACCCAATGTTCCAGTGAATTCCAAGATTTGCCGAAAATTTGTTAATTTTAATTCACCATCACGAGTGGTAGAATTAACAAGATGATTACCAGAGTTGTGAAAATACCAGAATATTTTCGACGTTTCGCTGGTTTATAAGGTTCTTCTTGAACTGATTAACTGTTTTCCTCTGGCTTTGCTTGTTTTTCTGGCGAAAAGTTGGGTTACTACTCACAAGAGAAGTTAGTGTTATCGTTTTGTAAGTGATTGTTGTCTATTGCATTTGTTGTTATGTACTGCAGTTATTGATGCCTTTCGTTTCCTTTCCAGTTCGTTTGGTTTAGGGACAATGCGTGCAGGCCATTGATCCTCCTTCGCATGTAAAAATAACGGTCCAAAAAACCACAACCACCTCTTGATTTGAAGTCAGCAGGATTTATTTTAGAGTCTACCTGTCGCTACTGTTCTGGAATTGTCAACTCTTGAATTGGAGCCACTCTATTACATGGCCAGAGAATTACAAACACTTGCAAACTCCATCATTTGCTGCGTTTGGCTTTGTCCTTTTTTCTTGGGCAAGTCCGTAGCCTAATTATGTTTATTGGTCGGAATTTTACGATAATAGAATGAAAGGCTGGCCCTTTTCCCAGGTTAGAAAGTATAACACGTCGGGAAACCGGAAGCTGGGCGCTTCAGGTATGAAAGGTTTTGCGTATTCCTTTTTTAAAGACATTTGAGTGTGCATTAGTCCCATTAGAACGTAGCATGTAATATATGCATATATTATGTGAGAATATCCACATTCAGTATTGAATTTGCAAAGAAGCGACAACTTTGTTACTAACAGTGCCATTTCCACCAAACTTGATAAGATCATGTTTTATGTTGTGCCCTAAATTGCTACAATTTCGTGCTGCTGGAATGAACCTAAGGGGGGTTTTGCAGTCAAAAATTATAGTAATATACTAAAAAACCAAAAGAACCAACAACATCGAATCGCAGTGGTCAAACGAAAACAATGAAGATAGGAGACTACAACTTTGAGAGCGTTGACAATTTCTCCTATCTAGGGTCGAAAATCACAATTGATAACAGCTATGACGATGAAATCCGCATAGGGTTGTTGGCAGCCAACAGAGTCTATTTCAGCTTACAAATACTGTTCCGCTCGAAACGTCTCACCATAGGGTCAAAGCTCTTACTGTGTATTCCTCGGAGACATGGGTTCTTAACAAAAAAATTGCGAACTCTTGGCCACGTTCGAAAGAAGAATTCTCCGAAAAATTTTTGGCCTACCTGGCTACATGAGGATGGACGATTCTGTAGCCTACATAACGACGAAATCTATGAGCGATACCATAACCGTCAAGTTGTGGATAAAATCTGGCTCAATAGTTTGCGGTGGGCGGGTCACTTAATCCGTTTGGATGAGGATGATTCAGCCCGGAAAGTTTATAAGGGGAATATCTATGGTAGAAAAAGAAGACGAGGCAGACCCTGCCTGTCGCTGGCGTAGGTCAGGATGCCAGACAGCTTTTAGGGATATCGAATTGGTGGACCTCGGCGCAAAATCGGGGTGTCTGGAGTTCCTTATTAAGGCAGGCCTAGACCGGATACCGGTTGCTGCGGTTAGGTAGTTTCTGAGAAGGGATCCGTGAAAGAAATGATTAACTTCGACCCTTCGCACTTCCCACCTGTAATGATACGAGTGGTCATAGGAGATCAAGTCGATCATCTTGAGTGGCCGATAACGACCTAGAGGGCACAGCTATCTCAAAAATCTAAACAAATTGGCTAAGTTGACCGTGAAGGTCCGCCCACAAAGATTGAAGCTCCATGAAAGTGCTCGGTCGACACGTTCTTGCACGCCTCTGTGCTAGCCAGGCTCGGGAATGTGGGGGGGTCCTTTGAGTGCTTTGGTCCCTCACGCTTCATTACTCAAAACAACGTGTCTATTCCGATGCGTGGGTCCACACCGGATTCTAAACTCGACATTAATACGGATTTCGCGACGGCCTATCGAAGGACAAACAGAACCAACCTCGGAGACCGTGCCTATAAGCTGAAAGGTATTGCCGTCCGAGCTTCTGAGGAGTGTCCTTCCCTACCTTTATGTGAAACGGCTATCTCTTCGTTCAGAATTTGAAGAAAATTAAATATTCTTTCTTCTTCGTAGGGATGAAGTGACGGGTAAGATGAATCCTTGATGGAATACGGAGGTAGTCGGCTACATGCTGTGCCGTTCCGTCCTCAATGATTCATCTTCACTTTGTTCTCTGACTTCAGACGAGGAAGATTGAATTCTCGCGATCCTTTTTTGCTTGTTCTTTTTATTTAATATTCTGCGACGGGGAGCAACTCGATTGTTGTCTCTTCATGAAAAACACTGTGTGTGGAAGTTTTCTGCACACAGATGGAAAAAAAATTATGAGGTTGGGATGGCTTTTTGGTCATCCGAGAGTTCTGCGGGAGTTAATATATGGAGTTGACAATTTAGAGAGAGAGGAGTCCTCGTAATTATTTTTTTTTTTCTTTTCTTATCGTTCGATTTAGATTATTATATTAGTTAATTTTTTTTATTTCCTTTCCTTTGCCTTATTTTTTTTCTTTTCTTCGTTTCTTCTTTTCGCTTGATTTGATCATTTTACTCTTTTTTCTATATACTTCGTTTTTTTTCCAATTTATCCCTTCTTTTCGCCTTAGAATTTCGCTTCTTTTGTTTTTCTTTTCTTTTCTCTTGGACTTCCTATTGGTGGGTTCCAATTTTATTTTTTTTTAAATTTCTTTAACGACATGTCACATCGACGAGAACACGGATCTCGCGACCTTTATCGTCTCCCTTCCACGCTACCTCCAGGTCAGTGGAGCTCAGCTGAGCTTGACCTGTCAGCACGCCGTGCTGCTCGACACACCAAACTTTTCCTGCCAGAACCCAACATACGTACCGCAAAGTTTATCCTGTCGAAAAGCAGGAGCACCTGCAGGTGTATTGTGGGCATTCTGACAGGCCATAATTCACTAGCTGGGCATATGTTCAGAATAGGAATTACCGAAGATGATACGTGTCCCTCCTGTAATGAGGAAGCGGAATCCACGAAGCATTTCCTATGTGAATGCCCCGCCTATGGACGCACCAGGCATCAGATCTTTGGTGTCGATGTTCTCCAATTGCGACGGGTAGCATCACATCCACTAACGGAAATCCTGCGATACGTTAACGAATCCGGAATATTCCGTTAGACGGGGGTGGCGAGTACAATGGACCAACACGGCCTGAGTGCTCAGAAGCTGTAGCTTCTCCGCCACCATACACACACACACACCCGCAAACCGCTAGAAGCTAGTCATAGCTGACAGATAAAGATTCATTTCAAATTCCTCCTTACAATGGTCGATGGAAGGGCGTCTAATGCGTTAAATGGGATCTCTATACGGTGAAACTCCAAAATTAATTATTGTTGAGACTTTGCTGATATTGGAGCCAAACCCGATTTTTATCTCTCTACATTACGCATGTGGATTAGATCCTAAGAATATTTTTTTTGTATATTAGTTACAGCTTCACAATTAAAATTCGGAAACGGAAGCTCGGCGCTTCAGGTGTGACAGATTTTGTATATGACATATGCAAGAATATGATTCCAATTGCACTCAGTTCGACTTAGTGTATGATTTATCGGAGTATTCAGTTTAATTTAATGCTGACATTCTATGCTATGTGGATAAAATCCGGCTCAATAGGTTACGGTGGGCGGGTCACTTAATCCGTATGGATGAGGATGATCCCACCCGGAAAGTCTATAAGGGCAATATCTTCTTCTTCTTTTTCTTCAGCCTTTGTCCCGTTCACAAGCGGGGTCGGCTCGTCGTGATCGGCTTCGCCATTTGGCTCTATCGAATGCCTGATCTGGGTGCAATCTCGAGGCTTTCAAATCCCCATCCAGCGTATCAAGCCACCGTTGCTTAGGTCTGTCTTTTGGTCGTTTACCATCGACTTCGATGTTCAGACCAATCTTTGCAAGTGAATTCTCGTTTGCACGAATTGCGTGACCATACCATCGAAGACGCCTCTCTCGCAACTTTTCCACGATCGGTGCAACCCCATAACGATCGCGGATATCCTCATTTCGGATGTGATCTAAACGTGTGACGCCACTAGTCCAACGTAGCATCTTCGTCTCCATTACCGCGAGACGCCGTTCATTGTCTTTTATGGTCGGCCAACACTCAGAACCATAGAGAGCGACTGGACGGACAACATTGCGGTAAATTTTAGATTTGAGACGTTCGTTGATACGTCGATCACAAAGGACACCAGTTGTGGAACGCCACTTCATCCAGGTTGCGTTAATGCGTGAAGCAATTTCATAACGCAGTTCTCCATTGGCTGATAGCGTTGACCCGAGGTATTTAAATCGCTCAGATCTGGGCAGATCACTGCCGCTGACAGTGATTGTGCCTGTTTCATGGGGATCGGTCGTCAAAAATTCAGTTTTGTTTAAATTCAATCTGAGACCGTGTTGCATGAGGCGATCATTCCATTTTTGAACAAGTTGCTCGAGATCATTTTTGCTATCAGATGCTAGGAAAACATCATTTGCATAAAGCAGTGTGTAGGGCGCTGGACGTTGGATATCCCGTGTGACGGTGTCCATAACAAGGACAAAGAGGAGTGGTGAGAGGGCACTTCCTTGATGAACTCCAACAGAGACACGAAACGGTTTTGATACACCCGTCATACTTCGAACTTTACTTTTCGGATCGTGGTAGAGCAATTGAACCCAGCGCACGAGTTCTTCTGGCACGAAGTGTTGTCGTAAAGCATGCCAGATGAGTTCGTGTGGTACACGGTCAAACGCTTTCTCTAGATCCAGAAAGGCAATGTAAAGAGGGCGATGCTTCTCACGGTGTTTCTCCATGAGTAACCGCGCAGCGTGTATTGCGTCAGTAGTTCCGCAGTTCTTCACAAATCCGGCTTGATTCGCGGTTATTTCAACGATTTCGCGAATACGGTTGTCAAGAATGCGTTCAAAAATCTTCATGGTATGGGAAAGTAACCGGATCGGACGGTAATTTGAACATTCTGCTGGACTACCTTTCTTTTTCCATATTGGAACAGTGGTACTTTCTTGCCAGTCAGATGGTGTTCTTCCTTCCTGAATAACCCGGTTAAAGAATTCACTCAGCCACGGTGTTGGGTCCCAGCTCTTCGCTTTCCAGAGCTCAGATGCGATGTCGTCAGGTCCTGTTGCTTTCCCCGATTTCATTTGTTTTATTGCCTCCTCGACTTCAGTTGCGCTGACTGGTGGAACTGCTCCAAATGTCGGCAATGATTGTGGAAGTGGAAGCAAATTCTTCAGTTTAAATCTGCTCGAAGTATTCTCGCCATCTATCCGTCGCGGCTCGACGATCAGTAAGCAAAGTACCGTTCTTGTCATTAACACAACAGAAGTGTTCGATATCCTGTGTGCGTTCATCACGGCTTTTAGCAAGTCGGTACAGATCTCTCCCGCCATCCCGAGTGTCCAGTTTATCGTAAAGATTTTTGAAATGGTTCGCTCGGGTGACAGCGACCGCTTTCTTTGCTTCCCGGTTGGCATTCTTATAAATTTGCCAATTAGCAGGCGTTTTATCGTCGAGAAATTTGTGGTAGAGGCGTTTCTTTTCACGGACCTTCATTTCAACATCATCATTCCAAAGCCAAGTATCTCGGTTGATATACCGCTTACCCGGCTTGGTGACCCCGAGGGTTGCAGAGGCCGCTTTGTGGATCGTGTCTTTCATTTGGTTCCATGATTCTTCCACATTCGTAATGGTTGGCAATCGTATGAGTGAGACCGTTTCTACTTTCTTCTCACCAAATCGCCACCATTTAATGCGCGGCGGGCCAGTGCGTTCCTCACGCCGTTTTATCGGTGGCTTAATTCGCAGGACAGCAATCAACGGCCGATGCTGAGGTGCGATGGTCTCATAGGGAACGACTTTGCAATCAGTGACAGTAGTAAAATGTTGACGTCTTATGAGAATATAGTCGATTTGCGTTTTATTGTTCCCACTATAAAATGTGGGAAGATGAGACAATCGTTTGATGAACCATGTATTCATAAGTACAAGGTCATGGGTGTCCGCAAAATCGATTATACGCTCGCCACCTTCATTGCGCGCTCCGAACCCCTTTCCCCCATGGCACCTGTTACCGTCTGCCTTTTCACCCACATGACCATTAAGGTCGCCGGCAATGATTATGTAATCGTCAGCAGGCACGTGACAACTCTTTTCATCGAGAAGTTGCCAGAAGGCATCTTTCTCGGCATCAGGTCGGCCTGTCTGTGGTGCATACGCGGTGAAGAAGTGAATAGTGCGATCAGCTGATATAATGGTGAGCTTCATCAGCCGATCATCAAATCGTTCGACTTCTTTAGTGGCATCACGGAAACCCTCTGAGATGGCAATGCCAACACCATATTTAGTGTGTGGGTTACCAAAATAGAGAAGTTTGTAGCCATTTTTACCGCGTTCGCGTTCAATGTCGCAGCTTTTGGAACCAGACCATCGGGTTTCTTGCAGAGCGCAGATGTCAATGCACCTTTTCCGAAGGGCTCTTGCGAGTTCCTCGGTCTTTCCAGTTAGGGTACCAACATTTAGCGTGCAGACACGTATTTGTTTTGTTCGTTGTGTGCGGACTAACTTGCTTACGTCCTGACGCCGTCCATGCGTCAAGAACCCTTGCCCATTTCTCGACAGGACCGGGGCCCGTCCTGCCGCGTCGACTGAGGTGGACGCCCTAGCATTTCTCCGAGGCCTGTGACTTAATCCGATCATCATGTTTGTAACGACATTCTATGCATTTTCTTGGTCGACCTGTCGCGGGGCCTGTCACCAAGAGAGATCAGGTAGGATTTAGCATAGTAGAATAACTCCAACTATACTCTATTTATCTCTTTCCCTGATCTCAGCATTTTATTTTTGTTTTACTGAGGATAGTACAGAGTACGTTGCCTCAAACCCTCCTCCGTTACCTGGGCTTGGGACCAGCATACTATGTTAATAGTATGCGAGAAAAAGAAAACGAGGCAGACCCTGCCTAAGATGGAGCGATGGCGTAGGCCAGGACGCCAAATAGCTTTTAGGGATATCGAATTGATGGACCTCGGCGCAAAACCGGGAGTCTGGAGTTCCTTATTAAAGCAGGCCTAGACCGGCTACCGGTTGTTGCGCCGTTGATGACCTTTGACCTTTGTTTTAATAGTGGTTTAAATAATGACGTAGCGCAAGATATTTTTTCAAAAACTACACTTAATTTATGCAAATTATTCATCATACAATGTCGATTGTTCCTTTTACCAATAGCTTCTCATCGGTACATTTATGACCCATCATGTGCGGTATATTCGTGATCTAAACAAAATTTGCTACAAAATAGAATAATAAATTATTTTTTTCCACCTTGATTAGTCATTCGTCCCATTGTGCATTGTTATGGAGATGAAAAAAGCTATTAAAAAACAATTAGAAGTGAAAAAGGCTAGTAGTAAATAAGCCGAAATCTGGATTTCTAAACACTAATATGCTGCTTTCTAAATACTAATAAGCTGCGAAAATAACTGGAGTTGATTTTAATTAGATTTACCGAATCAAAAGCACTCTTGATATATCAAATGGTCAAGTTTACAGATTATTGCATACAAACTGCAAAGTTTTATTTGATTATGCATCTTATGACACCTACAGTGCCCAAGATTGTAGCGCGTGACTATCTTAGATAAAATATTGGGATAATTGGAATCATTTCGGGCCCTAGAGGCAGAATTTCGCAAAAGAATTCTTAGGGGTTAAGTGTAATATGGATATTGATAAAATGCTTTTACTTAGTTCGGACCGTGCTGTTTACGATAAATGCAACTGATTTAATGGTGAAAACGCTTCAAATTCCGATTTGCAAGAGGCCTTTAGAAACGCAAATAGTGATCATGGTAATGAATGGCACTTGAAGTGATGACATTTCGGTTTTCAATTTCTTTTTATCTATTCCAATTGTAAATTATGTAAGCTTGTCAAATGGTGTCCAACTCTCGCCATAAAGACATATACTAACAAAAAGACAATTCTTGATGCAATACTGTCTAGAACGAACTTGTCGTGTGAATGGGCCTTAAAAAATAGTGTAGATTTATATTTTTAACTGCATACAAATAGAACAGTCATACACTCAAAATTCCTCACATAAAACAACCACGAAACATTCCATATCTGAAAAGTCCAGCTTCCAGTTTCAGTTTTAATAAAAGCGAACAGCGGGAGTGCGAAATTCTCTGCTTATCGACTTGACAGAATAACTGCTCGGCGCCAAGCTTTGGTCGAACTATGACGGATTTACGCTGGTTACAAGTCGTATTCATGTTTTCGGAATGTATAAAAAGGGAGCGTTAACATCCGTAGACTACTTCAGTCACTCCTAGAGCAGCGTCTAATGTGTTGCCTCCGCCTTGGGCAAAAACATTGCTTAATCGTATTACATCGATCACATAAACTACAATCTACGTGCTAAACCTATAGGTTCTGGATATTGGTGTCAATTTGCTCGTACAACCTGTTTTTAAAAAAATTAATGATCGCTTTAAGCTTTCCTAAAGTTGTCCGATTTCCGGATTTCCCTTAAAATAGTCAACGATTTCCCTGCATACTCCATTTTTTTATTCATATTTACCCACTTTCTTAAAAATCACCCCACATATCCCTATAGCGCCTTCTTCCATTAACTTAGCTAAAGATTTCATTTGGAGCATAGTGCTCTCCATTCTTCAACTGATCTACAGTTTCAGTGAATTCCACTGTATGATGTATGCAATCCAGTTGGCAATTTTCATTAATGTGTGTCTTATCCAATATCATTTTCCCCTTCTAATCGGTACTTTCAAAATGATCAAAGTTACGACGACCTAATTCATTGTTCGAAATATTGAGGGTCGATCAAATAACTGTGAATCAAGCCAGATTTGTGAAAACTGCTCAACTACTAACGCAGTGCACATAGCGAATTACTCTTACAGAAGTACTGTCAGACGCATCGCCGACTTTATATTGCATTCTTGGATCTGGAGAAGGCATTTGCCTGTGTGCTTCACGAACTTATCTAGTATGCGTAATGACAACACCTAGTGCCAGAAGAACTCATGCGCTGGGGTGAATAGCTCTTCCACGATCCGAAAACTGAAGTTCGAAGTGTGGCAGATATATCAAAACCGCTTCGTGTCTCTGTTGACGTGCATCAAGGAAGCGCGTTCTCACCAGTCCTCTTTGTCCTTGTCATGGACACTATCACACTGAACAGCCAACATCCAGTGCCCTATACACTGTTTTATGCAGATGATGTTTTCCTGGCATCTCACAGTAAAGTCGATCTCGAACGATTTAAATATTTGGAATTAAAAGTGAGTTACTTATCAAATTGCTTCACGTATTAGCGCAACCTGGATCAAGTGGCAGTCTACAACTGACGTTTTTTGTGATGAACATATCAACGAACGTCTCAAATTAAGCCCTATGTTGTCCACCCTGTCGCTCTCTATAGATCTTAGTGTTGGTCGGCTATAAAAGACAATGAAGGCCGCCTAGCGGTAATGGATACCAAGGTGTTCCGTTGCACCAATAGCGCAATGCGATGCAATCACCTCCGCAATTTTTTCAAATTGCGAGAGAATCGTCTACGATGGTATGTTCATGGGAAACGACCAACAAGAGATAACAGTTTCTATGCCAGAATGCAGCTTTGGTCTTCAAGTCATTGAGTGGAGGGTCCAGGTAGTGATATTCGACGTTTTTATGTATCGCCCTGATCCAGTCTTCAAAATGTTTTTTTTTTTTCGTGTTTTATTATTAGCTGCTATTTTTAGGTTAACAAGAAGCAAGCAAATAACACTCAAATTATCGAGTTTCAAGATTTTGACCTTCATACTCGTTTTCCATATGGGTTAAAAACGAATAGATGGGAAATTCGACAGGAAGTGCAGAATCGGTAAGTAAAATTCCCGCATAGGAACCATCAAGCACGACGATTTTTTCCGCTTGAGAGCATTACCGGACAAGTTGAGTTCATTTTCGTTTGAAGAAACATACCACATCTGCATATTTGGTGTATGTGTAGTTCAAACTTATCCGAACTCAGTATGACTGTTGGCTCCATTCCTTGCTATGGACAAGAAGGTGGTGACTAAGATCGCCGCTTTACGCTTGTTGGGGCGAAGATAATAAGCTGGGTTAACGGCATAACTGCTCTGTATCAGCTGACAGAGGTACTACGGGACGCCATAGAAACAAAAGAAATTGCACTGTGCGCGTTTTTGGATATCGAAGGAACATTCGACAACACATCGCACACAGAGATACAGGATGCCCTGAGCCGCAAAGGAGTGGGAAACACCCTGGCACTCTGGATGGGCAAAATGCTAGAAAGCAGACAAATAGAGGTACAAACAGGTACAAATTCTATTATCATGAACACCACTCAAGGCTGTCCACAGGGTGGAGTACTATCGCCGCTGATGTGGAGTATGGTAGTGGATGAACTCCTGGACGACATTGTTCTAATCTGTAGGGGCAAATATGAAGATACCCTATGTGATAGAATCCAAACTGGATTAAGGGTTACTAGTGCCTAGTGCAGGAAGGTGGGACTGCGGATCAACCCAACCAAAACCACCATACTACCATTCACTAGGAGGCGTAAGCTGGATCACCTGAAAGCCATAACATTACATGATATGGAGGTGAAACGAAAACAGAGGTCAAATATTTGGGAATCACGTTAGACCTAACATTACTCTGGAAGACACATGTCGGAAACACTTGTCGAAAAGCCACGAGGGCTCTGATGACTTGCAGATCCATAGCAGGAAAAAAATGGAGTTGCCGCCCGAAGATACTACTTTGGATATATACTGCAATAGTAAGACCAATGATTACCTATGGAGCGGTAATCTGGGCAGAAAGAACCCAACTCAGCACACAAGCCAGGGAATTACATAAGCTCCAAAGGCTGGCTTGCGTGTGTATCAGTGGGGCAATGAGGACATGCCCAACGGCATCCCTGGAGGTCCTTCTGGAATTAACCCCTCTCCATCTGCACATACAGATGCAGGCAAGGAGATCAATATTCAGGATGGCCAGTAGTATGAGTGAGGCGGGGAGCTGCCTAAATCGAAGGAAGATTGATATACTTTCTAGGCGGTATCCCCAATTACTGATACCGAGGGACAACATGACAACGAGGTTTCACTTCGATAAGAAGTTTGAAACACGTTGGAGTAACAAGGCAAACTGGTAGAGCGTGGCTGCGACATACGGCTTAAACCAGCAACTGATTACTTGGTACACTGATGGATCCCTCAAAGCAGAGGGAGCGGGTGCCGGTGTCATGTCCAAGGAAAATGTGCTTTGAGCAAATGGGCAGGTACACTAGCATATTCCAGGCGGAAATTTACGCCATAGACAAATGTGCCTCCTTTAATCTGCAAAGGAACTACAGAGGGCAGAACATAGCTATTCTCACCGATAGCCAAGCAGCGATCAAGGCACTTAGGTCCAACCAGGTGAACTCTAAACTGGTATGGGAATGCCTTGAGAGACTGAATACACTCGGCTCGTCCAGCAAGGTCTGGATACTTTGGTTTCCATGCCATGCTGGGTTGGAAGGCAATGAGGCAGCGGATGAACTAGCCAAGAAGGGAGCAGGGATACCTTTACACGGACCAGAACCCTTCTGTGGAATCGGAAACGGTTTCATGGCTATGAATCTAAGAAACGAAGAGAAACGATTGAAGGAACTATATTGGGCGGGCCTACCAGGTGTGGAGCAGTCCAGGGTGCTCATTGGGGGATACGAACCCATGCGTACAAAGGATTGCTTAAACCTCACCAAAAAGAACCTCCGAATCATAGTTGGAATTCTCACTGGTCATTGTCGGCTCAACTATCACCTAGGGAAGCTAGGGATATCTACGGACACTGCCTGCAGGTTCTGTGAGGAGGAGCACGAAACTTCTATGCACGTCCTGGGACAGTGTCCGGCACTTGTGCAAAGTAGGTCGATACATCTGGGAGAACGCTTAATACCAGATGCAAAGCTGAAACTTCTGGAAGTGGGGAACATACTAAAGTTCCTAACGGTTACAGGCCTGCTTGAGATACTATGATCAATAGGTACACTATAACCAGTAAAAGGGGCACAATAGTTCTTCAAGGACGCGGTGCGACTTTCCCTTAACAGAATAATAATAATAACGGCATAACTCGATATAAAAATGTTTGAAAGAAAAACACTTGCTGTCGATATGGAGTTACACTTATCATTGAGAAAATGCCGGAGAAGCTACATCAATATTACAAGAATTTTGTTCACGCTAATAGTAACTTGTTCTCTAATTCGGGATGAATGTCGATTATAAACGACCCAGAAACCAACCAAAGCAGAGATGGTTTGATACACTAGGCGTTCTCAACTCCACCTGCTACACTGGTGAACCTGCTACCGAACAGGCCAAAGAAGAACGAGTGATTTCTCTAGCAAACTCTATTTCCACGTCATCTTTCTAGTTACACAAAATTTATTATTGTCGCCAATTATCCAAATATGAAACAGAGGAATGCGATCGTCCCCCACATATTTTATCCATGTCGATATGTAATTGAATCTGATAAGCATCTTCGCTGAAATATAACTTGTTTTCAATGTGAGGTGTACATATTAGAATAACGTTTTGTCCCCTTTAATATGTTGTGTTCTCTTTTAACCAAAAAAAAAACCGGAAGCGGTGGAAGATAAGATTGCAACTAAGGCGGTACTATACCCCTTTCCCCAATAGAGTTGGTTATAAAGCAGCGGTTTCAGTGTTCTACTGTTTTGACATTAGCTAATCGAATACAAATCAAAGCAATGTTTAATTTGATATTAATATGCAAATTCAATGTGTACAGTTACTTCAAGATAAAATGCAGTAAATTACCTGTCGAACTGATGAAAATGTCACCTGCCCTTGTCCGCGAATATCGCATGCTGAGTCCCAGTATTGCATTTTGCAGAGTTAGAGTAATAAGGCTTATGTATTTGAGATTGTGGCTGGAGTTTTCTATGGTAAATTGAAGACAAAGTAAATATTTCAAACACAGTAGTTTAAATTATAGGAGAATAATATGCTATACTTGGCGTCATTTTATTGTACTGTTAAGGATTCGGCCAACACTACCCGGTGCATTTTTAGTTGCAAAACTTAGTTGAATAGAAAACGATATCCG
This sequence comes from Hermetia illucens, assembly GCF_905115235.1. Classification (NCBI taxonomy): domain Eukaryota; kingdom Metazoa; phylum Arthropoda; class Insecta; order Diptera; family Stratiomyidae; genus Hermetia; species Hermetia illucens. The sequence continues at coordinate 116,437,810 of NC_051853.1, read as the reverse complement.
AAAGTTGTCACAGAACTAGTTCTGAATTGCTACGTTGACAGTTGTTTCCTAAGTAGAATTGCCACATGACGAATAATTCTCCATAATTTCGAATTAGTTTGAATTTCTAAAAGAAATCTCGTATTGCCTATTCACTGGCGTTTTGATTAATGCAAAATGCCTCTACATAAAAGGCACTCTAGACAAAGCAACCTGGTCGCCAACCACGTTGCAATTCATTTGTCACGAACGGTACGACCTAATTGGGGACTTGTTAAGTCCTAAGATCTTGAAAAATAGAAATGGTGTGTGAAGCGATTGTCGTCGGTGCTTTACCATCCCGAATATGCAAACAAAATTGGAAACCAGGACGCAGACAGTGCAATGTGGTTGCAAACAAATATCAGACTTTTTTGATATTTTTGCAATCGTTTTTGCAGCTGAAGTGAGAAACTGCAACGGAAGTTCACTACAACTTGCAGCTTGGTTGGGGCCCTAATTATCCATGTGTGTCTGGCAAAATATTCCTTTTTCGTGTATGTACCTTATGTACGAACCAAGAAAATTACACATAAAAGAAGCAATCGAGCTTCTAGGTGGAACGGGAAACCATTGCGAGAACACGGGGTGGGCAAAAGTACTATGTACGGTTGACGCTGGGCATGTTTGGATGGATCGGTGGTGCCTATATGGTTTTCTTGTGCATGTTTACCCATGAGACAAGTCATAAACAGCTGTGTCAAACTGATGTGATATTGTTACGATGAATTTAGAAATTGCTTTCTGTAGCATACACACGAATATTCCTCTATTATAACTATTCTTTTATTCGCCTTGACAAATTGTAATTCAACATCTTCAAATGTTTATTAGAAGAATACACTGGTGTGCGGGCATGTGCTGGCTCACCATCACAATGATTAGTAAAAAACGGCATTAATACCGTGAAAGATCGCAGTTGAACTTGGAAGTAGGAATACCTGGATGATTTCTTCAAGGGAGATATAAAATTAGAGCTTTCCACGAATTCATTTCTTTTGTTTTTCTATTCCTTCAAAGTGAAATTCGGAAAATTGTAAAAGTTGCAGCCCTAGGAACATTGCACTTCAACCATCGGATTGAGCCAGTCCCTTTTGAAATAACAATAAAACAAAACACTCTTGTTAAGTATTCTTTCCAATATTCAAATCCAAAAGAATTAAAGCTGCGTTTGGATATTTCGTCCATTTATATATTCGCTGTAGCCACGTTACAGGTAGGCGTTTCTGTCCCCCATAGTCAATCATTCTAAATGCGTTTATTTCAAAACAGATTTTTCGAAATCGGCGAATTTCATTCAGTGATTTACCTGTCAGCGCGACTGAAGTCAAGGAAGCAACCAAACAACTTAATTGGGGCCCTCCCCCAACAGGAATTGATGACAACACGATGGCTCAGTGAGTTCTTCGATTGGGTTATTGAGGATGGTAGGACACCATCTGCCTGGTAAGAAAGCACAGAAAGATGGTTCAACAGAATTTTCTAATTACTATCCGATTCGGTGGCTATCCCATACCGTGATGATTTTTGAACGCATTCTTGACAACCATAGTTAGTCCAGTCATTGAAGCTGAAAATCGGGTGTGACCTTCGAATTCTTTCAGTCAAGCGGGTAGCATAAGAAACAAAAGTTAAATGGCGCCGATGAGCCCCCTCCTCGGGGGTGTTGCACCACGCTCAGGGGTGGATTTTTTTTTTGTGGGAATAAACACAGAAATCGATTAAATTGTCAATTCTAACCAAAAAATTTTTAATGAAAATGTTCGTACTAGTAATATTTTTCGGGTTATTCATGTTCGAACATGTCGTTTTTCATCGAAAAAATGCATATTTTTCAACGGTTTTTTTCGCACATAATTCGAAATCTATGTATAAATAATATGTAGCAGAACCAAAGCATATTAAATAACAAAAAGAATGAATTTATTTTTCTCTTCAAACGTAAATTTCTAATGCCTAAAAAAAATAATACTTTCAACATCAAATAGCACAAAACCAGAAACTCTTGGTGGGAAATAATCTGAATTTCTTTTAAAGTGCTTGAGAAGACCTTTGAAAGGAGGTGTATTATACAATAATATAATAAAAACAAGATAATTAACTGAATTTTCGATATAAAAATCAATAAAAACAAAACGCGGTTTTCTCATATAAATTGAAAATAAGTCAAATCCCTTAAGAACTACTGTATTTAAGCCATTGAAATAAATTCTGCAAATTTGGCAGATGGAGTGGAGTGGAAACAAGTTGAGGTGACTCATTGGGCGCGACCTGGAAGTGTGTAACCGATATTGTGATAGAAAGTGCAAACTTTGTATTACAATATGCAGAACATACTTGTCGGGCAGTATTGTGTTGTAGAATGCTGAGAGTTTGCATAACAGCACTGACCTCTTAAACATGTTTTGAGGTAATCGTGGGTCGGCAAATGAGAATAAGAAAGTAGGTTAAGGTAGGTCTAGAATAAGCATAAGGAAATGTTAGAGTTAGTCGATTTTTAAAAGCGAACCCGCAAGGTAGGGAAAGTTTAAGTAATGTAAAGTAACGTAAACGTAAGTGTAAGTATTCGTTTTGAGAATGATGGGGTCCTAAGTCCGCATCAACTTAATGCTGGACCGGACCAAATGGGGAGCAACTTAATCCCTCTTTCCTGGTCCACGGACCCCTCGCTTAGGGCTTGCACCCAAACTTTTAAAAAAAGTCGGACGACGACGGCTTTACGGTTTCTTACTAGGGCAGAGGGAAATCGTCAGACGCTGCCTCACCTCTGCCCTGGGAGCAGCGTGACCATAGCGGCTCGCAGATGTTGAATGCTCCTTTATATAATTCGTAGAACACGAAATGCCTACGAATTATATTGAGCGCAAATCCGCCTTATTGCAAGCCCTAAGCGAGGGGTCCGTGGACCAGGAAAGAGGGAGTAAGTTGCTCCCCATTTGGTCTGGTCCAGCATTAAGTTGATACGGACTTAGGACCCCATCATTCCCAAAACGAATATTTCAGCTCTGGCCAAGCTCTGGTCAATAAGGCGGATTTGCGTTCAATATAATTCGTAGGCATGTCGTGTTCTACGAATTATATAAAAGAGCATTCAACATCTGCGAGCCGCTACGGTCACGCTGCTCCCAGGGCGGAGGTGAGGCAGCGTCTGACGATTTCCCTCTGCCCTGGTAAGAAACCGTTAAGCCGTCGTCGCTTGACATTTTTAGTAAGTGTAAGTGTAAACTAAGTGTAATGAATAATAAATTTAAGTGTAATAAATAGTAAAATTGCATTAGAAACGGAACTAAAGAGTTTGAGTGTTAAAAAGAAGTGGATAGTGAAAGTGGAGGTCACGACACAAGTAACCGCGGTCAAATATTTGGGAATCACACTAGATCAAAAGCTACTCTGGAAGGCACACGTTGAAAACACATGCCGCAAAACCACAATTGCACTGATGATTTTCAGGTCCATAGTAAGGAAAAACATTCGGATGCACCCCGAAAATGCTGCACTGGATATACACAGCAATAGTAAGGCGAATGATAACTTTTTCTTCCTTTTCTTTAGCGTTTGTACCGTTCAGAAGCAAGGTTGGCTCGTCGTGACCAGTTGCGCCATTTGGTTCTATCCAAGGCCTGATCTAGATGCAGTCGCAAGGCTTTCCAATTCCTATCCAGCGTATCAAGGCAACGTTTTCTGACCGGTTTTTGGTATTTTACCATCGACTTTGATTTTCAGACCAATCTTAGCGAATGAACTCTCATTACCGTAATTTTTCCATAATTGGTGTAACCCCATATCGAAGGTAGATACCTTAATTTCGGATGTTATCAAGTGTGTCACGCCACTAGTCCAACGGCAACATCTTCGTCCCCATTACCACAAGACGTCTTTTATTGTCTTTTATAGTCGCCCAACAATAGAATAGAGGGTAATAGTGCGGATGACATTGTGGTAAATTTTAGATCTTCTTCCAGGTTGCAGAAATACGTAAAAGAATTTGAAAACACCGTTCTCCATTGATTCTGGGCAGGTCACTGCCGTTAACAGTGATACACTTTGAACCAATGGGTAAGCACATCAGCATAGTTCAGGCGGAAATATACGCCATAGACAGATGTGCCTCCTTCAACCTCCTTTAAAAGAAACTATAGCCGACAGCCAAGCGGCTATTAAGGCACTTAAGCTATACCGGGTAAATTCCAAACAGGTATGGGAATGTCTTAACAGAGTGAACACACTCGGCTCGGTCAATAAAGTCTGGATACTCTGGGTTCCAGGCCGCATTGGGTTGGAAGGCAATAATGAAGCCCACAAGCTGGCTAGGAAAGGAAATGGGTTCATCGCTACAACATTGAAAAATGAAAAGGAATGGTTGGGAGAACTCCACTGGGCAAGCTTACCAGAAATGGTGGCGCTCATAGGGGGATACGAAGACGTCGGATAATCTGTAAGAAAAGTGGTGAAACCTCCACACATGTCCTGGGAAAGTGCAAAGTCGGTTCAGACAACTGGAAGAATAATAATAATACTTGAAAGTTGGAAACATAATGAAGTTTTTGTCGGTTTAAACGACATACTATAATTTACAGATACGCTATAACCAGTAAAGAGGCACAATAGTTCTTTTAGGACGCAGTGCGACATCCCTTGATCCCTTGATCCCTAGTACCAAAAGAACTCGTGTGCTGAGTTAAATTGTTTTACCGCAGTCCGGAATATGGCGGCAATTGTTTTTGACAAACAAAAAAAAAAAAAATTAAAAAACAAAATGACCGTTTAGTTAAATTGCGCGCATTTTTTTTTTTGTCCTTACATTTTCTAAATTTTTGGCCAAGTCATATGACTCAGAAGATATATAGAAGCCACATGCCATTAAAATAAAATGTAATAGTTTACTTGGTCCAGATCATAGGGTACGAAGCGGCAAAGTGTACGCGGATTTAAAATTTCAGCAACAATTATGTGCTAAAACTCTGCCATTTTGTTTTCATCCATATTACGAAAATGTTTTTCCATAAATCAATATATTGTTTTCAGTGGCGTGGCGTCATTGCGAGCAAGGGAAGCATTGCTTCCCTTACAAAATTAAAGAAAGTACAATGGCATAAATATAACAAATGTAGCTGCTGTAAAAATTATAGTACACCTCCAAATGTTGCTTCTTAACAGTAGTTTAGCAGAGGAAAAACAGACCAGCAACCGAAAATGTCTTCTCGCGATACGCTTTCCTTGAGAGGCATTTTAAAATCTGGCTGTATGGTGGTCCATTGAACAATTCCTTTCTTTGTCAAGCGTTCATCGTGGATTCATTAATTATATGAAGCCAATCGGATGAACTACATTCTTGTGGAGGTATTTTCAGATTTGCTTCTGGAAGAGCAGTATTGGTTGCTAATGAATCGTGTGGTGTATTGATCCGATCGAATAAACAACGAATGCTTCGATTTCCAATTTGATTTCGATCGAAATGAACAATGAATGAGTGCTAAACTTTCCAATTGGATTTCCGGTTGTATGTGATTTGCTTGAGTAGAGTAATACTGAATATTGAAGTTTTTTGTACGTTGTAAGTTGTAAGTTTGCAAACACATCCGAATTAAAGTTAAAAGTAGTGTTTCCGTTAAGAAGGATACCGGATAGTAATATGTTCTTTGGCGACATTAGTGTATGATGGTTCTGATATCACCTTAGGGGGACGTCTAATGATACTTTAAAACAAGCTAAGAGGCGACGTGAAACGGATAATTGGTCATCTGGGGATGTGCGGAGAAAATTATCTGTAAGCATGGAATCTGGATCGGAGGTATAGTAATCGCCGGGCTTTATTAGAGAGGGAGATCGAGGGATTAATGGACCTTCCGCAAATATCTCAACGGGAGGCCGGAACTTTAGGAAATATCTTGGATACTATGCGATCCGTGATACAAAATCTACGTAAAGCCGGGTTCAAGGTAGATGAAGGTGTTCAGTCCATTTCGTTTGTCCTAACAAGGAAAATGGATGTGCCCACGTGCATAGATTTCGATTTATCTTTGCAAAATTCGAAGTAACTGGCAATGATCAATGGTATTGACCAATTTTTGGAAAACCGATATGTGATATAATCATACGTAGTGGAATAAACCGGACTCACAATTACTATTGTTTGGGAAAAATATTTTATTTCCGCCTTGTAGCAGACGGTTAAAAAGTGTTTCAGGAGATGTGTCGAATGTCTCAAAATTTGGGGAGGGAGAAGATGACTGATCTTCCTGTGGGACGAAGTAGATCATCTGCGGTTTTTGAAAACGTAGGAACGAATCTAGGCGAGCTGCTTCAGATAAGAGCCTCTAATTTACGATCCGCAAAACTATGAAAGTGTGCATGGTGGTATTTGTTTGTATGGCTTCTAAGGGATTGAATTCAGAAATATGTGTGAACCTTACTACGAGTGCATTTTTGACCGCGGTTCAGAAGTTCATAAATCGAAGGGGTCAGCCAAAAACAATCCAAAGGTCTTGAGAGAAGCTTGGCACAAATTGATATCAAAATTGCAGGGGGATATGATCCAAAACTGGATTGTGTGATATCACAATAATCCAAGGACTACACGGCGGTCGGAGGTTTAAAACTATTCGTGAAGCGAATGCCCTCCATATCCAATCTTCATCATCATCAGCGACGCAACAACGGATATCCAGTCTAGGCCTGCTTTAATAAGCAACTCCAGACACCCCGGTTTTGCGCCGAGGTCCATCAATTCGATATCCCTAAAAGCTGTTTGGTGTCCTGACCTATGCCATCGTTTCATCCCAGGTAGGGTCTACCTCATCTTCTTTTTCTACCATAAATATTGCCCTTATAAACTTTCCGGGCTGGATCATCCTCAACCAACCGCTTGTGGTATCGCTCATAGATTTCGTCGTTATGTAGGCTATGGAATCGTCTATCCTTATGTAGGAGGCCAAAAATTGGTTGGTTGGTTTTTGGTGCTGACGTTGTCACCATATATTTCGTCTTGCCTTTATGATTGTGTAGCCTGAGATCTCGCGCCACCTGCTCGATCTGTATGAAAGTAGATTGTACATCTAAGGTTGTTCTTCCCATAATGTCAATATCGTCAGCGTAGGCCAGTAGTTGGGTAGACTTGAAGAGTATGCTGCCTCTTGCATTGACATCTGCATCGCGAATCATTTTCCCCAGGGCCAAGTTAAAGTGGACGCACGGTAGGGCATACCCTTGTTTTAGAGCGTTATTGATGTTGAATGGTCTCGAGCACATTCGTCAGGGTCAACCTTGTCAGTTTTATCAATTTCATTGGGATATCTAATTCTCCCATGGCGGTGTTCAGTTTTACCCTGGCTATTATCATAGGCGGCTTGAAAGTCGATGAATAGATGATGCAACTTTTGTCCATATTCCAATAGTTTTTCCATTGCTTGCCGCGGAGAGAAAATCTGATCTGTTGCTCATTTGCTTGGAGTGAAGCTCCTTTAGTATGGGCCCATGATGTTCTGGGGGTATGGAGCTACCCGACCTAGCAAGATAGCGGAGAATATCTTATAGATGGTACTCAGCAACGTGATACCTCTATAATTGCTGCACTGCGTGATATTTCCCTTTTTTGTAGCGGACAGATAATGCCTCGTTGGCAGTTGTCAGGCATTGATTCGTTGTCCCACACCTTGAGCATAAGTTGAGTATTTAACCAGTTCGGCTGTAATTCCACATGCTCCTGGATGAATTGCATGGACTGTTTCTTCCATGCTTGGTCGTGGCAGCATTTGTCCGTCATCTTCTGTTAGCTTTACTTCCAACTCGTCGATATTTTGGTTGTTGAGCAGTTAATCAAAATAAATCAGATTTCCCTCTTCCCTCGGCAGGATGAGCATCAAAGTATATAAGGCTTCATCGTGCTGACTTGTTGGTAAAACTTGCGCGCCTGATTCGGATGCTCCCTGTACTTTTCGAGTTCATTCTCAACATTATCCATTATGCAGCATTCTTCCGTTTGGTTGCTAGCTTACATTCATCGTCGGACCAGCCATTCCAACTTTTCTTGCGGCTGGGACCAAGTATGTTTGTGGTCGTTTCAATGATAACGCTCTTTAGATGGTTGTAAAGACCGTTTGTTGATGCTTCATCTCCAGGAGATCTGTTAGCTGCGGTTATTGCGGCATCTATTTCCCTTATAGGTGCTATGGAGGGCTTTGTTGTGAATGGCTTCAGTATTCATTCTCACCTGATTATCAGAGGGGATTGTAGGCGGTGTTGAAATTCGAGCCCGGAGCACTATGCCAACGAGATAGTGGTTCGAGTCTATATTGGCTGAGAGGTGGCGGCGTTCAATCAAGGCGTGGCTGAAAGTGATCCCTTCTGGAGAGGCCCACGTATGTTTGTGGATCGCTTTCCGCGCAAACCAGGTACTTCCGACAATCATTTCGTGCGATGCTACTAACTGAATAATCCGTTATCATTGGTGTCCTTATGTAAGCTATGGAAGCCGACGTATCGCCCAGGTTTTATGCTCCATCGTGGGCACCAATCCATGTTTCGCTCTGGGCTTTATACTACCCTTTGACCGCCGCAATATTGAATAGTGGACCATTATATCCGTTATCTGATAATAGAGTTGACTCCAGTCCATTTTATTGACCAAAGAAACTTACTGTCACCTCCATGGGATGATGGACTGCGCGGGAAACTCCTGGCGACCAAAGGATGGTTGCAAATTCCACTTCGTCTTGAATGCGGAGGTAAACGCGACGGAAGCGTTGGTCGCTGGCGCAGGTAGCAATTGTTGTATTTCTTTGGACAATGGATCCAACACTGGAGACTAGTATAATTAATTTGGGTTCAGTACAGGTATAAGGTTTTGACCTAAAATATACCATCGCAGTCTTGAAACTTACCTGGGGTCTGTAACTCATGTTACAACAGGTGGAAAGTTCAAAAGAATTTATGAATGACAGCGGAGGGGGAAATTCGAGATCACTGTGATGAACTCAATCGATAATGCTAGTCGGGAACTAAACGTGGTGTACAAAGTCAACGGCTCAAGAAGGCCTCCTAGCTTCGTCTTTCTTGTGACTAGTGTATTCATGATTTAGGTGTCAAGTAATTACCTAGTCTAGCGAGAGCAGGAACCATAGCCTATCTCGGATATTGAGATGTAGTTATACGTCAGAAAATGGAGGGTATGACGCACCAGCACGAGCAGTGGATTTGGAATACCATCAAGATGATGGAGGGACAAGAGAAGTTCCCGTTTAGGCATGAGATTTTGGAATTCTTCTTGGTGATGAAGGCCTCAGGACCAGGATTGGAAGAGTTCGAGCGAATATTTAAGGTACAGTGGTAGCTGGCTACAAAGTGAGCGAGTCACAGTAGACTACCTGATTCCTCTTGCATTTAAGGATAGATTCAGGCATATGGCAGTTATCGCAGCCCCTGATACCAAGAATTTTACTTGGGATCTGGGATTAGCGGTACCCTTTCTGGTTGTATTTGTGGGACCTGAGAATGACAAGTTCTTCTTGGTGGCGGATTTTTCCAGGCTTATATGAAGCAAAGTTAATTCGATCAGGTACAACGCGCATCAAAGAATTTGTACACGAAAAACATGCACGATTGGTGTGCGTTCAAACCTTTGCACAATGGTACGTATATAAGACATGCGAAACCAAAAGTCGGGGTAGTATTCAATGGAAAGACAAACATGATTCCGATCACGTGTAATGATGCAAATTTGAAAATAAGGTTTTCCATCAGGTTCATTGAGCTGGAGTATTGCACTCTGGATGCGGTTTCGTTTAAGGTTATGGAAATTCCTCAGAGCATCACCGCTAATTGCCCGCCGAGCGTTATACCAGATTCTGAAGCACAGGCTATAGCAGAACGTAAGCGGAAGCTAAAGAAGATTAAGAGGGGACTGAAGAAAGAAGCATTCTCGAGATTTAGATGCACCATTTTTGTACCCAAGCGGTTGGATTGTTAGGCATAACACTGGTAGAGGTGACAATATGGGTGAGTCGGAAGAAGAGAGGGAGGAGCAGATTTTAATCTACCTTCGTAGGCGTAGGCGTAGGCGTCCGCACAAAGTGGCGGTAATCAGTAAGTTCTTCCATTCAGGAAGCGGAGAAGCTAACATTTTTTGTAAGTCCTTGAATATAAATTACAGCTTGTAAATTTTTGAGCCAACTAATTTTAACGTCATTTTAATTCTGAAACCCAAAAAAAAGGGATGGACAGTGACTGATCGGTAGAAATAGTACTAACTTATATTAATGGCTGTCAGCATTAATAAAAAAACACCCGTGTCCCTCAACAAAACTTCCTATATATTCCTCATCCTAAAGCATCAACAAATGATCTTCACAACCACATGAAGAACATTATCATTGATACGGCCACAAACATACTTGGTCTAAGCGGCAAGAAAATTCGGAACCAAATAATGTGTAATGTTACCAGGCCAATGATAGTTCCCAAGGGTCGTATTTGTGCCCCCTCCGATCCTCGCCTCTTTTTCTTGCCTTCTCTCTATACGGGTCTACGGAAAGTCGGAGCAGATAAGGTGCCGAACTCCAGGCCAACCAATTTCGAGAGCAGTAATAAACTCCACAAGATTAAAACGCGTCCGCTCAGTTTTACTAACTCTCGAATTGTGTTTTTCTAAATTCATGTTTCCTAATTTATACAAAATTTAGATATGCTTAGTAGGCTTGTACTTTTAGGTACGTATAAATGTATAGTGTATGCGAGAAAATATTGTGCAATTGGAAATGACAATAAGTACGTAGTATGCAATGATAATGTGGGTAAGTATTTTACAAATGTTGCATTCTCAAAGAACGCGAGCACGCGCAGAGACATATCACGACCTTCGCCGAGCGGATAAGTGACTTCGCAGACGGAAAAAGGAAGACTAAGAGAACCAACAAATCTGTGAACTCGAAAAGTACAAGGAAAAGCCGCACCAGGCACGGAAGTTTTACCAGTAAGTCAGCAGGATGAAGCCTTATACGCTTCGATGCTCATCCTGCCGAGACAAAGAGGGAAATCTGATTTCAGATAGAATGGGCATATTGAAGCGATGGGTTGAGTATTTTGATGAACTTCTCAACACTCAAAATGTCGGCGAGTTGGCGATCCTCCCAACTGAAGACAACGGGCAAATATTGCCACCACCAAGCATAGAAGAAAGAGTCCGGCTTAAAAACCATAAGTCGCCAGGAGCCGATGGAATTACAGCCGAATAGATTAAATATTGAGGCGACCAATTTCCCCGGAAACTTGGGTTCTTAGCAAGAAAAACTGCGAACTCTTGGCCGCGTTCGAGAGAAGAATCCTCCGAAGAATTTTTGGCCCCCTACATGAGGATGGACGATTCCGTAGCCTACACAATGACGAAACCTATGAGCGATACCATGACCGTCCGGTTGTGGATAAAATCCGGCTCAATGGGTTACGGTGGGCGGGTCACTTAATCCGTATAGATGAGGATGATCCCACCCGGAAAGTCTATAAGGGCAATATATGGTAGAAAAAGAAGACGAGGCAGATCCTGCCTAAGATGGAGCGATGGTGTAGGCCAGGACGACAGACAGGTTTTAGGGATATCGAATTGGTGGACCTCGGCGCAAAACCGGGATGTCTCGAGTTCCTTATTAAGGCAGGCCTAGACCGGATACCGGTTGTTGCGCCGTTGATGATAATGAATTACACCAAGTGGTTCATCAATTAATGCTCAAGGTGTGAGACAACGAATCAATGCCTGACAACTGGCAAGTATGTGTGGCTCAACAGGGTTAGCAACATTCGAAATTTATTTGTTAATTCGACTGACAGATGCCACCACCGGTGTTCTCCGGGGCGTAGTAGGCCTGGCCAACCAATTTAGATTGTAAAAAAATAATTGAATATGATTATTAAGTTGCCAACCGCTGACCGAGTCGGTCGCCTTCATTTTACGTTTCATTTTACAGTTGACTTATAACCAACCTTATCACCTTAAGTTAATTCAGAAATAATTTTAATTATTGAAGTAAAATTTTTATTTCAAATATATATTATAAAATATAAGCTGAAGGTAAATGTCTATGCCTTGCTTGAGTGTGTTTTGATTTCAACGCGCGTATCTGCACAATTACTGGCACTAGTCGAGCCGGCTAAATATGTCCCATACATAAAAAGGGGAATATTACGCAGTGCAACAATTATAATCAGATCACGTAGCTGAGTACCATCTATAAGATATTCTCCGCTATCTTTCTAGGTCGGATGGCCCCATACGCCCACAACATCAATGCATCCAGGCAAATCAGCAATAGATCATGATGTTGAAATATGGACATCAGTTTTCATCGACTTTAAAGCCGCCTATGATAGCATAGCCGGGTTGAAACTGTACACGGCCATGAGCGAATTCGGTACCCCGACGAAATTAATAAGACTGACTAGGCTGACCATGATCAATGTGCAAGGCCAGATAAAAGCAGCAGTGTAACTCTCGAGACTATTCGACATCAACAAAGGCCTAAGACAAAGGATGCCCTATCATGCGTCGTCTTTAGCCTGGCTCTGCAGAAAGGGATTCGCGATGCAGACGTAAATGCGAGAGGCACCATGCTCTTCAAGTTCACCCAACTACTGGCCCACGCCGACGATATTTCCGTCATGGGAGGAGCAACCTGAGATGTACAATCTACCTTCATCCAGATCGAGCAGGCGGCGCAAGATCTCGGGCTGTATATTAAAGAAGACAATACGAAGCACATGGTAGCAACGTCAGCGCCAAAAACCAAAGAACGAACAACGTCTAATCGCACTGGTCAAACGAAAACAATGAAAACAGGAGACTACAACTTTGAGACCGTTGAAAATTTCTCCTATCTAAAGTCGAAAATCATAATCGGTGACGGTTATGATGATGAAATCCGCGCATGGTTGTTGGCTGCCAACAGAGCCTATTTCAGCTTACAAAAACTGTTTTGCTGGAAACGTCTCACCATAAGGTCTAAACTCTTACTGCATCTTGCCAGTCCTTATGTATTCCTCGGAGATTTGGGTTTTTAGCAAAAAAATTACGAAATCTTGGCCACGTTTGAGAGAAGATTTTTTGGGCCCTACATGAGGATGGACGATCCCGTCGCCTACATAACGACGAAGTCTATGGGCGATATCACCACCGGTTGTGGATAAAATCCGGCTCAACAGGTTGCATTGGACGGGTCACTTAATCCGTATTGATCGGGATGGTCCAACCCGAAAAATCTATAAGGGCAATATCTATGGTAGAAAAAGAAGACGAGGCAGACCCTGCCTAAGATGGAGCGATGGCTTAGGTCAGGACGCCAGACAGCTTTTAGGGATATTGAATTGGTGCCCTCGGCGCAAAACCGGGATGTCTGCAGTTCCTTATTAAAGCAGCCCTAGACCGGATACCAGTTGTTGCGCCGTTGATGATGATGGACACCGTCACACGGGACATCCAACGTCCAGCTGCCTATACACTGCTTTATTCAGATGATATTTTCCTAGCATCTAATAGCAAAAATGATCTTGAGCAACTTGTCCAAAAATAGAATGATCGACTCATACAACACGGTCTCTGATTTAATCTGAATAAAACTAAGTTTCTTACGACCGATCCTCATGAAGCAGAAGCAATCACTGTTAGCGGTAGTGATCTGTCCAGAACTGAGCGATTTAAATATCTCGGGTCAATGCCATCAGTCAATGGAAAACTGTGTTATGAAATTGCTTCACGCATTATTGCAACCTGGAGGAAGTGGCGTTCCACAACTGGTGTTCTTTGTATCAACGAACTTCTCAAATCTAAAATTTACCGCAATGTCGTGCGTACTGTCGCTCTCTATTGCTCTGAGTGTTGGCCAACTATAACAGACAATGAACGGCGTCTTGCGGAAATGGAGATGAAGATGTTTCGTTGGACTCGTAACGTGACACGTTTCGATCACATCCCAAGTCGATGGTAAATAACCAAAAGGCCGGCCGAATCAACGGTGGCCTCTTAGGCTGGATGGGCATTTGATAGAGGCAAATGGCGAAACTGATTACAACGAGCCGACTCCGCTTATGAACGAGACAAAGGCTGAAGAAAAAGAAAAAGACATCCATGGAGATGTTTCGCTGGCCGATGGTAGCAGCCTTCATTTTCCGTAGGACCATCTCGCACCTCTTGAATAGTCTTCCTTCTTCTGCTCTTGTCTTTCGAATGAATTCCACTCTCCCCACTGCGATGACTTGCATTCCCGGCTGGTTGGGAAGTTCGTTACCCTTTTTCCTGACAAGGGGGTGGCAGATCATTGCCACTGACAGTGATTGTGCCTGTTTCATGGGGACCGGTTATCAAAAATTCAGTTTTGTTTAGATTCAATTTGAGATCGTGTTGCATGAGGCGATCATTCCATTTTTGGACAAGTTGCTCAAGATGATTTTTGCTATTAGATGCTAGGAGAATATCATCTTCATTAAGAAGTGTGTAGGGCGCTGAACGTTGGATGTCCCGTGTGACGGTGTCCTTAACATGAACAAAGAGGAGTGGTGAGAGGGCAGTTCCTTAATAAACACCAACAAAGACACGAGGCAGTTTTGATACACCCGCCATACTTCGAACTTTAGTTTTCGGATCGTGATAGAGCAATTGAACCCAGCGCGCGAGTCCTTCTGGCACTAAGTGTTGTCGTAAAGTATACTAGATGAGTTCGTGTGGCACACGGTCAAACGCTTTCTCTAGATCCAGAAATGCAATGTAAAGAGGGCGATGCTTCTCATGGTGTTTCTCCATGAGCAACCGCGCAGCGTGTATTGCGTCAGTAGTTCCGTAGTTTTTGACAAATCCGGTTTGATTCACGGTTATTTCAACAATTTCGAGAATACGGTTGTCAAGAATGCATTCAAAAATCTTCATGGTATGGGAAAGTAACCAGATCGGACGATAATTTGAACATTCTGCTGGACTACCTTCCCTTTTCCATATTGGGACAGTGGTGCTTTCTTGCCAGTCAGATGGTGTTCTTCCTTCCTAAATAACTCGATTAAAGAATTCACTGAGGCACAGTGTTGGGTCCCAGCTTTTCGCTTTCCAGAGCTCAGATGCGATGTCGTCAGGTCTTGCGGCTTTCCCCGATTTCATTCGTTTTATTGCTTCCTCAACTTCAGTTGCGCTGCCATGAAAGCCCTGGGGGGGTTTAACGTGAGTACCTGCCGTGTAGGCATAATCCCACGGTCCTCTTCGGACACGGATTGATTTTGTGACCACAATCAGAGCTCCGCCATGCAAGCTCAGCGGTCCTGGTTTATAGTGAGTGCAGACTCAGCATTCATACCAGTGTATGCGAGGCCTATCTAACACCTCTGCCGCAACTAAGGAGTACGGCACTCGTGTTGAAACGCAATACCACACCGAGGCCCGAAGGTCTCTTCTCGCTTGAGCATAACCAACAACCCCCATGAAACTCCCACTCGGGGGCCTACCGCAAATAACCGGGCGGAGAACACATCCTCCAGGAATTTTGCTGGAGCATATGCTCTCCGAGGGCCATCCCGGTTCACATGGTACCAGATAACGTCCGGTGGGCCTTCGTGGCAAGAGCTACTTCAGATGAGTCCCTTGCAGAATCGGGTCTAATCACCCTCCTCGGGTACGTGGGGACGGCACTCCCCAATGAGTTAACTGGAATTAGCTCCAAGCGGAGAACCGTAATGAAAGCTTCCCACCAGTTAACCACCGCTCTGCATACAGTTGCGCTGACAAGTGGAACTGCTCCAGATGAAGGCAATGATTGTGGAAGAGGAGGATGAGGAAATTCTTCAGTTGAAATGTGCTCAAAATATTTCTCGCATCTATCCGTTGCGGCGCGACGGTTGGTAAGCAAAGTATCGCTCTTGTCATTAACGCAACAGAAATGTTCGATATCCTGTGTACGTTCGTTACGGCTTTTAGCAAATCGACACAGATCTCTCTCGCCATCCCGAGTGTCCAATTTACAGTATAGATTTTTGTAATGGAGCGGACCAACGGGTGCAAACGACTGCTTTCTTTGCTTCCCAGTTGGCATTCTTATAAATTTGCCAATTGGCAAGCGTTTGATCGTCGAGAAATTTGTGGTAGAGGTGTTTCTTTTCACTGACCTTCGTTTCAGCATCATCATTCCAAAGCCAAATATCTCGGTTCACGTACCGCTTACTTGGCTTCGTGATCCCGAGGGTTGCAGAGGCCACTTTGTGGATCGTGTCTTTCATTTGTTAAAATCGAAAATAGTTGTTTTTTTCTAATAAGTCCTTTACTCCTGAAAATTCCGTTTTGACTGTTAAACGCTCAGAAGCGAGAAGGAATGACATTGACCGTGCTCGTCATCGTGGGTTTCGCGAGGCTCACGAGTGTTGTATGGACGGAGCTGATGGGTCCGACTCGCAATGCGCCACGCAAAAAAAGTTTGAAAATTAAACTTTTACGATGCAAGACGAATGACTGCTCATACTTCAGATCATTTCCAATTTGACGCCATTTATATTTTCCGGCAATTACTTTTGAATGAATTCGTTTTGACAATTGCGAAAACACTATTTGAGTTGGAAGTAAGATAATTACTGATATCACTTGCATTAATTTCGTGAATTCTCTCACTTATAGAAATGGAATTTAAGCTGCTCTTAGCACTTGTATTGTTTTCATAACGTAACACAAAATATAGAAAGATGCATGCATTAATTGCTTAAATTTGAAGTGAGGTGATGTAACGTGACATACCGTGGCCTTTTGTAAAACAAAACCTCCGTGCCACTTGGGCTTCACGAGGCTTGCACGATTTTTATTCGTTATGCCAATTTCCGCTCGGAATTCACCTTGTTACTCCAAAACGTTGAGACGAAATGTCAAGTCAGCTATATGTATATTTTTTTGCACAAAAGCTTCTAAGATATATTGTTGCATTTTTACCACAATTCAATATAAAAACCAGATTTCGAAGTTAAAAAACAATCATAAATATATAAGCAAGCATCCCATATATTATTTGACATAGTGGGGATGGCACTCAGCCTCAGCTTTCGCTCCAGCTATTCACAGACGATTTCAGCTCCTGTGTTCTTGCGCCACGCCGCGTCTCAGTTCGACTAAATAATCCCTTCCGCAGTCTCCAAAATGGATTCTTTCAAATTAATTACATTTAAAAGTAACTGCCGAAAAACGAAAACCGCTGTCAAATTGCGAAAGACGTAATCTGCCATCAGAATCAACCTTGCCGCAGAGAAGCGAACTTCGCGACGTGAAATCTTCATTGTATATTGAAGCTGCGTACGAGTCGGAGCTTACCTCGTACGCATGCACGCGTGCCTCTATTATATTTTAGCTATAGAACGTCTGACAGTTGAGTTGGCAGGCGGCTGTACTCAGTTTCGCAAGTTTCGCAGCGCAAGGTGGTTGTAAATATCAGGGAACGGATATGGTGTGCAAAGTAGATTTCCAGGTAAATGAAGTGCTTTCAGCTTCAATTCTAGTAATTAATCAATTATTTATTGCAGAACCCAGAGGGGTTACCTCTTCATGAATTACACTTTCTTATAAAAGAGAACGGAGTACAACTAAAAGTGCCAGCTTTGGTAAGTGTTACCCACTGACGTTAAGGAGGCTCACGAGCTCCGCAGTTTTCCGTTTTAGGTTTTCGCTTAACCGCGATTGTTATGCGTTATGCCAGTTCGATCGCATTTTGCGTTGTTACTTCCAAGCAATAGACCAAATCTCAGATCAGCTGGGGAAAAAGAATTCTCCATAATATACAAGTACATAAAGTTTTTCCCAAGTTACCTATTCAAAATTTTGTTTTAACAGTTAAACGTTCACGGGCAAAGTGAACAATATACACTGCGGTCGTCGTCGTGGGCATTGCGTGGCTCGCGGGCGCCAAACAGCACGTAGCTTATGTATTCCGATTAGACTAGAACCCGAATCATCACCAACGGCGCAACAACCGGTATCCGGTCTAGGCCTGCCTTAATAAGGAACTCCAGACATCAAGGTTTTGTGCCGAGGTCCACCAATTCGATATCCCCAAAAGCTGTCTGGCGTCCTGGCCTACGCCATCGCTCCATCTTAGGCAGGGTCTGCCTCGTTTTCTTTTTCTACCACAAACATAGCCCTTGTAGACTTTCCGGGCTGGGTCATCCTCATCCATACGGATTAAGTGACCCGCCCACCATAAGCTATTGAGCCGGATTTTATCCACAACCGGACGGTCATGGTATCGCTCATAGATTTCGTCATTGTGTAGGCTACGGAACCGTCCATCCTCATGTAGGGGGTCAAAAATTCTTCGGAGGATTCTTCTCTCGAACGCGGCCAAGAGTTCACAATTTTTCTTGCTAAGAACCCAAGTTTCCGAGGAATATATGAGGACTGGCAAGATCATAGTCTTGTACAGTAAGAGCTTTGACCCTATGGTGAGACGTTTCGAGCGGAACAGTCTTTGTAAGCTGAAATAGGCTCTGTTGGCTGACAACAACTGTGCGCGGATTTCATCATCGTAGCTTTATCGGTTGTGATTTTCGACCCTAGATAGGAGAAATTGTCAACGGTCTCAAAGTTGTATTCTCCTATCCTTATTCTTCTTCGTGTTTGACCAGTGCGGTTTGATGTTATTGGTTGATTCGTCTTCGGTGCTGACGTTGCCACCATATATTTTGTCTTGCCTTCATTCATGTGCAGCCCAAGATCTCGCCCCAATGCTCGATCTGGATGAAGGCAGTTTGTACGTCTCGGGTGGTTCTTCCCATGATGTCGATATCGTCAGCATAGGACAGTAGTTGGGTGGACTTAAACCGGATCGTATCTCTTACATTTACCTCAGCATCACGGATCACTTTCTCGAGGGCCAGGTTAAAGAGGACGCGTGATAGGGCATCGCCTTGAGGTAGACCGTTGTTAATGTCGAATGCTCTTGAGAGTGATCCTGCTGCTTTTATCTGGCGTCGCACATTGGTCAGGGTCAGCCTAATCAGTCTTATTAATTTCGTCGGGATACCGAATTCTCTCATGGCCGTGTACAATTTTACCCTGGCTATGCTGTCATAGGCGGCTTTAAAGCCGAGGAATAGATGGTGCAACTGTTGTCCATATTCCAACAGTTTTTCCATCGCTTGCCGCAGAGAGAAAATCTTATCTGTTGCTGATTTGCCTGGAGTGAAGCCTCTTTGGTATGGACCAATGATGTTGTGGGCGTATGGGGCTATCCGGCCTAACAAGATAGCGGAGAATATCTTATAGATAGTACTCAGCAACGTGATACCTCGAATAAATGCAATTAATTATTGTTTAAAATTCTTTTGCATTTAACAGAGTTGTTCATTTAACCTGCAATATTGTGATTGCGTAATTATATGGTTTCTCCCCTAACATCTGGATTTGAAGTGAATCACTTTTTTATTAGAAACAAAATATAAAATTCAATTTTTATTTAGAAAATTATATTATTAATTTATCATTTATATTAACGAAAATTGGATTAGATTCAGTGATTTTCGTGTAAAATGCAGTTTAGTTCATTTCATTAAAATGGTTACCTCAACCTATCCAAGATGAATGTTTTCATACTCCGTATAAAGGAATTACTTCCGAAGATATTTTTATTTTTGCTATCGCTTTCAGTTATTTTAATGCCGCATTCCGTCATCTGTGCCACGTAAAGATGTTCAGTTCGGTATGGGGATGGGCTCGTCTCTCGTACCACGCGCTGGAAGCTAGTGCTTGTGCACGATAAGATTAGTTTTTAACGTGTAGGCGCTACTCGGCTTAGCGCCAATTTTTAGCAGTGAAGTTTTTCCATTAGTTTCTTGCAAAAATGAGCACTAGATGCAAAATTTCATTAATTAAAATCTTTTTAAGGGGATATGCAGCAATAAAAATTTTAAAAAAATTAAATTTAAATGACTCAGCTCCTTTCATATACAGTAAGTCAAACTGAAATCCATAAGTGTTCAGAAAGTGGATAAAGGAGTTGTTGCAACGAAAAAGGATCAAATAAAACTCTTGCTGAAGGCGAGTAACATAAGAAACTCCATTTTCGTACGGAAAATTAAAATCCTGACAGTGCTAAAAAATCAGAGTAATCGTTTTTTCTTCAGCCTTTGTCCCGGTCACAAGCGGGGTCGGCTCGTCGTGATCGGTTTCGCCATTTGGCTCTATCGTATGCCTGATCTGGGTGCAATCTCGAGGCTTTTAAATCTTCATCCAGCATATCAAGCCATCGTTGTTTAGGCCTGCCTTTTGGTCGTTCACCATCGACTTCGATGCTCAGACCAATCTTGGCAAGTGAATTCTCGTTTGCACGAATTGCGTGACCATACCATCGAAGACGCCTCTCTCGCAACTTTTCCACGATCGGTTCAACCCCATAACGATCGCGGATATCCTCATTTCGGATGTGATCTAAACGTGTGACGCCACTAGTCCAACGTAGCATCTTCGTCTCCATTACCGCAAGACGTCTTTCATTGTTTTTTTTTGGTCGGCCAACACTCAGAACCATAGAGAGCGACTGGACGGACGACATTGCGGTAAATTTTAGATTTGAGACGATCGTTGATACGTCGATCACAAAGGACACCAGTTGTGGACCGCCACTTCATCCAGGTTGCGTTAATGCGTGAAGCAATTTCATAACGCAGTTTTTCATTGGCTGATAGTGTTGACCAGAGCTATTTAAATCGCTTAGTTCTGGGCAGATCACTACCGCTTACAGTGATTGCACCTGTTTCATGGGGATCGGTCGTCAAATATTCAGTTTTGTTTAGATTCAATCTGAGACCGTATTGCGGCGATCATTCCATTTTTGGACAAGTTGCTCAAGATGATTTTTGCTATTAGATGCTAGGAAAACATCATCTGCATAAATCAGTTTGTAGGGCGCTGGGCGCTGGATATCCCGTGAGATGGTGTCCTTAACAAGCACAAAGAGGGGTGGTGAGAGGGCAGTTCCTTGATGCACACCCACACCAACAAGACACGAAGCGGTTTTGATACACCCGCCATATTTCGAACTTTAGTTTTCGGATCCTGTTAGATCAATTGAACCCAGCGAATGAGTTGTTCTGGCACTAAGTGTTGTCGTAAAGTATACTAGATGAGAGCGATGCTTCTCATTGTGTTTCTCCATGAGCAACCGCGCAGCGTGTATTGCGTCAGTAGTTCCGTAGTTTTTGACAAATCCGGTTTGATTCACGGTTATTTCAACGATTTCGAGAATACGGTTGTCAAGAATGCGTTCAAAAATCTTCATGGTATGGGAAAGTAACCAGATCGGACGATAATTTGAACATTCTGCTGGACTACCTTCCCTTTTCCATATTGGAACAGTGGTGCTTTCTTGCCAGTCAGATGGCGTTCTTCCTTCCTAAATAACTCGATTAAAGAATTCACTGAGGCACAGTGTTGGGTCCCAGCTTTTCGCTTTCCAGAGCTCAGATGCGATGTTGTCAGGTCTTGTGGCTTTCCCCGATTTCATTCGTTTTATTACCTCTTCAACTTCAGTTGCGCTGCCGTGAAAGTCCTGGGGGGGTTTAACGTGAGTACCTGCCGTGTAGGCATAATCCCACGGTCCTCTTCGGACACGGATTGATTTTGTGACCACAATCAGAGCTCCGCCATGCAAGCTCAGCGGTCCTGGTTTATAGTGAGTGCAGACTCAGCATTCATACCAGTGTATGCGAGGCCTATCTAACACCTCTGCCGCAACTAAGGAGTACGGCACTCGTGTTGAAATGCAATACCACACCGAGGCCCGAAGGTCTCTTCTCGCTTGAGCATAACCAGCAACCCCCATGAAACCCCCACTAGGGGGCCAACCGCAAATAACCGGGCCGAGAACATATCCGCCAGGAATTCTCTTGTAGCATATCCTCTCAGAGGGCCATCCCAGTTCCTATGGTACCAGATAACCTCCGGTGAGGCTTCGTGGCAGAGCCACTTCAGATGAGTCCCTTGCAGACTCGGGGTTGATCGCCCTCCTCGAGTAGGTGGGGAGTTGCGCTGACAGGTAGAACTGGTCCAAATGTCGGCAATGATTGTGGAAGTGGAGGCTGAGCAAATTCTTCAGTTGAAATCTGCTCGAAGTATTCTCGCCATCTATCCATTGCGGCTCGACGGTTGATAAGCAAAGTACCGTTCTTGTCATTAATGCAACAGAAGTGTTCGATATCCTGTGTATGTTCGTTACGGTTTTTAGCAAGTCGATGCAGATCTTTCTTGCCATCCAGTTTATCGTGAAGATTTTTGTAATCGTTCCCTCGGGCGATCGCTTTCTTTGCTTCCCAGTTGGCATTCTTATAAATTTGCCAATTAGTAGGCGTTGTGGTAGAGGCGTTTCTTTTCACGGACCTTCATTTCAACATCATCATCCCAAAGCCAAGTTTCTCGGTTGATGTACCGCTTACCCGACTTGGTGACCCCGAGGGTTGCAGAGACCGCTTTGTGGATCGTGCTTTCATTTGGTTCCATGATTCTTCCACATTCGTAATGGCCGGCAATCGTATGACTGAGATCGTTTCTTCTTTCTTCTCACCATTTAATGCGCGGCGGGCCAGTGCATTCCTCACGCTGTTTTAGCGGTGTCTTAATTCGCAAGACGGCAATCAATGGCCGATGTTGAGGTGCGATGTTTTACTGGAAGATGAGAGAATCGTTTAATGAACCATGTATTCATACGTACATGGTCATGTGTGTCCGCAAAATCGATTATATGCTCGCCAACCTCATTGCGCGCTCTGAACCCCTTTGGCATCTGTTACCGTCTGCCTTTTCACCCAGATGATCATTAAGGTCGCCGGCAATGAAGATATAGTCGTCAGCAGGCATGTGACAAGTCTTTTCATCGAGAAGTTGCCAGAAGGCATCTTTCTCGGCATCAGGTCGACCTGTCTGTGGTGCGTATGCGGTGAAGAAGTGAATAGTGCGATCAGCTGGTATAATGGCGAGCTTCATCAGCCGATCATCAAATCGTTCGACTTCTTTAATGGCATCACGGAAACCCTCTGAAATGGCAATGTCAACACCATATTGAATGTGTGGGTTACGAAAATAGAGAAGTTTGTAGCCATCTTTACCGCGTTCGCGTTCAATGTCGCAACTCTTGGCATCAATCCATCGGGTTTCTTGCATAGCGCAGGCTCTAGCATCTAGAATGCGTTCTTCACTGGGCAGTGGCATGGATTGGACCAGAAGTTGGATTTATTTGGCTGGCATCTTTCTTCATTCCCCGATAAGACCCTCTATCAAGTATCTTTTGTTTGAAATGGGACTTTCGCGAAGCCTACCATCGACATAATCCCGTTGGTTCTCAATAATATTGCAATTCGAGGATTGTGGAGAGGATTTGATTAGCTTTGGACAATTGAATACTATCACGTATGTGTTTTTCTCGCCTCTTCTTTCTGGTCACTGTTTTGGCATACCTCAAACGATAGAAAAATTTACAATTTCTCCGCGCTGACATGCAATTTGTTTTAAATATCCATAGACATATGCGCATTCCAGAAGCTTGTAGTTGCGCATGGAAAGTTCGGAGAACTTCTTAAGCAGTTTATTTGCAGATCTTCGGAAAGTTGTTTGTTTTCATCACTTTACACGGCTCCTAAACCTAACGTTGTGACGATTACACACGTCTCAGACGATTCCAGATTGATACCTCATTCCACTCGTCTTTGATTTTGTGCACTCTCTCGCAAACTGCCGTATCCTCTGACCGTTAGACTTACTCAAGGCATATCACCAAATGCTTGTAGCTCCCGCAGCCATCACTAGGTCAGGTTCTAGGACTTTCGGCGCAGACCTTTTAAAAATTCATTTATCTCCGTTATTGTTCTGTATATTTGGATAATGTTCTGGTCGTGTCTTCCGCTGAGTTCGAACATTTAGAACAGCTCGAGTCTTTTGCAATGTTCGGTCGAGTGCTCAACGTTGAGAAATGCAAATTTTTACAATCATAGGTGAAATTCCAACCCCACTTGGTCACCCCTGATGTGCGACCGATAAATTCACGCTGTGTCGTAATGCGATATCTCTGAAAGACATATCCACACAACCTTGTGCTGAGGCTCTCTGCCAAGAGTGGATTTTACGCCTTGATGTGCTGGCAGTTATAATCACCAACCAGAGAATGCAGTTTGAGTCCTCCTTTTTCTTGGACAATTTCCATGGCTTCAAACGCCATCGGACAACTGCCACAAATCAGAAAGTCAAGAGAGATAAGCGAGTTCGAGAAACTGTAATAAAAATTAACTGTTCATTTCAAAATAAAAATAAAAGTTTGTCGCTCTCTTTAATAATTGGTAATAAAATGTATTGTCTTGATAAAGCTTCCTGATCTATTGATCGCAAGTAAATCCCAAAGGCCTTTCAGATGCATGGGAAAAGGTGTGAAGATGGATGAGCTTGTCTTGGCTGCGATGTCCGTGCATTCGTTATGTATTATGAATAGCTTTCTAAACGAAAGCTATTGGTGGTAAAGATGCTGAGGCAGGGAGTCCTCGCAGTCCATATTAACAACATAACAACTACAGGACCCATGATCGACAATTGTTCGTCTTCCTCGTGTATCCTAGCAAGGCATATTCGTGCATGGATGCGGCATATTGGGCCTTGATTTGGGACGATTTGATCGTTTAAACGTCCTGTTTTATCCCATTCTGTATGTTAATTATCATTAACATTTCTTAATATCCACTTGTGAACGGGACAAAGGCTGAAGAAAAAGAAGAATATCCAATTATTTTTTTCTTTTTTATAATTATATCTTACAGTTGTTAAACGCATGCCATTTACCTTTAGTCTACTAAAATGTTACATTTGCGAAACGCATACAATTCTCCTGTAATCTATTAAAATCTCACGTTTGCAAATCGAATGGTATTTTAAGGTTTTGTGTGAAACAAAAGCAAGGGGTGTGTTAATTTTTTTTCACAGAATATAGTCGAGTGGGGTATCAAATTAAAGGGTTCGATTAGTACTTTTCGAAATTGATATTTTTGATAATGGGTCAAACATAGGGGAGTGAGGGCTCAAACTGGGTGCCTTAAAAAGTGTAACAAGTCTCGTTCTCAGAACCTACCTCAAAATACATGTCATTCCTATATCTGCACAAATAATAATAACAATCGTTGGCGCAACAATCCATATTGGATCAGGGCCTTGAAGTGTGTTAGAGCACTTTATTCAAGACCGAAACGATACACTACAGTGTACTGTAAGAGGCAATGTGGTCAGCATTGCGCTCGTCCTGGCCCTGATTTGACGCAGGTACTCATTCACAGTTAAGTTGACTGGTATCCGACGTCAGATCACGATATAAATCTCACTGCTACCAGTGAGATTTGAACCGGGATCTTCCATACGATAGCTTTGTGCTCTAACCACTCAGCTATCCGGACACACTGCACATATCTGCACAAAGAAAAATAATAATAGTATATTAACATATTTTTACTTTACTATGAAAACCCCCCTCAAGTTCATCCTAGAAGTTCGAAATTTGAAACCGTTATAGGTAATGTAATACACAATTTTGGAAAGTTTAAAAAAAATGTAACTATTATTAACGAAGTTATAGAAAGTTAAAATTGTGCATTTCACGTCAATTTACCGCACTCTAAGACGAGTATGACGTCACTATCATGTAAAGTTATCTCATTTGAATTTAAATTGTATAAATATATGTAAAATAAAGAGTTAAGCAATCTGCAATCTCCTGTTCCTTTTTTCGCACAGCAAAGCGTGATTATAGTACGGCGTACTGCAAAGTCAATGTCTCCCAAATTTCCAAGTTTCCAATTCATTCCGTTCTTCCAGAAGCAGTCAACATTTCATACTACCCTACATTTAAAGGGCGCTACTGGTTGTCGACATTTTCGAGCTTCCAAAACTTCAACATTTGAGCGTTCAATGGTTACTC
This sequence comes from Hermetia illucens, assembly GCF_905115235.1. Taxonomy (NCBI): domain Eukaryota; kingdom Metazoa; phylum Arthropoda; class Insecta; order Diptera; family Stratiomyidae; genus Hermetia; species Hermetia illucens. The sequence goes on along the minus strand of NC_051853.1, from coordinate 116,411,861 downwards.
CTCTGTATGGATGTCACATGCCGGCTCTTGATCAGAGTCCGCGTCTTCGGTGGCTACGACCTTGTCGGAGATGATCCAACCAATTAGTGCCTTTTAAAGTTCCGGTAGGTATACATGCATATCTAAATTGAATCCACTTATCTTATCGCCAAAGCATAAATACACACACACATTCGTAAATTGAATAACGCTGGTGCTAATGTACGTATATATCCAAATAAATTGGACACTACCCACACACTTTATTATTATAATATATACATATGACTGCTTCGAGTAATTGATACTGATATACATACAAAGAACTAAACAAGTCGGAATACCGGAAGCTGGCGCTTCGGGTATAAAGGTTTCTGTTCATCTAATGTGAGAAACTTTCTACGCCCATTTTTCCATTCGTATATGGCTAAAAACTCAAAATATTCCTCCATATTTTTTTCAAACTACAAGAAATACGTACATATTAGAGACGTAGATATTATGCTCACGCTAAACAAACATTCATCATCATCATCAACGGCGCAACAACCGGTATCCGGTCTAGGCCTGCCTTAATAAGGAACTCCAGACATCCCGGTTTTGCGCCGAGGTCCACCAATTCGATATCCCTAAAAGCTGTCTGGCGTCCTGGCCCACGCCATCGCTCCATCTTAGGCAGGGTCTGCCTCGTCTTCTTTTCCTACCATAGATATTGCCCTTATAGACTTTCCGGGTGGGATCATCTTCATCCATACGGATTAAGTGACCCGCCCACCGTAACCTATTGAGCCGGATTTTATCCACAACCGGACGGTCATGGTATCGCTCATAGATTTCGTCATTGTGTAGGCTACGGAATCGTCCATCCTCATGTAGGGGGCCAAAAATTCTTCGGAGGATTCTTCTCTCGAACGCGGCCAAGAGTTCGCAATTTTTCTTGCTAAGAACCCAAGTTTCCGAGGAATACATGAGGACTGGCAAGATCATAGTCTTGTACAGTAAGAGCTTTGACCCTATGGTGAGACGTTTCGAGCGGAACAGTCTTTGTAAGCTGAAGTAGGCTCTGTTGGCTGACAACAACCGTGCGCGGATTTCATCATCGTAGTTGTTATCGGTTGTGATTTTCGACCCTAGATAGGAGAAATTGTCAACGGTCTCAAAGTTGTATTCCCCTATCCTTATTCTTGTTCGTGCTTGTGTTTGACCAGTGCGGTTTGATGTTGTTGGTTGATTCGTCTTCGGTGCTGACGTTGCCACCATGTATTTTGTCTTGCCTTCATTGATGTGCAGCCCAAGATCTCGCGCCGCCTGCTCGATCTGGATGAAGGCAGTTTGAACGTCTCGGGTGGTTCTTCCCATGATGTCGATATCGTCAGCATAGGCCAGTAGTTGGGTGGACTTGAAGAGGATCGTACCTCTTGCATTCACCTCAGCATCACGGATCACCTTCTCGAGGGCCAGGTTAAAGAGGACGCATGATAGCGCATCCCCTTGTCGTAGACCGTTGTTGATGTCAAATGGTCTTGAGAGTGATCCTGCTGCTTTTATCTGGCCTCGCACATTGGTCAGGGTCAGCCTAGTCAGTCTTATTAATTTCGTCGGGATACCGAATTCCCTCATGGCCGTGTACAGTTTTACCCTGGCTATGCTATCATAGGCGGCTTTAAAGTCGATGAACAGATGGTGCAACTGTTGTCCATATTCCAACAGTTTTTCCATCGCCTGCCGCAGAGAGAAAATCTGATCTGTTGCTGATTTGCCTGGAGTGAAGCCTCTTTGGTATGGGCCAATGATGTTCTGGGCGTATGGGGCTATCCGGCCTAGCAAGATAGTGGAGAATATCTTATAGATGGTACTCAGCAACGTGATACCTCTATAATTGCTGCACTGTGTGATATCTCCCTTTTTATGTATGAGACAGATTATGCCTCGCTGCCAATCGTCAGGCATTGATTCGCTGTCCCATACCTTGAGCACAAGTTGATGAACCACTTGGTGTAACTGGTCGCCTCCATATTTAACCAATTCGGCTGTAATTCCATCGGCTCCTGGCGACTTATGATTTTTTAGCCGATGAATTGCACGGACTGTTTCTCCTAAACTTGGTGGTGGCAGTATTTGTCCATCGTCTTCAGTTGGCGGGACCTCCAACTCGCCGATGTTCTGGTTGTTCAGTAGCTCATCAAAGTACTCAACCCATCGCTCTAATGTGCCCATTCTGTCGGAAATCAGATTTCCCTCTTTGTCTCGGCAGGATGAGCATCGAGGTGTATAAGGCTTCATCCTGCTGACTTGTTGGTAAAACTTCCGCGCCTGGTGCGGTTGCTCCCTGTACTTTTCTAGTTCGCAGACTTGTTGATTCTCCCCTTCCTTTTTCCGTCTGTGAAGTCGCTTCTCCGCTCGACGGAGTTCGTGATAAGTCTCTGCGCGTGCCCGCGTTCTTTGAGAATGCAACATTACTCGGTATGCGGCATTCTTCCGTTCCGTTGCTAGCTTACATTCATCGTCAAACCAGCCGTTCCGACTCCTTTTGCGGCTGGGGCCAAGTATATTTGTGGCCGTATCCATGATAACGTTCTTCAGGTGGTTGTGAAGATCATTAGTTGATGCTTCATCTCCAGGTCCTCTATTGACTGCGGTTATTGCGGCATCCATTTCCCTCTTATAGGTGTCGCGGAGGGTTGTGTTGTGGATGGCTTCAGTGTTCACTCTCACCTGATTGTCAGAGGGGATTCTAGGTGGTATTGTTATTCGAGCTCGGAGCACCATGCCAACGAGATAGTGATCCGAGTCTATATTGGCCCCCCTATATGTTCTGACATTCATCAAGGCTGAGAGGTGGCGGCGTTCGATCAACACGTGGTCAATTTGGTTGAAAGTGGTCCCGTCTGGAGAGGCCCACGTATGTTTGTGGACCGCTTTCCGCGCAAACCAGGTACTTCCAACAACCATTTCGTGTGACCCTGCTAATTGAATAGTCCGCAGTCCGTTATCATTTGTTTTTTCGTGTAAGCTATGGGAGCCAACGTATCGCCTGAATACGGGCTCCTTCCCTACTTGGCTGTTAAAATCCCCAAGTATGATTTTGATATCATATCTGGGACAGGCTTCGAGGGTTCTTTCTACTGCCTCGTAGAAGGTATCCTTCTCCGACTCTGCAGTCTCCTCTGTAGGGGCGTGAACGTTTATGAGGCTTATATTTCTAAACTTGCCTCGCAAGCGCAGAGTGCATAGCCGTTCGCTTATACTTTCAAAGCCGATAACAGCAGGTTTCATTTTTTGGCTGACTAAGAAACCTACTCCGAGCACATGGTTTACTGGATGGCCGCTATAATATATGGTGTAGTGGCTCTTCTCCAGGAAACCGGTCCCTGTCCATCGCATCTCTTGCAACGCTGTTACATCAGCCCTATATTGGGACAGGGTATCGGCTAGCTCCTTATCAGCTTCATCTCTGTACAGGGAGCGCACGCAACAAACATTGCCTTACCGAATATTGTATTCTATATGCATGTATATAAATTGATCGTACACTTATCTTCGATTTACTTCGTGCATATAAGTATACATATTTATATATAACGTATATTGAACACAGCTTGTTCAATCTACAAATATACCTATCTTAATTAGGCACTACCCTAAAACTTCATTTACATATACACATAAATACATACCTTGCTTGCTGGAGTAAGTGATATTGATATATAAATGATTAAAAAACTAAAACGAAATGATTCCCTGCGACCCCCCATTCACCTAAGCTCATTTTGATGTGGTATTGACGAATTGATATGTTATGATCACGTCATACACAATCAATGAATGCTCGAAATTCACACAAAATGTAAAAGTTTCACCTTCTCTAACATTGTTAATAATAGTTGGTTGTCCTTCAAACTTCCCAACGTTATTTTTTTTTCTGTAGCTTCTCCCCCACCATACACACACACACACGTTATTTTTATTTGTACAGATATCGGAACGGGATGTATTTTAAGCCAGATACACCACTGTCATTCGAGTGTGACAGACAGACAGACACATCGACTCGATTATAATAAGGTTCTATTTCAAACAAATCCTTAAAAAAGGACAATTGTTTCCCGTTCCCTCTTTGAGTGCAATAAACTGGAATAGTTGCATCGCCTTCAAACAGGAATATGGAATATATATGTTATCCCTTATAGTGGTGCCAAATTGTACACTTCTATTGGGCTCCCCTTAAACTCAGTGGAGAATGGCACCACTTGCTATGTGAAGGGATTTAGAGACCACACGTTCTCACAAAATTTGGTAATAGTAGGTTCCGTCGTTTCCAAGTAAATCAGGTGCAACGCACAGACAGGCATTGAATCGATTTTAATAAGGCTAAGCTAGCTAAAGCCTGAAAATGAACGAGTTTCGTACTTTAGAATCGACATTTTAACTTTGAGTGCCCATGATTCAAAAATGAATTTATACATTTATACATTTATAGTTACGCGCCCCTTCAATTTCCCATGAAAAATGCTTATTTCTGAATTTTAGTTCTTGTTGCGCAACTGAAGTAGACATTCAACAATATCAAGTTAATGTTGCTGGCTGCGTGAGAGATATGAATGCTTACATTTCTCAAACGATGTCGGACACCGTGTCACGGCAATTTGTAACAATTTAGGAAAGAAGATGGAACATGAAATTTGAATTACTTATAAAATCCAAAATAAGGATGATATTGAAAACAAGTGGGGAAACCGAAAGCTGGACGCTTCAGGTATAAAAGGTTTTGTTGATAATGGATGTAAGAATATTTGGTTGCACAAGGGTTCCACCTATATATAGCTTGTGTGTATATACTGTTACGAATTTGCTTTTTCGTACTTCTGCTGCTGTCACCAATTTTTACATTCTTGGCTACTCGTATTTGTCACTAGTTGCGTTACTTGTTTTACGCAGGCTCGTATCACTGGATTGCGTAGCACTATACAAAAACCCGTTCTATAACTTTAATACAAGCTTTTATTAAACACTAAATTATACAAACGTACTGCACAATTAATTACAGAACACTTCCTTTAACTAGTAGAATTCGGGGCGTATTTATAACCGACGCGTTTAGATCTACTTCTTGACCGACTCTGTGGGCGAATTTCCGGCCCTTTTATACCCCGCGGAACCTTTCAGAAAGGCATGTAAACACTTTACTAGAAAACTACTTTGCGCCTTTGACAAGATCTTCTCGCCGACATTAGAGTCATTTGTTAATAATTATCGTAACTAAATATTTGCCCTACTGTTATACAATTTTGGTGTCTTGGCTAATTGTCATTACTATGATTAGCATTAACGTCACACATAATTTTCCAAGGTGGTTTTCGTCACAATACGTTGAATATACCCCATATTCAATTCGATGTGGTATTGACATTTTAACTCGTGAGGAATAGTAATTTGACGCGAAATGGGCAACCTGGTCCTATTATAACTTTGTTAATTTGTGGGATTTCTACCAAGCGTCCCAATACCCTGCTTTCAATTAAAGCAATCTTATTGTAAAATTTTCCGATTTAGGATGAACTTATGGGGGGTTTGCAGTCTTCCTTTTCTTCAGTCTTTGTCTCGCTCACAAGCGGGGTCGACTCGCTGTGATCGATTTCGCCATTTTATTTTATAAAATGCCTGATTTGGATTCAATCTCGAGGCTTTTAAATTCCCATCCAGCATATCAAGCTACCTTTGTTCCGGCCGGCCTTTTGGTCGTTTACCGTCGATGTTTAGACCAATCTTGGTAAGTGAATTCTCATTAGCGCGTGACCATACCATCGAAGACGCCTCTCTCGTAGTTTTTCCACGATGGGTGCAACCCCATTTCGGATGGGATCAAGACGTGTCACGCCACCAGTCCAACGCAACATCTTCGTCTCCATTTCCGCAAGACTCAGAACCATAGAGAGCGACAGGACAGACTACATTCCGATAAATTTTAGATTTGAGACGTTCGTTGATACTTCAATCACAAAGAACACAAGTCGACAAGTTATTCGAGATCATTTTTGCTATTACATGCTAGGAAGACATCATTTGCATAAAGCAAATGCCGATGGTGAGGTGCAATGGTTTCATAGGGAACGGGTTTGCAATCAGTAACAGTGGTAAAATGTTGGCGTCTTATCAGAATATAGTCGATTTACGTTTTACTGTTCTCACTATAAAATGTAGGAAGATGAGAGAGTCGTTTGATGAACCATGCATTCATAACTACAAGGTCATGGGTGTCCGCTAAACCGATTATGCACTCACCACCCTCATTACGCGCTCCGAACCCCTTTTCCCCCGTGGCACCTGTTACCGGCTGCCTTTTCACCCACATAACCATTAAGGTCGCCGGCAATGATGATATAGTCGTCAACAGGCACGTGACAAGTTTTTTCATCGAGAAGTTGCCAGAAGGCATCTTTCTCGGCATCAGGTCGACCTGGTCCGTGGTGCGTACACGGTGAAGAAGTGGACATTGCGATCAGCTGATATAATAGTGAGCTTCATCAGCTGATCATCAAATCGTTCCACTTGTTTAATGGCATCACGGAAACTCTATGAGATGGTCTCGTGGGACGGAATCCATAACAAGAGAAGGCGCTTCCTTGATGAACACCAACAGAGATACGAAGCGGTTTAGATACACCCACCATACTTCGAACTTTACTTTTCGGATCGTGGTAGAGCAATCGAACCCAGCGCACTAGTTCCTCTGGCACTAAGTGTTGTCGTAAAGCATACTAGATGAGTTCGTGTGGCACACGGTCAAACGCTTTCTCTAGATCCAGAAATGCAATGTAAAGAGGGTGATATTTCTCACGGTGTTTCTGCATGAGTAACCGTGCAGCGTGTATTGCGTCAGCAGTTCCGCAGTCCTTGGTAAATCCGGCTTGATTCACGGTTATTTTAACGATTTCGCGAATACGGTTATCAAGAATGCGTTCAGAAATCTTCATGGTATGGGAAAGTAACCGGATCGGACGGTAATTTAAACATTCTGCTGGACTACCTTTCTTGTTCCATATTGGAACTGTGGTACTTTTTTGCCAGTCAGACGGTATTCTAACTTCTTGAATAACCCGATTAAAGAATCGACTGAATACTATAGTGTTTCCAAAGATCAGATGCGATGTCATCAGGTTTTGTGGGTTTCCCCGATTTCATTCATTTTATTGCCTCCTCGATTTCATTTGCGCTGACAGGTGGAACTGGTTCAAATATCGGCAATGATGGTGGAAGTGCAGGATGAGTTGGTAAGCAAAGTACCGTTCTTGTCATTGACGCAACTTAATAATGTTAAATATATTGTGTGCGTTCGTTTCGGCTTTTGGCAAGTTCTTCTCCTCTCCCTCCATTCTTTAAAGGCATCACGGAAACTCTCTGAAATGGCAATGCCAACACTGTGTTGAATATGTGGGCTACCATAATAGAGAAATTTATAGCCATTTTTACCGCGTTCGCGATCAATGTTGTAGCTTTTGGCACATGACTATCGGGTTTCTTGCAGAGCGCAGATATCAATTCGCCTTTTCCGAAGGGCTCTTGCGGCTGCGTCGGTCTTTCCACTTAGGGTGCCAACATTTAGCGTGCAGACACGTATTTGTCTTGTTCGAACTAACTTACTTCCGTCCTGACGCCGTCCACGCGTGAAGAACCTTTGCCCATTTCTCGACAGGATCGGGCCCGTCCTACTGCATCAACTGAGGTGGACACCTTAGCATTTTTCCGAGGCCTGTTACTCGATCTGATCGTTTTATTTCTACAGACATTGGATGCATTTTCTTGGTCGGCCTGTCGCGGGACCTGTCACCAAAAGAGATTAGGTAGGATTTAGCAAAGTGGAATAACTCCAACTATACTTTATTTACCTCTTTCCCTGATCTCAGCATTTTATTTTTGTTTTACTGAGGATAGTACAAAGTACGTTGCCTCAAAACCCTCCTTTACTTGGGCTTGGGACCAGCATGCATGTTAATAGCTTGGGGGTTCACAGCAAATTTTCAAAATATTTTAATATACTATCATTAACCTTATTTGAGGAGATATAATAACAGGGAGTATGTTGAGGCCAAGATACCATATTCACGGGCCAGCAAGGTGTTTTTTGAGAATTTTTGGGTTGGCTATTTTTTGAGAACGGATCCTTCAAATAATTGATCCATTTCGGAACCCCGCGTTCCATTACTCGCCTTTGCAGCCTATGTCAAAACTAATAATGTACACCCCCCCATTAGATGCATCTCTCATGGTAATAATCACGGGCAAGCGTAATGTTGATCACATTGCATCCTAGTGTATCACCACCGTCTCGAATGAAGTGCTCTGACACGCTTAAGGGTCTAGATCCGATTAGATTGTTGCGCCAACCATTATTATTTTAGATTTAATAAACCAATGTCGTTTTGGCCTATTTTATTTGTTTAGATTTAGTTTAAATTTAAAGCCTTTTAATTCCTAACATTTATGTATGTACTACTAACTCCTAACATTTATGTATGTACATTTCTTGCGGGACAGTCCTCTAGTTTGGTTCTAATAAGAATTTAAAATAAACTTTCAGAATAATCGTTGGGTAAAGCCTAGATGTTATACCAAATTTCATGGAATTCCTTTGGAAAATGGAAAACTCTCTAATCAAGTGCTTATCGATGAATGGTTACATGAGGCGGAGTGGTTTTGTAAGGACCTGGAGCAACTTTTGGGTCTTGAGCATTTCCGGTAATGTCCAGTTCGAGTGTCTTTGCAAAGCGTAAAAAAGAATATATTTCGTCCGTTTTCCAGGTTTTGGTCTACACTCGTTTATGACCCAAAAAGTGTTGAGTTAATTATATCATTTTTACAAGAAGCAATACCACATTATATTCCAGTGAATTCGATATGCTGCGATGATAATGTAGTATCACTTTATACGAAAATTCTTGATAAAGTTTTAAAAATTCTCTGTCGCATGATCACTAACAAAGAGTCAGAAACAGAATGGATTAGAAAACAGGACCTCGGAAAAATGCTATATTCTAAATTTATAATATCAGTTCCCATGATGTTCGACATAATTGTGGCATATGGGCGATCAAATATAAACGTCCTAACGAAAATCATTCAGACAATTTTCAAAATCGAACCAAAATATAATGAAGATCTAAAGCTCGGCTTAAAATTTTTGAAAAACGCCTTCAAAACTATCCAAGGCAAAATTGAAAATGAAGGACGGGAAGAAGGGACTGATCTCCCTACCTTATTTGACGATTTAGCGCTTTACTCCCTCGATTGTGCCATCACAGTATGTTTGTTGTTGGAAACATATCCTGAGGCCCGACGATTTTGTAGCGATTTGAACATGGACCTGTGTATAGCTCATTTTTATGATACTGGAATTCCACTTCTGTATAAGAATATTTCATTAATTGACAACACATCAAAAAGTATAGGCATATTGAATTCCACTAGGATGGAACTATTAAAAGCATTTCGCCATATTGTTTACATGGATATCGACAATATTATTATGAAGCCGTAAGTATTTTAAGTGTATTTTTTTCTGTTTCCCAGTTTCATTAAATGATTTTTAGATCCGAGAGTCTAATACCAGCTGAGCATTTTATTGCAATACTTACGGAATGTTTGTCAGAAAGGACATTTGTTGTTGATTACCAAAAGTATTTTCCCATTGGAAGTGATATCGAAATACTGCAGCAGGCTTGCAAGGAGTTGTAATCTTTCTAAACTTATAAGTGAAATATGCTTCTTGGTTAGGGATCAGAAAGCTTGTTTTCTCTTTCGTTTTTATATTAAACCTTAACTATCATTCGTTCATTTTAAATAATTTGAGACAGTAATTTCCTTAAATTAGTTGCATAGAGATTTATTCAAGGTTGATTTTGTCCTCCGAGCTTACACATCTGAATCACAATCTTATTTTGTGGAATCACCGGAAAAATATTCACTCGTGGATGAATCAATAGAAGGTATTATGTGAATTCCCAAATTGCAAACATCTCTATTTTTTATTTTGCAGATTATAGTGGAGAACCATCTGAAATTATTCAAGTTGTGAACAATGAAGATTTCCCTCGTAAACGCAACATAACCGAGGAAGTTAACCAAGTTTTAGATTTGCTTCCCCACTTGGGTGATGGCTTTATTCATCGTGTCCTAGACAGATATAATAGTCCAGAATCAGCAGTAACGGCAATATTAGAAGGCAATCTTCCGCCCGACCTTGCAGATGCTGATCAAACGGAAGTTTATATTCCGCCTGACATTCGCGATCAGATTTACTTGGAAACTGGAAATCAAAGACTTAACATCTACGACGGCGACAAATACGATATCATGACGCAAGACAATCCCGAATGTATCATTAAAACTGGTAAAGGGTTTCCGGGACAGCCAAAAACCGCCAAACAATTATTAGACGATAAAAGTTACGTACGGGAAATGAAAAGTCGGTATCAAGAATATAGCCTTGTGGAAGAGGACAAAGAGTATGAAGATGAATACGACGATAGTTACGAGGCATTAGCGGATAGTGAGACAAAAAGCAAAAAGATGGCATCAGCGAATAATGTGATAGCGGATGAAGTGGACGATGACGAAAGTGAAGGAGAATTAGTAGAGAGTAAAACTGAAACTGATAAGCAAACACAACGCGATAAAAGCAGAGATTTTTGTGAAAACCCCGCTGACATTCGTGCCAGATACGAAGCTAGACGAAATATGTTTCTTCAAAAAAGGCCGGCAGCATCGGAAACAAAAAATGTGGCTGGAAGCACTAAAGGTCAAGGGCAAGATAAAAGTGTGTTAGCGAACAGGCGAAAAAAAGAAGCAAATAAATCTTCCCGCGCTAATCACAATCGAAAATCTGGGGCATCGTGGAAGCGGAGTCGAGGAATGATTCCGTCTTAGAGAATTAAACGAGGTTGAGAAAGAAGACAATTGTTTCTACCAGAAATTTCATTATACCATATTTATTAGATGAGGATGAATGTTATGAAGTGCAGAGAGAAATTTTCATGTAAAAACTTTATGTAAACGAAAAATGTTCAATTATTTTTGCGCCAATTCTCATTTTGGAAATCTGATTCCTTATTTTTATTATCAGGATACCGCTCAAGATTGATTACTAGTTACACCATATGCGACCAAATTTTCTCGTTGGTTATAACGGCAACCAATGATTCGGTTTTGTATGAAATTTGTTTAGTCTTATAGCACTCAAGTAAATATCAAACTCTGGAAAATGTGATAAATTCTACAATTTTGTGAGCACCCAGCTTCCCATATATGTATGCACCAGTAAGCGGGAAAGAGGAATTTGGTTTGGTCAGGATAAGAATGATAACTATATCTTGAAGTTTGAAAGTACAAGGGAGTAATACTTCGATTTTTTTTCTATGCACAACTAAATGCCAACACATTGGAAGTTCCTCACATAAGTAAAAGACAAAACCTGTACTCCTAATTAATTTCCGGTTTTTTCCATAGATGGCCTTCTATGTTTTGTGTCGCTGTTGGTCACACATCCCTGTCATTTTGTTTAGTTGTTGTCGAGTGTCTAAACTGCGTTGACGTTTCTCCAAAAAGTTCCTCCAGCAAGTTTTTATTGCGCGGCAAAAATGGCGTTCCTAACGAATTTCGAATATAAGCTTGCAGATAAATTGGGGGTTTAACAGCAAGCAATTTCGAAACGTCTGCGAGTCATGGGAAAAATTCAGAAGTGTGGGAAGTGGCTGCCGCATGAACTGACATCGACGGCAAGACCAAATCGTTATGGTCGGAAGGTCATACTGTGTGTGTGTGGTGGGACCAGACCGGTGTGATCTACTTTGAACTGCTGAAACCATCCGGCTTACCCACCAGACCTGGCCCCATCGGATTACCACCTCTGCCTCGTTGGACCACGCACTTTCTGAGAAGCGCTTCGACACCTACGAAAATTTGTCAATTCTACTAGCGTGGTATTCACAAATTACCAGAAAGATAGGAAAAGTGTGTAGAAAGGGATGGAAAACATTTCGAATAAAATAACTATTACGGTTCCCTTGGAATTATGTGTTTTATTCACAAAAAAAAACGGAAATTAATTAGGAGTACATCTGGTATATAAATAAGATCGAAATTATAAACGTTATAATATGCACACAATTAATATTTATCAATATCTTACGGCTCTTAGTTAAATCCAATGCAAGCTTAATTAGTAAGAAAAACAAAAAGAAAGGACTTAAGTTTTTCTTTAAATGCCGAATAAATTTCTTCTATACATATATCGGTATTTCGAGGCCCAGTTGTCTTTTCCACAGTGAGTTTTTATCTGAACTGCTTATGGAGCAGCTTGTCCTTTAAATACCCAAATCTAGATCTACCTACCTATTAACCCAAAAAGCGAAATCTGTAAAATACATATAAAATTAAACTATCTTACGACACCTTCCAAAAGGATATCATCTACAATTAGCCATTCTTTTGCAGCGGAAATTACTCTCCCCCATATATATATATATGTACATCCGTATGCGGTAATAGGCATTGTATGTTCGGATTTTTTGAGGGGATAGAGAAATGCATTTACGCACAAACTGCCGGACTCCTATCTCAGGCAAATTACCGGCTAAAACACCCCCTGGACCGTCCAGGACTCTAACTTGGAACCGTTTGGCACATCTATTGAGTATAGGAGCAGAACCTTGTGGACTCAGGGAGCCTCACTTACCCTGGCTTCTCTCATACCCATTCCTCTCTTTTTCGTCTTAAAAATGTCTTGAGTGTAAGGTGCCACTCGGCTCCGCGTGTCTTCGCTCTTCACCATAGCCTCAATTATGGTATCCGGGGACCCATCACACCCTCCCATCGAAAGATGATGGCAATGACGTTTCCACCTTCTGCAGAAGTAAAAGGTGTGGCATGCATTATCCATCACGTCCTTGCAATAAATACAGTCGGACGACCGTGATTTTCCGATTGTGTGCAGGTAACATTGAAACTACCCCTGGTCGCTGGCACCTGGATTAGATAATAGTCAAGTCACCGTGCTTTCGATTGAACTACGGCCGTGCGTCTTTTCTGACCTCTGACGTTGGACACCAGCCGGCGAGTCGCAAACCTTCTAACCCCTGTTTTGTCTGCGGCGTTGCGAATCTACTCGAAGGAGGTCATCTCTATGTCTATCATACCGAGGAATTTAACCGTCGGCTTCGACGAAACCATGGCTGCAACAACCTGAATAGAGAGGACTGTAGGTACCCTCTCCTTGGTTAACGGTTTCAGGTTTCTCCAAAGCTAGGGAGAATCTATATTCAGTCAGCCATCTGCTTCCTCGGAGCACCATTCCCAGTGTGCGCTGAGCTCACCAGTGCTGCAAATATCGTCTGCGTATCTGACCAGATGCGATCCATCATCATCATCTCGAGCCGTAGAGAGCTATCGTCTAAGGCATTCCAAAGGACCGGACCAAGGGTAGATTCCTGAGCCACCCCGATTTTACTTTCATTCTGCCTTGTGCTTCTCAGATCTCTTAGAGTAGGGCAGAGGCCTTTAAATAGTCCCTCAACATCAGTAATAGGGAGCCTGAATATGGAAACGATTTTCCAGTGCCTCAAGCATGTCGCATTACCTCGCAGATTTGAAGGCGTTTCTTACGTCGAGGGTCATACGGAACACCACTCACCAACAGTGGAGACTGTGCCTCAGCCAGTTTTACCGCTTGGACCACTACCTCAATGGCATCAATTGTGTATCGCTTCGCTCGAAAACCATATTATTTTGGTAAGCAGTGTATCGCAGCACATATTGCGCCAGTCGTTCGTGACTTGATAAGCTTCTCAAGCAGCTGTTTACAACATGCTGACGATACGCTGACGGCGCCTCTGAGTTGCCTTTGCCCTTGCTTACCAGCACAAGTCTCGCAATCTTCCAGTGGGAGGGGAAAATACCCGCTGACAAACATGCGTTGAATGTGCAGAGTCCGGCTTCTATTTACATACGAGTTTCATTACTTCGCTGAGAATACCGTCCGGACCTGGTGCTTTTTTGTCGGACGTTTATGACTTCAAAGGAAATATTTTCCATCGTTGCACCGCTCACACTAAGGACTCCGTAGTAAAAGTTACGTCAGGGATCATGTCCTTGTAATAAGGTCGTCGGAATGTCGGAGAACTACCGGTATTTAGGGAAATGAGTCCTGTCCTGATGGCCACCTCCAAAATCCTTCGAAGGCTCTGGCGTTAATGTCTTCTCAAACTAGAATTCTTCTTTCCGTGTTTCTAATCTCGTCCTCCAAGGCGGCGAACTTATTCCAAAAAGCTTGTATAGATTCGTTCGGTGTGAGGTACACGCTGAAAAAGGTCGCGGGTGACATCGGCGCGCATCTATAATGTTATCACGACCGTGACATCTCGTGCAAACGGCTTTCAGGTTAATGTTACAGCTGCCTACGTTCCGAAAATAACTTTGGCAGGGCTGCAAGTAGTTGAGATGTACTCCTGACTATCGCCTGATCCCGGCTCTCAACACAAACTCCGATAAGAACCTACGCGTGATCGTCCTGTTCGCACAAACATTCACGGCGCTAAAATGGGAGACCCCACTATAAATCCCTTTGCAAGAGCGCCAAGTTACGACGGTCACCTACTGAAAAATTAGAAAGGCCCACTGTCCCAAAGGTAAAGGCGCCGGCAAGTAAAAAAGGAGTGATCCCGTAGGGGCTAAGAGTCCTGGCGATCGAAATAGAGAGACGCCATCGAATTCGAGTCCGGAAAAAGTCCACAGGAAAAGATGGCAGACTCCGAGCTGTCCGGGGAAAACGGTGACAAACTCTCCAATCAGGCGGAAATGCAAGTCATCCTACCGGAGAAAATGGACTTGATCCGAAAGGCAAGAGTAGAGGAAGAAAAATTACTCAAGAAGCAGCGTCGAAAACAGGAAAAAAATCAGCAATAACATCCTAAGTTTAGCGACAGCAGTTGCTGCACTGTAGCGAAGTCAACTACGACATCAGCGTTAAAGAAAAAGAGTAGGTACAAACCACGGTCAGCGGCCATTCTCATTACGTTGAACGAAGGGAAATCTTTCGCGGAAGTTCTCCGAGAAGTCCGCAGCAACGCCAAACCAGAAGACGCTGGGCTAGGTGTTAAATCTATCCAGCGGACTCGTACCGGCGATATACATACTATACTTGTAGAGCTTGGCTCGAAGACCGAAAAGTACTGAGACAGTCCAGAGCATTCTAGGCCCAAAGTCAGTGGTTTACAGCTTAGAACCAATGTGCACCTTTGAAATAAAGGATCTGGATTGTCGTACTACTACGGAAGAGGTGGTGCGGGAAAATAAAGATCGGGTGGATTATTTGCAGAATAAGGCGAAGGGCGGTTCAACCCGCTACTTTAAGTGCAAAGCACACGGACATATAGCAGGGGCTTGCAAAGGACAGGACCGAAGCCTTAGTGTTACAAATGTGGCGAACCCGCACACAAAGCGAAGACTTGTGTGACGGCAAATTGCTGTGTCCTTTGCAAGAACCGCGGTCTGCAAAAATAAGATGTGGCTCATATTCCCCGTTCTGGGCGTTGTTAGGTCAACATGATTCATATCGTGCAAGCAAACATGCATAGGAGTGAAATTGCTGCTATCTGGGTGAGAGGCACACGGTTAACTTGCGAGTGCGGGCCCATAGTCGAGGGGACGGCTTCGTTTGGGTTCATTGTATGAAAGTGATGTGAGGAGTTACCTACACTCAATCGGGTAATTATAGTCGTCCGACTCTATTTATTGCAAGGACGTGGTGGATGATGTCCGCCACACATTTTTCTTCTGCAAAAGGTGGGAGCATTATCGCCATCACCTTTAGATGGAAGGGTGTCTTGGGCCCCCGGGAAACAATATTTTTTTTTTTTTGGGTAGGGTAGGTGAATGCATTTACGCACACAGTGTTGGACTCCCGATTCGGTGCGGTACGGCGGACTACCAACTAAACACCTCCCCATCGTCAGAGAGCTAGCCTGGAACCGTTTGCCACATTACTTCGGGCTAGTCCCCGAACTCTCCCGCCTTGCGGAGCCTTCAAATCAGGGAATTCCTTTCACCAACGGGAGGGGAGAGGATGAAGGTTCAAGGAACCCCCCGAAATCCGGCTCCTCCACCGGTCGAGTTCTATCTTCTTAGCAACGAGAAGGGCCCGAACGTAATGGGCAACACGGTTCCACCTGTCAGCAGTCCTCAGCACTTCTTCGACAATGTTGTCTGGAGAGAGATCCCCTGTGTTTAAATAGAGCTGCTGACGAACCCCATTCCACCTTCCACAAGAAAAAAAGGTGTGTTGGGCGTCGTCCACAACTCCATTGCAAAACACACAATCCGGAGAACGTGCCTTTCCAATTTTGTGCAGGTAACACTGAAAACTTCCATGCCCACTTAAAAATTGGGTAAGGAAATAGTCAGTCTCACCATGCTTCCGATTCAGCCACGCACCTAAGTTGCCGATGAGTCGCGCAGTCCATCTGCCTCCAGCTTCATTTTGCCAGAGAGCTGCCACTCGTCCAGAGTGTGTTGCCGTTCTTCGCGAGCACCCACCTCCCTTGGCTCATCTCCCTTGCACTTGTATATGGCCTGACGCTCCCTAGCAAGAAGGGTAACGGGGATAACTCCCGCGATCATCATCACGGCCGGTTCAGAGACAGTGCGGTACGCAGACGTCTTTGTACTTGCGCGAGGCGTTTACGATATACCCCCTCTTTAAGAGCGCCAGCCTATACCTCTGCGCCGTAGAGCAGGACAGACTGCGTTGAACTCATCAGGAGACGTCGCCTACTAGACGTAGGACCCCCAATGTTTGCCATTAGCCTACTTAACGCCGAAACTCCAGCCGCAGCCTTGTTCGCTGCTGCTTGGATTTGCTCAGAAAAGCTCATCTTTGAGTCAAGAGCCAACCCGAGGTACTTTACCGCTGATTTTGACTCGATGATCGACTCGCCGAACGATATGGGACGCAGGGTCGGAATTATCTTTTCAGTCAGCATGACTACATCGGTTTTTTCCAGTGCAAGGTTGAAACCATGAGTAGTTATCCATCCGTTTACCCGTCGCATCAATATGCCGATTCTGCTTTGTGCCTGTTCGACAGAGCGTCCAGCAACAAGCGCTGCGACATCGTCTGCGTAGCCGATCAGGCGCGACTCTTCTGGCATGTCGAGTTTAAGCAGACTATCATAGGCTACCTATCCATCCAGAGGTCCGGCCCTAGAATGGATCCCTGTGCTACCGCCGACGTGACCTCCATCCACCTTTGACCCTCTAGTGTTTCATAGACCAGGGAGCGGTTCCTCAGATAGTCCTTCAAAATCCGTAAGAGATAGTTCGGCACGTTGAAAGTATTGTCTAGTGTGCCTAGAATGTCTTTCCATCTTATAGAGAAAAGTGGACAGTTCTCTGCGCTCTCCGTGCCGACGTCACCATCCCATACGGGGTGTGAAGGGAAGAGTGCCCTCACAATGCGGTCCATCTGCTCGGCCTTAAGTGAACAGGGTTTCCGCAGAGCCCCGATTTTTCGGGTTACAAGTCTGTAACCGAGTTCCCACGGATCCCCATTCACCTCGTCGATCAGATCTTGCCAGCAGCGTGCTTTGCTCTTGTTTATTGCGCTGCGGAGTCTCCTTTTGGCTGATTTGTACTCCATCATTATGGTACATGACTCCCCCCGGTCGCCTAGACGTTGTGTTAAGCGGCGGAGCCTGTGACACTCCTTCCGGAGCTCTGCGATTTCCACTGTCCACCAATACATGGAAGGTTTGCCGCGCCTCGATGTATTCCGGGGCATGGAGGCTCGCAGACCGTCGTTATCAGGTTCATAACTGAATTTACGATAGTGTCAGCCGCGGCGCCACCGTCCCCAGGAGTACCCTTCAGCGGGGCCCCACCTGTTCCCAGAGTTTCGACAAACTTCCCGGTGTTTACTTTCGCGACGTTCCATACACAGAAAGATCGCTGGGGTGGCGCACACCGAGAATTTGTGTCCACCACTTCGAAAGCAATGTATTGGTGGTCACTTGCCGAGAAGTCTTTCAGAACTCGCCACCCGTCCATCAGGGACACCAGTGATTCCCACGCGAAGGTTACGTCTAGAATGCTTCCTTCACAGCCCGGGCGCCGGAACGTTGGGGTGGATCCGGTGTTTAGAACTACCAGTCCTGTTCTCGCCGCCATTTCCAGAATTCGTTTCCCTCTGGAATCTGTGTGAGGCATGCCCCATTCAAGTGCCCTAGCATTGAAGTCACCCCCGACCAAGATCCACCCATCCGTGCTTAAGATAGCGTCCTCCAAAGCATCAAGCCTCCGACGAAAGTCCGGCATCGTCTCATTCGGCATAAGATAGACACTAAAAAACGTTATCCCTGAACACCCAATGCAGACAAAGCCGTCCCCTCGGCCTTGGGCAAGAACCCCTAGGAGGGTGCCGTCTCAAACCCAAATGGCAGCGGTACCTAATATATCTGGGTGCCATGAAACTGGGCCCTTGTTTCGGTACTGCTCACTGATGAGAACTAAATCAGCATTTACTTCCGCAACGAACTGTGCTAGCAACTGGTGAGCGGTTGCACTCCGGTGCATGTTAATTTGCAAAATGCGGATCATGGCGTTCGCACACTAGGCCTCTCCAATTCCGCCCTGAAGATCGGACACCGCCCCGATCCCGCAGTGTGCGCAATGCTCTCATCAGTCGCGCCACGGTCCCTGCATAGGACGCAGCTTTACTTTTCATTGCTGGTGTTCGCTTTATGGCCTGCCTGACCGCATTTACGGCATGTTACCCTTCTGTTAGGTCCCCGACAGTTTGCAGATGTGTGCCCATAATCCAAACATCTGTAACATTTGGTTGGGGCGGCCCGAATTCGTATCCTACACACTACCCAACCAATTCTTATTTTCCCGCTGTTTAGAAGCTTCCTCGCGTATTGCTCGGCAACTTCGACCACAGCGAGTTTTTGGCATCGGGAGTTCGCGGAGGTGATACCAATCCGGACATTGGTTACCTCCGGGCATTCGCGTTTGATGGCCTCTTCTACCTCGTTCTCTTCCGTGAGACAGTCAAGATCTCGGATTTCCAAAGCACACGTGGGCTCCAGGCTGGAAACCAAAGGTTTCTCTCCCAGAAGCCTCTTGACTGCTTCACAGAACGTGACTTTATTCATAGTCTTCGGGCGTAGTTCGACTAAGGATCCACCACCCTTCGTTTTACGTATGGAAGACACTTCCGCTTCGTTGTCTTCGGGTTTGATTTTGTAACGAATTTCGCTGAGGACTTCCGCAAAAGTCTTGCCTTCCGTCGGCTTAATAAGCAAAGCTGGCGGTCTAGTCCTCCTTCGTCTCCCCACCTTTTCTTTTGGTACTCCGTCCTTCGTGTCCGCCTTAGTTTTAGGCAGAGGTTTTTCTGATGGCGCAACGTGTTGTTATCTTTTGATCCTCTTCGCCTTCTTCTTTTCAGCCCTGGAGAGTACCTGAGTGAAGTCTACTTCAGATGTCCCTTCCTCCTTTCGTTTTTTACCAAGTTCGCTCTGCAATGGGCTGTCAGTGATCCGTTTGGTACTCGTGGTGTTCTCGTCGGGAAGCGCGGTTGTTTCTGCTTCCTGCGGATTTTGTCTTACTTTCCATGTTCGCCTATAGTATGAAATCCTGTTCAGGAGCTCTTCCAGTTCCATTAGCCCGTTTTTCCACCCCCTTGCCGACGTTTTTCTGGGGGAATGTCGCAGATCGCATGTGCTTCACAACTGCCGTGCATTTCTTAATAAGTCTTTCCTCTTCAGCTTGCGCCAGAGTAATCGACAGTCCTCCCACTCGGCTTATATTCGGAACCATTTTATTAGTTTCGGCAGTTTCCACTGTGCCTTTTTCCCCAATTATAGCACTGTGCGGTATGGTCTGGGTTCCTATCTGTGTTGCAGGTGCCGCATCACTTTGCGAGTCTTTCTCTCCGTCTGCGCGTCCCGATGTCTCGCCGGGTATTTTAGCCCTTGTTGCGTCCTTCGCTGGGCGCTGGGGCGAACGGCGCATTTTCGTGCTGCGAATAAACGCAGCCAGCTCACTCTCCATTTCCACTATCTCCTCGCTTCGTTTGTTTTTATTCTCCATTTGAGTTGTTTACCAGCGCATCGTGTGCAAGGGAGCGGGCGGCAATAGTCAGGAGCGGGTATACCCTCGGGGACACAGCCCCTACCCCAGTTCCCGGAAGCCTGACCTACGCTTAGATGATCCCGGAATTCACGGACGGATCAGCGCTCACTCGGGGCAACGCGATCTACTAACACCGGTTCAATGCACACTACCCGACCAGGGTCCCGAAGGGGCTGGCTCCTGATACACGCCACAACTACCACCTTGGCAGAGCTACGCTCACATCAAATCGCCAACATTGCAAAGTTCCTGGACGCCACTCGCTCTGCGACTACAACTGTACTGCAGAATAGTTTCGGGCTTATTGCGATCAATGTCAACTCCATTGTGGGAATCCGTAGGGGATGGGAGCTCCTACACTTTACTTTCAGGCAACAAGCCTGACATAGAACTAACCTAATCTAATCCACCTCAATTCGAGGCACATCATAACATTCAAGGATTTTTAATTCATAAGAAATGATAGGGGACATAGTGATGGGAAGTTGGCGCCTGGATTTTTGACAGTCACCACTATCGTTTTTATTGGGCCTGAATTCGAAGCCTTTGGAAGAAGTTCCTGTCTTCTAGAACCTATGCTGACTTAGTTTTTTTTCAAAACTCTGCATTCCTCGGTCAAATCCTTAATACGTAAGTCCAGAAACGAATAACGAATATTTGACCAGTGTTGAAAACTCACTAAAACGCGGAAACCTCAAAACTTTCGCAACTCTCGCTGTCCTATCCAACTATCCCCTCCGTCCATTAAGTTCTCCGGCTCCTCAGCTAATTCCCACCAACTATCTTGTGATTTACTCTGCCGCTACTTTTCCTCACTTTATGTTACCCCTCCTGCCCCACATCACCTACCATTCCCCTTCTTACCCCTCTCCTTGTACCTCATTGACAAACTTGATGCCAATATCGATCTTGGCTACGATGGCCTTCCAAGCCTCTTTTTGCTCAAAACTGGTAAGCCCATCTCCCTTCCCCTATCTCTTATTTACAACAAAAGCCTCGAAGAGAATCATTTTCCCGGCTTGTGGTAAGAGATCGCACACTCGCCACGAATTACCGTCCCATTTCCCTCTTCTCCTCCTGTTCCAAAATCTTGGAGAAGTATGCCAGCGGCTGGGTGTCTGCACCCTTTGGCCGCCACATAGTGAAAGAGCAACACGGCTTTGTTAAGCGTAGGTCCACCGCCTCCAATCTGCTTGCTGTTGGTAAAGACCAACTTTATCGCCCAATGTCTAAATTCACGACAAGAAGTACATACCATTTAGATTGATTTCGCTAAAGCCTTTGACACTAAATCACAAGATATTTCCATCCAAACTTTCATCTCTAATCGTTCCCATACCACTTGTTTTATGGCTTGCCTCTTACCTTTCCAGCCAATCCCACCGCGTCTTTTTTGACGGCTGCACTACCCGCTCCTTCTCCCCCTCCTCAGGCGTCCTAGAGGCATCTATTCTGGTCCCTTTATTATTTTTGTTTTTTTTATCAGCGACCTTCCCCCTCCTTACTTGTCCCTGTTTGCTCTATGCCGACGGCTTTAAGCTGTATTCCGCTATATCGTCGCCTATGGACTGTATTTCCCTCCAATCTAAGCTAGACACTGTGGTTCGTTGGTGCTCGACTAATGGTTTAGCACTAAACGTCACTCGCTTAAATCCTCACCCACTTATTTCTCTTACTCTCTTAATGAACATTCCTTATTATACTTAAATTCCACTCAAGACCTGGGAGTCACTTTCGACAATAAGCTCCGCTTTGACGAAGTCACCAATCGAGCAGCAACATTTTCAGGCTTTTACAGTTCGCTCCTCATCTGATTTTGATTCCATCCAACCCTCCTTACCTCTCTTCAATTCCCTCGTGAGGAATACCCTCGAGCACTGCTGCGTGATTTAGTCACCTTCCCGTAACTGTGATTGTCTTGTCCTTGAAAATGTGCAATGCAAATTCGCCTGTTCCCTCTTCTTTAAGAAAAGTTTCTCTTGTGTGGACTACCTCTCCTGCCTCCGCTGCCTGAACCTCCTCTTCCTACAACAACGTAGATCTTATCTGGGTTTATGCACATTTTTTAAACTTTCCTCGGGTCTGATGGACTGCTCCGCCGCTAACAACATCACCTGGCGTCCTGCGTCTTATAACACACGTAACGCAGATATTTTTAACGTGCCCTTTGCAAAGCTCGAAGTCGATTGGCGCATTTTCTCATGGAACGTGCACTCCCTGTAGAGAGATGGAGCCTTGTTCAACTTTGTTTCAATATAGGGCTGATGTGACAGCATTGCAGGAAATGCATTGACCAGGGATCGGTTTCCTGGAGAAGAGTCGCTACACCATATATTATAGCGGCCATCCAGTAACCCATGTGCTCGGAGTATGTTTCTTAGCCAGTAAAAAAAAAATGAAACCTGTTGTTATCGGCGAATGGCTATGCACTCTGCGCTTCCGAGGCAAATTTGGAAATAAGCCTCATTAACGTTCGCGCCACTACAGAGGAGACTACAGAGTAGGAGAAGTATATCTACGAGCCACTAGAACGAACCCTCGAAGCCTATCCCAAGTATAATATCAATATACTTGAGGATTTTAACAGTCAAGTAGGTACGGAGCCCGTATTCAGGCGTTACGTCGGCTCCCATAGCTTCTATCAAAGTACAAATGATAACGCACTGCGGATTATTCAATTAGCAGTGTCACATGAAATGGTTGTTGGAAGTACCTGATTTGCGCGGAAAGCGGTCCACAAACAAACGTGGGCCTCTCCAGACGGGACCACTTTCAACCAAATTGACCACGTGTTGATCGAACGCCGCCACCGCACAGTCTTGATGAATGTCGGAACATATACGGGGGCCAATATAAACTCGGATCATTATCTCGTTGACATGGTGCTCCGAACTCGAATAACAACACCACCTACAATCCCCTCTGACAATCAGGGGAGAGTTAACACTGAAGCCATCCACGACACAGCCCTCCGCAACACCTGTATTTTCATGAACTTATCAACAACCAAAATATCGGCGAGTTGGAGGTCCCACCAACTGTGGACGAAGGACAAATGCTGCCACCACCAAGCATAGAAGAAACAGTCCGTGCAATTCCTCGGCTTAAAAACCATAAGTCGCCAGGAACCGATGGAATTTTAAGAGCTAAATACTTTATCTTTTTATGATATTAAATTATATTTAGCACTTAATTATATGCAACATGAAATTAAATTAATATTAATTGCCACAATAGACAAGCTCTTAAATTATTATACAACATAAAATTAAATAAATATTAATTGCCGCAATAGCCAATCTCGAGGACAGAAGACTCCCCATTCCTTTTTACGTCCTGCCGTCAAGTCATGGCGAGGTCTAAACTGAGTGGCGAGGTCTAAACTGAGTGGAGAGCGCTTGCATTCGAAATAAATTTCGAATGTCGCGAATCCTGCCGCGCCACATCACTCCGCCCCCAGATGAAACCGAGGGGTTTCAGTTTCTGAATCCGGAACTGTATTCATCAGTTCCTGAAGCGAACGCGCCGTTATTTTAGGGGTGCACACGGGCTTCAGCCTGGACAGGGGGACCGCCTTTTTGTATTCACCGATCTCGAGCTGGAAGAAATGTTCTCCCCGCTCGAAGACGCGGTGCGGGCCTTCATAAGGAGGCTGCAGCGGCTTCCGGACGGCATCCGTCCTGACCAGGACGTGCGTACACGTGTCCAGTTCCTTGGGCGCACAGACAGGTGCGGACGAGTGTTGGGTGCGAGGAGTGACCTTAATGCGTCGGAGATTGTCTCTTAGCAGACGCACCAACCCCGACTCCGTGAGACCCGATTTCTTGTCGAAGACCGGATCACTTGGGAGTCTCGTGTTCTCCCCGTATACCAGCTCCGCGGGGCAGGCAGCAAATTGTACGTAGGACGAGAGGCAAGACTTGGGTCCAGGACGGATCGTCGCATGCCATAATGGCGGCTTTCAGCGTCCGGTGCCAACGTTCTAGCATTTTATTGGATTGCTGGTGGTATGCAGTAGCCCGCTGGCGTTTAAATTCCAGGATTTTGCCTAACTCCGAGAAAAGGGTGGACTCAAATTGCATTCCCTGGCCAGTGATGACCACTGCAAGGACGTCAAAGCGAGGTATCCACTCTCGACAGAGGGCTTCGGCACAAGATTGCACCGTAATGTCTTTCAGAGGTATTGCCTCAGGCCATCGCGTTAACCTGTACCGTAACCTTGCGAGTCTCGCAAAGGTCCTACTATGTCGAGGTGTATGGTGTGGAAACGCTTGGTGCTGAGGGGGAATGAGCCCACTTTTTTCCTTACATGCCTGGAGACTTTACACTTCTGGCATGCGATGCACTCTCTGGCCCAGGAATTGACATCCTTATTCATAGAGGGCCAGAAGTATTTCTCGGTGACTAACCGATTTGTTGTCCTGATGCCTGGATGCGCCAAGTCGTGAACTGCGTGGAACACTTCCTTGCGAAAGGTGGCCGGAATGTATGGCCGAGGTCCCTTCTCCGAATCTTCGCAGCAGAGCGAGAAGTTCGAGACGAAGATGGGCAACTCCCGAAATTTGTATTTGGGGTTGGATTTGAGGCTCTGAAGTGCTGCGTCATCCTCCTGCGCCTTGGCAATAGCCGAGAAATCGAGTGAGGCGGGGATGTTAACCTCAGAGACACGAGACAAACCGTCAGCAACTATGTTGTCCTTGCCGGACACGTGCTGGATGTCTGTCGTAAACTGGCCTATAAAGCTCAGGTGTCGAAGCTGACGAGGGGACGCTTTGTCGGGCTTTTGTTTCAAAGCATACGTGAGAGGCTTATGGTCCGTGAACACTGTGAACGGCCTGTCTTCTAGGGAGAAACGGAAGTATTTGATGCTCAAGTACGCTGCGGGCAGTTCACGATCGTAGGTACTGTAGTTCCGTTGAGCGGGTTTCAACTGCCTAGAGAAGAGGCTCAACGGCTGCCAGACGCGATTCACCTTTTGGTTAAGAGCGGCACCTGCTGCGGTGTCAGAGGTATCAACAAAAACGGCTAGAGGTGCATCTTGCAGAGGAAATGCCAAGAGTCTAGCTTCAGTCAGTTGTTGTCGGAATTTATTGAAGGCGCGGACAGCCTCTTCAGACCACACGATCTCTCGTGTGTCCTTAGTTTTGTGGCCAAACAAGTACGCGTTCAAAACGAACTTATATTGGGCGGCCTTGGGCAGAAAACGATGATAGAAGTTTAGCATGCCCAAGAACCTCCGCAAATCCTTTACAGTTTTCGGACGCGGGAAGCGTGTAACGCTTGCACCTTGTCTGGGTCGGGCTGTACTCCTTCAGGTGAAATGGAGTGGCTGAGGAATCTCACCTGTGTTTGAAGGAACTTACATTTCTCAACGTTTAGGATTAATCTGGCCTCAAGGAGACGTTGAAAAATGCACTCGAGATGGGCTAAGTGCTCAGACTCTGAGGAAGAAGCGACCAAAACATCATCCAAATATACGAAACAGAAGTGGAGGTTTCGCAGGACCGAGTGGAAGAACCTTTGAAACGTTTGCGCCGCATTGCACAATCTGAAAGTCATCCGGGTGAACTCGAAGAGTCCAAAGGGTGTGTCTATTGCCGTCTTTGGAATGTCTTCTGGAGCTGGATTTGATGATAAGGCTTACTGAAGTCCAAGGTCGAAAAGATGCGGCAATTCGCAAGGTGATGCGCAAAGTCGTGGATGAGTGGAATTGGATATCGGTCAGGAACAGTCTGTGCATTTAGCCTTCTGTAATCCCCACATGGGCGCCATTCGCCGTTTGGCTTAGGGACCATATGCAGTGGGGAAGACCAACAGCTGTTTGAGGGCCTGCAGATACCCTGTTGAACGAGTTGTTCAAACTCTTTCCGTGCAATAGCCAGTTTCTGGGATGGTAGAGGACGCACCTTCGAGAAGATCGGGGAACCAGTAGTGTTAATATGGTGCTGCACATTATGCTTCACTGGTTTGGAGAGACTACACTCGGTAGTAATCTGGCTGAACTTTTGGAGAAGTGCCCGAACACGAGAGTCGGTAATGTCTTCTAAAAGAACGGAAAGATTATTGCCTGGGTGAGATACCATTTGTCCCGACGAATTAAGGTTGGTCGTGGAATCTATAAGAGACTTGTTTTGTAAGTCTACCAGCAATCCATAGTGACACAAGAAGTCTACGTCTAGTATGGGGAAGCTGACATCCGCCAGGATGAAACGCCACGAAAATGTCCTACCCAAGCCAAGAGGACCCCCCGCTTCCAAATGCACGAACCACAGTTCCGGATTCCGCCGCCAAAACGAAGGGATGCGCACGCCGAGCATTCGAAATTTATTTCGCCGCGAATCCTGCCGCGCCACAGAATTACAGCCGATTTGGTTAAATATGAAGCGGTTGACCAAGCTTTGTTAAGCTCACCATTGTAATTAAAACTCATCCCAATATAGTTTTTTGCGCGGTGGGATGCCCTTTTCGTAAACCCTTTTCTATAATGAGTCCATAAATGTCGGCTCCTAATAGTACGTCAATTTTTGCACTGATGTGATAGTTAGATTCAGCGAGCTCGTCTGCACTGTAGCGTAACTTAACTTAATTGATGGGCGTTGAAGGCAATCAGACGTCAATCGACCCAAAATCAATGCGTTGGTACTGATGGTTTTATTTGCAAATTTCTCCTATACTGTCAACAAGATTTGTCCATAACACTTCCTCGTTGATGATCCTATACCACTTATGACGACATTGGCGTGCTCCCGCTTTATTCCCAATAGTTTCACTGCTTTCTCAGCCACGAAGAAATTTTGGGATCCGTGGTGTGTTAGCGCCCGAAGCTGTACGAAATGTCCATGCACATTCTTTACGTTTATGATTGCTGTGGCCAGTAGAATGTTATGCGAGCTTACATCATTGATGTGATTACTCTGTATCTCGACTTGATTGGGTGTACTCATGTCTTTCGTATCCTGGTCCATGTTGGGATTTTCGTTTGGATACCGCAAGATACTTTCGATTCTGTAGAAGCTTCCATGATGTGCTCTATTTGGCTCCAGTCATGGCAAAGTTTTCGATTAAACCCCGTGCTTCTCCAGCCACCGAGGTAAGTAGGTACTGCAGTTTCTGGATATCCCGTAGCTGATAATTTTTATGAACAAGCACCTAGAATAGTTAATGAAAGGCCGCCTACTTTAGATAATTCCCTTCGAATTTTGGGATGTTAATTCGCTCTAGACATATGGGTGCTGAGGAGGCCGCAGTTCGTCATCTAATTTCTTGATAGCTTGCCTAAACCTAGTCTGCTTGTGCATTTTCAAAATTGTACACAGATTATGGCATAGATGTTTAACTTTTGCAGTGATTCTCCTGATGGCTCCGCCATCATGTATGACTAGCTACTCTAGTGCCGATGTAACTGTCCTGTCGAAAAGCTTCCCGACCCCACACGCGTGGCTGTTATATGGGTGTCCGGATATATTCGGTTCGGCGGACCAAAAAATGTTCGAAATATATTTTTTCGAAAAAATATCTGACCATAAGTCGGATATTTTAACGCTTAGGTTCGGTTGGATCAGATATCTTTAAGACGGGTGATTGATATGAATTGAACAGATAACTTGAAAAGATTGAAAGCAAGTAAAATTTATTTTCGCTAATCGGACTTAAATACTAAATGATAACATTCTTAATTGTTACGCTGTGCAAAATATTTGAACTTTGCGGCTTTCAATATATATCATAAATGTTGAAATATGCTTGACTATGTAATTCCCAATGCGTTCAAATTTGTCAACCAAATTGGTTGCACTTTTTATTCGGGTTCAAATTCCGTATAATTGTGAATGATACGTTTACCTTGCGAATAGGTAAAGTACACAAAGTAGATATGGGTAAATGGCACCTGATTTGCGAGCGTACTGAGATGGCCCAAAATTGGCGTATTGTCTTCTTGCTTTTCTTTAGCCTAGTTCACAAGCGTAGCAAGCCACTGTTGTTTCGGTCGGCCTTTTGGTCACTTGCCATCCACTTCGATGTTCAGACCGATTTTGGTGAGTTTCTCCGGTAGTGCCAATTACATGACCAGTTTTTCCACGATCGGTGCAAATCCATATCGATCGTGGATATCCTCATTTCGGATGTGATCAAAACATGTTACACCACTAGTCCAACGCAACATTTTTGTCTCCATTACCGTCATTATAGTCAAAACCGTAGAGGCCGGCAAGGCGGTAAATTTTAGATTGGGGACAGGCCGACTAAAAAATGCATTCAATGTCGTTAGAAACAAGATCGGATCGAGCAACCAGCCTCGGAAAAATGCTAGGGCGTCCACCTCAGTCGACGGGGCAGAACGGGCCGGATCCTGTTGAGAAGTGGGCCCGGGTTATTCGCGCATGGACGGCGTCAGGACGTAAGTAAATTAGTCTGAACAAAACAAATACGTGCCTGCACCCTAACTGGAAAGACCGAGGAACTCGCAAGAGCCCTTCGGAAAAGGCGAATTGATATCTGCGCTCTGCAAGAAACCTGATGGTCTGGTGCCAAACGCTGGGATGGCTATAAACTTCTCTATTTTGGTAGTCCACACTCTCAATATGGTGTTGGCATTGCCATCTCAGAGGGTTTCCGTGATGCTATTAAAGGAGTCGAGCGATTTGGACTCCCATGGCCTTGCACATATGATTATATAGTTCATCAAACGATCGTCTCATCTTCTTACAATTTACAGTGGGACCAGTAAAACGCAAATCGACTATATTCTCATAAGACGCCGACATTTTATCACCGTCACTGATTGCAAAGTCGTTCCCTATGAGACCATCGCACCTCAACATCGGCCGTTGATTGCGGTCTTACGAATTAAACCACCGATAAAACAGCGTAAGGAACGCACCGCGCATTAAATGGTGGCAATTTGGTGAGAAGAAAGAAGAAATGATTTCACTCATACGATTGCCGAGCATTACGAATGTGGAAGAATCATGGAACCAAATGAAAGCACCATCCACAAAGTGGCGTCTGCAACGCTCGGAGTCACCAAGCCAGCTAAGCGGTACATCAACCGAAATACTTTGCTTTGGAATGACGATGTTGAAATGAAGGTCCGTGAAAAGAAACGCCTCTATCACAAGTTTCTCGATGATAAAACGCTGACAAATTTATAAGAATGCCAACCAAGAAGCAAAGAAAACGATCACTGTCAGCTGAGCGGTCCATTACAAAAATCTTTACGATAAACTGGACATTGGGGATGGCGGGATCTACATCCGCTTGCCACAAAAGATATCGAACACTTCTGTTGCGTTAATGACAAGAAAGATACTTTGCTTACCAACCGTCGAGCCGCAACGGATAGATGGCGAGAATACTTCGAGCAGATTTCAACTGAAGAATTTGCTCATCCTCCTCTTCCACAATCATTGCCTTCATTTGGAGCAGTTCCACTTGTCAGCGCAACTGGTGCTCAGAGGTGGCGGTGAGGAAGACGGGGCGGCAACCCTGTCGGCCAAACCAAAACCAAGTGGCCGAGGAGAACCTCCATAGTGGTGGCACCGGGAGACTCACTTTGGTTTGCCCGCCGTGATGCAGTAGGTGAATGCTCCAAAGGCTTAAATATTGCGATCAGACCCGAGTCTGCACGGGGACTCATCTGAAGTGGGAAATTGGTCACGAAAGCTTACCAGGGGTATTATACTGGTACCATGGGAACCGGGATAGCTCCTGGACTCTCAAACTTCGGGTGAACTCCCGTTGTATGTGAGTTCAACTCGGTTATTTGCGGTAGGCCCCCTAGTGGGAGTTTCATGGGGGTTGTGGTTATGCTCAAGCGAGAAGAGACCTTCGGGCCTCAGCGTGGTGTTGCGTTTCAACAAGGGTAGATTTAGGTAATTCTTACATCCACCAGTATGAATGCCATACATTTGGTATAGACTGCTACCGTTGTTGCTTTTCTCAGCGGGGCTCTGATTGTGGTCACAAAATCAATCTGTGTCTTAAGAAAACCGTAGGATTAAGTCTCCACGACAGGTTCCTACGTTAAACACCCAAGGGCTTAACTGTTAGCGCAATTGAAGTCGAGGAGGCAATAAAACGAATGAAATGGGGAGAAAACCACAGGACCTGACGACATTGCATCTGAGCTCTGGAAAGCGAAGAGCTGAGAAGGAAAACTGTGGCCCAATGAATTATTTAATCGGGTTATTCAGGAAGATAGAGGACCATCTGACTGGCAAGAAAGTACCACTGTTCCAATATGGGAAAGGAAAGGTAGTCCAGCAGAATGTTCAAATTACCATCCAATCCGGTTACTTTCCCATACCAGGAAGTTTTTTGAACGCATTCTTGTCAACCGTATTCGCGAAATCGTTGAAAAAACCGTGAATCAAGCGCTGCTGCGCGGTTACTCATAGAGAAACACCGTGAGAAACATCGCCCTCTTTACATTGCATTTCTGGATCTAGATAAAGCATTTGATCGGGTGCCACACGAACACATTCGGTGTGCTTTACGACAACACTTACTGCCAGAAGAACTTGCACGATCAGAAAAGTAAAGTTCGAAGTGTAGCGGGTGTATCAAAACCACTTCGTGTCTCTGTTGTTGTTCATCAAGGAAGCGCTCTCTCACCACTTCTCTTTATTTTTGTTATCCACACCGTCAAACGAGACATCCAACGTCTAGCGCCATGTATACTGTTTAATGAAGATGATGTTTTCCTGGCATCTGATAGCAAAAATGATCGCCTGAATAAAACTGAATTTTTGACAATCGATCCTCATGAAACAGGCACAATCACTGTCAAAAGCAGTGACCTGTCCAGAACTGAACGATTTAAATACCAAATGTCAACACTATCAGCCAATGGAAAACTGCGTTATGAAATTCCTTCACGCATTAACGCAACCTGGATGAAATGGCGTTCCAAAACTGGTGTTCTTTGTGATCGACGTATCAACGAACGTCTCAAATCTAAAATTTATCGAAAAGTCGTCCGTCCTGTCGCTCTGTATGATTCTGAGTGTTGGGCAACTATGAAAGACAATGAACGGCGTCTTGCGGTAATGGAGACGAAGATGTTGCATTGGACGAGTGGCGCGAAACGTTTTGATCACATCCGAAGTGAGGATGTCCGCGATCGATGTGGGGTTGCACCGATCGCGGAATAATTGCGAGAGATTCGTCTTCGATGGTATGGTCACCTAATTCGCGTTAACGAGAATTCGCTTCTGAACATCGATGTCGATGGTAAACGACCAAAAGGCAGACCGAAACAAAGGTGGCTTTATACGCTGGATAGGAATTTAAAAGTCTCAAGATTACATCCAGATCAAGCATTTGATAGAACCAAATGGTTTGATCACGACGGCCCGACCTCGCTTGTGAACAGGACAACGGCTGAAGAAGAAGAAGACGTCCGTTGATCACAAAGAACACCAGTTGTGGAAGGCCGCTTCATCTAGGTTGCGCTAATGCGTAAAGCAATTTCATAACGCCCATTGACCAATAGCGCACTACGTACTACGTGTTGTCCCAGAGCATACCAGATTAGTCCATGGCAGGTAAACGGTCAAACACTTTCTCTAAACCCGGAAATACAATGTAAAGATGACGATGTTTCTTACGATGTTAGTAACAGCGCAACTTGTATTTCGTCAGTAGTCCCACAGTTCTTGACAAACCCCGCTCGAATCATAGTTATTTCAACGATTTCCCGAATACGGTTGTGAAGAGTGCGTTGAAAAATCTTCATGGTATGGGACAGCAGAATGTAATTTAAATATTCTGCTGGATTACCTTTCTTTTTTCATATTGGAACTGTGGAACTTTTCTGCCAGTCAGATGGTGTTCTTCCTTCCTGAATAACTCAATTGAGGATTTCGTTGAGCCACAGTGTAGGGTCCCAGCTCTTCGCTTTCCCTGACTTCATTTGGTTTGTTGCCTCCTCGACTTCAGTTGCGCTGACTGGTGGATCTGGTCCAAATGTCGACAATGATTGTGGCTTCTCATTCAGAATCAAACAAGTTGCTCGCACTTCGAAAGAAGGAGTGTATTCAGAGAAAGCTCCAGGATATAACCTGATCACGGGAAGAATATTGAAGGAATTTCCAGGGATTGCGATCGCTTGCATGACTGACATATTTAACGCAATTTTACGTCTCGGCTCAGAAAGTTTGAGAACTTACAGTGATACCTGAATGTGGGAAGGACCAAACATAAGTTGCACCACACCACCTGGTGGGAAACAAGATAATTTCTCAATACCAATTTGGCTTTCGATAGAAGTATGGTATTATGGAACAAGTTCACAGGATCGTCTCTCAGATAAGGAGTTCACTGGAGGATATAAATCATTGCTCAGCCGTCTCTGTAGATATGTTGCAAGCTTTCGGCAAAATGTGGCGCGAAGGTTTGATTTTTGAAATAAGGAAATTTCGTCCAGTACAGTTTCATGGAATTTCGAAATTTTTCCTCTTGGAGCGCAAATTCAGGGTGAAATATATACAACATCCAGGCAGTGTCCTTGGGCTGACACTCTATCTCATCTAATCCGCTCATCTACAAGCTAACTCTAACCTACTCTAAATCCACCTAACAGGAATTGAAAAGTGACTTACAAAATGGAAAATCCATGTGAGCGAAACCAAGTGCTATCATTCCACTTTGACTCTAAACCGACAACACTAAGCTAAGGTCTCAATCAATGGTGTAATGATCGCTCAGCA
Source organism: Hermetia illucens (assembly GCF_905115235.1). NCBI lineage: Eukaryota > Metazoa > Arthropoda > Insecta > Diptera > Stratiomyidae > Hermetia > Hermetia illucens. The sequence goes on along the minus strand of NC_051853.1, from coordinate 116,378,994 downwards.
GAATGACGTAAAGTAAATCGGTTTACATTTGCTGTGGGGTTCAGCGCGCACATCTAATATTGAGTACAAAGAGCCCAATCCAGGATACTACGAATGATAAGTGGTGCACCTTGGTAGATGAAAAATGAAAGCATCCACAGAGACCTTAAAATTACGACAGAAAAATGGGACGATTTCATTGCAAGTGGCGAAGTATTAAGGAAGGTTAGCTTTTCATTCTAACCCCTTAGCCAGGAAACTAATACAAAATGTTCTTTGGTGCATTCTGGGATTATTTTGGCCATTATCTTTGCCGCAACAAGAAGCACGTTGATTCCCTTCCAACAGCTCGAAACGAGTGTCTTTCTTTGGAATCTAATGATCATCGGTTTCGATTGACGAATTGTCCCTGAGAAAAGTCTCGGATTCCCAGTATTTCCGTACGAGTGGGAGTATCAGATCTGCAGAAACTGCAGGTGAAGAGCCGAGATGATTTCTGTGTAGCTTAGAGGAACTGCATGTATACGGTGATTAGGTATTTCATCCACAAGAGGAGATACTTCATCGGGTATGATACGGTTAAGAATCATGGTGAAGTGTCACTTTCACCTCTTCACTTGCTCGTCATCGTGGATAAGGAATCGACCGTTAACATCCTTCACAAGACTATAGAAAGGTTTGCAACCACATGCAATTTCTTTCGTGATTGGAAATGCATTTGTGAAATCATTGCAAGTTGCGGTACCTTCCCAATAACAAATTTACTTTTTGCCAGTTAAGAATTTGTTAAAGTTCTCGGGATTTCGCTCAGCATTGAAGCTTGAGCGCATCATACTCGCAATCATTCGCAGTGGTAAATATAACTTTAAATCGGTCTCTAGGATTCCTCAGCCAGCCAGATCTTATAATGATCCTGAGCATTTTCCATGACATACCAATGTTGGTCGATATTCTCAGGAGGAGTTACTCAGTGCATTTGCAAGATCCCACTCTTGAGCGTGCTCTCCCCATTACTGCTGGCTCTGAGTCGGTACGATAGGCGGGCACAATTCGTAGCGCCCTCGAATCAATCGCAACAACTGTGGATCGCAACGCTCTAAAACCATATTGTGTTGGTGAGCAGTCTCCCGCAGCACGTATTGCGTCAGTCAGTCTTGGTTTGATGAGCTTCTCAAGAAACTTCCCCATTGTTTCCAACATACTTAGCGCTGACGGTTGACGTCACCGTTTCCAACATACTGACGGTACCTCGGGATCGCCTTTGTCGTTGCTTGTCAGTGCAAATCTGGCAACCTTCCAGCGCGAACGAAAAACACTCGCTGTCAAATATGTCTGCACACCTATCACACGAGATTTACTCAGAAACAGCTTTAGCTATCTTCACAAAATTTGGTGAGCATATGTGCAATGAGTTGCATCATTTTGTATGAGACTTAAGGGGACACCCTATATATATGAAAGGGGAAACAGATTTTTTTTTCACAGAATACGGTCGGAATCCTTCACATTAAATGAAAGGGCTCTCCTCTGGGAAGGTGCGTGGCTTTTCAGGGACAAAGCCTCTCGTCTACCAAGACCGTTAGTGAGTGGTGATAGCCACACCCTGTACGAGGTCACCCTACTATTAACAAAACGCTACGGATCGAGACTGGGGAGTCGAAAAACACCTTCCCCAATCCAGGGTGTTATGCGAATCGTGCCCATTGGATAGTTTGCTGTCGGGAGTAACTGACTGTATTCGAACGGAGCCTCATTGATATCTGGTCGCCTCAGTGAGTAAGTTAGACCTTACCGGGCTACGGGGTCTATGGCATGTCGAACCTCTTAACCCCCATACCCTCAATCAAATGAGTACAAAAAAAGAAAAGAAAATGAAAACCAAACAAGCGGTACGAGGGGATTAACCAGTTTTTGTGCGGTATGGGGCCCCGTACCGCACAAAAACTGGTTAATCAGGCGGAGGCACATCTCCGAATTACTGGGAGCCAGGTGATTACACACAAGAAGGGAGAAGTTGGGACGTCAAGCAGTGGATCTAAGGTTAACATTGGTATACTGCGTGGACAACAGCCAACGAACACCACTGCTCAAAGAGCAGGGACCAGCAAAGCGCGTCTGAGATGAATATAACAGACGTCATGAAGGAGACAGGTCTCAGTGGCGCCGATGTTAAATGGTACCTGCGCTATCTGAAGGAAGGCCTGAAACCAGAAGAGGCCCTTAAGAAAGCTCAGGACAGACCTAAGCCATCTCTACCGGAGCCAAGAAAGCGGGGAGCAGCAGAGATCAGCCCGCATGAAGGGAATGCTCCAAAAAAATCCAAACCTGAACCCAAGGCGAAAGAAAACCCAGGCAGGTCAGGAGTGAAGGCAGGACCCAGGAAGCCCGCTATTAGCTATGCTAGTCCGGTCAAGGGCATTCGACTGGCCATACTGCCAAAAATGTTCCCCGAGCAAATACTCACTCGTGAGGAGCAGGAAATCATTGAGGACCTTCTCGTCAGGCAGATGATCAAGGGTTGGATTCCGAAACTGGTGTTCACCGGGATACGCTTCGGACCAGGGCTTATACTGGTGGACTGCGCGACGGAACGCAGAATGGGTTAGAAACTGTCAACATGTGCTGGGGATGAAATACCAGGAGCCCATATGGTAACCGTTTTTCTGCCAAAGGCCGCGACAATAGAAATGGAAGACCTTATGAGCCTCCTAATCGCTCAGAATGAAGACCTCCATACCCGACTATGGAGATTCTTCAGAAGCAAGGTGGAGGGCAAGGGTAAACTCCTTACTATCGGGGTAGATGACCGATCCCTGGAGGCAATTAAACGTCGGAGTTGCCATATCAACTACCGATTTGGCAACATACCCGTGCATGTGCACAGGGAAAAGCCGAGGAAAGATACCTCGGAGGAGATATTGAGTGAAAAACATTCCGAGGTCCCTAAAGAAGTCTCGAAAGCTATAGAGGCGGAAAGGACTGGATCAACCAGGAAAGTAGACCTGCTGCCCAGTGAAGAGCAGAAGCTGGTTGACCTAGACCTAGGACTCCTAGGGCTCAGGGTGGACAGCGATGCGCAAGAAAGCGCCATATCGGAGGAGGGGGGTGACACTTTGACAGTGGAGAAGAGTTGTGGCATCGGGATACTAGTTACATATACCAACAACACGAATAAACACGCGAAAATATTTCAAGATGTAAAACTATACCTAGACCAAACAAAGGGTCAACATTAACATTCCAAAGTGCAGATATTGCGTCAGCATCTTTTTCATTTGTTTCCGGTAAATCACTTAATCAGCAAAATTGCAGTTTCCATAAATGTGGTGTACATGTAGCTTCCCGCGCCCAGTTGTTCTGTATTCGCCACCGACGCGGTAACGCTGCCCGTTTAAGTATCCGTAAAAGTTGAAAGTTGAATTATAAGTTCTAAGTTCGATTCTGTGTGCAATAAAGTTTAATGTGAAAGTGATTCCTTTTGTGTTTATTTTTTTAATACTCCCATCCGCTCAACACCAAAACTGGCGCAGTCGGTAAACTTCATGCAACGCCGCGAAGGAAAAACATGAAGATAAAAAACTAAACTATTAATCGCGAAGGTTAATGGTAATTAAATCAAAGTTAATAAATCGTATTCGGGACGCCGCGAAGGATTACCGAAATCCTTTTTTAACTGAAATTATAAATTTTGGGAGAACGAAAGTAAGGCCTTAAGTTCTTCAAACGAACGAAAGTAAGGCCTTAGTTCTTCAAATGACTGGTGAGGCTGCCAGAAACCCAAAATATTAAAAAAAAAAAAAAAAAAAAAAAAGAGTAATAATAAATCAATAAACAAACAAAAGTGAGTGACTCAAACAATAAACGTTTAAGTGATAGTGAACAGAAGCTGAAAGTGAACAGAAGCTGAAAGTGAACAAAAGCTGAAAGCGAATCGAATTAAAAGCAGCAGAAAAAAAAAGGGGTAAGCTGAATAGAAATAAAATTTTTACTGAAAACTTACTAGACGTGGAGCAACTACGAAGGAAATTACAAAGGAGGCGTGTCCATAACGAAAGACGAATAGAATCAGAAAATATGGACCAACAACTCGCGGTATTACAGCAGCAACTGCAACAGAAAGATGAACAGATAGAGCAGTTAGCAGCAGCGTTTGAGCAGTTACGACAACAACAGAATGCACAAAATCAAGCACAGATTTATAATGGACGAACAAAAGTTCTGAAAGAATTGAAATATATGTCCAATTTTTCGGGGAACGGCGAAATCAAAATAAATGCATTCATCAATACCATGGAGCATTACCTAAATGGAATCTCTGACTTTGAAATTCGTAGAACCGCAATAAGGACCATTTTCTTCGAGAAAATAACCGGCGAAGCAAAAGAATCTATCATCAACATTAGAGAGACAGACAATTGGGACCTCATCAAGGACAAATTAAAACTTCGATTCCGACCAGAAATGGAACCGGCAGAAATATTTCGAAGGATCCACGCAATAAAAGCAAACACCGTAGGCGAACTTATTTTGGAAATTCAGAAATTAAAAATTAAAGGAGACGAATTATTAACCTACTATTCGGGAGAAAATCATATAGATTTAAGCACATTTGAAATTATATTAGCCAACAAAGTGAAAGAAATTACACAGGGTGTACTTCTAGATAAAATTTTACACGAAAGCGATATAGACGAAATTATTAAAATAATGCAAAGTAGAAACTTTGAAGATTTGTGTATTAGAAAAGAATTTAAAAAATTTGACAAAGTTAATAAATATAATTCAAAATCAAATAGGAAACAGAGTGGTTATCAGAAAAATGAACGAAATTATACAACAAACCAACAGACAAATGACACAGACAATACAGAACAATACAGAAGACATTCTGATAATAATCATAGGACGAGACGAAACTCTTACACATTTAATACAAATTCTAACCAATCTGGCCAATCCAATAATCAGAATAATAATTTTCGAAATAATAATTCCACACAATCTAGAAGGAGAAATTTTTCGAGACAAACTAGACAAAATTCAGATTCTAGGAGACAACGAGAAGAACCAATGGAAGTTGACAATGTTCAAAGCCAAACCAATAATAATGAGGTTTCGCACGAACATCAACAAAATTTCGTAACCCGAACTCAATCCACTAACACTGGTCAAAATAATAATATCGATAACGATAACTCCAAATTTTTTATAAACTAGCCTCGGACGATCTTCCAACTATTCTTATTACAATCAATAATACGAAATACACAGCACTAATAGATACCGGGTCGTCATTTAGCATTATAAATGAAAATCTTACTTCCTTTCAGAAAATTCCAATTAAACCTTTAAGTTTCAGCACAATTACAGGTGAAGATTTCATAAAGTATGAAGTACATACATCAGCTCCAGAGGAACTGAAGCTACCAAAAGGAGCCTTGACCCGCTGGAAAGCTCAAAGACTCAATAAAAGAAACTATGAATTCATCATAGGTATAGATCTGCTCACTAATCTAGACGCTCTAATAGATCTAGAAGCGGAAACAATTAGGCTTAACAATCAAGTGATAAAATTTGCAAACAATCCCTATTCCGCTAACCAAATCTGTACCCTCGAAAAAGTTGAAAAAAATTACTTAGACCACTTACACCTCAATCATCTTAATGAAGAAGAATATAATGGAATAACCAAAATAATTAGGAAATTCGAAAATATTTTTTTCAAAGAAGGAGATATTTTAACAAGCACTCCGAAGATAAAACACGAAATAGTAACAACAACCGATAGGCAAATCAATTCGAAACTCTACAGATACCCTCCGAAACACGAGGAAGAAGTTAGAAGACAGATAAAGGAAATGGAGGAACAGGGCATAATCCAGAAAAGTTTCTCTAGATATTCCAGTCCTCTAATAGTTGTTCCTAAAAAGAAGGACAATTCTGGTCAACAGAAATTTCGAATAGTCATTGATTATAGAAAACTCAATGAGGTGACCGTAGACGATAAGTTTCCGTTACCGAACATTGATTCTATCTTAGACAAATTGGGAAGGGCACAATATTTTTCCACCCTCGATTTAGCCAAAGGTTATCATCAAATCCTTATCAAGGAGCAAGACCGAGAGAAAACGGCTTTTGTAACTCCACACGGCTTATACGAGTTTATAAGGATGCCTTTTGGACTGAAAAATGCTCCGGCAACTTTCCAGAGGCTAATGAACGACATCCTCAGGGACTACATTAACAAAACATGCGTAGTCTATTTGGATGATATCCTCATATTCAGCACTTCTCTGCAGGAACACTTAAGAGCAATAACCAATATTTTCAAAGTCTTAGAAAGTCACAAACTAAAAGTGCAGATTGATAAATGCGCTTTTATGAAAAAAGAAACCGCCTTTTTAGGACACGTTATTACAAAAGATGGCTTAAAGCCAAACCCTGACAAAGTTGATGTCATACAAAAAGTAGAATTACCAAGGACAGAGAAACAACTAAAAAGTTTTCTCGGATTAACGGGGTACTATAGGAAATTTATTCGGGACTACGCAAAAGTGGCCCAACCACTTACCAAATTTCTTAAAAAAGGTACCAAAGTCAATCCTAAGGATCCGAATTATATAGAGGCGTTTGAAAAATTAAAAACACTCATTAGTTCCCATCCTATTTTACGCTTTCCAAACTTTAATAAACAATTTCATCTAACCACCGATGCATCAAATTACGCAATAGGTGCCGTCTTGTCGCAACAGGGACACCCTATTTGCTATGCATCAAGGACGCTGAATTCGCATGAGCGAAACTATTCAGCGACCGACAAAGAATTTCTAGCCATAATATGGTCTGTAAATTACTTCAGACCATATCTTTATGGTAACAAATTCAAAATTTTTACCGACCATCAACCTATCAAATATTTACATGCTAAATATAAAGGCAAAGATTTATCACCACGTCATCAACGTTGGCTCTTAAAACTTGGGGAATATCAATTTGAAATTGAATATTTAAAAGGAAAAGAAAACAAGGTTGCTGATTTTCTAAGTAGAATCGAAACTAATGAGAATTCAAGTGAATTACCTGATAAAACCAATTCGTATTCTGATTTTGGAATTTTGTTTAATATCGAAGAAGATAATGACGCTACAATGGGCACAGTTCACTCGGCAGAAGAGGAATTGTTGGACCATATTCCGATCAAGGAAGAAATCGTCAATAAATACAAAACGCAAATCATTTTAACGAATAACAAAGTAAAAGAAATGGAGGTAATACACAAGAAAAGAATAATATATATTGCTGAGTACGACTTCGAAATGTTAGAAGATATTCTCAAACGATATATCAGAAAAGGCATAACTGGCATCTACTCAGAAATTTCAGATCACAAATATAATTTTGTTCAAGAAAAACTAAGGGAAATGTTTTCTAACGGTAAAACAATCAAATTCATTAGATGTTCTTTTCGAGCACAAGATTTACGAACAGAAGTCGAAGCTGTTAAACAAATCTCTCTTTATCATGTAAGGGAAAGCCTGCACTCAGGGATTCAAGAAACTTTTGCAGCAATCAAAAACAAAATTTACTACCCTAAATTGTTGGAATTAATAAACATTGTAATAAACCAATGTGAAGTTTGTCAAGAGGTCAAATACGACCGCAAACCCATTAAACCTAAATTCTATTTAACTGAAACGGCAACAGACATAAACCAAATCGTTCATATTGATATCTATATAATAATGAAACATTCGTTTCTCACCGTCATAGACAAATTCTCTAAATTTGCCGCTGCTTATTATTTACCTGACAGAAATCATGTCACTATCATTGAACAGTTAGAAGATCATTTCGCAAAAATTGGCAAACCTGAAAAAATAGTCGCTGGAAACGAATTCAACAGTGTCCAGATAAAAGATTTCTTACAAGAAGAAAACGTTTCTTTACATTTGACGAAAGCTCACAGCCATACAGGTATTGCAGATGTAGAAAGTTTACATAGAACCTTAGCAGAAAAGTTTAGAACTCTCATATATCAAAAAGTTAAAATTTCGACTAGGCGAATAATACAAAAGGCCGTCATCAACTATAACCAACGATTTCACTCAACAATTAAAGCTACGCCAATAGATGTTCAAAACCGTAAAGTAAATTTTGATAAAATCAGAAAAAATCTACAAATTACCAAAGAGAAAGTGATTGAAAAGCGAAATCAAACTAGGGAAGATTACATTGAAACCAGATCAACAGGTTCAGTAAAGAATTATAAGGCTACAAGGCAGAAACATTTACCCAAATTTCGAAAAGTAAAACTTCATAATGTTCATCCAGTGAACATAAAACGTAAATTAAAGTTTACAGACCAAGCTAAAGAGCTCGAAATCCCTTTCACGGAAGAAGAAAAATCAATTATTGATAAAGCAGTTAATAACGGACCACTTAGTGAGATCCTAATATCAAAATTTAACATCAGCATATCAAGAAGAGATATTAAAACATTAATCGGAGAAGAATGGTTGAATGACCAAATTATAAATTTCTACTTAAATCTTTTGAAAGAACGAAGTGAACAAAACGGAACAGGAGTATTGCCAAAAGTTCACGTAATGAACACATTCTTTATTCCATGTCTCTTACGTTCAGGATATAATGCAGTTCGCAGATGGACCAGAAAAATAGATATTTTTTCCTACGATCTTATAATGATCCCAGTTCATGTGAATGAAGTCCACTGGTGTATGTCAGTTATTGATTTTAGAAATAATAAAATTCAATATTATGATCCAATGAGAAAGGAAAATCCTAATATTTTAGACAAACTAGAGGAATACTTGAGGGAAGAGTCGCTTGACAAACGACAAGTACTATTCGATACTTCGGTATTCATTAAAGAAAACATCTCAAATGCCCCACTCCAAGAAAATGGAAGCGATTGTGGAGTATTTAGTTGCATTTTTGCAGAAAATGTTTCACGAAATTGCCAACCAACATTTACACAAGGCCAAATGCCTTATCTTCGTCAAAGAATGATATTAGAAGTAGTCCAGGGCAAATTAATATTCTAATAATATATCCGCGTTTCCAATCAACTCAATTTAATATAAATACATATCTTACAAAAAAAAAAAAAAAACTTTCTTGAAAATGAGTTATCTCATCTAAATAATAAAGTCAAAACTATGATACCTAATGAAAAACGAAAAAGGAGAGGTTTAATAAACTTAGTAGGTAGTACACAAAAATGGCTTTTTGGTACGATGGACGACCAAGACAGACAGGACTTAGAAAACCATTTGAAGACAATTGACACTAATAACCACAATGTAATTTCAAATCTAAATCAACAGATAACTATAAATAATCATTTTAATGAAACTTTCAAACAACTTAAGACGATTGTTGAAAAAGACAGAAAAATATTTTTGGGAGAAATAAATAGTTTAAATAAAAATGTTGCAAGTAATAGTTTATATTATGATCAGTTTTTTAAAATTCAATTACTAAAAAACAAAATAGATCATATACTAGATAACATAGCCTCCGCAAAATATGGTATTATGCACCCTAACATCCTAACTGATGAAGAAATACAAACCTACAAAGTAGATTTAACCAAAATCGAAAATTTAAAATTGGGAATTATACAATTCGAAAAGAATTTACTGATTTTTGTTATTAAAGTACCTACAGAATATATTACAGTTGATTTGAGAATAATTTTACCTTTGCCAAATAAATTCAAGAAAGAAATAGACTCACCCAGAGAAATCATATTTAAATACAATGAACTAATATACAAATATGAAAAATCAAAATTTTTAAACGAATTGAGTCTGAGTAAACATTGTATTTACAAACAAGATTGTAAATTAACAACCAATGAACTTACTGAAATTATCGAGATCGATGAAGAAACAATTGTAATAAAAAATGCAAATGACATACTTGTTAATCAGACCTGTGACAATCGAAAACTAACATTGAAAGAAAATAATCTCATTCATTTCAATAATTGTTCAATTAAAATTCTAGATCATCAATTTTCAAATAGAAAACAGAAATTCCAACAACGTTTCTATTATCCTGTAAACGAAAGTTCTTATAATTTTTCAAACAAAATAACTTTTGATGAAATAATATTAGATAATTTTAATAATATTGAAAAAATTCAAGAATTAGAGTTCCACAAAACAGTGTCATATGGATTGAACACGATTTTCATCATATTTATCGTAATTTTGACCTTTGGAATAATTGTATACATAAAAACAGAAAAAAATTATAATATTAAAATAGGTCAACGAATTCAGGAGAATTCTAATCTAGAGGAGAGGGAAGTTACATATACCAACAACACGAATAAACACGCGAAAATATTTCAAGATGTAAAACTATACCTAGACCAAACAAAGGGTCAACATTAACATTCCAAAGTGCAGATATTGCGTCAGCATCTTTTTCATTTGTTTCCGGTAAATCACTTAATCAGCAAAATTGCAGTTTCCATAAATGTGGTGTACATGTAGCTTCCCGCGCCCAGTTGTTCTGTATTCGCCACCGACGCGGTAACGCTGCCCGTTTAAGTATCCGTAAAAGTTGAAAGTTGAATTATAAGTTCTAAGTTCGATTCTGTGTGCAATAAAGTTTAATGTGAAAGTGATTCCTTTTGTGTTTATTTTTTTAATACTCCCATCCGCTCAACACCAAAACTTACTTCCCAGGAGAGGAAAACCGGGCTCCACCGGAGCAAGTCGCAAAACTGACGAAGTATTGTGAGAAGAGGGCGTCACCACTTCTTCTCGGCTGCGATGCCATCGCCCACCACGAAGTCTGGGGAAACAGCGACACCAATCGTAGAGGTGAGTACCTTCTTGAATTTATTCTTAGCAATAAGTTTGAAATATGCAACGTAGGGAAAAGTATTGCGAGAAGAGGGCGTCACCACTTCTTCTCGGCTGCGATGCCATCGCCCACCACGAAGTCTGGGGAAACAGCGACACCAATCGTAGAGGTGAGTACCTTCTTGAATTTATTCTTAGCAATAAGTTAGAAATATGCAACGTAAGGAACACTCAACATTTGTGACCAGCACCAGGCAGGAGGTACTAGATATAATTCTAGGAAATACCCTAATGAACGGAATGTTCAGGAATTGGAGGGTGTCGGGTGAACCCTCTATGTCTGATCACAGGATAATCAGATTCGACATTGAGGGTAACTCCGAAATAGAAAGAATAATAAGGAATCCCAGGAGAACGGATTGGGAATCCTACACAACGCCCTTGAGCAACAACATTGCCCACCTTCAAGAGGGCGGTGAGAACAAGAGCGAACTGGAATTAGAAACGGTGGTGCAAAACCTCAACACAATCGCCATTGACGCATATGAGGCCAGCTGTCCGGCTAAGACAGTCAAGTCATCAAGGGATGTACCATGGTGAAACCAGAACCTGGTCAGAATAAGAACAGAGGCACGAAAACTCTTCAATCGGGTAAAACAAACCAGGGACTGGCAGAAGTATAAAAATGCATTGACTGCGTATAGCAACGGGATCAGGGAAGCGAAACGCTTTAGGGAATTCTGTGAAGGAATCGAGCAAATCACAGAAGCAACCAGGCTGTACAAGGCTGTAGCTAAAGACGAGGGAATATCCTCTGTCTGTTTGAAAAAGGAAGATGAGACATTTACCGAGAATGAGGAGGACAGGGTACACCTGCTTCTCAGAACTCATTTCCCGGGGTCCTACCCCACGGTGGCAGGCGTCAATATTCTCCCTGACACCCCAACAACGAATAAAAGGAGAAGGAAAGAAAGCTAGGCTAAGATGGGCAGTGGAAACTTTTAAACCAATGAAATCTCCCGGAGTAGATGGCATTTTCCCAGCACTTATTCAGAGAGGCCCAGGAATTATGTTAGATTCTTTTCTGATGGTGATAAGGGGGAGCGTAGCACTGGGATACATACCAAGGGCATGGAGACGGGCAAAAGTGGTCTTTATTCCGAAAGCGGGTAAAAAGGATCCTTTTTACCCTAAATCTTTCAGACCAATTCGCCTAACATCGTACTGAAAACGGTGGAGAAGGTCACAGACAACTATATTAGAACTAACGTTCTAAAGCGTAATCCCCTACATCACTGTCAACACGCTTACGGGGTAGGACGGTCAACTGAAACTGCTCTGTATCAGCTGACAGAGGTACTACGGGATGCCATAGAAACAAGGGAAATTGCACTGTGCGCATTTTTGGATATCGAAGGAGCATTCGACAACACATCGCACACAGAGATACAAGATACCCTGAGCCGCAAAGAAGTGGGAAACACCCTGCATTTTGGATGGGCAAAATGCTAGAAAGCAGGCGAATAGAAGTACCGACCAAAGCGACCAAAGCATTCAAGCTCCAATACTGATAACACCATGAGGAAGAAGGACAACCAACAGAGCGACGGAGGCCACAGCCTGTTTTTTTTTTAAATTTTGCGCCGAACCCTGAGCTCTAACGTTTGTTATTTTGCAAAAAGAACAATAATAATAATTTAACCAATTCAATAATATACAAAGACTCCACCGTCACCGGTCCCAAACCCGGTTGTGAAAGAAGGAGGGATGGATAGCTTCTTTCTGAATGATTGTACGGCACCGCAGCGTCTCAAGATGTAGGTGAGAAAAGTGCAGGACCTTTGTAGTCTTGCAGATTACTCACTGAGGAAGCTATCACCACATCTGGTAGTTAGGTATAAAATGAGAACCCAAAAATGAGGAGAGGGAGAAATTTAGGGTTCCGTACAGATAACCGGCGGGACATCAAAACCGCTAATCGTGGAACGATTAGACGTCTAGGCGCCATGATGACCAAGAATATTGCTCCGCCTGCTGCAGCTTTTTGCCACAATCTGTGGCGGTTACTTCAGCAGGTTTGCGTAGGCAGCGGATGAAGTGAGAAAATGAACCTCTTCATTAATCACCCCCACTACGAAATAATGACGGGGTGACTGTGCAGCGAGCCGCAGACCAGTACCGCTTGAAGCACTCTCCTTCACCGTCCGGCTGAGGTCTCCGCTGAAGTTCGGGACGAACTCCAAAAAGCCAGTATAGAATTCTCGGAAACCAATCTTTTGCATAGACCAGGAATTCTTCCCGCATCTCCAGCAACTCCTAGAATTCTATCTCGAATCAATGACGAGATTGCATCTCGACCGTGTACTGATATTTCACTGCAGCATCAACAATCCGTGTCAGGATAGCTGAGTAGTTAGAGCACAAGGCTGTCAATCGGAAAGTCGCGGTTAAAATCTCACTGGTGGCAGTGGGATTTGTATCGTGATTTATTATTATTACTAGTCGACTCAGCTGTGAATGAGTACCTGAGTTAAATCAGGGTAATAATTTCCGGCGAGCGCAATGTTGACCACATTGCCTCCTATATGGTGCTATAGTCCCGTAGTGCACCGTTACGGTCTTGAGTGAAGTGCTCTAACACACTTCAAGGCCCTGATCGAATTGGATTGTAGCGTCAACGATTATTATTAACTACAATAACTTGTGCATTGTGGTGCAGTTATGGCTGTCAGACTGCACGGTACAAGATTCGCTTTCGAGTTATTGGTTTGAGGGACCGAAGAGACCACCATGGAAAATTCGTCTGAAACGTCGGGGGTTCTCACTAAGGCAGGACATTGCTAGGCTGATTAAAATCAACATACTAAAGCAGAAACTTTCTGTCATGTGAAGTTGGTTACGACAGTATTGTGAAAGTCACTCCAGACATGTTCAGAATGCCACTTACGAAGTTTGACGAGTCACAGACAGCTCAAACAACCGGAGGGGACCTGGTCTGGATCCGGTGCAGAATTTCTGGTATAAAAAATTTACCAATATACATGGTCGGTTTGCACAAATCATAAGTAGGGTCATCAGTCGGTCGGCGGAATTTCCGCCCTTCCTCACTGTTGGAATTACCCACTCTGGGGTTGCAAATGGCAACTCATTATCGACTCAGTAGTTGCAGAAAAAACCTCTTTAGTTGCTATATCGATTATGCCAAGGCTTTCAACAGCGTCCCGCATATCTGGCTAATCGATGTACTAGGTATGGATCGCATCGATCCCAAATTAATAAAGTTTTTGATGACAGTTATGGAAGGCTGACATTGGTGACCTCCACCTCCAAGCGATGGCTGACACAAGTTTCTAGAAATTCTGCAAGAAACCCATGTTCGAGATGGTGATCTGAAGGCTGTTCTGTTGTACAAATTCTTAGGGCGTATGAAGTTGATACTGAAATCACATCTCTCGTGGAAAAATAAAATAAGCGCATTTAATGTATTCGCCATCCCTTCACTAGCATATGCATTCGGAATATTGCCGTGGACGAAAACCGATCTAGAAAACGTCCACCGGCGAATACGGACTACTATGTCAAATACCGAATGCATCATCCAAACTCTGCCACAGAACGGATGAATCTGCCTCATGACCTCAGAGGTGGGGGCGTCGGTGACGTGGCGACACTACATCACCGTCCAATTGACTCACTGCGCGCTTATTTTTACAGCAAAGATCTGGCAAGTCCTTTGCATGCGGCTGTTTGTAAGGTGGATTGCGGGCTGATTGCATATAACTTGGAGGATCGATCTTTCAATCTTCTGAGTGGGGTGAAGTCAGACCACGAGTGGATCGATGAATGGAAGTTGAAGGCAATGCACGATAAAGATGTAAATTGTCTTTGGCAACCATTTGTTGATTCGTATTCATCGAACACGTGGTTATGTGCTGGGGTGTTCATTGCTGAGACGGAGGGATTTATGTGTGCTATTCAAGACGGCCTGAACTCCAACGGAGCTTATAAGAAGCTCATAATGAAAGAGCGGGTGACCATTGGATCATCTCATTTGGGGCTCCACTGTAATGGCCCCAGTGCAATACACAAACAGGCATAATGCCGTATGTATGGTTGTTCATAAAAAACTCCGCTATGCTATTAACATAGTATGCTGGTCCCAAGTTCAGGTAAAGGAGAAGGGTTTGAGGCAACGTACTCTGTTCTATCCTCAGTAAAACAAAAATAAAATGCTGAGATCAGGGAAAGAGATAAATAGAGTATAGTTGGAGTTATTCCACTATGCTAAATCCTACCTGATCTCTCTTGGTGAAAGGTCCCGCGACAGGCCGACCAAGAAAATGCATAGAATGTCGTTTCAAACACGATGACCGTATTGAGTCACAAGTCTCGGAGAAATGCTAGGGCGTCCACCTCAGTCGACGCGGCAGGACGGGCCCCGGTCCTGTCGAGAAATGGGCAAGGGTTCTTGACGCATGGACGGCGTCAGGACGTAAGCAAGTTAGTCCGCACACAACGAACAAAACAAATACGTGTCTGCACGCTAAATGTTGGTACCCTAACTGGAAAGGCGGAGGAACTCGCAACAGCCCTTCGGAAAAGGTGCATTGACATCTGCGCTCTGCAAGAAACCCGATGGTCTGGTGCCAAAAGCTGCGACATTGAATGCGAACGCGCTACAAACTTCTCTATTTTGGTAATCCACACACTCAATATGGTGTTGGCATTGCCATCTCAGAGGGTTTCCGTGATGCCATTAAAGAAGTCGAACGATTTGATGATCGACTGCTGAAGCTCACCATTATATCAGCTGATTGCACTATTCACTTCTTCACCGCGTACGTACCACAGACAGGTCGACCTGATGCCGAGAAAGATGCCTTCTGGCAACTTCTCGATGCAAAGATTTGTCACGTGCCTACTGACGATTATATTATCCTTGCAGGCGACCTTAATGGTCATGTGGGTGACAAGGCAGACGGTAACAGGTGCCATGAGGGAAAGGGGTTCGGAACGTGTGATGAGGGTGGCGAGTGCATAAACGATTTTGCGGACACCCATGACCTAGTACTTATCAATACATGGTTCATCAAACGATTGTCACATCTTCCTACATTTTATAGTGGAGTCAGTAAAACGCAAATCGATTATATTCTCATAAGACGCCAACATTTTACCACTGTCACTAATTTCAAAGTCGTTCCCTATGAGACCATCGCACCTCAACATCGGCCGTTGATTGCCGTCCTACGAATTAAGCCACCGATAAAACAGTGTAAGGAACGCACCGCGCATTAAATGGTGGCGATTTGGTGAGAAGAGAGAAGAAATGATCTCACTCATACGATTGCCGACCATTACGAATGTGGAAGAATCATGGAACCAAATGAAAGCACGATCCACAAAGTGGCGTCCGCAACCCTCGGGGTCACCAAACCGGATAAGCGGTACATTAACCGAGAAACTTGGCTTTGGAATGATGATGTTGAAATGAAGGTCCATGAAAAGAAACGCCTCTACCACAACACCTGCTAATTGGAAAATCTATAAGAATGCCGGGAAGCAAAGAAAGCGGTCACCGTCACCCGAACGAATCATTACAAAAATCTTTACGATAAACTGGACACTCGGGATGGAGAGAGAAATCTGTATCGACTTGCCAAAAGCCGTAACGAACATACACAGGATATCGAACTTTTCTGTTGCGTTAATGACAAGAATGGTACTTTGCTTACCTACCGTCAAGCCGCAACGGATAGATTTCAACTGAAGAAATTGCTCATCCTCCACTTCCACAGTCATTGCCGGCGTTGGGACCAGTTCCACCAGTCAGCGCAACTGAAGTCGAGGAGGCAATAAAATGAATGAAATCGAGGAAAGCCAGACCCGACGATATCGCATCTGAGCTTTGGAAAGCGAAGAGCTGAGACCCAACACGGTGACTCAGTGAATTCTTTAATCGGGTTATTCAGGAAGGAAGAACACCATCTGACTGGCAAGAAAGTACCACTGTTCCAATATGGAAAAAGAAAGGTAGTCCAGCAGAATGTTCAAATTACCGTCCGATCCGGTTACTTTCCCATACCATGAAAACCGTATTTGCAAAATCGTTGAAATAACCGTGAATCAAGGCGGATTTGTCCAAAACTGTGGAACTACTGACACAATACACGCTGCGCGGTTACTCGTGGAGAAACACCGTGAAAAGCATCGCCCCCTTTACATTGCATTTCTGGATCTAGACAAAGCGTTTGACCGTGTGCCACACGAACTTTACGACAACACTTAGTGCCAGAAGAACTCGTGCGCTGGGTTCAATTGCTGTACCACGATGCGAAAAGTAAAGTTCGAAGTATGGCGGGTGTATCAAAACCGCTTCGTGTCTCTGTGGGTGTTCATCAAGGAAGCGCCCTCTCACCACTCCTCTTTGTCCTTGTTATGGACACCGTCACACGAGATATCCAACGTCCAGCGCCCTACACACTACTTTATGCAGATGATGTTTTCCTAGCATCTGATAGCAAAAATGATCTCGAGCAACTTGTCCAAAAATGGAATGATCGCCTCATGCAACACGGTCTCAAATTGAATCTAAACAAAACTAAAGTTTTGACGACCGATCCCCATGAAACAGGCACAATTACTGTCAACGGCAGTGATCTGCCCAGAACTGAGCGAGTTAAATACCTTGGGTCAACGTTATCATCCAATGGAGAACTGCGTTATGAAATTGCTTCACGCATTAACGCAACCTGGATAAAGTGGCGTTCCACAACTGGTGTTCTTTGTGATCGACGTATCAACGAACGTCTCAAATCTAAAATTTACCGCAATGCAGTCCGTCCTGCCGCTCTCTATAGTTCTGAGTGTTGGCCAACTATAAAAGACAATGAACGGCGTCATACGGTAATGGAGACGAAGATGTTGCGTTGGAGTAGTGGCGTGATACTTTTTGATCACATCCGAAATGGGAATATCCGCGATCGTTATGGGGTTGCACCGATCGTGGAAAAATTGCGAAATAGGCGTCTTCGATGGTATGGTCACGCAATTCGTGCAAACGGGAATTCACTTGTCAAGATTGGTCTGAACATCGAAGTCGAACGACCAAAAGGCAGACCTAAACAACGGTGACTTGATACACTGGATGCGGATTTAAAAGCCTCAAGCCGACCCCGCTTATGAACGGGACAAAGGCTGAAGAAAAAGAAAAACTTGCATACAATCACGGGTTGATCACGGGATCATGTCCGGTTGACGGGTATGAGCCGCAAGCATGTATTGGGACCGGCAAATTCTGACTGATCGTCATACACCGCACAACAATTTGATGTACTATTCGTTGACAAAACGTGTCCCTCTGCGTATATTATTGACGTTGCTATACGCTATAATAACAATATTGAACGGAAATACGTGCAGAAGAAGGTGAACTATGAGCCTATGGCACGGGAAATCAAATCAATCGTCTCGAGCGGGTGGTTCTAGTTCCAATAATATTGTCAGCTACAGGTATTGTACCTAAATCTTTCACGGCTTCCCTTAATGCCCCGGGACTCTCACACAGCCTGGTTCAAACTATGCAGAAATATACCATGCTGTACGTGTTCGATGTTGCGGGGAGTCCTCCACGGATTCTCCCACAAAGCTACCACCGGCCACCACCAATAGCGTGTTTTAAGGGGGTCACCCCGTGTGTCGGATCCGCGGAATCGAATTTTTTTTGGTATCATTTGTATCTAGATATAATGTAGAATATATGGGCAAAGTGGTTTTCTGATATTCGGAGTTGTTCGGAAATTATAGTGTTAAACACGTGATCAGTCACATGCCAGATTTATGTCGATCGCCGCAATAAAGCGCGTATTTATCAGTCTGAATGACGTTCGAATGACTTCGCCAAAAAGACAAGAATTGAAGCCAAGGCTGTACACGTGTTTCTTCAAGAAACCTAAAGTTTATGGACTAGGTATAGCAGATTAATGGTCAGTTAAGGTTTTATGGCTAAAAATCGCATTCTACTATTTAAATGCGTTTTTCTCGAAACTGCATATTGAAAATCGGCTGCCAATATAGTCCAAAATCTATCCAACGAAATTCTTTGAAATTTTCACGACTTATTCAAGACATATTTATACGGTCCGCAAACTAGGATAATTGCGATTTATTCAGTAGTTTTTTTTATTCATAGAAGAACCCGTGAAAAAGCACCAAAATTCACAAAAAAAAGTTTAACACGGTACCAAAAATTTAACTTTTAATATTTTTTTTTAATAATCCTGGTTTGCGGACTGAAGTTAAGTCTGCACGTTACAATGCCGTTTGGTTTTTTTTAAGGGGATCGCAGCGCCCTCTAGCGTGGCAGCAGAAAAACACCTTTTTTTGGAGATGGGTGTATAAATTTCTCTGTATTTCGACAATGAACTATGCGATCGGGCTGGAAAAATTACTATGAACGCTGGACGCTTCGGGTATGAAAGGTGTTGTGTATTGCTTATATAGGCACATTTGAGTGGGCATTTGTCCCATTTGTACCTAACTCGTAACGTTTATGCATTTATAATAGTTAGCCAGACCATTCATTTCAGTATGATACTGACTTTAAAAGTCTTAGAATGCCAGAAATTTGGACGGAAGAAGCAACTTTGATCTATTTCACTGTTGTTCGAAAAACCATCAGTTAAAAAATCTAGCTTCATTATTTCAGCGCTTACGAGCAA
Source organism: Hermetia illucens (assembly GCF_905115235.1). Taxonomy (NCBI): domain Eukaryota; kingdom Metazoa; phylum Arthropoda; class Insecta; order Diptera; family Stratiomyidae; genus Hermetia; species Hermetia illucens. Next base: position 116,359,454 of record NC_051853.1, on the reverse strand, counting down.
AAAACTATATATTCTTACAATCAGAAGTAACACATCTCGGACATCAGATATCAGTCGAAGGAATACAACCTGATCCTTCAAAATTCGAAGTCATTAAACAATTGCAATGTGCCAAAAAACCCAGGCGAAGTAAGACGATTCGTCGCATTGTGTAATTATTACAAATGTTTTGTCGCAAATTTCGTTGAAATAGCACTACCCTTAAATCAATTGTTGTGTAAAAATGTTAAATTCGAATTGACACAGCTGTATAGCACTGCATTCGACATCCTTAAAACAATATTAATGTCCCCGCTCATACTTTAGCATTCTGATTTTAAACAACAGTTTAGAATATCCACAGCTGCATCCACAAATGCATGTGGAGCAATACTATAACAGACAATAGATGGAACTGAATTGCCAATAGCTTTCGCTAGCAAAACATTCACTAAAGGTGTAAAAATTAAATCTACCATAGAAAAAGAACTAACAGCAAGTCATTGGTTAATAATGTATTTCAAACCATATGTCTATAGAAGATATTTTATAGTAAGAACAGATCATAGGCCACTTATTTACTTATTTGGGATGAAAAACCTATCATCCAAACTAACACGGATGAGGTTTGATCTAGAAGAATATCAATTTGACATACAGCACATTAAAGGTAAAGAGAACATTGGCCCAGATACATTATCTAGAATAGAATTAGATATAACAGACCTGACAAACCTGAAAAATGTTACGCTCCCGGTGTTTTGCTCTGGTTTTTCGAGCAGAGGCCAAGCTTTCTTTTGAAGCTGGTAGAACTATCTACCAATATCGTTTATTAGCAGTTTATAGATATTTAGCAACTATGGAGACATGACCTCGAGCTTAAGATTCACACAATAGTGGAAACGGCAGTAGGCAGCAGGGTAATTGGTCTTTCCACTGTCACGGTCGCCATGTGATGATACCAGCCCAATAATAGTTCCGAAGGGTCTTATTTGTGCCCCCTCCGATCCTCGTCTCTTTTTCTTACCTTCTCTCTATACGGGCCTACGGAAAGTCGGAGCAGCTAAAGTGCCGAACTCCAGGCCAACCAATTTTGGGAGCAGCAATTGCCTGTGTCCGGATTGCTGAGTGGATAGAGCACAAGGCTATCGCACGGAAGGTGGCGGTTCGTATCTTATTGGTAGCAGTCAGATTTATATCGTGATTTGACGTCGGATACCAGTCGACTCAGCTGTGAATGAATACCTGAGTTAAATCACCACATTGCTCCTACAGTGTACTGTAGTGTACCGTTACGGTCTTGAATGAAGTGCTCTAATACACTTCGAGCCCTGATCCAATATGGATTGTTGCGCCAACGATTATTATTATTATAATTGCCTAGACTCCACAAGCTTCAAACACGTCTTTTCAGTTTTACTAATTCTCGCGAATTATGTATTTCTAAATTCATGTTTCCTAATTTATACATATGCTTAGTAGACCTGTACTTTTAGGTATGGTATGGGAGAAAATATTGTGCAATTGGAAATAATAAATACGTAATAAGTAATGATTATGTGGGTAAGTTGTACAGGATTTTACACGACTGTATTTTTTTCAGATAATTTCTGAGAACGGTTCGCTGAAGAACTGACCCTTTTCGGACCCCCGCAGTCCTTTCCCTTTCCAAACAATATCGGCTTCGTGAAATACTAATCGAGACCTTTCATTTGATTCCCCACACGACTATATTGGGTGAAAAAAAATTTTCAATCCGCCCCCCCCTTTGAATGTATAGGTATCCTCCTTAAATTCAACGTGGAGCTATGTTCATCTCAACATGCAATTGGGTCCACAGGTCTCGCCTCACTACCAAATTTTGTCTCAATAGGAGTAACCGTTTCTAAGATATAATGTGTGACTGACAGACAGACAGTAAACCGATTTTAATAAAGTTTTGTTTTACACAAAATCTTAAAAATGTTGCTTGTTGCTGGAGTTGTGGGAACTTCTTCGAAATATACCTGTTTTCTCATGTTCATTAAGCTCTTAGAACAATAACGTGCTCATGCCACACATTTCTGATTATTGTTTCACAAAGAAAATACTATAAAATTAACTGATTTTATTATTAAAAATTATTTAAGTTACAATTCTGTCGCACGAAAATCACAGCTTTCTTATAACATTCTATATAACACTTAAGGGGGTCATCCTGTGTGTCGGATCCGCGGAATCAATTTTTTTTTTGCATCAATTGTATCTAGATATAGTGTAGAATATATGGGCAAAGTGATTTTTTGATAATCGGAGTCCTTCGGAAATTATAGTGCTCAATACGAAATAAGTCACATGCCAGATTTATGTCGATTGCCGTAATAAAGCGCGTATTTATCAGTCTGAATGACGTTCGAATGACTTCGCTAAAAGGACAAGAATTGAAGCCAAGGCTGTACACGTGTTTCTTCAAGAAACCTAAGGTTTATGGGCTAGCTATAGCAGATTAATGATCAAATAAGATTTTATGACTAAAAATCAAATTTTACTTTTTAAATGCGTCTTCCTCGGAACCGCATAATGAAAATCGGCTGCCACCATAGCTCAAAATCCATTCAACGAAATTTTTTGAAATTTTCACGACTTATTCAGAACATATTTCTATAGTCCACAAACTAGGATAATTGCGATTCATTCAGTAGTTTTTTTTATTCATTAAAGAAGCCTTAAAAAAACACCAAAATTCATAAAAAAAGTTTAAAACGTCGCCAAAAATTTAGCTTTTGATATTTTTTAATAATCCTGGTTTGCGGACTGTAGTTAAGTGAGCACGTTAAAATTCCGTTTACATTTTTTGTTAAAGTGATCGCAGCGCCCTCTAGCGTGACAGCAGAAAAACACCCTTTTTGGATATGGGGGTATAAATTGCTCTGTATTTCAATAATGAACTATGCCATCAGGCGGGAAAAATTACTGCGCATGCTTAAGATATTAATACTCCTCCTCGGACACCATCTTGTCGTGGTGGGGGAGCCTGTAGTAGTTTACTACTACACTAAGGGTGTCCAAAATATGAATATGGAAACGAAGGATATAAACTCTCCAAGTGGTGAGAAGTCACAGACTTCGAATCCACCCGCGACCATGAGCAATCATGTCGCGGCCGAGGCGCGGATTTTGGAGGCTTCACCACATTCATACTCGCCTATAGATAAATCTGTAGAAGGCATGCTTTCCGACTCAGTGGAAAGCTTGCATTTAGTGCCTACGGCGAAGTTAGCCAGAAAGGGAAGTACGGAAACTCTCAAATTGGTCCGCGGTATTACAGCCCAAATCAACTCGCAAACGGAAGAAGAAGGCCCGGCAAAAGGGAACTTCGGCCACTAAGGAAGGGAGACTATAGGCTGAATCCTGCCTGTCAGAAACTTCTCCTTCATCCTTACCGGGAAGAGCGGAAGAACGGGAAGTTGGTGATGTGGACGCTACTGGTTTAACGCCAGTATGTGGAAATGGATCCAAACGGCCCGGACACCGTGAACCTGGAAAGGCCCCAAGCCGACGGCAGAAGAGAGCACTGCGAAGGAAGATGAAGCACCTTGGGAATGAGGACATGGACGTGGCTGTACCACTAGGCGCGGTAACGTCCAGAGAAATCGGACACAAGGAAGCGGAATTTCCGCCGGAAGGTGGGGATAAACTGGAAACCCCGGTAAGATCCACACTGGACGCAGCAGACTCTTCAGTCAGCGGTAATGCGCGCAAGAAGCGTAAGACCAACACATCTGCTCTGGCCAACGCTTTACTGTGCTCCGCACCAGGGCTTATATCCCCACGCGTATCGCGGGGATTAGGACCGGTGTGCTGGGAGGTGATCAAATCAGCGAGAGAGATCTTAATGAAGCTGGTCCCTCCCACAGGAATACGAACACGAAGGCGGGAAGGAAGAGGACGTATACGCAAGCTGCAGCCTCTGTTCTGACTGCTGTCGTGGGAGTTTCCTCCAAGGATGGCAAAATGTCAGGGGGACAATTTACCATCCTCCGGGAATGCCTGTGGAAAAAAATGCTGGAGCCTGGAACGAAGCCACGATTTAACAATCAAGGTTTTCGTGATGAGCTTCTCCATTTGGAGTGCAATGACGAAGCTGCCTTAAAGTGGCTCCAGCAGGTAATCCCAACTTTGAGTTCCGGCGGTCGGCCCAAGTCCACTATTGTGAAAACTGAGCAACGCAGGACAGAACATGTCGAATGTTGGCTACTGGGCCCTCGAAGGAAGGCAGAGGACATCATCCGCATGGTGGGTGAACAGAACCCGGGCATGAACTTTGGACACTGGAGGGTAAAGTTCATGAATGCCAGGAAGGACAAATCTACAAATGTGGAGGGTTTCAACTTGGTATTCGAACTGGACCAACAGAATCTGAATGTGCTCAGGGGAAGTCTCCATATGGTGCTCCACTTTTTCCTATATAGACTGAAATTCAGTCATATCAGGAAACTGTAGAGCATCATCTCCATTTTGAGAGCGAAGAACAATGATGGTCTTCGACTCACACAACATAGAGCAAGTTGCAGCATCTTCGGTGCGCTCTCCCACAATGGAGCCACGCGCGGAGGATAGTGCATACAGGGGCGGAGCCCCGGTATGGGGGCTCGCACTGGTGAGGGGACCACAGAGTGAATCCTACTTGGTAGTAACTTCCCCTGCACCTTCCATAGAACAGGCGGAAGGAAGGAACTGACTTGATACCAGTTCGAGCGATCGAATCTATGCAACTCGGACACCGCAAACCAATTAAGGTGCTAAGTGGAAAACAGACGAATGCTCTGCGGGATGAGATGAGATCTTTCGTGGATGAGAACATGGGAACTGCGGTACTTCCAAGTACGGATTTTCTCAGAGAAATCAATCACGAGAGGATCGAGTCTCTGGCGGTACGGTGTGGGAGAAACCCCATCACACGCGGACTGCCACATACGCTTCTAACTGTTTTCCATAACACAATAGACTAAGTTTATGTCGCAAAACATAAAGATTGGTCAAATCAACCTGCAGCATGCCAAATCTCCTTCCCACCTGTTGGCGGCGAGAAAGACAAAGCTACAGGATTTCCCCTATATCTTTCTGGTGCAAGAACCGTGGGTTCGATTTAACAGAATCTTCTACGACGAAAGAGACGACGAGAGCTTGCGTCCTGATGTCAAGACGGTTAGAGGCAATTATGCTGAGACAATATTGTTCCCAGGACTTAGCTACTGTCATCATACAATACCAGATAAATGGCGAGAGGAAAAACATCATAGTTGCCTCCGCTTATTTACCCTATGATTCTTTGCATCCTCCACCGACGCAAGAGCTTAGGGATCTGGTGGCGTATGCAGAATCAAGTGGTCTGGAGCTCTTAATAGGTTGCGATACAAATGCTCAACATATTTGTTGGGGCAGTAGAAAATGCAATCCAAGAGGGGAGAAGTTATTTGATTTCATCACTTCAGCTGGTCTTATGACTGCAAACGTAGGGTGCGCTCTACGTTCGTGGGACCGAGAAGAAGCGAAGTAATTGACCTAACAATCTATACTTTGTTGTTAAAGTTGATTACACACTGGCGAGTGCTAGACGAGGTCCCACTGTCAGATCACCGATATCTAGAATTCAATCTGACTATTGCGGGCGAACAGTCTGCAATACAAAGACGGAACCCCAGGAAAACGGATTGGGCAAAGTTCAATGAACTTCTTGGCAATAAAGTACAGTTCCCTAGGCGACTGAAGACTCCTTTGGCGCTGGAAGATGAATTGAAAACTCTGAACTGCACACTTTTAGAGTGCTATGAAGAGGCTTGTCCTATTTCCCGAGGCTAAAGCGGTAAAACGGTTCCTTGGTGGAACCGAGAACTGCAAAAATTCAGAAAATCAACCAGGCGACTTCTAAATCGTGCTTGCAAAAGTAACAAGAACGAAGACTGGTTAAATTTCAGGAACTCACAGCGTGAATATAAGAGGCTCGTTAGGTGTTCGAAAGACTCCTTTAGAGCGAACTGTGAGGAACTGGAAGGCGAAAGAGGGACTTCAAGGCTGTGCAGAGTCCTGAAAAGGGATGAGTCGGCCAAGTTGGATTCTCTTAGAAAACCCGACGGTACTTTCACGAGTTCCAGACTGGATTCAGTACAGACCCTCCTAAAAGTACACCACCCGGGAGAACGCGTGAGAAAAGTGGTAAGGGGAGAGTTGACGGTTCTTGCAACTGAACTGGAACACTGCGAAAGCGGTTGTTACCCATGAAAAGGTGAGAGCTGCCATACTGTCCTTTGAACATTTCAAAGCACCTGGCATGGATGGCATCTATCCGGCAACGCTAGAGGAAGGTATGGAGCATTTGGAGCGACCTCTAAGAAATATTTTTCGAGGATGTCTTGCTCTGGGCTTCGTGCCTTCTTCTTGGCAACAGGTTAAGATAGTCTTCATACCGAAACCTGGGAAAGATGACTATTCTAATCCAAAGAACTTCAGACAGATCAGCTTGACTTCATTCTTGCTGAAAGGTTTGGAGAGACTGGTGGAGCGTCATATTCGTGGAAACGCACTTAGGTCACACCCACTTAGTGAAAACCAACATGCTTACCAACGTGGAAAATCCTGTGAGTTCGTTCTTCATTCCTTGGTTACAAAGATAGAGGATACAATTTTGAATGGTGACATTGAAGGGGCTTTTGACTGTGCGCCTTTCCAAAAACTTTTTGATGCCGCCAGAGCGCACAGTGTTGATGATGCTTTAATTAAGTGGATCCATGCTATGCTAACGCAGAGATTGCTGTGCGCTGAGGTAGGAGTCGATTGCTACCTGACTGCAGAAGCAACGAAGGGCAGCCCCCAAGGAGGTGTGCTTTCGCCACTTCTGTGGAGTGTGCTGATCGACTCACTACTATGCGAACTGCAAAATTTGCCAATACACGCTCAAGTTTGTGCTGATGACGTGGCTGTACTTGCTGTTGATCGGGATCTTGGAAAGGTGTATAGGAATATACAACGTGCCGTTGATTTGATAGACAGCTGGTGCCTCAGAAATGGTCTGTCAGTTAATCCAAATAAAACCACAATGGTTTTATTCACAAAAAGGAGAAAACTGGATGGACTTTGCCTCTCTGAGATGAGGGTCACTATCCTTCAACTCTCCGAAGAAGTAAAATATCTAGGAGTCACTCTAGATAAAAAACTTCTTTGGAACAAATATGTAGAGGTAAAGATGAAACGAGCTCTCACAGCTTATGGGCTGTGCAGACAGACCTTTGCCTCGACATGGGGACTCAGGCCTCATGTGGTAATGTGGATATACGTTGCCATCATTAGGCCGATGTTCGTATATGCATCCATAGTGTGGTGGGTTAAGTTGAGACAAAAAGATTTTCACCGTAAACTAACCGCACTGCAAAGAACTGTGTGTCTGGGTATCACTGGTGCCATGAGCACGACATCCGGCGCAGCTCAGAATGCACTACTCAATTTGCAGCCCCTGGATATATTTATTCAAAGCACTGCAATGAGAGCAGCTCATAGACTAATTCGATTAGATCTATGGGAAACCAACGGATGTGGGGGCACAGAGCATTGGAAGAGTTACTGGGAGGACTGAATCCAGTTCTTACAATGCCTTCCGATTCTCGTGTCCCCATACATCTGTTTGGTAGAAGATATGAAGTTATCCTGAAGCGTAGAGAGGACTGGGAAGACCCAGAAGAATGCGTGGCGGGATATACGGAAGCCTTTTACACCGATGGCTCAAAGCAGAACAGGGTTCTGGAGCCGGAGTCTACCTCTCGAATAAAAACGAGAAGTGGGCTTTTCCTTTGGGGCAATATGCAACGGTTTTTTAAGCCGATGTATGCGATCCTAAGGGCGGCAAGCTGGATGATTGACGAGCAGTGACAGCCAAGCTGCATTGAGGGCATTGAGCAGTCCTTTGATCACCTCGAAAATCGTTCAGGAATGCATCGTTCGTGGCGCAGAGGGAAATGAAATCTCGGACGCTTTAGCGAAAGAGGGGTCAAACTCCTCTATGCCGGGACCGGAGCTGGCAATTGGAGTATCAGTAGCATTGGCTAAGCCTGTTTTCAAAAAGTGGGAACAATCTTCCCATAATGATAGCTGGCAGAGCCTAAATGCTGCTCGACGCACCAAACTTTTCCTGCCAGAACCGGACTTACGTACCGCAAAGTTTATCCTGTCGAAAAGCAGGAGGACTTGCAGGTGTATTGTGGGCATTCTGACAGACCATAATTCACTAGCTGGGCATATGTTCAGAATAGGAATTACCGAAGATGATACGTGTTCCTCCTGTAATGAGGAAGCGAAATCCACGGAGCATTTCCTATGTGAATGCCCCGCCTATAGACGCATCAGGCGCATACATGTGAATGGAGGGTGCAAACTTTTTTTTTGCAAAGAATGTGGCCATGTGGGATATCAAATGAAAGGGCTCAATTAGTACTTTTCGAAACTGATCCCATATTTGATATCGAATAAAATATGGTGGAGTGAGGGCTCAAAATATGAACCCCCAGAAAGTGTAACAGGTCTCGTTCTCAGAACCTATTCAACCAAAAAATCTGAAAAAAATCACAGTGGTGTATCTAAATGAAATCTAACCCTCGAAGTACATCTCGTTCCGATATCTGCACAAATAAAGATAATAATAGTATATTAGCATATTTTAGATATTTAGCCGAAAACGCCCTTAGGTGCACGTTAGAACTACAAAATGGCACTTGCAGAATGGATAGCATAATGCATAACTTTGGAAAGTTTGAAGGAAATCCAACTATTATTCACAAAGTTATAGAGGGTGAAACTTTTACATTTTGTGTGAATTTCATGTATGACGTCGTCATAACATATCGATTCATCAATATCACACAAAGTGACCTCACGTGAATGGGAGGTTGGAGGGAAACATTTCGTTTTAGCTTTTTACTAGGAGCTTGTATTGATATGGAGCTGGTGCGTTTCACCTTTGCTCCCTTTTTCTGTGTTAGATGTTTTCTATCTAACTGTTGTTCTCTGGAGTTATTTATTCTGTTTTAATTCCTGGATTTTATGTCTGCCGTTTTAGTATGTCTAGCGTTGAGTTGCTGTGATTGTCAATTTGTTCGTACAGTTTCAGTGCTTTGTCCCTAATGAAGATGTCTGTTGATTCGATTTTTAGGTCCCTGTGTATGTCCTCATTTCTCACATACCATGGATAGTTGAATATTTGTCTTAGGGCTTTGTTTTGCGCAAAGACAGAGCTTGCGTAGCGAAGTGTGGGCCTGATTAATTGTTTATAAATAAGGATTCTGTTTTTAAAGTTTAGGTGTTTGTTTATAGTCAAAGGATAAATTGTGTTTAGGATTTGGTTGCATTTCATCCTTTTTAAGGTTTTGTGTGAAACAAAACCTTATTAGAATCGATTCGATGTCTGTCTGTCCGTCTGTCTGTCTGTCTGTCTGTCTGTCTGTCCGTCTGTCTGTTTGTCCGTCTGTCTGTCTGTCACAGCCGATTTATTCAGAAACGGCTGAACCGATTGTCACGAAAATTGGTAGGAGTATGTGATCTGCCGTTCCCTTTACATGCAGCAACTGACGCCATTTTGGGTTAAGTTTAAGGGGGGGCTCCCCATACATATGAAAGGAGGGTGCACATTTTTTTTCATAAAATGTGGCCATGTGGGGTATCAAATGAAAGGTCTCAATTAGTACTTTTTGAAACTGGTTCAATATTTGATATTGGGTGAAATATAGGGGAGTGAGGGCTCAAAATATGACACCCAAAAAGTGTAACAGGTCTCGTTCTCAGAACCTATCCAACCGAAAAATCTGAAAAAAATCTCAGTAGTGCATCTCTACGAAATCTAGGCCTCAAAATATATTCGGTTCCGATATCTGCACAAATAAAGTTAATAATATTATATTTCTACATTTTAGAAATTTACCCGGCACCCCCCTTATGTTCATCCCAGAAGTACAAAATTTGGCATACTTATAATGAAGAACATAATGCACAATTTGGTCTAGTTTGAAGAAAATCCAACTATTATTAACAAAGTTATAGGGGGTAAAACTTTACAATTTTTTGTGAATTTCGTGCACTCTACAACCTGCATGACGTCGTCATCACATATCAATTTGTCAATACCACAACGAAGTAGGTTCGTATGAATTGGGTGTATGTAGGTATATAGTATATGCGTGCTAATGAACTTTGCGGGTAGAGCCTAATTCAGATAGATATAAGAAGTAAATCGCAAATATGGGTACGATCAATTTATATACGTGCCTATATGTGTACAGTATTCGAAAATAGGCAGTTTGTTTGTTTAGGGTGAGCGTAACATCTACGGCTGTAATATGTACGTATGTTTCGTAATTTTGTAGCTGTATACACATCAGTTCGGTTTCCGTGCTAAACACGGAACACAGCACGCCCTGAGCTACCTCCACGATACTGTGGCCAGCAGACTTAACGTCAATAACAAACCCACGGTAGCTTGCGCTCTGGATTTAGAAAAGGCCTTTGATTCCGTCTGGATAAACGGGCTAATCTATAAACTAATCAAATACGAATTCCCAATCCCGACTATCAGACTTGCCATCAGTTTCTTCGAGGATAGACATTTTTACGTCAGTGTCGGAAATGAGATTTCCGATCTCTTGCCGGTTACTTCTGGGGTGCCGCAGGGATCCATTTCTGGTTCTACTTTATACAATATTTTCACTGCTGATGTTCCCTCCCCTGAGGTCGGTACAGAGCTTATTCAGTATGCCGACGACACACTCGTCTACTCCTCTAATTTTCGCCCAGACAAGGCAGTTAGCGATATAGAGGATTACTTGGTTGACCTCTGCTACTACTACCAGAGCTGGGGTATTAAAATTAACTCAACCAAGACACAAGTCTGTATCTTCAGGAGGAAATCTACATACTCGGGATCTAAATCTATCCACAGGAAGGCTAAACGCCTGAAACTGGAAATCGGGAATACAATAGTAAGAGGGTCGAAATCGATCAAATATCTAGGAATCAATTTCAACGAATTCCTAAGATTTAACGACCATGTTAAACTCGCCATTGGAAAAGCAAATGGTGCATTGCGCAAGATCTACTTTCTTCTTCGCAAAAAAGTGGGTCTAAGCACCAAAACTAAGCTGATCCTATATAAGACTCTCATCAGGCCCATCATATGCTACGGAGCCCCTTCGTGGATCACTTGCTCTTCGAAAGCCATGGATAAATGCATGTCTTTCGAACGCCGTGTATTAAACATTGCACTGGATTGTCTTACAATTGGAAGACTAAGAAGTGCGGCAGGAACGCCATAGTATACCGGCGAGCAAATATAGACCCCATTAGAGAATATATTCTCAACATTACGGAGCGGTTTTTCAATAAACTTGAAAACCATCCAAACCCAAAAATTAGAAGACTGCATGAGCAGGGCAAAACAATCCCACTAGCGACTTTCCTTAGGCCGTGCCAGATACTGAACCCTGACCTAAAATCAATAATCCTGTCCCTCTTCGATACACCTTGCCTGGTAGGAGTGCAAAGAGGCTAAGCACTATATGAATATTAAGTGCTATTGTATATAGTAGAATCAAGTATTTATGTAAGTAAATGTAAGTAGTAATAAGGTAGATGTAAGTAAGTAAAACAAAACCTTCTTGCGTCATTAGTGCGGACGCAGTTTTGAGAATAGGTTAAGTAATGTTTTAATTAAATACAAAGCCAAGGAACGTTGTAAATTACAGTTTGTTTTTACACAATAAAGTTAATTACAGAGAAGGTCGGGTAGGCCAAACAATGTATAGCCACCCATTGTAATAATTCTAAGCTAGCTAAGCTAATTCTAAGCTACTTTTAAGCAAAATGTATCAGATGTAAGACACTAATTAGAAATAAATAAAATGAAAATGAAAAAATAGCTGTATACAGGTAGAAAAATATGCGTTGAAATTTCTTAGATAAGATGAACACAAAACCTTTATACCCGAAGCACGAGCTTCCGGTATTCCGACTTGTTTCTTTAATGTAATGCTTCCATGTCAGTTTTCTGTCAAAGGTTAGCCCTTTCGCGTGCGTCCTTTTATATGGATAGAATCAGGTGTTTGGTGCCTTTTTCTTGTAATGAAGATCGCTTGTGTTTTCTCGGGGTTAATTTTTATTTTCCACCTCCGGAAATATTTTAGAAGCGAGTTTGTGGCAATTTGTAGTTTGTCCGTAATCAGTTTACTGTCTTCGGACGTTTGGAAAATGCAGGTGTCGTCTGCGAAAAGTGACAGTCTGGTGTTTAGCAGCAAGAATGAAGGGATGTCTGCAATGAATGTGGTGTAAAGGAGCGGTGAGAGGGGTGATCCCTGAGGAACTCCTGCTTCGATAGGACGTATACTGGAGTTATGTTTTTCTATTTGGACCGAGAAACATCTGTTTTGTAGATAAGATTTCATTACATTTGTAATTTGGGACGGAACTTGAAATTTGTTCAGCTTATAAATAAGCTCAGAATGTGGCATTTTATCGAAAGCTTCATTAATGTCGAACATAATCATGCCTGTTGATTGCCTTCGGTTTAAACTTGACCGGATATAGTCTACCACTCTTGCGAGTTGAAGCTCGCAGGAGTGGTTTTCCCTAAATCCGTATTGGACTTCCGGAATAATATTTTTCTCCTCTAGAAAGTCTTTTAATCGCGTCTGGATGATTTTTTCCGCGATTTTGGCATTGGTTGGCAGCAGGCTGATTGGTCTCCAGTTTTGAGGAAACTTGGGATCTTTTCCAGGTTTTGGAATAACAATAATGATTGCTTTCTTCCAATTCTTCGGATAATATTCCATTTTGAACATAGCGTTGAAAATAATAGAGATGGGCTCTACCATATTTTCAGGTATGTTTTGGAGACATTAGTTGGAGATATTGTCCCAACCCGGAGTTTTCCTTTTGTTGAGCGTTTCAATTATGTTGGAGATTTCTGTTTTGTCAGTTTCAAGATGGAATTCCTGACTTGTGAGAGGATCAATCTCTGAAGTTGATTGTGGCTCCTCATTTTCTCCCTCTTCCTCCGAGTCTTCTTCCGAGTCTTCATCTGAGAATAGGTTTTCAGTGAATTGGTCCTGGAGTGAGTTGGCGAATGCCTCCGCCTTTTCTTCTTTAAAATGCTCCAATCCATGCTGCCCATGAATTGTAGAAATTCTCTGCTTTGTGCCTTTCCTGAAATATTTTGTCAAGCGCCAGAAGTTATTGTCCCCGGGCTCCAGTGATTCCAGGAAGTTTCCCCATTTTTGGTTTCTAAACTCATCAATTTTTTCCTTGATGATGTTTGTTAGCCTGTTCGCGTTTCGGATGAGGTTAGGGTCTCCCGTGTTCCTTCCTCTTTTCCGGACACGATTTCTTCTCCTGATCAGTTCGACTAATCTTTTGGGCAAATGGTAGAAGTGGTTTTTTGAGACCGGGGTTTCAGTAATGTTGTTAGCTTTTGCTCTATTTATATGGTCAGTTAGTTTATGGATTTCATTGTCAATTTGTGACTTTATTGTCAATTTTGAGGGTGAGGGATAATTCATCAGGGAATTTTTGAAGGAAATCCGGTTTGTATTTTTAATAGTTTTGGGAGGATCAACTATTAAAAAATTGTTTAGTGTAAACAATACTGGTTTGTGATCTGAGGATAACTCTTCTAGACATTCAGTGGAAATACTAATTTCCAGGTTTTTTGATAATGTCTAGTACAGACGAAGCACGGAAGTTTGAGAAATAGGTTGGTTCTTGTGGAGCGTGAAGCGTAATTTAGTCAGAAATAATAAATTTGTGTATTTCGACACCCGATTTATTATTTCCTCCAGAACCCCAGAATCTGTGGTGAAAGTTGAGATCTCCGGCTAGAAATGTGACTGGAGCTTGCTCCAAAAGTTTCTTTAGGTCAGGGGAAATGGTATTTGAGTTGGGTGGCCTGTAGACCAAAATCACGTTAATATTTAATGAGCCGTTTTTCACCGAAATCATTGTTGCTTCTATCTCATTAAGGGGGGGGGGGAGTGATTAAATGGTGGTGTGTGATATTTTTTTGCTGATCAAGATTGCGGTTCCCCCTCCGCGCCCTGTGAGCCTGTCGTTTCTATAGGTCTCGTAATTGGGAATTCTGAGTCGATCTCCTGGTTTTAGGAAGGTCTCTTGAATTAATATGATATCTACTTTGTAGTTGATTAGGAATTGATTAAATTCCCCGATTTTATCCTTTATCGAATTGGTGTTCCAACTTAGGATTTTAATGTCCCTTTCCATTGTTGGGCCTAGAGTTGGGTGGAGAGGTTTGCTTCTTAAACAGGTTTTCAAACATTTGAGACATCATGTTTTCAAACATGGACTGAAATTGCGTTTGCATTTCAGTCATAATGTTCTCCACTTTAATGGGTGGAGATTTTGCTGAAGGCTGAGTGGGTGGTGGTGTGGGGACCGTTTGGGTTTTCGTAACTTGAGCGAAAGATTTTTTTAAATTCTTCGGGTTGTGTGAACAACCTCCATAGTTATCCGGGTGTTCGCCTCCACAGTTAGAGCATTTCGCTTTTTCCTCCGGCTTTTTGGGACATTGGGAGAAGTGGTGATTCCCTTCGCATTTCACACATTTAGGGTGTGCGAAGCAATTGTTGGACGCGTGTCCGAATTGCTGGCAGTTATGACACTGTGCTTTATTTGTTTTAGGTTTTTGGCTCTCTATTTTGACCAAAAGGTGGCATACTGCTTTCAAATTGTATATTTCGGTTTCGGTTTTTGGAACCTGCACCTTCAATAGATTTGAAAATCCATTTCTGGATTTCAAGAAAAAACACTCTATCGGGTGAAATCCTTGGTCTTCCAAGTCTTCCTTGATATAGTTAGGATCAATTCCGTGGAGGCCTTTAATTATAATATTCAGATTCTTTTCTTCTGGAAGAAGAAAAGTGTAGAATTGGATATTTCTATCCTTGAAGAATTTTGTTAATCTCCGGTGGTCAGCCGGTTCTTCTGGCGTGATTCGGATTCCTAAGTGAAATTTTTATTTTCAGTTTTTTTCAATTCCCTTTCCCAGATCTCAGGTTGCCTCAAAATTATTGGGACTATGCCGTCCTTTTTCTTCTCCGCGTTGAGGACTACTTTAGAAATAACTGGGTGTGTATTTACCTGTACCTTTGTTATTGGTTTGGAGGGCGGTGGCAGCTGCACCACTGGTTTCGGGGGTGGCAACGGCGGAAAGTCGTCAGTCTTGTCGTCTTGTACGTCCGTTTCGTCTTCGTGCATTGAAGACGCCTCTTCGGATTGGCTGTCCGCAAGAGGCTCTTCTTCAGCCGGTGACTCGTTGCCGTCACAGAGAGCTACCACACTCCCCCTTGCCCCTCAAGGGGGGAAATCAGTGCGAGTACACACGATTTCAAATTGTTATGCCTTTGAGCATGAGCGAGATGTAACGAAAATCCAATCAGCTGTGTTTGACATACCGCCCGGACTTGCCAATGGATTGGTGAGATTGGCAAGTTTTTGCTTATGCATAAGTGAATACGTGAAACAACTTTTTGCTATATGGGTGAGCACGCCGTAGTACCAGAATAGCGTCTCGTTGTTTAGCGTCTCTGATGTGTACAGATAAGCTTCTGCAAGCACATTCGCAAGTGGGGTCATTTTTGTAAGGGTACTGCCTATAGTAAATCTACTGTGGTTGCCGTCTTCGCTAGCCGACGGGATCTCCAGTCGAATCCTCTTGTTTTCCGTTTTCACTGGCATCTCCTTTTCTTCCAGCTTCTTGTTCAAGTTGTCAATAAGCGCCGAAAGTTTTTCGTTCAGAGCCCGTGCCGCGCGAAGCTCTGTCATTACTTCTGTCAGAGCGTGCTCCAACTTGGCAACAATCGGCAGTCATCTGCTCGTACTCCATTTTCCTCATTTGTTTTCACTAGCACCTTTGTAAAAAACTTCACTCTTTTTGTTTTGTCCGTTGATCATACTACTCTTGGCGCCGCTACTGCGGGAGAGTGTCTCTTGGCCGCTTTTATTTTAACTGCGTTTGGCTATCCGCCTCCTTTAGGACGCTTCTTCACTGTTCTCAAATTATCGCATCACTCCACTTGATTTTCTCGATTATTGTCGATGTTCACTCTTTCACTGTGAGCACTCGACTTTTAGCTTTTTAATCATTCATATATGAATATCAATTACTCCAGCCAGCCATATGTAAAAATTTTTATGTATGTATGTGTAAATGAAGCATTTGGGGTAGTGCGTTATTCAGATATATATTTGTACATTAAACAAGCGGTATTCAATGTACGTAATTTATGTGTACATATGGATACTTTTATCCACAAAGTAAATGGAAAATGGGTATACGATCAATTTATATGTATGCATATAGAATACAGTATTCGGTAAAAAGCAACGTTTGTTATTTCTTCTAGTTTGAAAGCAGCCGCTTACGATAAGGGGTGTGACGTCCCCGAGGAGCTCGAGTTAGTAGTTCTGTCCCCTAGCTGGCAGCATACCTGCGTCCTAGGTAGTAGCCTCGAGAAAGCTTCTCGGTGAAGAGCGAACCGCGAAGGACCGGTACACATTGGGGTACACTGGGAGTATACGGAGTAGTCGACAACTCTCTGTCGGCGTCGACGGGGTGATGTGAGCGTAGCTCTGCCAAGGTGGTAGTTGCGATGTGTATCAGGAGCCAGCCCCTTCGGGACCCTGGTCGGGAAGTGTGCATTGAAACGGTGTTAGTAGACTGCGTTGCCCCGAGCGAGCGCTGATCCGTCCGTGAATTCCGGGATCAGCTAAGCGTAGGTCAGGCCTCAGGGAACTGGGGTAGGGGCTGTGTCCCCGAGGGTATACCCGTTCTTGACTATTGCGGCCCGCTCCCTTGCACACGATGCGCTGGTTACTTTTTCATGGAGAATATTCAGAAACTTATAAAAAAAACGACGAAGCAGCAGACACGGAGGAAGAGCTGAGTGCGTTTGGGGGGAGCACAAAAATGCGTCGTTCACCGCAGCGATCAGTGAAAGAGGCAACGAGGGCTGACATGCCCGGTGAGACACCGGGGCGCCCAAATAAAGAGGAAGCCTCATCAAGTGGCGCGACTGACCGTGCGGAGATGGCAACTCCATTACCTTGCAGTGCCCTTGTTCTGGATGTAAGCTCAGTGAGAAACGCTAGTCCTGGGCAGATGGATTTGGACACAAATCGAGTGGAAGTGCATTCGACCGTCCTCGCTAGAGCTGAAGAGGAAAGGCTCATCAGGAAGTGCGCAGCAGTGGTGAAACGTATGCGGTCGGCAACGTTCCTTCAGAGGAACGTCAGCAAAAGCGTCAAAAACGGGCTGATGGAACTGGAGGAACTACTGGACCGCATTTCCTTTTATAGACGCATGTGGAGAGCAGCGGAAGACGATTGTAGAGCAGAAACAGTGGCATTCCCCGCTGAAAATGATGCTTGCGTCAAACGGACCGAAGATAGCCCTCTGCAAAGTGAACTGGGGAAAAAGCGGAAAGAGGACGACGTGCCTGAAGGAGACTTTATCGAAGTAGTCTCCAAGGCCCAAAAAAAGAAGGCGAAAAAGGATAAAAAGAAACAACGGACTCCGTCGCCAGAGACACGTCTGTCCAAAAACAAGGAAGCTGCCAACCAAAAGCCAGTAGCGGAAAAAACGAGGAAACGAAGAAGGACTAGACCGTCGGCTCTGCTCATTAAGCCGACGGAAGGCAAGACATTTGCGGAAGTCCTTAGTGAAATCCGCTACAGGATGAAACCCGAAGAGAACGGAGCAGAGGTGTCTTCGATACGGAAAACGAGGAGTGGTGGAGTTCTCGTCGAACTGGGCCCAAAGACGACCAACAAGAGCACGTTCTGCGAAGCGGTCAAAGGGCTATTGGGGGAGAAGGCTCTTATTTCCAGCCTAGAACCCATGTGCCCTCTAGAAATACGGGATCTTGACTGGCTCACAGAAAAGGCCGAAGTAGAGGAGGCGCTAAAGCGTGAATGTCCAGAGGTAACCAATGCCCGGGTAGGTATTACCTCTGTAAACGCTCGAGGCAAAAGCACGCCGTGGTGGAAGTCCCAGACCAATATGCGAGGAAACTCCTTAACAGCGGGAGAATCAAAATCGGATGGGTAGTATACAGGGTACGAATGCGGATAGTCCCCACCAAGTGCTACAGGTGTCTGGATTATACACACACGTCAGCAGCTTGCAAGGGTCCGGACAGGAGGACAGCATGCCGGAGATGCGGTCAAGTGGGTCATCAAGCGAATATTTGCAAGGAAGGCGAGAGTTGTGTTCTCTGCAGGGATCGTGGCGCGTCTGGCGAAAGCGTCGCACATACTGCGGGCTCGGGACGGTGTCCGATCTTCAGGACGAAATTGGAGAGGGCTAGGGTGCGAACGCCATGATCCGCATTTTGCAAATTAACATGCACCGGAGCGTAACCGCTCACCAGTTGCTAGCAGCACAGTTCGCTGCGGAAGTAAATGCTGATCTGGTGCTGATTAGCGAGCAATACCGAAACAAGGACCCGTCCTCATGGTATTTCGACTTATCGGGCACCGCTGCGATCTGGGTTCGGGACGACGTTCGACTTCGTGTTTTTGCCGAAGGCCGGGGGGACGGTTTTGTCTGGATCCGGTGTTTAGGGATAACGTTTTTTAGCGTTTACCTGACGCCGAATGAGTCGATTCCGGACTTTCGGCGCCGGCTTGATGCTCTGGAGCCGGAGCACGGAGGGACGAATCCTGGTTGGCGGTGATTTTAATGCCAGGGCTCTTGAATGGGGCATGTCTCAATCAGACTCCAGAGGAAAACGGATTCTGGAAATGGCGGCGAGAACCGGACTCGTAGTTTGAAACACCGGATCCACGCCAACGTTTCGGCGCCCAGGTTGGGAAGGAAGCATTCCTGGCATCACTTTTGCGTCGGAATCTCTGGCATCATCGGTGGACGGGGGCGAGTCCTAGAAGACTTCTCGGCAAGTGATCATCAGTACATCGCGTTCGAAGTGTTTGACGCTACTTGCCGGCGAACACCAACACGACGTTCCCCCTGCATGTGGAATGTCGCGAGGGTGAACATCGGAAAGTTCGTCGAAGTTCTTGGAGCAGGTAGGGCCGCGCTGGGGGCACTTCGGGGGGTGGTGGTGTCGCAGCTGACACCGTCGTAAATTCAATGATGAATCTGATAACGACGGCGTGTGAGGCTTTCGTGCCCCGGAGAGGCCCCAGGCGCGACAATCCTTCTATGTACTGGTGGACGGCAGAAATTGCCGACCTACGGAAAGAGTGTCATAAGCTCCGTCGTTTTGCACAACGTTTGTACGCCAACGAGGAGGCATGTGCCATAAAGGCACAATATAGATCAGCAAAAAGGAGACTCCGCAGCGCTATAAAAAAAAGCAAAGCTCGCGGCTGGCAAAATCTTGTTAATGAGGTGAATGATGACCCGTGGGGACTTGGCTATAAGCTTGTCACTCGGAAAATCGGGACTCTGCAGAGGCCCTGCATATTGAGCACCGACCAGATGGACCGCATTGTGCGGGCATTGTTCCCCAGACACCCTGTACGGGTTGATGTAAATAGCGCGGAAAGCGTCGTGGATTGCCTTCTTTTCACAATGGGGGAACTCGAAGAAGCGGTTCTCACTATGAAAAACAAAAAGGCGCCAGGTCCTGATGGCATCCCGGCGGAAGTTTACGAACTGGTGTTCCGCCAACGGCCAGAATTGCTGCTCGAAGCGTTCAACGCGAGCTTGATTTTTCCTTGTCGCTGGAAAGTGGCCAGACTCGCGTTGATCAGTAAGGGTAAAGGAGACCCGGAGCTCCCGTCTGCATACCGACCGCTGTGTATGCTTGACACGGCCGGAAAAGTGCTCCAGAAGCTCATCAGGGGTAGACTCGCTGAAGCGATCTGTGCTGCCGGGGACTTATCCGCAAGGCAGTTCGGGTATAGAACAGGGAAATCTACAGTGGATGCTGTTATGGAGGACGTAGATGTGTTTAATCGAGCCGGGGCACACAGCCACCGATCTCGACGGATAGCGCTCCTCATAACGCTTGATGTCACAAATGCCATCAACTCCGTAAGATGGACAGATGTGCTAGGCGCACTAGAGAACCCCTTTCACGTGCCAAGCTATCTCTTTCGGATATTGAGGGATTATCTGAAAGACCGCTCCCTGCTCTATGAGACGCTAAAGGGCCAGAGGAGGATGGAAATCACGTCGGGAGTAGCACAGGAATCCATACTAGGGCCGGACCTCTGGAACGCTTCCTACGATAGTCTGCTGAGACTTGATATGCCCGAAGAGTCGCGCCTGGTCGGTTATGCAGAAGACGTTGCGGCACTTGTTGCCGGACGCACTGTTGAACAGGCGCAAAGCAGACTTGGCATATTGATGCGATGATGACTGCTCACGGTTTCAACCTTGCGCTGGAAAAAACCGAAGTAGTCTTTCTGACCAGAAGGAGAATCCCGACCTTGCGTCCCATATCGATCGGCGAGTTGACTATAGAGTCAAAACCAGCGATTAAATACCTTGGTTTAATGCTCGACTCGAAGATGAGCTTCTTCGAGCAAATCAAAGCAGTCGCGGACAGGGTTGCAGCGGGAGTCGCGGCTTGAGTCGGCTAATGGCGAATGTCGGCAGCCCTATATCAACTAGGAGACGTCTCCTCATGGGAGCAACGCACTCCGTCCTTCTCTATGGTGCGGAGGTGTGGGCTGATTCCCTTGACAAGGAGGTGCATCGTAAACGCCTCGCTCAAGTGCAGAGGCGGGGAGCTTTACGAGTGGCGTCTGCTTTTCGCGCCGTCTTCGAATCGGCTGTGATGGTGATTGCGGGAGTGATCCCTGTTGCCCTCCTTGCCAAGAAGCGCAAAGCTATCTATCGCCGTAAGGGCGAAAACTTAAGAGAAGTGGTTGCCCGTGAAGAACGTCAACGCACCCTTAGCGAGTGGCCACTTTCTTGGCAAAATGAGCCAAGGGGCAAGTGGACTGCGCGGCTCATCGACAAATTAGACCCATGGTTGAACAGAAAGCACGGTGAGATTGATTACTTCCTTACCCAACTTCTAAGTGGGCATGGAGGTTTTCAGTCTTACCTGCACAGGGTGGGGAAGGCGCGATCTCCTGATTGTGTGTTCTGCAATAGAGTGGCGGAGGACGCTGAACACACCTTTTTCTCTTGCGAGAGGTGGGACGGCCTCCGCCAGCAGCTTTATGCAGACACAGGGGAGCTCTCTCCAGACAACATTGTCAGAGAGATGCTGAAGAGCGCTAACAGCTGGAATCGTATTGCGCATTATGTCCGGGCTCTTCTTACTACGAAGAAGATTGAACTCGACCGGCAGAGGGATCGGACGGTAAGGGGTTCCCTGAACTAACAACAGCTCCTTTCCTCCCCTCCCCTCCCGTTGGTGAAAGGAATTCCTTGACTTGAAGGCTCCCAAAGCCGGGAGAGCGGGAGGGCTAGCCTGAAGTAAAGTGTCAAACGGTTCCAGGCTAGTTCTCTGATGACAGGGAGGTGTTTAGTTGGTAGTCCGCCAGCGTGCTGTTGCGGGAGCCCAACACTCTGTGCGTAAACGGATTCACCTACCCTACTAAAACAAAAAAAAAAAAGCAATATGAAGGAATATTTTGGGTTTTTAGCCATGTACGAATGGAAACGTGCATAGAAAATTTCTTACATAAGCTGAACACAAAACCTTCATACCCGAAGCGGTATTCCGACTTGTTCTTAGATCACAGAGGAAAACTCGTCATCGTAACTAATTCGCTTAGATTTACGGCTGGAAAGTCAGCCGATTAAATATACAAAATGATCACTGCACTACCGTAACACTAAAGTGAACGGGATGATAGGTCTAGCTGGGTGCTATACAAACGTTCAGTGGGCCGATTGCATAATAAGGTCATGTCCTATATACATGAAGTATAGATGCTAAATCCTTCTATATACAATAGTTAGCTTACATATCTTCCCTTGCTACAAATTAAAATTGCTAAGTTTCATGAGCGAAAATAGCGCCGTCTAGAATCCTGAACCACAAAATATCCACAACAGCAAGAGGGCAGCTCTCTTAAAACAGCTGCTGCCCATTCTCTTTGTCCCTGTTCTATTTTTTGAGCGGACAATGATCATGTATCATGAGCATCGAGGCAAGTGTGTGGGGCATGCAGTTAACCAAACCGCGAATGAAAGCGGAGCAGAAGCACGCCGTCATATAAACGCGGTAGAGAAACTACCTTGAGTACCCACGATCTGGTTAAACATTGCGCTGTTTGTGAAACTTCAATCCAAGACAGGGTTTCGCAGCTACGGACCAAACCAGTTCTGCTTATTTATCGTGTGGTGGTAATTTTAGCATTTCAGTGGCATTTGCTTTTTCGTTCAGTATCTGATCGTGTTTTGTTGTGGTCCGAACAGTTTAATTTCGCGGCGATCGGAGCAGGTTATTGGGTCGACGTTCATCTCCACTCAGCCGGACTAAGCTCCCAAACGTCTGGAAGGTGAATGGAGTCGTTAACAGGTGTCTATTCAAGTATACGTTGCAGTTGTAATTGCAAAAGGGTGAGGCAACTTTCGTGGCGTTTAATTGGTGTAGTTGATGTGGTAGTGCAGATGCGAAAGAGCTCTTTGGATTGTTTGACGTTGACGATGGAAGAAAGCTTATTCCGGAAGTTCTGTTAGGTATTTCAATGTTTTGTTATTCTTGGTCTTACTTCTTCGTAAACTTCATAGATTCCTGACAATTTTGTTTTTCACATTAAAATTATTAAATAAATATATTAGAAAGCGGTTAATGCCGGGATAGTGTTGAATTGTGGTAGTTTTCTGTACGCTCGTGTGAATTGTGGCATTTTAAATTCGAATTGTTACGTGGAGTACAAGAAGCGAAAGGTGTCCGGTAAGAGCAACAAAGTCTTTCTTTGAGTGTTAAGAAGAAAATGTGAAAGTGTGTTACTTACTAATCAGAATTTTTTTCGGATATTTGTCAATTGAGAAAGGTAAGAATATATTTGGTCAGGATCAAAAGTATAATATAATATCCTTAGGAGATAACATAGATTAAAATAAAGAGCTAAATGCACACCATGTTTTCCCGGATACTTTTTGAGATTGTTCCGTCATTCATTATTTGATTTGTTTTTGTTTTGTTCACTGAACGTGCCTTTAAAAAACTATATTTGAACTTAAGGGCACTTTTCACAAAACATTGAAAACGGGACTTAATGTCAACGAGTGTTAGAAATTCTAGTTTGGGCCATATTGACGAGTGTTGCGATTATTCTGATAACAAAATGATTAAAATCGATTTAGTAGTTCCTGAGCAAAATGAGGAGAAGCACCGGAAAACGTGTTTTCGAGATAAACGCGTTCAAAGCTTCAGAAGATACTTTCGACTATTCGGAATGTAAAACTTGTTAAGTTTACATGCAATGTTTTAAAACTGGAAAAGCACAGGGAGCAAGTCAGCAGGACGAAGTCTTATACATCTCGACGCTCATCCTGCCGAGACAAAGAGGGAAATCGGATTTCCGAGAGAATGGGCATATTGGAGCGATGGGTTGAGTACTTTGATGAGCTACTGAGCAACCAGAACATCGGTGAGTTGGAGGTCCCACCAACTCAAGACGACGGACAAATACTGCCACCACCAAGTATAGGAGAAACAGTCCGTGCAATTCATCGGCTTAAAAATCATAAGTCACCAGGAGTCGATGGAATTACAGCCGAATTAGTTAAATATGGAGGCGACCACTTACACCAAGTGGTTCATCAACTTGTGCTCAAGGCATGGGATAGCCAATCAATGCCTGACGATTGGCAACGAGGCATTATCTGTCTCATACATTAAAAGGGAGATATCACACAGTGTAGCAATTATGTTGCCGAGTTCCATCTATAAAATATTCTCCTCTATCTTGCTTGGCCGGATAGCCCCATACGCCCAGAACATCATTGGCCCATACCAAAGAGGCTTCACTCCAGGCAAATCAGCAACAGATCAGATTTTCTCTCTGCGGCAAGCGATGGAAAAACTGTTGGAATATGGACAAAAGTTGCACCATCTTTTCATCGACTTCAAAGCGGCCTATGACAGCATGGCCAGGGTAAAACTGTACACGGCCATGAGTTAATTCGGTATCCCGCCGAAATTAATAAGACTGACTAGGCTGACCCTGACCAATGTGCGAGGCCAGATAAAAGCAGCAGGACCATTCGACATCAAAAACGGTCTACGACAAGGGGATGCGCTATCATGCGTCCTCTTTAACCTGGCCCTCGAGAAAGTGATACGTGATGCTGAGGCAAATGCAAGAGGTACAAACCTCTTTAAGTCTACTTAACTACTGGCTTATGCTGACGCTATAGACATCATGGGAAGAACGACCCGAGACGTACAAACTGCCTTCATCCAGATCGAGCAGGCGGCCATTGGGGCGAGATCTTGGGCTGCACATTAATGAAGGCAAAACAAAGTATATGGTGGCAACGTCAGCACCGAAAACCAACCAACCAACAACATCAAACGGCACTGGTCAAACGGGAAGAATTAAGATAGGAGACTGCAACTTTGAGACCGTCGATAATTTCTCTTATCTAGGGTCGAAAATCACAACCGATAACAGCTACGATGATGAAATCCGCGCACGGTTGTTGTCAGCCAACAAAGCCTATTTCAGCTAACAAAAACTGAGGAAATCCGGCTCAATAGGTTACGGTGGGCGTGTCACTTAATCCGTATGGATGAGGATGATCCCACCGTGAAAGTCTATAAGGGCAATATCTATGGAAGAAAAAGAAGACGAGGCAGACGCGTCCTAAGATGGAGCGATGGCGTAGATCAGGGCGCCAGACAGCTTTTACGGATATCGAATTGGTGGACCTCGGCGCAAAACCGGGATGTCTGGAGTTCCTTATTAAGGCAGGCCTAGACCGGATACCGGTTGTTGCGCCGTTGATGATGATGATGTTTAAAACTGGACTTGACTCTGTCCGGAACAGACATTTTTCTGATACATACTTCTTTCTTTTTCTTCAGCCTTTGTACCGTTCACAAGCGGGGTCGATTCGCCTGTTACCGACATTTATTTGTCTGATGTTCGATAAAGACAGGCATTTGCCTGAACACAAGCGCAGAAGTAGAAGAAGATATCCTTACTTTCAATGCTTTCTCTTCACAAAACAATTCCTCAGACTTGGAAATATTTTTCCAGTCTACATAGTATGTATTATACATACCTTATTCTTTACACTTGCAACGCCTTTTAATTTTCTTATTGAATATTAAATCCGACTCTGTACAACATAATCAGATCATTAAGGCACTGATATTCACTATCCAGGGGAATATTTACCGCCTTCCAGGCACTTGCCCCTTGCTGCAAACGCCAAAAACTCAAAATATATTCACCTTGATTTTGCGTACATCGTCATCATGTAAAAGTGCGTTTCACGTACCACAGACGTGCAACCAAGTTGCCAAGCGAGATTGCACGCGTGTGGGCTCTTGCTGCAACTGCAACTTGTTGACAAACGTGCAATATCTCTGCAACCAACACCTTAGTTGACAACTTGCGTGCGGGGTCAACACGTTTGCCGGTTGTCGCAACCCAAAGTGAGCTTATGTATGTACTTATCTTGTACTTCTAGGTTATCTGGGTGAATTTCCAAAGTATGGTAATATCTTATCATTAACTTTATTTGTGGAGATATCGGAATGAGATGTGTTTTGAGGCCTAGATTTTGTAGAGATGCATATCACTATGATTTTTTTCAGATTTTTCGGTTGGGCAGGTTCCAAGAGCGAGACCTGTTTCACCTTTTGGGGTACCCATTTTGAGCCCTCATTCCCCTATGTTTGATCTAATGGAAGAAATAAGCGGTTTCGAAAAGTACTAATCAAGCCCTTTCATTTGACACCCCGCTTGACCATATGATTTTGAAATTTATTTTTTTTTGAAAGCGGTCAAAATCTCAATCGATCCCCTTAGTTCTAGTTCAGGCCAAACCGACATGTGCTCTATACAAAACTGTATTTACACGTTTATCACACGAGATTTACTCCGAAACGGCTAGAGCTATCGTCTAGAAATTTGGTGAGAATATGTGGTCTACGAATCGCGTGCTGCGAGTTCCATCATTTTGTGTTGCTTTTAAGGGGGAGGTTAACAATAGCATATTTCTATACTTTAGAAATTTACCCGAAAACCCCGCATTTTAGAAGTACAGTTTGGTATCAGTATAAATGATAATATTAGACATAATTATGAAAAGTTTGAAGGCAATTCAATTATTATTAACGAAGTTATAGTAGATAATTTTTTTTTATTTACGTGAATTTATTCCACTCTAAGGCATGTATAACGTCATCATATAAAGGGAACACATGGACGGCGGAGTTGGAATTTGGAGACATACCAAAGAATATTTGGAATGATCAGCTGGTCATGCGTGGGAAAAAGTGCATAGAAAGTTTCTCACACAAGATGAAGACTAAACCTTTATACTCGAAGCGTCCAGTTGAAAAAACGGTCAATTTCGACGTCAAACACAATCCTGCGTATATAAACACCAACAAGTGGATACACTTTTATTTTGATTTCATTCCTTACCTCGAAAGTAAATCAATATGTTATTTCATTTCTTTGAAATCACAATTTTAAAAGCACTTTACTAATTGCCCTCTGAGTGTGAAAAGTGCTTTAATGTTTGTACTTTGATTGACTATTTCAAAGTTATTTAAGTCAAATAATCGCATAAGCGCGTCAAAAACGTGAAGCGCTTCCTTTTGCTTTTATCACTGCTTCTAAGCATCCGGGTATCGATTTGCACTAAATTGCGGAAAAAATACTGTTTCGCTCCTGCTTAATAGCCTCCTTAAACTTCTCTACATTTTTAAATTTTAATTCCTTTAATTTTCTTGTCAATTCTTTCCAACTTTAATAACTCTCAGATCTGGTGACGGAGATGATGTTTTTATAAATTTCGAACAGATATAGATAAGCCTCATCTC
Organism: Hermetia illucens; assembly: GCF_905115235.1. Taxonomy (NCBI): domain Eukaryota; kingdom Metazoa; phylum Arthropoda; class Insecta; order Diptera; family Stratiomyidae; genus Hermetia; species Hermetia illucens. The sequence continues at coordinate 116,332,452 of NC_051853.1, read as the reverse complement.
ATTAACATAGGAAGAGTACATGGGATCCTCGTCCTGATTCAAACCGGATTTATTTTGCTTAAAGATTCGTAAATATTGGAATCTAAAACGCTCCCATATTATTATTAAGCTTCCTCCATGCTTGATAATGGCCCAAATATTATGTAGATTAGACTCTCTATTAGGTTACACCACATATATTCTTAGCATCAGAGTAGATTCTATCTAATCTCCTTTGATGACAGGTCCCGCGACAGGCGCGAGTAACAAGCCTAAGAAAAGTGCTAGGACGTCCATCTCAATCGATATGGCATGGCGGGCCCCAGTCCTGTCGAGAAATAACAAGGGCTCTTGACGCATGAACGGCATCAGGACGTAAGTAAGTTACTCCGAGCAAAACAAACATCTGTCTGCACGCTAAATATTGATACCCCAACTTGAAAGGCTGAGGAACTCGCAAGACCCCTTCGGAAAAGGCGCAGTGATATCGACACTCTGCAAGAAACTCGATTCCTGTGCACCGATCGTGAAAATTTACGAGAGAGGCATCTTCGATGGTATGGTAACGAGAATTCACTTACCAAGATTGGTTTGAACATTGAAGTCGATGATGAGCGACTAAAGACCGTTCAAAACAACGGTGGCTTGATATGCTGGATGGGGATTTGAAAGCCTCGCGATTGCATCTAGATCAGGCATTTGATGGAACCAAATGTCGACCCATCCTGTGAACGGGACAAAGGCTGAAGAAAAGGAAATGGAATATCCTTGTTAAAATATTCTTTACGGAGCTAAAGCCGTGAAACTTTCTTTTCTTATGTGTGTAATTTTCCCAGCTTTTCTGGCATTGAAAATCATATTTCTCAAGAAAATTTTTGAATCATTTCGGCACAAATATTGTATAATTCTAGTAAGAAACTAACATATATAGCGAAATTGTGCTAATTCGTCTCTGTGTCCGCCTTGGAATTTTTGACTGTTCCTTGTTGAAACAAAACCTTATTAAAATCGGTTCACTCTCTGTCTGTCCGTGTGTTTGTCTGTCAGTCGTTCACATCCGATTAACTCGGAAACGGCTGAACCGATTATCATGAAATTTGGAGAGAATATGTGGCGCAGCGAATGGCGCCATTTTGTGCTAAGTTTGAAGGGAGCGTCCCCATACATGGGACAGGGGGTTGTACATTTTTTTTCATAGAATATAATGATGTGGGGTATCAAGTGAAAGGGCTCGAATAGCACTTTGCGGAACTGGTCTTATTTCTGATACTGACATAGGGGAGATAGGGCACAAAATGTGGGCCCCAAAAAGTGGAACAGGTCTCGTTCTCAGGACCTGTCCAACCGAAAAATCTGAAAAAAATTACAGTGATGCTACTATATGAAATCTAGACCTCAAAATACACCCCATTCCGATATCTACATAATGTTAATAATAGGATATTACCATGTTTTAGGAATTTACCGGAAAGGCCCCATTGAACTCATCCCAAGAGTACAACATCAGCACCAGACGATAATACAGGGTGTGGCAGCATAACTTCCTTTTTTCAAAACTCAATAAAAACTATTGTATGCATCGGAAAATATTTATTTATTTTTTATAATGTAGGTACATGTCTAAAGTTTTTATTTACATTGTTTTGAAGATCAAATCTGTTAGGTGACGTCCCCCATTCTCCATACATTGCGTAAACCGATTTCTGGCGTTTGTCATGACTCTTGTTTGCATAGCAGGTGTCATGTTGGCAATTTCTTCTTGGATGTTGGTCTTCAAATCTTGTAGGGTTTTTAGAAAAAAATCACAAGGGGACAGATCGGGAGAGCGTGCCGGCCATAACAAATCGCCTCTAATTGAGATCAAGCGCTCTGGAAAGCGTTCCCTCAAAACAGCCATCGATGCTCTTGAAGTGTGTGCTGTTGCACCGTCTTGTTGGAACCAAGTGTCCCCCAAATCCAAATTTTCTAGCCGTGGGAAAAAAAATTCTGTAGCATGTTTACATACCGGTCCGAATTTACTGTCACTAACCTCATTTTCCTCAAAAAACCAGGGACCAATAATTCCAGCTGAGGAAATTGCACACCACACTGTGAATTTGGGTGAATGCAAAGGCTTTTGATGCAATTCTCGAGGGTTGGTGTTAGCCCAGTAGCGCATGTTTAGTTTGTTAACCGACCCACACAAATGAAAGTGGGCTTCATCGCCAAAAAAAAAGCAATAGCACCCTCGGGAACGACATCAAGAAGAAGCTCACACGCGTTCATCCGAAAATTGAAGTCACGTTCTGAAAGTTCCTGCACTATCGCCATCTTATAGGGATGAAAATGAAGATCATCACGAAGAATTCTTCTCACAGAACGATCGGATAGTCCAAGGGCAGATGCGTGTTTGCGCGCAGAACGCCGTGGCGATCGCAACATTGACGCTCTCACTACTTCAATGTTCTCAGGTGATCTAACGGGCCGAGGGACTCCAGTTCTTCCTTTTGTCGCACTTGCAGTTTGTCTAAATGTAATGACCCATGTAACAATTGATTTGCGGTCTGGGACGGGAGCCAACGGGGCTAAATTAAAGCGATTCCGAAATGCACGCTGTGTTGCAATAACCGAACATCCGCTTGAAAAATAAACCTCAACGGCAAAGGCACGCTCCTCACTATTCCAAGGCATGATGGCGACTGAACCGTGTCGGGACAAAACTTTACAGTATCCCCTCTTGAACGAGACCACTAGCGCTCCGCTATGACATCAACTAACTGAGCGGCGCGCATTTTAAAAAATGAAGTTATGCTGCCGAACCCTGTATACGACATAATTCTGAAAAGTTTGAAGGCAATCCAACTATTACTAACAAAGTTGTGGAAGGTCAAAGTTTCGCGTTTCAGGTAAATTTATGTCACCATAGCATGTATGACGTCATCATCATATAAAGTGAACTTATATGAACGGCGGGGCCGTTTTAGTTTTCCTTTTTTGGCTTTTTTAGTTTTCCTTTTTTGGCTTTTTTAGTTATTTGCATCTCAGTGCCAATTACTCGAGGTAGACATATATATGTATTGCTAGTAAAGCTTGCGGGTAGTAAGAAATGTGTTTACCTGGTTACCAGCGGTTTTTAATTTGCGTACGTAACATACATGTATATGTATGCTTTTGTGCACGGAGTAAAGTGGAAATGGGCGAAGATGCGTTAGGTCTATTTGGATACGCACATACAGTATATATGCATGCATCATCATGCGGTATAGTGTTTGTTTATTTGGTGGGTGAAAACTACTTATGTCGTTAGTTTGTATGTACGTATGTTTATCATGGCGTTTGGCAAAATATGACGAAGTAGCTTATATGATAAAAACGTGTCACGCCACTAGTCCAACGCAACATCTTCGTCTCCATTACCACAAGATGCCCTTCATTGTCTCCTATAGTCGGCCAACACTCAGAACCATAGAGAGCGACAGGACAGACGATACTGCGGTAAATTTTAGATCGGAGATGTTCGCTGATACGTCGATCACAAAGAACACCAGTTGTGGAACGCCACTTTATCCAAGTTGCGTTAATGCGTGAAGCAATTTCATAACGCAGTTCTCCATTGGCTGATAGCATTGACCTGAGATATTGAAATCGCTCACTTCTGGACAGGTCACTGCCGCTGACAGTGATTGTGCCTGTTTCATGGGGATCGGTTATCACAATTCAGTTTTACTCAGATTCAATTTGAGACCGTGTTCCATGAGGCGATCATTGCATTTTTGGACAAGTTGCTCGAGATAAGACACGAAGCGGTTTTGATACACCGCCACACTTTTCGGATCATGGTAGAGCAATTGAACCCAACGCACGAGTTCTTCTCGCACTAAGTGTTGTCGTAGAGCATACCAGATGAGTTGGCGTGACACAAGGTCAAACGCTTTCTCTAGATCCATGAAATGCAATGTAAAGAGGGCGATGCTTCCCACGATGTTTCTCCATGAGTAATCGCGCAGTGTATATTGCATCAGTAGTTCCACAGTTCTTCACAAATCCGGCTTGATTTACGTTTATTTAAACGATTTCGCGAATACGGTTGTCAAGGGTGCGTTCAAAAATTTTCATGTTATGGGAAAGTTTACCGGATCGGATGGTAATTTGAACATTTTACTGGATTACCTTTCTTATTCCATATTGGAACAGTGGTACTTTCTTGCCAGTCAGATGGTGAATTCACTGAGCCACAGTGTTGTCCTAGCTCTCCGCTTTCCAGAGCTCAGATGCGATGTCGTCAGGTCCTGTGGCTTTCCCCGATTTCATTCGTTTTATAGCTTCCTCGACTTCAGTTGCGCTGACAATTAAGCCCTTGAGTGTTTAACGTAGGTACCTGTCGTGGAGACTTAATCCTACGGTCCTCTTCGGACACAGATTGATTTTGTGATCACAATCAGAGCCCCGCTGAGACAAGCAATAACGGTACCAGTCTATACCTTAGCATTCATACTGGTGGATGCAAGAATTACCTAAATCTCTACCGAACTAAGGAGTACGGCCCCCGTGTTGAAACGCAACACCACGCTGAGGCCCGAAGGTCTCTTCTCGCTTGAGCACAACCACAACCACCATGAAACTCCCACTAGGGGGGCCAACCGCAAACAACCGAGCTGTACTCACATACAACGGGAGTTCACCCGAAGTATGTGAGTCCAGGGGCTATCCCAGTTCCCATGGTACCAGTATAGCCCTGGTAAGGTTTCGTGACCAATTTGCCACTTCAGATGAGTCCCCGTGCAGACTCGGGTCTGATTGCCGTAATTAGGCCTTTGGAGCATTCGCCTACTGCATCACGGCCGGCAAACCAAAGTGAGTACAGCGTCTCCCGGTGCTACTACTATGGAGGTTCTCCTCGGCCACTTGGTTTTGATTTGGACGACAGGGTTGCCGCCCCGTCTTTCTCATCGCCACCTCTGAGCATCAGATGGAACTGGTCCAAATGTCGGCAATGATTGTGGAAATGGAGGATGAGCAAATTCTTCAGTTGAAATCTACTCGAAGTATTCTCGCCACCTATCCATTGTGGCTCGACTGTTGGTAAGCAAAGTACCGTTCTTTTCATTAATGCAACAGAAGTGTTCGATATCCTGTGTACCGTCGTTATGGCTTTTAGCAAGTCGATACAGACCTCTCTCGACATCCCGAGTGTCTAGTTTATCGTAAAGATTTTTGTAATGATTCGCCCGGGTGACAGCGACCGCTTTCTTTGCTCTTATAAATTTGCCAATTAGCAGGCGTTGTGGTAGAGGCATTTCTTTTCGTGGACCTTCATTTCAACATCATCATTCCAAAGCCAAGTTTCTCGGTTGATGTACCACTTACCCGACTTGGTGACCCCGAGAATTGCAGAGGCCGCTTTGTGGATTGTACTTTCATTTGGTTCCATGATTCTTTCCCATTCGTAACGGTCGGCAATCGTATGAGTGAGATCGTTTCTTCTTTCTTCTCACCAAATCGCCACCATTTAATGCGCCGCGGGCCAATGCGTTCCTTACGCTGTTTCATCGCTGGCTTAATTCGCAGGACGGCAATCAACGGCCGATGTTGAGGTGCGATGGTCTCATAGGAAACGGCTTTGCAATCAGTGACTGTGGTCGGCATCTTACGAGAATATAGTCGATTTGGTTTTGCTGTTCCCACTATAAAATGTAGGAAGATGTGACAATCGTTTGATGAATCATGGCACCTGTTACCTTTTCCCCTTTTCACCCACATGACCATTAAGGTCGCCTGCAATGATGATATAGTCATCAGCAGTCTGTAGTGGGTATGCGGTGAAGAAGTGAGTATTGCGATCAGAGGATCCAATGGTGAGCTTCATCAGCCGATCATCAAATCATTCGACTTCTTTAATAGCATCACGGAAACCCTCTGAGATGGCAATGCCAATATCGTATTGAGTGTGTCGGCTACCAAAATAGAGAAGTTTACAGCAATTTTTACCACGTTCGCTTTCAATGTCGCAATGTTGCAGAGCACAGATATAAATGCGCCTTTTTCGAAGGAGTTTTACGATTCTTCAGTCTTCGCAGTTGGGATACCAATATTTAGGGAATAGACACATATTTGTTTTGTTCGGACTTACGTCCTGTTGCCTTCATGCATCAAGAAACCTTGCGCATTGCTCGAAAGGACCGGGGACCGCTCTGCCGCGTCGACTGAGGTTGACGCACTAGGCTTTGTCCGAGGTTTGTTACTCGATCCGATCATGTTGTTTCTAACGACAGTGGATTCATTTACTTGGTCGGCTCATCGCGAGTCCTGTCCCAAAGAATATGTAATTACAAATTTGTCAATTCCCCCAGCCATCACAACTGGGTATAAATTCCTTAAGGATCAAACTGAAAGGCAAAACCGAAAATACAAACGACAATAGTCACAAACCTGCAATCAAGCAAAAATTTCGGGCAAACGAAACAAACTAAATACATCGGTAGATAATAGATAGTGGCAGTTCGTAACTTTTAACATGAGTCGAAAATTATAACAATCGGCAATTGCAAAAGCGCAAAAAAATCTGGACGTCAAAAGTCGTTGTTTCATGTAAATCCTGCTATCAATATCAAAGTTATCGCAGTTCAAAGTTATCAATTTCGCGCGATTTTATTGCATCTGCCAGAGAAGTAAGATGTTGACGTCGTAATTGACGAAAAAGTGCCAAATACGAAGAAGCAACTTCTCTTCATTCTTTTTCAAGGTTTTGTGAACAAAACCTTAATAAAATTGGTTTACTGTCTGTCTGTCTTTCTATCTATCTGACTGACTTTTGTAAGGGGGTGAACATTTTCAAAAGACACTAGCCTGGACTCACCAGTACGTTCGGAATCGCATTATTACTAACAAAGTTATAATAGGTCGAAGTTGTCGTTTCTGTGCAAATTCAAGACTATGAATATCAGTATTACCCGAAAGTGGATATTATCACATAATATTATATATACATATACAGGGTGCCGCAGCATAACTTCCTTTTTTCAAAACTCAATAAAAACTATTGTATGCATCGGAAAATATTTATTTTTTATAATGTAGGTACATGTCTAAATTTTTTATTTACATTTTTTTGAAGATCAAATCTGTTAGGTGACTTCCCCCATTCTCCATACATTGCGTGAACCGATTTCTGGCGTTTGTCATGACTCTTGTTAGCATAGCAGGTGTTATGTTGGCAATTTCTTCTTGGATGTTGGTCTTGAAATCTTGTAGGGTTCTCGGACGGTTCACATAAACATGGGATTTCAAAAAACCCCGTAGAAAAAAATCACAAGGGGACAGATCAGGAGAGCGTGCCCGCCATTCCAAATCGCCTCTATTTGAGATAAGGCGCTCTGGAAAGTGTTCCCTCAAAACAGCCATCGATGTTCTTGAAGTGTGTGCTGTTGCACCGTCTTGTTGGAACCAAGTGTCCCCCAAATTCAAATTTTCTAGCCGTGGGAAAAAAAATTCTGTAGCATGTTTGTTGCCACACCCTGTATTACGTGTTAGGTGCTAGAAAAACACAAAACCTTCCATATGTGAATCATTCAGCTGTTGTAGGTTAACTTCTTCACATTTGCTAATTATATTGAACTCCTAATGTGAAGCGTATGAGATTGACTGTTATCAACACAGTGCTTGCCACATCATTGTTGTAAAATGGCTTTTTAAAAAGTAGAGGGCAATTGAATTTTGAACTATGTACACACTTATTTATCATCCGCTTACAGCCGAAAAATCATAGTGATGCGTCTATACGAAATCTAATTCTCAAATTATATCCTATTGCGATATCAGGTCAGTTAAAGTTAATAATAGCATATTATTATACAGGGTGCGGCAGCATAACTTCCTTTTTTAAAATGCGCGCCACTCAGTTAGTTGATGTCATAGCGGAGCGCTAGTGGTCTCGTTCAAGAGGGGATACTGTAAAGTTTTGTCCCGACATGGTTCAGTCGCCATCATGCGTTGGAAAAGTGAGGAGCGTGCCTTTGCCTTTGAGGTTTACTTTTCAAGCGGATGTTCGGTTATTGCAACACATCGTGCATTTCGGAATCGCCTTAATTTAGCCCCTTTGGCTCCCGTCCCAGACCGCAAATCAATTGTTACATGGGTGTCACTACATTCAGACAAACTGCAAGTGCGACAAAAGAAAGAACATTGAAGCAGTGAGAGCGTCAATGTTGCGATCGCCACGGCGTTCTGCGCGCAAACACGCATCTGCCCTTGGACTATCCGATCGTTCTGTGAGAAGAATTCTTCGTGATGATCTTCATTTTCATCCCTATAAGATGGCGATAGTGCAGGAACTTTCAGAACGTGACTTCAATTCTCGGATGAACGCGTGTGAGCTTCTTCTTGATGTCGTTCCCGAGGGTGCTATTGTCTTTTTTGGCGATGAAGCCCATTTTCATTTGTGTGGGTCGGTTAACAAACAAAACATGCGCTACTGGGCGCTGACACCAACCCTCGAGAATTGCATCAAAAGCTTTTGCATTCACCCAAAGTCACAGTGTGGTGTGCAATTTCCTCAGCTGGAATTATTGGTCCCTGTTTTTTTTGAGGAAAATGAGGTTACAGTGACAGTGAATTCGGACCGGTATGTAAGCATGCTACAGATTTTTTTTTCCCACGGCTAGAAAATTTGGATTTGGGGACACTTGGTTCCAACAAGACGGTGCAACAGCACACACTTCAAGAGCATCGATGGCTGTTTTGATGGAACACTTTCCAGAGCGCCTTATTTCAATTAGAGGCGATTTGGAATGGCTGGCACGCCCTCCCGATCTGTCCCCTTGTGATTTTTTTCTATGGGGTTTTTTGAAATCCCGTGTTTATGTTAACCGTCCAAGAACCCTACAAGATTTCAAGACCAACATCCAAGAAGAAATTGCCAACATAACATCTACTATGCTAACAAGAGTCATGACAAACGCCAGAAATCGGTTCACGCAATGTATGGAGAATGGGGGAAGTCACCTAACAGATTTGATCTTCAAAACAATGTAAATAAAAAATTTAGACATGTACCTACATTATAAAAAATAAATAAATATTTTCCGATGCATGCAATAGTTTTTATTGAGTTTTGAAAAAAGGAAGTTATGCTGCCGCACCCTGTATATTCGAAATTTACCCGAAAACACCCTTTCAGTTTATTCTCAACTTACAAAATTTGGCATTAGCATATGTGATAATATTAGGCATAATTCTGAAAAGTTATAGAAGGTCAATTTTTCGCATTTGATGTGAACTTAAGGGGGTTATCCCGTGTGTCGGATCCGCGGAATCGATTTTTTTTTTTTTGTATCAATTGTATCTAGATATAGTGTAGAATATATGGGTAAAGTGATTTTTTGATATTCGGAGTCGTTCGGAAATTATAGTGTTAAACACGTGATAAGTCACATGTCAGATTTATGTCGATCGTCGTAATAAAGCTCGTATTTATCGATCCAAATGACGTTCGAGTGACTTCGCTAAAAGGACAAGAATTGAAAGAACAGTGAAGAAGTGAAAAAACACCAAAATTTAGCTTTTAATATTTTTTAATAATTCTAGTTTGCGGACTGCAGTTAAGTCTGTACTTAAAATGCCGTTTACTTTTTTTCTTTAGGATTATCGCAGCGCCCTCTATCGTGGCAGCAGAAAAACACCTTTTTTGGAGATGGGTGTATAAATTGCTCTGTATTTAAATAACGAACTATGCGATCAAGCTGAAAAAATTACCGTAGATGCTCAAGATGTTAATAAATTTATGGTGAAAAGTCGCACTTGTATCTTTATCTAGTTCTTCACAAAAAAATTCTAGGAAAAGCGAAAAAAACGGCCTTCACACGGGATGACCCCCTTAATGCACTCTAAGACGTCTATGACGTCAACATCAAGGTGAAAAAACGTACATAGCAAGTCCCCCGCACAAAATCTTTATACCCAAATAGGCCAGCTTCCGGTATTCCGATTTGTTTCCTTGTTGAAAAGTGGTGTTTCTGTTTCACTATTGTCCTGGTCTCTAAGTCTTTATGGGGAGAAGCGTTGCGGAAATACCAGAAAGTATCGGATATACATTTTAGAATTTCAGACTAAGACCGCTGAAGCAAGTTAATATTGGATGGTTTGGCAGAGCCCTACAGTTGAATCCCATAAGCCCATACAGGCTTTAGCACCGATTTGTAGATCAACAATTCACATTTCAGAGAAAGGAGTGATTGAACTGATTTTTCGCCTCTACGCTGAAATGTATCCTCAGGTATTTAACGGTTCAGGTTATGATTTCATTGTTCCAAGAATTTGGGAAATATCCCGTTCTCAAGATTGTATTGAAGATGTAGTATAGTAATTTGAAGGTTTTCGCTGACAGCTGTTTTATCATGAAACAAGTCGGGAAACTGGAAGCTGGACGCTTTAGGCATGAAGCGTTTTGTGTATTTCTTATATAAAAATGTTTGATTGGACATTTGTCCGATTAGAGCCTAGCATATATTATATGAGAATACTCACTTTTGCGTGAATACTTACTTTTGCGTGATATTGACATTCAAAATCTTGGATTTGCACAGAAGTGACAAATTTGACTTATTATAACTTTGTTAGTAATAGTGCGATTTCCACCGAACTTGGCAGGATATGTTATAGCCTACATTGCTGTAAAATTTCGCTAGGATGAACTTAAGGGGGTTTCGCAGCCAATTACTAAACATTATAGTAATATACTATTATTAACTATATTTGAACAGATATCGGATATCGGAAAATTGCCAAATTCATTTTCATCACGCCGTTGAAGTAGGCCGTAATCCAATTAAGGTTGACTAACCGCATCCCGAAGAGGAATAATATTAAGAATTGTGATGAAGTACAGCTCTTTTTCTCAAACCTGCAGCTTATTTCCAGATATTTGACGTTTGTCCCACTAAAGTCGGAAGAGGCGCAGAAACACTACAATAAACATTCCTTCTTCGATATATGGTGCTTATGTGGGGCCTTCTTCAAGCTAGCGCAAAATAATCGTAGCCCACTGGCTGATACTTTGTAAATATTCCAACAATAAATTCAATCATAAGGTTTATAGAGGTATCACGTTATAGAGGTATCACGTTGCTGAGTACCATCTATAAGATATTCTCCACTATCTTGCTAGGCCGGATAGCCCCATACGCCCAGAACATCATTGGCCCATACCAAAGAGGCTTCACTCCAGGCAAATTAACAACAGATCAGATTTTCTCTCTGCGGCAAGCGATGGAAAAACTGTTGGAATATGGACAACAGTTTCACCATCTGTTCATCGACTTTAAAGCCGCCTATGATAGCATAGCCAGGGTAAAACTGTACACGGCCATGGGAGAATTCGGTATCCCGACGAAATTAATAAGACTGACTAGGCTGACCCTGACCAATGTGCGAGGCCAGATAAAAGCAGCAGGATTACTCTCAAGACCATTCGACATCAACAACGGTCTACGACAAGGGGATGCGCTATCATGCGTCCTCTTTAACCTGGCCCTCAAGAAAGTGATCCGTGATGCCGAGGTGAATGCAAGAGGTACGATCCTCTTCAAGTCCACCCAACTACTGGCCTATGCTGACGATATCGACATCATGGGAAGAACCACCCGAGATGTACAAACTGCCTTCATCCAGATCGAGCAGGCGGCCATTGGGGCTGCACATCAATGAAGGCAAGACAAAATATATGGTGGCAACGTCAGCACCGAAGACGAATCAACCAACAACATCAAACCGCACTGGTCAAACACAAACACGAACAAGAATAAGGATAGGAGAATACAACTTTGAGACCGTTGACAATTTCTCCTATCTAGGGTCGAAAATCACAACCGATAACAACTACGATGATGAAATCCGCGCACGGTTGTTGTCAGCCAACAGAGCCTATTTCAGCTTACAAAGACTGTTCCGCTCGAACCGTCTCACCATAGGATCAAAGCTCTTACTGTACAAGACTATGATCTTGCCAGTCCTCATGTATTCCTTGGAAACTTGGGTTCTTAGCAAGAAAAATTGCGAACTCTTGGCCGCGTTCGAGAGAAGAATCCTCCGAAGAATTTTTGGCCCCCTACATGAGGATGGACGATTCCGTAGCCTACACAATGACGAAATCTATGAGCGATACCATGACCGTCCGGTTGTGGATAAAATCCGGCTCAATAGGTTACGGTGGGCGGGTCACTTAATCCGTATCGATGAGGATGATCCCACCCGGAAAGTCTATAAGGACAATATCTATGGTAGAAAAAGAAGACGAGGCAGACCCTGCCTAAGATGGAGCGATGGCGTAGGTCAGGACGCCAGACAGCTTTTAGGGATATCGAATTGGTGGACCCCGGCGCAAATCCGGGATGTCTGGAGTTCCTTATTAAGGCAGGCCTAGACCGAATACCGGTTGTTGCGCCGTTGATGATGATGATGATAGAAAGCTGTTCATAGTTCCCACTTTTCCACCAAATTTGGTGTGAATCCCTGTAACCGTCTATCAGAAAAATAGGTGTGATGGACAAACAGACGAACAGAGAGGCATATAATAAACTGATTTTAATAAGGTTTTGTTTTGCACAAAACCCCTTAAAAATCAGAGTGATGCACCTATACAAAATCTAGGTCCCCAAATACATCCCACTTCATTATCTACTCAAATAGAATTAATTATAGCATATCACTATATTTTAGAAATTTACCTGAAAACCTCACTTAGGTTCATTTCAGGGGCAAGAAATTTGGCATCAGTGTAAATGATAATATAAGACACAATACAAGTTTGAATGTAATCCAACTATTACTAACAAAGTTATAGATGGTCAAAGTTGTGTATTCCACCTGGATTTATCGTCCTTGGACAAGTGTGACGTCATCATTATATAAACTAAACTCACATCATACGCCATCTACTGAATGACGGGCGCACTAATTTAAGTACTAACTCGCTCCGCCCCGCTGTTCAGTAGATGGCGACCTGAAGACCACTTATCAGCTCAAGCCAGTCTAGGTGCAAACCAGACGCTTTCGAAAAATAATTCATATCCTTGTCGAGTTTTGAATTAAATGAAGTAGAGGAAAATGCCACCTGCAGTGGGTTTCGGTCATGGTGTTGCTCAGTGTAGAGGGAGGCGATGGAAACGGACCAGACACAAAATTTTTTTGTGGGTAGTGTTCCATGTAGATGTATGTGAAGTGCTATGTTAGTACCAGAGTTATTCAACTTTTGTACCTCTATATGCACATGTATGCACATACATAGGCAAACTTCCTTTGCTGCTTAACTATAATTGAGAGAATACTTTGCAGTGTATATTACTTCTGTAAACGGCTTCTCAAAAAACGGTACGCAATTGAATCTTAAATTATTAGGTAAGTGTAACTGCCACGCACTAAATAGGGAAATACAAAAGAAAGCAAGTTAGTCCGAACAAAACGAACAAAACAAATACGTGTCTGCACGCTAAATGTTGGTACCCTAAGTGAAAAGACCGAGGGACTCGCAAGAGCCCTTCGGAAAAGGCGCATTGATATCTACGCTCTGCAAGAAAGCTGCGACATTGAACGCAAACGCGGTAAAAATGGATATAAACTTCTCTATTTTGGTAGCCACAAACACTCAATATGGTGTTGGCATAACCATCTCAAAACGTTTCCGTGATACCATTAAAGAAGTCGAACGATTCGACGACCGGCTGATGAAGCTCACCATTATACCAGCTGATCGCACTATTCAATTCTTCATCGCGTAAGCACCACAGATAGGGCGACCTGATGCCGAGAAAGATGCCTTCTGACAACTTTTCGATGAAAAGACTTGTGAAGTGCTTGCTGACGACTATTGCCGGCGGACTCATTGCCGGCGCCCTTAATGATCATGTGGGTGTAAGGCAGACCGTAACAGGTGCCATGGGAGAAAGGGCTTTTGGGCGCGCAATGAGAGTGGCGAGCGTATAATCGATTTTGCGGACACCAATGACCTTGTACTTATGGATACATGGTTCATCAAACGATTGTCACATCTTCCTACATTTTATAGTGGGGTCAGTAAAACGCAAATCGACTATATTCTCATAAGGCGCCAACATTTTACCACTGTAACTGATTGCAAAGTTGGTCCCTATGAGACCATCGCACCTCAACATTGGCCGTTGATTGTCGTCCTACCAATTAAGCCACCGTTAAAACAGCGAAGTAACGCACTGGCCAGCCGCGCATTAAATGGTGGCGATTTGGTGAGAAGAAAGAAGAAACGATCTCACTCATACGATTGCCGACCGTTACGAATGTGGAAGAATCATGGACCCAAATGAAAGTACGATCCACAAAGCGATCTCTGCAAGCCTCGGGGTCACCAAGTCGGGTAAGCGGTACATCAACCGAGAAACTTGGCTTTGGAATGATGATGTTGAAATGAAGGTCCGTGAAAAGAATCTCCTCTACCACAACACCTGCTAATTGGCAAATTTATAAGAGCAAAGAAAGCGGTTGCCGTCATCCGGGCGAACTATTACAAAAATCTTTACGATAAACTGGACAGTCGGGATGTCGAGAGAGATCTGTATCGACTTGCTAAAAGCCGCAACGAACGTACACAGGATATCGAACACTTCTGTTGCATTAATGACAAGAACGGTACTTTGCTCACCAACCGTCGAGCCGCAATGGATATGGCGAGAATACTTCGAGCAGATTTCTACTGAAGAATTTGCCCGTCCTCCACTTCCACAATCATTGCCGACATTTGGATCAGTTCCATCTGGTGCTCAGGGGTGGCGGTGAGGAAGAGGGAGTGGCAACCCTGTCGACCAAACCAAAATTAGGTGGCCGACGAGAACCTCCATAGTGGTGGCACCGAGAGACGCTGTACTCACTTTTCGTTTGCCGGCCGTGATGCAGTAGGCGAATGCTCCAAAGGCCTAATTACGGCGATCAGACCCGAATCTGCAGGGAGACTCATCTGAAGTGGCAAATTGGCCACTAAACCTTACCCGGGGGTATACTGGTACTACGGGAAGCGGGATAGTCCCTGGACTTTCATACTTCGGGTGAACTCCCGTTGTATGTGAGTACAGTTCGGTTGCTCGCGGTTGCCCCACCTAGTGGGAGTTTCATGGTGGTTGTGCTCAAGCGAGAAGAGACCTTCGGGCCTCGGCGTGGTGTTGCGTTTCAACACGGGTGCCGTACTCCTTAGTTCGGTAGAGATTTAGGTAATTCTTGCATCCACCAGTATGAATGCTAAGGTATAGACTGGTACCGTTGTTGTTTGTCTCAGCGGGGCTCTGATTGTGATCACAAAATCAATCCGTGTCTGAAGAGGACCGTAGGATTAAGTCTCCACGACAGGTACCTACGTTGAGCACCCCAGGGCTTAAGTGTCAGCGCAACTGAAGTCGAGGAACCAATAAAACGAATGAAATGGGGGAAAGCCACAGGACCTGACGACATCGCATTTGCGCTCTGGAACGCGATGAGCTGAGAAGAAACACTGTGGCTCAATGAATTCTTTAATAGGGTTATTCAGGAAGGTAGAAGACCATCTGACTGGCAAGAAAGTACGACTGTTCCAATATGGGAAAGGAAAGGTAGTCGAGCAGAATTTTCAAATTACCGTCCGATCTGGTTACTTTCCCATACCATGAAGGTTTTTGAACGCAACTCATGGAGAAACACCGTGAGAAATATCGCCCTCTTTACATAGCCTTTCTGGATCTAGACAAAGCGTTTGACCGTGTGCCACACAAACTCATCTGGTATGCTTTACGACAACATTTAGTGCGAGAAGAACTCGTGCGCTGAGTTCGATTGTTCTACCACGACCCGAAAAGTAAAGTTCGAAGCGTGGCGGGTATATCGAAACCGTTTCGGGTCTCTGTTGGTGTTCATTAAGGAAGCGCCCTTTTGCTTTTGTTCTTGTTATGGAGATCGTCACACGGGTCATTCAACGTCCAGCGCCCTACACACTGCTTTATGCTAATGATGTTTTCCTAGCATCTGATAGCAAAAATGATGTCGAGCAACTTGTCCAAAAATGGAATGATCGCCTCATACAACACGGTCTCAGATTGACTCTAAACAAAACTGAATTTTTGACGACCGATCCCCATGAAACAGGCACAATCACTGTCAGCGGCAGTGATCTGCCCAGAACTGAGCGATTTAAATACCAGATGTCAACGCTATCAGCCAATGGAGAGCTGCGTTATGAAATTACTTCACGCATTAACGCAACCTGGATGAAGTGGCGTTTCACAACTGGTGTTCGTTGTGATCGACGTATCAACGAACGTCTCAAATCTAAAATTTACCGGAATGTCGTCCTTCCTGTCGCCCTCTATGGTTGTTAACCGACTATAAAAAACAATGAACGGCGTCTTGCGGTAATGGAGACGAAGATGTTGCGTTGGACCAGTGGCGTGACACTTTTTGATCACATGTGAAATGAGGATATCCGCGATCGTTATGGGGTTGCACCAATCGTGGAAAAGTTGCGAGGTAGGTGTCGATAGTATGGTCACGTAATTCGTGCTAATGAGAATTCACTTGCCAATATTGGTCTGAACATCAAAGTCGATGGTAAATGACCAAAAGGCCGGCCGAAACACCGGTGGCTTGATACGCTGGATGGGGATTTAAAAGCCTTGACATTACACCCAGATCAGGCACTCGATAGAGCCAAATGGCGAAACCGATCATGATAAGCCGACCCCGCTTGTGAACGGGACAAAGGGTAGAAAAAGAAGAAGAGAAAACTTTTGTATACCTGAAGCATCCAGCTTCCGGTTTCCCAACTTGTTGAATAAATTGTGTGTGGCTGAGTGAAAGAGAAATTCCTAGTGAGGTTCTGCTTCTGTTATATGATGAAGGAATGCCAGCATATGGTACGAAAATTCTAAATGTTAAACAGTTTGCAGATGAATAGGCTTCTAACGCTTTGCTAGATCTTGTGAAAGTGCATATTTGACGTTTACGCTCAACTTTAATATCGATCACAAACCAATAGTGAAGATGAAGCGCGATCACGAATTGTGGTCCACCATCCGCAAAACAAAGCCAAACCTGTTTAAATTGCTAGAAAGACTTCCAAACGAGCTGCATGACCTATTGATTTATGCTCCCAAATTCCATTCACTCTTTGCTGCGTATCTACTCCAAAACCTGAACTCACAGGTAAAGCAACTGTTTTGAGAAGTATCTCACCGGCTGAAGTAATTTCCCCTTTCGAACAAGCTACTGATGAAGTGAATTGTATTACAGTGCTACCAGCTTCTACTGGAATGAGAATAACTAATTAAATTCGAACTGAAGGCCTGTATTTTAATAAAAATTATTTAAATCCAATGAGGAAAACTCTATAGCAGTGCTTATTGAGTGTTAAGTTAATGTACTTTCTAGAATTAATAATAATATATTGTATTTGTATATGTCAAAAGTATATTTTTAACAACATGTAGCTAAAATCTTGAGATGGTCAACACACTTTATTGCTAGATAGGTAATCCCATGGTGAACCATAAGAGGCTTTGTGTTACTTGAAAGTTTGTAAGATTTGTAGGTCATTATGAATTATCTGACTATTACCTTCGCGCCACTTCGTTGTGTATGTATATGAATAACGGAATTCTTGTTTTCACCACAAAATATTTACATATTTTATTTACATACCGATCAGAATAGCTACTATGGTGCAGGTGAGAGTAGTGAAAACATTATTTTTACCGGTCTTATATGATTATACATATATGTATTCGATGGGATGCGTAGATGGCATCTGTACCTTAAAAAACAGCTCGTGACTAGGTTTTGATGTCTATGGAAGCTTTAGGAATTTTGCTGGAAAAAGTGGTTTTCACCACATAAAACTGTTTATTCTCGAGTCTTGACAAACATGTTTATATTTTTGACACCACTTTTAGATGTACCATGAAATCTTCAATAATAATTTAATACCTAAATTTTATTGGAAAATATTACCTCCAGCTAAATGAATATTTGCTGTTTCTAGCTCCGTTTACGTTTATTAATTTTCCTTACCTGATATTTACTTGATGATATTTTATAATGTTTTGTTATCATCAATTAGGTGGACTTTCTGATTGCCGTTCCGGCATCCTTCATATATTTCTTCAATGTGATGGCTGGGTTAATCAATTTCGCGGAGGGCATATATATCACGTACCAGTCTAAAAGATTCTCTTTCAGAGACGGACGTATGGGTGTCGCAAGCAGTGGCGTGCTCCGAAGCTTTCAGTTCAGTATTAAGAAGTAGCATTTTTACTACATTTTTATCACTTTTGGTTTTATGTAATTTTTCCAACTACAAATTCGCTTTTATTAATCATCTTACATCCTGTTTACTATTTTATTAGTTCCAAAATTACCAATTCCAGTACTCATAGTCCAAACATATCATTTGTGAAACAAAGCCTTATTAAAATCGATTCAATGTCTTCATGTCTGTCATACCCGATTTACTCCGAAAGGTCTGAAGGTCCGAAGGTCTGAAAAAATGTGCATAGGAAGATTTGATTTGATTTGATTTATTTTCTCAATAGTGACTTACGACTAGACAATCATTACTTACTGCTAGCTTAATAACGGCAAATTGATCTTAACGCTATCAAACGGGTGACTATTACATAGTTTGGCCAATCCGACCTTCTCTGTAATTTACTTTGCTGTGTATATTGTTATTTATATACATTGATCTTGACAATTTATAATAGAACTTCGCATTTTCAAATTGCGCCCGCACTAAAGGCGCGAGAAGGTATGAAATTTACTTACTTAACCTAGTTAAAAATAACTTAACCTAACTTATTTTACTTAACTTAGCTTAACCTAACATAAATAATTCTTAACTACTATATACAATGAGCACATTACAATTTTCTGTGCTTATCCTCTATCCACCCCTACCAGGCAAGGAGTTTCAAAAAGGGTTAGGATTTTGGGTCTGAGAGATGAACTCACGATTTGGCAGGGCCTTAGGAATGTGGCCAATGGGGAGGTTTTACCCTGTTGGTAGAAATGCCGAATTAATGGGTTTGGGGTGGTCCTCCGTTCTTTCGAAGAACCTTTCCATTATTGTGAGAACGTGTTCTCGAAGTGGTTTTACTTTGGCTCGCCTATACACTTCGGCGTTTTTGCCGATCTTTTTGGTTTTCCAGTTGTAAGGCAAGCCTGTGCAATGTCTAAGGATTCGGTGTTCGAACGACTCGCATTTTGCCATGGCTTGGTTGGAACATGAGATCCAAGTTGGTGCTCCGTAACAGATAACGGGTCTTATAAGGACCTTATACAGGGTCAGTTTGGTTTTGGTGCTGGGACCTACTGTCTTGCGAAGAAGATAGTAGATGCCACTGACTGCACCGCGTGCCTTGCTGATAGCGAGCTGAAGGTGGGGTTTGAACTTGAGGAGTTCATGCATGGTTACTCCCAACTATTTGATCGAAGTAGATCTGCTCACTGTGGTGTTCCCGATACTCATTTTCAAGCGTTTAGCTTTCCTGTGGATGCCTCTAGAACTTAAGTATCTAGATTTTCTCCTAAAAGTGCAGATTTGCGTTTTTCCCTCATTAATCTTGATTCCCCAACTACGGTAGTATCTGCAGAGATTTGCAATGTATTTCTCAACCGCTTTGGCTGCCCTCTTGGGGTGGAGGTTCGAAGCGAAGATAAGCGTGTCATCGGCGAATTGGACCAGTTCAACGCCGTCATCGGGGATCGGAACGTTAGCCGTGAAGATGTTATAGAAAGTTGGCCCAGAAATGGATCCTTGCGGTACACCCGACGTTACCGGCAAGAGATCGGAAAATTCATTCCCCACGCTGACATAAAAGCGCCTATCTTCGAAAAAACTTAACGTAAGTCTAATTATCGGGACAGGGAATTCATTATCTATTAATTTATATATAAGTCTGTTTACCCACACGGAGTCGAAGGCCTTTCCCAAATCTAACGCACATGCTACTGTGGGTTTATTGTTGACGTTAAGTCTTGAGACGACAGTGTCGTGTAGGTAGCTCAGCGCGTGCTGGGTTCCGTGTTTAGAGCGGAATCCGAACTGGTGGTCAGGGATAACTTTGTTGAGATTACAATGCTGCACTAGCCCAATTGTCCATGCTTTCTCAAACAGTTTGCCAAGGTTGGATAATAGGGAATTGGGCATGAAATTGCTTGGCTCGTTGGAGGTTCCTTTTTGCCGGATCGCAATAATTTTTGCAACTTTCCACGTGGATGGAAAGTAGCCGTTATTAATACAGTTGTTGAAAACTGCTAATAAAAACTTCAGTGAGGCTCTGGGGAGGTTCTTTATGACAAAGTTCGGGATTTCATCAGGCCCGGCTGACCTTTTACCGTTGAGGTTTCTGGTTAAGTCGGTGAGTTGAGGTAAACTCAGAAAATGTTACGATTCCGATGTCTTGACTGAGGCGTTGGTTGAGGTGAATTTAGTTAGCTTCTTGGAACTCTCAGAGACGAAGGCCTTGATTGTTGAATCAACAATCGACGATATAGCCGGGTTGTTTTGAGGTGGAGAGGAATTGAGCTGAGTCTCAAAAGATTCCGCGAGAACTTGCGCTTTCCTAGCGTCACTGCAGATGTGCTCCCCGTTCTTGGAAAGAGCGATATTGCGGGACTTATGTTTGCCGGTTAGCCTGTTGATATGCTGAAACATATCTGGGCCGGGCTTAATATCTGCTAGTTTCCTTGTCAGTTCTGTGTTGCGGAAATTCGCCACTCTTTGCAGAATTATTGTACTCAGACAATTAATCCGGGAAAGCAATGCTTTATACTCAGCATTATCTTTATTTCTGTATTTGTGGAAAATCCGTTTGAGTTTCCTATGCCATATTTGCCTGACTTTCATGTGGAGCATGATATCGTGAGGGACTGAGTTATATTGTAACTCGTCGACTTTGATAAGCCTTGTGTTTCTGCGTGTAGCAGTATTAATGGCACCTGTGGCCAGGGCGATGGCTTCGCCAATCTCCATGTCTGATAGATTGCGGTCAATTGCGAGTTTTTTCAAGTTCAGCCTTGGTGCAAGGTCTGACTTGAATTTGTCCCAGTCAGTGTGGGCGAAGGACCTTACAGTGGTCATCATTCGCTTTCGCAGTTGGGAGGACGTGGACAGTTTAAGTTGTACTGCGAAATGGTCAGACATGCCTGGTAGAGTATTGCAAGATATCACTTGAAAGTTCAGGGAACTTTCCTCAGATAGGAGAAAGTAGTCAATGGTTGATTGGCTACTGGGTCTTGTCGGAGAATCTGGAAATAAAAGGGTCTTGGATCCATTTAAGCAGAGTTTCCCCATTTCTGTTGACTGCCGTATCACCCCAGGAGGTGTGCCTCGAGTTGAACTCGCTACCGAAAATGAGGTACTTGTACTTTAACTGGAAATTGCCCAAGATCTTAAAATCTTGTTCCAGTTGCTCAATTAGACAGTTGCATTTGATGTAGACGGAAACTACCAAAATCCGTCTACCATCAGTAGTTCTTACTATTGCCGCCGCAGCGGAAGAGGTAAGCAGGTTTCGTATAACGACTTCCTCAAATTCATAGTCTTTTCTGACTAAAAGGGCAGCGCCAGTGTTGTTGTCGTTCCGGATAATATTATACCCGGTGAATTGCACGTTATGCCTGCTATTGAGGTGAGTTTCTGAAATGCAGTATAAGTCTGCTTTCAGACTGTCAATCAATAGTTGGGCAGTGGCACGTTGGGCGTGTGAGATCAGGGACGCGGAGTTAAAGGTATCTGCAATTTCACTTTCTATTTTCACTTTCTCACTTTTACTTTTACTGCACAACTGGTGATTTGAAAAAATCACCTCGCACTGTATAATAAAAGCTCTGTGTCTTGTTTGTTCGCTTCGATGTCTCGGAGCGAACTGCATAGGAAGTTCCTCACATAAGATAAACCAGTCGGGAAACCGGAATCTGGGCGCTTCAGGTATGAAAGGTTTTGTTTGCTGCTTCTGTGAGTATATTTGAGTGTAGAACTATCCCATTTGTACGTAGCTTGTTAAGAATATGCATTTAGCATGCCAGATTTAGTACTTCGGGTTGTAAATTTACACGGCAAAGACAGCTTTCAGCTACTGTAACTTTGTTATTAGTAATGATCAATGATTTTGATCAAAGTTTGAGATAATATGCTTCATATTATATTTTATACTACTACCAACTTTTATAACTCTGAGATAAACTCAAGGGGGTTTTACTCAATTTTCCCAAACATATGATAATATACTATTATTAACTTAATTTGAACAGATATCGATATGGAGAGTATTTTGAGGCCTGGGCAGCTTCGTGATTTTTTTCAGATTTTTCGGTTGGGTAGTTTTTGAGAATGGGTCCGTTAAAAAAATCATCACTTTCCACCCCTCCCACTCCCGGCCTTTTTAACAAATCTCAAAACTAAGACTAATTAAGACCTTTCATTTGATACCCCACATGACTATATGCGGTGAAAAAAAATTTTACATCTCCCTTTTACATGTAAGCCAAGATTGGGGGCCAGGAAGGTTTTGCTGTGTATTTGGTGGGATTGGAAGGGAATCATCCACTATGAGATGCTCAACTATGGCCAGACCTCAGTCCAGTCACATGGCACCAAGTGATTACCATCTCCTCCAGTCCATGCAAAACTCTCTTGGTGCTACTGAATTGGCCTCAGAAGAGGATTGCGAAAACTGGCTGTCTGAGTTTTTTGCAACTAAGGAGGGGGGGTTTATAAGGGGGGATAATGAAGTTGCCTATTTGACTTAAATCGGATAATTTTAAGTATGTTAAATAAAGCGTCAATTTTCGATTACAAATACGACATTTCTTTTTCCCCAACCCAACATTATTACTTCAACGACGCAACGACCGATATTGAAGACATAATTAGTATAATCATCCTAAACAAGCAAACATTGCTGAGTACATACATACGTTCAGTAGGAGTCAAAAAATGGAAATAGCTTACTGATATAAAATTAAAATTATAAAAACACCAGTTGAACCCGACAGCCCTTATCAGTATACTCGTATACTCGTATTTGCAAAACTGTGGGTTTTATGAGGTGCAGCAGCTTTGAAAGTAGACATTTTTGTAATTCGTACATCATGTTGCTGCAGCTCTACTGTGAAAGTTTTATGGGCCCCGAATTATTTGCCTTTTTCATTGAAGTTTTTATTTCAGGCTCCCCAAAAAAATCCCGGACCCGGGGATCCCCTTCTCCGTCCTTCCATTCCTCTCTTTTCTGGCCAAATTGAATGGTTTCGCAGTCTCTGAATCTAAAACCGATAGATATATATCAACATCCATTTTTAAGGATTAATGTAAAGCAAAACCTTATCCAAATCGATTTACTGGTTGTCTGTCTGCCTGTCTGTTCGTCACATGTATTTGTCTCAGAAATGATTGATCCCAAGTGTGCTAAAGAGGGGGGAACTGTGAACGTGGAGGGTTACGTCGTTGTACGTGGAGTTTAAAGGGGGTGTACATTTTTTTCCACCAAATGTAGCCATGTTGGATATCAAATGAAAGGTTTTGAATAGTATTTTTCAAAGTGCGTGTAGGTTTTGACATTTAGTGCACAATTGGAGGCATTCCCCCTCTTTTCTGTTAACCTCTTTCCTCTTCTTTTTTTCTCATCCATGCACCCCAGTTGTGGAGGCACTTCATCGAGGTTGCGTTGATCGTGGAGCAATTTCATAGCAGAGTTAACCATTTGCTGATAGCACTGAGACATTTAAATCGTTCAGTTCTGTGCAGGCCACTGACAGTGGTTGTGCCTTTCGTCGAAAATTTTGTTTTATTCAGATTTAATCTGAGACCATGTTGCATGAGACAATCATTCCATTTTTGAACAAATTACCCGAGCAGTTTTGTTACGAATCACTAGGAAAACATAATCTGCATAAAAGAAGTTTTTAAGGCGGACGTTGGATGTACCGTGTGGCAGGGTCTTTAGCAAGGGTCGTTGTTGAGAAATTTATGGAAGTGGTGTTTCCTTTTAAGGACCATCATTTGGACATTGTCATTCCAAAGCCAAATATCTCGGTTAATGAACCGCTTACCGGTTACCTTGCTTTGTGGATCATGTTTTTACTAAGTTCTAAGATTTTCCGACAGTTGTAATGGCTGGTAATCGTTTAGGTGAGATCATTTCTTCTTTGTAAGGAAATCACCACCATTTGATGTGGGGAGGGCCAGTGCGTTCCTCATCTGTTTTATCAATGATTTGATTCGCAAGTGGATAGCTGAGTGGTTAGAGCACAAGGCTGTAGTACGGAAGGTCGCGGTTCAAATCTCACTGGTGGCAGTGGAATTTTTTATCGTAATTTGACGTCGGATACCAGTCGACTCAGCTGTGAATGAGTACCTGAGTCAAAATAGGGTGGTAATCTCGGGGGAGCGCAATGCTGATCACATTGCCTCCTACAGGGTACTGTAATCATCTAGTGTACCGTCACGGTCTTGAATGAAGTTCTCTAACACACTTCAAGGCTCTGATCCAATATGGATTGTTGCGCCAACGATTATTATTATTATTATTGATTCGCAAGAGCGCAATCAACGGCCGATGATATCATACGGAGCGGCTAGTGTGACGGAGGTAAAATGTCGGCATCTTATGAGAATAGAGTCGATTTGCGTTTTATTGTTCACACTATAAAATGTAGAAAGATGCAACGAACGTTTAATGAACCATGTTTGGCAGTTGGCAGAACACATTTTTTGGAATCAGGTAGACCTGCAAAAATGAATTGTGCGATCAGCGGATATACTGGTGACCTTCATCATCTGATCATCAGCTCGCTCGACCTTGAAGACACTATATAAACTATAACGGTAATGCTAACACCATATGGATTGTGTGGATTACCAAAGGAGAGAAGTTAGGGGCTATGTTTCTTGTAGAGCGCAAATATCAATGCGCCATTTCCGAAGAAGGCTCTTGCGAGTTCCTCCACCTTTCCTGTAAGGGTTTCAATATTTAGCATGCAGACACGTATTCGTTTTGCTCGGACTATTTACTCACGTCACGTGCGTCAACAATTCGTCTGTTGATGATAAATCCGGTTTGGTTTACAGTTATTTGAACGCTGCCGTAAATTCTGTTTTGAAGAATGCATTCAAAAATCTTCATCGTATGGAGAATCAAACGAATCAGACGGTAATTTGAACGTTCTGTTGGATTGCCTTTCTTTTTCCATATTGGAGTGGTTGTGCTTCTTGTCAATGAGATGGTTTTCTATTCTCCTAAATAACCTGATTGAAAAACTCACTGAATCAAAATGTTGGATACCAGCTCTTCGTTTTCCGGTTCTCAGTTGCGATGTCAAAAGGTTTTGCTGGTTTTCTCTTCAGTTTCAGTGCCGAAAGGTCGCCGTTGAAACTTTTTCAAAATATTCCCGCAATCTGTCCGTCACGGCTGGTCAATCCGTGACCAAAGTACCATTCCACTAACGCAACAGGACTGTACGATATCCTGTGTAATAAAATACTGTGTCGATACTAATTCACTTTTTTTAATAGCTGTTTTCACAGTGAGGGTTGAGTCTTAAGGCGACTTTAGACAGGGCTGGTAACTTATACGGGTCATTGTGGCGAGCACTGGAGTTGAGTGTTTTTCGTACGTGTTACCTGAATCGTGTAATTGGTCTCCTATGGTCTAACATGTCATATAATCAATGGAAAAGCACATGGGATTGCTTTCTATTCATCTGACTAGAATGAGCGAGTACTCTACTGGAATACAGAACGCCAATTTATGCAAGGAAAGTATTAAAACTCAGTACTCGGTTTTACTGACTCGTATGAGTTAAACTCTATTTATACGATTCAGCAGCTCGCGTGTCCAGCACGGAGCAGCTGACGTATCCAGCACAAAGAATTGTCCCATACATATGATCCAGCAGCAGACGTTGCGTGTCCGATGAAAATCGTCTCCCGGCTTGAGTTTGCATGGTAAAAGAAAATTATTACGCATATATGCTGTTTGGTGCATCTCAGTGAGACTTGATTTGAGTATTTCGTTCTTGGATTAATGATTTTATCAATGCAAACTAATTAGTAAGTCGGGAAACCGGAAGCTGGACGCTTCAGGTATGAAAGGTTTTGTGTATTTATTTTATAAAGACATTTGAGTGTCCATTTGTCCTATCAGTACGTAGCACGTAATATATACGTATATTATGTGAGAATATCCACTTTCGGGTGATATTCATACTTAAAGCCTTGAATTTGCAAAGAAGTGACAACTTTGACTTAAACCGCCTATGTTACTGCAAAATTTGGTATTCCTAGGGTGAACTTGTCTTTCAGCCAATTTCTAAAAGATGGTAATATGCTATTAGTAAGTTTATTTGAGCAGACAGCGAAATGGCACATATTTTGATGCCTAGATTTCGTCTAAACGCACCACCCGGATTTTTTCGGATTTTTGGGTTGGGTAGCTTCCGAAAATGAGTCCTGTCTCACTTTAAATGTGTACATTTTGACTCCTTACTCGCGCACTTTACAATTCCCGGCAAAACTAATATCAGTTTCGGAAAGTACTAAGCGCAATCTTTCATTTGATATCCTACACGACTATATCGGAAAAAATCCCTACACTGGTTGTAAATTTAGTATCGACAAAGACCGTATTTTCTATATGGCACTTTTATCGAAATCAGCGATGATAAATTCACAGTTAAAAAAGGAATTTCGCGAAATTACAGATCAGATAGAAGTACGCAATGCACTCTACATAACCACTTTACATTTGCGAAAATTATGCTTGAATTCTTGAGAGATAAATTTTGATATAGATTGGCCTCCGACGGAACAACTCCTAAAAGAAACTCATACATACATGAAAGTGAGGAACACTTTCAATTTCCCTACTGAGACTGTGTGGATCCGCAACGCCTCCTGCTAAATCGTATGAATAGAGCTTTACTAGCATCCTGTAAAGTAGCCTTTATTCAGCAGGTAAGCAACAGTTCTCTTAGATCAGGTACAAATAAATCGGGAAACCAGAGACGATGTTTTGGCTCTTATGGGTTTTGTTTTTTTTCATGTGGAGTTTATAAGTAACTAAACCTTTTGCCCGTACTTCCAAATTCGTATATGTATGTATGTACATATTGAAAATACAATTAATGTATGGTCAAAGGGTAGTATAGGTGCCAGGGCGAAACGTGGATTAGTACCCACGATGGAGCATAAAACCTGGGAAATGCCTGCTGAACCAACACCAACAGTTCTATTACCAAAACCTATCTCCACCTCCACGTGGTGACCGCTGGGAGCTTTTTCGTAACGAAAAGCTGCAGACGGAGAAGGATGAAGGCGAGTCTCCTGCGCCTAAAAACGACAACGGATTAACGATTTGCGCATTTTCTCATGGCACGTGCGTTCCCTGTACAGAGATGAAGCTGATGAGCAGCTAGTCGATACTCTGTCCCAATATAGGGCTGATATAACAGCGTTGCAAGAGATGCGATGGACATTGACCGGTTTCCTGGAGAAGAGCCGCTACACCATACATTATATCGGTCATCTAGTAAACCATGTGCTCGGAGTAGATTTCTTAGTCAGCCAAAAAATACATAAGCGAACGGCTATGCCTTTTTCGCTTGCGAGGCAAATTTAGAGATATAAGCCTCATTAACGTTCACGCTCCTACAGAGGAAACTGCAGAGTCGGAGAAGGACACCTTCTACGAGGCAGTAGAAGGAACCCTCGAAGCCTGTCCCAGATATGATATCAAAATCATACCTGGGGATTTTAACAGCCAAGTAGGGAAGGAGCCCGTATTCAGGCGATATGTTGGCTCCCACAGCTTACACGAAAAAACAAATGATAACGGACTGCGGATTATTCAATTAGCAAGGTCACACGAAATGGTTGTTGGAAGTACCTGGTTTGCGCGGAAAGCGGTCTACAAACATACGTGGGCCTCTCCAGACGGGACCACTTTCAACTAAATTGACCACGTGTTGATCGAACGCCGCCACCTCTCAGTCTTGATGAATGTCAGAATATATAGGGGGGCCAATATAGATTCGCATTACTATCTCGTTGGCATGGTGCTCCGAGCGCGAATAACAATACCACCTAGAATCCCCTCTGACAATCAGGTGAGAGTGAACACTGAAGCAATCCCCAACAAAACCCTCCGCGACACCTATAAGAGGGAAATGGATGCCGCAATAACTACAGTCAACAGAGGACCTGGAGATGATCTTCACAATCAACTGAAGAACGTTATCATGGATACGGCCACAAACATACTTGGCCCCAGCCGCAAAAGGAGTCGGAACGGCTGGTTTGACGATGAATGTAAGCTAGCAACGGAACGGAAGAATGCCGCATACCGAGTAATGTTGCATTCTCAAAGAACGCGGGCACGCGCAGAGACTCATGACGAACTCCGTCGGGCGAAGAAGCGACTTCACAGACGGAAAAAGGAAGCCTGGGAGGACCAACAAGTCTGTGAACTAGAAAAGTACAAGGAGCAACTACACCAGGCGCGAAAGTTTTACCAACAAGTCAGCAGGATGAAGCCTTATACACCTCGATGCTCATCCTGCCGAGACAAAGAGGGAAATCTGATTTCCGACAGAATGGGCACATTAGAGCGATGGGTTGAGTACTTTGATGAGCTACTGAACAACCAGAACATCAGCGAGTTGGAGGTCCCGCTAACTGAAGACGACGGACAAATACTGCCACCACTAAATTTAGGAGAAACAGTCCGTGCAATTCATCGGCTAAAAAATCATAAGTCGCCAGTAGCCGATGGAATTATAGCCGAATTGGTTAAATATGGAAGCGACCAGTTACACCAAGTGGTTCATCAACTTGTGCTCAAGGTATGGGACAGCGAGTCAATGCCTGACGATAGGCATTATCTGTCTCATACATAAAAATGGAGATATCACACAGTGCAGCAATTATAGAGATATCACGTTGCTGAGTACCATCTATAAGATATTCTCCACTATCTTGCTAAGCCGGATAGCCCCATATGCCCAGAACATCATTGGCCCATACCAAAGAGGCTTGACTCCAGGCAAATCAGCAACAGTTCAGATTTTCTCTCTGCGGCAAGCGATGGAAAAACTGTTGGAATATGGACGACAGTTGCACCATCTATTCATCGACTTTAAAACCGCCTATGACAGCATAGCCAGGGTAAAACTGTACACGGCCATGAGAGAATTTAGTATCCCGATGAAATTAATAAGACTGACTAGGCTGACCCTGACCAATGTGCGAGGCCAGATAAAAGCAGCAGGAATCATCTCAAGACCATTCGACATCAACAACGGTCTACGACAAAGGGATGCCCTATCATGCGTCCTCTTTAACCTGGCCCTCGAGAAAGTGATCCGTGATGCTGATGTAAATGCAAGAGGTACGATCCTCTTCAGGTCCACCCAACTACTGGCCTATGCTGACGATATCGACATCATGGGAAGAACCACCCGAGACTGTACTTCATCCAGATCGAGCAGGCGGCCATTGGGGCGAGATCTTGGGCTGCACATGAATGAAGGCAAGACAAAATATATGGTTGCAACGTCAGCACCGAGGACGAATCAACCAACAACATCAAACCGCACTGGTCAAACACGAAGAAGAATAAGGATAGGAGAATACAACTTTGAGACTGTTGACAATTTCTCCTATCTAGGGTCGAAAATCACAACCGATAACAATTACGATGATGAAATCCGCGCACGGTTGTTGTCAGCCAACAGAGCCTATTTCAGCTTATAAAGACTGTTCCGCTCGAAACGTCTCACCATAGGGTCAAAGCTCTTACTGTACAAGATCTTGCCAGTCCTCATGTATTCCTCGGAAACTTGGGTTCTTAGCAAGAAAAATTGCGAACTTTTGGCCGCGTTCGAGAGAAGAATCCTCCGAAGAATTTTTGGCCCCCTACATGAGGATGGACGATTTCGTAGCCTACACAATGACGAAATCTATGAGCGATACCATGACCGTCCGGTTGTGGATAAAATCCGGTAGGGCAGGACGCCAGACAGCTTTTAGGGATATCGAATTGGTGGACCTCGGCGCAAAACCGGGATGTCTGGAGTTCCTTATTAAGGCAGGCCTAGACCGGATATCGGTTCTTGCGCCGTTGATGATGATGATTCTAAACAAATAAACATTGGAAGTGCATATGGTAAAAGTGCAGAAAAAAATGGATGTAACTATTTGTTATAAGGAATTACTTTGCTTATAAAAAGGACAAATGTTGGTATATTGACCGAATTGTTAGTAGGAAAATGTTTCGCGAATTATTAGAAAACGGAGATTTTGGTGCGCCAGCCTGGCAGTGGGTATTCAAAGAAGGTGAATGAATGTGAGGACAGAAATTTAGTCCGAATATCTTTTCGCAATCACTTTAAAATTGATTCAGAAACTGTTCCGAAGGTAAAGGATGCTCATCATGTGGATTTAGACAGCTCATCTGCAAAATGGCGGTTAAGAAAAAATCGTTTGAGTGACCGATACGCTAAATTTGGCCAGGAGATGTTGGGGCTAATATCATTTTATCTGACAAAAGTGGAGTATACTCAATTGGTCCAGAATTTGTAGAGAGACGGGAAGTCGAAAGTGATTATTTCTTTAATGGATCCATTCTCAAAAACTAACCAACCAAAAAATCTGAAATCTTAGAGCTGCCTTTATACAGTGTATAGTATCGATAGTATCGATATCTGTTCAAATTAATTTATTAACCATATTTTCGGGAAATTGACTAAAAACCACCTTTAAGTTTATTCCAGAGTTATAACAGTTCGCAGTAATAAAAACTATAGTATGAAGTATGATGAAAATGGCGTTTTTACTGATAAAGTTAAAGTAGTAGTTCAGTGATTGAAGCTTCCACCCTGCGAATTCTTTCAGTCAAAATCGATTGACATGAAATTAGGTGTGGGGGTAGAGGGTGGCATAAGAAATAAAATTTATATAGCGCCGATATGTGATATCTTAATTTGATACATGACCATATTCAGTGTTGCAAGAGCAGCAAGAATGGCGCCGGTTTCTGACAGGATTCTGACTGCAATATTACGGTCCAGGTTAAGGAGCATCACAAGTGTACAGTGCTCTGCACCAACGGAGACTTCCAATATAGTGGAGGAGGATACTTTCTATGAGCAATTACACGCGGGAAAGCTATCTAAAGATTGTGATCTTGATGGGTGGTCCGAAAGCCAAGGTGGGCTCTGACGCACGGTCTTGGCAACCGTAATCATAATGATGGAAGGTTTCTGGATTTCTGTAGCTTCCATCGCCCTTTAAGATCCAGTCGTCGCTCGACAGTGAGAAAGCTACTTTGCTGATCGGGGCATAGATACACTGAGTAACCCGCTTTGGAATGTCGATGAGCATTGCGCTGTCATCGTATATGCTCTTTTCTCGGGTGCTACGCAGGTTGTCAGCCACACCCCGGAAGGCCCTCATAAGACCTGTCTCACTCCGGAATCGTGGAAGCGGATTGGTGAACGGGGGCGGGCATCACGTGCTCGAGCTCTACTACCGAGCGAAATCCCGAGAAGTTGAGGGTAGTGTGCGCGATGACGAAAGCGAATTTGCTATTGCACTGGTCAGGGAAGCGGGGGATGCCTGCATCGACCCTTTCGGAATTTTGAACACTGTTTCTGTATATAGTTTATGAGTTAACGCTGGAGAGTTTTTTATCAAATTTGGCAATATTTTTTATTTTGTAATAGTTGATTAGCTGATTTTTTTCCGTAAAAATTGGGTTTTTTCACTTCATCTCGAAAAACCCTCCCAGGATTACCTGACGATATCGATTATCTGACGATAGAACTTTGATTTTTTTTATTTCGGATGATCCAGCACCGAGTTATGAGGTGCACCGCAATTCTAATTTTTTTTCGAGATACATCCGAATAATCACTGCCTTTGCTTTATTTTTTAATATTTCTTTATGAAAATTTTCCACAATATTCTTTGAATGTCACGTCAATTGGTTTGAATGAATAAATTTCAACTTTATCGGCAAAAAAAAAATCACAAAATTGTGTCTTTTTTCTACGAATTAACGTTATCTCCTTTTAGAAATTTGATAAGATATTTTAGGGGCGGAGTCCCTTTCAGAGCCTAAAAATAGCCTGATCATTACCCTATTGAGGCCGTTTCAGCGATTAGTAAGCGGAAAATACGCAGTTATAAGCTCGTAGTTGTTGTTGTTTTCGTTTGTCCCTTGAGACCCGGCAGGCTAGCAGTCCAAAACAGGACCTGATACTACCCACAAAGTACCACGACAGGACTGATGGTGGGCACTTAGCCTATGTTGCCGTTTATGACCAAAAACAACCACACAAAAATTTATTAAGTTTAATCCTTTTTAAGGTTTTGTGTAAACACAAAACCTTATTAAAATCGGTTTACCGTCTGTCTGTCTGTCTGTCCGTCACACGCATTTTTCTCGGAGACGGTTATAGCGATTGACACCAAATTTGGTAGAAAGGTGGGAACTGTGAACGCTCACACATACAGTGAGTTACATCCTTTTACGTTGAATTTAAGGGGGGTCCCCATACATGGAAAAGGGGAGTGTAAAATTTTTTTTCATCAAATATAGTCATGTGGGGTATCAAATTAAAGGTCTTGATTAGTACTTTTCGAAGCGTCCAGCTTCCGATTTCCCGACTTGTTTAAATTAGCCGACACACTTGCAAACACAACAGCGTCAAAGCCTTCCCGAGCAGCCTGGAGACGTGTTGGAAGGTACTAATCATTAATGTTTAATCGTTAGTTGATAATACTTAAGTTGAAAAAATTAATTCACGCGATGATGCATGTTAGTATTTTTTAGTCGTTATCGTAGTTGAGGATGATGGCCAGGATACATTATAAGTTTTAGATTTCAAAAAGACAAGATCCGCAAAAAACAGGATGCATTGTAGTATCAAGGGTTATAAACTCAATAATATTTAACAAGTCGGGAAACCTCAAGCTGGATGCCTCAGGTATGAAAGGTTTTATGTATTTCTTATATCAAAATATTGGAATGGACATTTGTTCCATTTGTACCTAGCAGCATGTGTAGCATATATTATATCGGAATACTACTACTATACTACTTTAGCGTGATCAAAGTTTTAGATTTGCACTGAAGCGACAAATTTGAACTACTTTAACTTTGTTAGTAATACTGCTGGGTAGGTTCTGAAAATGGTTACGTGAATGGCTGCTTTCCAGCCCCCGCCCTTCCCCCTTTGGCGTTAAGGTTCAGAACTAATGCCAGCATTGAACAGTACATTTGATACCCCACACCACTATATTTGGTGAAAAAGGATTTTGCGCCCCCCTTTTGCATGTATGGAAGTCCCCTTTAAGCTCCACATAGAATGGTGTAACGTGGACCTTCGCAATTCCCACCTTTCCAGGAAATTTGGTAAAAATGAGACAAGTGCGTTTGACAGACAGACAGTAATCCGATTTTAATAAGGTGTCGATTTGCACAAAACCATAAAAATTAAAGGAAATCGTTAAATTAATTTGATGCAATGAATACTCCGTAGCCTGCATAATGACGAAATCTATGAGCCATACCACGATCGTCTGGTTGTGGACAAAATCCGGCTCAACAGGTTTTGGTGGGCGATGGAGTAGGTCAGGACGCCAGGCAGCTTTTAGAGATATCGAATTGGTGGACCTCGGCGCAAAACCGAGGTGCCTGGAGTTCCTTACTAAGGCAGACCTAGACCGGATATCGGTTGTTGCGCCGTTGATGATGATCAATGAATTTTCGCTAAAACTAATGAGAAAATTATATAAAAACATTTCTTCTCGACTACAAAGCATCCTGAAGCAAAATGGCTACCAAACTCATTATTAAACAAAATTAGAATTTATGTAATGAATAAGAACTGAAGTAAAATCAAAGCAGAGAAATAAATAAACTTCGAAAACACCTACACTTCACAGGTTTTTCTCCTTTCCAGATTAAAATGTTAGCATACGGAAATACCTTTTTTGTAATGATGTATCAATTCTCTTAAAAATACATCTTTTAAGATAATGTTATTAACACAACTGAAAAATGCCTTTAAGAGCTTCACTAAGAGTTTTAGGCAAATATCCAGACTTTAGTGGATAATCTATCTAATTTTTGGTGCTGTTTTACATATACATCTGTGCCTATCTGATTTTGACGAATATCACGGCCATCTCGGCTCGCGTAAATACGAGTACACGATGTTTTAAACTACCAGACAAGCTGTATATGCCACGCACGTTCTCATACAAGTCCAAGCATGCATTTTTGAACTGCCAGAGGCATTGTAATCCCTTCAAAAAATCATCGCCTCTACAATACTAAAATCTTAATAACTCGAAAACTATAATAGCTGGAACGTTGAGATAAACGTTGAAAGCTAGCTAAGAATTCCCTGTAAAATTAAAGTACAATATGCAGAGTTTACAGCTCTCCAAAAGCAGGAATTGTGTTTGACTATCCCAATGTGATTTAATTGAATTACTCAGTCAATGGAGAACTGCATTATGAAATTGCTTCATGTATTAGCGCAACCTGGATGAAGCGTTCCACAGCTGGTGCTCTTTGTGATCGACGTATCACCGAACGTCTCAAATTTAGAATTTACCGCAATATCGTCCGCTCTGTCGCTCTCTATGGTTTTGAGTGTCGGTCAACTATAAAAAGCAATGAAGGTCATCTTGCGGTAATGGAGACGAAGATGTTGCGTTAGACTAGTGACATGACACGATTTGATCACATCCGAATTGAGGACATCCCCGATCAATATGGGGTTGCACCGATCGTGGAAAAATTGCGGGAGGCATCTTCGATGGTATGGTCACGAAATTCGCGCTAACGAGAATTCACTTGCCAAGATTGTTCTGAATATCGAAGTCGATGATAAGCGACCAAAAGGCCGGTCGAAACAACGGTGGCTTAATACGTTAGATAGGGATTTGAAAGCCTCGCGATGGCATCCAGATCAGACGATCCGACTCCTCTTGTAAATGGGACAAAAGCTGAAGAAAAAAAAGAGGAATTGAAAAACTGTATCCGAATAGCTCAGTGGTTAGAGCACTGGGTTGTCATACGGAAGGCCGCGGTTCAAATCTCGCTGGTGGCAGTGGGATTTGTATCGTGACTTGACGTCGGATACCAGTCGACTCAGCTGTGAATGAGTACCTGAGTCAAATCAGGGTAATAATCTCGGGCGAGCGCAATGCTGACCACATTGCCTCCTACAGTGTCACAACAACTACTAAGTCACAACTAAGTCACGCGTCCGTCGCGCTTTCCGAGCTCTTTCCAGTTCCTTCAGCTTCTCTTGTATCGCATTTACTGTTTGGCTTATCGCACTCTAGTTTGCTGCGGACGTCAGCATCTTCTCCACAAAATTATGGGGTCTGATAACTGCGTTTAGGGCATCGTTTAACCTTCTTCTTTCATTTGCGAATCTCGGACAGTGGAACATAACATGCTCCGGGTCCTCGGGTGTAGCGTCGCATACGGAACAGTCTGGAGACTCATCCAATCCGAAGCGAGACAAGTACTTCCTGTATCCACCATATCCCGTAAAGAACTGCGTTAGGTGATAATTTAATTCTCCATGCTTGCGCTCGACCCATCTCTCAATACACGATATCAGTGTATGGGTCCAGCGGCCCTTTTCGGAATTATCCCACCGTTGCTAACATACATCTTCTATATATCTCCTTCCTAGTGGCTTTTAGGAAGCTCGTAGCCACTTCGGGCGGATTTATCGTCCTTTTCCGGTAGAGACAGTGTTCCTCATTTGCCAGAAGATATCGTTCTATATGTACTGCAGACTCTCAGCGCGATTGACCGCTATGCCGAACTTACCCTTCTCTGGTTCACTCCACTGCGCACGCCCAAACAGGAGCCGCGTATAGCAGGATGGATTTCACCACCCCTGTGATAAGCAGTTAGCGACTAGATTTTGGACCTCAAATATTTGACATCATCCTTGCTAGAGATGAACTAGCCTTTACTGCCTTTTCGCGAGCATAGTCAGTCTCACATGGTATATGCATATATTACGTTCTACATACAAATGGGACAAATGTCCACTCACGTGTTTCATACCTGAACTGTCCAGCTTTCCGTTTCCCAACTTGTTGTATTAGTGAATACGCGACTATTTTTGAAACTACTTTTGGCTATATGGGCGGCACGGCAATAATACCAGAATAACAAAAGTTCATGGAGTAATTTATACGAGATAACCAGATGGGTAAAATGTTAAAATGTTTGATCCAATCAGATATCAAATTAGAAGTAATTTGGACCGTTTGCCATTTTGGACGAAATGAAGTGTGTGAATAATATATATTTCTATAAACTACAAACTCTCTCAATCTTAAATTGTTATCAATTTATATTCTGTATACCGGTCATAAATCAAGTAAAAATGCACTTTATGACCGGACTTTATATGTCACTTCCGGCAACTTGGTACTTATATTTTCTTTTAATTTGCATTGGTGTATGGAATAAAAGTGAATGTATAAAATAATAATAATAACCGTTATTAAATACT
Source organism: Hermetia illucens (assembly GCF_905115235.1). Lineage (NCBI taxonomy): Eukaryota > Metazoa > Arthropoda > Insecta > Diptera > Stratiomyidae > Hermetia > Hermetia illucens. The sequence continues at coordinate 116,295,900 of NC_051853.1, read as the reverse complement.
CGTGCTCTTTTTTTTTCTTACGAAAACATTTTTTCTCACTGTATCGGCGGTAATTTTTCCCACTTTCGCCACCACTTTCAAGTAAACAGGAAACTTTGCATCTACTACGATTTCAGCACAGTTTAAATGTAATGAAACTTTACGGACAGAAACGTTTTTTATACAATACGAAAACCTCATTTCCATTGATTTTTCAATAAAATTCCAATTAATTTGAGATAATAATGATAACCGTTGGCGCTACAATCCATATTGAAGTGTGTTAGAGCACTTCATTCAAGACCGTAACGGTACGCTACAGGATAGCATGTAGGAACCAATTTGAGATAAACCTTTATTTAATATGTAGATGTTTTCAAATAAAATTCCCATTTCGATTAACTCTCATAAATAAGGTTGTGTTGTACCATGATGATGATGGAGTCCACCACGCAAGAAATTCGTCATATTTTACGTTTTCACTACCTGAGAGGTAATGAAGGCGGCCGAAAAAATTTGTGAAGTTTATGGGCCCGATATTCGATTCGCACAGCACAGTGTTGGTTAGATCGATTTCGTTCGGGTGTAGTGGATGTCGAAGATACACCCCGTACTGATAGACCAATCGTCGTAGAAACCGATAAAATCGTCGAAATCATTCAAGTAGACCGGCATGTGAGCCTTCGCTCCATTGACCAGGAACTGTGTATAGATCATAAAACCGTTTGGAACCATTTTCAGGAGATTGGATTCCAAAAAAGGTGGATGTTTGGGTGCCACACGAGTTGACGTAGAAAAATCTCTTGGACCGAATCAACGGCTGTGATGCATTGCTGAAACGGAACGAATTCGACCCATTTTTAAAACGGATGGTGCCTGGTGATGAAAAGTTGATCACATACGACAACCTCAAACGAAAAAGATCGTGGTCGGAACGCGACAAGCCGGCCCAAATCACCGCCAAGCCAAGATTGACGGCCAGGAAGGTTTTGCTGTGTATTTGGTGGGATTGGAATTGAATCATCCACTATGAGCTGCTCAACTATGACCAGATGCTGAATTCGGTCCTCTATTTTTAGCAACTGGACCGTTTGAAGCAGGCGATTGACCAGAAGCGACCAGAATTGGTCAATAGGAATGGTGTTGTGTTCCACCAGAGCAACGCTCGTCCTCACACATCTTTGATGACCCGCCAGAAGCTACGGGAGCTCGGATGGGATGTCCTATCGCACCTACCGTATAGTCCACACCTGGCACCAAGTAATTACCATCTCTTTCAGTCCATGCAAAATGCTCTTGGGGCTACTAAGCTCACCTCAAAAGAGGATTGCGGAAACTCGCTATCTGAGTTTCTTGCAAATAAGGAAGGGGGGCTTTATAAGGGGGGATAATGAAGTTGCCTTCTAAATGGCGACCAGTTTGCGAACAAAACGGTGCATATTTGACTTAAATCGGATAATTCTAAGTATGTTAAACAAAGCGTCAAATTTCGATCACAAATACGACATTTCTTTTTCCCCAACCAAATATCCTCTGTAAATTGGTCTCTAATAATTCTTGTCCAAACATTTCAATACAATCGGTATTATTCGATTCACTCCACCAGTGGCTATTGTCGCAGTTAAAATTCCCTCCCTTCTTGGTAAAAGAATAGAATTAACTATATTTTCTTAGTCTGATTACTTCCCAGTTATCATTCTTTTAATCTATGATAACTGAAGTAAGTTACAGTAGTACCTAAATTGACAGCCGAATTTATTCATCATCATCAATGGCGCAACAACTGGTATCCGATGTAGGCTCTGCGTCTAGATCCACCAATTTAATATCCCTGAAAGCTGTCTGACACCTTGGCTCACCTCTCAATCTGAAAAAAATCTCAGTAATCTAAGCATCAAAATACATCCCATTACCATATATATAATTTATCTGTGAAACCCCATCTGAAGTTCATTCCAAAAGTACGATGGTGAAAGTTGTGTATTCCATTTGAATTCATTGTATTCCAATGGTTTTGAGCCCGCTACTACTAATGGCACACTAATTTGAGTAAGAACTCGCTCTGCTCTGCTCTTCAGTAGACGATGGCGTCAGGATGTATTTGTTGTCTGAGTTGAAACTAGCCTAGGTGCAAAACCCGCGCTTTCGAACAGTAATTCATACCCGTAGCCAGTTTCGGTCGCACTGCTCCTCAGTGTCGAGGCGCGAAATCACCTCCAACCAATCGACCAGCCACAACATTTTTTTACGGGTAGTGTTCCATCTAAATGGAATGACATCTACGTTAGTTTAGGCGTTATTCAACTTTTGTACTTATATACTATATGTACGTATGTATGCTTTGGCGCATGGAGTAAAATGAAAATATTTAGATGTGTGCTATCAATTTAGATACATATATGCATAAATATATTGATATATACATATACACAAGGCTAAGGCGGTTGGCTGGTCTATCGGAGCTTTCGACGAGGAGACATTCCTGGCCGCATTGGAGGGAGCCCATGATCCGGATGGAACAGCGGTGGAAAGGGTCACACAGCTGTCTCAGCATGTAACCGAAGCATGCGACGCTACGATGCCACGACGACGTTTGCACCACGGCAAGAGGCCAAACTACTTGTGGAACACGGAGATCGCTGCCTTGAGGTCCTCTTGCCTCCGAGCGAGGAGACTTTCCCACAGGACAAAGGGAAGGCCGGAGCATCAGGAGTGTGAGGAGGAATACAGGGATCTGCGAAGCAACCTTAAGAAGGCCATTCGGAGAAGCAAGCGGGAATGCTACCAGGAGCTCTGCATGGAGGCTAATACGAATCCGTGGGTTACAGCCTACCAAGTTGTAATGAAGAAGATCCGCGGGCGCAAATCAGGTGACATGCCCACGGCTCTTGTTGCAAATAATTACAACTCTTTTCCCGCAGCAGGAGCAGGACGAAAGGGAACCCCAACTGGCAGCTCAGCAGGACGTCTTCTCGATCCCTGATGTTATCGAAGAGGAACTTTGGGAAATCTGCAGGCGTATTGGGGACAGCAAGCCTCCGGGATTGGACGGAATTCCGAACAGGGCTCTGAAGGTGACGGTCAAGGCCAGACGAAGGTGGTTCGCAAGCACATTCGAATCGTGGATGGCCGAAGGAGTGTTTCCCGCCCAGTGGAAGAGGCAGAAGCTGGTCTTGCTACCGAAGCCCCGAAAACCATCCGGCGTGCCCTCCTCATATCGCCCTATTTGTCTCTTAGACAACATGGGGAAGATGTTGGAGAGGGTGATATACAACAGGCTGCTTCCGTTCATCGAGCTTTCGGGTGGTCTTTCAGAGCGGCAATATGGGTTTCGGCGAGCCCGTTCTACGGTCGATGCAATAGCAAAGGTCGTGGAATTGGCTTGAAATGCAATGGCCATGGGCAAATGCTGTGCTCTGGTGACGCTGGACGTCAAAAATGCTTTTAACTCAGCCAACTGGGGCTGGATTAAGGGCGCTTTGGCCAAACTGGGTGTTCCTAGCTACTTGGCTGGGCTCATCGAGAGTTACTTTTCGGACAGACTTCTCTGGTACGAGACGGACGACGGGCCGAAGGAGTACATTGTGACAGCAGATGTGCCTCAAGGTTTTGTATTGGGATCGCTGCTGTGGAACATAATGTACGACGGAGTGCTTGGCCTTCGCGTGCCAGAGGAGACAACGCTGATTGGTTTTGCGGACGACTTGGCGGTAATTGCAATTGCAAAGCATCCCGAGGACGTTGAGCTTTATGCAAATGAAGCCATTCATACCATCAAGTCATGGTTACGAATGGCCAAGCTGGACCTGGCGGACGAAAAGACGGAGGCGGTCCTCATTACCAACCGTAGGAAGAATAACGCGGTTACCATCCAGGTTGATAATCGTCAGGTCGTCTCAAAATCGGTTGTTAAATATCTGGGGGTGATGATCGATGCCAAGCTGAGTATCAAGGGAAACTTGGATTATGCGCGAGAGAAGGCAGCAAATGCCAGCCCATCCCTTGCAAGGATGATGCCTAAGGTGGGAGGGGCGAAGTATAGTCGCAGGCTACTCATCGCGGGAGTGGTGAGGTCGATCCTGCTACACGCGGCCCCTGTCTGGGCGGGAGCGTTGAACCACGCGGTCAACCGGAGGAAGATATGTTCGGCATACCGGCCAATTGCGCTAAGGGTGTGCAGCGCATTTAGGACGGCGTCGACGGAGGCAGTGTGTGTTATCGCAGGAATGACCCCTATAGATCTTCTAGCGAGCGAGGCACACTGGCTCTACGAAAAACGGAAGGCAAATCCAGCCGAGGTGAATGCGGAATTCCGGAAAGCCATCAGGAGAGAGTTGTGTGGCAATTGGCAACAACGATGGGATAACTGCGACAAGGGCAGGTGGACCCATACATTGATCCCGTGTATCGAGAAATGGGTCAAGCGAAAGTACGGAGAATTGAATTACCACCTGACACAGTCCCTTACGGGACACGGTGGCTATAGGAAGTACTTGCATCGCTTCGAGTTGGACGAGTCTCCCAACTGTCCTGAATGCGGTGCTACACCCGAGGACCTGGAGCACGTTATGTTCCATTGTCCCAGATTTCTGCAGCAGAAAAGGAGGTTGAACAGCATCTTAGGGGTGGACATCGAGCCCTCCAACCTGGTGGAAGAGATGTTGAAGTCGGAGGAAAACTGGATGGCGGTAAATGAGGCAGTAGCCGTGGTGCAGACAAAACTCCTGGAGTTGGATCGAGCTCGGAAGGCGGCGCGACGGAGACGTGACATGGACGAACTGGTATAGCGAACCAGAGCTGCAACCTGGCGCAGCAGCGTCTTTCTAAGATTTTCACCTCCATCCATAAAACAAAAAATATATATATATATATATATATGTACACATCAGTAGGTTTTAATAAACAATGTTTGCTAAGGATGAGCATAATATTTATGGCTCCAAAATGTACATATACCTGGAAGTTTGGAAATATTGTACATATATGAAGGAATGTTTTGAATTTGTCTCTATTCCCACCTGCGAAAAGAAAACATGCATAAGAAAATGAAATAGGCGATGACGGCTTTACGGTTTCTTACCAGGACAGAGGCAAATCGTCAGACTCTACCTCACGTCCGCCCTGGGAGCAGCGTTACCGAAACATGACTACGAATTATATTGAGTGCAAATCCGCCCATACTATTGGCCAAAGCTTGGCCAGAGCTGAAAATATTTTTTTTTGAGAATTGCGGGGTCCTAAGTCCGCATCAACTTGATGCCGGACCGGACCAAATGGGGAGCAACTTACTCCCTCTTTTTTGGTCCACGGACCCCTTGTTTAGGGTTACGCACTCGAACTTTAAAAACGAAATAGGCGATGACGGCTTTACGGTTTCTTACCAGGATAGAGGCAAATCGTCAGATGCTGCCTCACCTCTGTTCCTGGACCAAAAAAAGAGGGAGTAAGTTGCTCCCGATTTGGTCCGGTCCGGCATCAAGGTAATGCGGACTTAGCACAACGCAATTCTCAAAAAAAAAATATCAGCATAGGAAGTTCCTCAGAGTTTCCGGTATTCCGACTTAACACTTATATTTACTTACTACTAATAAGTACTGTTCGAAACCTGTCATTTGATATCCAACTATACTATATTCGGTGCAAAAAAATTGTGCACCTGTCTTTTTCGTGAGAAAGTTCCACAAAGAACAGTGCGACTCACCGCATGTGTGGGGTTCCAGTAGATGCATCTGTTTCTTTAGAAAGTGATGTGTCAGACAGACGGACAGACAGACAGCGAATTAATTTTAATAAAGTATTGTTTCCAAAAAAACCTTAGAAGGAAGCTTTTGTTCAACATTTATTGTTAATAACAAAGCTACTGCAGTTAATAAAACAAAAGAATATGTATATATAACCTTTAACCAGATGAGGTTGTGAAAGGTAGAATCGAAATGAAAGTTGCCTACATATTCGAAAATTGATTCTTCTGGTTTATCTTGACTGAAGGTTTAAGCGCAAAGCTATCGCTTCCATCGTTTAATTAACTTTCCTTAAAATCTCAAAAATCGAGGCGAAAAAAAAACTTACCGCGAAATTTCGGTTGAATGTGGAAAGCATCATATTCTAGCATTATGTATCTTTATTTTTGTGCATGAGAGTTTTTACTTTCTGGTCTGACAATTGTAGCCACCTATCTCCGTCCTTCCTGAGCAGGAAAATATTCATTATTGTCACAAATAATATATTGAAAATTTGGCCGCCTTTAGAATGCGTAGAGTAAGATCCAAAAGTCAAGCAACACACAATTACTTATCGTTAAAAATGCTGGTACGCGGGACGAACATATTCCAACTAAAACAATTACACTTGTGTTGGTTGATCATACTTTTGCTATTCAACAATTACGTTAAAACGGGTAGGTGCTATACCCAGAATTCCGTTAGAAAAATAACTAGTATAACCCTTTTAAGAAATTATTCAAAAAATTTACTTTTGCATACCAAATACCATCAACTCTAGTGGACTTTACATTATATAAAATTCATGCCACGTTGGACTTCAACCATGGCAAAAGTTCATTTGAATTGTTTGAGATTCTCATTTTATATGATGATTGTAGATAAGTCGTGTCTTTATAATTCTAGACAAGAGGTAGCATTTAAATTTCATTCACGAAATTTTTCTTATAGAGTTTACAATTTACCATACTTATACCAGGATTTTCTTCTAGGTCATTCTTCACGTAAAAGATTGGTAATATCGAAGCGGAACAAAAATTATTTTTCAAAATATGAATTAACGTTGGTTTTTGTATTTTTCATTCACTGAGTATATTTATAATGTATGTATATAACATTTAGGTTTTATTGTGGAAATATGGAGGTACAGTACTTTAGTATTTTAATTAAATAGGTATTTTTTATTTGTTTTTAACATTAATTGTGGGCAATTACGCAGTATCATATTTTGCTGAGGTACAAAATACTGGAAAATTAGAGATGACAAAATGTACAAATTAGTAGGGGTAATCAGTTAGTTTCGCGTTTGAAGATTGATATTTATTGACCAGATTATGACAAAAAAACTATACGTTCCTGTGTTAAACCTAAATTTATCATAGAGTACTGTCACCTTGGACTTAGAACAATCGTTTGTCTTTTAGTGGCAAACTTTAATCTGGTTGAATATCTATAACATTTGCCCTAATAGCATAGTATCAATTGCATAATTGGAAGCATCCATTGTGAATTCTTCTTCTTCTTCTTTTCCTTTAGTCTTTTTCCCGTTGAGAATTGGTTGTCGGCTCGTCTTGATTAATTCGACCACTTTTCACGATCGTAGACCAGATTCGAATGGTTCGCAAATTACGATCCAGTATATCAAGGCCACGTTGTGTCAGCTGCGACCAAAGTGTCGTTTCTTATCGACTTCGTTCAGGCGAATCTTAGCCAGTGAGTTTTCATCAACGCGAATTACATATCTATACCATCGTCATTACACATCGCAATTCCTGCAGGATCGGTGAAACCCTATATCGATGGCAGATGACCTTATTTCTGATGTGATCATGGCGTGTTACATTACTTGTCGAACGCAACATTTTCGTCTCCATTACTTCGACGCCCTGTGCATTGTCTTTCATAGTCGGCCCACACTTATAACCATAGAAGGCAACGTGTGGCTATACGCCACTACATGCAAGTTGCACTGATTCGTCAAATAATTTTACAATGTCGCTCACCATTGGCTGTTAATTAAATTATGTTATTATTTTGTTATCTATTCCACGTTTGTACAGGTTGCTCAAGATCAGCTTTGTTATGAGGCGCTAAGAAAACATCTTCTTAGTAAAGCAGTGTATGTTACATGTACCGTGTGACAGTTTCCATTGCAAGAAAAAAGAGGAGTGGTGAGAGGATGCCTTTTTAAGGTTTTGTGTAAACACAAAACCTTATTAAAATCGGTTTACTGTCTGTCTGTCTGTCTGTCTGTCTGTCTGTCCGTCTGTCTGTCTGTCTGTCTGTCTGTCTGTCTGTCCGTCACACGCATTTTTCTCGGAGAAGTTTATAGCGATTGACACCAAATTTGGTGAAAAGGTGGGAACTGTGAACGCTCACGCATACAGTGAATTACATCCTTTTACGTCGAATTTAAGGGCGGGTCCCAGTACATGCAAAAGGGGGGTGTAAAATTTTTTTTCACCAAATATAGTCATGTGGGGTATCAAATTAAAGGTCTCAATTAGTACTTTTCAAAACCGATCTTAGTTTTGACATTCGTTGGAAGGGTGGGGAGCGCGGGGGGTTGAAAGTGATTACTTCTTTAAGGGGGCCATTCTCAGAAACTACCAAACCCAAAAATCTGAAAAAAATCAGGAGGCTGCCACTATATGGTGCCTGGGCTCCGAAATACCTTCCATGCCGATATCTGTTTAAATAAAGTTAATAATAGTATATTACTACAATTTTTTGTAATTGGTTAGAAGCCCCCCTTAAGTTCATCCTAGTACCATGAAATTCTGCAGTGATATAGGCTATAATATAGAACATGATCTTACTAAGTTTGGTGGAAATCGCACTATTACTAACAAAGTTATAACACCTCAAATTTGTTGCTTCTTTGAAAATTGAAGACCATGAATGTCAATATCACCCGAAAGTGGATACTCTCACATAATATATGGATATATTACGTGCTACTTACTAAGAAATACACAAAACCTTTCGTACCTGAAGCGTCCAGCTTCTGGTGTCCCGACTTGTTTTATTTGCACCGACAGAGACACGAAGATATAGCTGGCACAGCATCGATATGCTGCGTGCGTTGGTGTCCGCTTTTAACAAGTCGGTACATATTTCTTTCGACATCTCGAGTGTTCAGTTTATCATAAAGATCTTTGTAATGGATCGCCTAAGAACAATTGCTTTTTTTATTTTTCAGTTCGCATTCTTGCAAATTCACCAGTTGGCCAGTGTTTTATCGGCTGGTAAAGGTGTTTCTTCTCACGGGCATTCATTTGGGCATCGTCATTCCAAACCCAAATATTACGGTTCATGAACCACTTACCAGGCTTGGTGACCACAAGTGTTGCATACGCCGCTTTGTAGATCATGTCTCCAACTTGGTTCCACGATTCTGCGACATTCGTAATGGTCGGTCATTGCGTAAGTGAAATCCTTTCTTCTTTCTTCTCAGGAAATCATCACCACCATCAACGGCGCAACAACCGGTATCCGGTCTAGGCCTGCCTTAATAGGGAACTCCAGACACACCGGTTTTGTGCCGAGGTCCACCAATTCGATATCCCTAAAAGCTGTCTGGCGTCCTGGCCTACGCCATCGCTCCATCTCAGGCAGACTCTGCCTAGTCTTCTTTTTCTACCAGAGCTATTGCCCTTATAGATTTTTCGGGCTGGATCATCCTCATCCATACGGATTAAGTGACCCGCCCACCGCAACCTGTTGAGCCGGATTTTATTCACAACCAGAAGGTCGCGGGATCGCTCATAGATTTCGTCGTTATGTAGGCTACGGAATCATCCATCCTCATGTAGGGAGCCAAAAATTCTTCAGAGGATTCTTTTCTCGAACGCGGTCAAGAGTTCGCAGTTTTTTTGCTAAGAACCCAAGTCTCCGAGGAATACATAAGGACTGGCAAGATCAAAGTCTCGTACAGTAAGAGGTTTGGCCCTGTGGGGACGTTTTGAGCGAAACAATTTGTATAAGCTGAAATAGGCTCTATTGACAGCCAACAATCGTGCGCGGATTTCATAGTCATAGCGGTTATCGGTCGTGATTTTCGACCCTAGATAGAAGAAATTTTCAACGGTCTCAAAGTTCTAGTCTTCTATTTTCATTGTTTTCGTTTGCCAGTGCGATTCGATGTTGTTGGTTCTTTTGGTTTTGGCGCTGACATTGCCACCATGTACTTCGTCTTGCCTTCATTAATGTACAACCCAAGATCTCGCGTGCCCTGCTCGATCTGGATGAAGGTAGACTGTACATCTCGGATTGTTCTTCCCATGACGTTGATATCGTCAGCGTAGGCCAGTAGTTGTCGTGGATTTGAAGAGGATGGTGCCTTTCGCATTTACATCGGCATCGCGAATCACTTTCTCCAGGGCCAGGTTGAAGAGGACGCATGATCGGGCATCCCCTTGTGTTAGATCGTTGTTGAGGTTGAATGGTCTCGAGAGTGATCCTGCTGCTTTTATCTGGCCTCGCACATTGGTCAGGGTCAGTCTAATCAATTTATTCGGGATATCGAATTCTCTCATGGCCACGTACTGTTGGTTGCGGTTCAAATCTCACTGGTGACAGTGGAATTTGTATCGTGATTTGTCGTCGGAAACCAGTCGACTCAGACTGAGTACCTGAGTCAAATCAGGGTAATCATCTCGGGCGAGCGCAATGCTGACCACTTCCTACAGGGTACTGTAATCCTGTAGTGTACCGTTACGGTCTTGATTGAAGTGCTCTAACACACTTCAAGGCCCTGATCCAATATGGATTGTTGCGCCATTGAGATGATACCAAGTTTGGTGGAAATCGCATTATTACTAACAAAGTTATAATAGGTCAAAATTTTCGTTTTTTTTTGCAAATTCAAGACTGTAAATGTCAATATCACCCGAAAGTGGATACTCTCACATAATATATCCATATATTACGTGCTACCTACTAATGGGGCAAAATGCACACTCAAATGTATTTATATAAAAAATACACAAAACCTTTCATACCTGATGCGTCCAGGTTTCCCGACGTGTGTGTATCTGTTATAAGTCAAATTCTTGACATTTATTAACGATATTAAACTCCGAGTGTGAAGCCTATGAGGTTGACTATTATCAATATCGTGCTTTCCATTAAATTATTTAAAACGCTTTCTTCATAGTCTTGAATTTGCACAGAAGCGGCAGTTTTGACCTAGTATAACTTTGTTAGTAATAGTGCGATTTCCACCAAACTTGATAGAATCATGCTCTATATTGTAGCCTACATTACTGCAATTCCGTGGTACTAGGATGAATTGCAGCCAATTACTAAAAATTATAGTAATATACTATTATTTCGAAGCCTAGGTATCATATAGTGACAGCTTATTGATTTTTTTAGATTTTTCGGAGTAACCCTGCCGGGGCTTATAGGGAGCAGAGTCCCGATGCGGAGTTAATAAAATAGTTGAGCTGTCTGAGTTTATCAAGAACAAGCACAACGTGCACCAAGCCATAAAGAATATGGTTAGGGCTATTAGAGTCCACTATAATAGATCGCAAATGGAGGAAAAGAATAATGATACGCTGAACCCCGCTGCGCCAACAGTATCACAATCGTCCCAAGTAACGCCTAACCGTACTATTATCGAATCATGGCGAAATAAAAAAGTACGTGAAAAAGAGGGATCCTATAAATAATCAGCAGGTGCCTAAGAGAAAAAAGGCGAACAGGACATTCTGAGAACAGCACTAACAGCTCAGAAGGAGGAAAGCGTACAGCGAATGTAGGAAACTCGACCAGCGTTGCGAAGCCCAAGACGAACGAAAACGATGATGGACTAAAGTTACCAACAAAAAAGCGAAACGAAAAGCAAAATTTCGAACTCGTCCAGATGCGATTGTTATCTCCAGTAAGGGCAATCTGTCCTACGCGGAGATACTGAAAAAGGTCAAAGCTGATCCCGATCTAAAAGATCTGAGCGGAAATGTAAACAAAATCCGAAGAACCCAGAAAGGGGATCCCATGTTCGAGCTGAAAAGATCCAGCGTAGGTAAAACTGATGACTTTCGCACTCAATTAAAAAATTTGCTTGGGGAGAATGTCGCAGTGCGTGCCCAAAAGCATGAGATCTATATACAATGTAAGGATCTCGATGAAGTGATATCGAAAGAAGAAATTTGTACTGCTCTGAAGGAGCAATTCAAGTTGAAAGAATTTACCGAGGAGTCTGTTGTGGGCTTACGAAAAGCAGCCACAATACGAGTACCAGCGGAGGCAGCGCAGATATTGTTGTCTGCCTGAAGGGTTCGGATTGGATAGGTTGTCTGCCGTTTAAGAGAGCAAACTTCACTAAAGAGTTGCTTTAAATGCTTCATGTTGTTGTTGATCGATCCGATCGATGCAGAAGGTGTGGATTAAGAGGTCATATTGGCAGAGAGTGCAATAGGGACCCAAATGCCTATTGTGCGAAGTAAAAGCGGGACAGGATAAGCGGCATATTGGCGGAAGTGGCAAATGTCCGGAATTTAGGAAGGCGCTTACTGCAATGAAAAAATGGGATCACAGATTCGACTGGTGGAGCGACGATATGGGCTTGCGGTCGACAGGCCATACAATATACTGGAACTAAGGAAGCCAGTGGCTTTGTGTGGGCGAAAATAAATGGTGTACGAGTATATGTATACAGCTACTACACCCCACCAAGTTTGAGACTGTCTGAATTCGAGGAAATGGTTGAAAATCTTATTCTTGACGCAAGGAGACGAAGTTCAAAGGTGACTGCTGGTGATTTCAATGCTTGGGCCCTAGAGTGGGGTAGCAGAGAATCAAATGCAAGTTTGCGCAGTTTATTAGAAGCTTTTGCGCAGATGGACATAGTTTTGGCTAACGAAGAGGCTGTAAACACCTTTCAGAAAGGGGGGTCAGGTTCGGTTTTAGATCTGACCTTTGTCAGCCCTGCGCTGTTGCGTGGTATGTCCTGGTGCGTCAGCGAACGCTACACCCACAAGCGATCACCAGGAAATCTTCTTTGAGACATGTGTCGAGCCACAGGGCAAAGAACTGGCATGCCCGAAACCGAAAAAAATTTCAGGCTGATCTGCAAAATCTTTGGATGAGCAGACCTTCATAAGGGTGTGGTTAGATCAACCTGATAAAGCAGGCGCCTCTACAGACCAAAGCATGTGACGCGTCCATGCCTAGGAAGTGCTCATTCCGCAGTAGCAGACCAAACTACATGTGTAATGATGAACTGATCGGCCTTCGGTCAGCCTGCCACCGAGCCAGAAGAGCGGCTCAGAGAGCGGTAGATAGAGTCCATCAGGGGCAAAAAGAGTGCGCCTATAAGGCAACCCGCAAAACCCTCAAACTCACCATCCAGCGAAGCAAGAGGAAATGCTTTAAAGAGCTCTGCTCAGAAGCAAACGTAAACCCGATCACGTGTCCCACCCTCTTGCTGAAAATCATCCGTGGGTTATTCCTTCAGCAAGAGGAGAGCACCGACATATTCCAACCACTTCCGAATGTGACGGCAATTGCGCCTGTCACCAGAGACGAAAACAAGTTGTTTGCACTGATGAAGGGAACAAGTGGTTCCCGAAATATCGGTATTTGCAAGAATAAATACCCACACCAACGAAAAAGAAACAACAAGTTTCTATTACTTTGATCTTTGAGAGCTTTGCTAAATTGCACTGTACAAGTGATTTCCATCATTAGTGAAAATAAATCGGGGAGTCTATTTAAAATATCTGCGAACCATTTGGAGCTTTTTGATTCCGTTTGACACTTCTTTTTCAGTTATACGCTCAACTTGGAACTATTTGCTCCTTTTTGCGAGTGAGAGTTTTCAACGAGTCACCTTTGAAATCACGTTGGCGCTGTAATTGCTAAAGGTTTCTTAATTTAACCAAATATAGTCGAAAATACTAGAAAGCGGCTTCTTCTAAACCCAATTTCGGCATGATTTTGGAGTTATCTATTCCTTATTGAAATTTTCTCTCTTTGCGGTGAACTTAGTAACACTGATACCTATTTTATTGATTTTCCGTTTATTCACCTGTTAGAGAACCAAGTAATTTTTAGTAAGAAATTTCGTGCTATCTCACTCGCCAATGATCCACTTTTGTTACACAGCACTAACAACTTCGCTAAAAGGACAAAAATTGAAGCCAGGACTATACATGTGTTTCTTGAAGAAACCTAAGGTTTATGGACTATGTATAGCAGATTAATGGTCAGTTAAGGTTTTATGGCTAAAAATCGCATTCTACTTTTTAAATGTGTTTTTCTCGAAACTGCATATTGAAAATCGGCTGCCATCATAGCCCAAAATCTATCCAACAAAATTCTTTGAAATTTTCATGACTTATTCAGAATATATTTCTACGGTCCGCAAACTAGGATAATTCCGATACACTCAGTAAGTTAAGTCTGTACGTTAAAATGCCGTTTACGCTTTTCCTTTAAGATGATCACAGCGTCCTCTATCGTGGCAGCAGAAAAAAACTTTTTTTTTTGGTGAGGGATGTATAAATTGCTCTGTATTTCAATAACGAACTATGCGATCTGGCTGGAAAAATTACTATGCACACTCAAGATATTAATAAATCTATGGTGAAGAATATTTTTATCAAGTTCTTCAAAAAGAACTCTAAAACACCCTTCACACGGGATGACCCCCTTAAGCGTATAGACTGCTTTGGATTTTGAGAATTTTATCATCTATTGGAGCCTATCATGGCTGAGGCAACATCAAATAATTTCCCACAGGCACGCAGCCTGACCTAGGCTATTTTATTACATGTGACAATGAAACTATCTTCTAGTCATTATTTTAGCCTTCAAGAGTAGTGAAAAATTTATTTTGCTTGTTCATTATTCTTTAAAAAATTATGGAACGTGCTGGACGTGAGGCCATGTAAAAATACATCGTCCCATTGCGGGAGTTAATCTCAGGAATGGCAAATCCAAAACAAAAAAAACTAAGGAGTATGTAAAAAGAAGTTTTAAGGTCTGACAATTTACCACCCTTTCTAAAAAATCAGTAAAAATAAAAAACAAGTCGGAATACCGGAAGCTCGCGCTTCGGGTATAAAGGTTTTGTGTTCATCTTATGTAAGAGACGCACATTTCTCTGTCCGTATATAGCTACAAATCCAACATAATCCTTCATATTTTTCCAAACTACGAGACATACGTACATATTAGAGCCATAGATATCACGCTCACCCTAAACAAACAAACTGCCTATTACCTGCTGTACACATATATGCACGTATCTAAATTTATCGTACCCATATTTCCGATTTACGTCTTATATCTATCTGAATTAGGCACTAGCCGCAAAGTTCATTAGCACGCATATATTATATACCTACATATACACATGTCTGGTTGACAAATAACTAAAAAACTAAAACAAAATAATTGTCTGCGACCCAATTCATAAGAATTCATTTCGTTGTGGTATTGACGAATTGATATGTGATGATGACGTCATGCGGGTTGTAGAGTGCACGAAATTCACAAAAAATTGTAAAGTTTCACCCCCAATAACTTTGTTAATAATAGTTGGATTTTCTTCAAACTTGACCAAACTGTGCATTATATTCTTCGTTACACTCATGCCAAATTTTGTATTTCTGGGATGAACATAAGGGGGGGGTGCCGGGTAAATTTCTAAAATGTGGAAATATACTATTATTAACTTTATTTGTGCAGATATCGGAACCGGATATATTTTGAGGCCTAGATTTCGTAGAGATGCACCACTGTGATTTTTTCCAGATTTTTCGGTTGGATAGGTTCTGAGAACGAGACCTGTTACACTTTTTGTGGGTCATATTTTCAACCCTCACTCCCCTATGTTTCATCTAATATCAAATATTGAACCAGATTCAAAAAGTACTAATTGAGACCTTTCATTTGATACCCTACTTGGCTATATTCTGTGAAAAAAAAATTGCACCCTCCATTCACATGTACGGAGAGCCCCCCCTTAAACTTAACGCAAGATGGCGCCACTTGCTGCATGTAAAGGGATCACCAGATTACATACTCTCACCAATTTTCGTGACAATCGGTCTAGCCGTTTCCGAATAAATCGGGTGTGACAGACAGACGGACAGACAGACACCGTCACCATTCTAATAAGGTTTTGTTTCACACAAAACCTTAAAAAGGCGAATGCTTAAAGGGAAAAGTCCAAGAAATCGGTTATTGAGGAAGGTAAAATACCATCTGACTGGCAAGAAAGTACCACAGTTCCGATCTGGAAAAAAAGTAGTCCAGCAGAATATTCAAATTACGGTCCGATTCGGTTACTTTCCCATTCTATGAAGATTTTTGAATATTCTATGAAGATATTTGAATATTCCCGAAATCGTTCCAATAACGATGAATCAAGCGGGATTTGTCAAGAGCTGCGGAACTACTGACTCAATACACGATGCGCGGTTACTCATAGAGTGAGAAGCATCCCCCTCTTTACATTGCATTTCTGCCTCTAGAGAAAGGGTTTGACCAACTCCGCCATGCTATTAACATAGTATGCTGGTCCCAAGCCCAGATAAAAGAGGAGCGTTTGAGGCAACGTAATCTGTACTATCCTCAGTAAAACAAAAATAAAATGCTGAGATCAGGGAAAGACATAAATAGAGTATAGTTGGAGTTATTCCACTATGCTAAATCCTACCTGATCTCTCTTGGTGACAGGTCCCGCGACAGGCCGACCAAGCAAATACATACATTGTCGTTACAAACATGATGATCGGATTGAGTATTATGTCGATCTCGATGGTAAACGACCAAAAGGCAGGCCGAAACAACGGTGGCTTGATACGCTGGATGGGGATTTCAAAGCCTCCAAATTGCACCCAGATCAGGCATTCGATAGAGTTAAATGGCGAAACCGATCCCGCGTGTGAACGGGACAATGGCTGAAGAAAAAGAAGAAGAAAGCGTTTGACCGTGTACCGCACAAACTCATCTTGTATGCTCTACGACAACATCTAGTACCAGAAGAACTCGTGCGCTGGGTTCAGTTGCTCCACGACGATCCGAAAATTAAATTTCAAAGTATTGCGGGTGTATCAAAATCGCTTCGTGTCTCAGTTGGTGTTCATCAAGGAAGCGCTCTCTCACCATTCCTGGTTCTGAGTGCTGGCCGACTATAAAAGACAACGACGTCTTTCGGCAATGGAGACGAAGATGTTGCGTTGGACTAGTGGCGTGTGATGTGTTTTAACATTTACAATTGATAGAGTTTACGTGTGTGGTGCTCTGGTTGCTGGCACCTGCGCAAAGTCAAAGATACGCGCTAAAACTACTGTAATTTTTTTCATATTTTTTTTTTAACTTCTTTCTAAAAATGTAGAACGTGATTTTTAAAGGTATGTAGAATCGCAAAATGCAAAAAGAAAAATTTTATTTTTCAAAAATTGTTTGCGAATAATTTTATAAAAAGACAGGGGTTATGCGTCCATAACTTTTTCATCAACGAATAGAGTACGTGTCTGCGCTGATTGATAGTAAAAACAAAAATTACAAAATTATTTTGAGACATTTTTCCCACGGCTAAATATTGAAGCTTTTCCACCCCCTCGTAGCCGACCGCTTTGTTTCCGAGCGTTGGCGCGCCCGACGTGCGCCTAGCATC
Source organism: Hermetia illucens (assembly GCF_905115235.1). NCBI lineage: Eukaryota > Metazoa > Arthropoda > Insecta > Diptera > Stratiomyidae > Hermetia > Hermetia illucens. The sequence goes on along the minus strand of NC_051853.1, from coordinate 116,278,563 downwards.
GCTCCGCCATAATAGTTTACCCCACTGGGGCTATTGAGATTTTTATAGACTACTATTTGTTTTCAAGCAATGTGTCTTTCACTGAAAACCTTTACTTACACTTATGGTCACGATTAGAGCTTACACTAACTGTTTCAACACTTCTTTTGGGGCAACTGTGCACATTCAAATATGATCAATCATCCCGGAACGACAATTCAATTCACTAACATTAGGTATTTAGTATGAACATTTTGTTTCACTGCAATTCCGGGAAGTGTGGTTCAATATCGATAATAAGCTCCGAAAAGTACTACTTAAGCTCTTTTATTTGATACATGACCAAATTTTACGGATGTATGGGGAGCCTACACCCCCCCGCCCCCACTGCAACTCACCACTCGTCTTCGTTCTTATTATGGACAATATCACATCCAACGTCCAGCGCCCTCTACGCTGCTTTATGCATATGATATTTTTCTCCAATAGCAACAAATGGGGAAACCGGGAGCTGAACGCTTCAGCTATGAAAGGTTTTGTATATTTCTTTTATAAAGACATTTGAGTGAGCATTTATCCGATTAGTTTGTAGCACGTAATATATGCATATATTATGTGTATCGAAGCAACAATTTTGACCTTTTATAGTTTTGTTAGCAATAGTGCGATTTCAACCAAACTTGATAGAATCAAGATACCCTATATTGTTGTAATTTCGTGGTGCTGGAATGAAATCAAGGGAGGTTTTGCAGCCAATTAGTTATAGTAATATACTATTACTAACTGGATTTGGACAGATATCGATATGGAGGGTATTTCGGAGCCTAGGCACCATACAGTGGCAGCCTCTTGATTTTGTTCAGATTTTTCGGTTGGGTAGTTTCTGAGAATGGGTCCATTAAAGAAATGATCACTCCCCTCCTTTCCAACAAATGTCAAAACTAAGACGCAAACCGAGACCTTTCATTTGATACCTCACATAACCATATTTGATGAAAAACACGTCGGAATAGCGGAAGCTGGCGCTTCAGATATAAAGGTTTTGTGTTCATTCGGTATGAGAAAGTTTTTACGCACATTTTTCCATTCGTATATGGCTAAAAATACAAATGATTCCTTCATATTTTTTTCACACTGCGAGAAATACGTAAATATTACAGACTTAGATATTATGCTGACCCTAAGCAAATAAACATTGGCTATTTATTACCTAATACTATATATGCACGTATATAAGTTGATCGTACATAAATTTCCGATTTGCTTCGTGCACAAAAGCATGCATATGTACATATGAAGTAGCATATTGAATACCGCTGGTTTAATGTACTAATATATCTATCTGAATTAGGTACTACCCCAAAGTTTCATTTCCATATACATACCATATCATTACATATATCATCTTATAAATGATTAAAAAACTAAAACGAAATGTTTCCCTTCGACCTTCCATTCACGTGAGCTCACTTTGTTGTGGTTTTGACATATTGATATGTTGTGATGACGTCATACACGTTTTAGAATGCACGAAATTCACACGAAATGTAAAAGTTTCACCTTCTATAACTTTGTTAATAATAGTTGGATTTTCTTCAAACTTCCCAGAGTTATACCTTCTGTTATCCCTTATGCAAGTGCCAAGCGCACGAACTTAAGGGTGTTTACGGCAAAATTTCTAAAATATGCTAATATAATATTATTAACTTGATTTGCGCAGATATCGGAACGGGATGTATTTTGAGGCCTAGTTTCGGTTGGATACAGCACTGTAATTTTTTTCAGATTTTTCGGTTCAACTCACCTGTGAATGAGTACCTGAGTCGAATCAGGATAATAAACTTGGGCGAGCGTAATAGTGACCCCATTGCCTCCTACACAGTACTGTAATCTTGTAGTATACCGTTACGGTCTTGAATGAAGTCCTCTAACGCACTTCAAGCACTGATCCAATATGGATTGTTGCACGAACGATTTTTGTTATTTCCGAGTTATCACAATCTCGGCAGATGCCAGATTTTACCTAATACTAGCACTAAGTGCCACTGCTTGCGGCTCATATCGGTAAACCGGACATGTTCCCGTGATCAGCCCATGCTTATATGCAAGGTTTTGATGGATAACCTTATATACAGCATTATGCCTGGTGATGTATTGCACCGGTGCCATAACAGTACAGCCAGAAATGAGATGGTCCAACGTCTCTAACGCTGAACCACACATTCTGCACTGGTCGTTCTCCACCCGTTCTTTCATGATGAGTTTTTTATAAGCTCGGGTGGCGACCACTCCATCCTGAATGGCACACATGAACCCCTCCGTCTCAGCAAAGAGCTCCCCAGCACACATCCATCTGTTCGACAGATGCAAATCGACAAATGGCTGCCAAAGACAATTCACATGTTTACCGTGCATTGCCTTCGACTTCCATTTATCGATCCGCTCTTGGTCCGACTTCACCCCGCTCAGAGGATTGAAAGATCGATCCTTCAAGTTAAGTGTAGTCAGTCCACAGTCTGCCTTACAGACAGACTCGCCTGCTCTTTGCTGTAAATATAAGCTCGCAGCGAGTCGGCTTTTTTTTTTTGGGAGTAGGGTAGGTGAATGCTTTTACGCACAGAGTGTTGGACTCCCACAACAGCACGCTGGCGGATTACCAACTAAACACCTCCCTGTCATCAGAGAACTAGCCTGGAACCGTTTGACACATTACTTCGGGCTAGCCCTCCCGCTCTCCCGGCTTTGGGAGCCTTCAAGTCAGGGAATTCCTTTCACCAACGGGAGGGGAGGGGAGGAAGGGAGTTGTTAGTTCAGGGAACCCCTTACCGTCCGATCCCTCTGCCGGTCGAGTTCAATCTTCTTCGTAGTCAGAAGAGCCCGAACATAATGCGCAATACGATTCCACCAGCCAGCGCTCTTCAGCATCTCTCTTACAATGTTGTCTGGAGAGAGCTCCCCTGTGTCTGCATAAAGCTGCTGGCCGAGGCCGTCCCACCTCTCGCAAAAGAAAAAGGTGTGTTCAGCGTCATCTGCCACACACAATCAGGAGATCGCGCCTTCCCAACCCTGTGCAGGTAAGACTGAAAATCCCCATGCCCACTTAGAAGTTGGATAAGGAAGTAATCAATCTCACCGTGCTTTCTGTTCAACCAGTCAACCGCGCAGTCCACTTGCCCCTTGACTCATTTGGCCAAGAAAGTTGCCACTCGTTAAGGGTGCGTTGACGTTCTTCACGGGCAACCACTTCTTTTAAGTTTTCGCCCTTACGGCGATAGATAGCTTTGCGCTCCTTGGCAAGGAGGCAATCACCATCACAGCCGGTTCGGAGACGGTGCGATAAGCAGACGCCACTCGCAAAGCTCCCCGCCTCTGCACTTGAGCGAGGCGTTTACGATGCACCTCCTTGTCAAGAGCCCATACCTCCGCACCATAGAGAAGAACGGGCTGCGTTGCTCCCATGAGGAGACGTCTCCTAGTTGATATAGGGCCGCCGACTTTCGCCATTAGCCGTCTCAAGGCCGCGACTACTGCTGCAGCCCTGTCCGCGGCTGCTTTGATTTGCTCGAAGAAGCTCATCTTCGAGTCGAGCATTAAACCAAGGTTTAAACTCTATAGTCAACTCGCCGATCGATATGGGACGCAGGGTCGGGATTCTCCTTCTGGTCAGGATGACTACTTCGGTTTTTTCCAGCGCAAGGTTGAAACCGTGAGCAGTCATCCATCCGCTTACCCGTCCCATCAGTATGCCAAGCCTGCTTTGCGCCTGTTCAACAGTGCGTCCGGCAACAAGTGCCGCAACGTCGTCTGCATAACCGAGCAGGCGCAACTCTTCAGGCATATCGAGTCTCAGCAGACTATCGTAGGAAGCGTTCCAGAGGTCCGGCCCTAGGATGGATCCCTGCGCTACTCCCGCCGTGATTTCCATCCTCCTCTGGCCCTCTAGCGTCTCATAGAACAGGGAGCGGTCTTTCAGATAATCCCTCAATATCCGCAAGAGATAGCTTGGCACGTGAAAGGAGCTCCCTAGTGTGCCTAACATATCTGTCCACATTATGGAATTGAAGGCATTTCTGACATCAAGTGTTATGAGGAGCACTATCCGTCGAGATCGGCGGCTGTGTGCCCCGGCTCGATTAAACGCATCTACGACCTCCTCTCAAGCGAGTCGGCTTGGCGATGGTGTTGTGCCGCCACGTCAACCACGCCCCTACCTCCGATGTCACGAGGCAAGTCCATCCGCTCCACGGCAGACTTTGGGTGATGCATTTGGACATAGTTCTCCGTATCCGCCGCTGGACGTTTTCCAGATCAGTCTTCGTCCACGGCAATATTCCGAATGCATAAGCCAGTGAAGGGATAGCGAATACATTCAACGCGCTTATTTTATTCTTCTCCGAGAGATGCGATGTCAGCACCAGCTTTACACGTCGCAGGAATTCGGACAGCAGAGCTTCCTTCAGATCACCAACTCGAGCATGGGTTCCTTGCAGAATTCGTAGGTTCTTGTAGAAGTCTGTCTCGGTCATAGCTTCGATGTGGAGGTCACCAATGCTATGTCCGGCATGCGGCTCGTGATGACCTTTGCGGATGGCTTGGATTCGACACTTGTCTAATTCAAACTCCATCCGAATATCACGGCTGAACATGTCTATTATTCGCAACAGACTTCTAAGATGGTTGTCAGTACCAGCATACAACTTGATGTCATCTAGGTACATCAAGTGTGTCAGTTCACACTTAGCACGTAGGTCATACTTTATTGCAAAACCATGCCCTCTAGCATCATTCAATAGCCATGAAAGGGGGTTCAGGGCCACACAAAACCAAAGAGGACTCAACGAATCCCCCTGGAAGATGCCCCTCCGTATACGAATGAGCTCTGAGGTATTAGGACCCTCAGATGTGCGCACCGATAAGGTAGTATGCCACCCTTCCATGACTGTCGCCAAAAACTTTATTAGTTTCGGATCAATGCGATGCAGATGTAGGATATCGATCGGTCTTGTGTCTGCGGGGTCCTGCACTGTGTCCTTCGTAGGGATAAGGTAGGTAATCCCCGCACTGAGGAAAGGTGGAAATTCCTCCGGCCGACTCATGACCTCATTTATACTGCGTGCCAACCGACTGTGTACGCTGGTAAATTTCTTATACCAGAAATACTGCACCCGATCCAGACCTGAGCCCCTCCAGTTCTTCGAGATGTTTATGGCTCGTCGAACTTCCTCTTCGGTAACATTATTATTAATGACAATAAAATAGTTTGATTTATTGATTTAGTGTTAAGGAAAAGTTTTATAAAAAGAGAAACGAATAACCAATAAATGTTCATTATCTTGACTAAAACGAGCCATTTTTTCGCTGTAGCAGCAGGCCGAGTGGTCCTTGCAAGAAAGGATGCAATAAGCTAAACGAGGTCTTTCTTGCTAAATTAAAAACAGTGCTTAAGATGGTAGCATCATACCTGTGGCCAGCCACTTAAAGTAAGGCCCCTTTTGCTTCTCTTCCACTTCGAATAATTATGATCTTTTGTTCTTTAGCTCAAACAGAGGCAGTCACTGTACGGACTCCACAAAGCAACGGATCTTTCAAATCCTTAGGTGATCTTATGAGACACCTTCATATTTTACATGGCGTTCCCACCGGATCTTATCTTCTTCTACACAAAATAGTCCTTCAAATGTTTTTCTAACTGCAAGATATACGTACATAATACAGAGATAGATGTTATGTTCACCTTAAATAAACAAACATTGCCTATTATCGAATACTATACTTATGCATGCACGTATATAACTTAACGATAGACATATTTCCGATTTACTTCGTGCACAAAAGAATACATATGATATGCATATGGAGTACATATATTGAATACCACCGGTTTAATGTACAAATATATCCATTTGAATTAACTTCAAAGATTCATTAGTATATATATATATATAAATGATGTCCGGATAGCTGCGTGGTTAGAGCAGAAGGCTATCGTACGGAAGGTCGCGGTTCGAATCTCGAATTGGTGGCAGTGAGATTTGTATCGTGATTTGACGTCGGATACCAGTCGACTCAGCTGTGAATGAGTACCTGAGTCAAATCAGGGTAATAATCTCGGGCGAGCGCAATGCTGACCACATTGCCTCTTACAGTGGTACTGTAGTGTACCGTTAGGGTCTTGAATGAAGTGCTCTAACACACTTCAAGGCCCTGATCCAATACGGATTGTTGCCAACGATTATTATTATATAAATGATTAAAAAACGCATTTTGTTGTGCTATTGACAAATTGATATATTATGAAGACGTCATACACATTTTACAACGCATGAGATTCACATAAAATGTATAATAAAAGTTTCACCTTCTATAACATTGTTAATAATAGTTGAATTTCCTTCAAACTCCCCAAAGTTATCAGTGGTAACATTGCCATATTTTGTGCATCTAGCATGAACTTAAGGGGGATTCCGGCAAAATTTCTAAAATATGCTAATATACTTTTAACTTCATTTGTGCAGATATCGGAACGGGATGAATTTTGGGACCTAGATTTCGTTAGATACACCGCCGCGATTTTTTTCAGATTTTTCGGTTGGATGGGTTCTGAGAATGAGAGTTGTTACACTGTTTTAGGATTATATTTTGAGCCCTCACTCCCCTATGTTTCATCCCATTTCAAATATCGGACCAGTTCCCCTTTCAGTTGATACCCCACATTGCCATACTCTCTGAAAAATCCCCCTCCTCTTTTCGCATGTATGGGGGACCTCCTTCCCCAATTAAACTCAACACTAATGGTGCCACTTGCTATATGTAAAGGGATTCACATACCACACGTTCTCAGAATCTCGTGACAATCAGTCCAGCCGTTTCTGAATAAATTAGGTGGGACAGATAGACATGGAATCGATTCTAATAACGTTTTCTCTCAAATAAAACCTTCAACCTTTCACTGAATATAGTCATGTAGGGTTGCAAATGAGAGCGCTTACTTAGTACTTTTTGGAGTTTACTTCTGATATTGAGTGAAGCAAAGGGGAATAGGGTTCAAAATGTGTGCCCTAAGAACTAAAACAGGTCTCGTTCCGAGAGCCTATCCAGCCGAAAAATCTGAAAAAGTTTACAATGGTGCATCTAAACGAAATCTAGGCCTCAAAATATATCCCATCCCCCTAACTGCCCAAATACAGTTAATAATACATATTTATATTTCAGGAATTTACCCGGATACCAACCGTCCTAGGAGTACAAGATTGGCATTATACGAGTATTAAGGGGTTATAAAAGCTTAATTGTTGGAAGTTTGCATAAAATCCAACCATTATTGAAGGAGAGTCTCTCGCGCATAAAAGCGGAACAAATTGTACCAACTGGTCCTCCAGGTTGAGAGTTAGGTAGGACTGACAATCCTACATTGAAAACAACTTGTTACGAAGCAACGAAAGGAGCGTCGAACTGGGCTGACAACACAACGACGCACCCGGCCATGAAAATGAAACTACGATTTGCGCTTTTTCTCATTAAAAGTGCTCCCTCTGTACAGAGAAGGAGCTGCCAAGCAGGTGGCCGATATCCTCTCCCAATATAGGGTTAATGTAACATCGTTGGAAGAAATGCGTTGGGAAGGGATCGGCTTTCTGGAGAAGAGCCACTCAGTAAATCATTTGCTCGGAGTAGGTTTCTTAGTCAGCCAAAAAAAAAACCTGCTATTATCGGCTTTGAAAACATAAACGAACGGCTACGCACTCTGCGCTTGCTAGGCAAGTTTAGAAATATAAGCTTCATTAACGTTCACACCCTTACAGAGGAGACTGCAGAGTCGGAGAAGGGTACCTTCTACGAGGTAGTAGAACCAACCCTCGAAGCCTGGCCTAGGTATGATATCAAAATCCTACTTGGGGATTTTAACAGCCAAGTAGGGACGCAGCCCCTATTCAGGCGGTACGTTGGCGTACATAAGAATACAAATAAAAATGGACTGCGGATTATAATATAAAAATATCAATATAAATCGGAACGACTGGCTCGACGATGAATATAAGCTAGCAATGGAACGAAAGAATGCTGCATACCGAGTAATGTTGCATTCTCAAAGGACGTGGGCACGCACGGGGACCATCACGAACTCGGCAAGTACAGGGGGCATTCACACCAGGTGCGGAAGTTTGACCAATAAGTCAGTAGGATGAAGCCTTATCCACTGCGATGCTCATCCTACCGAAACAAAGTGGGAAATCTGATTTCCGACAGAATGGGCATATTGGAGCGATAGTATTTTGATGATTTTGATTCTGTCAACTGAAGACAATGGACAAATACTACCACCACCAAGTATGGAAGAAATAGTCCGTGCAATTCATCGCCTTAAAAACCGTAAGTCGCCAGGAGCCGATGGAATTATAGTCGGATAGGTTAAAGATTGAGGCGACCAACTACGCCAAGCAGTTCATCAACTGATGCTCAAGGTGAGGGACAGCGAATCAACACCTAACGGCTGGCAACGAGGCATTATCTGGCCATACATATCTTGCTAGGCCGGATAGCCCCATACGCCCAGAACATCATTGGTGCATATCAAAGAGGCTCCAGGCAAATCAGCAACATATCAGATTTTCCCTCTACGGCAAGCGATGGGAAAACTACTGGAATAAGGATATCTTTTGCACCATCTTTTCATCGACTGCAAGGCCGTCTATGATAGCCAGGGTCAAACTGTACACGGCCATGAGAGGATTCGGCATTCCGACCAAATTAATAAGCCTGACTATTCTGCGCCTGACCAAGCACCAAAAACCAACCAACCATCAGCATCAAACCGCGCTGGTTAAAGGGGAAGAATAAAGCTAGAAAACTACAACTTTGAGGCAGTTGATAATGTCTCCTATCTTGAGTCAAAAATCACAACCGATAACAGCTGCGACGATGAACTCCGCGCACGATTGTTCGCAGCCAATAGAGCCTATTTCAGCTTACAATAACTATCGCTCGAAACGTCTCACCATAGGGTCAAAACTCTTACTGTACGAGACAGTGATCTTGCCAGCTCTCATGTATTCCTTGGAGGTTAGGGTTCTTAGCAAGAAAAATTGCGAATCCTCCGAAGAATTTTTGGCCCTTCATGAGGATGGAAGATTCCGTAGCTTGCATAACGACAAAATCTATGAGCGATACCACGACCGTTTGGTTGTGGATAAAATCCGGAAATTCTATAAGGGCAATATATATGGTAGAAAAAGAAGACGAGCCAGACACTGCCTAAGATAGAACGATGGCATAAGCCAGCACGCCAGACAGTTTTTAGGGATATTGAATTGATGGATCTCGCCGCAAAACCGGAATGTCTGAAGTTCCTTATTAAGGCAGCCCTAGACCGGATATCGGTTGTTGTGCAGCAGATATCAGTAGGTTGGTTCGAAGCAGATATCAGTTAGTGGCTAACAGAAGCAGTTCCAGGGTCGAAAAGGGTCAATTACTTCAACTACCCGTTCTCGGAACCTACACAACCGAACAATCCGAAAAAAAATGGTGGTCCGCGCACATGGTATCTAGGCCTTAAAATACGTTACTATATCTACTGAATTAAAAATTTATAAGATTGGCTATGCGTTTTCGATCGCAGGGCAGAGGCGATCTCATCAGACGCTGCCTCAGCGCCTCTACCCTGTGGAGCAGCGTGACCGAAAACGGCAACAGGTGGCATTGGGCTCGTTTATATCCAATTCAAAACCTGCCAAGGGTATGAATTACAACGACCGAAATCGCCTTGTTAGAACCAAGACAGCGTCTGATGAGATCGCCTCTGCCCTGCGATCGAAACCACATAGCCAATATTATAAATTTTTAAAAGTACTGGGCGCTTGCCCACGAAAGAATAGTCCGCGCACTGAATAGCAGAAGTAAGTTGGTTTTCAAATATGTGCAGCCCGCCATCAAGTAGATGGTGGGCTCAGGACAAGCTCATCCCAAAACAAAATTTTCATTTTTACTGAATTAAAGTTAATAATATTATTTAACCATAATTTTCAAAAATTGACTGAAAACAATCTTAAGGGGGTCATCCCGTGTGAAGGCCGTTTTTTTTGCCTTTTTTGAACAATTATTTTGGAGGACTGGGTAAAGATAGAAACGTGATTTTCTCACCATATGTTTATTGATATCTCTAGTATATGTGATAAGTTTGTCAGCTTGATATCGTAGCTAGTTTTCAGAGTACGTGTCAATTTATGCACCCATCTCCAAAAAAAGGGGTTTTTCTGCTGCCACGCTGGAGGGCGCTGCGTTCATCTCAGGAAAAAAAACTAAACGGCATTTTAATGTGGACAATATTCCACGGTCCGCAAACTAGGGTAATTAGAAAATATTAAAAGGTAAATTGTTACTGTCTGGTTTCAATTCTGGCTCTTTTAGCGAGGTCAGTCGATCGTCGTTCGGACCGCCAAATTCGCGCTTCATTACGGCGGTCGGCATAAACCTGACATTTGTGACCAACTTGATATCCCATTGTCACTAGGATTTTGAGAATGCTATTGAATCCTTCATTGAAAATAATTACAGCCAGAAAAGTGGCTATTTCTACGACCTTGGCCTCAGAATGAAGGTGTTTAGGAGCGAAAGTCCAGATCAATGCATTTAACGACTCGTTCATCTGGGTCTCTGCTCCTAAACATCAGTTCAACAGATCATCTCGTGACAAATCTTCGTAGATTGGTTTGATGACTGTTTGAACTTCTTCAGTCAAAGGTGCCTTCTCGTGATAGAAACTATCCAGTTCTCCTTTAGCTTCCACTTTGCGCCATTTGCACCAACAATGCTCGCCTGCTGGACAATTTTGATGCTGAGGATTTTCGTGTGTAGAACATTTATGGAAGAAAGTTGCCCAAATTTCTTGCTTCATTCCTTCTATCGATTGCGAGCCGACGAATAGCTAGCCCAAAAAGTGTAGTAAGTTTTCCAGCCCCTTTTCCACCAATACCTTTGTGATTCGTCTTTGCATTTCTAAGCCGCGTTCCCATTCTTTTCTCGACATGTCCTACGCATTGCTTTTTTCCTACTACGTATATTTTATTATTTGCAGAAATTTGCAGAAACACCGGAGAAAACTCCAGCAAAATTCAATATACAATATACAAAACTTGTCGCAATTGGAACATATATGTTCATGCTTGCTAAAAGTTTCTTTGATGATGTTGATGCGAAGTCCTTTTTCTTCTCTGATAAGTAACGATTCCCATGGAATACTTATTTATTTAGTGCAAGCATGACGTTGAACGTTAAAGCAATCTCCCTTCGTACGATCCATTTAAAAAAATCACTGAACACACAAACAGCACAATACTTACAACAAAATATATCATAACTGAGTATAGCTTGAAAGCCTTTCAGTGCTCACTCTAGACTGGATTATCCTTTTTATTCCAAACAGCAAATAAGTTTAGACAATTGATTGGTATTCCATCTTTTTATATTTATACCTGTGTTCGAATGTATAAGGCTCAGGTAAAAAACTAGCAGGTAAAAAAAGATTCGATGCTCTTTCTCATCGAGTACTCCAGCCGCGGCTGCAAACTTAACACTGTAATTTCTGAACGACTCGGAATATCGGAAAATCCCTTTGCCCGCATATTCTCCACTATATATAGATACAATTCATGCAAAAAAAATCGATTTCTCCAACCCGACGCACGGGATGACCCCCTTAAGTTAATATCTACAGTCATCAAGTTTTGTAGTAATATAGGCTATAGTATTGATCATGATATTTCCAAGTTTGGAGAAAGTCGTACTATTTCGAGTAAAGTCATAATAGGTCAAAGTAGTCGCTTTTGTCCGAGTTTACTGTAATCTAGGATTGTAGATGTCAATATGAACATTCCAACTTCCCGTTTCTGGAATTCTTCGTCCTTTACAGTTAGGTTTTATCTGATCTTATATTGAGATTTTGAATTCCAAATTCATGTTTTCATGCATATTTTCTAAATCGATTTTCTTTTTTTCTTCATTACAGCCACGGGTAAAATGACATCAGCCGATAAATCAAAAAACATAAATAGCAACAATAATAATATGTGCAACAAACATGGGAGGACAAACTGGAATACAAAGGTAACTCTTCTGTTATATTGACACTGAAAATGTATAAATGTATAAAATTGCGTGTCTTATTGAGGTCAGAATTCACTCTAATTCATACTGACAGAATTATTGTTATATTGTAACACTTCGAACTTTCCTTCTAAGTTGAAAATACAAGTCGGAATACCGGCAGCTCGCACTTCGAATATAAAGGTTTTGTGTTCATCTTATGTGAGAAACTTCAACGTACATTTTTCTATCCGTATACAGCTACAAATCCAACATAATCTTTCATGATGCATTCTTTTCCAAACTACAAAATATACATTGCAGCCGTAGATAATCCTCACCCTAAACAAACATTTCCGAATACTGTACATATATATGCACACTTCTTCTTCTTCTTTTTCTTCAGCCTTTGTCCCGTTCACAAGCGGGGTCGGCTCGTCGTGATCGGCTTCGCCATTTGGCTCTATCGAATGCCTGATCTGGGTGCAATTTCGAGGCTTTCAAATCCCCATCCAGCGTATCAAGCCACCGTTGCTTAGGTCTGCCTTTTGGTCGTTTACCATCGACTTCGATGTTCAGACCAATCTTTGCGAGTGAATTCTCGTTTGCACGAATTGCGTGACCATACCATCGAAGACGCCTCTCTCGCAACTTTTCCACGATCGGTGCAACCCCATAACGATCGCGGATATCCTCATTTCGGATGTGATCTAAACGTGTGACGCCACTAGTCCAACGTAGCATCTTCGTCTCCATTACCGCGAGACGCCGTTCATTGTCTTTTATGGTCGGCCAACACTCAGAACCATAGAGAGCGACTGGACGGACAACATTGCGGTAAATTTTAGATTTGAGACGTTCGTTGATACGTCGATCACAAAGGACACCAGTTGTGGAACGCCACTTCATCCAGGTTGCGTTAATGCGTGAAGCAATTTCATAACGCAGTTCTCCATTGGCTGATAGCGTTGACCCGAGGTATTTAAATCGCTCAGATCTGGGCAGATCACTGCCGCTGACAGTGATTGTGCCTGTTTCATGGGGATCGGTCGTCAAAAATTCAGTTTTGTTTAAATTCAATCTGAGACCGTGTTGCATGAGGCGATCATTCCATTTTTGAACAAGTTGCTCGAGATCATTTTTGCTATCAGATGCTAGGAAAACATCATCTGCATAAAGCAGTGTGTAGGGCGCTGGACGTTGGATATCCCGTGTGACGGTGTCCATAACAAGGACAAAGAGGAGTGGTGAGAGGGCACTTCCTTGATGAACTCCAACAGAGACACGAAGCGGTTTTGATACACCCGCCATACTTCGAACTTTACTTTTCGGATCGTGGTAGAGCAATTGAACCCAGCGCACGAGTTCTTCTGGCACGAAGTGTTGTCGTAAAGCATACCAGATGAGTTCGTGTGGTACACGGTCAAACGCTTTCTCTAGATCCAGAAAGGCAATGTAAAGAGGGCGATGCTTCTCACGGTGTTTCTCCATGAGTAACCGCGTAGCGTGTATTGCGTCAGTAGTTCCGCAGTTCTTGACAAATCCGGCTTGATTCACGGTTATTTCAACGATTTCGCGAATACGGTTGTCAAGAATGCGTTCAAAAATCTTCATGGTATGGGAAAGTAACCGGATCGGACGGTAATTTGAACATTCTGCTGGACTACCTTTCTTTTTCCATATTGGAACAGTGGTACTTTCTTGCCAGTCAGATGGTGTTCTTCCTTCCTGAATAACCCGGTTAAAGAATTCACTCAGCCACGGTGTTGGGTCCCAGCTCTTTGCTTTCCAGAGCTCAGATGCGATGTCGTCAGGTCCTGTTGCTTTCCCCGATTTCATTTGTTTTATTGCCTCTTCGACTTCAGTTGCGCTGACTGGTGGAACTGCTCCAAATGTCGGCAATGATTGTGGAAGTGGAGGATGAGCAAATTCTTCAGTTGAAATCTGCTCGAAGTATTCTCGCCATCTATCCGTCGCGGCTCGACGATCAGTAAGCAAAGTACCGTTCTTGTCATTAACACAACAGAAGTGTTCGATATCCTGTGTGCGTTCATCACGGCTTTTAGCAAGTCGGTACAGATCTCTCTCGCCATCCCGAGTGTCCAGTTTATCGTAAAGATTTTTGAAATGGTTCGCTCGGGTGACAGCGACCGCTTTCTTTGCTTCTCGGTTGGCATTCTTATAAATTTGCCAATTAGCAGGCGTTTTATCGTCGAGAAATTTGTGGTAGAGGCGTTTCTTTTCACGGACCTTCATTTCAACATCATCATTCCAAAGCCAAGTATCTCGGTTGATGTACCGCTTACCCGGCTTGGTGACCCCGAGGGTTGCAGAAGCCGCTTTGTGGATCGTGTCTTTCATTTGGTTCCATGATTCTTCCACATTCGTAATGGTTGGCAATCGCATGAGTGAGACCGCTTCTTCGTTCTTCTCACCAAATCGCCACCATTTAATGCGCGGCGGGCCAGTGCGTTCCTCACGCCGTTTTATCGGTGGCTTAATTCGCAGGACAGCAATCAACGGCCGATGTTGAGGTGCGATGGTTTCATAGGGAACGACTTTGCAATCAGTGACAGTGGTAAAATGTTGACGTCTTATGAGAATATAGTCGATTTGCGTTTTATTGTTCCCACTATAAAATGTGGGAAGATGAGACAATCGTTTGATGAACCATGTATTCATAAGTACAAGGTCATGGGTGTCCGCAAAATCGATTATACGCTCGCCACCTTCATTGCGCGCTCCGAACCCCTTTCCCCCATGGCACCTGTTACCGTCTGCCTTTTCACCGACATGACCGTTAAGGTTGCCGGCAATGATTATGTAATCGTTAGCAGGCACGTGACAAGTCTTTTCATCGAGAAGTTGCCAGAAGGCATCTTTCTCGGCATCAGGTCGGCCTGTCTGTGGTGCATACGCGGTGAAGAAGTGAATAGTGCGATCAGCTGATATAATGGTGAGCTTCATCAGCCGATCATCAAATCGTTCGACTTCTTTAATGGCATCACGGAAACCCTCTGAGATGGCAATGCCAACACCATATTGAGTGTGTGGGTTACCAAAATAGAGAAGTTTGTAGCCACTTTTACCGCGTTCGCGTTCAATGTCGCAGCTTTTGGAACCAGACCATCGGGTTTCTTGCAGAGCGCAGATGTCAATGCACCTTTTCCGAAGGGCTCTTGCGAGTTCCTCGGTCTTTCCAGTTAGGGTACCAACATTTAGCGTGCAGACACGTATTTGTTTTGTTCGTTGTGTGCGGACTAACTTGCTTACGTCCTGACGCCGTCCATGCGTCAAGAACCCTTGCCCATTTCTCGACAGGACCGGGACCCGTCCTGCCGCGTCGACTGAGGTGGACGCCCTAGCATTTCTCCGAGGCCACTGACTTAATCCGATCATCATGTTTGTAACGACATTCTATGCATTTTCTTGGTCGACCTGTCGCGGGGCCTGTCACCAAGAGAGATCAGGTAGGATTTAGCATAGTGGAATAACTCCAACTATACTCTATTTATCTCTTTCCCTGATCTCAGCATTTTATTTTTGTTTTTACTGAGGATAGTACAGAGTACGTTGCCTCAAACCCTCCTCCTTTACCTGGGCTTGGGACCAGCATACTATGTTAATAGCATGGCGGAGTTGTACATATATATGCACACATATATGATAAATTGATCGTACCTAAATTTCCAATTTACTTCGTGCACAAAAGCATACATATGTGCATATATAGTACGTATGTTAAATACGACTGGTTTAATGTACAAATATCTATCTGAATTAGATACCACCCGCGAACTCGATTAGAACACATATACTATATACCTATATACATACATGTCTAGTTGGAGTAATTGATATTCATATACAAATGACTAAAAAACTAAACCAAAATAATTCTTTGCGACTCCATTCATAAGAACTCATTTCGTTGTGGTATTGACGAATTGATATGTGATGATGATGTTATACAGGTTGTGGAATGCACGAAATTCACAAAAATGGCAAAATTTCACCCTCTATAACTTTGTTAATAATAATTGGATTTTCTTCACACTTAACCAAATTGTGCATTATGTTCTCCATTACATGTATGCCAAACTTCTGGGATGAACATAAGGGGGGTTGCCGGGTAAACTTCCAAAATGTGGAAATATACTATTATTAATTTTATTTGTGCAGATATCGGAACCGGATGTATTTTGAGGCCTAGATATCGTAGAGATGCACTACAGTGATTTTTTTCAAATTTTTCGGTTGGATAGCTTCTGAGAACGGGACTTGTTACACTTTTTGATGGTCATTTTTTGAGCTCTCACTCCCCTGTTTGACCCGATATCAAATATGGAACCAGTTTCGAAAAGTGCCAATTGAACTCTTTCATCTGATACCCCACGTGGCCACATTTTATGTAAAAAAAAAAGGTTCCACCCTCCATTCACATGTATGGGGAGCCCCTCCTTAAACGTAACACAAAATGGTGCCACTTGCTGTATGTAAAAGGAACAACAGATAACACACCTTCAACAGTTTTCGTGACAATCGGTCTAGCCGTTTCCAAATAAATTGGCTGTGACAGACGGATAGACAGACATCGACTCGATTCTAATAAGGTTTTGTTTCACACAAAACCTTAAAAACAATAAATTGATGCCCATTGTATCGTCACCAAAAGTATCCTATTTTCTCGCGTGTTAAGTTATCAAGCGCATCCCGGATTCGGGTTATAAGATCTGGCTGACTGCGGAAAAATAAAAGTGAATTGAGGAACGTAAGAAATTGAAGGCTCTTATTGCGGCTGCAAGTGAGAGCGAACTTGATGCGATACCGCATAAAATAACAATGGGCAAAGCGTAGATCGTCTGGACCGAATTCGTCATTTCCCTTGATCCGGTTGGAGTCAAGAAACGCCTAAACCACCAGATGCCTTCTGTAGATCCAGAAATTCAATGTACAGAGGTCAATGCCTCTCAAGGTCCCAGGTAGATAATAACCGGTACTACACTCTCCCTTGTCTACCAAAAAGTGAAATCAATACGAGTACGGACGATATCAAATTACTCTGCAATTACCCATGGGCGAGATATAACGAAAATCGGATCAACTATGTTTGACAAGCCACCCTGACTTGTCAATTGATTCGCGATATTGGCACGCTTTTGTCTATATATGGATGAGTGAATACGTGAAACTACTTTGGCAATATGAATGACCATGTCATCAGTACCAGAATAACAAAAGCTCACTGAATGAATGATATAATATTATCAAATGGGTAGGTATCGTTAAAATGTTTGGCGCAATCAGGTGTCAAATTAGAAGTAACTTAGGCAGTACGGAATTTTAGACGAAATGAAGTCAAATAATAGTATAATAATTCTATAAATTGCAAGCTCTATCTATCTCAAATTGTTATCTGCTTACATATGTATATTCTGCATATCGATTATAAATCTAGCAAAAGCGTAACCGACCTTCAATTAGCCTTCACTTGGCTTCATCTGATTTCCGGCAACTTTACACTTTATTGGGAAGTTGAAGGATGGAGACGTTATATATGAAAGTTGCTTCTATTTTGCTCACCATGGTTATTGATACCAGCAGAGTAGACAAACAATTACAGATTTTTAACTTGGTACTTGTTCCTTCTTTTAATTTGTTTCGGTGTATGAAATAACAAGTCGGGAAACCGGAAGCTCGACGCTTCAGGTACGAAAGGTTTTGTGTATTTCTTAGTACGTAGCACGTAATATATGCATATGTCCACTTTCGGGTGATATTGACATTGATAGTCTTCAATTTTCAAAGAAGCAACAACTTCGACGTATTATAAATTTGTTAGTAATAGTACGATTTCCATCAAACTTGGTATGATCATGCTCTACATTATAGCCTACATCACTGCATAATTCCGTGCGGCTAGGATGAATTTAAGGGGGGTTTCCAGCCAATTTCAAAAAAATATAGTAATATAGTATTATTAACTTTTTTTGAACAGGTATCGGTATGAAAGGTATTTCGGAGCCAAGGCACCATATAGTGGCAGCCTCCTGATTTTTTTCAGATTTTTCGGTTTGGTAGTTTCTGAGAATGGCCTCCTTAAAGAAATGATCACTTTCAACCCCCCGCACTCCCCAAGTTTCCAAGAAATGTCAAACCTAAGACCGGCTTCGAAAAGTACTAATCGAGACCTTTAATTTGATACCCCACATGACTATATTTGATGAAAAAAAATGTTCCACCCCCCTTTTGCATGTATGGGGACCCCCCCTTAAATTCAACGTAAACGGATGTAACTCACTGTATGTGTGAGCATTCACAGTTCCCACCTTTCTACCAAATTTGGTGTCAATCGCTATAACCGTCTCTGAGAAAAATGCGTGTGACGGACAGACAGACAGACGGTAAACCGATTTTAATAAGGTTTTGTGTTTACACAAAACCTTAAAAATGTGTGTATAAAAAAGTAATGACCGTAGAATAGTTAATACTGACGCTCTTATTCTCCTTGCGAAAAAGTTTTTTTCTCATGATATCCCACGATCGCCACCTCTTTCAAGAAAACTTTGCATTGTGACCATTTAAAAATGATGCACATATATTACAATTTCAGCCATACGTTCAAATTTTATTGGAAGAAATGCTTTTTATACACAACCTGATCCCATTTTCATTAAAAGTGTAATTAATTTCAGATAAACATTTATTTAGAAGGAGTTTAGGAGAAACAGTCCGTGCAATTCATCGGCTAAAAAATCATAAGTCGCCTGGGACCGATGGAATTACAGCCGAATCGGTTAAATATGGAGGCGACCAGTTACACCAAGTGGTTCATCAACTTATGCTCAAGGTATGGGACAGCGAATCAATGCCTGACGATTGGAAACGAGGCATTATCTGTCTCATACATAAAAAGGGAAATATCACACAGTGCAGCAATTATAGATATTCTCCACTATCTTGCTAGGCCGGATAGCCCCATACGCTCAGAACATCATTGGCCCATACCAAAGAGGCTTGACTCCAGGCAAATCAGCAACAGATCAGATTTTCTCTCTGCGACAAGCGATGGAAAAACTGTTGGAATATGGACAACATTTGCACCATCTATTCATCGACTTTAAAGCCGCCTATGACAGCATACCCAGGGTAAAACTGTACACGGCCATGAGAGAATTCAGTATCCCCCAAAATTAATAAGACTGACTAGGCTGACCCTGACCAATGTGCGAGGCCAGATAAAAGCAGCAGAATCACTCTCAAGAGCATTCGATATTAAATAACGGTCTACGTCAAAGGGATGCCCTATCATGCGTCCTCTTTAACCTGGCCCTCGAGAAAGTGATCCGTGATGCTGAGGTAAATGCAAGGGATACGATCCTCTTCAAGTCCACTCAACTACTGGCCTATGCTGACGATATCGACATCATGGGAAGAACCACCCGAGACGTACAAACTGACTTCATCCAGGTCGAGCAGGCGACGCGAGATCTTGGACTGCACATCAATGAAGGCAAGACAAAATATATGGTGGCAACGTCAGCACCGAAGACGAATCAACCAACAACATCAAACCGCACTGGTTAAACAGGAAGAATAAGGACTTTGAGACCGTTGGTAATTTCTCCCATCTAGGGTCGAAAATCACAACCGATAACAGCTACGATGATGAAATCCGCGCACGGTTGTTGTCAGCCAACAGATCCTATTTCAGCTTACAAAGACTGTTCCGCTCGAAACGTCTCACCATAGGGTCATAGCTCTTACTGTACAAGACTATGATCTTGCCAGTCCTCATGTATTCCTCGGAAACTTGGGTTCTTAGCAAGAAAAATTGCGAACTCTTGGCCGCGTTCGAGAGAAGAATCCTCCGAAGAATTGGCCCCCTACATGAGGATGGACGATTCCGTAGCCTACACAATGAGGAAATCTATGAGCGATACCATGACCGTCCGGTTGTGGATAAAATCCAGCTCAATAGGTTATGGTGGGCGGGTCACTTAATCCGTATGGATGAGGATGATCCCACCCGGAAAGTGGGTGGGCGCCTAATCAGTATGGATGAAGATGATCAAGCCCGGAAAGTTCATAAGGGCAATATCTATGGTAGAAAAAGAAGACAAGGCAGACCCTGCCTAAGATGGAGCGATGGCGTAGGTCAGGACGCCAGGCAGCTTTTAGGGATATCGAATTGGTGGACCTCGGCGCAAAACCGGGATGTCTTGTGTTCCTTATAAAGGCCTAGACCGGATACCGGTTGTTGCGCCGTTGATGATGATGAAACTTTTATTTATTATCTAAACATTTTCAAATAAAATTTACACTACGATTGTTTCGTTGTACTACCTTTATTTACTTTTTATTTGGACTCAACATATATTTTAAATTTTCAACTTTTGGAATGAAATTCTCGCAGTGCACGCATTACTGCTTCCAAATAGAATTTCTTTCAGGCTACGCAAGAGGTCATTCAAATGCTTTTTCTCATTCAGAGATTTCTCTTTTTTCGATTTCTTTTTATCTCTCTTTTACCAATAATATTTGAAGAAGATTATGTGCTATCCTTGTTTAGGGCCTACGATCTGTACGAGTAAGCTTCCCCAATACATTCGGAAGTCTTGGCATTTTAGTGTAGGTACTGCCAATTAGGCCGGCTATAGACGTGCAGTGTTAACTGACAGTTTTAAATCTACAGTTGAATCGTTACGTCGTCGCCAAAACTGAGAACTGTACAGTACAATTATCAACTGATGAAACTCTCAGGTAAAACTATTCAAACTATTCTATTGAAACTGAACAGTTGGTCAGTTTAAAGCGATTTTTTTTGGCACAAAAACCATGGCAAACCAACGTGAATGGTTAGAAGAATTTATTGAAATTTACCATTGTGGGCCTTGTGTGTGGAAAATAAAAATTGAACCAAAAAGTAACAAAGTATCTGTACTCAAAAAATTAATAATCTATAATACCTTGCGCGTATAAGAAAGAGCATAAAAGAGCATAAATCGGGTTCAAGCGCGGATGGTATATATGAACCAAAACTGTGGTATTACCAACGCCTTGAGCTATTGCTTACTGTTTCTTCGTTTGGAATATGCAATTCATTTTTCTGAAGCTTTTGAAAGAATTTTGTATTAGTAAAAGGGCACCATCTAATATATGTCCGTTGATTCGAAAATCACATAAAATAAACTGATATTGAGCGTCAACTACAACCATTAAAACCATACTGTATTTTTTTTTGTAACTGAAGTATATTGATCCACTTACTTTTGGTGGACTTCTTGGGACATCTTTCCAATCAATTGTTCCAAGCAGTTATGGAAAATTCCAAAATATATTTACAGGATAATTCATTGGAGTCAGTATCATCTGCGGTGGTAGAATCAGACATGAAAAAACATTAATTAATGAAGATTCAAACATATCTGTTGAAACGCGTCATCATGCACTGCAACAAAGTCTACTCCATCATCAAGCATCTTATCAGCTATCTTCCGACATATTTCAATAATTAGTAAAAAAGCGGTTGCATTTAAAATTCGAGATTTGAGTAAAACGCAGCGTATTCTCGTTGAGAAAATTATGAACGAGACGCTTGCAGCAGCTGAATTGAGTACTTTAACAGCATCACATACAGTTCTTCCGTTCTCAACTTCCGAACACATCGCTTAAGATATACTAGCTCATGGTGTTTCTCAATGAATAACAACGCAACGGGCATTGAGTCAGTATTGCTCCAATTCTTAAGAAATCCGGTTTGGTTGACAGTACTTTGAACGCCGTCTCGAATGCAGCTTCCAAGTACGCGTTCTAAAATTTTCATGGTATGGGATAACAACCGAATCAGACGGTAATTGAAACAATCGGGGCGGATTACCTTTATTTTTGATGTTGTCGTACAGTTGTAACGGGTGTTCTACCCTCCTTGAAGACGTTGCTCTATCCTTTCGAATAACGTGATTGAAAAATTCATGCAGACAGAGTACTGCTAAGCGCTCAGCTGCGAAATTGTCAGCTCCTATAAACGCGGACTTGCGAAAGTGGTGAATGCTTCAGTTTAAATCGATCGGTAGGTAACCTTCTTGTCGTTAACACAATAGAAGTGTTCAACTTCCTGTGTGCGTTGGTGTTGCCTTTCGACAGGTCGATACATATCTCTCCCACCATCCCGAGTTTCCATCGTCGTTTTCTTTGCTTCCATGCTGGCATTCTTGTAAATTTGCCAATTGATAGAGGGGTTTCCTCTTCTAGACCTTTATTTGGACATCATCACTCTGAAACCGAGTATCTCGGTTGATGAGTCGCTTGCCAAGTTTTGTGATCCCGAGGGTTGCATAGATCGCTTTGTGGATCGTATGTTTAGTTTGATTCTATGTTTCTTCAACGTTCGTGATGACCGATCGCCGATGTTGAGGAGCGATGGTCTTAGAGGGAACATGTTTGCTTCAGTTACGATGAGAAAATGGTGAAATGAAAATGATCGAGAGAATAGCCGATTTGCGTTCTACTGTTCCCACTATAAAATGTAAGAAGATGAGACCATGTACTGACAAGTAGAAAATCATGAATGTCGGCAAAACAGACAATACGCACGCCACACCCATTGTGTTTCCGAGCCCTTTACCCATATGCACTCGTTGTTGCTATCTTATTTTTCGCCCCTATTCTCGTCAATATCATCCGCAGTGACGATATATTCGTCGGCAGGCATGTTACAGGTTTTTGTGAGTCGTCGTTTTGACAGCTGTCAGTGGTGCGTATGCAGTGAAGAATGGTACTATCAGTTGAGATAAAAGTGAGATCAAACAGTCGAGTTGGGATTTAAAAGCCTCGAGATTGCATCCAGATCAGGCATTTGATAAAATAAAATGGCGAAACCGATCACAACGAGCGGACCCCGCTTGTGAACGGGACAAAAGCTGAAGAAAAAGAAGAAGAATCACCATCAAATCATTGCACTTATCTCATGGTGTCGTGAACACTCTAAGAAGGCTACTAAAGTATTATATATAGGTTTATAGCCTTTTTTAATGCGTTCGCATTCTATGTGGTATCTTTGGCGCCACCCCGCCGTGGTTTTAGCAAAGATATCGATGCACCTCTTGAAAGAGCTCTTGGAAGTCCTTTTATTACCAATGTGCGATACGCGTCTGTGACTTGGATTAATTTGTTTACGTTCTGATGCCGTTTATGCGTCAAGAGCCCTCGCTTATTCCTAGGCCGTACTGGGTACCGTCCTACCATCCTAGTATTCTCGATAGCGGTTTTGTGAATCTACCAACGTTTTCTTGCGTGCCCTGCCGCCAAATGGGATGAAGCAGGATTCAGCATAGTGGAGTAGCTACGGTTTTGACCATATAAAATCCGTCAAAGCTCTGTCTCTAGTGGACGGAATGGCTAGTCACCGTAGCATGAGTTTTGATATTTGCTTACCAAGCGGTTAACAAAACAAACAAGTCGGAAACCGGAAGCTCGGCGCTTTAAGTATGAAATGTTTTGTAGGAGTTTCGCAGTAAATTTTCAAAATACAATATTATAATATTATTAACTTCATTTCAACAGATACCATAATGGAGAGGCCTAGATACCATATGCATGGACCACTATGTTTTTTAGATTTTTCGGTTGGGTAGTTTCTGAGAACGAGTCCTTGAAGTAATTTATCCTTTTCGGACTTGTGCACCCCTTCCGTTTTCCTAGGATTCCGTCTTTGTATTACGTTCGCCTGCATTAGTCAGACTAAATTCTAAGTAACGGTGATCTGAGAATGAGGATGAAGTCTCAGGACTCGGCAGTCTCTCATCAACTTTAACAACTTTGATTTGCATATTGTTAGCTCAATTACTTCACTTCTTCTGGACTCCATGAACGTAGGTGCGCACCCTACATTCGCGATCATCAGAGCAGCTAAAGTGGTAAAATCAAACAGTTTCTCTCCTCTAAAATTGCATTTGCTACTGCCCCAACAAATATGCTGAACGTGTGCATTACAACCTACTAAGTGTTCAAGGCCATTCGATTCTGCATACATTACCAGATCCCCTAGTTCTTACATCGGCGGAGGACACAAAGAATCAAAGGGTAAGCAGAGGCAACTAGGTCTTTGAAACAGAATTGTCTCAGCATGGTTTGCCCCGATCTCGAGGATCTCTCACCGAAGAAGATCCTAGTCCCCTTTAGTGATCGAATACCACAGATTTGTTAAAACGAACCCACGGCTTTTGGACCAGCAATATATAAGGACAGTCCTTCAATTTTGCCAGCTTTGTAGCTAGTAGATAGGCAGAGACTTGGGCATGCTGCAGGTTAATTTGACTAACTTTTATGTTTCTCGACATAAGTGTAGTCTAATTAATCCAATCATTAAAGCTAAAAATCAAGTGCGAATTCTTCTACTCAAGACCGATTGACATGAAAGGGGTGGATAGAGAGTGGCATAAGAAACACAAGTTATATAGTGCCGATGTACGCCTCCCTCCGGAGGTGTTTGATATCTCTCCTCAGTGGGTGTATTTTTTTCGAAATAACCAAAGAAATCGATTAAATGGTGGATTTTAATTAAAAAACGTTTAGTGAAAATTGTTCGTACAAGTAGTGGTTTTCGAGTTGTTCATTTTTAAAAATGTGATTTTTTCATTGAAAAAAGTGCATGTTTTTCAACGGTTTTTTGCAAACAACTCGAAAACCATGCATTCCATGTAGACATGATATTAAGCAGACACAAAGCTGTGTTGAGTTGCCAAATCTCCCATCAGGCGCGTCCCTTCGTGCGGATAAGGGAATGCTCGGCGAATGTGTCATGGGCATGCACATGCACGCATCCGGAGATGTGCGTGTATGGGCATGCTTATGCGCAGGCCGGGTAGGTGGGAAGTAAACGCCCACCCGTGGATAAAAATTGGCTATGGGAAGGACACCTAGAAATTAAACCAAATATGGAAGAGGAGAAAAGTAGTTTTTTTACGGTGCAGGGCTTCGGAAACCCAGTGCCGGGGGTTTTTGGGAGTGAGCAAGCGGGCCCCCGGCCGTCGATATCCAACGACCGCAGTGCCTCAGTAGTGGGAAACTTGGCTACTGTGGCATCTAATGCTACAAGAGGTAATGGTGGAGTGGAAATTAGGTCCACACCGGATCCTTTTAGGAGGAGTTCGAAGCTTGGGAGATCACCACCGAGAACAATGGTTCTTTTTGGTAGTCGAGATTCGTCGCGGGACTCTGAAAGAAATACGAACAGTCCCTTAATCGACATCATTCCTTGTGGCGCAAGGCGCGAAAGCAAACGTGAACATACCGGAATGGCGTTCGTTACACTTGGGGAACGAATAAATGAACTGTGCGAGTTCATCAAGGAGAGGCGGAATATCCACCAAAATATTCGAGCCTTGATAAGAGGCATTAAATTGTCTTATATCAAGGCACTCGAAGAAAAGAATTCCCAAGCGACAGTTGGCACGGTCACAAGGGAAACGCAGGTGACGCCTCCCCGTGATAAAGCAGGCGGGAAGACAGGAAAACGGGCTAGAGACGGTACCAGCGAGCCTCTTGGACCACAGCAAGTCCCGAAGAAGAAAAAAGCCTCTTCACCAAAGAAGGCGGAGTCGGCGAGGGTACCCGCGAAAGTCGGTAATCTCACGATTGCAGCCACAACACCTACAAAAGTGGAAGAAACCAACGCCCGGAGGCCCGAACAATGGATTAAGGTGAGCAACAAGAGAAAAAAGGACAAAAAGAAGCTCCGCCCGGAAATAATAATTATTTCCAAGAAGGGAAATATGTCTTATGCCGACATCCTCCGAAAGGTGAAGTCAGACCCGGAATTGAATTGAAATTGATTTGGGGGATAGTGTGAGCCGTATCAGGCGAACACAGAGAGGGGATCTGATGCTGGAGTTAAGTAAATTCGCCGACAAGTCGGCTGATAACTTCCGCGGGAAGGTGGAAAGTGTACTTCGAGAGGAAGCTGAGGTAAAAGCTCGGAAACAGGAGATAGTGGTTGAATTCAAGGACCTAGATGAAGTCACCTCGCGGGAGGACATCTGTGCTGCGTTAAAGCAGCAGTTCAACCTTGGCGATATAGACCAGAGTGCCATAAAAAGGATGAAGAAGGCATATGGTGGCACACAGACCGCTATTATTAGTTTGCCGGCGGAATCAGCTATTAAGTTAATTACCGCGGGCAAGGTAAGAGTAGGTTGGGTCGTGTGCAGGCTCAGGGAGCAAATATCTCTAAAGAGATGCTTCAGATGCCTCGATTTCGGCCACTTTGCGGCGGCATGCACTAGCCAGCATGATAGGTCGAGGAGTTGCAGGAAGTGTGGGGAAGAGGGCCACCTCATCAAAGATTGCACCGGAGATCCACGGTGTATGTTATGTAGTGGGAAAGAGGGCGTGGACGGCCGGCATATTGCGGGAAGCAGCAGATGTCCGGTATATAGGAGGGAGCTGAACCGCACAGGATAATGAGATTGATACAAATCAATCTCAATCACTGTGAGGCAGCTCAGGACCTGCTCTCGCAAACCATTCGAGAGTCGAATGTCGATGTCGCGGTTATTTGCGAGCCGTACAGAAACTACGGCGGTGCAACTTGGGCGGTGGATGCGTCTGGCAACGCGGCAATCTGGGCGTGCGGAAGACAGGCCATTCAGGAAGTCATGGCCCTCCCGGCAGCCGGTTTTATAAGGACGAAGGTCAACGGTGTCCATATTTACAGCTGCTACGCTCCTCCTAGTGCAACCTTAGCACAATATGAGGAGATGCTAGACAGTCTGGTGTTGGACGCTAGAGACCGCAGCCCTAAAATCATTGCGGGCGATTTCAACGCGTGGGCCCTGGAGTGGGGAAGCCGATCGACGAACACCAGAGGTCAAATTCTGTTGGAGTCATTTGCGGAGCTGGACATCGTGCTGGCCAACGTTGGATGCGTGCCCACCTTTCGAGGAAGAGGGTCGGGCTCGATTGTTGACCTGACATTTGTTAGCACTTCACTGGTGAGGGAGATGGCTTGGCAAAAACTACTGGTGGAACACGAAGATCGCTGCCTTGAGATCCTCTTGTCTCCGAGCGAGGAGACTTTCCCACAGGACAAAAGGAAGGCCGGAGCACCAGGAGCGTGAGGAGGAATACCGGGATCTGCGAAGCAACCTTAAGAAGAAGCTCTGCATGGAGGCTAATACGAATCCGTGGGGTACAGCCTACCAAGTTGTAATGAAGAAGATCCGCGGGCGAAAATCACCTCAGGTGACATGCCCACGGCTCTTGTTGCAAATAATTACAACTCTTTTCCCGCAGCAGGAGCAGGACGAAAGAGAACCCCAACTGGCAGCTCAGCAGGACGTCTTCTCGATCCCTGATGTTACCGAAGAGGAACTTTGGGAAATCTGCAGACGTATTGGGGACAACAAGGCTCCGGGATTGGACGGAATTCCGAACAGGGCTCTGAAGGTGGCGGTCAAGGCCAGACCAAGGTGGTTCGCAAGCACATTCGAATCGTGCATGGCGGAAGGAGTGTTTCCCGCCCAGTTGAAGAGGCAGAAGCTGGTGTTGCTACCGAAGCCCCGAAAACCACCCGGCGTGCCCTCTTCATATCGCCCTATTTGTCTCTTAAACACCATGGGGAAGATGTTGGAGAGGGTGATATACAACAGGCTGCTCCCGTTCATCGAGCTTTCGGGTGGTCTTTCAGAGCGGCAATATGGGTTTCGGCGAGCCCGTTCTACGGTCGATGCAGTAGCAAAGGTCGTGGAATTGGCTCGAAATGCAATGGCCATGGGCAAATGCTGTGCTCTGGTGACACTGGCCATCAAAAATGCTTTTAACTCAGCCAACTGGGGCTGGATTAAGGACGCTTTGGCCAAACTAGGTGTTCCTAGCTACTTGGCTCGGCTCATCGAGAGTTACCTTTCGGACAGACTTCTCTGGTACGAGACGGACGACGGGCCGAAGGAGTACATTGTGACAGCAGGTGTGCCTCAAGGTTCTGTATTGGGACCGCTGCTGTGGAACATAATGTACGACGGAGTGCTTGGCCTTAGCGTGCCGGAGGAGACAACGCTGATTGGTTTTGCGGACGACTTGGCGGTAGTTGCAATTGCAAAGCATCCCGAGGACGTGGAGCTTTATGCAAATGAAGCCATTCATACCATCAAGTCATGGTTACGAATGGTCAAGCTGGACCTGGCGGACGAAAAGACGGAGGCGGTCTTCATTACCAACCGTAGGAAGAACAACACGGTTACCATCCAGGTTGGTAATCGTGAAGTCGTCTCAAAATCGGTTGTCAAATACCTGGGGGTGATGATCGATGCCAAGCTGAGTTTCAAGGGACACTTGGATTATGCGCGAGAGAAGGCAGCAAATGTCAACTCATCCCTTGCAAGGATGATGCCTAACGTGGGAGGGCCGAAGTATAGTCGCAGGCTACTCATCGCGGGAGTGGTGAGGTCGATCCTGCTATACGCGGCCCCTGTCTGGGCGGGAGCATTGAACCACGCTGTCAACCGGAGGAAGATATGTTCGGCATACCGGCCAATTGCGCTAAGGGTATGTAGCGCATTTAGGACGGCGTCGACGGAGGCAGTGTGTGTTATCCCAGAAATGATCCCTATAGATCTTCTAGCGAGCGAAGCACACTGGCTCTACGAAAAACGGAAGGCAAATCCAGCCGAGGTGAATGCGGATTTCCGAAAAGCCATCAGGAGAGAGTTGTGTGGCAAGTGGCAACAACGGTGGGATAACTCCGACAAGGGCAGGTGGACCCATACATTGATCCCGTGTATCGAGAAGTGGGTCAACCGAAAGCACGGAGAATTGAATTACCACCTGACACAGTTCCTTACGGGACACGGTGGCTATAGAAAGTACTTGCATCGCTTCGAGTTGGACGAGTCTCCCAACTGTCCTGAATGCGGCGCTACACCCGAGGACCCGGAGCACGTTATGTTCCATTGTCGCAGATTTCTGCAGCAGAAAAGGAGGTTGAACAGCATCTTAGGGGCGGACATGGAGCCCTCCAACCTGGTGGAAGAGATGTTGAAGTCGGAGGAAAACTGGATGGCGGTAAATGAGGCAGTAGCCGTGGTGCAGACAAAACTCCTGGAGTTGGATCGAGCTCGGAAGGCGGCGCGACGGAGACGTGACATGGACGAGCTGGTATAGCGAACCAGAGCCTCCCCCGCGAAGTAATACTTCACGGAGGTCCCGCGGGGAGGGGCGGAAGAGTGGGGGTGGTTTTAGTGGGTGTGAATCCCACACACTGCTGCAACCTGGCGCAGCAGCGTCTTTGTAAGATTTCCAAAAAAAAAAAAAAAAGCAGACACAAAGCATATTAGATATCAAAAAGAGTAATTCTATTTTTTCAGGTGCAATATGGACTGAGTTATAGCTCGTCAAACATAAATTCGTAATGTCTAAAAAAACAATAATAATTTCAAAGTCAAATAACACAAAACCAGTGACTTTTAGTGGAATTTCATCTAAAGCTCTTTCAAAGTGTTTGAGAGGACCTTTAAAATGAGAAAGAAGTCAGTGCAATAAATAACAACGGAGCTATGATCAAAATAATGTAATTTCCTTAATTTTTTATATAAAAATCAATGGAAACATAACCTGGTTTGGCCTGGTTGGCCTTTGAGAATTACTGTATTTAACCGCTTGCAATAAATTCTGAAAATTGGGTGGATATAGAGTGCGTAGTTTCCGTTTCTTGCGGTTTTCCTAGTAGAGGCGGAGAAGAAGGTTCTGACAAGCAAGCCTGAAGGCCATTCTCCTGTGCAGCTGAAGTTTCCTTCTGCGGAGCCTTCCTGTTCCGTTTTTTTTCGGAGAGTTACGCAATAGCGCCACCGACAGGCCGGCGGTAAAGGGCTACAGGGGGCAATAGCTCGTTTATGTATAATGGCAAACATGACATGAGTGACATGAGTGCGAATTATGTCCAAGTGAAATTCGCCCAAACTAGGCCGAAACGAAATTATTTTTGTTTGAGAGGTCCATGCACCACAAATGTGGAAGACAAGTCCGCCCCGACATCATTCGTATCCGGACTCACTCAGTTTATCGTAAAGATTTTTGTAATGGACCGCTCGGGTGACAGCAATCGGTTTCTCTGCTTCCCGGTTGACATTCTTGCAAATTTGCCTATTGGCTAATGTTTATTCATCGAGAATCGTGTGGTAGAGGCGTTTCCTTTCACGGACGTCAATCATCACGGAAGTCAATCATCTCGGTTGATGAGCCGCTTACCTGGCTTGGTCACCCCATAGGTCGCTTTGTAGGTCACATCTTGTTGGTTCCACGATTCATCGACATTCGTAATGGTTGATAATCGCGTAAGTGAGACAATTTATTTTTTCTTGTCACGAAATCGCCACCATTTAATGTGTGGCTGGTCGCTGCGTTCCTTACACTGTTTTGTTGGTGGCTTGATTCGCAAGACAGTAATGAACGGCCGATGTTAAAATGCGATGGTCTCATAGGGAATGGTTTTGCAGTCATATGAGAATATAGTCAATTTGCGTTTTACTATTCCCAATTTAAAATGTTGGAAGATGAGACGATGTTTGAAGGACCATGTATTGAAAAGTACAAGGGTCCGCAAACTCGATCTTTTTCCCCTATGGTCTCCGAGGCCCGTCCTGCCGCGTCGACTAAGATGCCAGACGTCCTATCATTTCTCCGGGGCTTATGACTCAACACGATTATCTTGTTTCTAACGACATTGGATGCATTTTCCTGGTCGGGGTGTCGCGGACCTGTCACCAAGAGAGGCCAGGTAGGATTTAGCATAGTGAAATAACTCCAACTATACTTTATCATTTATTTACTTTATATTTATTCATCTTTTTCCCCTATCTCATCATATTATTTTTGTTTTACTGAGGATAGTACAAAATAAGTTGCCGTAAACCATCCTCCTTTACCAATGGCGCAATTTTGATGCTACACTTTATTTTATTTCATGTGTTATTTATTTAGTAGCACTTAATATTTTACGTACAGTTTGAACTGCTATAGTTTATAATGATGTTGACAATAGGTAGCGATCATGCAGCATTTTTCTCGAAGAGGGTTATAGCGTTTGACACCAAATTTGGTGCAAAGGTGGGAACTGTGAACGCTCACGCAGACAGTGAGTTACATAATTCATTCCCGAGGCGTCGAGCTTTCGATTTCGAAACAACATTTTTATTAATAAATATGGACAATTTAAAAGATGTTTAGCATAGCAGGAACCTTAGCAGCTAACTTAATCTATGGTTAGAACCGTGGAGTTTAACTTAATAGCATTTGACTGCTGTTTACAAAAACCTCCAATCGTTATTATTGATATATTCTAAAAAAGTAAAGAAGGGAAGATAAAGATAGGAAAGGGATAATGGAGAAAAGATGGTTTATGAACTGCGTGAACCGTTTTGTGTACTGGTACAATGGTGAAGAATCTGCTTTCCCTTGATGCGCAGCGTAAGCGTCTGATAAGGAGAGGTGTCAATCTATATGAAACCGAAAGTGGTTAGAAGTCAGATTATCTATTTACAGCAGAAAATCTTGACTTTTGATGAAGTAAGCTTATTAAATTAGAGTATTGGCAACAGTGATATGAAGGCAGCATTGGCCTTATTGGTGTAAGGGATATTGGATAGGTTTGAATTGATAGTGGCGCCAACGTAGATTGGCCTGGTTCACTGCTGGGATGAGAGATATATGGATTCCTAAGGTTAGATTTCTGATATCCTAAACCATTTTGGATGTTAGTTTCATTTTTCCTTTAAGGATGGTTGTTTCGCATTTTTCCGGGTTGAGGGCTAGTTTCCACATGGCGAAGAGCGATAGAGCTTGGCTCAATATGAATTGAGACGTAATTCGAGCTCGTGCTTATAAACCCGACCGACGTCCATGATTGGAAGCTGATCATTGTGTTGGATATCTCCATGAACTGCCGTGTTTGTTCCGTGAACTGACAGAGATCTGCGATGGCTTGGTTAGGTGGTGTGTGTGGGCCCGGAGCGTTTGGACTGCCCTTGCGTAGTGAAATGGCAAAGAATAAGTATGGCCGGACGAAAGAAAGCTTAGAAATCACCTGAAGTCCAGTGGATGAGATCCAGTTGGCCCGGGAAGGCATTACTTTGAAGAAATTAGGGCACTTAGTTGGGTTTGTCGCAAAACTTGTTAACACTGATGAAGGGAACAAGTGGTTCCCGAAATATCGGTATTTGCAACATTAATAAATATTACTAGGTAATAGAAAAAAACAAGTTTTAATTATTTCAAATAATTTAATCGTTAGAAACATCGCGAAATTGCACTTAGATATGATCTAGACGACGAAGAATAAGTGATGTCGTCTTTTCCGAAGGAAGAGTATACATGAAGAACTTCGCCTTGTTTTCTACTGTAATATAGCCCTCTTTTGATTTTGTTGTTGTTGATGTTTGGGTGGGGTCTGCTGCTTCATATTAAGTTTTGCTGCAGAGGCCTTACGAGGTTACTACTTTGTGCAGAAAGTGATTGACTGTGAGATCTTTCGAGCGGAATAATTCTTAGTGGTTGAAATAGATTCTCTTGTTGCCAACAACTGTAGGCGGATTTCGCCATCATAGCTGTGCGATTTTCGACCATAGGCAGACAAAAGTTCGAAGGGCGTTTCACATATAGAAAACTTCCAAGCATTGATAAATCACACATGTACAAATTACGTAAAAGTATACAAAGCTTAATAAAAACTAACAGCGAGTGAGTAACTTAAAACCATGCAAACAAACCAAACAATCAAAATGTAATCATACACCATTAAATAGAACAATCTGAATTTATCCCATTATAATTTACACTGACGTCTACATTTAGACATAACATTCTCATGTCGTCTTGAACGAGATCTATTATTAAAACAATATGTACGTTATTCGTTCGGGTATAGAACGTTTTTGTAGTCTGGAAATATGTAGAATGTCGAATAACATAAAAGTGCATCGTATATGTAAATCGGAAATTAGTCATGGGAATTTAGAATAAGCCTAAGAACATTGAATTAAGCTTACTAGATATAAAAATAGTACTAGATATAAAAAAGTAGACCATTAATTCGTTACTGAAAACTTATCACTTGCCCAATGCCAGTCTGATAATAATGATCCATTGTCATAGCACAATTTTACAGGAAATAAACAAGGCGGAATTCCGGAAGCTCGCGCTTCGGCTATAAAAGTTTTGTGTTCATCTTATGTGAGAAACTTCTACGCACATTTTCCAATCTATATATAACTACAAATCCTTCATATTTTTCCAAACTACAAGATATACGTACATATTAGAGATTATTCTCAATCTAAGAAACAAACTGCCTATCATTGAGTATTCTACATGCCACCATACAATAGAGCCGTACGTCAGGATCGGACGCACTACAGCAGTGTACATCCAGAGGACCATCCTCGGCCGGAGACCCCATTTCTTTGCAAAGGTTGTCTTGCAGGCATTCAGCCGTGGTAGATGGAATTCAGGTATCCTTGGCTTGGTGGTGAATAGCATCAGTTGCGTTTTGGTTGGGTTTATGCTGAGTCCGCATCTTGCGGCCCACAGGCACACCTTTCGCAACGCTCCTTCCATGATGTCGCTTATAATGGACAGAAACATCCCTGATACTAATATCACCAAGTGGTCGCCATACGCCACAATCTTCACCCCACTGCTGTCCAATGTACGTAAAATTTTGTCCATGACTATTAACCAGAGCACCGGTGAGATGGCGCCACCCTGGGGCGTGCCTGTGTTCACAGCTTTGGTCAAGTGGTTGCCTCCCAGATCCGACTGGATTATACTGGTACTCAGCATGGATATGATCCAATGCGTGAGATACCCCTCCAATCCAATACCCGTCAAGGTTTCCTTGATGGCATTGGTACTGACGTTGTTAAAAGCTCCCTCTATATCCAAGAGGGCGGCAAGGGCAATTACCTTGTGGAGGGCGGTTTCTGTGGATTTTCCGTTGAAGTAGGCATGCTGGGATTTAGAGAAAGGCGTTCTCTCCATAATCGTCCTTAAGTGAATGTCCAGGATGCGTTCCAGGGTCTTCAGCATGAAAGAGGTCAGGCTGATTGGTCGAAAGTCCTTCGCGGACTCATGACCGCGCCTACCCGCTTTCGGTATGAAAACCACTTGTGCGCGCCTCCAGTACTGCGGTACCGTATCCTAAAGTGATGCAGTTCCGGTAAATCTCAACAAGCCACGGTACAACCCTTTCCTGCTGCTTCTGTAGAATGACTCACAGTCCTCCTCGCTGGAGGGAAAGTGCGTTTGAACCAGCAGCTCCAAGGTTTCGCTAGAAGATTCCATCCAGGAGCCTTCCGACTTTTTAAGGAAGGATGGGCTCTTATGTTCCTTGGACAGAATCTTACTGAGCCTCGCGGATTCATGCTTTCGATGTTTTGACAATAATCCAGCCAAGATCGTCTCTTGGCAGTTCTGATGGCCGACTTGTACTTCTTCAGGCAGTCCTTGTATGGCTGCCAGTATTTTTGACTGTAGCAGATGTTGAAGATTTCTCTGGTCAGCCTCTTGAGAATAGAGAGATCTTCATTCCACCACGGTGGCAGGGTCTTTTTGCTGTACTTAGTAGGACACGAGACTTTAAAGGCGGTATCAAATGCCTTCTCCAGAGCCCCGACCTTTGACTCCAGTTCGTTTGTCGTGTCAATCCTACCAATTTGCGCACCGGAGAGTTTGTTCTTAATTACCTGACCAAACTTTCTCCAGTCGATCCTCCTGGGGTCTTTAAATGGTTTGGAGACCTCTGCGGCAAGATCTAGACTGAAGAGTATCCAACTGTGGTCAGAGAAGGATCTCTGGTCAGAGATTCTCCATTCCTCACCCTAAGAATCCCATTGTCGGTTATTTGGGTGATATCTCCGAGCAGGGGAAATGGAAGGTTGGTGTACTGCCCCTGTTACACACCGATAGATTTGAAGTAATAATAAAATCAAAGAATGACTCATCTCTTTCGTTGATTTCGGAGCTGCCCCAAAGCGTATACCTTGCATTCGCGTCGCAGTCTATCAGCAGGTTGGCTTTCTTTGTTGTTATGGTGTTCGTCAGATGTTGTAGTTCTTCTGGCGGAGCTGATCGGTCATGAGCCATGTAAGCCGAGGAAATAGACACATTCTCTGCCCCCGCCTGCTCCAGCTTGACCACAACTAGGTCACTGGAACTCAGGTCCGGGCACAGGAAAGCGCCGGTTTCTGCTACGTTGGCTGTGTCTTCTAGCTTTAAGGCAAACTTTACGAAGTTCTTCGATTTCGGCACTCCACCAGAAGTTGGGCATTCGTTTTTTGAGTACCGTGCGGCGAGGCATGGAAGTGTCTCAAGTTTTTTGTACCTTTTCAAGGACCTGCGCCAACTTTTCTCGTGCTTTTCCCACCGGAATCGCTTCCTGTAGAAGTGTTTCCTCAAACATTTCTTCATCAAGTTTTTTGGTTTGCCAACCCGATCATGCCACTTCTCCAGCGACTCTCGTCTTGCCGCCTTTGGGTATTCTGCATCCTTTTCAAGAGGATTCATTTTGTCTCGTACAGGCAGCGTGTCTCACTTGCCAGAATGTCTATCGGGATCATTCCCGCATTAACACACGCTGCCTCGCCTGATATTGATCTTAAGCCACTGCACACCTTTAGCGCCACTAAGCGGTAAATCATATTCACCCTCTTACGATTACTCTCACACGCTAGTGCTTCCTCACAAACTGGTGCCGCGTAGTGTGGAGCGAACCACTCCGGCCACAAGTAATCTACGACTGTACCTTGGACCTCCAATGTTAGGCATCACAGGCATAGTCCAGATGTCAATCATCACCCCTAGGTATTTGATAACCGGTTTCGAAGTGATGACGTGACCACCAACACGAATATTAACCGTATTCCTATGTCTACGATTGGTAATCAAGACCGCCTCCGTCTTTTGTTAAGGTTAAGCTGAACCATCTCCAGCCACGTTTTTATGGCGCTAATGGTTTCGTTAGCGTACATTTCAACGTCTTCAGGTTCTTTCGTGACGACAACCACAGCTAGATCATCTGCGAAACCGATTATCGTGGCTTCCTTTGGCACGGGAAGGACAAGGACCCCATTCTACATGACGTTCCACAGGAGAGGACCCAACACTGAGCCCTGTGGTACTCCTGCGGTGACGGTGTACTGCTTGGATCCCTCATCCATGTCGTACCAAAGTGTCCTCTCCGAAAGGTAACTTGACGAGTTTAGTCAAATAACTAGGGACACCCGTTTTAGCCAGTGAGCTTTTTATCCACTCCCAGCTTGCGGAATTGAACGCATTTTTGATGTCCAACGTCACCACAGCACAGCATTTTTTAGACGACATCGTGTCTCGAGCCAGCTTCAAAACAACGTCTACGGCGTCGATCGTTGAGTGGGCTTGACGAAATCCAAATTGTCGCTCCGATAGTCCATCCTTATATTCGATGATAGGGAGCAGTCTGTTGTAGATGACCCTTTCGAGCATCTTTCCTGCCGTTTCGATAAGGCAAATCGGTCTGTATGATGATGGGTGTCATGGGTGCTTATTCAGCTTCGGGAGCAAAACTAGTTTTTGCCTCTTCCACCGGTCAGGGAAAACTCCTTCTATCATGCATGTTTCAAACACGCTGATAAACCAGTCGGGTCAGGTCTTAACAGCGAGTTTAGGGGCTCTATTGGGAACAGCATCCAGACTGGGTGCTTTGTTATCACCAATTCTCCGGCAAATTAGCGTAAGTTCCTCTTTAGTTACCACAGGTATGGTATAGACGTCCAATGCTTGCTTGTGTTGTTTGCGCTCCCCTTTATCCGGGGGAAGAACGCCGTCACGATATCGAGCAGAAGATGCGGGCAGGTCAATTGTGGTGTTCGCCCTCTCATCTTCTTCATAACTATCCTGTACGCTGTTCCCCAGGGGCTTTGGTCTGCCTCTGTGCAAAGTTCCTTGAAACATTCTCGCTTGCTGGTTCGTATAGCCTGTTTAAGCCTACCTCGAAGGTTCACATATGCTAGCCGTTTCTCGTCGAAGTCTGGTCTTGCTCTAGATCGTTGGCAGATCCTTCTACCACGAAAACATGCATCCCGTAAAACCGCGATCTCTTCATTCCACCAATAGTTTGAGCGCCTGTCTGTCTGTTTGTCCGTCTGTGTGTCTGTCTGCCTGTCTGTCACACGCACTTTTATCGGAAACGGAATTTGATCAAAATCATAGTATTAATAATAAAGTTACAGTAGCTCAAAGTTGTCTTTACCGTGTAAATTTACAACCCGAAATACTAAATCTGACATGCTAAATGCATATACATAACGGGCTGCGCACAAATGGGGGTAGTTCTACAGTCGGCATGCACAGTTTTGCATTGTGGTGGGAGCTAAATTTTTTGCAAGTTTTTCAGCTTCTAAAACGAAAGTTGTTTTTGCAAAATCTTACAATAAATATTGCTTTCTAATCCGAAAAGCAACGGTAGTCTCTGAATTCACATTTTTCTCACAGGTATATTTTCGTTCTGATAGGCTGATCTACCTCGAGAACGTGCTTTATAGGATAGAACTGATTCATCCACGTGGTAGGTGTCGCCACTTTCATATTTCCAGTGCAGGAAGGGCCAAACTTTCACCAACTTATGATTATCGGCTTGGCGGTTGGTCAGCTTTAGCTGCCGCACCGCCCATTTTATGACTTTCCATCTATAAAGTCACCCAGAAGTGGACTCGAAACCATCAACATTAATCACAAGAATGCGATCGTCTATAAACAAGTTAATATGTACTGAGATTTGAATAAATATTCGGGCTTTAAAATAATCATCAAAACAGAGCAAAAATAAGAAAAAAACCAAAGAATCAGTAAATAATTAAACAAGTCGGAAAACCGGAAGCTGGACCCTTCTTTTATAAAAACATTTAAATGTGCATTTGTCCCATTAGTATTATACGTAGCAGGTAATATATGCATATATTATGTGAGAATATCCGTTTTCAGGTGATATTGATATTCAAAGTCTTGAATTTGCACAGAAGCGACAACTTTGACTTATTATAACTTTTTTAGTAATAGTGCGATTTCCATCAAACTTAGTAGGATCTATGTTGTAGCCTATATTGCTGCAAAATTTCGTGGTGCTTGAATGGACTGAGGAGGAGTTTTCCAGCCAATTACTAAAAATTATCCTAATATACAATTATTAACTTTATTTGAACAAATATCTGTATGGGGAGTATTTCGGAGTCTACCGAAATATATAGTGGCAGTCTCTTGATTTTTTTCAAATTTTTCTCTTGGGTAGTTTCTGAGAATGGGTCCGTTAAAGAAATGATCACTTTTGACC
This sequence comes from Hermetia illucens, assembly GCF_905115235.1. Classification (NCBI taxonomy): domain Eukaryota; kingdom Metazoa; phylum Arthropoda; class Insecta; order Diptera; family Stratiomyidae; genus Hermetia; species Hermetia illucens. The sequence continues at coordinate 116,240,153 of NC_051853.1, read as the reverse complement.
CCCCGCACTTTTTCAACAAATGTTAAAACTAAGATGGGCTTCGAAAAGCACTAATCAAGAACTCAGTTGATACCCCACATGACTATATTTGATGAAACAAAAATGTACACCCCGCTTTTGCATGTATTGGGACCCCCCCCCCCCCCTTAAATTCGAAGTAGAATTATGTAACTCACTGCATGAGCGTTCCCCGTTTCCACTTCCAATTTACAAATACGTGTGACAGACAGTAACCCAGTTTTAATAAGGTTTTGTTTTACAGAAAACCTTAAAAAGAGTATGCACATGTGTGTAGCATGAGACTGTGGCGTGCCCTGAATTCGCCTAATATTTATTTTGCACTTATAAGTATTTTGCATTTATACTTACTGCAATTATCATCCGAATTCTAGAACAAATTCAAAGGAAAAGGCATGTGGCTCAAATAATGTCTACATTTAAAGAGAAATTGTGCTCATGCGTGTTGCATTTAAGTGGGCTCTATTGTATTAACTTTATTTGAGCAGATATGGTATGGAAAGTATTTCGGAGACTTGACAATATGTAATGGCAGCTTTGTGATATTTTTCCAAAATTTGTTCGTTGCATCTGGGGAAACGGCTAGTCTGAGGGGGAACCAAAACTAGGTGAACCGGGATAGCTTTGTAAATTTACATGTTTCAGGAGAATTCGTGGTGCACGTGCTTTCAACTCGGTTATTAGCGGCTAGCCCCCAAGTGGGGGTACCATGGGGGTTGTGGTTATGTCCAAGTGAACAAGAGACCTTCGGGTCTCAAACGTGGAGTTCTATTTCAAATCGAGGGCTGTATTCCTTAGTGCTGTGGAGTTTTCGGTAGGTAGTGCATCCACCAGTATGAATGCTAAGGCCATGCACTCAATATACACTAGTACCATTGCTGCTTGTTATAGCGGGACTTTGATTGTGGTAAAAAAAAACAATCCACGTCCTAAGGCGACCATGTTGTTAAGTCTAAAAGACTGCCACCAGGACCACATGCCTATATTTGGTGAAAAAAAAATTACACCCTCCTTTTGCATGCATGGGGATCCCTCCTTCAACTCAACGTAGAACGACTATAGTAGTAGCTGGGAGGGATTTGTTATTATTGTTAGATGTCGGATATCTGTCTTTAAAATATATATCCAAACAGAAGATCTATTGGCTTTTGGTATCGAACTTTTTGGTTGTTTGAATGAGACGAGTATATTTTTTTTAATGCATTAAGAAATTGTTAGCACTAAGAAAGGGTTCCCGAAATATCGATATATACACTACGGTTGTTCCTAACTAGAAACAATCTGCTGGTTTCATTTAGAAAAATTTATTTCTGGAAATCGTTATTAAAATCGCCGCCACTTTGTATTGTATTGTATTGTATTTGTATCCTGACAAATCCCTTGTTCAGTGGCTAAGCAACACTAACTAAAGAAAACATGTTGCCTTCAAACTTTCATATATCCTATATTATCGTCTATGCTAGAGCAAATTTTGTAATTTTGGGATGAACTTAACGGGGGTTTCCCGGTAAATTTCTAAAACATACTATTATTAACTTTATTTGAGAAGATGTTGAAACAGGATATGTTTTGAGGCCTAGACTTAGATGCATCAATGTTGTTTTTTTCTTCAAATTTTCCAATTGGATATTGTGAGAACGAAACTTTTATTTTTTTAGTATTATTTTACTTTTTGGGGTACACAATTTGAGCCCGATCTCCCCTATGCTTCACCAGATATCAGAAACCACACACATGATCATATTCTGCCAGAAAAAAATTACACCCCCTTTTGCATGTATGGGGAGCACCCTTACAACCTTAACACAAAATGCTGCGTGTGTAGAGGCGCACAGACCAAATTTCGTGGGTGTGAAAGACAGACGGACAAATAGACATTGAATCGATTTTAATAAGGTTTTTTCTCGCAATGCTGACCACATAGCCTTCCACAGTGTACTGAACGATATAAATATCTCGAGGGGCAGGTAACTCCTATTGCCAGAACTCAGCGATTTAAATATCTCGAGTCAATGCTATCAGCCAATGGAGAACTGCATAATAAAACTGCTTCACGCATCAACGCAACCTGGATGAAGTGGCATTCCACAACTGGTGTCCTTTAGATCGACGTATCAGCCCATGTCCCAAATCTAAACTTTACTGCGATGTCGTCCGTCTGCCGCTCTCTATAGTTCTGAGTGTTGGCTGACTATAAAGGACAATGAACAGCGTCTTGGGGTAATGGGGACGAAGATGTTCCATTGCACTGGTGGCGTGGCACGTTTTGATCACGTCTGAAATGAGAATATCCGTGATCAATATGGGTTTGCACCGATTGTGGAAAAGCTACCAGAGAGGTGTTTTCGATGGTGTGGTCACGTAATTCACGCTAACGAGAATTCACTTACCAATATTGTCTGAACATCGAAGTTAATGGTAAGCAACCAAACAGCAGTCCGAAACAACGGTGGCTTGATACGCCGGATGGAGATTTCAAGGCCTCGCGATTACATCCTGATCAGGCATTTGATAAAATAAAATGACGATAACGGTCACGACGAGCCTACCCCGCTTGTGAGTGGGACAAAGGCTGAAAAAAAGGAAAAGATGTGAGGAGCGAAGAGTGCACGATACAAATTCCATTGCCCTCCACTGTTTATAAACCGATTTAAATAAACCATTTGATGGAAACCCCTTATTGATAATAGTCAACCTCATGCGCTTCACACTCCGAGTTTAACATTATTAGCATTTGCTAAGAACGTAACCTACATCAAATATAAACAAGTCGGGAAACCGGAAGCTGGATGCTTCAGGTACGAAAGGTTTTGTGTATTTCTTGGTACGTAGCACGTAATATATGCATATGTCCACTTTCGGGTGATATTGACATTGATAGTCTTCAATTTTCAAAGAAGCAACAACTTCGACGTATTATAAATTTGTTAGTAATAGTGCGATTTCCATCAAACTTGGTATGATCGTGCTCTACATTATGGCCTACATCACTGCAGAATTTCGTGCCGCTAGGATGAATTTAAGGGGGGTTTGCAGCCAATTACAAAAAATTATAGTAATATACTATTATTAACTTTCTTTGAACAGATATCGGTATGAAAGGTATTTCGAAGCCAAGGCACCATATACTGGCAGCCTCCTGAATTTTTTTGGTAGTTTCTGAGAATGGCCCCCTTAAATAGATGATCAATTTCAACCCCCCGCACTCCTCACGTTTCCAAGAAATGTCAAAACTAAGACCGGCTTCGAAAAGTACTAATCGAGACCTTTAATTTGATACCCCACATGACTATATTTGATGAAAAAAAATTTTACACCCCCCTTTTGCATGTATGGGGACCCCCCCTTAAATTCAACGTAAAAGGATGTAACTCACTGTATGTGTGAGCGTTCACAGTTCCCACCTTTCCACCAAATTTGGTGTCAATCGCTATAACCGTCTCCGAGAAAAATGCGTGTGACGAACAGACAGACAGACAGACAGACGGTAAACCGATTTTAATAAGGTTTTGTGTTTACACAAAACCTTAAAAACGGCTGGGGAGAATTAGATTCTTCTTGAATGGAATTTTAATATTTCTATCGAATTTCAATTATTCTCGTTAATTATGACGTCAGCATCTCATTTGTATGGCTTAGGATGCTGTTAATTAGCACGAAATTTATAGGTCTGAACTTCTATAACTTTGACACTAATAGTTGGATTGTCATGGAACTTGGCATGTGTATGCACTGTCCTCTATGTCGGTGCAAAATTTAGTACACCTAGGATGAACTTAAGGGGAATTTTTAAGCCAATTTCTAAAAGTTGATAATATACTATTAATAAATTTATTTGAGCAGATACCGGAATACACATAAGTCACATAAGTCTTTTACAGAAAACCTTAAAAAGGGCTGAAGATAAATAGATTCTTCATAAATGCGACTTTAATATTCCACGCGAATGTCAATTATTCCGGGTAATTATGCCGTCAGCATTTGATTTGCATTGCTTTGGAAGCGGTAAATTCGAAATTGCTAAGTTTGAACTGCTATAACTATGGTGTTAATTGCCAGATTTCCACGAAATTTAGCACGTATATACGAAATATTGTCCTCTATCCTGGTACGAAACTCGGAAGTCCTAGGATGAATCTAAGGGGGGTTTTTGAGTAAATCTCTAAAAAGTAGCAATATACTATTAGCAAGTTTATTTGACCAGATATCGAAATGGGACATATTTTGAGGCCTAGATTTCATCTAGGCGCACCACTCTGATTTTTCTCGGATTTTTAGGTTGGGTAGTTTCCGAAAATGAGTCCTGTCTCACTTCAAGTGCGTACATTTTGACTCCTTACTCACGCAACTTGCAATTTATGCCAAAACTAATGTCAGTTTCGGAAAGTGCAAATTGAGGCCTTTCGTTTGATACCCTACACAACCATATCCGGTGAAAAGAATTTTTGAATCCCCCCTTTGCATGTATGGGGAGCCCCCATTTAAACTCCACCTAAATTTATGCTACTCACTGTATGCGTGGGATTTTATAGCTCCCATCTGTCCACCAAATTTCGTTCGGATCGGTTTAGCCGTTTTGGAGAAAAATGCGTGTGACAGACAGACATTGAATCAATTTTAATAAGGTTTTGTTTTACACAAAACCTTAAAAACAATTAAAACTGATCCAAAAACGAGTTTTTTCGCCTTTGGACGAAAAATGTTTCAAAGAAAAGCAATTCAGGTTGAAACCATGCCCTGAGATAGTTAGGAATATATTGAAGTACTATAATTTGAACGACCGAACTCCAGGAGAGGAGCTACTTTTGAAGGCATCACATATCATCAAATAGAATTTGATTTGCAAAATTACGTGGGAATGGTTAAAAATGGATAAGTATTTTATGGACAGACGAAAATAAAACCGTTTTCTTTGGTATCAAAGGAGGAAGAAAATATGTTCGAGATCTGCGAAATTGTTAATAAAATTCTCACTGAATAACGATAGCGATTAAGCACTGTATAGGGGCCTATCTCCAAAATCATGATATAAGCTCGCTTTTCCTACAATGGTGTTGGTACAACATACTGGATCAAGAGCACTAAGGATGTTTATGCGAATATTTTTCAAGGTGTTTTCCTCTCATATACTGAGTACGAAATGCCTCTTAAGTGGGCCTTCCAGCAGGCCTGTGATCCAAAATATACGGGCTGAAAATCTAAGGAACTGCTTTTGGACAATAAAATTGCCTGAATGGAGTGGCCTGCTGAATCGTCGTCGAATAGAAAATCTATAGAGAGCCGCCTAACGATATCGCTTCTTTGATATCGTTAAAAGTAAAAACCGAAAAATAACAGGAAGCTTTAGACTGTAGTAGAACGTTCCTGGAAGGCTATCCCTGTTGAATGATAATAAATGCTTTTGGACTCAATGAAATATCCTTGCGAAGCATTTATTAAACCCAATGGATACGCAACCAAATATTGATCCTTTCTTTGTGCTTATATTATACCTAAGCATTACTACTTTTTCTTTATTGTTGAACGAAATATTGAACTGCAATTATTTTTACCGCTCTTTTCTAGACCTTATGTCATCATTGCTGGTTATTTTTCTTAATTAAAATTTTTTATATACATTTACTTTCGTTTTACGTTTGCTTTAATCAAACTTTAATGTGCATTTTTTGCTTTTTAACAGTTCAGGAAGTCAACACTGGTATTTTTACCAGTGGCACTGTATGTGTATGCATCTAAGTTGAACAAAAGCATCTCAGTATTTCCTCCTTATTCCGTGCACAAAAGCATACGTACGTAACTTATACATCTTAATTGGATACTTTTTTTTTTATGGATGGAGGCGGAAATCTTAGAAAGACGCTGTTGCGCCAGGTTGCAGCAGTGTGTGGGATTCGCACCCACTAAAACCACTCCCACTCTTCCGCCCCTCCCCGCGGGACCACCGTGAAGTATTACTTCGCGGGGGAGGCTCTGGTTCGCTATACCAGCTCGTCCATGTCACGTCTCCGTCGCGCCGCCTTCCGAGCTCGATCCAACTCCAGGAGTTTTGTCTGCACCACGGCTACTGCCTCATTTACCGCCATCCAGTTTTCCTCCGACTTCAGCATCTCTTCCACCAGGTTGGAGGGCTCGATGTCCGCCCCTAAGATGCTGTTCAACCTCCTTTTCTGCTGCAGAAATCTGGGACAATGGAACATAACGTGCTGCGGGTCCTCGGGTGTAGCACCGCATTCAGGACAGTTGGGAGACTCGTCCAACTCGAAGCGATGCAAGTACTTCCTATAACCACCGTGTCCCGTAAGGAACTGTGTCAGGTGGTAATTCAATTCTCCGTGTTTTCGGTTGACCCATTTCTCGATACACGGGATCAATGTATGGCTCCACCTGCCCTTATCGGAGTTATCCCATCGTTGTTGCCACTTGCCACACAACTCTCTCCTGATGGCTTTTCGGAAATCCGCATTCACCTCGGCTGGATTTGCCTTCCGTTTTTCGTAGAGCCAGTGTGCCTCGCTCGCTAGAAGATCTATAGGGATCATTCCTGCGATGACACACACTGCCTCCGTCGACGCCGTCCTAAATGCGCTGCACACCCTTAGCGCAATTGGCCGGTATGCCGAACTTATCTTCCTCCGATTAACAGCGTGGTTCAACGCTCCCGCCCAGACAGGGGCCGCGTGTAGCAGGATCGACCTCACCACTCCCACGATGAGTAGCCTGCGACTATACTTCGGCCCTCCCACGTTAGGCATCATCCTTGGAAGGGATGAGCTGGCATTTGCTGCCTTCTCTCGCGCATAATCCAAGTGTGCCTTGAAGCTCAGCTTGGCATCGAACTTCACCCCCAGGTATTTGACAACCGATTTTGAGACGACCTCACAATTACCAACCTGGATGGTAACCGTGCTATTCTTCCTGCGGTTGGTAATGAAGACCGCCTCCGTCTTTTCGTCCGCCAGGTCCAGCTTGGCCATTCGTAACCATGACTTGATGGTATGAATGGCTTCATTTGCATAAAGCTCCACGTCCTCGGGGTGCTTTGCAATTGCAACTACCGCCAGGTTGTCCGCAAAACCAATCAGCGTTGTCTCTTCCGGTACGCGAAGGCCAAGCACTTCGTCGTACATTATGTTCCACAGCAGCGGTTCCAATACAGAACCTTGAGGGACACCTGCTGTTACAATGTACTCCTTCGGCCCGTCGTCCGTCTCATACCAGAGAAGTCTGTCCGAAAAGTAACTCTCGATGAGCCGAGCCAAGTAGCTAGGAACACCCAGTTTGTCCTAAGCGCCTTTAATCCAGTCCCAGTTGGCTGAGTTAAAAGCATTTTTGACGTCCAGCGTCACCAGAGCACAGCATTTGCCCATGGCCATTGCATTTCGAGCCAATTCCACGACCTTTGCTACTGCATCGACCGTAGAACGGGCTCGCCGAAACCCATATTGCCGCTCTGAAACACCACCCGAAAGCTCGATGAACGGGAGCAGCCTGTTGTATATCACCCTCTCCAACATCTTCCCCATGGTGTCTATAAGACAAATAGGGCGATATGAAGAGGGCACGCCGGGTGGTTTTCGGGGCTTCGGTAGCAACACCAGCTTCGGCCTCTTCCACTGGGCGGAAAACATTTCTTCCGCCATCCACGATTCGAATGTGCTTGCAAACTACCTTGGTCTGGCCTTGACCGCCACCTTCAGAGCCCTGTTCGGAATTCCGTCCAATCCCGGAGCCTTGCTGTCCCCAATACGTCTGCAGATTTCCCAAAGTTCCTCTTCGGTAACATCAGGGATCGAGAAGACGTCCTGCTGAGCTGCCAGTTGGGGTTCTCTTTCGTCCTGCTCCTGCTGCGGGAAAAGAGTTGTAATTATTTGCAACAAGAGCCGTGGGCATGTCACTTGAGGTGATTTTCGCCCACGGATCTTCTTCATTACAACTTGGTAGGCTGTACCCCACGGATTCGTATTAGCCTCTATGCAGAGCTTCTGGTAGCATTCCCGCTTGCTTCTCCGAATGGCCTTCTTAAGGTTGCTTCGCAGATCCCTGTATTCCTCCTCACACTCCTGGTGCTCCGGCCTTCCCCTAGTCCTGTGGGAAAGTCTCCTCGCTCTTAGACAAGAGGATCTCAAGGCAGCGATCTCCGTGTTCCACCAGTAGTTTGGCCTCTTGCCGTGGCGCAAACGTCGTCGTGGCATCGTAACGTCCCATGCTTTGGTTACACGCTGAGACAGCTGTGTGACCCTTTCCACCGCTGTTCCATTCGGATCATGGGCTCCCTCCAATGTGGCCAGGAATGTCTCCTCGTCGAAAGCTCCGATAGACCAGCCAACCGCCTTAGCTTTTCCACCTGCAGAGCGTCGTTGACTGCTTCCCCGGTTCCCAATGCGGAGGAAGATGGCCTGGTGGTCACTGTGGGTGTAGTGCTCACTCACTTGCCAAGCCATCTCCCTCACCAGTGAAGTGCTAACAAATGTCAGGTCAACGATCGAACCCGACCCTCTTCCTCGAAAAGTGGGCACGCATCCAACGTTGGCCAGCACTATGTCCAGCTCCGCAAATGACTCCAACAGAATTTGACCTCTGGTGTTCGTCGATCGGTTTCCCCACTCCAGGGCCCACGCGTTGAAATCGCCCGCAATGATTTTAGGGCTGCGGTCTCTAGCGTCCAACACCAGACTGTCTAACATCTCCTCATATTGTGCTAAGGTTGCACTAGGAGGAGCGTAGCAGCTGTAAATACGGACACCGTTGACCTTCGCCCTTATAAAACCGGCTGCCAGGGGGGCCATGACTTCCTGAATGGCCTATCTTCCGCACGCCCAGATTGCGGCGTCGCCAGACGCATCCATCGGCCAAGTCGCACCGCCGTGGTTTCTGTACGGCTCGCAAATAACCGCGACATCGACATTCGACTCTCGAATGGTTTGCGAGAGCAGGTCCTGAGTTGCCTCACAGTGATTGAGATTGATTTGTATCAATCTCATTTGCCTGTGCGGTTCAGCTCCCTCCTATATACCGGACATCTGCTGCTTCCCGCAACATGCCGGTCGTCCACGCCCTCTTTCCCACTACATAGCATACACCGTGGATCTCCGGTGCAATCTTTGATGAGGTGGCCCTCTTCCCCACACTTCCTGCAACTCCTCGACCTATCATGCTGCCTAGTGCATGCCGCCGCAAAATGGCCGAAATCGAGACATCTGAAGCATCTCTTTAGAGATATTTGCTCCCTGAGCCTGCACACGACCCAACCTACTCTTACCTTGTCCGCGGTAATTAACTTAATAGCTGATTCCGCCGGCAAACTAATAATAGCGGTCTGTGTGCCGCCATATGCCTTCTTCATTCTTCTTTTTCTTCAGCCTTTGTCCCGTTCACAAGCGGGGTCGGCTCGTCGTGATCGGCTTCGCCATTTGGCTCTATCGAATGCCTGATCTGGGTGCAATCTCGAGGCTTTCAAATCCCCATCCAGCGTATCAAGCCACCGTTGCTTAGGTCTGCCTTTTGGTCGTTTACCATCGACTTCGATGTTCAGACCAATCTTTGCGAGTGAATTCTCGTTTGCACGAATTGCGTGACCATACCATCGAAGACGCCTCTCTCGCAACTTTTCCACGATCGGTGCAACCCCATAACGATCGCGGATATCCTCATTTCGGATGTGATCTAAACGTGTGACGCCACTAGTCCAACGTAGCATCTTCGTCTCCATTACCGCGAGACGCCGTTCATTGTCTTTTATGGTCGGCCAACACTCAGAACCATAGAGAGCGACTGGACGGACGACATTGCGGTAAATTTTAGATTTGAGACGTTCGTTGATACGTCGATCACAAAGGACACCAGTCGTGGAACGCCACTTCATCCAGGTTGCGTTAATCCGTGAAGCAATTTCATAACGCAGCTCTCCATTGGCTGATAGCGTTGACCCGAGGTATTTAAATCGCTCAGATCTGGGCAGATCACTGCCGCTGACAGTGATTGTGCCTGTTTCATGGGGATCGGTCGTCAAAAATTCAGTTTTGTTTAAATTCAATCTGAGACCGTGTTGCATGAGGCGATCATTCCATTTTTGAACAAGTTGCTCGAGATCATTTTTGCTACCAGATGCTAGGAAAACATCATCTGCATACAGCAGTGTGTAGGGCGCTGGACGTTGGATATCCCGTGTGACGGTGTCCATAACAAGGACAAAGAGGAGTGGTGAGAGGGCACTTCCTTCATGAACTCCACCAGAGACACGAAGCGGTTTTAATACACCCGCCATACTTCGAACTTTACTTTTCGGATCGTGGTAGAGCAATTGAACCCAGCGCACGAGGTCTTCTGGCACGAAGTGTTGTCGTAAAGCATACCAGATGAGTTCGTGTGGTACACGGTCAAACGCTTTCTCTAGATCCAGAAAGGCAATGTAAAGAGGGCGATGCTTCTCACGGTGTTTCTCCATGAGTAACCGCGCAGCGTGTATTGCGTCAGTAGTTCCGCAGTTCTTGACAAATCCGGCTTGATTCACGGTTATTTCAACGATTTCGCGAATACGGTTGTCAAGAATGCGTTCAAAAATCTTCATGGTATGGGAAAGTAACCGGATCGGGCGGTAATTTGAACATTCTGCTGGACTACCTTTCTTTTTCCATATTGGAACAGTGGTACTTTCTTGCCAGTCAGATGGTGTTCTTCCTTCCTGAATAACCCGGTTAAAGAATTCACTCAGCCACGGTGTTGGGTCCCAGCTCTTTGCTTTCCAGAGCTCAGATGCGATGTCGTCAGGTCCTGTTGCTTTCCCCGATTTCATTTGTTTTATTGCCTCCTCGACTTCAGCTGCGCTGACTGGTGGAACTGGTCCAAATGTCGGCAATGATTGTGGAAGTGGAGGATGAGCAAATTCTTCAGTTGAAATCTGCTCGAAGTATTCTCGCCATCTATCCGTCGCGGCTCGACGATCAGTAAGCAAAGTACCGTTCTTGTCATTCACACAACAGAAGTGTTCGATATCATGTGTGCGTTCATCACGGCTTTTAGCAAGTCGATACAGATCTCTCTCGCCATCCCGAGTGTCCAGTTTATCGTAAAGATTTTTGAAATGGTTCGCTCGGGTGACAGCGACCGCTTTCTTTGCTTCCCGGTTGGCATTCTTATAAATTTGCCAATTAGCAGGCGTTTTATCGTCGAGAAATTTGTGGTAGAGGCGTTTCTTCTCACGGACCTTCATTTCAACATCATCATTCCAAAGCCAAGTATCTCGGTTGATGTACCGCTTACCCGGCTTGGTGACCCCGAGGGTTGCAGAGGCCGCTTTGTGGATCGTGTCTTTCATTTGGTTCCATGATTCTTCCACATTCGTAATGGTTGGCAATCGTATGAGTGAGACCGTTTCTTCGTTCTTCTCACCAAATCGCTACCATTTAATGCGCGGTGGGCCAGTGCGTTCCTCCCGCCGTTTTATCGGTGGCTTAATTCGCAGGACAGCAATCAACGGCCGATGTTGAGGTGCGATGGTCTCATAGGGAACGACTTTGCAATCAGTGACAGTGGTGAAATGTTGACGTCTTATGAGAATGTAGTCGATTTGCGTTTTATTGTTCCCACTAGAAAATGTGGGAAGATGAGACAATCGTTTGATGAACCATGTATTCATAAGTACAAGGTAATGGGTGTCCGCAAAATCGATTATACGCTCGCCACCTTCGTTGCGCGCTCCGAACCCCTTTCCCCCATGGCACCTGTTACCGTCTGCCTTTTCACCCACATGACCATTAAGGTCGCCGGCAATGATTATGTAATCGTCAGCAGGCACGTGACAAGTCTTTTCATCGAGAAGTTGCCAGAAGGCATCTTTCTCAGCATCAGGTCGGCCTGTCTGTGGTGCATACGCGGTGAAGAAGTGAATAGTGCGATCAGCTGATATAATGGTGAGCTTCATCAGCCGATCATCAAATCGTTCGACTTCTTTAATGGCATCACGGAAACCCTCTGAGATGGCAATGCCAACACCATATTGAGTGTGTGGGTTACCAAAATAGAGAAGTTTGTAGCCATTTTTACCGCGTTCGCGTTCAATGTCGCAGCTTTTGGAACCAGACCATCGGGTTTCTTGCAGAGCGCAGATGTCAATGCACCTTTTCCGAAGGGCTCTTGCGAGTTCCTCGGTCTTTCCAGTTAGGGTACCAACATTTAGCGTGCAGACACGTATTTGTTTTGTTCGTTGTGTGCGGACTAACTTGCTTACGTCCTGACGCCGTCCATGCGTCAAGAACCCTTGCCCATTTCTCGACAGGACCGGGGCCCGTCCTGCCGCGTCGACTGAGGTGGACGCCCTAGCATTTCTCCGAGGCCTGTGACTTAATCCGATCATCATGTTTGTAACGACATTCTATGCATTTTCTTGGTCGACCTGTCGCGGGGCCTGTCACCAAGAGAGATCAGGTAGGATTTAGCATAGTAGAATAACTCCAACTATACTCTATTTATCTCTTTCCCTGATCTCAGCATTTTATTTTTGTTTTACTGAGGATAGTACAGAGTACGTTGCCTCAAACCCTCCTCCTTTACCTGGGCTTGGGACCAGCATACTATGTTAATAGCATGGCGGAGTTCATATGCCTTCTTCATTCTTTCTTCTTTTTTCTTCTTCGGGACTTGCTGTGGTCCAAGAGGCTCGCTGGTACCGTCTCTAGCCCGTTTTCCTGTCTTCCCGCCTGCCTTATCATGGGGAGGCGTCGCCTGCGTTTCCCTTGTGACCTTGCCAACTGACGCTTGGGAATTCTTTTCTTCGAGTGCCTTGATATAAGACAATTTAATGCCTCTTATCAAGGCTCGAATATTTTGGTGGATATTCCGCCTCTCCTTGATGAACTCGCACAGTTCATTTATTCGTTCCCCGAGTGTAAGGAACGCCATTCCGGTATGTTCCCGTTTGCTTTCGCGCCTTGCACCACAAGGAATGATGTCGATTAAGGGACTATTCGTGTTTCTTTCAGAGTCCTCCGCGACGAATCTCGACTACCAAAAAGAACCATTGTTCTCGGTGGTGATCTCCCAAGCTTCCTAAAAGGATCCGGTGTGGACTTAATTTCCACTCCTCCATTATCTCTTGTAGCATTAGATGCCACAGTAGCCAAGTTTTCTCCTCTTCCATATTTGGTTTAATTTCTGGGTGTCCATCCCATAGCCAATTTTGATCCACGGGTGGGCGTTTACTTCCCACCTACCCGGCCTGCGCATAAGCATGCCCATACACGCACATCTCCGGATGCGTGCATGTGCATGTCCATGACACATTCGCCGAGCATTCCCTTATCCGCACGAAGGGCCGCGCCTGATGGGAGATTTGGCAACTCCGCATTCCGACTCAATGAAATATCCTTGCGAAGCATTTATTAAACCCAATGGATACGCAACCAAATATTGATCCTTTCTTTGTTCTTATATTATACTTAAGCATTACTACTTTTTCTTTATTGTTGAACGAAATATTGAACTGCTATTATTTTTACTAGACCTTATGTCATGTGCATTTTTTGCTTTTTGACCGTTCATGAAGTCGGCACTACTATTTTTACCAGTGGCACTGTATGTGTATGCATCTAAGTTGAACAAAAGCATCTCAGTATTTCCTCCTTATTCCGTGCACAAAAGCATACGCACTTACACATCTTAATTGGATACTACCCACAAACTTCATTGGCAATGATACCGATATACAACGAGAAGTGGATATTCTGATATAATATATGCATATATTACGTGCTAGGTGCTAATGGGACACATGTCCACTGAATTATTTTTATAAAAGAAATAAGCAAAACCTGAAGCGTCCGACTTGTTATTTTTGTTTTTTCTTTTTTACAATCGATTAATCTGTATTAATCGATACTGGTAACCATTTTTCAATAAACATTTATTAAGCTGTCAAACATAATTGAGAAAATATCATTCACTGCAACCGTTTTTAGCCCCTTAAATGATAAATTTGACCATAAACGTACATAGTCAAGTGAAGTATAATAGTTAAAATGTTGATGAATGCAAACGAGCAATTTCTTTATTTTACCGGGAGCATTCGTATGTTGTATTATTTTCGTGCCTAACATTACTGTTCGATACCAAACGAATCATGAATTAAAGATACCAACACTACTCTGAGTGCTGAAAATTGTAAATAGAAGATACACTTGAGAAAAGGATACTTCTGAGCTCATCTTTTGCAAAGATTCACTCAAAGTGTGGACCTGACAAACATGAAACAAAGGCGAAAATATCCACTTCGTATGTGTACATTTCTTATAAACTATAATATTATAATCAATTGATTGCCTGGAAATTCGTTATCAGATACACACCCAATCAGTCATAGGGCAACATTCCATTTTAAACTGAATTATCATAGCATCAGAGCGAGGTTGCTGCTATTCTTAATTTAGCTAGTTTAGACCGCATTCGCTCGTTTCGTTTCGGGTGTAATATTTGCGTTCATATGTGGACTGAATGGCAACGTTTCTGAGAAATAAAACAGCTCCAACCATTTGTAATATAATATTAATTGAAACTATACTCTATTACGAAGAACTAGAAAGGTATTATATGTGAAAAAGCTCAATCTTTTTTACTCAACTCATAATGACGAACAAAACTTAAGGGAAGCTTTCTTACATTCGAAATTGTATAGTACACATATGATCAAATACGTACCACTTTTACTCCCCTTGCCGCTGCTCCAGTGGCGCAATTGGTTAGCGCACGGTACTTATAGTCAGTAACCTGTGAGCAATGCCGGGGTTGTGAGTTCGAGCCTCACCTGGAGCATCATATTTAATTTTTTTTCCAGATTTCTTCCCATTATAACACTATCGTTTCGTGAATCAAACTTCAGAGCCAATATTTAATATATCTGTATGCATGTATGTATATCTGCAAATGCTGTTATCCAGCAGTCAATACATTATATGAAGTGAATTTTCAAATTTCATTTTTTTTTGCTTTTTAGCATAATGCACAGATCTACAGTTACCTACTTACTTAAATAAATTGCAAACCCGAAGCTTGGCGTTTCAGAATGCAAGGTTTTCAAGACTTCCATTTAAAAATATTTGATCGGTCAATGGTTGAATAAAACTCGTAGTTTGTATATATATATCCCTGGCGTACCAGGTTTATCTTCACCTGAGTTGCAAACGCAGAGCTGCATGCGACCAGACGCGTGTCATGGGTTGCGGATAATGACATGACCCACCGAGTCAGCTACGAATATCGCAAGTTAATCTTGTAA
The DNA here is from genome assembly GCF_905115235.1 of Hermetia illucens. Lineage (NCBI taxonomy): Eukaryota > Metazoa > Arthropoda > Insecta > Diptera > Stratiomyidae > Hermetia > Hermetia illucens. Next base: position 116,224,870 of record NC_051853.1, on the reverse strand, counting down.
ATAAGTAGCCGCGCAGAACGTTTCCCTTTGTGTTCGTCCTCCCTTACAGATTCTTCTCGTTCAGGGGGAGTAAACTTCCTTAACAAATCCGTAATCCGGAGTGAATGGATCGACGCACCTATCGGATGAATTGCAGTGACGTTACACTGTATTTCAGCGGCTCCCCTCCAAATACCTTCCCTACCTTTGGAGGTAACCATGGGACATTGCAACATTGGGGCTCCGTTGCAGGGTTGGCTGCCTCCCCAACACTCGTGGGAACAGAATTGGGGAAAATATTTCAAATTCTTTTAATGGGACCCCAGGGACACGAAGACAGTACCCAACACGGTTAAGGGTCGTTCAACAACACCAGAGCGGCTCTTCGCCCTTGGATGTTTTGGCGGCTATGCCGTCAACCACCAGGGACGGGAGACCTAGGCGTCGTATGGTTTGGACGAACCAACTTAACGAATTTATCATCCGCGCTATTACCGTGTCACGGATTTGGAACGGAATCCATCAGGGTACAGACATCGACTCCATGACGCGTTCATAACCCGCTTCCCGGAACTAAGTCACGTTCCGGAGCAGAACGTTTTCAATCAATACCGGGTGATAGTGAATAACAACCGAGTTGCCTTACCAACCAGGCAACAAATCTTCCAAGAGGTTTCACTTGAGCTCGGGCTGGAGTCATCAAATTACCGGACTAGTCAAAGGAGTAACACAAGTACTCCACCTGTAAGGCACTCCATGAATCCAGTAGTCAGGAGAAGCTTAGTAACTGGGGATGTCGACCCAATTTATAATGAGGCTTTGACCGCATTCGGAAGTTTACTTCGGCAACTACTAACATCATTGCTGCCGTTGACAGAATTTTGGCTGATCGTTTGGCTAGCGAGATTATTGCTACAGAGGTTCACAGCCTGATCTACGTGATCTACGGTTATTCGTCTCCATAATCAACATCTTAGAGCGAATAACAGAGGTATGCGCAGAAGGACTTTACCGTTCTGGGTGTTTCGACTCAACAAAAGAGTCGAAAAGTTGAGAAAGGAGATTGGTCGTGTGACGCAAGCACTCCTTGGAAATCCATCATCAAGAGTGCACAGATGCGTTGCGAACATCATTGGAAACTACCATCTGTCCAATGATATGCCAAACGAAGAAATCCTCGAGGTGCTGAAGCAGAAACTTGCGGTATGCTCCAATCGCATCCGTAGGTATCAAAAAAGCTTTCAGCGAAGGACAGACAACACCTTGTTCTTCCAGAACCAACGGGGATTCTACAAAAATCTCACCAACTCAGATAGGGAAAGCAACCTTGATCTGGATCAGGCAGAAGACTTCTAGAGAAGTGTTTGGAGCGAATTCAGCCGTTGCAATTTAGAAGCAGCGTGGCTCCCACATCTTATGCGTTCATGCGAGGCCCTCGCCGAAATGACCATGCCTGACGTAACTGAAGTCGACGTTGAAGCAGTCCTTGACAAGGCAGGTAACTGGAAGGCGCCAGGAGTTGACAAGATTCACAACTTCTGGCTGAAGCGGTTCAAGAGCACTCACAGGATGTTGGCAAATCAATTTAATCAGATGATTGCCGATCCTGATTTAGTTCTACCATTTTTCACCAAGGGGATAACTTTCTTCATCCCCAAGGAACAGGCCCTTCAAAATGTCGACCAATTACTTGTCTTCCTACCATCTACAAGGTCTTCACTTCAGTTCTGTGCGCGAACATCTCAAAACATCTTGATGTTCATAAATTGATAGCTGAGGAGCAAAAAGGATGCGCAAAAGGCTCCCGAGGCTGCAAAGAACAGCTTATAATCGATACGGTAGCTGTAAAGCAGGCTGTCCATCAGAAACAAAATATCTCGACAGCCTACATCGATTATAAATCAGCCTTTGACTGCATATCACATACGTGGTTACTACAAGTGTTACGCTTGTATAAAATCAGCAACAACACCTGCTGTGGCAATAATCAAATCTAAGTTCCTGGGGGAATTTGAACGGCGTCTGGATCTTGTCCTTAAAACTGAGCTGTACGAGAAAAATAAAATCATGGCAATCAACACCTTCGCCATTCCCGTCCTTCTATATACTTTCGGGGTGATACAGTGGAGTAATACTGATTTAGAATCTGTCAATAGACGGATAAGGGTAGTTCTTGCAAACAACCATCCTTATTATAAGTATACTCTGCAGAGAATCTTGGAAAATGATCGGGTCAAACTACTGTGGGATCACACTATTGCCACTGACCACAGTGTTAATCATAACAGACCCGATCTATGATAGTTCTGCTTCTGAAGGAAGAACGAGCGTGCTTTATAATCGATGTAGCCGTACCGTTGGACCAGATCACTGTTGAAAAGCAACACAAAAAAATCCGGAACTACGACAGACGATATGAAGCAGACTTGGAGACTACAAAAGATCGAAGTAGTCCCAGTGGTAATTTCAGCGACGGGATTAGTCCCGCAGAACTTACATAAAGCGCTGAAAACGCTTGATCTTAGGGCTGGACTATACATGCAGATGCAAAAAGCGGTTATCCTTGCAACCTGTGCTATAGTCCGAAAAGTCCTGTCCGGTAACAATCTGACCTAATGGGTTTCAGTCTTGATCCGCACTGTCTTCGATATAAGATCCATGTCTCTGTAGTGTAGAACCTCCGCGTCATTGGCTGTAGTGTTTGCGACAATCGGGATGTAGTAATACATTTTCGCATGGTCGCACACACTTTGCGTTAAAACGCATCATCGTTGTGATGCGGGCCTTTGGATGTTGCCTTCAGCTCATCCTTAGGTTGGTCGCCCCTCGGTCCGGTTGGGCGGGAAGAGGGGCCCGTGGGCTTTTTAACTATAGAGTTTAACTATATATATATATATTAAGTAGGTTGCCCAACTTACGAAGAGTCTTATTCATTTTATTGCGATACTGACTTTCTATGTATGTATAGGCATATGATTTCTAGCTTACGGCTTTGTGGCCTATTGGGTCTACATACTCCCCTTTTGGTATTGATATTCTTTTTAAAATTTTTTGTAGAACAAAACCTTATTAAAAATTTTTCAATGTCTGTGTGTCGCTCCGACTGTGTATATAGTTGTCTGTCACACCCAATTTACTCAGAAATTTGATAGGAGCGTGTGCTCTGTGTCCCTTTACATGCAATGAGTAGTATGATTTTCTATTGTGTTCAAGGGTGGCACCCTATAGATGCGGAATATTTTTTATCGGAACATGGTCATGTGAAATTTTCATATAAAGGGTTCAATTACTACTTTTTAGAACTAGCTCAACTTTCTATACCAGCTGAAAAATGACTAAAACTAGAACCCAAAAGTTTAACAAGTCTCGTTTTCGTCGACTTTGGTGTTCAGACCAATTTTGGCAAGTGAATTCTCGTTGGCGCGAATTAGGTGATCATACTATCGAACACGAATCTCTCGCAATTTTTTTACGATCGGCGCAACCCCACATCGTTCGCGGATATCCTCATTTCGGATGTGATCAAAACATGTCACGCCACTAGTCCAATGCAACATCTTCGTCTCCATTATCGCAAGACGCCGTTTATTGTCTTTTATAGTCGGTCAGCACTCAGAATCATAGAGAGCGACAGGAAGGACAACATTGTGGTAAATTTTAGATTTGATACGTTCGTTGATACGTTGATCACAAAGAATACCAGTCGTGTAACGCCATTTCATCCAGGTTGCGTTAATGCGTAAAGCAGTTTCATAGCGCAGTTTTCCATTGGCTGATAGAGGTGCCCCGAAGCATTTAAATCGCTCAGTTCTGGGCAGGTCACTGCCTCTGACAGTGATTGTGCCTGTTTCATGGGGATCGGTTGTCAAAAATTCAGTTTTATTCAGGCAATCATTTAATTTTTGGACAAGTTACTCAAAGTCATTTTTGCTATTAGATGCTAGGAATACAAGCAATTAAACCCAGCGCATGAGTTCTTCTGATACGAAGTGTTGTCGTAAAGCATACCAAATGAGTTCGTGTGGTACACGGTCAGACGCTTTCTCTAGATCCAGAAATGCTAGATAAAAAAGGGCGATGTTTCTCACAGTTTTTTTGCATGAGTAACCGCTTAGCGTATATTGCGTTAGTAGTTCCGCAGTTTTTAACAAATCCGGCTTGATGCACAGTTATTTCAAAGATTTCGTCAAGAATGCATTCATGGTATAGGAAAGTAACCGGATCGGATGGTAATTTGAACATTCTGCTGGACTACCTTTCTTTTTAAGGTTTTGTTTGAAAAAGGGGGTGTAAAAATTGTTTTCACTGAATATGATCATGCGGGGTATCAAATGAAAGGTCTTAATTAGTACTTTTCGAAGCCGGTATTAGTTTTGAAATTTGTTAGAAAAGCGGGGAGTGACCCATTCTCAGAAACTACCCAACCGAAAAATCTGAAAGAAATCATGAAGCTGCCTCTACCTATATGGTGCCCAGACCTAAAAATACTCTTCATATCGATATCTTTTGAAATTTAGTTAATAATAGTACATTACATTTTGGAAAAATTAAATGAAACCCCCCTTATGTTTATCTCAGAGTTATAAAAGTTGGTAGAATTATAAAATATAATATGAAGCATGTCACCTCAAAGTTTGATCAAAATCATACAGTAGCTCAAAGTTGTCTTTACCGTGTAAATTCACAACCCGAAGTACTAAATCTGACATGCTAAATGTATATTCTTAGCGGGCTACGTACAAATGGGATATTTCTACACTCAAATATACTCACACAGGAAGCAAACAAAACCTTTCATGTCTGAAGCGCCCAGCTTCTGGGTTCCCGACTTGTTCCAAATTGGAACTGTTAGAATTCCAATTTCATATATATGTAAAAGGTCGATAACTTTCATAATGGAGATCCCACAATATGCTTCAAAATTATGTCAACACTTTTGTGACATGTCAATAACCCTTTTCACACTATGCTTTAAATCTATCTCAGCATATTTGCAGATCAGGTGTCGTGTACCCATGTACTTTACCTATTTATAAGAATAAAAAGTGCAATCAATTGTATTAAACAAATTGCACGTGTAAGAAATTGCATAATCAATCATTTTTGCAGCATTTGTGGAAGAGAGCAAAGTTAAAATATTTTGTCCAGCGTAATAACTTAAGATATTGTGATTTTAAAATTTAAGGCAGATAGCGAACATAACAAATGTTTGCAATTGCAAGTCGCATCACCCGCCTAACGGATCGGTGATTCCAAGTAGCCTAAGCGCTGAATATCAGAATTACGGTCCGATATTTTCTTCGAAGATATATAATTCGAACACTTTTTGATCCGTCTAGTCGTATCTATCCGGACACCTATTATTATTCCTATAAATGGCTGTTAAGAAATGGAATGCAATTTAATTTTAAATTCAGCAATTGCCACACGCCCCAAGTTTCTTACATAGAGAAACACAAAATTTTTTATATCTAAAGTGACCCTGGAGACAAGAGAAGGAAAGCCGACGAACGAAAAATTGAGTCAGATGACGCAAGTAACGCTTGTTCAAAATACGGAAAGGGAGAAACCGTAGAAGAGGCTACGCGAAAAATTGAACGATTCAACAGGCCAACAAAACGCAACTCCCAGAAAGGCGAAACACTTGAGGAATACGGCTGAAACTGCCGGTGAAACTATTGCAGCCGCGATTTTGGGAAAAGGGAGTTGATGCGGCAGCCTGGAGAAAAGTGGCATTCCGAAACGATGGGGGGAAGATCCGACCGGAGGTAAAGGACTATATGCTGACATTCTAAGAAGAGTGAAGGCAGACCCGGAACTCATCAATTTAGGAAATAATGTGAGCCGTATTAAATGGTCCCAGAAAGAAGATCTTATGTTGGAGCTCAAGAAATCCAAGGATGTAGATGGGATCACCACGAAGGAGGAGACCCAGTTCGATCTTGTCAGACTACAGGGGTCAGCGGTGAAAATGCCGAGGAAAGCCTACGGCGAAACACAAACTGCCATCATCAGCCTACCAATAGAGACAACACTCAAACTGTTAGTAGCAAGGAGAGTAAGAACAAGCTAGGTTATGTGTCGACTTAGGAAGCAGGTGGCACTGGAACGATGCTCTAGATGCCTTAGCTTCGATCACATTGCAAATGGCAGGTCGAAATAATGGAACTGAAGGTCATATCGGGAAGGACTACTGAGCTGACCCAAATTGCTTACTGTTTAAAGGGAAGGAAGGCGCAGGTGCCCAGAATACAGAAAGGGTTTTAACAGAAATCGCTGTAGAGGCTGATGCAAATCAACATCAACCAATGCCAGGCGTGGCAGGAACTACTCTCGCAAATCATTCGCTAGAGCAACATCGATGTGGCCATAATTCATCATCATCATCAACAGCGCAACAACCGGTATCCGCTCTAGGCCTGCCTTAATAAGAAATTCCAGACATATCCCTAAAGACTGTCTGGCGTGCTGACCTACGCCATCGCTCCATCTCAGGCAGAGTCTGCCTCGCCTTCTTTTTCTACCATACTGGTGTACCGCAGCAGAATTGGCAGCATTCGAAATTTATTTCGAATGTTGCGAATGCGAGTGGTTAGATGACGCCACCGCCGCTCCCCACGCGTTTTAGAACTCGGCACAGGAGTGGAGAGCCAGCGGTGAAAAAGTGCCGTTGGTTGAAGGCAGAGGGACCGCATGGTGAATAACCGGTCTCTTCTGTCTCCAGCGTTGACCGAAGACAAATCACTTACTCCTTTCTGAAAGCATTTCCGTTATTCTTTCTTTTCCTGAATTATTATCGACTATTTTCATAAAAGCTTTAATTCGTAACGTCGTCAGCTTGCAATTGAAAGCGTGTAGTGCTGAGTGTGGGTGTTCTGGAGTGTACGAATGAGATTATCAGTCGAAGATCAATCTCCACATTTGGCCGACATATAGACGATATTTTGGATAGTAATTTTACGATCATCAGGCGCTGAGCAACGGGAACTCGAACGAAGAGGAGCTATTTTCTATCCTATATTTTATATAATAATAATCGTTGGCGCAACAATCCATGTTGGATCAGGGCCTTCAAGTGTGTTAGAGCACTTCATTCAAGACCGTAACGGTACACTAGGAGGCAATGTGGTCAGCATTGCGCTCGGAAGTATATTTAGTATATTTTATATGGCGAACTAAACTCTAAATGCTGCAACATACTATTTTCGTGCAAGAATACATTAGTCCAACAATGACACACCAATGGCGGTGGAGGAGCCGGATGGCAGGGGGTTCCTTGAACTGACAGTTCCCTACCTCCTCTCCCCTCCCGTTGGTGAAAGGAATTCCCTGATTTGATGGCTCCGCAAGGCGGGAGAGTTCGGGGCCTGGCCCGAAGTAATGTGACAAACGGTTCCAGGCTAGCTCTCTGACGATGGGGAGGTGTTTAGTTGGTAGTCCGACGACGTACCGAATCGGGAGTCCAACACTGTGTGCGTAAATGCATTCACCTACCCTATCCCAAAAAAAAAAAAAACAAAGACACAATAGAGTCATCATCAACACTGAAGACACCAAATAAAATAGACTTCACCTGGCACCATCGAAGTACGTCCAGGGAGCAGAGAAGCACAGTACACTGCCCTTATAGACTAGTACACTGCCCTTACAGACTTTCGGGCTAGATCATCCTGATCCATACGGATTAGGTAACACGCCCACTGCAACCTGTTGAGCCGGATTTTATCCCCAACCAGACGGTTATGGTATCGCTCATATATTTCGTCGTTATGTAGGCTACGGAATCGTCCATCCTCATGTAAGAGGCAAAAATTCTTCGGAGGATTTTCCTCTCGAACACGGCCAAGATTTCACAATTTTTCTTGCTAAAAATCCAGATTTCCGTGGAATACATATAGGACTGGCAAGATAATTGTCTTGTACAGTAAGAGCTTTGACCCTATGGTGAGACGTTTCGAGCGAAACAGTTTTTGTAAGCTGAAATAGGCTCTGTTGGCTACCAACAACCGTGCGCGGATTTCATCGTCATAGCTGTTATCAGTTGTGATTTTCGACCGTAGATAGGAGAAATTTTCAACGGTCTCAAAGTTGTAGCCTCCTATCTTCATTCTTTTTGTTTGACCAGTGCAATTCAATGTTGTTCGTTTTTCATTTTTGGCGCTGACTTTCCTATCATGTACTTCGTCTTGCCTTCATTAATGTGCAGCCCAAAATCTCGCGCCGCCTGCTCGATCGGGATGAATTTAGACTGTACATCTCGGGTTGTTTTTCGCATAATGTCAATATCGTCAGCGTAGACGAGTAGTTGGGTCGAGTTGAAGAGGATGATACCTCTCGCATTTACATTTGCATCGCGAATCACTTTCTCCAGGGCCAGGTTAAAGAGAAGGCATGATAGGGCATCCCCTTGTCTTAGACCGTTGTTGTTGTCGAATGGTCTCGAGAGTGATCCTGCTGCTTTTATTTGGCCTCGCACATTGGTCAGGGTCAGCCTAGTCAGTCTTATCAATTTCCCACATGGCCGGATACAGTTTTACCCCGGCTATGCTGTCATAGGCTTCGATGAAAAAAATAGGTCAACTGATGTCCATATTCCAACAGTTTCAACAGTATCTGTTGCTGATTTTCCTGGAGTGAAGCCTGTTTGGTATAGGCCAATGATGTTCTGAGCGTATGAGACTATCCGACCTAGCAAGGTAACTGATAATATCTTATAGATGGTATTCAGCAATGTAATACCTCTATAATTGCTGTACTGGGAGATATCTCTCTTTTTATGTACGGGACAGATAATGCTTCGTTGCCAGTCGTCAGGCATTGATTCGCTGTCCCAAACTTTATGCATCAGTTAATAAATCGCTTGCTGTAGCTGGTCGCCTCCATGTTTAACGAATTCGGCTGTAATTCCATCGGCTCCTGGCGACTTATGGTTTTTGAGCCGATGGATTGCACGGCCTGTTTCTTCTATGCTTAGTGGTGGCAGCATTTGTCCGTCGTCTTCAGTTGGGGTACTTTTCGAGTTCACAGACCTGTTTTTTCTCTCAGGCTTCCTTTTTCCTGTGCGAAGTTGCTTTTCCGCTCGACAGGTTCGTGATAAGTTTCTGCGCGTGCCCAGGTTCTTTGAGAATGCAACATTGTTTGGTATGCAGCATTCTGCCGTTCCGTTGCTAGCTTACATTCATCATCGAACCAGCCGTTCCGACTTTTCCTGCGGCTGGGACCAAGTATGTTTGTGGCAGTATTAAAGATAATACTCTTCAAATGATTGTGAAGATCATTTATTGATGCTTCGTCTCCAGGACATCTGTTGACTGTGGTTATTGCGGCATCCATATCTCACTTGTAGGTGTTACGGAGGGTGCGTGGTAAATGGCTTCAGTATTTACTCTAACGTGATTATCATAGGGGATTGTAGGTGATGTTGTGATTCGAGCACGGAGCACCACGCCAGCGAGATAATGATCCGAGTCGACACTGGCCCCGATCAGCACTTGGTCAATTTGGTTGAAAGTGGTCCCGTCTGGAGAGGCCCATGTATGTTTGTGGACCGCTTTCCGCACAAACCAGGTACTTCCCACAACCATTTCGTGCGATACTGCCAACTGAATAATCCGCAGTCCATTAGCATTGGTATACCTATGTAAACTATGGGAGCAAACGTCATGCCTGAATACGGGCTCCTTATGTAAGCATTTCCACTCAGCGAACAGGTGATCCCGAGTTCGACTCCCATCGTATATTATCTTTTTTTCCATAATAGCCATAAATTTCTATTCAAAAATTGATGAAAACAAATTTAAACTGAAATGTCAACCGTGAAAACGAAAGAAAATTTAATTATTGGCCAACGGCATTTGTATAACAACCTAGAGCAATTGAATATTAAATCTACACAGGATAAATTTATTGAAAGGCTAATAGCTCGAAAGAGCTTAACACCAAAGCAAACTGCAAATAAATTAAATAAGTTTCATGGGAATAATAATAACCATGAAGCGTCTGCTTCTTTGTCAACAAAGACTTCCGCGAAACAAATAAACATCGATCGATACATCACGACTATCAAAAGACGTCTCCGCCCGCAGTTGTCCAATGTCAGTAATGCAAAAACGTCGGGAAGCTCACCACGAAGATAGCAAATCCAGTGAAAACAGACTCCACTTCTTGGCATCAGAAGCTGGAAACGGACTAAAACGAACTACTAAAGCCAAACCTCCTCCGGTTTACCTTTATAGAAAGAGCAGTAAAAGTTTGGTGATCAAACTACCAACTACTCTTGGGAAAAACAATTTTCACATTGTTCCCATTAAAAAGGGAGAAAAATACAAATTTACATTGAAGACGGTTTTAGAGAAGTAACCAAGGATTTTCCCACAGAAAAAAGACAATACTACACATACCAGCTCAAGAGCAGGAAAGGTCTGTGGGTAGTAATCAAGGGCATTAAACCGGAGGTTGATTCCAATGAAATAAAAGAGAGAACTTACGTACGAAGATAAGCTATGCGGTGAAATCTGCTAGTGTTATAATGAACGGGAACAGAATGCCGCAACCTTTATTCAAAGTTGCGCTTAATCCAAAGGCTCACAAGTTGGGAAAGAATCTTCGCAATCTTTTGCACAGGAGGATCTTAGTGGAAGAACCATATAAACATAATGGTCCTGTCCAGTGCATAAACTGTCTAGAATTTGGCCACACTAAAACATTGTACACTTTCTAGTCTGAGCGTAATTTGCGGTGAGTTCCACAAAACTGTTCTTTTCACCTAAAATACCTCACTATCAAATTAACCACTTCATCATGAAAGTTACATAATACCCTAGTTCAAATACTCAATACTGTTGCATTCAGTTACTAAAAGAACCTAGCAGCCAGTAAACGTCATTTTAATAAAATCTGTTCTAAATAAAATAGGAACAAGTCGAGAAATCGGAAGCTAGATGCTTCAGGTATAAAAGGTTTTGTGTTTTCCTATGTGAGAGACGATGAGGCATAACAGTCCCGTGTGTACATAGCTCAAAATTCAATTGCCCACTACTTTTTAAAAAGCCATGTACACAAATGATTTGATCTGGAGGTCAACCTCATATCCTTCACACTAGGAGTTCAGTATTATTGGCAAATGTGAAGAAGTTCACCAAAAACAGATACAAACAAGTCGGAATACTGGGAGCTCGGCGCTTCAGGTAAAAAAGGTTCTCTATTCATTTATAAGAGCGCTTTCTATACAAGTTTTTCCATTCGTACATGCAAAAGAATGCAAAATATTCCGCCATATATTGCCCTATACATGTCATATGCATATATACATACTTTTTTTTTTTTTTGTGTGTACACGGAGGTGGAAAATCTTAGAAAGACACGTCCGCCGCAGGAACAACAGCGGGCGCGTGGGATTCACACCCACTAAAAACCACCCCTCGTCTCTCCAGCCCCCAGCGGGACCACCATTGAGGTATTACTTCGCGGGGTAGGTTTGCTCTTAGGCACTCATCCTTCGCCTATTTGCAGCTTTCCTCCTTCTTTGTTTCTTCAGCAACTCCTCCTGCATTTCGATGATTGCGGAGCCAACCGCAAGCCACTTTTCCTCGGACTCCAGCATCTCAGTAACCAAGCTCTCCGGAGTCCCGCTCCTGCCCAGCACCTGGTTTAAGCTCCTTCTCTCCATCGCAAATCGTGGGCAGTGAAACATCACATGTTCTGGATCCTCCGGTATGCCATCGCATCTGGGACAGTTCGGAAAATCATCCAACCCAAAGCGGTGCAGATACTGCCTGTAGCAACCACTGTGTCCCGTGAGGAACTGGGTAATGTGGTAGTTGGTATCCCCATGTTTTCGCTCAAGCCACACCCTAATGTTGGGAATGAGCCTGTGCGTCCACCGACCTTTCGCAAACTCGTCCCATCTGCGTTGCCAGAGATCAAGCGACTCTGACCTTGCCGCATTTCTACACTGTGCATGCCCCTCCATATGTCTTGCATTGTACAGGACACTCATTTCTTTGGCCAGAATGTCAACCGGGATCATGCCTGCCACCACCAATACTGCCTCATCTGATGTAGTTCTAAAAGCACTGCAAACCCTCAAAGTCATCCGCCGGTAAACAGAGTTCACCTGCTTCCGTCTCTGAGAGTATGCAAGCGCCTCTGCCCACACAGGCGACGAGTAGAGCAGGATGGAGCATACCACTCCGGCTAGCACCAACCTCCGGCAATGTTTCGGCCCACCAATATTTGCAACATTTTTGCAAGTGCCGTGATGGCACTGGCTGCCTTTTGGCATGCATACTCTAGGTGTTCCCTAAAACTCAATTTGGTGTCAATTATCACCCCCAGGTATTTGATAGCCGGCTTTGATACGACCATATGTCCACCGACCTCCACTTTTACAGTGTTATTTTTCCTGCGTTTCGTTATTAAGACCGCTTCCGTTTTCGCGTCCGCCAAGGTCAGCCCGGCCTTTTCTAGCCAGGACTTTTCCGCTCTCACTGTTTCTGTTGCGTAAACCTCCACATGTTCTGGGTGTTTTGCTGCAACAAACACAGCTAGGTCATCAGCAAAGCCGACAATCGTAGTCCCCTCTGGGACGGGAAGAGCAAGCACCCCATTATACATGATATTCCACAACAGGGAACCAAGTACCGATCCCTGTGGTACCCTGGCTCTGACAATGTACTCTTTGGGGCCCTCATCCGTCCCGTACCAGAGAGTCCTCTCTGAGAGGTAGTTTTCCACAAAATTCGCTAAGTATCCGGGGACACCTATGTCAGCCAATGCCCGTTTAATTCTATTCCAGTTGGCCGAGTTGAATGCGTTTTTGACATCCAACGCCACCACGGCACAGCAGCCGCCAGAAATCAGTGCACCTTTTGCCAGGTTTACCACCATGTTAATTGCGTCCACCGTAGAGTGGGCGCGTCGGAAACCAAACTGGCGTTCCGACAAACCATTGCTGGCTTCGACGATGGGCAGGAGTCTGTTGTAGATGACTCTCTCCATCATCTTCCCCATTGTATCCAACAGGCAGATAGGACGATACGACGCTGGGTTTCCAGGTTGCTTGCCAGGCTTCGGAAGCAACACCAACTTTTGCTTTTTCCACTGGGCAGGGAATATTCCTTCTTTTAGGCACGCCTCGAAGGTGTTGGCCATATATACATACTTACTAAAGGCATAAATATTGTACCTAAAATTAAACTAATGCTTGTTCACTCATTCCCATTTTACTCTGTGCACGAAAACATCTATACGTACAAACACGTCTATCTTATTGAACTCCATCTGCAAATTTCATTAGCATATACAGATACACACACATACTTCAGTCTTCAGTAAATGATATTAATACTCACTGGCCTATGCATTCGGAATATTGCCGTGGACGAAGACCGACCTGGAAAATGTCCAGCGGCGGATACGGACAACTATGTCCAAATTCCGAATGCATCACCCAAAGTTTGCCGTGGAGCGGATGAATCTGCCTCGTGACATCGGAGGTAGGGGCGTGGTTGACGTGGCGGCACAACATCATCGCCAAGTCGACTCGCTGCGCGCTTATTTTTACAGTAAAGAGCAGACGAGCCCCTGTCTGTAAGCAAGACTGTGGACTGACTGAGAACGACCAGTGCAGAATGTGTGGTTCGGCGTTAGAGACGTTGGACCATCTCATTTCTGGCTGTACTGTTATGGCACCAGTGCAATACATCACCAGGCATAATGCTGTATGTAAGGTTATCCATCAAAACCTTGCATATAAGCATGGGCTGATCACGGGAACATGTCTGGTTTACCGATATGAACCGCAAGCAGTACTTGATAGTTCTGCTTACAACACGTATTGGGACCGGAAAGTTCTGACTGATCGCCATACCGCACACAACAAGCCTGACGTACTGCTAGTTGACAAGACGGGTCGCTCCGGCTATATTATTGATGTTGCTATCCCCCATAATAGCAACATTGAACGGAAATACGTGGAGAAGAAGGTGAACTATGAGCCATTGGCTCGTGAAATCAAAGAAATTTAGCGTCTCGAGCGGGTGGTTGTAGTTCCCATAATATTGTCAGCTACAGGTTTTGTACCTAAATCCCTCACGGCTTCCCTTGATGTCCTGGGACTTTCGCACAGTCTGGTTCAAACCATGCAGAAGTACACCATTCTGCATACTTGCTCGATGTTGCGGGGAGTACTCGACGGATTCTCCCACTGACCTACCACCGGCCACCACCACCGGCGCCCCTTTAGTTTTTAAGTAGGTAGGATCGTCCGAGCCTAAATGCTTGGCACTTAGTGCTAGTATTAGGTAAAATCCGGCATCTGCCGAGATTGTGATAACTCAAAGTACTAAAAAAAATAAAAAGAAAAGCGAAAGTGTCTCCATGGACCCCGGCGTTCATATAAGTTCACTTTATACATATTATGATGACGTCATACAGTCCTTGACTTTCAATCACTTCGTTGATAATACTTAGTTTACGTTCAAACTTTTCAGAATTGTGTCCTATATTATCGCCTATACTGGTACCAAATTCTGTACATCTAGGATGAGCCCCTCAAGACACACTGGGAGTCCTCGAAGCCGTCGTCAACTCCTTGTCGACGTCGATAGGGTGATGTGAGTCTAGCTTTGCTAAGGTGGTAGTTGTGGCGTGTATCAGGAGCCAGCCTCTTCGGGACTCTGGTCGGGTAGTGTGCATTGCATCGGTATTAGTAGACCGCGTTTCCCCGAGCGAGCGCTGATTCGTCCGTGAGTTCCGCGGTCGGCTAATCGTAGGTCAGGCCTCAGAGAACTGGGATATGAGCTTTATCCCCGAGAGTATACCCGTTCCTGACTATTGCGGCCCGCTCCCTTGCACATGATGCGCTGGTAAAAAACATAAATGACGAACACCAACAATACGAACGAGGAGATAATGGGAATGGAGGGTGCGCTGACTGCGTTTGTACGCGGAACGAAAATGCGTTGCAACCCAGACAGTACCACGCAGTGCTATAGTTGCGGAAAGAGGCACAGTGGAAACTGCTGAAACTAACCAAATGATTTCGAGTACAAGCCGAGTGGGAGCGCTGTCGACTATTCTGGCGAAAGCTGAAAAAAAAAGTTTATTAAGAAATGCGCGGCAATTGTGAAGAGCATGCGATACGTGACGTTCCTCCAGAGAAACGTCAGTAAAGAGGTGAAAACCGGGCTGATGGAGTTGGAGGAGCTCCTGAAGAGAATTTCGTATTATCGGCGGACATGGAGCGTGAGGAAAAATCAGCAGGAAGCAAACACAACTGCCCCTCCGGATGAGAACACTGCGAGCACCAAACGGATCACAGCAGTCCGTTGCAGAGCGAACTGGGGAAAAACCAAAGGAAAAAGGGGTATCTGGCTTGTGAGAGAGAAAGCTTTGATTTCCAGCCTGCAATCCACGTGCTCTCTGGAAATCTGAGATCTTGACTGCCTCACAGAAAAGAACGAGGTAGGTATGATCTGGTATGATCTCTGCGAACTGCCGAGGCCAAAAACGCGCTTTGGTGGAAGTTGTAGAGCAATACGCGAGGAAGCTTTTTAACCGCGGGAAAATCAGAATTGGTTGGGTAGTGTGTGGGATACGAATACCGGCCGCCTCAACTAAATGTTACAGATGTTTGGATCATGGGCACACGTCTGCAACCTGTCGGGGACCCGACAGTGGAATCAGGCGGGCAACAAAGCGAACACCTGCAACGAAAAGGAAAGTTGCGTCCTATGCAGGGACCGTGGCAGGTTCGATGAATACGTTGTGCACGGGGGCGGTGTCCTGTCTTCAGAGCAGATCTGGAAAGAGCTCCTATAAAATCAGTCCAACCGTTCACGTGTTCCTAGTGCAGTTCGCTGCGGAGCCAAAACGGATTTAGTACTCATCAGTGAGCAGCACTGAAACAAGTGCCCAGCCTCACGGCACCGTGGCATATCAGGTAGTGCTGTCATCTGGGTTGGGGCGGCAGCCTTCTTAAGGGTCTTACCCAAAGCGGAAGGGGCGGCTTTATCTGGATTCGGCGTTTAGGGATAATGTTTTTTAGTGTCTATCTTACGCCGAATGAGACGATGCCGGAGTTTCGACGCAGGCACAGAGGGGCAGATCCTGGTTGGGGGTGACTTGAATGCCAAGGCCCTTGACTGGGGCATGCCTCACCCAAATTTCAGAGGAAAACAAATTCTCGAAATGGCAATAAGAAGAGGAGTGGTAGTTTTAAACACCGGATCCATTCCAATGTTCGGACGCCCAGGCTGCGCGGCAAGCATTCCAGACGTAATCTTCTCGTCGGGGTCACTGATGTCGCTGGTGGACAAGTGACGAGTTCTGGGAGACTTCTTGGCTAGGGGCCATCAATATATTGACTTCGAAGTGGTGGACACAAACTCTCGGTGTACGCCACTCCGGTGCTCTTTCTATGCATGGTACGTTGCGAAGGTGAATACCAGAAGGTTTGTTGAAACTCTTCGAATAGGAGGCATGTACCATAATGCGGCGAATACAGATCAGCCAAAAGAACATATCGCAGCGCAATAAACCGGATCAAAGCTCGCTAGTGGCAGGATCTGGTCGACGAGGTGAATGGGGACCTGTGGGGACTCGGATACAAACTGGTAACCCGAAAAATCAGGGTTCTATGGAAACCTTGTTCACTTAATACTGAGCAGATGGGCCGCATTGTGCGGGCATTATTCCCTGCGCACTCTGTACGGGATGCTGACATCGGCGCGGAGGGCGCCGAGGACTGTCCACAAAAGTGGTGGGGTTTGCACTGATCAGCAAAGGTAAAGGCGACGCTGAGTTGTGTCTTCATACAGCCTACTTTGTATACTTGACAGTGCTGGAAATGTGCTCGGGAAGCTCATCAGAAGTAGATTCGCTGAAGCGATACGCGCTACCGGAGACTTATCTTCACGGCATTTCGGTTTTAGAGCAGAGAGATCCACAGTTGATGCTGTCATGCAAGTCGTGGGTGTCGTTCAACGAGCGGGGGCACATAGTCGTTGAACTGAACGGGTGGTGCTCCTCGTAACGCTTGACGTTGGAAACGCCTTCAATTCTGTAAGATGAAAAGACATTCTAGGCACACTACATCTCTTACAGACATTGAGGGACGAATGTCAATTATTCTCGTTAATTGTGACATCAGCATCTTATTTGCATGGCTTCAGATGGTTTTCCATGAATATTGGCATGCGAATGCACGATGGTATTCTCTATGCTGGTGCAATTGAGTATTCCTAGGATGAACTTCAGCAAATTTCTAAAAGTTGGTAATATCCTATTGGTAATTTTATTTGAGCAGATATGGGAATGGGACATATTTTGATGCCTAGATTTCATATAAGCGCATCACAATGTTTTTTTGTTTTCAGATTTTTGAGTTGGGTAGCTTCCCAAAATGAGTCCTGTCTCAGGTTGAGTGGGCACATTCTTCACTCGCGCCTTTTGGGGCCTACATCAAAACTAATATCAGTTTCAGAAAGTTCGGGACCTTTCATTTGATACCTGACACGACTATATTCTATGAAAAGAAATTTACATCCCCCTTTTGCATGGATGAGGAGCCCTCCTTTAAACTGCACGTAAATTTATGTCACTCACTGTATGCATGGGATTTCATGGTTTCCAATTTGTCCCCAAAATTTCGTTTGGATCAGTTTAGTCGTTTTGGAGAAAAGTGCGTGTAACCGACCGACAGACAGGCAGACAGACCTGCCTGCGATTTTAGTAACATTTTGTTTTACAGAAAACCTTAAAAGGACCTTACAGGCAGAAAATGCAGTAATATGGGCAAAATCATACTGCCAAGAAGATGCGAAGGATATAACGCTCTGAAACCAAACAAGATGCGAACAGCAACAAATATCATCTGGCTCCTGTAACTTTGCAACCTCAACTATTCGCCCTGGGGTGCTACTGGCTGACGTGCGAAAAACACAAGGTCGAAAAGAATCTGCAACTGAATGTTACCAGCCAAAACTATCTTCGATTTTCGTTGCACTGTCCAGTTCTATGAGCCAGTTCATGAATACTATTAGCACCATGATTCAGGAGCTGATAAAAAATCTAAATAGGACGGTTCAGATCCTCTTAAATTAAAAATAAATACAATCAGAATTGCACATTGGAATGCGAACGGCATAAGGCAAAACAAAGACGAAGTTATATTCTTCTTAAAAACGTATTATATTGATTTATTTCTAATATGGGAAACTTATTTCACAGAAAAAATAATAAATTCAATGTTGCCGGCTACATATTTTATCATGTAAACACCTTGGAGAGAAAGCTAGAAATCAGCTATTTTGATTAAACGCCAGCTCAAATACTATCCACTGGAAGTAATCAGTAAGGACTTCATTCAAGGGTCATCGCTATGCATGCAAATGTGGTGAAGTGAACATTACTATATTCCTTATAAATAAAGCAATAAAGACCCCAAGACATAAAATAACTCGGGAACAATTCGCTCATCCCGTGTGAAGGCCGTTTTTTTCGCTTTCGGATTTTTTTGTGAAGAATTGGATGAAGGTACAAATACAAATTTTTCACCATAAATTTATTAATGTCTTGAGCATGCGTAATAATTTTTTCAGCCCGATAGTATAGTTTATTAGTGAAATACAGAGCAAATTATTCACCTATCTCCAAAAAAAATGTGTTTTTCCGTTGCCACGCTAGAGGGCGCTGCGATCATCTTAGAGAAAAAATGTAAACGGCATTTTAACGTTCGGACTTAACAACAGTCCCCAAACAAGGATTATTAAAAACCATTAAAAGCTAAATTTTTGGTGCCTTGTTAATTTTTTTTTGTAAATT
The DNA here is from genome assembly GCF_905115235.1 of Hermetia illucens. Lineage (NCBI taxonomy): Eukaryota > Metazoa > Arthropoda > Insecta > Diptera > Stratiomyidae > Hermetia > Hermetia illucens. The sequence goes on along the minus strand of NC_051853.1, from coordinate 116,206,066 downwards.
GTGGCGTTTTTTCAAGGCTTCCTTAATGAATAAAAAAAAACTACTGAATGGATCACAATTATCCTAGTTTGCGGACCGTAGAAATATGTTCTGAATAAGTGGTGAAAATTTCAAAGAATTTCGTTGGATAGATTTTGAGCTATGGTGGCAGTAGATTTTCAACTTGCAGTTTCTAGAAAAACGCATTTGAAAAGTAGAATTTTAGATTTTTCACCATAAAACTGCCCATCAATCTGGTATACCTAGTCCATAAACCTTAGGTTTCTTGAAGAAACACAGGTAAAGCCTTAGCTTCAATTTTTATAATTTTAGCGAAGCCATTCGAATGTCATTCGGACCGATAAATACGCACTTTATCACGGCGATGACATAAACCTGGCATGTGACATTTTACCTGTTTAACACTGTAATTTCCGAACGACTCCGAATATCAAAAAATCACTTTACCCATATATTCTACACTATATCTAGACAAAATTGATGCCAGAAAAAAAAATCAATTCCTCGGATTCGACACAGGGGATGGCCCCCTTATGGAACAAATTCATCGCTGCTTGAGACTATAATGTGATAACATCAAAGAACCAACTTGCAGCGAGTCCCGGTTAAGAACTGTCGCAGGCAAGTGGGCGAAATGTGATGAAAACAAAGTCAGAGCTTTCGCAGTTCACCTGGAAGAAGTATTCAAGCTAATCGATCGACAAATGCCTACCTGGGCACCTGCAAACATTCTTATATAATATAATATCGAAATATTAATAAGGAAAAAGTCAACCTCAAAAAGGTTCCAGGGTATAATTTAATTGCTTCTTTCATGTTGAAACAGTTGCCAGTAAAAGGTCTCAAATTGTTGTGCTATATCTTCAATACAATCTTGGGAACCGGATATTTCCCCAATTGTTCGGAGAATGCAATTGTAACAATGATTCCCAAAGGAAGGGTGCTCAAATCAAATCATACAAGCATTCGACAAAGGTTTGCACACAGTTCTTATTGATAATAATAATAATAATCGTTGGCGCAACAATCGATGTTGGATCAGGGCCTTGAAGTGTGTTAGAGCACTTCACTCAAGACCGTAACACTAGGAGGCAATGTGGTCAGCATTGCGCTCGCCCGAGATTATTACCCTGATTTGACTCAGGTACTCATTCACAGCTGAGTCGACTGGTATCCGACGTCAAGTCACGATACAAATTCCACTGCCACCAATGAGATCTGAACCGCGACCTTCCGTATGACAACCTTGCGCTCTAACCACTCTGCTTTCCGGACACTATTAATAAAATCAAATTACTACTCCCTGGTTGTTTCCACAATCTATTAATATCGTACCTAACAAAACGGAGATTCCAGGTGAAATATAAGGATATTCTCAGTGAACAACATAAGATCAGAGCAGGAGTTCTTCAGAGGAAGGTACTCGGTTCTGTACTGTAACTTATATACACGGAAGATTTTCCTGTTACCACCATTGCTGACGATGCCGCAATTTTATCTGGAATTGCATCTAAGGGAAGTAGGCTTCAGATGTTGAGGATACAAGCCAACGAGTCGAAGTGTATGCAAATAACATTCACTTTGCGGAAAGGAAATTGTCCTTAAGTGTAGATCAACAAAATTGTTATACCCCAATCGGAAGACGTTAAATACCTGGGGATACACCTCGATAGAAGGCTTATCTGGAAATATACAGATGCGAAAAATCAACAAACTCAAACTTGAATTCAAGCATTTTTTGTCGATGGTTCACAAAAAATCATCGCTCTCTTTGAACTGTAAGCCGTTAATCTAACATACAAATCCGAAATTCAACTATGGAGCTCTGCCAAACCAGTCATCAATATCAGTCAAATCTGCTTCAGCGGTCTCAGTCTAAAATTCTGAGATGTATATCCGGTGTTCCCTATTTTTTCTCGAACTTTGCTCTATGGAGAGTCTTTATGGAAAGACTTGGACACAATAATGGAAAAGAAGATAGAGAGAAGAGTCAGCACAACATAATAGCTAACAGAATTTTTTCTCACTGGAAATTCAAGCGGCTAAAAAAGTTTAAGAATTGACTCCCATGGACCTCGGAAAGGTGTGTGCACTAGCATCAGTTTAAAACAAGTCGGAATACCGGAAGCTCGCGCTTCGGGTATAAAGGTTTTGTGTTCATCTTATGTGAGAAACTTCAACGCATATTTTTCCGTCCGTATATAGCTACAAATTCAACATAATCCTTCATATTTTTCCAAACTACGAGACATACGTACATATTACAGCCATAGATATCACACTCACCCTAAACAAACAAACTGCCTATTACCGAATACTGTACACATATATGCACGTATATAAATTGATCGTACCCATATTTCCGATTTACTTCTTATATCTATTTGAATTAGGCACTACCCGCAAAGTTCATTAGCACGCATACACACATGTCTGGTTGGCAGATAACTAAAAAACTAAAACAAAATAATTCTCTGGGACCCAATTCATAAGAACTCATTTCGTTGTTGTATTGAAGAATTGATATGTGATGATGACGTCATGCAGGTTGTAGAGTGCACGAAATGCACAAAAAATTGTAAAGTTTCACCCCCTATAACTTTGTTAGTAATGGTTGGATTTTCTTCAAACTTGACCAAACTGTGCATTATGTTCTTCATTACACGCATGCCAAATTTTGTACTTCTAGGATGAACATAAGGGGGGTTGCCGGGTAAATTTCTAAAATGTGGAAATATACTACTATTAACTTTATTTGTGCAGATATCGGAACCGGATATATTTTGAGGCCTAGATTTCGTAGAGATGCACCACTGTGATTTTTTTCAGATTTTTCGGTTGGATAGGTTCGGAGAACGAGACCTGTTACACTTTTTGTGGGTCATATTTTGAATCCTCACTCCCCTATGTTTCATCTAATATCAAATATTGAACCAGATTCGAAAAGTACTAATTGAGACCTTTCATTTGATACCCTACATGGCTACATTCTGTGAAAAAAAAATTTGCACCCTCCATTCACATGTATGGGGAGCCCCCCCCTTAAACTTAAGACAAGATGGCGCCACTTACTGCATGTAAAGGGATCACCAGATTACATACTCTCACCAACTTTCGTGACAATCGGTTTAGTCGTTTCCGAATAAATCGGGTGTGACAGACAGACAGACAGACAGACAGACAGACAGACGGACAGACAGACACCGTCTCGATTCTAATAAGGTTTTGTTTCACACAAAACCTTAAAAATGCTTGTTTTTGTACATAAAAAATTGATATTGATCACCACTCCCTAAAAATTTGCTCTTTAATGTAATTTAAATTTAAGAGAAAAATATAAAATTAAAAAATAGTATAGTTTAATGGTTAAGCGGAAAATTCCCGGGAATGGTATATGGGGGGGATTATATGAATAATATACTAATTTTAAAAATTAAAATACATTTGAAGATTCCTATGTATGGTTGGGGGGTAGAGCGTGAGCCTCCCAATCTTCCTGCTCTGGGTTCGAATCCCAGTCGTCGTGGGTATCTGTGTTCGTCTTGTGTTTGTCTCGCTGCTGTCAGCTTATCACTTGCATTAAGTTTGGCGAGAGTGGAACTAAAGCACAATCTGTCTGTGTGGATGCCCTATATCACCAAGGAGTGAACAGGAAACACGGTTCTACGGTTTCGTATCAGGGCAGAAGCAACTCATCAGATGCTGGCTCACCTCTGCCCTGGGAGCAGCGTGACAGAAGCGAGTCGCAGGTTTTATACGCTCCCTTCTATAATTCACAAAACACGACAATGCAAATTATATCCCATGTAAATCAGCCCACAGTATCGATCAAAGCTTACCCGGAGCTAGACAATTTTTGTTTAGGGACCATTTCGTTCTTCCCGATATCAAGTGGATGCGGACTTAGGACCCCTCAAATCCTAAATAAGGCACGGGAGCACTTCTTACCAAGTGAAAAACAAAACGAAGCACTTCTCGACCAATGGATCAAGCGAACTGTCGAGGGACGATTCCAAGTTGCATTATCTTTCCCAAATGATGCAAGTAAGCTGGGCGAATGCAAGGATATGGCCCTTCGAAGGTTCTATGCGCTTGAGCCCAAGCGTCAGTCTGAACTAAGTCAAGGGTACATCAACTTCATGGACGAATATCTCAAAGTGGGCCACATGCAGGAGGTTACAGACATTCCCCAACCCCACCACGACGATTGCCTCATTAAGCCTAGCATTACCTCAACAAAGGTCAAAGTCGCATTCGATGCGTTGGCTAAGACTATGTCCAACGTCGCGCCCAATGATATATTGCTGACAGGCACCACTATTCCCTCATTCACTTCGGTTCAGGCAGTTTAGATACGTGATCACGGTGGGCATTGAAAAAATGTACCGTCGGATCGAACTCTCAGGCTCTCGAACAGGCAGGAAATTCCAACTGGTGCTCTGGAGAAGCAGCACGGAAGAACCCACGAGGCGGTGCCAATTACACACAGTTACACATGATACGCGATCAACTCCATATTTTGCAACCAAATGTTTGGAAACCTTGTCCAGAAAAACAGACCAAGCATCCCTACGCAGCACAAGCAATCTTACAGAATTGCTATGTCGACCACATCATAATCGCATCCGATAGTTTGCAAGAATTGTTGAGAACTCAAGCAGAGCTCAAATCACTACTTTCCTAAGCCAGATTTAACTTGAGGAAATGGTGTAGGCACGAAAAACGTCTCTTACAGTAATTACCCCACAAGATGTTCACTTGTGTCTTGACTTAAGCGGAAATGAGGACGACTACATCAAAACTTTACGGGTATCCTGGAGACCAAACCATTCGGACTAGTTGCCCTAACCGTACCAGCAATGAAAATGTTCCTAGTAGACGCGTTGAAACTAAAACTGAATGGGGATGCCGCACTACCAATGGAAATACATACCAAATGGATGAAATTTTGTGAGGAATTAAAGGCTGTGGAAAATATAGTCATACCACGTCATATGTATGCATACAGCTTACCAAACACAAAACGGCTTCACATTTCTTCTGATGCCTCCACAGAAGCATACGGCGCCGTTGCCTATATATGTTCAGTTAAACAAGACAACACAGTAATCTCATCTAGCACCAATTAAACAAGTCACTTTACATCGTTTGGAGTTGAGTGCAGAAAAATTAGCAGCGGAATTTGCAGATCATATCAAGCACATACTGACTATGCCTGGCACTCCAACTTTTTACTGGACGGTCTCCCAGATTGTCTTATCTTGGATTCAGTCACAATCTTCCGTATTTCATATATTCGTAGCCAACAGGATCAACGTCATTCATGAGCTTTCCCAACCATCACAACTGCATGTCATGTGTAGGTCGATGTCACATCATCATCGTCATCATCAACGGCCCAACAACCGGTATCCGGTCTAGGCCTGCCTTAATAAGGAACTCCAGACATCCCGGTTTTGCGCCGAGGTCCACCAATTCGATATCTCTAAAAGCTGTCTGGCGTCCTGACCTACGCCATCGCTTCATCTTAGGCAGGGTCTGCCTCGTCTTCTTTTTCTACCATAGATATTGACTTTCCGATGTCACAGACTAAATTAAAGGATTGCTACCTATGGTTTTTTAAACACTTGTTTCTGCATGGCAACGAACATGGATGGACAGCTGCTTATACTAGTTCGATTGTAGACGATCACATCGAGCGCAAAGTCAACACTCTTACAGCAAGGTCTTCAACACACTTTATTAGTCAAATCCAACACGGGAAAACATTTAGTCGGCTGCTTAGGATCACTGGATGGATAGATTTTGGGATTCATCGATTGGTGCAGATCCCAATATTAAAAAGGTTCAGAAGACTTCAAGGCCGAAATCTGCCATTTATAACGGCATCAACAGCCCCATACCTCCAACTCATTAAGCCATTTTGCTCCGTATTTGGACAAACACGGTATCTTAAGAGTAGATGGAAGACTCGAAGCAACAAATTTAACCTTCGACGCTAAATACCCAATGTTGTTCCCAGCTTCAGATCACAAAGAAAATGATAATGTATGGCTTATACCTAAGAAAAATTTCCATGTTGGTCCCCAAGGCCTTTAGCCTTAACAAGGCAGACTTTCTGGCCACTGAACCTCAAGTGCATCTGAGCCAATCCGGAACTACTCAGCCTAATTATGGGTAATCTACCTGCACCACGAGTACAATTAGCATGTTCATTTATCAACACTGGTGTTTATTTCTGTGATACAATATACTACCACTTCCAAATCAGAAGGAAACAACCACGGAAGACATACGTTTTGGTATTCTGTTGCTTCGCATCAAAGGCAGTGGATCTGGAATTTGTCTCCAATTTGTTAATAGAGACCTTCTTAGCAGCACTTAGAAGATTTATTGGTCGATGACGGATTTTTTGCGACAACGCAACAAACTTCATAGGAGCACGAAATAAGCTATTGGAACTCAAGGAATTGCTTTATTCAGACAGCTCAGAATTCAGTTACCGCAGATTGCAGTGAAAAGGCCATGGAGTTTCACTTTATACCCTCTAGAATACCACACTTTGGAGGACTTTGGAAAGCCGACGTTAATAGTGCAAAGTGTTTATTATGGAAAACCATCGAGCCAGCCACGTTTTCACATGATATGCTGGAGACAGTCCTAATAGAAGTAGATGCGATTCTAAGCTTCCAAACGACCTGACTGCGTTAACCCCATGGCACTTCCTTATCGGTGAACTTTTAACTGCAAAGGTCAATCCAGATGATTCACCAAGGAAAACCACATTCTTATCAGATTGGCGACAAATAAATGGCATTAAAACGGAATTTTGGGAACGCTGGTCCAAGAAATACCTTCATCCCCTCAACACGGCTACGACTGGAAAACAACCCAATATTGCGATAGACGTCATCGAGAACGACAATTTACCGGTCATGAAATGACTATTGGGAAGAATAATCCAGACTTAGAAGGGGTTGTCCGAGTCGTCGATGTAAAGACAGCAGACGCCACATAGACCAGTCCAATACATAGATTCGCTCCGCTATCAGTAGAAAAACCAGCTTCAGTAAACAAAATAATTCCTAAGCTGGAATCAGCAACCCAGCAACCTGAAAATAAACTACCTCGTACAAGCTGTGCTGATCCACAGGACGGAAAAACACCCAGGAAAAGTATGAAAGTGACTGCCGGATAGGGAATTGAGGGCTTGTTTGCTTGCATGCTAGTGCCATCCTGCTCCAAGCAAGCAGCTAACTTTAAGATACAACAATTCAAAAACACCCTTGGAGTACACCTTGAAAATATTGGAACAGTGGCTCACGTTGTCGATGAATGGAGAATTATAGTGTACGACGATTTGTCACCATATACGCAGGAAATAACTTCATTGATCACCGGAACACAAGGTAACATCTGGTGTTCCAGTTTGAGCGAAACGAACAAACTAGATAATATCCTTTTCAACACTAAAAGGATGAAACGACGCCCTCCAATGTAATGGGTATTGGACTCAGATTATTCTGATAAAATGTCAGCAACTATTCGCAACATCAAGGCCACTTAATAAATTTGCGTAAAAACCAAACCTCATGGTAGACTCCACTATCAACCTGATTAAAATAGACCAGCTTAATTCTCGACAGGAATTCAATCGTATTGAAAATTTATCAATCAATTCAATTTTAACAAGGATAAATCACATAAATACAACAAATGATAATCACATTGCCACTTCAACTATTTTCAACAACAAACCACGATAATCAGCGTACTCATCAGTGCTCATCACGCAACTATCAGCCATTTTTGCTCCTGCCACCACAGCGACTCCGAGAGGAATTCTAAACCATCACGGTCAGATTTCCTTCAGAAACACATCTTCCCATAGAAGACGACAATGTGCTACACTTATACCGCCTAATAAAGACCACAGGACGATTTATCGACTATTACGCACTATTTTCAATAAGGATAACATTGGCTGACAGAAGAAAGTTTAATTTATTCAACTTACTTCCCATATCGGTTAAAGTGAATGGAACTCTAGTAGCAATAAAAATATCCACCAGCTTAATAGCTGCCACGAAACATCCAGGCGCATATTTCAGGTTCTTCATGCGACATCATTGGATCACAAACCTTTCTTTATGAAAGAACCAACCTCATACATGTACAATGTAGGCGCCAATTTGCTTCCTGTGAAATGAAGCTGCTAATCGAGGGTTCACCACGGGCATGCCAAATCAAAATTATTCTTTTGGACCATAGTTGGGTTTAGTTATACAGGGTGCGGCAGCATAACTTCCTTTTTTAAAATGCGCGCCACTCAGTTAGTTGATGTCACAGCGGAGCGCTAGTGGTCTCGTTCAAGAGGGGATACTGTAAAGTTTTGTCCCGGCATGGTTCAGTCGCCATCATGCGTTGGAATGAGAGGAGCGTGCCTTTGCCGTTGAGGTTTACTTTTCAAGCGGATGTTCGGCTATTGCAGCACAGCGTGCATTTCGGAATCGCTTTAATTTAGCCCCGTTGGCTCCCGTCCCAGACCGCAAATCAATTGTTACATGGGTCACTACATTCAGACAAACTTGAACTGCGACAAAAAGAAGAACTGGAGTGCCTCGGCCCGTTAGATCACCTGAGAACATTGAAGCAGTGAGAGCGTCAATGTTGCGATCGCCACGGCGTTCTGCGCGCAAACACGCATCTGCCCTTGGACTATCCGATCGTTCTGTGAGAAGAATTCTTCGTGATGATCTTCATTTTCATCCCTATAAGATGGCGATAGTGCAGGAACTTTCAGAACGTGACTTCAATTCTCGGATGAACGCGTGTGAGCTTCTTCTTGATGTCGTTCCCGAGGGTGCTATTGCTTTTTTTAGCGATGAAGCCCATTTTCATTTGTGTGGGTCGGTTAACAAACAAAACATGCGCTACTGGGCTGACACCAACCCTCGAGAATTGCATCAAAAGCCTTTGCATTCACCCAAAGTCACAGTGTGGTATGCAATTTCCTCAGCTGGAATTATTGGCCTTTGGCTTTTTGAGGAAAATGAGGTTACAGTGACAGTGAATTCGGACCGGTATGTAAACATGCTACAGAATTTTTTTCCCCAAGGTTAGAAAATTTGGATTTGGGAGACACTTGGTTCCAACAAGACGGTGCAACAGCACACACTTCAAGAGCATCGATTGCTGTTTTGAGGGAACACTTTCCAGAAAGCTTTATCTCAATTAGAGGCGATTTGGAATGGCCGGCATGTTCTCCCGATCTGTCCCCTTGTGATTTTTTTCTATGGGGTTTTTTTAAATCCCGTGTTTATGTGAACCGTCCAAGAACCCTACAAAATTTGAAGACCAACATCCAAGAAGAAATTGCCAACATAACGCCTGCTATGCTAACAAGAGTCATGACAAACGCCAGAAATCGGTTTACGCAATGTATGGAGAATGGGGGACGTCACCTAACAGATTTGATCTTCAAAACCATGTAAATAAAAACTTTAGACATGTACCTACATTATAAAAAATAAATAAATATTTTCCGATGCATACAATAGTTTTTATTGAGTTTTGAAAAAAGGAAGTTATGTTGCCGCACCCTATACAACAAAAATAAATGAATGTTCGGTTTGACACAGCAAACACGTCTTCAAGTGGTATGCAGCCTGCAAACTGGAGTTTATGTTTTTGCGCATCATGCGCTAGTGCGCCAGCTCTCGTAACCCAATTTTATCGATTGTTGAGTATATCGATTGCTGACGCTAGCACATGTGACCCACTTTAATCTTTATTTTAAAATGCAACTCTTGTTTTATCATTAATAGTGTATAAGAATAGAATTCACTAAATAAAAGTTGTTCACGTTTCGATTGAAATACGTGTTTCTTTTATTTTCAATTTCTGACCTGTGAAAAAAAGGTAGCGGTTTCAAGTGCCGTATACCTTTACAAACACGTTTCAAGTTACATTTTCTGCGGGATATCACGGCTTCAAGTATCATGCATATCCAGTCAAAAAGTTCAGGCAAAAGAGCCTAATTATAAACACTTGAATTTCACTTTTCAATGCAAAAGCTGGTAGACAGAAATAATTGTATACCTTGTATCCTTCAGCAAATTGAACACTAAAATAATTCACCATCCCTATTAAGATTTAAAAAATTGAATTCAAAGCACATAATTCTGCTCATTTCTTCAGGTTTCATGTAGTAAAGACATAAATACGAAGTGCAGCCGGCATCATAAGAATACCCACGGAAGAAAAACTGAATCAGTTTTATCAACAGATTCAGATATTCGTTTTACACGTCGAAAGTTAGGTGATAGCCAAAAGTGCGGATGTGCTGTTGTAGCTACCTTCCTTGTAGCTCTTCTTGTAGCTGGCATTTTTGTGTACATTGGTTGTAAGTATAATAAATATTTAATGAATTTATGATATGCTTCCCAAATATAAATATTCGTCATATTACATATTTTAACAGTTGAGTATACTTATAGTTCAGTCATTAAAGCTTTCAACCTTCGAATTCTTTCAGTCAAGACCGATTGACATGAAATTTGGGGTAGGAGTAGAGGGTGGCATAAGAAATAAAAGTTATATATATATGTATGTCGATGTGCGCTTTCCCTCCGGGGTGGAAATATTTTTTTCGAAATAACCGCAGATTGAATGTCCAATTCTAAGCAAATGTCCTATGAAAATTTTTCGTACAAGTAGTAGTTTTCAAGTTATTCATGTTTAAACATATCGTTTTTCCTTTGGAAAAAGCATGTTTAATATTTTATATATCTTTAAATTAATATTTTAATTTTTTCTGTTATTAAATGTGGTTTGCATCATTGTAGGTACCGTATGGACTGCGTTCTAGGTCGTTAAACGTAAATTCGTACTGTCTGAAAAAATTAATACTTTCAAGGTCAAATGACGCAAAATTAGTAACCCCAGTGGAAATTGATCTAAAGCTCTTTTAAAGTACGTGATAAGACCATTAAAATGAGCTACGACAGAAGTCAGTATGGTAAATAATAACTTCAGATCTGAAGTGTAATGACTTGAATTTTAGATATAAAAGTCAATAAAAACAAAACCTGGTTTTCTCATATAAATTGAAAGTAAGCCGAATCCTTCAAAAATCTGCTATATTCAAACCCTCGCAATATACTCTAAAAATTTGGTGGATTTAAAGTGCCTAGTTTCGCTATGCTATTAACATATCATGCTGCTCCCAAGTCCAGGTAAAGGAAGACGGTTTGAGGCAACGTACTCTGCACTAACTTCAGTAAAACAAAAAAAAATGCTGAGATCAAGCAAAGAGATAAATAGAGTGTAGTTGGAGTTATTCCACTATGCTAAATCCTACCTGATCTCTCTTGGTGACAGGTCCCGCGACAGGCCGACCAAGAAAATGCATACAATGTCGTTACAAACATGATGATCGGATTGAGTCACAAGCCTCGGAGAAATGCTAGGGCGTCCACCTCAGTCGACGCGGCAGGACGGGCCCCGGTCCTGTCGAGAAATGGGCAAGGGTTCTTGACGCATGGACGGCGTCAGGACGTAAGCAAGTTAGTCAAAAAAAAATGAACAAAACAAATATGTGTCTGCACGCTAAATGTTGGTACCCTAACTGGGAAGACAGAGGAACTCGCAAGAACTCTTCGGAAAAAGGGCATTGATAACTGCGCTCTACAAGAAACCCGATGGTCTGGTGCCAAAAGCTGCGACATTGAACGCGAACGCGGTAAAAATGGCTATAAACTTCTCTATTTTGGTAATCCGCACACTTAATATGGTGTTGGCATTGCCATCTCAGAGAGTTTCCGTGATGCCATTAAAGAAGTCGAACGATTTGATGATCGACTGATGAAGCTCACCATTATATCAGCTGATTGCACTATTCACTTCTTCACCGCGTACGCACAACAGACAGGTCGACCTGATGACGAGAAAGATGCCTTCTGGCAACTTCTCGATGAAAAGACTTGTCACGTGCCTGCTGACGACTATATTATTATTGCCGGCGACCTTAATGGTCATGTGGGTGAAAAGGCAGACGGTAACAGGTGCCATGGGGCAAAGGGGTTCAGGACGCGCAATGAGGGTGGGGAGCGTATAATCGATTTTGCGGACACCCATGACCTTGTACTTATGAATATATGGTTCATCAAACGATTGCCTCATCCTCCCACATTTTATAGTGGGAACAGTAAAACGCAAATCGATTATATTCTCATAAGACGCCGACATTTTACCACCGTCACTGATTGCAAAGTGGTTCCCTATGAGACCATCGCAACTCACCATCGACCGTTGATTGCCGTCCTGCGAATTAAGCCACCGATAAAACAGCGTGAGGAACGCACTGGCTCGCGGCGCATTAAATGGTGGCGATTAGGTGAGAAGAAAGAAGAAATGATCTCACTCTTACGATTGCCGACTACTACGAATGTGGAAGAATCATGGAAAGACACGATTCACAAAGCGGCCTCTGCAATCCCCGGGGTCACTAAGTCGGGTAAGCGGTACATCAACCGAGATACTTGACTTTGGAATGATGATGTTGAAATGAAGGTCCATGAAAAGAAACGCCTCTACCATAAATTTCTCGACGATAAAACGCCCGCTAATTGGCAAATTTGTAAGAATGCCAACCGGGAAGCAATGAAAGCAGCCGCTGTCACCCGAGATTACAAAAATCTTTACGATAAACTGGACAGTTGGGATGGCGAGAGAGATCTGTATCGATTTGCTAAAAGCCGTAACGGACGCACACAGGATATCGAACACTTCTGTTGCGTGAATGACAAGAACGGTATTTTGCTTACTAACCGTCGAGCCACAACGGATAGGTGGCGAGAATATTTCGAGCAAATTTCAACTGAAGAATTTGCTCATCCTCCATTTCCACAATCATTGTCGACTGTTCCAATATGGAAAAAGAAAGGTAGTCCAGCAGAGTGTTCAAATTACCGTCCGATCCGGTTACTTTCCTATACTATGAAGATTTTTGAACGCATTCTTGACAGCCGTATTCACGAAATCGTTGAAATAACCGTGAATCAAGGCGGATTTTTCAAGAACTGCGGAACTACTGACGCAATACACGCTGCGCGGTTACTCATGGAGAAACACCGTAAGAAGCATCGCCCTCGTTACATTGCGTTTCTGGATCTAGAGAAAGCGTTTGACCGTGTGCCACACGAACTCATCTGGTATGCTTTGCGACAACACTTAGTGCCAGAAGAACTCGTGCGCTGGGTTCAATTGCTCTACCATGATCCGAAAAGTAAAGTTCGAAGCATGGTGGGTGTATCAAAACCACTTCGTGTCTCTGTTGGTGTTCATCAAGGAAGTGCCCTCTCACCACTCCTCTTTATTCTTGTTATGCACACCGTCACGCGGGATATCCAACGTTCAGCGCCCTACACACTGCTTTATGCAGATAATGTTTTCCTAGCATCTGATAGCAAAAATGATCTCGAGCAACTTGTCCAATGGAATGATCGCCTCATGAAACACGGTCTCAGATTGAATCTAAACAAAACTGAATTTTTGACGACCGATCCCCATGAAACAGGCACAATCACTGTCAGGGGCAGTGATCTGCCCAGAACTGAGCGATTTAAATACCTCGGGTCAACGCTATCAGCCAATGGAGAACTGCGTTATGAAATTGCTTCACGCATTAACCCAACGTGGATGAAGTGACGTTCCACAACTGGTGTTCGTTGTGATCGACGTATCAACAAACAACAAACGTCTTAAATCGAAAATTTACCGCAATATTGTCCGTCCTGCCACTCTTTATTGTTCTAAGTGTTGGCCGATTATAGAGGACAATGAACGGCGTCTTGCGGTGATGGAGATGGAGATGTTGCGTTGCATTGGTGGCGTGACACAGTTTTGATCACGTCTGAGATGAGAATATCCGCGATCGATATGGGTTTACACCGATCGAGGAAAAACTGCGAGTGAGGCGTTTTCGATGGTGTGTTCACGTAATTCACACTAACAAAAATTCACTTACCAATATTGGTCTGAACATCGAAGTCAATGGTGGCTTGATACGCTGGATGGAGATTTAAAGGCCTCGCGATTGTATCCTGAGCAGGCATTTGATAAAATAAAATGACGAATATAATATAAATAATAAATTAATAAATAAATTTCTAAAATGTGGAAATATACTATTATTAACATTATTTGTGTAGATATCGGAACCGGATATATTTTGAGGCCTAGATTTCGTAGCGATGCACCACTGCGATTTTTTTCTGATTTTTAATTAGATAGGTTCTGAGAACTAGACCTTTTACACTTTTTGATGGTCACATTTTGAGCCCTCCCTCCCCTATGTTTCACTCAATATCAAATATTGAACCAGTTTAGAAAAGTACTAATTGAGACGTTTCATTTGATACCCCACATGGTTACATTGTGTGAAAAGAAATTTGCAGCGCCCCATTCACATGTATGGGAAGCCCCCCTTAAACTTAACACAAAATGGCGCCACTTACTGCATGTAAAGGGAACACCAGATTACATACTCGCACCAATTTTCATGACAATCGGTCCAGCCGTTTCCGAATAAATCGGGTGTGACAGACAGTCAGACCGACAGACAGACAGAGAGACACCGACTCGTTTCTAATAAGGTTTCGTTTCACACAAAACCTTAAGAAAAGTGGGGTTCCATGGGGTTCGTTAAACATGCTTTTAACTTAGTTTTCCTATTCTTCAACATCCGTAATTGGATATGGGGGGATAATTTGTTCTTTTTTCTCACGAAATCGCTACTATTCAATGCATGGCGGGCCAGTGCATGAATCGTGTTTTTAACTTGCTTCCACGATTTTTCCACATTTGTAATGGTTAATAATCTCGTAAGTGCAATCATTTCTTCCTTTTTCTCACGAAATCGCCACAATTTAATACGCGGTGGGCCAGTGCGTTCCTCACGCTGTTTGGTCAGTGGCTGGATTCGCAAACAGCAATCGACGGCCGATGTTGAGGTGCGTTGGTCTTATATGGAACGACTTGCAATAGTGACGGTAATAAAATGGGCGTCTTATAAAAATATAGTCAATTTACGTTTTACTGTTTCCACTATAAAAAGTAGGAAAATAAAACAATCGTTTGATAAACCATGTATTGAGAAGGACAATACAGGACAGGAAGTGGCAAAATCGACTATACGCTCGCCACCTTCATTGCATGCTCCGAACTGTTTTCTTGATGCATTCCACCTCACCAGTTGATATTTCAATCCAGCACTGTAGAAAGAAAGTCTGGGCCCGGGTAAGAATTATGCGGAAAAGGGGTGAAATTACCAGAGTTTGACGTGAAAAATATGTTGCCCCCCTATTATCCCCAGTTTTTATTCAAATTTCTGTACCGGAGGGAATACCCTTTCCCACTCTCTTCTCATCACACCTGTTTGAATTGAATTGCACCTCGTACATATTTTCTCGCAATGTCTTCGTTTGAACAGAAGCACTTCCCACTTTTTTGATAATATGCATCAGTCACATGCATTAGCTGATATCTGTCGACTCGCTCATGGGATACACATTTCTATGAAATACTTGTATTTGTGTAATAAAAACTTAACTAGCCACTGAAATTAAGTCTACAAATAAATTTGGTCATTTGTTTCGCTAAAAGCACCATAAATACACATTAGTGGGAATTCGGGGCGCAATGCAGAATAAACTGGGTATCTGATTAAACTACAATCAGTTGTCACAATTCGGCAATTTTGAAATCTCTTTCTACAAGAGTATTGATCCTCTTAGTGAACATGCAAATATTTAATTTGTCAAGTAACTGTATGATAATTTATTTTTTTCTTTTTACTTAAGACACGTATTTCAGACCAGATCCTTTACCGGAAAGAGTATTTCGAGGAGAATTTCGAGTCGTCAGCGGCGATGAATGGTCAATGGAATTAGCTGATCAAAACTCGTTGCGTTTCCAGCATAAAGCGCGTGATTATCGAGAAAGAATAAATTTGATAATAAGGAGATCAGATCTTCGAGAAGCTTATGATGGGAGTGAAAT
Source organism: Hermetia illucens (assembly GCF_905115235.1). Lineage (NCBI taxonomy): Eukaryota > Metazoa > Arthropoda > Insecta > Diptera > Stratiomyidae > Hermetia > Hermetia illucens. Next base: position 116,190,004 of record NC_051853.1, on the reverse strand, counting down.
TTTAGGCTTAGATGGGTATGAGTAAATGAATTTTCAAATTTAAACATGTAATTTTTTTAATTATTTTAACTATATACTAATCTTTGCAGCACTGTGGGATCAAATGAACTTGTAGTAATTTTCAACTTACTTTTTGATCCCTACCGAGGACTGGTGTCAACGGCTGATTTGCTTGCAATCTTTTCGGAAGAGTTTAATTCACAGAAGCCCAAATATTTTACAAACGTAACAGTTGAGCCAATGAGCTTATTCGTAAAGGAAGTATCAGGATTAGTTGAAGAGCCTCCGACTACAGCCTCATCACCTCTTGAAATTCTGAATGAAACTTCTACGACATCGACGACTCCGAAACCTCAACGTCAATGCAGTGCACTCCAATTAACATATTGCCGATCAATAGGCTATAACGTTACAACTTATCCGAATCTTTTGGGGCATGAATCGTTGAAAGAAGTTCAAGAAGATGTAATTTCTTTTCGCGAATTGGTGGATGCCGAGTGCTTTCGGGAAGCATTTGACATTGTATGCAGATTATTACAGCCACCATGTGAAGTTCATGAGCCTTTCGAACCGACTGTTGGAAAAGTGTGCAGGGAGTATTGCCAAGCCTTTCTAAAGGGATGTGAGAACAGACTGCCGGAACGATTTAGAAAATATTTTGATTGTGAGAGATTTCCTGAATCCACCGGTCCGCAGTCATGTTATGCCAAACCAAACTGTGTTCATTATTTGCAATCAAATGCTCAATCACCGAGGCTTTGTGACGGAATTCCAGATTGCCCAGATTTGTCAGACGAAAGGAGCTGCACCTTCTGTAATTCACACAGTCTTTATTGTGGTCGAGGTCGTGCCTGTGTACCGAAAATTGCACGTTGTGATGGTAAAATCGATTGTCCCGATGGAGCTGACGAAAAAGATTGCCGTTAGTATTACTTAGTCCTAAAGAAAATTATTCTAGGTATTCATGACAACATTTTTTTATTCGCATCTACTATAGTGGCTATCGCACCATCAGTTTCCTTCTTGGTAAATCCCCCTCCATTGACGCCATACCTTCCAAGATTTTATTCCGAGGGATTCGCAGTATTTTCTGAGAAAGGAACCACAGGAAAACTTTGTGCTGAAGGTCTTGAAGGTCATTCAAAAGCTTCAGTAAGACAAGCAGTAGCTACTTCCCTATGTAAATCTTTGGGATACGAGTAAGACCTCATGCAAAAAAGTCAAATTTTATTTATTTTTTTTATTTTTTTGTAGTTCTGTCAAAAAAGTGGAAATCAGGAATGACACAGAACCAATAAAAGATTATGTTCGAGTACTTGATCCCTATGCACCAGAAATATCTTTTGTGAGAACAGCTTGCAGACTGAAACAGGCGTTATTTGTTGAATGCGGGCATTTAGAATGCGGAATTCAATCTGCTCTATCAACAAAATACGGAGTTTCATTACCAAAAACCGCTTCACCTGGAGACTGGCCATGGATTGTAGCACTCTATCGAGAAGATACTCATGTTTGCGATGGGACTTTGGTAAGTAAATGTAACTTAATCTCAATCCAATGTGAATAATATACGCTTTTTATCTATCTGTTTTCCCCTGTTATTAAACTTTCTAGCTAGCAACGTCTATTTCCATTTTATTTCCTGATATATTTAATATAATTTTCTGTAAGAAAACCTACGGGAGGGAAAGGAAATCATTCATTCAAAAGATTACAATTAAAGTGGCTACAAAAATTGATAAACATGAAATATCTACAAAAAATAAAAAGCTAAAACAATTAGAATAAAATATTCCGAAATTATTCCTTATTAAAGTGCTCACAATAACATGCACCGTAAGTGGACGATATTTGGAGACTTCAACAGCTTCAAATAAACTATGATATCTGATGTCGAATTATTTTATTATCAGCGTTGCGAGAAAATATTCTTGAAAGCTGCTAGTTTGTGCGGAATAATCCACAAGATCACCACTACTTCCAATCAGAATGTTTTATCAAAAGCCCAATCTGGATACAATAACGAGGCTTTCAGATCCCTATTTATCGTATAAAGGCACCGTTGTTTCGGCCGTATGTTTTGGTCGCTTACCACCGACTTCTATGGCCACACCAATCTTGGCGAGGAATTCTCGTTAGCGCGAATTACGTGACCATACAATCGAACACACTTCTCTCGCAATTTTCCCACGATCGGTGCAACCCCATATCGGTTGTGATCCTCATTTCGTGTGTTATCAAAACTTGTCACGCTACTAGTCCAACGCTATACATCTTCGTCTTCATTACCGTAAGATGTCATTCATTGCCTTTTATAGTGGGCCAACACTCAGAACCATAGAGCGCGACACAGCGGTAAATTTTAAATTTGGGACATTCGCTGATATGTCTATCACAAAGAACACCAGTTATGTAACGCTGCTCCACTCAGGATGTGCTGATGCGTGAAGCAATTTCACAACGCAGTTCTCCATTGGCTGATAGCATTGACCCGAGATATTTAAATCGCGTTAGGCGATTATTCCATTTTTGGACAAGTTCCTCCTCATTTTTGCTACTGGACGGTAAGAAAACATCATCTGCATGAAGTAGTATATAGGGCGCTTGATGGTCCCGTATGGCAGTGTCCATAACAAGAACATAGAGGATTGGTGAGAGGCGAGACACGAGGCGATTTTGATACACCCACCACACTACGAACTTTACTTTTCGGATCGTGGTAGAGCATTTGGGCCAGCGCACGAGTTCTTCTCGCACTAAGTGTTGTCGTAGAACATAGCACACGGTCAAACGCTTGTAGTGGACGATGAACAAATTCCTCTGTTAAAATCTACTCGCAATATTCTCGCCATCTATCCATCGCGGCTCGACGGTCGGTAAGCAAAGCATTAAGACAACAGAAGTGTTCGATATCCTGTGTGCGGAACAAGATTTTATTTATTAAGCGCTGTTCCCTTCTTCCGTCAAACTAAATTCTTTACTTTACTTCTTTACTTTCTTTTGCAGAGCTTACCTTCGTCGGAAAATAGGACCCGTTCCCAGAATTCAGGAGCCTTTTTTAAGGTTTTGTGACAGTGATAGCACCTTCTTCATGGGAATCGGTCGACATGAATTCCGTTTTATTCAGATTCAATCCGACCGTGGTGCATGAGGCAGACATTCCATTTTTGAACAAGTTGCTCGAGATCATTTTTGCTATTAGGCGCCAGGAAAGCATCATCTGCATAAAGCAGTGTATAGGGCGCTGGGTGTTGGATGTCCCGTGTGAAAATGATGAACGCCGATGGTGACACGAAGCGGTTTTGATACACTCGCCACACTTTGAATTTTACCTGTCGGATCGTGGTAGAGCAATTTAAACCAACGTGTTCTTTTGGCATGGTTTCTGCAGATGCAGAAATGCAATGTAAAGAGGGCGATACTTTTCACGGTGTTTCACCTTGAGTAACCGCACAGCGTGTTTTGTGTCAGTGATTCCGCAGTTCTTGGTAAACTCCACTTGATTCTTGGTAATTTGAACGATGTTGCGAATATGGTTGTGAAGAATGCATTCAAAAATTTTCATGGTGTGGGACAGCAACGGATTTGGTGGTAAATTAAACATTCTGCTGGATTACCTTTCTTTTTATATATTGAAGCTGTGATACGTTCTTGCCATTCGGATAGTGTTCTACGAGCCTCAATAACCCGTTTCAAGGATTCGCTGAACCACAGTGTTGGGTCCTAGCCCTTCGATTTCCAGAGCTCAGATGCGATGCCATCAAATACTGGTGCTTTTCCCGATTTCATTCGTTTTATTGGTGGTGGTTGGAATAGTGGACATGTCGGCTATGTTTGTGGAAGTGGAGGATGAACAAATCCTTCTGTTGAAATCCACTCAAAATATTCTCGCCATTTATCCGTCGGCTCGCCGGCGCTGGATAAGAAAGTGTACGGATGTCAGCAGCTAAAGAGCATGGAAGTTATCTGACAGTGAATAGGACAGCTGCTCGGAAACACACTGCTATATGGAAGTCCTCTTATGTCAGGTTCGCCACTGATTGCAGCTTCCTCAAACAATCCTCCAAAATGACTTGGCCTTTTGATGTTATGGAGCCAAACAGTTCACTGCTGCGCTAGGCATCCTCCGGTGGGACACGTATTTGTGTTGAGATTAGCACACTTTCAAATGAAGAGCCTTAGTTGCTATGCAAATGATATGACAACATAAACCTTTTTGGACTTCGCATTCAACGAGCCTCCTTTAATCTGAAAGGGCCAACATTGATCGGTCAGACTGAGTGCAACCGACTGCCTTTTGGAACGGAAGCATCTCGTACATCTCCTAATCCATTTCTTCACCCGTTGTTGCAGGGCAGGGATATAATACTTTTGTCGAACCAGTGCCATAGTTAAACCCCACAATGATCATTTTCCAATTGCATGCTTCTACCTAATCAGAAGATTAGACAGATGACACTTGCCTAAGATAATGGCATGCTTCTGATGATGCGGTTTGTTAATTTGCTTTCATATTGTATTGAAAGCATTCCTCCCGTTGTTTGCAATGCCGTCCCAGCAGCTTAATGTCTTCTGCCAATAGCAGCCCACTGATTAACCTAAACATGAGGCCCCATACAGGAAATCGTCTAACAGGAGTGCAAATTGAACATGGTATTGAACAGGAGTTCAAGTTAAACATGGTATTGAACAGGAGCACAGAATTGTAGTACAGGAGAAAATTTAAATTGAAGTTCAAGAAAAAAGGCAAGCTTGACTTCAATAAGTAACACAAGTTTGTATTTAATAAATACGGCACATTTAAAATCGATAAATAGCACAATTTGTAATTACTGCTGCAAACTCAAGTTTTGTTGTTTCTTGTCTTGCAACTTCAAAGTTGCATTTAGTTGCTATGTTTATGCGGAAAGACTTGGGGAAATTCAAACAATGCGCCGCGCTGACGCTAACATCTTTCATATTTGGGATCAAGTAATAGCCTATTGCAACATTTGGAACGAGATGAAGATTGGAGAATTCGTTTAAACAGGGGTGTACATTTTTTTTCACAGAGTATTGTCATACGGGATATCAAATGAAAGGCCTCAGTTAGTACTTTTCTTCTTACTTCTGATATTTGGTGAAACATGAGGAATTGAGAACCCAAAATGTTAACCCCAGAAAGTGTAACAAGTGGCGTTCTCAAAACCTATCCAACTGGAAAATTTGGAAAAATTCACACTGGTGCTATCTATGCTCAGCCGTTTCTGAGTAATTCGGGTGTGACAGACAGACTGACGGACGAACAGACATACATTGAATCGGTTTTAATCAGGTTTTGTGTGGAACAGGGGAATTTTCACAGTCAGCATTTTTGGAGATTTTTAAGGTTTTGTGTGAAACAAATGTCTGTTTGTCAATCTGCCTGTCTGTTTGCCACACCCGATTTATTTGGAAACGGCTGAAGCGATTGTGACGAAATTTTGTGAGAACACGTGGTTTGTGCGTCCCTTCACATGCTGCGAGTGGTGCAATTTCCAGGAGTACAGGACATCAGCATAGACGATAATATAGGACATAATTCTGGGAATTTTGAAGACAATCCGAGTATTATTATCATAGTTATAGAAGATTAAAGTTCGGCATTTATGGCGCCCAAGACATGTATGACGTCATCATCATATAAAGTGATATATATATATATATATCTACTTTTGTGCATGGAGTAAATGGATATGCGTGAAGATGCATTAAATCTATTTTAATACGCATGCATTGTCATGCGATAATAGTCAATGTTTGTTTATATAGGGTGAACACAGTATTGATGTCGATGATTTGTATGTACCTATGTGTCTCTTGTGGTTTGGCAAAATATCATGGAGTATTTTGTATTCTTAGCTATGTACATAGGAATGGAAAATCATGCATAAAGATTTTCTCACATAAGCTGAACACAAAACTTTTATACTCGAAGCGCCCGGCTTTCGGTATTCCGACTTGTTTTTATTTACTAACTAACTGGCCTGACGGACTTTGTCCTGTCTTAGCGATGACTGTTCAATTCGAACTGGGATACCAATAATTAAAGGAAATTTTTTAAAAATTATTCTATTTATTTATTCTAATGCCTTTTGATACACTACCTTCTTAGTTTGGTTGTTCGCCGCATAAATATGTAATATTGATCGCTTACCGACGATGGAGGCAAGTTTTGTCAAAAATCACCAGCCGAAAGAACAATCGCACCACCAAACCGATTTTGGTTCTTCCGTAAATCTAGCATCGTGCGGTCTAATGCCTCCAAACATTTTTGTGTACATTCTTCGAAAGGTTGCAAGTTGGAGTTTCATTCAGACTGACCTTAGATGATCAGTATTTCATTAGTCTGAATGACAAAGATATGCCAAACTGATTGTCTAATGTATTTTTATGGCAATACCTGATGGACTGATGAAATTTGAAATTTTTAAATAAAATATGTCACACTGGCCGCATTATTGATAAGTTGGGGTTAGTGCAGTTGTTATTGAGTTATTAATCGAAACAGGACTTCCGAGTTGTTCGGATCTTTAAATGCATGCAACAAAAATGATTTTTTTTTTTCGTCTTGTTTATACCGAACACGTCAGTTCATCATTATTCCATTTTTGATGGATTGATTTATGTATACTGATGATATACTAATGGTGTACGGTCAGCCAATGAAAGTAAAAATGTTTTTCCAGTTGCAGCGGGAGCGTCTAAGAAAAAAATTCCGCTATTTCCATCGTTCACAACTTTCATGAGTGATTGGGCGTGTCCTTTCTAATAGTGTTAACGCTTTGTTGGTATCAGACGTCTGCATGAATGCTGGAAATGTGTAAGACATTCACTAAAACATTGCATTCAAATTCACTTATTCACAACGAAACGAGAAGCGACGAAATGAATTCGTTTTATTAATGAACTGAATATGGTTGAATATGAATGAATTACTGAATCAAAATGAATGAAGTGAAAGAAAATGCGGAAGAAAAACCAATAATTTTATTTTATTTATAAGAATTGTTTTTATTACATATATATACAGATAATAATTATCTGCTTTGAACTTGAGAAGCAGAGAATGGGATCCCATGTCGAATGTTACTTCAGTCCAACAGAAGATCGACATGTGGAAAGAGAAACCCATTCACTGAGGTCATATCAAAAATTTATTGTTGTCAGGCGTTGACATCGAAGCCTCCAACAAATGGTTGACAAATGGTGTACTTTTCTATGAGACCGAAGCATTCCTAACTTCAATTCAGGATGCTTCGCTCCCAACAAAAAATTATAAACGGTACATTCTTCACGACTCCTCAATCACCAACTCCAGTTGTAGGTTATGCAACTGTGAAGAGGAGACCATCCAGCACATAACATCTGCGTGCAGGATGTTGAGCAGTACCGAGTACACCAATCGTCAAACTCCGTCTGCAAGATTCTCCATCAAAACCTTGCGTTGAAGTATAACTTAGCGGGAACCTACCATCCTTACTATAAGTATACTCCGCAGAGAATCTTGGAAAATGATCGGGTCAAACTACTGTGGGATCACACTATTGCCACCGACCACAGTGTTAATCATAACAGACCCGATCTAGTTCTGCTTCTGAAGGAAGAACGAGCGTGCTTTATAATCGATGTAGCCGTACCGTTGGACCGGAACACTGTTGAAAAACAGCACGAAAAAATCCGGAACTACGGCCCGTTGGCAGACGATATGAAGCAGACTTGGAGACTACAAAAGATCGAAGTAGTTCCAGTGGTAATTTCGGCGACGGGATTAGTCCCGCAGAACTTACATAAAGCGCTAAAAACGCTCGATCTTAGGGCTGGACTATACATGCAGATGCAAAAAGCGGTTACCCTTGCAACCTGTGCTATAGTCCGAAAAGTCCTGTCCGGTAACAATCTGACCTAATGGGTTTCAGTCTTGATCCGCACTGTCTTCGATATAAGATCCATGTCTCTGTAGTGTAGAACCACCGCGTCATTGGCTGAAGTGTTTGCGACAATTGGGATGTAGGAATACATTTTCGCATGGTCGCACACACTTTGCGTTAAAACGCATCATCGCTGTGATGCGGGCCTTTGGATGTTGCCTTCAGCTCATCCTTAGGTTGGTCGCCCCTCGGTCCGGTTGGGCGGGAAGAGGGTCCGTGGCTTTTTTAACTATATATACATTTAAGACAAACAATTTTATGAGTAAAGGAATATAAAAAAACAATTTATTCATAAGTTGTTTTATATGTTAAGATTTTAATAAATATATTAATGGGATTATAGTATTGACTGAAATTGAAATTAGAGGACAAAATTGTTTTAAATGGTTTCGGCAACATCTTCTAAACGTATCTTTTCATGCAAAAACATTATTTTTCCCACCGTAGCAGGATCCGATCCAATTATGCAATGTCTTCGGGAAAGCAAATTTCTTGCTCTTGAGAAAATGCGTTCCGAAGCAGCGCTGCTTGCTGGTGTACCCAAAATAAGGCAGCTTAATTCGACCACGTTAAAAATGTTGTGGAGCACTTCATAAATGTTTTCATAAGCAAATAATTCACTCGAAGCTCTCCCACATATATTTATATGTACCGAAGGCTGAAGAAAATCAGCGAAAAAGTTCACCTTTTCAGTGGACAGAGGTTCTAATATTATAATAAATATTATATATTATTAAATAAATATTATTTTCACCATCATGAAGAGTGAAATAATTTTCAAAACTGTCCATTATAAGCTTGCATTTAGTTTTTATTTCTTCTTTTTCAACAATTGTAAATTGACTTAGCTTGTTTGTTGGGGGAAATAGAAACAAATCTATTTTGTGAAAAATTGTCAAATTTTGTAAAACTATTTCAGTTAATAAGTTGTGAAGTGTTGCCGTGAATTCGTTTATGCTATCGAAATCTTCACTGTTTATTTCACATAGCCGTTTCAAGTGAAATATGTGAACTATTACAAGATGCAACTGCCTTCATCCAGATCGAGCAAGCGGCGCGAGATCTTGGGCTGCACATCAATGAAGGCAAGATAAAGTATATGGTGGCAAAGTCAGTATCGAAAACCAACCAACCAACAACATCAAACCGCACTGGTCAAACAGGAAGAAAAAGGATAGGAGAATACAACTTTGAGACCGTTGACAATTTCGCCTATCTAGGGTCGAAAATCACAACCGATAACAGCTACGATAAGGAAATCCGTGCACGGTTGTTGCCAGCCAATAGAGCCTATTTCAGCTTACAAAAACTGTTCCGCTCGAAACGTCTCACCATAGGGTCAAAGCTCTTACTGTACAAGACTATGATCTTGTATTCGTCGGAAACTTGGGTTCTTAGCAAGAAAAATTGCGAACTCTTGACCGCGTTCGAGAGAAGAATCCTCCGAAGAATTGTTTGCCCCCTACATAAGGATGGACGATTCCGTAGCCTACACAATGACGAAATCAATGAGCGATACCATGACCGTCCGGTTGTGGATAAAATCCGGCTCAATAGATTACGGTGGGCGGGTCACTTAATCCGTATGGATGAGGATGATCCCACCCGGAAAGTCTATAAGGGCAATATCTATGGTAGAAAAAGAAGAGGCAGACCCTGCCTAAGATGGAGCGATGGCGTAGGTCCGGACGCCAGGCAGCTTTTAGGGATATCGAATTGGTGGACCTCGGCGCAAAATCGGGATGTCTGGAGTTCCTTATTAAGGCAGGCCTAGACCGGATACCGGTTGTTGCGCCGTTGATGATGATGATGATTACAAGATGCAAAGTGGGATAATTATCCCTATCCAGCTCTTTTTATACTTCAGCAAAATCTATCCCTGCTAATCTGAAGCGTTATCCTTTTTGCTGTAAAATGTTTGTAATGTCAATCCAATTTTGATGAACTGATTTCAGTAAAAAGTATATCGTGTTCCATCGTGTAGGCATAAAACTTTTTAATGTCGTTGATAGTTCTGCATTACAACCACGCTTCTTAAAATATTTTACCAATTTTGCACAAATTATCAATAATAGAAGTGCTTTTGATAGATTTCTCTATTATATTGTGGAGCAAATGGTTAATGCAATATATATGATTGGACTAAACGCAGATTTCATAATGGAGCCTCTATTAGTAACAATTACTTATAGAGTATATACTTTTACAAAACGTAAAGCGTAGGCACGCTTGCATGATATAAAATATAGCTTACTGATACAAGACTCCATATCCATTGATTCAAACCCAAGCAGCTTTGTGTTGAATTTAGAATCGTTTATACAGGGTGCGGCAGCATAACTTCCTTTTTTCAAAACTCAATAAAAACTATTGTATGCATCGGAAAATATTTATTTATTTTTTATAATGTAGGTACATGTCTAAAGTTTTTATTTATATTGTTTTGAAGATCAAATCTGTTAGGTGACGTCCCCCATTCTCCATACATTGCGTAAACCGATTTCTGGCGTTTGTCATGACTTTTGTTAGCATAGCAGGTGTTATGTTGGCAATTTCTTCTTGGATGTTGGTCTTGAAATCTTGTAGGGTTCTCGGACTCTTGATTTCTCCATGCTCTTGAAGTGTGTGCTGTTGCACCGTCTTGTTGGAACCAAGTGTCCCCCAAATCCAAATTTTCTAGTCGTGGGAAAAAAAAATTCAGTAGCATGTTTACATACCGGTCCGAATTCACTGTCAATGTCACCTCATTTTCCTCAAAAAACCAGGGACCAATAATTCCAGCTGAGGAAATTGCACAACACACTGTGACTTTAGGTGAATGCAAAGGCTTTTGATGCAATTCTCGAGGGTTGGTGTCAGCCCAGTAGCGCATGTTTTGTTTGTTAACCGACCCACACAAATGAAAATGGGCTTCATCGCTGAAAAAACAATAGCACCCTCGGGAACGACATCAAGAAGAAGCTCTGAAAGTTCCTGCAATATCGCCATCTTATAGGGATGAAAATAAAGATCATCACGAAGAATTCTTCTCACAGAACGATCGGATAGTCCAAGGGCAGATGCGTGTTTGCGCGTAGAACACCGTGGCGATCGCAACATTGACGCTCTCACTGCTTCAATGTTCTCAGGTGATCTAACGGGCCGAGGGACTCCAGTTCTTCCTTTTGTCGTACTTGCAGTATGTCTGAATGTAGTGACCCATGTAACAATTGATTTGCGGTCTGGGACGGGAGCCAACGGGGCTAAATTAAAGCGATTCCGAAATGCACGCTGTGTTGCAATAACCGAACATCCGCTTGAAAAGTAAACCTCAACGGCAAAGGCACGCTCCTCACTATTCCAACGCATGATGGCGACTGAACCGTGTCGGGACAAAACTTTACAGTATCCCCTCTTGAACGAGACCACTAGCGCTGCGCTATGACATCAACTAACTGAGTGGCCCGCATTTTAAAAAAGGAAGTTATGCTGCCGCACCCTGTATAAGGCATTGTCACAGCTAAATACGTCATTTTTAAAAATGTGTCGGTCCAAAGGTCTGTGGTGATGGCAAATCCATTTCTTACTGAATTTATTTGAGCTTTCACCAAGTCATAGCTACGATTATAATATCTATCGATATTTCTCGACACTGTTGTTGGATGTGAAAGAAGCTTTTTAACGTCCACCTGGGGCCCATGCTCCGATCGACAACATAAGCTAACAAAATTTCAAGGGACCACTTTGAAGGCCTGCAGGTGTTAATTGTCCATTGTGTGACTGCTGTAATTACTTCAGCTTTCGTTTTTTGGTCTACATCTACCATACAATTATCCACTGAAATTGAATTTAATTCTTTGTAACAGTTATGTTTAACCAAATTCGAAGTGCTGACGTTAAATTTTTAAAGAGCATCACAAATTTTGCAGGCTACTATTCTTGGAATTATTTGTCCGTTTGTTGCGATTTCTCTGAAAATCTACAAACTTTGCTTCTTCCTATTTTAGTGACAATTTTGCATTCGCCGTTTATTATTTTTTTCTTAATTTCTCAATTTTCTGTGCAATTCTCAATTTCCATTCTATGAGAACCTACAAAATATTAGAAAACTTTAAAAACAATGATGAATGAAATTGGTAAAGTCGTTTTCAAATTATGGCTTGAATTTTTTATTAACAGGTAGATAGCGGATATAGAGTGCAGCCAATGGAGCTGTTAAATGGCATTGTTCCATATATCAAATATGGAACCAGTTTTCATATTTGATATCGGGTGAAACATAGGGGAGTGAGGGCTCAAAATATGACCATCAAAAAGTGTAACAGGTCTCGTTCTCAGAAGAAATCACAGTGGTGTATCTCTACGAAATCTAGGCCCCAAAATACATCCGGTTCCGATATCTACAGAAATAAAGTTAATAATAGAATATTTCCACATTTTAGAAATTTACCTGGCAACCCCAATATGTTCATTCCAGAAGTACACAATTTACCACGGGTGTAATGAAGAACATAATACATAATTTGGTCAAGTTTGAAGAAAATCTAACTATTATTAACAAAGTTGTAGAGGGTGAAACTTTGCCATTTTTTGTGAATTTCGTGTATTTTACAACGTGTATTTCATCATCCCATATCAATTCGTCAATACCACAACGAAGTAAGTTTATATGAATGGGGTCGGAAAGAATTATTTTTTTGTAAATTTTTAGTCATTTGTATATGAGTATCAATTACTCCAAACAGACATGTGTATATATTGGTATATAGTATATGTGTTCTAATGAAGTTCGCGGGTAGTGTCTAATTCAGATAGATATATTTGTAAAATCGTAAAATCGGTGGAATCGTTCTCAAAATATCGCTAGATTTTTTACCAATGGACTGCGGCGTATCCATCTGTTGAACGACAGAAAAGAAAGGAAATTTAAAAAAAAAATTATGAAATCGGTGAAGCCGTTTTCACGTTATGCCGTGACAAAAGCTTCCATTCATATATATAAAGATTTGATAGAATATAGCTTTTCTTTTTGAACATTTTTCGTGTGAAGGCAAGTCATGAAATTTCATAAACACAAAACCTTATTAAAATCGGTTTACTGTATGTCTGTCTGAGATGTTTGTAGAGATTGATACCAAATTTGGTAGAAAGGTGGGAATTGTGAACATTCACGCATATAGTGAGTTACATCCTTTTATGTAGAATTTAAGGGGGAGTCTCCATACACGCAAAAGGGGTGTGTTCATTTTTTCCATCAAATATAGTCATGTGGGGTATCAAATTAAAGCCGGTCTTAGTTTTGACATTTGTTGGAAAGGCGGAGAGTGAGGGGGAATGAAAGCGATCATTTCTTTAACGAACCCATTCTCAGAAACTACCCAACCGAAAAATCTGCAAAAAGTCAAGGGGCTACCACTATATGGTGCTTAGGCTCCGAAATACCCTCCATAGCGATAGCTGTTCAAATAAATTTAATAATAGTACATTACTATAATTTTCAGTAATTGACTGGAAAACCCCCCCTTAAGTTCACCCTAAAATGCAGTAATATAGGCCACAGCATAGAGCATGATCCCGCTTGATTTGGTGAAAATCGCACTATTACTAACAAGGTTGTACTAGGTCAAAGCTGTCGCTTCTGTGCAAATTCAAGACTATGAATGTCAATATCACTTGAAAGTGGCTATTTTCACATAATATATGCATATATTACCTGCTACATACTAATGCGACAAATGCACACTCAAATCTCTTTATAAAAGAAATACACAAAACCTTTCATACCTGAAGCGTCTAGCTTCCGGTTTTCCGACTTGTCATAGGACTTATATTTGTGACACACGTTTATCCGGGTACTTTTTAAGATTGCTCGGCCTTGTATTATTCGTTTAGCTTGATTCTTTCCATGTTTTATTCTCCAGACTTTTCTTTCAAAAACTGTATTTAAACATATTGAAATCTTACATTCTGAATGGTAGGAAACACCTTCTAAACTTTAAACAAGTTTATCTCGAAATAACTTTTTTCAAAACTAGCTACATTCAAAACCAAAATATTAGTAAAAATACAAGTGATTTTCAAAGATATTTATTTCCCAGTTGTTGATACGTCATTTCTGGTAAGTAGGAGTTGTGTTGTGCGACGGACATTCCAATAATAAATCGGGGTTTTCAAACCTTTCTTTCGCTAAAAAGGGGAAAATTTTTGGGTCGGGTCATCGAAAACCGTGTCTTTTGTTCGCGAACAAGAAGCCTGTTTGGAATAAAGCGAATTTGGTGATTTATTTTACGGGTTTTCCCGTTCACTTATTGATTAAACTAAATTGCTTTGGATCTCAGCGAATAGAGTTCATGCTAACCAGGCAGCAATATCTGTTAGTTTATATTACGAAAATGTTGATCGTAGTCTTGATATTTTTAAACGTTTGATTGACACAGTAATTTACTAAGCAAAACAAGAGCTTCCTTTTCGGGAAATAATGAAGATTCCTCATCTAACACTCTTAGTAATTTTATTGAAACTGTAAATTTTAAGTTTGCATGATCTGCTGGTTGAGTCCCATATACCATAGATTCCCCTCAAAAGAAAAATGCAGCATTTGTGGGTTTATCGAAAGAGTTCAAAATAATTTTATTTTCTCTGTAGCTAATGTTGTTCGAAATAAAATCAATTCAAAAATAAATGGAGTTCCATTCCTAGCTGTAATGGTAGATGAAACTCCAGATGTTATCGGTCGAGAACAATTGGCAATGATTTTCAGATGGGATTGTAGAGATTAGTCCGATTCTTAGGCGGATTCAACACACTATGAAAATAAATCTAACGAAGTCTGTCTTGTAAAATGAAATCAAAATGTTTTGGTAATCAAAAGTGGTTTAGTAAATCAATTTAAATTTTCTGCTGACCGGAACACAATTTCCCTGAATAGCTGGCAAATGCGTCAGGCAAATTTTCCTGGCGTGTTTTTTGACAGTTTTGTGGTTTTGCGATTGAGGAGCTATAATCGGCTATCCGAAAAATAACAGGAAATTTCATTTATCTTTCACTCCAAAATTGCAGATTTCTGATGAGACTATAACTAGGGGATTAAAAGCATTGGAAAATTGTAATATCGGTAATAAATTGATTGCACAATGTTACGATGGCACAGCATTTTTTTTTGCGGGGGTTTACGCACAAAGTGTTGGATTCCCGGTTCGGTACGTTGATGGACTACCAACCAAACACCTCCTCAACGTCAGAGAGCTAGCCTGGAACCGTTTGTCATATTACTTCGTGCTAGTCCCCGCTTTGCGAAGCCTTCAAATCAGGGAATTCCTTTCACTAAGGGGAAAGAAGAGGAGGCAGGGAACTGTCAGTTCAAGGAACCCCTTGCCATCCGGCTTCTCCACCAGTCGAGCTCTATCTTCTTAGCATAGAGAAGGACCCGAACGTAATGGGCAACACGGCTCCACACCTTTCAGCTCTCCTCGACAATGTTGTCTGGAGAGAGATCCCCTGCTGCAGTGTTATTTGCTGCTGCTTCGATTTGCTCAAAAAAGCTCATCTTTGAGTCAAGAGTCAGCCCAAGGTAATTTACCGCTGGTTTTGACTCGATTATCGACTCGCCGAACGATATGGGACGCAGGGTCGGAATTCTCTTTTTAGTCACGATGACTACTTCGGTTTTATCCAGTGCAAGGTTGAAACCATGAGCAGTCCATCCGCTTACCCATCGCATCTATATGCCGAGGTGACCGCCATCGTCCTCTGACCCTCTAGCGTTTCATAGAGCAGGGAGTGGTTCCTCAGATAGTCCCTCAATCTCCGTAAGAGATGATTCGGCACTTGGAAAGTATTGTCTAGTGTGCTTAGAATGTCTTTCCATCTTACGGAATGAAAGGCGTCAATCGTTATGAGGAGCACTACCCGTCGAATTCGGCGGCTATATGCCTCCGTTCGTCGAACGGCATCCACGACTTGCATGACAGCATCAACTGCAGAGCACTCTGTTCTAAACCCAAACTGCCGGGCAGATAAATCTCTCGTATCGCTTCAGCATGTCTACTTCTGATGAGCTGTTCGAGCCCTTGCCAGCAGTGTCAAGCACACATAGCGGGCGGTATGAAAACGGCAACTCGGGGTCGCCTTTCCGTTTGTTGATCAGCGCAAGCCTCGCCATCTTCCAATGAGCAGGGAAAATGCCCTCTTTCAGGCAAGCGTTGGATGTATCGAGTAGTAGGACTAGCTGGTGTTGGAATACCAGTTTGTACATCTCTGCTGGAATACCATCGGGTCCTGGCGCCTTCTTGCTTTTATAGAGAGGACTTCCTGTTCCAACTTTTTTATAGAGAAAAGTGGACAGTCCTCCGCGCTCTCCGCGCCGACGTCATCATCCCATACGAGGTGGGCAGGGAATAATGCCCCTACAATGCGGTCCATCTACTCGGCCTTAAGTGAACAGGGTTTCCGCAAACCCCGATTTTTCGGGTTACCAGTTTGTAACCGAGTCCTCACGGGCCCCATTCACCTCGTCATCCAGATCCTGCCACCAGCGAGCTTTGCTCTTGTTTATTGCACTGTGAAGCCTCCTTTTGGCTGATTTGTACTCCGTCGCTATGGTACATGCCCCTCCCGGTCGCTTAGATGTTATGTTAAGCGGCGGAGCCTGTGACACTCCTTCTGCAGCTCTGCGATTTCTACCGTCCACCAATAAATGGAAGGCTTGCCACGTCTCGATGCCTTCCTGGACATGGAGGCTCCGCAGGCCATCGTTATTAAGTTCATACTTGAATTTACGACTGTGTCGGCTGCAGCGCCACCGCCTCACATAGACTCTAGCCCGGGCTGTGAAAGTATTCCAGACGTAACCTTCGCGTCGGAATCACTGGTGTCGCTGATGGACGGGTGGCGAGCTCTGGAAGATTTCTCGGCAAGCGACCATCAATACATTGCCTTCGAAGTGGTGGACACAAACTCTTGGTGTGCGCCACCCCTGCGCTCTTTTTGTGCATGGAACGTTGCAAAAGTGAACGCCGGGAGATTTGTCGAAATTCTTGGATCAGGTCGTGCTCCAGCGCGGCCCCGGCGCATATACTATATACCTACATACACATACTTCTGTTTGGAGTAACTGATATTCATATACAAATGACTAAAAAACTAAAACAAGAAAATTCTTTGCGACCCCATTCATACAGTGAGCGCAATTTCTATAGGCACACCCAATTTTTTTCAATTTTGAGATGAAATTCATGTTAAAACAAAATATTATATTCAAAGTAAAGTGGACACATTTATTTTAAATTATAATACAAACAAAAAGTAACGAAATAAATATTATTCTTAAAAAAATTAACAAAAAATAGCATTTCAGTGCGCAATTTCCATAGGTGCACTTTCATTGTAACACTTTTACCAATCGAATAAAAGACATCAATCAAACTTTAGTATTTTGTTTTTGCACCATTATTTCTTATTATTTGAAATATTCTGTTTGGCATTGAATTAATAAGGGTTTTTAGTACATTATCATCGATTTCCCCCCAGCACTCTAATATTTTCTTTTTTAATTCAGCGACTGAGCTAAACTGCCGCCCATTTGCATAAACCCTTCTGGATAGTATTCCCCAAAGGTTTTCGATTGGGTTTATGTCGGGACTACGGGAGGGCCACTCCATTATTTTTATGTTTTTAGAATCTAGGTAAGATTTTGTGAATCGGGAAGCATGGACGGCGGCGTTATCTTGTTGGAAAATAAAATCTATGTTAGTTTTCTCGTCTAAATATGGGACAAGAATAACCTCTAACAAATCGGTGAAATAAATGTCTGAGTTCATTTTTGTGGGTACTATCCCAAGACGAAGTTTTCCATGATAGGAGAAAGCACCCCAAATCATTAAACTTCCACCACCAAAGTTTCTGCTCATACGCGGAGGGTTATCTTTTCGTAGGTCGTGCCAGTAACAACTAAACCCATCGGGGCCATCTAAATTGAATTTCTTTTCATCAGAAAAGATAACTGTTTTCCATTCATCTTCCCAGTTCATATGTTTCCGTGCAAAATCTAACCGGGCGGTTTTATGGCACTGTGTTAGGTGCGGAGCTTTCGCGGGTTTCTTGTATTTTAAATTGATATCGGCCTGCAAAATTTACTGAACACCCCTCTTTTTGATGGGAAGATTCAGCTTGGAAACAATTTCAGCCGGACTTAATTTATTTTTCGTCGCTTCATCCTTAATTTGTGTGATGAGCCTGTTTCCAACTTTTTTGTTTCCTTTCGGGTGCTTTCGGGCGGCGTATTTTTCCCCTAATTTGAAAAAATTTCGGATAACATTTAATGATCTGCCGATTTCCTTTGCTATAGCTCGCATACTGCATCCCAGATTCTGCATAGTGGCTGCTTTTACTCGTTCTGTTTCAGTTAATACTTTTCCACGTGGCATGCTGTTGTTGCTATATAAAACAATAATATAAGACTATGGATTTTAACCTATATAACATTAAACAATACTATTACTAATAACACACCGTTTTTTGTACGAAAAGCCCCCTCTAAACAACACACTATAATTTTTTTTTTCGTATGCACTTATAGAAATTGCGCAGTTGAAAACGGATTTTCACCATAAAAACATAGAAATTAGCACAACTAATCAGCTGATCACATTGCAAATGTCAAAACGCCTTCCCAGCAAACCCGAGAACAGATATTAATGCAAGTGGTCATGATACAGCAAGCGTTCTTTGTGCCTTCCTTGAAAATTATTAAAAATGCCATAGCACCTATAGAAATTGCGCTCACTGTATGAACTCACTGTCTGTCTGTCCGTCCGTCACACGCAATTTTCTCGGAGACGGTTATAGCGATTGACACCAAATTTAATAGAAAGGTGGGAACTGTGAACGCTGACGCATACAGTGAGTTACATCCTTTTATGTAGAATTTAAGGGGGGTGCCCCATACATGCAAAAGGGAGGTGTAAATTATTTTTTCATCAAATATAGTCACGTGGGGTATCAAATTAAAGGTCTCTGTTAGTACTTTTCTAAGCCGGTTTTAGTTTTTACTTTCGTTGGAAAAGTGGGGAGTACGGGGGGTTGAAAGTGATCATTTGTTTAAGAGGGCTATATTCTCAGAAACTACTCAACCGAAAAATCTGAAAAAATCAGGAGGCTGCCACTATATGGTGCCTAGGCTCCGAAATACCTTCCATACCGATATCTGTTCAAATAAAGTTAATAATAGTATTATACTATAATTTTTAGTAGTTGGCTGCAAAACCCCCCCGTTGTAGCGAAATTTTGCAGTGATGTGAAGAGAAAATAAATATAGAGCAAGTTTGGTAGAAATCGCACTATTACTAACAGTGTTATAATACGTCAAAGTTGTTGGTTCTTTGAAAATTCAAGACTATGAATGTCAATATCATCCGAAAGTGGATACTTTCACATAATATATGCATATATTACGTGCTACGCGCTAAGAAATACTCAAAACCTTTCGTACCTGAAGCGTCCAGCTTCCGGTCTCCCGACTTGTTTTAATTTTAAAACGTGCTGAAGGTAATTAACATAGTTTATTATTGAGTTAATGTGTTGTTAGAAAACAATTGTTCGAGACACTGAAGCCTTTTATCGTTAAAGTGATACAAAAAGGCCTCAGTCAGAGGATAGTTGCAAAGGAACGCACCGTTTCGCAGTCCGATCCGGAAACAGGAACCCTTTTGCAAGGAAGAAAGATAGTGGAATCCGAGGAAATCAATCAATCCTACCCAGGACCGTCTGTTTGCCCATATTATGTGTAATGATCCGTCCAAAGTAGCGTCCTCATGTCGCAGATTAGGTCGATAACTCGTGGAAATTGAGAATCGCGACAAGTATAAATATTTTACGGTGGACAATTAAGTTTTTTTTTTGTATTACTTATGTTACATTATGTTTTTGTATGTCTAGACATGCAAAACTGATTGATTTTCGACCCACTCGAAAGTAATTCACATCGCAAAAACTGTCTCTGAGAAATCATTACCAAAAAGAACAGGGAACGTAATTTTACAAAAACAACTGGGCGAGCCCTGCAATGGATCTGACTTTTTGGTTTGTTGACTCTATTCTTCACGGTTGTCGTGCATTACTGCGAAACGATATTATTAATGAGCTTTTAATTCCCATACTACTTGGATTAAGGTTTTTAGTAAAAAAAAACCCATTTCAAATAGGTGAGCAGGTTTTTTTTCGCAAAAATAATGACGAAATCGACAAGAATGAAAGTGGTTACTTTATGATGACGATGGCGTCATGCGTGTCTTCGAATGGAATAAATTCTCGTAGAATACAAAACGTTTACCTTTTATAACATTGTTAGGAATAGTTAGATTGCCTTCAAACTTTCCAGATGTCTTTACAACCTAAGGGTAATTAATAAGGGTAATGACTTCCGCAAATTGGACACATAAGAGAGTTTCATCATCCACAAGATATGGGAGGAAAAAAGAATTAACAGTGATTTAGGAAGGAAAAATAAAATTTGTCTTTTTTTTCAAGACCTGTTGCATTTTTTGGGGCACACAGAAAAAAGGTCTGTTTAAAGTACTAGTACAGATCTGTTTCAAGTACTAATGCTGCCATTTCAGTTGATACCCCACTTGACCATATTTTGTGGGCAAAAATCTTATACTCCCCTCTCACATAAAAGTTGAGCGTTGATGAAAAGGAATTTAACAAGAGCTTCAGTCGTTTCCGAGCAAATCGGGTATGATAAACAAACAGACAGACACACGGACAAACAGACTAACTCCCGGGCGTTGAATCTGTATCCAATAATAGCTCGGTTCTGCGCTCATAAAATCTAAAGGAACACGAATTTCGTTTTGAAATTTTTGCATCGTATTTTGAGATAGCTATGGTAAGTTACCGATCTTTGCAATAAAAATTCTGAACCTGAAAATCTCCTAATGTGGTTTCCCGCTTAAGTGTGTTACCTCTCATCCCCACCGTATCTTGTCTCTAAATAGAATAAAAATGTTTATATGGGCATAATTTCAGAATTTTCGTAAATTAAGTTCTTTTTAAAAAAAATTGTTAATCATAATATTTCCCGTTTTTCAGATTTCATCAGAATGGGTCCTCACTACTGAATCCTGCTTTCAGGGGCAGCCTAAAGCGACATGGCTGGCAATCTTCGGTGCTGTTCGCCTGTCATCTCAAGCCCCATGGACACAAAGAAGGCGAATTATTGGTTTAGTCAAAAGTCCAGTTGAAGGATCTACAGCTGCACTTATTCGACTTGAAACTCCCGTTGAATTTTCCGATTTCATACGACCGGTATGTTTGCCGGACGAAGCAACCCGAAGAATTCAATCTCAAAGTGATAATAATATTAGATCTTCTCCAAACAAAGTCCCCATGCCACAAAGACTGGAATCTGAAACAAATTTGACAGAATTTTCAACTTCCACCATTAAAAAAATTAAACCGAAAGAAACAGATGAGTTCTTCACCTTACCAATTTTGAATGGTAAAAGCGAATTTATTCAACATTCAAGAACAGGTAGATTGGTGAACCCCAAAAATACGGGCGATATTCGTATGATGCCGAAACCGGAAGCTGTCAATCAATTTATTTCATATCCGCTTCCAAACAATACCCCGCAGACAGAGTATTTTGCTAAACAATCAGCGAATATGAATAGTCAGTCATTGCCTATGAGTTATATCACCCCACGACCAAGAGAGCAAGTTTGGACAAATTGTAATACCCTTGGCTGGTCTCGCCAACGAGATCATCTTCAGAGAGTACAGCTAAAAATTGGTGATATGGCCCATTGTGAAAACATATCGATAGCAACAGTCAACAGTATATGCACTGAGTCTACGTTTCAGCAAAATGATTGTACGGTAAGTAAGGATATGTTTATATAGATAATTAAAGTTATCAGACAGCACCTGTTTAGTGCTTTTGATGTATAGAACTAACTTAGTACCACTTACAGAAGTGTATTTACCAATTTAATTTATATATTTTATGGACCCCAAAGACATTCTCCGTATGTCTCAGCAGGATAACTTTGAAACATTATCTTGCAAGGGTGAACTTTCCAAAGACTAGAATAATCCGCGGTAGATCTAGCGTGATCCACCATGATCCTTTGCCATGCTGCCAAAGTGGCTTACACTACATGGAATAGCAACTCTTATGTATAATAATATGTGCCCTGGGAGTTTTTGTCACGAATATACATAATTTGTAAACCTGTTATGAGTTGTATATAAGGGTGCAAAAACACTTCGATTACGCTACTCCCAGGGTAGAGGTGAAGCAGCTTCTGATGAGATGTCTTTTCTAGACGAAATCATCATCTATTTTTGTATCAATTTGGGTTCTAGCTCAGAACAGAGGGGTTCGTAAATCAGAAACAGAAAAAGAAAAATTCTTTCCAATTGATCCGGACTCAGGACTCCTTCATACAAACTTAATTTGTGGCATATTTACTGTCATGTTTTAATCAACGAATTCTTAAGTATCTGCCGCATACAATCTATTTGCCCCTTTTTAAGGTCTTGTGTAAAACAAAAAAAAAGTAAAAAAAAATTACTTTACAATTGGCATGTGTCGGAAATGGGTGCAATCGCATCGTTGATGCATTGTTTTCAATTCAGGTGAACATATGTCACGTGTAGCTGATGTGGGTGAATATCGATGTTTGTAACTCGCTCGATGGTGTGTAGCCGACTATCTCAAACAATGAACGCGACCCTGCGGTAATGGGGATAAGGATATTAGGTTGGTTCATTGGCGTACACACCTTGGTCACATCCCAAGTGAGGACTCCAGGATTCATATGCGCTTGCGAGGAAGGTATCCTCGTTGGTATGCACATGTAATTCGCACTGGTGAGAACTCCTTTGCTGAGATTGCTTTATACATCGAAGTCGATGGGAAATATGTAATAGACCGGCGGAAACAAGGATGGTTTGTTTGAGACGATGAATGAATTGAGTTCCGATATCACTCACGGGCCTCGCGGTGTGCACGCAAGGCATTTTGTTTGATGTTTGCGTCGAACCGTGAGGATATGCCAGTTCGCGTTGTGAATTAAACATTGCGGCGAAATGTCAAATCAGCTAAGAACAAACAGAATATTCGATTAAATCACATTGCAAACAATTACACAAAGTATTGCCCAAATATTAGGTTGTTGCAAATGAAATGGCCGTTTTGGTACTAAAATTTCAAACGACTGTAAAGCTTACAAAAATTTATTTATTTAGTCAATTCAAAGCACTTCTCCCAGCGAGATTCAAGAGCATGTATGCCAGTTTCGTAGAAGTCCAACTGTCGGGGGTTGATAAATTCGACGAAGGCAATTTTGACAGCCTCTTCATTCCTAAATTGTTTTTCCGCCAAAAAATGATCCAAATGTTTAAAAAAGTGGTAGTCGATTGGCGATCGGTCCGGTGAATATGGTGGATGGGGCAGAGTTTTATACTGCAATTCGTTCAACTTTTGAACCGTTGTTCTGGAAACATGAGGTCGTGCATTGTCGTGAAGGAGTATCACACCATCTCTGTTGGCTAATCTCGGCCGTTGAATACTGAATTTTTGGTGCATCTCCTCGAGTTGGGCACATTATTTCTGTGCATTTATCGTTTCTCCAGGTGCCCAAAAAGAATAGTGGAAAACTCCGGCTGTAGACCACCAAACAGTCCCCATTACCTTCTTCGAATGGAGGCTCGGTTTCGGCATATGCTTCGGTGGCTCATCAGCATCTAGCCATTGTGTTGATCGGCGACAATTGTCGTATAATATCCACTTTTCATCACATGTCACTATTCTGTGCAGATTGCTTCTGTTGCAGGAGAGAAAAGAACTGCAAATTTCCTTTCGAAGGGCCATGTTTTGCTCCGTAAGGGCATGCGGAACCCAATTGTCGAGTTTTTTCACTTTACAAGTTGTTGCAAGTGCCGGGAAACTGTCGAATTGTGTACGCCCAGTTTCTCTGCAATGTCTCTCACAGACTGACGTCTGTCGGATCCGACTAGCAAACGTAGCCCGTCGTTGTCAATCGATGATCCTGGATGTCTACGTGGCTCACTTTGAAGGTTTACGTCGCCTGACCGGAATTTTTCGAACCACCGCCGTGTGATTCGTTCGCTTACCGTATCAGCTCCAAATGCGCTGTTAATGTTCCTGGTCACCTCCACTGCTTTTTGACCGAGTTTGAGCTCATACAGAAAAAGTATACGTTCTTGGCTCTTTTCCATCCTTTTCTTCCTTTTGTTGACTGTTTTCGGTGATCAAAACTGAAATGACTCCTTGAAACTGAAATGACTCCTTGATTGAATGTAGAAGCGTTTATACTTCATTATCCGACACCAACGCCAACTGGTGGTGGTTTGATACAGGAAAATCGCAACTAACTTCACTCGATTACCAAATCGGCCATTTCATGTGCAACAACCTAATAATTACCAAAATCCAGTTTTGACAAATAAACGCTCACATGTCAAAGGGAACGACTTTGATCGCGTTCGTCGTCCGCGCACACTCGCGGCATATGCATATATGGGGCGAGGTATACATTGATGTGGAATTCAGATATATATACAGATGGAAAATCTTAGAAAGACACGTCCGCCGCCCGAACGGCGGAACTACAGCGGGCGCGTATGGGATTCACACCCACTAAAAACCACCCCCGTCTCTCTAGCCCCAGCCCCGCGGGACCAGCATTGGGGTATTACTTCGCGGGGTAGGTTTGCTCTTAGGCACTCATCCTTCTCCTATTTGCAGCTTTTCTCCTTCTTTGTTCCTTCAGCAACTCGTCCTGCATTTGGATGATTGCGGAGCCAACCGCAAGCCACTTCTCCTCGGACTCCAGTATCTCAGTAACCAAGCTCTCCGGGGTCCCGCTCCTGCCCAACACCTGGTTTAAGCTCCTTCTCTGCATCGCAAATCGTGGGCAGTGAAACATCACATGCTCTGGATCCTCCGGTGTGCCATCGCATCTGGGACAGTTCGGAAAATCATCCAACCCAAAGCGGTGCAGATATTGCCTGTAGCAACCACCGTGTCCCGTGAGGAACTGGGTAATGTGGTAGTTGGTCTCCCCATCTTTTCGCTCAAGCCACACCCTAATGTTGGGAATGAGCCTGTGCGTCCACCGACCTTTCGTAGACTCGTCCCATCTGCGTTGCCAGAGATCAAGCGACTTTGACCTTCCCGCATTTCTACACTGTGCATGCCCCTCCATACGTCTTGCATTGTACAGAACACTCATTTCTTTGGCCAGAATGTCAACCGGGATCATGCCTGCCACCACCAATACTGCCTCATCTGATGTGGTTCTAAAAGCACTGCAAACCCTCAAAGTCATCCGCCGGTAAACCGAGTTCACCTGCTTCCGTCTCTGAGAGTTTGCAAGCGCCTCTGCCCACACAGGCGATGAGTAGAGCAGGATGGAGCGTACCACTCCGGCTAGCACCAACCTCCGGCAATGTTTCGATCCACCAATATTTGGCAACATTTTTGCAAGTGCCGTGGTGGCACTGGCTGCCTTTTGGCATGCATACTCTAGGTGTTCCCTAAAACTCAATTTTGTGTCAATTATTACCCCCAGGTATTTGATAGCCCGCTTTGATACGACCGTGTGTCCACCGACCTCCACTTTCACAGTGTTATTTTTCCTGCGTTTCGTTATTAAGACCGCTTCCGTTTTCGCGTCCGCCAAGGTCAGCCCGGCCTTTTCTAGCCAGGACCTTACCGCTCTCACTATTTCCCTTACGTAAACCTCCACATGTTCTGGGTGTTTTGCTGCAACAACCACAGCTAGGTCATCAGCAAAGCCGCCAATCGTAGTCCCCTCTGGGACGGGAATAGCAAGCACCCCATTATACATGATATTCCACAACAGGGGACTAAGTACCGATCCCTGTGGTACCCCGGCTGTGACAATGTACTTTTTGGGACCCTCATCCGTCCCGTACCAGAGAGTCCTCTCTGAGAGGTAGTTTTCCACCAAATTCGCTAAGTATCGGGGACACCTATGTCAGCCAACGCCCGTTTAATTCTATTCCAGTTGGCCGAGTTGAATGCGTTTTTGACATCCAACGCCACCACGGCACAGCAGCCGCCAGAAATCAGCGCACCTTTTGCCAGGTTTACCACCATGCCAATTGCGTCCAACGTAGAGTGGGCACGTCGGAAACCAAACTGGCGTTCCGACAAATCATTGCTGACTTCGAAGATGGGCAGGAGTCTGTTGTAGATGACTCTCTCCATCATCTTCCCCATTGTATCCAACAGGCAGATAGGACGATACGACGCTGGGTTTCCAGGTGGTTTGCCAGGCTTCGGAAGCAACACCAACTTTTGCTGTTTCTATTGGGCAGGGAATATTCCTTCTTTTAGGCACACCCCGAAGGTGTTGGCGAAAAGTTCGGGCCTAGTTTTCACTGCCAGTTTCAAAGCTCGGTTGGGGATGCCATCCAAACTTGGGGCCTTGTTGTCACCGAACCTACCACATATTTCCCGCAGCTCCTCCACAGTTACAGACGGTATTATGCCGTCATTTAACTGGACAAAAATTTGCCTTCCCCTATTTTCGTGGTGAGGGAACAGAACGGTAACAATCTGTTTCAGGAGGCGCGGACAGGTCGCCTGGGGTGATTTCCGCAGCCTTTTCATCACCACTCTGTAAGCCTCGCCCCAAGGGTTTATGTCGGCATGGTCGCACAGCTATTTGAAGCAGTTCTTTCTGCTCCTCCGAATCATCCTTTAGGCGGCCACGCAATTGCTTGTGTGCCTCCTCTCGACCGTCGTCACCGGGTTTTCCCATGAGCCTCTGGCAAAGCCTCCTTGCCCGAAAACATGCGGCTCGCAAACTTGCGACTTCGTTGTTCCACCAGTAGTTGGGTTGCCTACTGGGAAGCAATCGCCTTCTGGGCATAGTAGCATCGCATGCTTCCGTCATCCATCGAGTGATCTGGGTGGCTTTCTCTCCAGCCGTACCATTTAGGGATATGTCGGATTTGAGCACCGCGGAGAACGTGTCCCCCTCGAAAGCTTTCACTGTCCAGCCAAGCATACCACCCGGCATTCTGCGAAAACTCTTTTTCGAGCTCGATCCGTCCTTGATCTCTATGCAGATTGCCTGGTGGTCGCTGTGAGTATAGTCCTCACTGACATGTCAAGCGATTCTACTGGCTAAAGTGGCACTCACGTATGTCAGGTCCACTATATACCCCAGGCTCCTTCCCCGGAAAGTATACAAAGACCCAACATTCGCCAGTACCATGTCCTGCTCCGCGAATGGTTCGAGGAGAACATGTCCCCTGACATTAGTTATCCGGCTGCCCCATTCAAGAGCCCACGCATTGAAATCGCCTCCTATTATGATCGGCCAACGTCCTCTTGCATCCAAAACAAGAACAGCAAGCATCCGCTCATACTCGACGAGTGTAGCGCTGGGTGGAGCATAGCAGCTGTAGATGTGGATGCCCTTCACCTTCGCTCTGATGAAGCCCTCCTCCGGGTGCTCCATTATTTCCTGGAAGGCTTGTTCTCCACAAGTCCACAGCTCTGCTTGGCCCGTTTGGTCTTTGACCCAAACGCTACCACCGTGGTTTCGGTATGGTTCACTTAGTATGGCCACATCGATGTTTTTCTCGCGGATGGTTTGCGCGAGTAGATCCTGCGCCGCCTCGCAATGGTTGAGGTTGATTTGTATCAACATCATCTGCGATTTGTGCTAAGGGCTCTCCTGTATTCCGGGCACCTGCTGCTGCCCGCAATGTGCCGATGGTCCACACCCTCCTTTCCTTTGCACAGTAGACAATTTGGGTCAGCTCCGCAGTCCTTGCTGATATGGCCTTCCACTCCGCATCTCCTGCATTGCTTTGACCTGTCATTTGGGCTAGTACATGCCTTTGCAATGTGACCAAAGCCAAGGCATTTAAAGTACCGTTTTAACGCCACCTGTTCCCTAAGGCGACACATAACCCAGCCTATTCTCACTGTCCCTGCTGCTAACAGTTTGAGTGCGTTCTCCACTGGTAGGCTGATGATGGCGGTTTGGGTTCCCCTATAGGATTTCCTTAACGTGTTCACCACTGACTCTTGTAGTCTGGCAAGATCGAACTGTTTCTCCAACGCTTCGCGAACCTCCTCCTTCGTCGTGATTTCATCTATATGCTTGCAGATTATAGTGATCTCCGGTCTGCTAGCTCTTATGTCGGCTTCCTGCCCTAAAGTCTTCCCGATTTGGCTTAAGAATTTGTCCGCGGTTACATCCTTGGATTTCTTAAGTTCCAACATAAGATCTCCCTTCTGGGACCGTCTAATGCGGCTGACGCTGTCTCCCAAATTGTTGAGTTCGGGGTCTGCCTTCACTTTCCTGAGACATATACATATAGTATAATATGTACGTTCTTAGTAGATGGTGATATTCAACTTTGATGGATTCAAATATAAAAATGCATATGTGTCCACACAAAACGCTACGATTGTCGTTTAGACGTGCAAATATAGACGTTCAGTTTAGACGTGCAAATATAAATGTATGCTGTAAATGGTAGTATTCACTGTTCGGTTGTTTAGGATGCATGCATTATAAAAATTATGTCTTCAATATGTATAGCTTTGAATTAGGAAATTTAGGGAAGAATATTTCAAATTTTGAGCTATGTATGTACAAGGGGGAAAACCTTCACCCAAAGTTCCGCACTTAGGAAATCACTTTCAAACCGGAAATATCTATTATAGTTTCCGGTTTCCGGACTTATTCAAATTTGATCAGCATGTGGGGTGCTTTCGAACGTAACTGCAATCCCGCTACTTCTGTGAGAGTTTCCATTCAAATTTGAGACAGTCTCAGAATTAACCAAGGTACTCGATACGAAAGAACGACCGTGCTTTATAATTGACGTAGTACCTAGCTGGATTGAAATACTCACGATAAACAACAAGAAACAATCGGGAATGATTTTAACCAGACATGGAGGCTATAAAACATTCAAGTAGAACTAGAGGTCATTTTAGCGACAGAATTAGTTTTTCGGGAATATGCTCGATTTGAGGACTTGGCCACACATTGAGATGCAGACAGATTCCATAGTTTCTCCTCGAGTTTGGAAAGTCTTGTCCGGAGACAGATAACTACCGAGCTCTGTTTTCATTTAGTATCGACTTCAATTAAACAGCGTTTGGTCTCTACAGTATTGAACCGCAGTCGCCGGATATTAATTTCAACCCATCTTTTGTGCGGTCACCTCATAGTACGTACAGAAGAAAGGGAATCGGGAGATTTTTTACTATATATGTATGCTCATAGTACGTACGGGAGAAAGGGAATCGGGAGATTTTTTACTATATATGGAAATACTTCGTGACAATAACAAAAATGTCAAACATTTGACCCGGGATCCATATCCATGTGAAGCTAGGTGCTCAAATTGATATAAAACGTACATTTGCTTTGCATTTTTCGTTTTAAATAGCCAACATTTTAAAGTGCGCTAAAATAAATAATAATAATTGTGGATGTAAAGAACTGAAGTGCCATTCACTTTCAATTTTGCTTAAAGCTTAAAACTTGGACTATATACGGAAATAATGCGGTCTCCATGCATCCAACTCTTAAAACTAAACAGAACTGAAATTTAAT
Source organism: Hermetia illucens (assembly GCF_905115235.1). Lineage (NCBI taxonomy): Eukaryota > Metazoa > Arthropoda > Insecta > Diptera > Stratiomyidae > Hermetia > Hermetia illucens. Next base: position 116,160,432 of record NC_051853.1, on the reverse strand, counting down.
TTTTAATCTAAAATCTCATGCTTACGGAAAATTAATTATGTGTATATTTTTTTTGCAGGGAGAAGAATATGCCGGAACTCCGGTGCAGTGTTTACTTCCAAATACAAATCAGTGGGCTTTGGTAGGAGTAGCTTCATGGCGAATAGCATGTGCTCCAACTGGTTTGGAAAGACCCCGAATGTACGATAAAATTTCATCGAATTCAGCCTGGATTCGGGATACCATTAATTCTGTATAATTTAAATTATTTTTATAGTATAGGGTTTACAGGCGCGAGAGTGATAGAAGAGTGTGTGAAGTGATTGTTATAATTCTGAATGTCGTTCCCGTGATTGTACATTTTTATTAGTTTGTATTGCTTAAAGCCAACCTTCTATTTGAAATTTTAGATCTTTAGTAAGCTAATTTTAATTTATTATTTTCTTCCTTCATTGCATTAGATATAGGTTTCTAACGTTGACCTATATATTATATTTATGTTTCGAATATTTTGGTAATAAATGCCTAAAACTAATGTTCTTTTATGTATGTCTAACAGCTTTCTGCTCATTTCAATTGAGATCAATCGAGTTGGTAGATATTTCCATCTCCCTTAATTTTAACCGTGTATTATCATCTCTATATTTGTGTAAAGCAGAAACTTTTTATAATCTGCTTACTGGTTGTTTGTCCATCGGTTTGTCTCTCTGTTAAACATCATTTTTTCCGAAAACGATTATATTGCTTACTCTGTATTCTCACATATGTAGTGAATGGCATCTTTTTGCAACGAATGCAGTAAGGGAGGGAATGGTGTAAGGTGGGTGGGAATCGATTATGTTATAAGTCAGGCTTAAATTTAGGATCCATTCACAAAAAATACCTAATTGAAAGATCTGAAAAAAGTGATGATTCCCCTGTATGATATCTAGACACTAAAACTAAAAGATTTAAATAAAGTTAATAAATAGATAGTATATAACAATCTTCCCCATAAAAAAATATGCGATAATACACCTCACGACCTTACTCATAGGCCTATCCGAAATAAAATTGTGACAGTAAACGACGCAGGCTTCAATATAGTAAAAATGGAAGGGAAAACGAAATTCAAATTAGTAAATAGAATCTAAGCTTATGCAGCACCAACTGCTGGCCATTATTTGGATAAAGAATGGTAATTAAATCTGGGAAATAATTCACAAAATTCAATTTTTGCAAAAGTGCCTAATTATGGGCGGGAACGGGCGCTTTCCATAAAGCCGTTCGTATTGAACTCACCTTAAATTTTCTCCCGACTCAGTACCCGTAGTACCACATTGCAGTCGTAACTCTGTCTGCCTTCTACTTATTTTGCATTGCTGATGAAACGCTGAATTTCTAATAATTAAGGAGCAGGACAAACCACACGAATATATACCATCAAAAATGTCAATCATCATAATACAAAAACCATAAGAGTATTCAAAAAGAAATACATATTTGAGTACCCTTCTTAATTTACATATTTAAAGGTCAGGGTTTAAATAAATATTAGTATAATCAAGACACAGCAAACGATAGTTAAAAAATTTTAGTGAAACAGTCAATCGACCATGTTTGAGCGAATGTTCAGAACTAGGATATGAATCTTTGAGTTCATTCAGTTGATCAGATTATTTCCGAAATCAATTTCATCATCGTCACGACATGCCGTTGCGTCAGCATACTTCCCTCTACATTCCGGAAGACAAACGGCGGCGTTATGAGCTCAAGGTCATTTCCGCGAAGTAGTGTTTTTGCATGCAAAATACATAATAAAAATAAACAACGGACTGTATTCAGAAGAAGGCAGAGAAACAAACCACTTTAGGAGAGCACGGTATTGTCATAATTTTCATTCCTAAATATTTCTGTTTTTATTCCTAAAGATTTCTATTTCAACTCCGAAGGATCTATTCCTGATGCTCTGAAATCGGACCCTGGAACTAGCGAGCTAAGCCGGAGCTTAACGGATGAATTTGCGCATCGCTTCGGAATCTTTAGAACTTCTTCCAAGCATTGGCTCCACCGGACATAGAAAATTTAGAGTTTCATAGGGAAAACTATGGGAAAGATTGGGATTTTTTGGAGCAGTAATATAGCAATCGCCGAGCGCTTACAGAAAAGAAGATTTAGGCTCTTAAAGGTCTTTCCCAGGTGACGCAGAAGAAGTCGAGCACTATCTCCGGGGCATTGGCAACCATGAAATCAGAAGCGTTAGAATTTGGCAAAAGCGGAAGTCAATTATGAAGATGGTGTCCCCTTCATCCCTTTTATTTTAATCCGGAAAATCGATGTTTTAACTCGCAGGAAATGGTCCTTCAAAAACCTGAAATCACCCGCGACCATGAAATTCTATATGATTGCCATTCACCCCTTGGTATAGTATAGCGCGTCAACCACACCTACGCGCCATCGTTCGCGGTAACATGAAATGCTCTTCAGCTTCCCCCACGACTTCCCGAGACGCTGGCACTCCTCTACTATTCTGCGCCAAGTACCCCCTTGGTGCCACCCACCAGTAGATTCCACTGCATGGCGGAGCCCCTCCTTGAAGTTTGACTAATTCACTGCCACTACCGTCTTCCGATCACAGTGCGTACGAGTGGTGCACCGACCAATTTCTTCATTTGCGATAGTGTCAGGCCTCCACTCCGAGACTGACGCATGCAGGTGTTGACGAAAGCGCTGAGCTTTTAGGTAACAGTGGAGTTCACTTTCCATGTGCTACTCCCATATAGGAACACAGAAAGAACACTAGTGCGCAATAGTGGCAACAGCTTGGTATTCAGATAACTGTATTTCCAGATACGGAGACATGCAGTTTGGTGCCACTGTCGGTACGAACCACGCTTTCTAAAATATATAAGCTGATCGACGCCTTCGATGTTCTAATCATTAACGCATATAGGGGGATTTGGGATGACCCGTCAGACTGGAAAACTTGTCGTATTTATCTTCACTCCAACTCTATTTCCAAATCCAAAGCCATTTGGTCAAGGTCCATGGCACGGTGAGAGAGCAAGCACCATCAGCGTAGCAGAGGCGTTTGAGGAAAGACGTCATCGCCCATTAAATTCCTGCACGTCCTCCGGACAAGGCAGCATGAACAACGTCATCGATAACAACAAGAAATAATATCGGTAACAGTATGCAATCCTTAAAATTCTCGAAGATTTGCCTTGGTGCAGTGCGCCATCATATCTCACTCTTATAATAGCTACTAATAGCTGTCGCTCTAACAATAGCTACTAATAGCTATTATCAGAGCGACATATGATGGCGCACTGCACCGAAGCAAAATATTGCAGAATTTAAGGTTCAAAGCGGACTAATTTCTCCGGAATGCCCCTTCTCCGTAGAGCACTCGAGATACATTCCATATTCATGGTATCTAGAGCGTTCTTAAACTCTGTGCATTCTTTTGGAACAATAAACCAGCTTGCTTTCGGTCGATCAAGCTTTCGAGATGTTCTTTGATGCGTACCAGGCCTATTGTAGCCATTATCTTTACAACGACAGAGAGCACGCAGAACCCCCTCCAATTGTCACACTTAAAAGGGGTCCATTTCTTCGAAATCTTGCCGATCATCCCTTTCCTTATTTCGTTTGAGTAAATTGATGGCCGAAATAATTGCTCTTTTGCTTAGAGGAACCGAATCCACATGCTACGGTGACTCGCCATTTCATATACAAGACAAAGAACCTCACCTGATATGATACTTGCGTGATGCGACGGCGACCTGTGTAGCGCCCGAGAAAAGAGCATTTTTGATGGCTGTCCAACAGGCTGTTCAACACCCAAGCGATCAGATGGTCATCACTTTCCATCACTGCCCCCTATGTCGAGGCGGTGGAAGCTGCATTAATCCACAAATCTGTCACCATTATCCTGACAGTAGTGTTTACCCATTATATGTTCGAGTAAGGACTTATCAGAGCTTATCTTGGCATTCAGATCATTCATCACGATCTCAATGTCACCTTTAGGAAGCCTCCCCTGAACTGCGTTTAGTTGCGTGTGAGATCTGTGTATTTCATTCCTGCAAGGATCATCGTGATGCTATTTCGAGCTCAAATCAGTACATCCCATCACACAGAAAATTTCGCATTTGTAATTTGCATTAGTTCATTTCAGTACTATCCTACCTAGAGCGTTTGTTCACGAACAAAAAGTCTGTTTGGAATAAAGCTGGATTTATTTACTTAGTCAATTTTTTTTAAAACATTTTCAGCTGTTAACTAAACTAGATTGCTTTGGATCTTAACTAGGCTGCAATATCTGTTAGTTTACATAACGAAAACTTTCATCGTAATCGAAATATTTTAAATCGTTTGATTGACACATTAATTTACTTAGCCAAGCAATAGCTTCCTTTTCGTTCAAATAATGAAGACTTTGTATCTAAGAATCTCAATAATTTTATTGAAATTATAAATTTTTAAAGTTTGTATGATCCGGTAATTGAGTCCGGTATAGATTCTCTCAAAGAAATGATTCATGGTCGGTGTTATCATATAGTTTAGTATTTTGAGAACGATTTCACCGGATACGATAATTTTTATTTTTAACTTTAAAGTGAGACGTGACTCATTTTCCGGAACTATCCAATCCAGAAAATTGATGGTGCTAATATGAAATCTAGACCTAATATGTGGCATTCCGATATCTGCTCAAATAAACTTATTAATAGTATATTTGAGCAGTAATAGTATGGATATCCAGCCATTAGTGTCAAAGTTATAGTAGTTCATATTTTTCAATTTCGCGTGTATTTACTGTATCATAAGCCATGCTGACGTCATAATTAAGAGGAATAATTAACATAGGAGTGGAATATTCAAATTCCATTCATGAAGAAACCACTTCTGCCCAGCCCTTTGTAAGGTTTTGTGTAAACACAAAACGGATTGATAAAAAATTCGAGCCATAATTTGAAAACGACTTTACCAATTTCAGTCATCTTTGTTTTTTAAAGTTTTCTAATATTTTGTAGGTTCGCATAGAATGAAAATGGAGAAAAATTGAGAATTGCACAGAAAATTGGAAAATTTCAGAAAATTTAATGGCTATATAAACTTCGCGCGATTGATAGATAGCACGCCGCAAATATTGTTCAACATCTGCATCGATCGGAATCTATCTATCAAAAATCCATCTGTTCGTTTCTTAGTGAACATGCTTTCATTTGCAACGTTTATTTTGTTACGTGAATTTTTAATTTGTGCTAAATGAATCGAAATCAACAACGTAGGAATGTTGCGTTTAATCCTCATCGAGCTGTATTCAATTATGACGTGGCAAGGTATTCAAATTTAAAAATAAAGCCCTTGGATTGTGTTGCCCCCACTGTTGTTCACCTAGCCGTACATTTGGAAAATGGTGAGCTGATAGCCAATGGCCAGCTTCTTTGAGATGTGCCAGAATGATGACTTTGCACGACTGCTGTTTTACTCTGGAATGCCAAGATATTATACCTGAAATCAATCGTCACGGAAGTTTCACCGACGAAAGCGTGGACAGCCAATTCCAGGTAACCCACAGGTATTTTCCACAGATGCGCAATGACGTCATTACACAGTTCATCACAGTCAACACGAATGTAGTCAATGTTCGTGACCCAACATCATTCAAACATCGGCGAACATTTTATGCTGTATTGTGCGCAAATACAGTGAAGCTCAGATAGGAGTGAAGAAAGGTTCTTCGGCGTAGGTGCCATTCGTACTGCACGGTTATGATCCCCCAGGAAAATGAATGCCTTATAAAATTAAATAAAAATAAAATAAAATTTGCATGTATATATGTACCTCCCCTTGAATTCAACGTAGCCGGATGTAACTCACTGTATGCGTGTGCGTTCACAGTTCCCACCTTTCCACCAAATTTGGCGACAATCGCTACAACAGTCTCCGAGAAAAATAAGTGTGGCAGACAGACAGACAGATTGTCAGGAGTTGCCAGACCTCCCATCAGGCGCGACCCCAAGCGGCGGATAGGGGCATACCTATTGATGTGTTCTTTTCTGATTGTGTATGGGCTATTGTTTGCTCACCTCTGGTGCCTGGACTAAAATGGCTATAGGAAGGGCAGCCCGCAACTAAAACCAACATGGACCAATTAAGAAGGAGTAAAGTTACGGTGCAGAGGCTGGGAACCTCAGTACCGGCGGCTTTAGGGAGTGAGCAAGAGGGCTCCCGGCCGTCGATATCCTTCGACCGCAGTGCCTCAGTGGTGGGCAACTTGACTACCGTGGCATCTGGTATTATGATGCAAGTGTTTCAGATTTGGAGAAGGACGCGTTCAAACGAAGCACAACTCTGCCAAGAACACCAATTGCAAAGGCAAAAAACGATGGGCTTAAAGGAGGTAGCTGGCCAAAAAAGGCGACCAACCGGATTCGATCAAGAGTTACTCCAGCAGCAGCAAATAGATCCATTCAGGAGAAGCTCATCAATTTTAAGATTTCCTCTAATACATAAGCCGGCAAAAGATAAAGCTCATGGTATCTCAGCAATTGAAAAAGGTGAAGGAGTCAGTAAAAAGAGTAATCCTGATCTAGAACTACCTTCTATGCAGCGTGGGACTAAAATAGTTGAGCTGTCCAAACTCATCAAGGAAAAGCACAACGTGCACAAGGCCATTAGGGACATGGTGAGAGCCATCTGGGTGCTTCACAATAGGTCACAGGAAGAAGTAAGAAATCCTAAGGAAAAGCCGGACATCCAAGCCCCAATAGTGTCACAGGCGACTCAAGTGACACCAAAACACAAGGTCATCGACCTTCGATCAAATGAGAGAGAGCGAGACAAAGAGGGGGAAGTTTTGGGGAAACAACGGGCACCAAAAAGGAAAAAAATGGTCTTGACGAGTCTGTGGCGCGGCAGGATTCGCAGCATTCGAAATTTATTTCGAATGTTCTGAATGCGAACAAATAGATGGCGCGGAACTTTTCACTTTGTAGAGCTCGCCACGGGAGTGGGGGACTAGCGAGAAAGTGTGCCATGAATTAGGGGCAGAAAGAAACACATGAATGGAGATCATTCTCTTCTGCCTCTAACGTTTAAATAGTCGGTTATCACGCGGTGCAATTTTTAACTTTGGTTTTAAACGCCAGCGGACTACTGCATACCACCCGCAATCCAATGGGATGCTACGATGCGACGATCCGTCTTGGTGCCAAGTCTTGCCTCTCGTCCTACTCGGCCTACGTACAACCTGACGAGAGGAATTTGCTGCCAGCCCTGCGGAGCTGGTATACGGGGAGAACCCGAGACTCCCAAGCGATCTGGTCTTCGACGAGAGATCGGGTCTCACAGAGTCGGGGTTGGTGCGTCTGCTGAGGGACAATCTCCGACGCATAAAAGCCACATCACCCACCCGACACTCGTCCACATCTGCCTGTTCGCCCAAAAACTGGACACGTGCACGCACGTTCTGGTCAGGACGGATGCCGTCCGGAAGCCGCTGCAGCCTCCATATGGCCCGTACCGCATTCTTGAGCGGGGAGAACATTTCTTCCAGCTCGAGATCGGTGGGCACAAAAAGGCGGTCTCTCTGTCCAGGCTGAATCCCGTGTCCGCCCCGAAGCAGCGTCGTGTCCGCTTTGTGGATTGACGGTGAACGAAGTTCCGGGATCAGTCGCCGAAACCCCTAGGTTTCATCTGGGGGCGGAGTGATGTGGCGCGACAGGATTCGCAGCATTCGAAATTTATTTCGAATGTTCTGAATGCGAACAAATAGATGGCGCGGAGTTTTCCACTTTGTAGAGCTCGCCACGGGAGTGGGGGACTAGCGAGGAAAGTGTGCCATGAATTAGGGGCAGAAAGAAACACATGAATGGAGATCGTTCTCTTCTGCCTCTAACGTTTGGATAGTCGGTTATCATGCGGTGCAGTTTTTAATTAATTTAAACTCATTCATTAAAATTAATACAGTCTAATTATTACATCTAGAAAGCAGACAAATAGAGGTACAAACAGGTACAAATTCTATTATCATGAACACCACTCAAGGCTGTCCACAGGGCGCAGTACTATTGCCGCTGATGTGGAGTATGGTAGTGGATGAACTCCTGGACGTGTTAACTAATACCGGAATACAAGTCCAGGGCTACGCGGATAACATTGTTCTAATCTGTAGGGGCAAATATGAAGATACCCTATGTGATAGAATCCAAACTGGATTAAGGGTTACTAGTGCCTGGTGCAGGAAGGTGGGACTGCGGATCAACCCAACCAAAACCACCATAGTACCATTCACTAGGAGGCGTAAGCTGGACCACCTGAAAGCCATAACATTACATGATATGGAGGTGAAACGAGAAACAGAGGTCAAATACTTGGGAATCACGCTAGACCAAAAATTACTCTGGAAGACACATGTCGGAAACACTTGTCGGGAAGCCACGAGGGCTCTGATGACTTGCAGATCCATAGCAGGAAAAAATGGGGTTGCAGCCCGAAGATACTACTTTGGATATATACTGCAATAGTAAGACCAATGATTACGTATGGAGCGGTAATCTGGGCAGAAAGAACCGAACTCAGCACACAAGCCAAGGAATTACATAAGCTCCAAAGGCTGGCTTGCGTGTGTATCAGTGGGGCAATGAGGACATGCCCAACGGCATCCCTGGAGGTCCTTCTGGGATTAACCCCTGTCCATCTGCACATACAGATGCAGGCAAGGAGATCAATATTCAGGATGGCCGGTAGCATGAGTGAGGCGAGGAGCTGCCTAAATCGAAGGAAGATTGATATCCTTTCTAGGCGGTATCCCAAATTACTGATACCGAGGGACAACATGACAACGAGGTTTCACTTCGATAAGAAGTTTGAAACACGTTGGAGTAACAAGGCAAACTGGGAGAGCGTGGCTGCGACATACGGCTTAAACCAGCAACTGATTACTTGGTACACTGACGGATCCCTCACAGCAGAGGGAGCGGGTGCCGGTGTCATTGGTCCAAGGAAAATGTACTTTGAGCCAATGGGCAGGTACACTAGCATATTCCAGGCGGAAATTTACGCCATAGACAAATGTGCCTCCTTTAATCTGCAAAGGAACTACAGGGGGCAGAACATAGCTATTTCCACCGATAGCCAAGCAGCGATCAAGGCACTTAGGTCCAACCAGGTGAACTCTAAACTGGTATGGGAATGCCTTGAGAGACTGAATACGCTCGGCTCGTCCAACAAGGTCTGGATACTTTAGGTTCCAGGCCATGCTGGGCTGGAAGGCAATGAGGCAGCGGACGAACTAGCCAAGAAGGGAGCAGGGATGCCTTTACACGGACCAGAACCCTTCTGTGGAATCGGAAACGGTTTCATGGCTATGAATCTAAGAAACGAAGAGAAACGGTTGAGGGAACTATATTGGGCGGGCCTACCAGGGATGGAGCAGTCTAGGGTGCTTATTGGGGGATACGAACCCATGCGCACAAAGGATTGCTTAAACCTCACCAAAAAGAACCTCCGAATCATAGTGGGAATTCTCACTGGTCATTGTCGGCTGAACTACCACCTAGGGAAGCTAGGGATATCTACGGACACTGCCTGCAGGTTCTGTGAGGAGGAGGACGAAACCTCTATGCACGTCCTGGGACAGTGTCCGGCACTTGTGCAAAGTAAGTCGATACATCTGGGAGAACACTTAATATCAGATGCAAAGCTGAAACTTCTAGAAGTGGGGAACATACTAAAGTTCCTAACGGTTACTGGCCTGCTTGAGATACTATGATCAACAGGTACACTATAACCAGTAAAAGGGGCACAATAGTTCTTCAAGGACGCGGTGCGACTTTCCCTTAACAGAATAATAATAATTATTACATCTATCGAGTATTGATTGTAAAAACTGTTAGTCTATGCTCCGGCGTAGCTAAAAAATTGTAGTTTCCAAGAAATGGACTATTTTAGTTAAAAGTCCAACAAATGGAATTAAAATTTCAGAAGGGCCAACGTGCCCAAAGTAGGAATGACGGCTAGGGAAGCGAAACTGAAGGGAATTAAGAATGATAGTTGGACTAAGGTCGTAAATAAAAAAGAAACAAGAAACCAAAGGTGCGAATTCGTCTGGAAGCAATTGTTATCTCCAGCAGAGAACATCTAACGGAGATACTGAAGAAGGTGAAATCTGACTCCGACCTAAAAGACCTAGGCGGAAATGTCAGCAAAATTCGGAGAACTCAGAAAGGGGATCTGATGTTTGAACTGAAAACATCCAGCGTCCACTTGGGGTGAATGTCGCGGTTCATTCCCAAAAACATGAGATCTATATACAGTGCAAGGATCTCGATGAGGTAATATCCAGAGAAAAGATCTGCACTGCCCTGAGGCAGTGGCAGCAATCCAAGTTGGAGGAATTCGGAGAAGAATCTATCATGACCCCAAGAAAAGCTTATGGCGGTACTCAAACGGTCAGTGGACTCAGCGTAGAAGTTGTTGGCTGTGGGAAAGGTTCGGATTGGATGGATTGTTTGCCGACTAAGGGAACAGATCTCTTTAAAGAGGTGCTTCAAATGCCTAATATTTGAACACTTCGCGAAGGCATCTACCGGTCCGCTTGATGTCGAAGGAAAGGAGGGACGGGATAACCGAAATATTGCCGGAAGTGGTAAATGCCCGGAATTTAGGAAGGCGTTAACTGCAGTGAATAAATGTAGTTAGTACAAATAAACCTCAATCATTGCAGGGTCGCGCAAGATTTGCTTGCGCAGACCACTTACGAATCCGTGATGGAGATTGCTATCATTTGTGAACCGTACAGAAATCGTGTATGGTTAACCGATTCGACCGGTGGAACGGCGATATGGGCGTGCGGCCATCAAGCCATACAATATAGCATGGGTCAGGCGGTTATTGGCTTTGTATGGGCAAGCGGGTAAGCGGTATATTCGTATACAGCTGCTACGCCCTACCGAGCCTCACACTGACTGAGTTTGAAAACCTGTTAAACGATCTTGTTCGGGACTCAAGGAGACGAGGTCCAAGGTGATAGTCGGTGACTTTATTGCGGCGTTCATCAAGTGGGGAGCAAAGAGACTAACCCAGGGGGGCGGTGCTTATTAGAAGTTTTCGCCGAGTTGGATGTAGTTTTGGGAAACGAAGGTGACGTAAACACTTATCGGAAAGGGGGACCTGGTTCAATTGTAGATCTGACTTTTGTCAGCACTGAGCTAGCACATGACATGTCCTGGAAATTTAGCGAGGGCTTCACGTACAACGACCACCAGGCGACCACCTTTGAACTAAGGACAAAGCCACAAGGCAGGAGATCCGCACCCCTTAAACCGAAATGCAAAAGAAAACCAGGATGGTCTGCAAAGGCGATGGATGAGCAAACATTCATCGAGATGTGGCTAGACCTGCCTCGCAAAGCAGGCACACGCGTTGATGCCTAGGAGATGCTCATTCCCCACTAGAAAACCCAATAATTGGTGGAATAGTGAATATGTCAGCCTTCAATCGATTTCCCACAGAGCCAGTTGAACGGCTCAGAGGGTGAACTTGCCAGCCTTCGATCGATTTGCCTCCGAGCCAGACGAACGGCTCAGAGGGTGGGATCGATTAAGGGCAAAAGGAGCATGCCTACAGAGAAGCTCGCAAGAACCCCAAGTTCGCCATCCATCAAAGTAAGAGGGAATATTTTAAGGAGCTCTGTTTGGAAGCGGACATAAAACCGTAGGGTAGCGCCCGCAAAATGGCGACAGGAAGATTCAGAGGCCGATCATCTGCGCAGATTACGTGTTTGTTAAAACTAATCCAGGGGTTATTTCTCCAGCAAGAGGGGAACTGACACCCTCCGGCGTCCCCTGAATGTGATGCCGATTCCAGCAGTCATCAGGGACGAGCTTCTGGAGATCTGCTGTCGAATAGCAGCAAAGCTCTGGGTCTGAACAGCATACCGAATGAGGCCGTCAAATGTAGACCGGATTTGTTCGCGGAGCTGTTCGAAACGTGCTTGTCCTAAACCATGGAAGTGGCAGAAGCTGGTGCTACTGCCTAAGGCTGGCAAATCTTCAGGGGAACCGTCCCCCTATAGATCCATATGTTTAGACATTATGGGGAAAATGTTGGAACGGGTAATTTATAATAGATTACTCCCAGTCGTCGAGAGCCAAGTGGGCCTTTCAGATAGGTAGTATGGGTTCCGTAAAGCCAGATCAACCATTGATGCCATCAAAATGGTTACTGGCTTGGCCGGAAATGCAATTCACGAAAGGGGTTGTACCAGCAAATATTGTGTGGTGGTGACCCTGGATGTGAGGAATGCATTCAACTCGGCCAATTGGAACCTTATACGAAAGTCTCCCACCTACCTCGCTGCTATTATCGCTAGCTACTTGAAAGAGCGGACACTCTTGACGGACCCAGGTAGTAGGTTGTCTCTGCGGGTATCCCACAGGGCTCTGTACTGGGCCCAATACTATGGAACATCATGTGTAATTATGTACTTAACCTTCCGGTTCCGGAGGAAGCCACGGTGTCGAGTTACGCCGACGATATAGCACTGGTTATGGTCGCACAGCATTTTGAAGATGCTGAGTTGTACCCAAGCGAAGCAATCAGTGTTGTTAAGGCTTGGTTCTAGAGTGTTGGACTGGCACTCGCGGAGGAAAAGACGGAAGCGGTCCTCGACACTAAGCGCCGGAAAAGAAACTATGCCTGCATTAGAATCGGAAATCGGATACGAAGTGATGATAATCTCTTCCGAGCCGGCTATCAAATACTTGGGAGTGTTAATAGACAGAAAATTAAATTTTAAGCAGTATATTGAGCATACCAGGTGTACTCCTAATTAATTTCCGGTTTTTTTTCGATAGATGTTTTGTGTCGCTGCTGGTCACACATACCTGTCATTTTGTTTAGTTGTTGTCGAGTACCTAACTGCGTTGACGTTTCCCCAAAAAGTTCCTCCAGCAAGTTTTGTTGCACTTCAAATATGTCGGAGTACGTAACGAATTTCGAGCATATGCACCATGCATTGCTTTTCATGTTCTATCAAGGAAAAAAAGCGTCCGAGAGCCACTGTGCACTTGTGCAAGTTTATGGCAATCGTGCGTTAACATTTCGTCAAACGTGGTTTCAACAATTCAAAAATGGAGATTCCAACCTAAACGACGCCGCACATCGTTTGATGACGCCGAATTGCAAGCATAATTGGATGAAGACAACACGCAAATGCAACGACAGCCAGCAGATACGTTGGGAGTTTAACAGCAAGCAATTTCGAAACGTCTGCGGGCCATGAGAAAAATTCAGAAGTGTGGAAAAAGTGTCCCGCATGAACTGAGCGAGAGGCAAATGGAGAACCGAAAAGTGACGTGTGAAGTCGAAAGTTGTTCGCGACACCTCGGAAAAACTCAAGTGGGGGGTGCTTAACCATGCGGCTTACTCACCAGACCTGGCCCGATCGGATTACCACCTCTTTGCCTCGTTGGGTCACGCACTTTCTGAGAAGCGCTTCGACTCGCAAGAAAATTTACGGAAATGGCTCACTGAGTGGTTAACCTCCAAAGACAGTCATTTCTACTGGTTTGGTATTCACAAATTACTAGAAACGTGGAAAAAATGTGTAGAAAGCGATGGAAAATATTTCGAATAAAATAGCGATTACGGTTCCCTTGGAATTACGTGTTTTATTCACAAAAAAAAACGGAAATTAATTAGGAGTACACCTGGTACTTGCGAAAAAGCATCCACCACGAGTATGGCTCTCGCAAGGATGATGCCAAACATAGGAGGACCGCGGCATACTTGCAGGCTGCTCATAGCACGTATAGTGAGTTCTATCATGCTGTAGGTCTTATGCAATGCACATAAACTGAGTACGGTTTACAGAAGAACAGCCTTAAGGGTGTGTTATGCATTCGGGACCGCCCCAGATGATGCAGCGTTCGTCATCTCGGGAATACTGCCGATTGACATCCTGGCAACCGAAATGCTGAACATTTATAACACCAGATCCATCTCTCCCTTATCTTCTTCTTTTTCTTCTTCTTTTTCTTCAGCCTTTGTCCCGTTCACAAGCGGGGTCGGCTCGTCGTGATCGGCTTCGCCATTTGGCTCTATCGAATGCCTGATCTTGGTGCAATCTCGAGGCTTTCAAATCCCCATCCAGCGTATCAAGCCACCGTTGCTTAGGTCTGCCTTTTGGTCGTTTACCATCGATTTCGATGTTCAGACCAATCTTTGCAAGTGAATTCTCGTTTGCACGAATTGCGTGACCATACCATCGAAGACGCCTCTCTCGCAACTTTTCCACGATCGGTGCAACCCCATAACGATCGTGGATATCCTCATTTCGGATGTGATCTAAACGTGTGACGCCACTAGTCCAACATAGCATCTTCGTCTCCATTACCGCGAGACGCCGTTCATTGTCTTTTATGGTCGACCAACACTCAGAACCATAGAGATCGACTGGACGGACGACATTGCGGTAAATTTTAGATTTGAGACGTTCGTTGATACGTCGATCACAAAGGACACCAGTTGTGGAACGCCACTTCATCCAGGTTGCGTTAATGCGTGAAGCAATTTCATAACGCAGCTCTCCATTGGCTGATAGCGTTGACCCGAGGTATTTAAATCGCTCAGTTCTGGGCAGATCACTGCCGCTGACAGTGATTGTGCCTGTTTCATGGGGATCGGTCGTCAAAAATTCAGTTTTGTTTAAATTCAATCTGAGACCGTGTTGCATGAGGCGATCATTCCATTTTTGAACAAGTTGCTCGAGATCATTTTTGCTATCAGATGCTAGGAAAACATCATCTGAATAAAGCAGTGTGTAGGGCGCTGGGCGTTGGATATCCCGTGTGACGGTGTCCATAACAAGGATAAAGAGGAGTGGTGAGAGGGCACTTCCTTGATGAACTCCAACAGAGACACGAAGCGGTTTTGATACACCCGCCATACTTCGAACTTTACTTTTCGGATCGTGGTAGAGCAATTGAACCCAGCGCACGAGTTCTTCTGGCACGAAGTGTTGTCGTAAAGCATTCCAGATGAGTTCGTGTGGTACACGGTCAAACGCTTTCTCTAGATCCAGAAAGGCAATGTAAAGAGGGTGATGCTTCTCACGGTGTTTCTCCATGAGTATCCGCGCAGCGTGTATTGCGTCAGTAGTACCGCAGTTCTTGACAAATCCCGCTTGATTCACGGTTATTTCAACGATTTCGCGAATACAGCTGTCAAGAATGCGTTCCAAAATCTTCATGGTATGGGAAAGTAACCGGATTGGACGGAAATTTGAACATTCTGCTGGACTACCTTTCTTTTTCCATATTGGAATAGTGGTACTTTCTTGCCAGTCAGATGATTATCGTAAAGATTTTTGAAATGGTTCGCTCGGGTGACAACGACCGCTTTCTTTGTTTCCCGGTTGGCATTCTTATAAATTTGCCAATTAGCAGGCGTTTTATCGTCAAGAAATTTGTGGTAGAGGCGTTTCTTTTCACGGACCTTCATTTTAACATCATCATTTCAAAGCCAAGTATTTCGGTTGATGTACCGCATACCCGGTTTGGTTACCTCGAAGGTTGCAGAGGCCGCTTTGTTGTTCGTGTCTTTCATGATTCTTCCATATTCGTAATGGTCGATAATCGTATGAGTGAGACCGTTTCGTCTTTCTTCTCACCAAATCGCCACCATTTAATGTCCGGTGGGCCTGTGCGTTCCTCACGCTGTTTTATCGGTGGCTTAATTCGCAGGACAGCAATCAACGGCCGATGCTGAGGTGCGATGGTCTCATAGGGAACGACTTTGCAATCAGTGACAGTGGTAAAATGTTGACGTCTTATGAGAATATAGTCGATTTGCGTTTTATTGTTCCCACTATAAAATGTGGGAAGATGAGACAATCGTTTAATGAACCATGTACAAGTACAAGGTCATGGGTGTCCGCAAAATCGATTATACGCTCGCCACCTTCATTGCGCGCTCCGAACCCCTTTCCCCCATGGCACCTGTTACCGTCTGCCTTTTCACCCACATGACCATTAAGGTCGCCGGCATTGATTATGTAATCGTCAGCAGGCACGTGACAAGTCTTTTCATCGAGAAGTTGCCAGAAGGCATCTTTCTCGGCATCTGGTCGGCCTGTCTGTGGTGCATACGCGGTGAAGAAGTGAATAGTGCGATCAGCTGATATAATGGTGAGCTTCATCAGCCGATCATCAAATCGTTCGACTTCTTTAATGGCATCACGGAAACCCTCTGAGATGGCAATGCCAACACCATATTGAGTGTGTGGGTTACCAAAATAGAGAAGTTTGTAGCCATTTTTACCGCGTTCGCGTTCAATGTCGCAGCTTTTGGAACCAGACCATCGGGTTTCTTGTAGAGCGCAGATGTCAATGCACCTTTTCCAAAGGGCTCTTGCGAGTTCCTCGGTCTTTCCAGTTAGGGTACCAACATTTAGTGTGCAGACACGTATTTGTTTTGTTCGTTGTGTGCGGACTAACTTGCTTACGTCCTGACGCCGTCCATGCGTCAGGAACCCTTGCCCATTTCTCGACAGGACCGGGGCCCGTCCTGCCGCGTCGACTGAGGTGGACGTCCTAGCATTTCTCCGAGGCCTGTGACTTAATCCGATCATCATGTTTGTAACGACATTCTATGCATTTTCTTGGTCGACCTGTCGCGGGGCCTATCACCAAGAGAGATCAGGTAGGATTTAGCATAGTAGAATAACTCCGACTATACTCTATTTATCTCTTTCCCTGATCTCAGCATTTTATTTTTGTTTTACTGAGGATAGTACAGAGTACGTTCCCTCAAACCCTCCTCCTTTACCTGGGTGAAAAAAGCCGAAAGGGAGAGATCCCTATGCAAATCGCATCCGCGATGGGACCAATCAGAAAAGGGTCGTTGGACTTACGGGTTTATCCCTTCCATTGGGGAGTGGCTGGAGAGAAAGCATGGAGAGATCAATTATAATCTCACCCAGTTTCTCACCGGCCATCGATACCTCCAATACTTGTACAGGTTTAAATTGTACACCTCACCTAATTGTTCAAACTGCGACGGGGTCCCAGAGGACCCAGTGCACTTAGTCTTCCAATGTCCTAGAAGAAGTAGGTTCCTTCTTCAACTTTAGGTGGAGGGCTATAACAGAGGACCTGGAGATGAAGCATCAGCAAATGATCTTCACAACCACCTGAAGAACGTTATCATGGATACGCCCACAAACATACTTGGCCCCAGCCGCAAAAGGAGTCGGAACTGTTGGTTTGACGATGAATGTTAGCTAGCAATGGAAGGGAAGAATGCCGCATACCGACTAATGTTGCATTCTCAAAGAACGCGGGTACGCGCAGAGACTTATCACGAACTCCGTCGAGCGGAGAAGCGACTTCACAGACGGAAAAAGGAAACCTGGGAGAACCAACAAGTCTGTGAACTAGAAAAATACAGGGAGCAACCCCACCAGGCGTGCAAGTTTTACCAACAAGTCAGCAGGATGAAGTCTTAAACACCTCGATGCTCATCTTGCCGAGACAAAGAGGGAAATCTGATTTCCGACAGAATGGGCATATTGAAGTGACGGGTTGAGTATTTTGATGAGCTACTGAACAACCGGAACATCGGCGAGTTGGAGGTCCCGACAACTGAAGACGACGGACAAATACTGCCACCACCAAGTTTAGGAGAAACAGTCCGTGCAATTCATCGGATAAAAAATCATAAGTCGCCAGGAACCGATGGAATTACAGTCGAATTGGTTAAATATGGAGGCGACCAGTTACACCAAGTGGTTCACAAACTTATGCTCAAGGTATGGGACAGCGAATCAATACTTGACGATTGGAAAAGAGGCATTATCTATTATATTCTGTGTGCGTTCGTTTCGGTTTTTGGCAATTCGATACAAATTTCTCGTCATTCCCAGTGTTTATCGAGTTAGGATGACAGCGATGGTTTTCTTTGCTTCCTGGTTGGCATTCTGATAAATTTGTCAATTGGTCAGCATTTTATCGTGGAGAAACTTGTGGTAGAGGCGGAACTTCATTTTAATGTCGTCATTCCAAAGCAAAGTACTTCGGTTGATTTACCGCTTACCTGGCATGGTGACCCCGAGCGTTGCGGGGGCCGTTTTGCGGATCGTGTCTTTCATTTGGCTCCACGATTCTGCCACGTTCGTAATGGTTGGTAATCGCCTAAGAGATCATTTCTTCTTTCTTCTCACCAAATCGCCAACATTTAATGCGTCGTGGGCCCGTGCGTGTTCTATCGGTGGCTTAATTCGCAGGACGGCAATCAACGGCCGATGTTGAAGTGCGATGGTCTCATAGGGAACGGCTTTGCAATCAGTGACGTTGGTAAAATGTTGGCGTCTTATGAGAATATAGTCGATTTGCGTTTTACGTTCTCACTATAAAATTTAGATGAGATAATCGTTTGATGAACCGTGAATTTATAAGTAGAAGATCATGTGTCCGCAAAATCGATTACACGCTCGCCACCGTCATTGCGCGCTCCCAAACCCTTCTTATCTGTTACCGTCTGCCTTTTCATCCATATACGAAATAACGGTGGCTTAATTCGCTGGAAGGGGATTTGAAAGCCTCGCGATTGCATCTAGATCAAGCATTTGATAAAAGCAAATTACGAAACCGATTTTTCGGTTGGGTATAATAGTTTCTGGGAGCGGGTCTGTAAAAGAAACTATTACTTTTCAGTCCCCGCCTTGCCCCTCTTGCAACAAATTGCAAAAGTGAGGCCGACTTTGGAAAGTACTAATCGATGAAGGTGATGATGATGTTTTCCTAGCGTCTAGTAGCAAAAATGATCTCGAGTAACTTGTCCAAAAATGGAAATATCGCCTCATGCAACACAGAATCAGATTGAGTCTGAATAAAAACGAATTTTTGACAACCGACCTTAATGAAACAAGGACTGGCACTATTAGTACCAGTGACCTGCTCAGAACAAACCGATTTAAATATTTCGGATCAATACTAACAGCCAATGGAGAAGTGCGTTATGGAATTGCTTAACGTATTAGCGCAACTTAGATTAAGTGGCTTTCCACAATTGATGTTCTTTGCAATCGACGTATCGACCAACATCGAAGGTCTCAATTTACCACATTTTCGTCCATCCTATCGCTCTCTACGATTCTGATTGTTGGCTGACAATAAAACGCAATGAAGGATATCTTGCGATAATACAGACGAAGATTTTACTTTGGATCAGTGACGTGAAACGCCATGATCAAATTCGAAATGAGGATATTCGCCATAGATATTTGGTTGCACCGATCGTGGAAAAAGCACGTGTGAACGGGACAAAGGCTGAAGAAGAACAAGGTGTCGTTGTGCAATCATCATCATCATCAACGGCGCAGCAACCAGTATCCGTCTAGGCCTGCCTAAATAAGGAACTCCAGACATCCCGGTTTTGCGCCGAGGTCCACCAATTCGATATCCCTAAAAGCTGTCTGTGTCCTGACCTACGCCATCGCTTTATATTAGGAAGGGTCTGCCTCGTCCTCTTTTTCTTCCATAGATATTGCCCTTATAGACTTTCCGGGTGGGATCATCCTCATCCATACGGATTAAGTGACCCGCCCACCGTATCCTATTGAGCCGGATTTTATCCACAACTTGACGGTCATGGTATCGCTCATATATTTCGTCGTTATGTAGGCTACGGAATCGTGCATCCTCGTGTCGGGGACCAAAAATTCTTTGGAGGATTCTTCTCTCGAACGCAGCCAAGAGTTCGCAATTCTTCCTGCTAAGAACCCAAGTCTCCGAGGAATACATGAGGACTGGCTAGATCATTGTCTTGTACAGTAAGAGCTTTGATCCTATGGTGAGACGTTTCGAGCGAAACAGTTAAGCTCTGTTGGCTGCCAACAATCGTGCGAGGATTTCATCATCGTAACTGTTATCGGTTGTGATTTTCGACCCTAGATAGGAGAAATTATCAATTGTCTCAACGTTGTATTCTCCTATTCGTATTCTTCTCGTTTAACCAGTGCGGTTTGATGTTGCTGGTTGGTTGGTTTTCGATGCTGACGTTGCCACCATTTACTTTGTCTTGCCTTCATTGATGTGCAGCCCAAGATCTTCTTCCCATGATGTCGATATCGTCAGCATAGGCCAGTAGTTGGGTGGGGCTAAAGAGGATCGTACTTCTTGCATTTACCTCAGCATCACGGATCACTTTCTCAAGGGCCAGATTAAAGAGAACGCATGATAGATCGTAGATCGTTGTTGATGTCGAATGGTCTTAAGAGTGATCCTGCTGCTGCTTTTATCTGGCCTCATACATTGGTCAGGGTCAGCCTAGTCAGTCTTATCAATTTCGTCGGGAGACCGAATTCCCTCATGGCCGTGTACAGTTTTATCCTGCATATGCTGTCATAGGCGGTGTTAAAGTCGATAAATAGATGGTGCAGCTGATGTCCATATTCCAACAGTTTTTCCATCGCTTGGCGCAGAGAGAAAATCTGATCTATTGCTGATTTGCCTGGAGTGAAACCTCTTTGGTATGGGCCAATTATGTTGTGGGCGTATGGGGCTATCCGGCCTAGCAAGATAGCGGAGAATATCTTATAGATGGTATTCAGCAACGTGATACCTCTGTAATTGCTGCACTGTGTGATATCTCCCTTTTTATGTATGAGACAAATAATGCTTTGTTCCTAATTGTCAGGCATTGATTCGCTGTCCCATACCTTGAGCACAAGTTGATGAACCACTGGGTGCAACTGGTCGCCTCCATATTTAACCAATTCGGCTGTAATTCCATCGGCTCCTGGCGACTTATGATTTTTTAGCCGATGAATTCAAGGGACTGTTTCTCCTAAACTTGGCGGTGGCAGTATTTGTCCGTCGTCTTCAGTTGTCGGGACCTCCAACTCGCCGATGTTCTGGTTGTTCAGTAGTTCATCAAAGTATTCAACCCATCGCTCCAATATGCCCTTTCTGTCCGAAATCAGATTTCCCTCTTTGTCTCGGCAAGATGGTGCCAAGTATCTTTGTGGCCGTATTTATGATAACGTTCTTCAGGTAGTTGTGAAGATCATTTGTTGATGCTTCATCTCCAGGATCTCTGTTGACTGCAGTTATTGCTGCATCCATTTCCCTCTTATAGGTGTTTCGGAGGGCTGTGTTGTGGATGGCTTCAGTGTTAACTCTCAACTGGTTGTCAGAGGGGATTTTGTTATTGGAGCCCGGAGCACCATGCCAACGAGATAGTGATCCGAGTCTATATTGACCCCCCTATATGTTCTGACATTCATCAAGGCTGAAAGGTGGCGGCGTTCGAGCAACACGTGATCAATTTGGTTGAAAGTGTTCCTATCTGGAGAGGCCCATGTATGTTTGTGGACCGCTTTCCAAGCAATCCAGGTATTTCCAACAACCATTTCGTGTGACACTGCTAATTGAATAATCCGCAGTCCGTAATCATATGTATTTTGATATAAGCTATGAGAGCCAACGTATCGGCTGAATTCGGGCTCCTTCCCTAGTCGGCTGTTAAAATCTCCAAGCATGTTTTGATATCATACTTGGGACAGGTTTCGAGGGTCAACTCAACTGCCTCGTAGAATGTATCCCTCTCCGAATCTGCAGTCTCGTCTGTCGGAGCTTTTTTTCGCAAAACAACAATTTTGTATTTCCTATAATGAGTAAATATAAACTTATAGCTAACTTAGGGACTACCTTAACAGTTAAACTTAATCTAAGGTATAACATAAAGCTTAAACTAACTTATTACTAACAGGTTATGTACAGAAAATATCTACATTGCATTTTGGAGGAAAAGTTGGAAAAAACCTCCACTCGTTGAGCATATATAACAAGTCGGAATACCGGAAGCTCGCGCTTCGGATATAAAGGTTTTGTGTCCATCTTACGTAATAAATTTCAACGCACATTGTTCTATCCGTATATAGCTACAAATCCAACATAATCCTTCAAATTTTTCCAAACTACGAGACATACGTACATATTACAGCCATAGATATTACGCTCACCCTAAACAAACAAACTGCCAATTTCCGAATACTGTACACATATATGCACGTATATAAATTGATCGTACCCATATTTCCGATTTACTTCTTATATCTATTTGAATTAGGCACTACCCCCAAAGTTCATTAGCACGCATATATTATATACCTACATACACACATGTCTGGTTGGCAAATAACTAAAAAGAAGAGAACTCATTTCGTTGTGGTATTGACGAACTGATATGTGATGATGACGTCATGCAGGTTGTAGAGTGCACGAAATTCACAAAAAATTGTAAAGTTTCACCTCCTATAACTTTGTTAGTAATAATTGGATTTTCTTCACACTTGACCAAATTGTGGATTATATTCTTCATTACACGCATGCCAAATTTTGTACTTCTGGGATGAACATAAGGGGGGTGCCGGGTAAATTTCTAAAATGTGGAAATATACTATTATTAACTTTATGTGTGTAGATATCAGAACCGGATATATTTTGAGGCCTAGATTTCGTAGAGATGCGCTACTGTGATTTTTTTCAGATTTTTCGGTTGGATAGGTTCTGAGAACGAGACCTGTTACACTTTTTGGGGGTCATATTTTGAGCGCTCACTCCTCCATGCTTCACCCAATATCAAATATTGCACCAGTTTCGGAAAGTACTAATTGAGACCTTTCATTTGATATCCCACATGGCTACATTCTATGAAAAAAAAATTTGCACCCTCCATTCACATGTATGGAGAGACCCCTCCTTAAACTTAACACAAGATGGCGCCATTTACTGCATGTAAAGGGAACACCAGATTACATACTGTCACCAAGTTTCGTGACAATCGGTCCAGCCGTTTCCGAATAGATCGGGTGTGACAGACAGACAGACAGACAGACAGACAGACAGACAGACAGACGGACAGACGGACAGACAGACACCGTCTCGATTCTAATAAGGTTTTGTTTCACACAAAACCTTAAAAATGGGGTGGGGGTGGGGGGGAAAAGGACTGGGATAGGATGGGTGAGGTGCGGGGGAGGGATGGCAATTAAAAGCTGGGAGGGGTGCTAATGATGGGAAGGTTTAAAAAATTGGGAGTCGGAGAAGTTGCCCGTGTAGAAGGCTACTCTGCCTAGGGAATCGAACAGACGGTTCTGTGACTGGAGGGAAAGGAGGATCTGGGGAAACAGATGAGTCCGGAGAAGGTTATCTTCAACGATCTCAATCTGCATGGCATTGGCGACAAGAGGATTGGGATGGGATTGGCACTTGGCCAGGAAGTTGCGGGCAAGACGAGCAATGAAGGCGTCGATGCGTAGGGTTTGGCAGGATTCATAGAGGATCTGGTTGGAAATGTACTTGGAGCGGTCCTCGTTCTTAAAGATGTTGGCGCAGTGGCGAAAGATCCTGCGCTCTCTGAGGCGGAGTCGCTCCATTTGGGATGGGGAGCAATCGGACCAGAAAATGAAGCCGAAGATGAGGAGTGGGCGGATGAGCTGTTTATAGCAAAACAGGTTAACTTTTTTTGGAGTTGGGATGTTGTATTTAAGGATAGGATACAGGGACCGGAAGGCACCAGTTGCACGGCCGTTATGTGTGGTACGTGGGAGAGGCTTGACTTCTTTAACAGTGGGAATGGGCTGGTCGTGGATTGTAAGTGATAATGATCTGGTGTCACTCCACATCTTCGGTGTCATTCTCATGTCTCCATGGAAGACGATGGCCTCACACTTTTCGGGATTTAGGGAAAGTTTCTAACGGGTGAAATAGTGGTAAAGTTTGTCTAAATAAGCATTCAAACGCGCTTCACCACGGGAGATGTCTTTGGTGGCCGTGTATAATTAGGTCATCCGCGTATTGGAGGATCTGGATGGGACACGGGTGTGGAGGTGGTTTGGGGATGTCTGCGGTGAACAGAGAGAAAAGGGTTGCAGACAGGACTGAACCCTGGGGAATGCCGGCGGGGCAGGTATAGAACGAGGAAAGGTGCTGCTGGATGTTGACTGAGGATTTCCGCCCATCTAGAAAGGTAAGAATTAGCTTACAGAAGTGCGGATGGAAGTTGAGGATTTCGGAAAGCTTGTACGTGAGTCCGTATTGCCATACGGAGTTGAAAGCTTTCCTTAGGTCAAGGAGACAGGCTATGGTTGGGTTTGTCGGAGCTTCACCGTGAATGAGACTTATATTTCTAAACTCACCTCCCAAGCGCAGAGTGCATAACCTTTCACTTATATGTATCAAAGCCGATAACAGCAGGTTTCATTTTTTGGCTGACTAAGAAACCTACTCCGAGCACATTGTTTACTGGATTGCCGCTATAATATCCCTGTCCAACACATCTCCTGTAACGCTGTTAAATCAGCCTTATATTGGAGCAGGTTATCGGCTAGCTGCTTGGCAGCTTCGTCTCTGTACAGGGAGCGTACGTTCAATGAGAAAATGCACAAATCGTTATTCCTTTGTCGTTGCCGGGTTCGTCGTTGTATTATCCGTCCAGTCCGCGGCTCCTGTTGTGGCTTCGTAACAAGTTGTTTTCCGTGTAGGGTTGTCAGCCCTACTCAACTCCCAACCTGGAAGACCAGTTGGTACAATTTGTCCCGTTTTTAGGCGCGGGAGACTCGCCTTCTTCTTTCTCCGTCTGCAGCTTTTCGTTAAGAAAGAGCTCCTAGTGGTCACCACGTGGAGATGGAGGTAGGGTTTGGTAGTAGAGCTGTTGGCGTTGGTTCAGCAGGCAATGCCCAGATTTTATGCTCCATCGTGGGCACCAATCCACGTTTCGTCCTGGGACCTATACTACCCTTTGACCACCCTTTAGCGTTGTGCAATGTTTTACATAAAGAACTGAAAATACTTGATTATACCACCAGATTATTAAATAACACACTCGTAATTGATTATTTAATTATTTCAGCTAAGTTATTTATTTTCATAAACCATGTTAATATAGCATTTTCAGCAGCATATGCGCTCCTTTCGCCATGTTCCTTTACGCAATTTTGAATAAATGATTCTATCGGCTATGTGGAATGGTTGTGCCTCCAAAAATTCCATTCGTGTTGGTATCACTTCGTACAAAGTACTGTAAAACAAAAGAAAGCGTTTAAGTACCACAGTAGCACAAATTGCTCTTTTTTGATGGAATTAATCCCTAATCATGTGTAAGGTAGTATTATTATGATAGAAGGGTTTTTTGGAGAAAGGTGCTGAGAGATTATGAAAGCTATCGAGAGTTGCTTCCCGATGAGTAAAAAATGAAAAACCTTCCGAACCAAATTTGTAATAAAAGAAGTCTGTTTATCCACAATCGTTATCCCTCTTATTTAAAATTCCAGTTACAAGAAAGTTACAGATTATAATTGTTTGCCTCTTATATAGAAATTTAACTATTGACAAATGAGCAAAATAAAAGTTCGAATACCGGAAACTCGCGCTTCGTATGTAAAGGTTTTGTGTTCATCTTGTGTTAGCTACAAATCCAACATAATCCTTCATATTTATTACAGCCATAGATATAATCCTCACTCTAAACAAACAAACTGCCTATATTCAAATATTATACACGTATACAAGTTGATCGTACCCATATTTCCGATTTACTTCGTGCAAAAAAGCATACATATGTACATATATAGTACGTATATTAATTACGGATGATTTAGTGTACAAATATATGTATCTGTATTAGACACTACCCGCAAATTTCATTAGCACGCATATACTATATACCTATTATACATACACATATGTCTGCTTGGAGTAATTGGTATTCATATACAAATGACTAAAAACCTAAAACAAAATAATTATTTTGCACCCCATTCATATGAACTTACTTCGTTGTGGTATTGACGAATTGATATAGACGTCAGACACGTTGTAGAATGAAATTCACAAATAAATGGCAAAGTTTCACCCCGGATAATTTTGTTAATAATAGTTGGATTTTCTTCAAACTTCTTGTGCCCGAATAGCTTAGTGGTTAGAGCACTAGGCTGTCATACGGAAGGTCGCGGTTCAAATCTCACTGGTGGCAGTGGAATTTGCATCGTGATTTGATGTCGGATACTAGTCGACTCAGCTGTGAATGGGTACTTGAGTCAAATCAGGGTAATAATCTCGGGCGAGCGCAATGCTGACCACATTGTCTCCTAGTGTACCGTTACGGTCTTGAATGAAGTGCTCTAACACACTTCAAGGCCCTGATCCAATATCGATTGTTGCGCCAACGATTATTATTATTATTATTATTTCTTCAAACTGTACACTATATTATTTCTTACATCCATGCCAAATTTTGTACTTCTGGGGTGGACATAAGGGGAGTTGCCAGGTAAATTCCTAAAATGTGGAAATGTGCAATTATTAACTTTATTTGTGCAGATATCGGAACCAGATGTATTTTGAGGCCTAGATTTCGTAGAGATACACCTTTGTGATTTTTTTCAGATTTTTCGGTTGGATAGGTTCTGAAAGCGAGACCTGTTACACTTTTTGATGGTTATATTTTGAGCTCTCACTCCCCTATGTTTCACCCGATATCAAATATGGAACTAGTTTCGAAAAGTACTAATTCAGCCCTTTCGTTTGAAACCCCACATGGCCGCATTTTATGAAAAAAATGTTGCAGCCTCCATTCACATGTGAGCCCCCCTTAAACTTCACTCAAAATACTGCATGTAAAGGGAACAACAGACCACACGCTCCTACCAATTTTCGTGACAATCAATTCAGCTGTTTCTGAATAAATTGGATATGACAGACAGACCGACGGACAGGTAGACAAGCCATACAATGTACTGGGAATCAGACATACAGCGGCTTTGTGTGGGCGAAAATAAACGGAGTATATGTGTACAGCTGTTACGCCCCACCAAACCTGGCACTCCCCGAATTCGAGGAAAGTCTTAACATTCTTGTTCTCGACGCAAGGGTTCGTAGTCGTAGGGGGATTGCTGGTGACTTCAATGCTTGGGCCCGTGAGTGGGGTAGCAGAGAGACAAATGCAAGGAGCCGCAGTCTATTAGACGCTTTCGCACAGTTGGATATCATTCTGGCCAACGAAGGATATGTAAACACCTTTCAGAAAGGGGGTCAGGCTCGGCTGTAGACCTGACCTTTGTCCGCCCTGCGCTAGCGCGTGGTATGTCCTGGTGCATCAGCGAACGCTACACCCACAGCGATCACCAGGCAATCTTCTTTGAGACATGTATCGAGCCACAGGACAAAGAGCTATCATGCCCGAAACCGAAAAAGATTTCAGGCTGGCCTGCAATATCTTTGGATGAGCATACCTTCATAGAGGTGTGGTTAGATCAACCTGATAAAACAGGCGCCTCTACGGAAAGAGCCATCCATCTGGCTCAATGCATCGCCAAAGCATGTGACGCGTCCATGCCTAGGAGGTGCGCATTCCCCCGTAGAAGACCAAACTACTGGTGGAATGATGAACTGACCGGCCTTCGATTAGCCTGCTACCGAGCCAGAAGAGTGGCTAAGAGGGCGGTAGGTAGAGTCGATCAGGGGCAAAAAGAGTGCGCCTAGAAGGAAGCCCGCAAAACCCTCAAGTTCGCCATCCAACGGAGGAAGAGGGAATGCTTAAGGAGCTCTGTTCAGAAGCGGACGTAAACCCATGGGGGAGCGCCTATAGAATCGTGATGGGGCGATTCAGAGGCCGATCATCTTCGCAGATCACGTGCCCTTCACTTTTGTTAAAAATTATCCAAGAGTTATTCCCACAGCAAGAGGAGGGCATAAACAGCTGCCAGTGATCTCTGAACGACACGGCAATACCGCCAGTCACCAGTGACGAGGTGCTAGTGATCTGCGCTAGGATAGGAGATAACAAAGCTCTGGGTCTGGACGGCGTGCCGAATAACGCCCTTAAGCTTGCCGTGAAATCCAGACCGGACATGTCCGCTGAGTTGTTCGAAGCGTGCATGTCCGAGGGGATATTTCCTGCATTAAGGAAACGATAGAAGTTGGTGCTACTGCCTAAGGCTAAGCGAGTACAATGGGCCAACACGGCCTGAGTGCTCAGAAGCTGTAGCTTCTCCCCCACCATACACGCCTAAGGCAGGCAAACCTCCAGGTGAGCGCACCTCCTACAGACCTATTTGTCTTTTGGACACTGTGGGCAAAATGCTAGAGCGAGTAATCTGTAATAGATTACCCCTGGTTGTTGAGAGCCATGGAGGTCTCTCAGATCGGCAGTATGGGTTCCGTAAAGCCAGGCAACCATTGATGCCATCAAAATGGTTACTGGCTTGGCCGAAGATACAATCCACGGTCGGTCTGTCACACGCACTTTTCTCATAACCGGCTATACCGAAATTTCGGTGGAAATTAAGGGGGAGTCCCCATACATGCAAAAGGGGGGTTTTAATTTGTTCGTGTTCATCAAATATAGTCATGTTGGGTATCAAATGAAAAGTCCACTTTTCGATGCCAATGTTAGTTTTGACATTGGTTGGAAAGGCGGGAAATGCGGGGAGTCGAAAGTGATGATTCCTGTAATGGACCTATTCTCAGAAACTACATCATCATCATTATCAACGGCGCAACAACCGGTATCCGGTCTAGGCCTGCCTTAATAAGCACCTCCAGACATCCCAGTTTTGCGCCGAGGATCACCAATTTGCTATCCCTAAAAGCTGTCTGACATCCTGACCTACGCCATCGCTCCATCTCAGGCAGGGTTTGCCTATTCTTCTCTTTCTACCATAGATATTGCCATTATAGACTTTCCGGGCTGGATCATCTTCATGCATACGGCTTAAGTGATCCGGATTTTATCCACAACCTGACGGTCGTGATATCGCTCATAGATTTCGTCGTTATGTAGGTTACGGAATTGTCTATTTTCATGTAGGGGCAAAAATTCTTCGAAGGATTCTTCTCCCGAACGCGGCCAAGAGTTCGCAGTTTTTTTGCTAAGAATCCAAGACTCCGAGGAATACATAAGGACTGGCAGGATCATAGTCTTGTAAAGTAAGAGCTTTGACCCTATGGTGAGACGTTTGGAGCGAAACAGGTTTTGTAAACTAAAATAGGCTCTGTTGGCCGACAACAATCAATTCAATCATCGTAGCTGTTATCGGCTGTGATTTTCTACCCTAAATAGGAGAAATTATCAACTGGCTCAAAGTTGTAGTCTCCTATCTTCAGTCAAACGAAAACCAGTGCGATTCATTGTTGTTCGTTCTTTTGGTTTTGGCGTTGCCGTTGCCGCCTGCTCGATCTGGATGACTGTACATCTCGCGTTGTACTTCCCGTGATATCGAAATCGTCAGCGTAGGCCAGTAGTTGGGTGGACTTGAAGAGGATGATGCCTTTCGCATTTACATCGGCATCGCGGATCAATTTCTCGAGGGCCATGCGAGGAGGCATGCGTTTGTCTTAGACCGTTGTTGATGTTGAAAGTGATCCTGCCGTTTTTATCTGGCCTCGCACATTAGTCAGGATCAACCTAGTCAGTCTTATCAATTTCGTTGGGGTACTGAATTCTCTCATGGCCGTGTACAGTTTTACCCGGGCTATGCTATCATAGGCAGCTCTAGTCAATGAAAAGATGGTGCAACTGATGTCCATATTCCAATAGTTTTTCCATTGCTTGCCGCAAAAATAAAATCTGATCTGTTGCTGATTTGCCTGGAGTAGAGGCTTTTTGGTATGGACCAATGATGTCTTGGGCATATGGGGCTATCCGGCCTAGCAAGATAGAGGAGAATATCTTGTAGATGGAACTCAGCAACGTGATATCTCTATAATTTCTGCACTGTGTGGTATCCTCCTTTATATGTATGGGACAGACAATGTCTCGTTGCCAGTCGTCAGGCATTGATTCGCTGTTCTATACTTTGAGCATCAGTTAATGAACCACTTGGTGTAACTGGTCGCCTCCATATTTAACCAATTCGGCTGTAATACCATCGGCTCCTAGCGACTTATGGTTTTTAAGCCGATGAATTGCACGGACTGTTTCTTCTATACTTGGTGGTCGTATTATGCCAACGAAATAGTAATCCGAGTCTATATTGCCCTCCTATATGTTCTGACATTCATCAAGGCTGAGAGGTGGCGGCGTTCAATCAGCACGTGGTCAAATTTGGTTGAAAGTGGTCCCGTCTGGAGAGGCCCACGTATGTTTGTGGATCGCTTTCCGCGCAACCAGGTACTTCCAATAACCATTTCTTGCGATGCAGCTAACTTGACTGTTGAAATCTCCAAATATGATTTTGATATCATACTTGTTATATTAGGAGAGGGTATCGACTAGCGTCCGGATAGCCAAGTGGTTAGAGCACAAGGCTGTCGTACGGAAGGTCGCGGTTCAAATCTCGCTGGCGACAGTGGGATTTGTATCGTGATTTCACGTCGGATACCAGTCGGCTCAGCTGTGAATGAGTACCTGAGTCAAATCAGGGTAATAATCTCGGGCGAGCGTAATGCTGACCACATTGCCTCCTACAGTGTTCTGTAGTGTACCGTTACGGTCTTGAATGAAGTGATCTAACACACTTCAAGGCCCTGATCCAATATGGATTGTTGTGCCAACGATTATTATTATTATTATCGACTAGCTAATCAGCAGCATTCGGTCTGTACAAGGAGCGCACGTTCCATGAGAAAATGCGCAAATCGTTAATCCGTTGTCGTTGCCGGGTTCGTCGTAGTAAAATCGATCCTGTCTGAGGCTCCTTCCGTAGCTTCGTAACTTTGGTTTTCCCTGTAGGGTTGTTAGACCTCCCCAACCCCCAACCTGGAGGACCAATTGGTATATTTTCTCCCGTTTTCTCAGAAACTTCACAACCGAAAAATCTGAAAAAAATCATGAAGCTGCCTCTATACAGTGTCCAGGCCTCAGAATACTCTTCATATCAGTATCTGCTCAAATTAGATTAATAATAATATATTACTATATTTTTGGGGAAATTAACCAGAATCCCCCTTAATTCGAGTAGATATCGATCTGGAGAGTACTTTTAGGCCTCGACACCAGATAGAGGCAGCTTCATGATTTTTTTCAGATTTTTTGGTTTGGTAATTTCTGACAATTGGTCCGTTAAATAAATCATCACTTTCAACCCCTCTCATTCCCTGCCTTTCAACAAATGTCAAAACTAAGACTAGCATCGAAAAGATCTAATTGGGACTTTGCAATTGACACCCAATATAGTAATATTCGGCAAAAAAAATTTACCCTCCTTTTGCATGTATGAGGACTGCCCTTAATCTCAACGTACAAAGACGTCACTCACTGCATGTCTCCTCGCCAAATTTTGTGTCAATGGGTATAACTGTTTCTGAGAAAAGTGCATGTGACTGACAGACGGACCGATAGGCAGACAGGTTTGTTTTGCAAACAAACCTTCAAAATTGAACCCGTCACGTCCCCTTAAGAAGAATTGCCGTCACCCTTCATGCTGCCCAAGCGATAAGCTTATGGCAGCGATACAAGCATAAACATTCGTGAAGACCGAGATTCGAATCTAGGGTGACGAGATAGATAGGCTAGCGCCGTAATCTCTCAACTATCGCACCTTAAATAAAAATATAAACAAACAGATTTTGGGAGAATCTGAATTTTGTACTTACAAAGTAGCCGTTTGACCTAAATTGTTAACTCCAAGCAAAAAATCATCTAAAACCTTGTCGTGTTCGCTTTTGATAACCTTCCAATGCAACGGTGTTGAGCAATCACAAATGTGGCTTTTTATTCTTGTATGCAATTCTTGCATATACCAGTACGGTTTAATTTCTTTTTCCGATAATTCACGAGCGTTTCCATTCACAAGTATCTGCAATAAGAAAGCAATTACATTGGTTTACAAATTTTAACTTTTTTTAATACTTTTGGTGAAACCCCTGTTTTCTTATTATACTAACTCCTACTAATGAAAGGCGGTGATTGAAAAAATTCGACCACCTCACATTTTTAAGATTTTTTTGTGAAACAAAACCTTATTAAAATCAAGCCGGTGTCTGCCTGTCTGTCTGTCACACCTGATTTAATCGGAAACGTCTGGACCGCAAATAGGTGAGAGCGTGTGGTCTGTTGTTCCCTATAGATACAGCAAGTGGCGCCATTTTGTGTTAAGCTTAAAGAGGGCTCCCTATACATGTCAATGGAGGGTGCAACATTTTTTTCATCGAATGAGGCCATGTGGGATATCAAATGAAAGGGCTCAATTAGAACTTTTCGAAGCTGCTCCGATATTTGACCTCGGGTGAAAAGTAGGGGAGTGGCGCTAAAAATATGACCCCCAAAAAGTGTAACAGGTCTAGTTCTCAGTACTTATCCAACCGAAAATCTGGAAAAGATCACAGTGGTGTATCTAACCGAAATTTAGTCCTCAAAATACACCTTGTCCCGTAATCTGCACAAAGAAAATTAATAATAGTATATTGCCATATTGTAGAAATTTAGCCGAAAACCCACTTTAGTTCAAGCTAGAAGTACAAAATTTGGCACAAGCATAAGGGATAACATAAGGCATAACTTTGGGTAGTGTGAAGGAACTTTCATATTTTGTGTGAATTCCAATTATATATCATAATTATATATCAATTCGTCAATACCCCAACAAAGTGAGCTCAGTGAATGGGAAGTCGCAACGAAACATTTCGTTTTCGTTTTTTAATCATTTATATACTCCAGCCAGACATATGTATGTATTTATATGTTACATATGCTTGAATGATGAATACAATGAAGCCTTGGGGTAGTTCCCAGTTGAGATAGATATATTTAGATTTTTAAGGTTTTGTGTAAACACAAAACCTTATTAAAATCGGTTTACCGTCTGTCTGTCTGTCTGTCTGTCTGTCTGTCTGTCTGTCCGTCTGTCTGTCTGTCTGTCTGTCTGTCTGTCTGTCTGTCCGTCACACGCATTTTTCTCGGAAATGGTTATAGCGATTGACACCAAATTTGGTAGAAAGGTGGGAACTGTGAACGCTTACGCATACAGTGAGTTACATCCTCTTACGACGAATTTAAGGGGGGGTCCCCATACATGCAAAAGGGGGGTGTAATTTTTTTTTTCATCAAATATAGTCATGTGGGGTATCAAATTAAAGGTCTCGGTTAGTACTTTTCGAAAACGGGCTTAGTTTTGACATTTGTTGGAAAGGTGGGGAGTGCGGGGGGTTGAAAGTGACCATTCCTTTACGGGGGCCATTCTCAGAAACTACCCAACCGAAAAATCTGAAAAAAATCAAGAGGCTGCCACTATATGGTGCCTGGGCTCCGAAATACCTTCCACACTGATATCTGCACAAATAAAGTTAATAATAGTATATTACTATAATTTTTGGTAATTCGCTGCAAAACCCCCCTTAAGTTCATGCTAGGACGACGAAATTTCGCAACAATATAGGGTGTAACATAGAGCATGATGTTACCAAGTTTGGTGGAAATCGCACTATTGCTAACAAAGTTATAATACGTCAAAGTTGTCGCTTCTTTGCAAATTCAAGGCTATAAATGTCAATATCATCCGAAAGTGGATATTCTCACATAATATTGTATATGCATATATTACGTGCTACGTACTAAGAAATGCACAAAACCTTTCGTAACTGAAGCGTCCAGCTTCCGGTTTCCCGACTTGTTTTATATATACATACTTTATATGTATATACGTATACTTTTATGGACGATGTAAATCGAAAATTGGTGGGCGATCAATTTATATACATGCATATAGAATACAGTATTCGGTAATAGGCAATGTTTGTTTGTTTACTGTTAAGTGGTGAAATCGAAATGTGTAAAAAGCTAGAACTGAGACAAAATATTTATGATCTCTATATCTCTCACTTATTTCGTATTCGGAATGTGCAATGAGAGTTAAAGTGTTTCCGACTCATTGATTATCAATGCGCAATCGGATGAAAACTATGTAATAATTGTCGTGGAAGAGGTTTAGTTAAACGTGTAGGACGAGCATGGTAACACGCAATTAGTAGACGTACTAACTTGTTGCCATAGCTTGCAATCTTACACAAATGAGAAAATTGGGAATGGATCTTGACGGAGATCTTCCAATAATACATGTGTGTGGTGAATATGTGTGTGTGAAAACAGGTTTAGCTTGACACCTTTCCACTTGTCCAGTTTTACGCTTTAAGATAAGAAAGGATTTCAATCGGAGATACGCGGTGAAATGATAAAGTAGAAGATTTTAGAAGATAAAAGAGCTCGGTCGACTATCGAGCACCAATCAAGTAAATAAAGACATATTGATGGACTCTTTTGTGTTTTAATATTTTTGCGTTGAAATACTTTACATTTACCGTGTGCATAATATCGAAGTACGTACGTATTTCGTGTAGTTTGAAAAAAATTTGAAGGAAATTTTGGGTTTTTAGCCATATACGAGTGGAAAAATGTGCGTAAAAAGTTTCCCACATTAGATGAATACAAAACTTTATAGCCAAAGTACCAGCTTCCGGTATCCCGATTTGTTTAAGGTCTTGTGTGAAACAAAACCTTATTAGAATCGAGTTGATGTCTGTCTGTCTGTCTCCAATTTATCCTGAAACGGCTGGGCAGACTGTCACGAAACTCGGTGGAAAGGTGTGGTCTGTGAACCCTTTTACATGTGGCAAGTGGCGCCATTTTGTGTTGAGTTTAAGGGGGCTCCCCATACATCCGAAACGGGTGCAATTGTTTTTTTACGGAATATAGCCATTGGAGTATCAAATTAAAGGGCCTGATTGGTACTTTTTGAAATTGATCTCATTTCTGACATGAGGTAAACATAGTAGAGTGAGGGTTCAAAATGTATGCCCCAAAAAGTGAAGCAGGTCTCGTTCTCAGAACGTACACCACCGAAAAAGCTGGCAAAAAATCACAGCGATGCATCCCTAAAAATCTAGACCTCAAAATACATTCTGTTCCGATATCTGCACAAATAAAGTTAATAATAGTATATTACCATATTTTTGTTAATCAGTTAAATATATGTCCCTTCCTACATTAAATTATAATCCACAGGAGAGTCAGGAATCTTTCATCTTCTTTTTCTTACTTTTTCATCAGTGCGTGTCCAGTTCGGTAGCTGGTCTGGATCAGTTTTACTATTTGTCTCAGTAATACAGTGGGCGAAAATTGCTTAGGCGCACATAGTAATTTCCAAAAAACGTCGGCACTCAAAATTCAATTTAAGTAAACTTGAGTTCTGGAGCGCGAAATTTGTTTAGCCGCAGTGCCATTTAAAGCAACGTGCTGGTGAGTTGTGTGTGTGTGTGTATGTGTATGGTGGGGAAGAAGCTACAGCTTCTGAGCACTCAGGCCGTGTTGGCCCATTGTACTCGCCTCCCCCGTCTAACGGAATATTCCGGATTCGTTAACGTATCGCAGAATTTCCGTTAGTGGATGTGATGCTACCCGTCGCAATTGGAGAACATCGGCACTAAAGATCTCATGCCTGATGCGTCCATAGGCGGGGCATTCACATAGGAAATGCTCCGTGGATTCCGCTTCCTCATTACAGGAGGGACACGTATCATCTTCGGTAATTCCTATTCTGAACATATGCCCAGTTAGTGACTTATGGCCTGTCACAATGCACCTGCAAGTCCTCCTGCTTTTCGACAGGATAAACTTTACGGTACGTATGTTCGGTTCTGGCAGGCAAAGTTTGGTGTGTCGACCAGCATTTAGGCTCTGCCACCTGTCATTATGGGAAACTTGTTCCCAGTTTTTGAAAACAGATTTAGCCAATGCTACTGATACTCCAATTGCTGGCTCCGGTCCCGGCATAGGGGAGATTGACCCCTCTTTCGTTAATGCGTTCGAGATTTCATTTCCGTCTATGCCACAGTGACCAGGTACCCAGAGTAGTTCCACCGTATTGAATCTAGACATAGAGTTCAAACGGTTTCTGCATTCCTGAATGATTTTCGAGGTAATCAAAGGACTGCTCAATGCCCTCAATGCAGTCTGACTGTCACTGCAGATTGCGATGCGCCTGCCCTTCAACCGCTCGTCAATCACCCAGTTTGCCACCCTTAGGATCGCATAAACTTCGGCTTGAAAAACCGTTGCATATTGCCCCAAAGGAAAAGCCCACTTCTCGCTTTTATTCGAGACAGTAAGAAGCGTATGCGGCAGTCCGCGTATGACGGGGTTTCCCCACACCGTACCGCCAGAGACTCGTTTTCCTCGTGATTGATTTCTCTGAGAAAAGCCGTACTTGGAAGTACCGCAGTTCCCATGTTCTCATCCACGAAAGATCTCATCTCATCCCGCAGAGCATTCGTCTGTTTTCCACTTAGCACCTTAATTGGTTTGCGGTGTCCGGGTTGCATAGATTCGATCACCTAAACTGGCATCAAGTCAGTTCCGTTCACGTCTCCGGGTTCCCTTCCTTCCGACTGTTCCTTGGAAGGTGTAGGAGAAGTTACTAGCAAGTAGGATTCACTCTGTAGTCCCTTCCCCAGTGCGAGCCTCCATACGAGGGTTCCGCCCCTGTATGCACTATCCTCCGCGCGCGGCTCCATTGTGGAAGAGCGCACCGAAGATGCTGCAATTTGCTCTATGTTGTGTGAGTCATTGTTCTTCGCTCTCAAAATGGAGATGATGCCCTACAGTTTCCTGACAAGACTGAATTTCAGTCTATATAGGAAAAAGTGGAGCACCATATGGTGACTTCCCCTGAGCACATTCAGACTCTGTTGATCCAGTTCGAATACCAAGTTGAAACCCTCCACGTTTGTAGATTTGTCCTTCCTTGGCTTCGTTCCAGGCTCCAGCATTTTTTTCCACAGGCATTCCCGGAGGATGGTAAATTGTCCCTCTGACATTTTGCCATCCTTGGAGGAAACTCCTACGGCAGCAGCCAGAAGAGAAGTTGCAGCTTGCGCATACGTCCTCTTCCTTCCCGCCTTCGTGTTCGTATTCCTGTGGGAGGGGCCAGCTTCATGATCACCTCGCGGCACACCGGTGCTAATCCCCGCGAGTCGCGTGGATATAAGCCCTGGTGCGGAGCACAATAAAGCGTTGGCCAGAGCAGATGTGTTGGTCTTACGCTTCTTGCTCGCATTACCGCTGACAGAAGAGTCTGGTGCGTTCAGTGTGGATCTTACCGGGGTTTCTAGTTTATCCTCACCTTCCGC
The DNA here is from genome assembly GCF_905115235.1 of Hermetia illucens. Lineage (NCBI taxonomy): Eukaryota > Metazoa > Arthropoda > Insecta > Diptera > Stratiomyidae > Hermetia > Hermetia illucens. Next base: position 116,123,335 of record NC_051853.1, on the reverse strand, counting down.
CGGAGATTCCGCTTCCTTGCGTCCGATTTCTCTGGGCGTTACCGCGCCTAGTGGTACAGCCACATCCACATGTCCTTATTCCCAAGGTGCTTCATCTTTCTTCGCAGTGCTCTCTTCTGCCGTCGGCTTAAAGCCTTTCTAGGTTCACGATGTCCGGACCGCTTGGATCCATTTCCACATACTGGCGTTAAACCAGTAGCGTCCACGTCACCAGCTTCCCGTTCTTCCACACTTCCCGGTAAGGATGAAGGAGAAGTTTCTGACAGGCAGGATTCAGCCTTCAGCCTTCCCTTCTGCTGGGCCTTCCTCTTCCGTTTGCGGGTAGATTTGGGCTGTAGTACCGCGGACGGGCCGGCCGTAGTCGGATTTCCAGTTTCTTCCAATTTGAGAGTTTCCGTACTTATTTTTCGGCTGGGAAGTCAGAAGTCCAGGCCTTAATCCAATCGAAAATGTGTGGGGTGTTTTAGCAAGAGCAGTTTACGCAAATTTTGGCCAATATTGAGTGATTGACAGTTGGTGCCTCAGGCATGGACTTTCAGTAAATCTAAATAAAACCACAATGGTGTTCTTTACAAAAAGGAGAAAGCTACATGGATTTTGCTTCTCAGAAATTAGCGAAAGGTTGAACTCTCCAAAAAATGAAATATCTGGGAGTTATTCCAGATAAAAAGCTTCTTTGGAACGGGCATGTAAAGGTAAAGATGAAACGAACTCTCACAGTTTATCGGCTGTGTAGGCCTTTGCGACATGGGGACTTAGGCCTCAGGTAGTAATGTTATGTTGTTATTATTTGGCTGATGTTCGTTTATGCAACCATGGTATGGAACTCCGCCATGATATTAACATAGTATGCTGGTCCCAAGCCGAGGCAAACGAGGAGGGTTTGAGGCAACGTACTCTGCACTATCCTCAGTAAAACAAAAATAAAATGCTGAGATCAGGGAAAGAGATAAATAGAGTATAGGTGGAGTTATTCTACTATGCTAAATCCTACCTGATCTCTCTTGGTGACAGGCCCCGCGACAGGTCGACCAAGAAAATGCATACAATGTCGTTAAAAATATGATGATCGGATTGAGTCACACGGAGAAATGCTACGGCGCCCACCTCAGACGACGCGGCAGGACGGGCCCCGGTCCTGTCGAGAAATGGGCAAGGGTTTTTGACACATGGGCGGCGTCAGGGCGTAAGCAAGTTAGTCCGCACACAACGAACAAAACAAATACGTGTCTGCACGCTAAATGTTGGTACCCTAACTGGAAAGACCGAGGAACTCGCAAGAGCCCTTCGGAAAAGGCGCATTGATATCTGCGCTCTGCAAAAAATCCAATGGTCAGGTGCTAAAAGCTGCGACATTGAACTCGAACGCGGTAAAAATGGCTACAAACTTCTCTATTTTGGTAACCCACACACTCAATATGGTGTTGGCATTGCCGTCTCAGAGGGTTTCCGTGATGCCATTAAAGAAGTCGAACGATTTGATGATCGACTGATGAAGCTCACCATTATATCAGCTGATCGCACTATTCACTTCTCCACCGCGTATGCACCATAGACAGGTCGACCTGATGCCGAGAAAGATTCCTTCTGGCAACTTCTCGATGAAAAGACTTGTCACATGCTGACGATTATATAATCATTGTCGGCGACCTTAACGGTCATGTGGGTGAAAAGGTAGACGGTAATAGCTGCTATGGGCGAAAGGGGTTCGGAGCGCGAAATGAGGTGGCGAGCGTATAATCGATTTTGCGGACACCCATGACCTTGTACTTATGAATACATGGTTCATCAAACGATTGCCTCATCCTCCCACATTTTATAGTGAGAATAGTAAAACGCAAGTCGACTATATTCCCATAAGACGCCAACATTTTACCATTGTCACTGATTGCAAAGTCGTTCCCCATGGGACCATCGCACCTCAACATCGGCCGTTGATTGCCCTCTTGCGCGATTAAGCCACCGATAAAACAGCGTGAGGAACGCACAGGCCCACCGGGCATTAAATGGTGGCGCTTTGGTGAGAAGAAAGACGAAACGGTCTCACTCATACGATTATCGACCATTACGAATATGGAAGAATCATGAAAGACACGATTAACAAAGCGGCCTCTGCATCCCTCGAGGTCACCAAACCGGGTAAGCGGTACATCAACCGAGATACTTGGCATTGGAATGATGATGTTGAAATGAAAGTCCGTGAAAAGAAACGCCTCTACCACAAATTTCTCGATGATAAAACGCCTGCTAATTGGCAAATTTATAAGAATGCCAACCGGGAAGCAAAGAAAGCAGCCGCTGTCACCCGAGCGAACCATTTCACAAATCTTTACGATAAACTTTACGACTTGCTAAAAGCCGTAATGAACGCACACATCTGGCTGGCAAACAAGTACCACTGTTCCAATATGGAAAAAGAAAGGTAGTCCAACAGAATGTTCAAATTACCGTCCAATCCGGTTACTTTCACATACCATGAAGATTTTTGAACGCATTCTTGACAACCGTATTCGCGAAATCGTTGAAATAACCGTGAATCAAGCCGGATTTGTCAAGAACTGCGGAACTACTGACGCAATACACGCTGCGCGGTTACTCATGGAGAAACACCGTGAGAAGCATCGCCCTCTTTACATTGCCTTTCTGGATCTAGAGAAAGCGTTAGACCGTGTACCACACGAACTCATCTGGTATACTTTACGACAACACTTAGTACCAGAAGAACTCGTGCGCAGGGTTCAATTGCTCTACCACGATCCGAAAAGTAAAGTTCGAAGTATGACCGGTGCATAAAAACCGCTTCGTGTCTCTGTTGGTGTTCATCAAGGAAGCGTCCTTTCACCTCTCCTCTTTGTTCTTATTATGGACACCGTCATACGGGATATCCAACGTCCCGCGCCCTACACATTGCTTTATGCAGATGATGTTTTCCTAGCATCTGATAGCAAAAACGATCTCGAGCAACTTGTTCAAAAATGGAATGATCACCTCATGTAACACGGTCTCAGATTGAATTTAAACAAAACTGAATTTTCGACGACCGATCCCCACGAAACAGGTACAATCACTGTCAGCGGCAGTGATCTGCCCAGAACTGAGCGATTTAAATACCTCGAGTCAACGCTATCAGCCAATGGAGTACTGCGTTATGAGATTGCTTCACACATTAATGCAACCTAGATGAAGTGGCGTTCCACAACTGGTATCCTTTGTGATCGACGTATCAACGAACGGCTTAAATCTAAAATTTACCGCAATGTCGTCTACGGTATGGTTCTGAGTGTTAGCCAACTATAAAAGACAATGAACGGCGTCTTGCGGTAATGGAGACGAAGATGCTAGGTTGAACTAGTGGCGTCACACGTTTAGATCACATCCGAAATGAGGATATCCGCGATCGTTATGGGGTTGCACCGATCGTGGAAAAGTTGCGAGAAAGGCGTCTTCGATGGTATGGTCACGCAACTTGTGCAAATGGGAATTCACTTGCCAAGATTGGTCTGAACATCGAAGTCGATGATAAACGACCAAAATAATAATAATAATAATCGTTGGCACAACAATCCATATTGGATCAGGGCCTTGAAGTGTGTTAGAGCACTTCATTCATGACCGTAACGGTACACTACAGTAGACTGTAGGAGGCAATATGGTCAGCATTGCGCTCGCCCGAGATTATTACCCTGATTTGACTCAGGTACTCATTCACAGCTGATTCTACTGGTATCCGACATCAAATCACGATACAAATCCCACTGCCGCCAGCGAGATTTGAACCGCGACCTTCCGTACGACAGCCTTGTACTCTAACCACTCAGCTATCCGGACACAAAAGGCAGACCTAAACAACGGTGGCTTGATACGCTAGATGGGGATTTGAAAGCCTCAAGATTGCACCCAGATCAGGTATTCGATAGAGCTCTAGAATGAGAGCAGGTCATAGAGTAATTCGCTTAGATCAATGGGCAAATAGTGGACGTGGGAGGCACAGAGTTTTGGAAGGGTTGTTGGCAGAACTGAAGCGAGTTCTTCAATGCCTTTCGATTCTCGGATCCCCACACATCTGTTTTTTTTTGGGACTAGGGTAGGTGAATGCGTTGACGCACAGAGTTTTGGATTCCCGCAGTAGTACGCCTTCGGACGACCAACTAAACACCTCCCTGGCATCAGAGAACTAACCTGGAACCGTTTGACACATTACTTCGCTCTCCCCGCCTTGAAAGCCTTTAAGTTAAGGAATCCCTTTCACCAATAGAAACGGGGGGGGGCGGGTTATTAGTTTAGGGAACCCCTTGCCATCCGGTTCCTCCACCGCTCGAGTTCAATCTTCGTCTCAATAAGAAGAACTCGAACGTAATGTGCAACACGACTCCATCTGCCAGCGCTCTTCAGCATCTCTCTGACAATGTTGTCTGGAGAGACCTCTCCTGTGTCTACATAAAGCTGTTGACGAAAGCCATCCGCATTTTCACAAGAGGGAAAGGTGTGTTTAGCGTCGTCCGTCACTCCATTGCAGAACACACAATCAAGAGATCGCGCCTTCCCAATCCTGCGCAGGTAAGACTGAAAATCTCCATGCCCGCTTGGAAGTTGGGTAAGAAAATAATCAATCTCACCCTGCGTCCAGTTCAGCCACGGGTCTAAATTGTCGATGAGCCGCGCAGTCCATTTGGTCCTTGGCACATTTTGCCAAGAGAGTTGCCAATCGGTAAAGGTGCGTTGAGGTTTTTTACGGGCAACCACATCTCTTCAGTTTTCGCCCTTACAACGATAGATAGCTTTACGCTTCTTGACAAGGAGAGCAACGGAGGTCACTCCCACGATCACCATGACCGCGGTTTCTGAGGCAGTGCGATAAGCAGACGCCACTCATAAAACTTCCCTCTCTCTGCACTTAAGCAAGGCGCTTGCGATGCATGTCCGCGCCATAGAGCAGAACCGGATGCGTTGCTCCCATAAGGAGACGTCTCCAAGTAGATATAGGGCCACCAATATTCGCCATCGGCCGAGTCAAGGCCGAGACTTCAGCTGCAGCTCTGTCCGCTGCCGCTTTGGTTTGCTCAAAGAACCTCATCTTTGAGTCGAACTTTAAACCAAGGTATTTAACCGCTGATTTAGACTTTATAGTCAACTCTTCAATTGGTATAGCACACAGGGTCGGGATTCTCTTTTTGGTAAAGATGACTACTTCGTTTTTTTTCCAGCGCAAGGCTGAAACCATGAACTGTCATCCATCTGCTTACCCGCCGCATCAATATGCCAAGTCTGCTTTGTGCCTGTTCAACCGTGCGCTCGGCAACAAGTACCGCAACGTCGTCTGTATAGCTGACCAGGCGCGACTTTTCTGGTATGTCGAGTCTTAGCACAGCATCGTAGGAAGCGTTCGACAGGTCCGGCCCTAGGATGGACCCATGTGATACTCCCGTCGTGACCTCAGTCCTGTTTTGGTCCTGTAGCGTCTTATAGAGCAGGGAGCGGTCTTTCAGATAATCCCTCAGTATCGGCAAGAGTGTCCGGATAGCTGAGTGGTTAGAGCACAAGGCTGTCGTACGGAAGGTCACGATTCAAATCCCACTGGTGGCAGTGAGATTTGTATCGTGATTTCACGTCGGATACCAGTCGACTCATTAGCGAATGAGTACCTGAGTCAAATCAGAGTAATAATCTCGGGCGGGCGCAGTGCTGACCACATTGCCTCCTACAGTGTACTGTAGTGTACCGTTAAGGTATTGAATAAAATGCTTAATACACTTCAAGGCCCTGATCCAATATGGATTGTTGCCCCAACGATTATTACTATCGTTATCCGCAAGAGGTAGCTTGGTACGGGGAATACCTTTTCTAATGTGCCTAGCAAATTTGTCCATCTTACCGAATTGAAGGCATTTCTAATATCAAGCGTTATGGGGAGCACTATCTGTCGAGATCGGGTGTTTGCCTCGTCTTGATGAACCGCATCCACCACTTCTATAACAACATCTACCGTGGGTCTTCCTGGTCCGTACCCGAAATGCCTTGGGGATAAGTCTCCTGATAAGCGTTTCGCACATTTTTCCGCCCGTGTCAAGAATACACAGCGGTCGGTATGCAAATGGCGGCCCTAGGTCTTCGAGTCAGGTTAGCATTAATCTCGCAACCTTTCAGCGACAAAGAAAAATGCTTTTCTTCAAGCAAGTGTTGAACGCCCCGAGCAGCAAATCTGGCCGTTGGCGGAACACTAGTTTATAAACTTCCGCCGGCATACTTGGACTTCTGCTTCGCCTACTTGGATGACATTCTGGTCACATCTTCCACCGAGTCCGAGCATTTAGCACATCTCGACTGCATTTTTTAACATCTCCTTCAAGATGGCCTAATTCTCAATGTTGACAAATGTGAACTTCTCAAGCAGCAGGTGAAATTTCTAGGTCATGACGGTATTCAACTCGACCCAGACAAGGTGGAAGCAAGGTGGGGCCTCCCTGTTCAGTCGTCAGACCAAGGTTTCGCGAGTGGTTGTGTAGTCTCCAGAGACCGTCCAAGCGTTTGAAACCACCAAGCAACAGCTGGTCGTCGCTGCTCTTTTGGCATTCACTCAGCAAGGTGCACATCTAGCCGTATTAGTCAATGCCTTGGACCCAGCAGTAGGCGCTATTGTTCACCAAAGGGTGAATCAAAGCTGACAATCGTTGGCTTTTTTCAAAACAGTTGAATCCCGCTTAATGGAATTACAATACCTTTGATCGAGAATTGTTAGCCGCGTATCTGAGTAATAAGTACTTCCGGTATTCGCTTGAAGGCTGGCCATTCATTTTGTTTCCAAATATCCGACATTCAACATGTCTCCGATAAAGACAAATTAAGTCGCTGATGCTTTGTCCCGGATCTCTGAGATCAATTTGTCAGCCAAGTCGATTTTTCGGCAAACCCAGAAGGATGACGCCGTTCTTCAGAGTCTGCAATCGGGCTCCAAATACATGTTCAGGGAATTCCCTATCTTTGGCTCACTATTCCCTTTCGAGATCTCAGAAAAGGGAAGTAGACCATATATTGCGGCCGCTATTCGTAAGAAAGTCTTTCGTTCGGTGCACGATCTTGGGCATCCTGGTATTCGCACAACGAATCGGTTAGCCTCCACGAAATTTTTCTGGCCGTCCATGAACAAGAACGTGAATTCTTGGACTAGAAAGTGCGTCGCAGTACGAAATTTGCCATCAGTATAAGTGACAATATAAGCCACAATTCTGAATGCAATCCAACTATTACTATGCATATAAAGTCAAAGTTGTGTATTCCACATGAATGCATTGTACTTCGACATGTGTGACGTCATCATCATATTAACTGAACTCACATCATACACCATCTACTAAATGGCTGCCACGCTAATTTCAGTAGCAACTCACTCCGCTCCGCTCTTCAGTAGATGGCTCACCACCACTCACCAGCTCAAACCAGTATAGGTGCTTTCGAACAATAATTAATATCCTTGTCGAGTTTTGACATGAAGAAAGTAGAGCAAAATGCGACCTGCAGCGGGCTTCGGTCACGCTGTTCCTCAGGGTGAAGACGCGAGGCAGCGTTTGATGGGATTACCTCCACCTTGCGATCGACGCCGACCAGGCACAACATTTTTTGCGAATAGTGTTCCATCTAGAGGATGTATATCTACGTTAGTACCAGCGGTATCCAACTTTTGCACTTATATATATACATACATATGTATGTTTTTCAACGTACATGCGTATATATAACATATATGTACACCCCAGTATGCGGTAACAGACAATGTTTATTTAGAATGAGCGTTTTATTTATCTATGAGTGATACGACGACCGTCTGGTTGTGGATAAATTCCGGCTCAACAGGTTGCGGTGGGAGGGTGACTTAATTCGGATGAGATTGATCCAGCTTGAAAAGTCTATAAGGGCAATATCTATGGTAGAGGAGGCGAGGCAGACCCTCCCTGAGATGGAGCGATGACATAGGTCAGGACGTCAGACAGCTTTTAGAAATATCGAATTGGTGGACCTCCGCGCAAACCCGGGTGTCTGGAGTTGCTTATTAAGGAAGACCTATACCGAATACCGGTTGTTGGGCCGTTGATGATGATAATAATTCTGCCTTTAATATATATCTGAAAGTTTGGAAATACATACAAGAAGGACTATTTTGAATTTGTAGCTAAAACGTGCATAGAAAGTTCCTCACATAAGATGAACACGAAACCTTTATACCTGAAGCGAACAGGTTCCCGTATTCCGACTTGTTTAAAAAGTTATTGAGCTGCTGGGTTTATTGGGAGGAAAAAGGGGAAGAGTCAGGAAAACCACCACTGGTGAAAATCGTTTGATAAAGAGAAAGTGCTTGCGAAATCGGCTCGAAACTGCGAACTACATTTGGACAGTGTTTGTGGCAGAAGATAAAACGGAATGGGGTACATAGATCCTTCCAAGGAGACTGCTGGATGGTATGGCTTATGTGTTCAGAAACATGACAAAAAGCCATTGGAATTAACGGAAAAGTATACAAATAGGATGGCACTTGACTTCTGAAGGATAATATTCTACGGTGAATCCAAATTCAATTTGTTCGGATTCAATGGAAAGGCGGGTGTGAAACGTAAATTACGTTAGACGAACCGTTAGGCCGGAAGGCAGCGGAATGATTTGAGAACGTTTTACGTATTATGGTGTTAAACAATTGGGACTGATAAAAGGCTCGGTAAACGAAAATGCTTAAAGTAACATTCTAAAGAACCATCTAATTCCATCGCAATTTTTAAACATAATTCCGCCTCGTTTCATCACGGTAGGTGGTTAGTGTTTTTAATTTTTTGTTCATAATTTATCAAAAAAAAACATTACTGATTAAATATAACATTTCTTACTCTGTTACAGGTAGAGGGTTATTTAGCAGAAGTCGTTATTTTTACGCTACCGAATTTCGTCGCTATAAACCTAACTGTTTTCGCGTAATTGTAAAATGCAGGCAGCCACGGAATTTGTGTTCCTTAACTTACAAAAACTAGGAAGCTGTTCTGGTTACATATACATAAATGGTTCACAACAAAATATATGGTACAGTAGGATGTAATTCTACTATTTAAATATGTATGTACCTGTCTTGTAACTTGTGTCTGATTAATTATTGTATCGAAAAAGAATGTAACTGCTACTTTTGGGTTCGTTTTTGTATTCCGATACGTTCGAGATGCCCTTTCTGCCGAGAATCGAAATGTATCGTCTTCCCATCCTTGGAAAACGCCACTCACGGAGGCAACGCCATCCACCCTGTTTCGGAAGTATGGCTATTTAGTTTAATTGAATTAAGGAGAACTATATTTGATCATTACGGATCCACTGTTGCCACATTCACCAAGATTGGATTTTGATCAATCACACTCAGAAATAAAAGAAACAGTTCGAATGGATTCGACGGGGAATTCACTATTCGGCTTACATCTGATATTATCTTGAATAAAGAATGAATTTTCGTAACGAAAACCTGATAGATAGTAGAGTACTGAACTTTTTTCTACCGCTTTCATTCTGGTTTCCTACTGTCCGAGCTTAATGACACAGGTTTCTACCTGAACGAAAAACATCAACTGAACATTGACGAAAATATACAAGCGCCTTCTTTTTACAATTTCTGTTTATCTCTAGTATTTTATCTGACCTGAATGAGATTTTTGTAATCATGTATCAACAAGTGTGAGGTATGCATTCGAGTACACATCTGTTGTACTTAACCGTTGGTAATAAAAATTTAAATTTCGTGGCAATTTTGAAAAACATTATTCGATGGAAACACCGCAATGCCGTATCAGTAACCTTTACAGTAAATTCCAGTAATGACCCTATTAGCACTTCAAAAATGTGATTCAAGTCAGGCACCTGAGTGTTTTTATTTGCCTATACTGGTTTTTGTACCTTCCCAGCTATTTTAGCAAGAAATTATTAGTAAATAAATTCTACACTTTTCTTTTCACATTATTGCTGTTGCTTCAGCCTTACATACTTCTTCGCCACGGCGTGGAAGCATGCAATGTATGTTAGTAATTACAAAATAAAACTTATTCAAATAACCTTTCTCGATGTCACTGCCAATTCAGGATTGCTATAATCCTTTATTTCGACTTAGTGTTTATAATACACATGAGATCAACGTCTGCTAAAGTTTTTATGTGAAACAAAACCTTATTAAAATCGATTACTGTCTACCACACAGGCCTCCCTCAAAAACGAATATACTCATTGCCACGAAATTTGATGGGGAAATTGGAACTATGGATCCCTTACGCGTGCAGTGAATGGTGATCCCATTATGTACAATTGGAAAGTGTGGTTGTACAAATTGGCTTCACCAAATATATTGTAGTCATGTGGGGGTGTCAAATGAAAAGAATTGATTAAAAAAGTGCAGCTATGAATCACGGATCTATTCTCGGAAACTACCCAAACAATAAATCTGGAAGAATCACGAAGCTGCCCCTATAAGATTAAAATGAAGCACTTCATTCAAAACCGTATCCATACAATATAGGATCAGAGCACCCTATAGGAGGCAATGTAGTCAACATTGCACTCGCCAAGATTATTACCCTGATTTTTCAGGTACTCATTCAAAGTTATTAACAGTATGTATATTTTTGGTAAATTGGCTGGGAACCCCTTACACTCATACTAGCATCATAAAATGTAAGCCCTATTATTACTACCAAGTTGTTTATTTCGCACAAATTTACTGTAGCATGACGTTTCGTGTTAATAGTACTCTAGTGTGAATAGTGGGGACATACTAAATGCTAGGTACAAATGGATCTTTCATCCATCCAAATATTGTTATGGGCTAAATAAAAAGGGACTCCCATCCATCTAAATATTCTTACATAATAAACACACAAAACCTTTCATACCTGAAGTGTATTGTTACCATGTCCAAATTATTATGGACATTTGTAATTCCGCCATGCTATTAACATAGTATTCTGGTCCCAAGCGCAAGTAAAGGAGGAGGATTTGAGGCAACGTTCTTTGTGCTATCCTCAATAAAACAAAAATCAAATGCTGAGACCAGGAAAAGAGATAAATAAAGTATAGTTGGAACTCTCTTGGTAGCAGGCCGACCAAGTAAATGTATCCAATGTCGTTAGAAACAATATGATCGGATCGAGTAACAGGCCTTGGAAAACTGCTAGGGCGTCCATCTAAGTCGAGACAGCAGGACGGGCCATGATCCTGGACCTAAATAAGTTAGTGCGAACAAAACACTGCACGCTAAATGCTGGCTCCCTAACTGAAAAGACCGTGAATATCTGCGCTCTACAGGAAACCCGATGGTCTGGTACTAAAAGCTCGACAATGAACGCGAATATGGTAAAAATGGTTAGAAACTTCTCTATTTTGGTAGCCCACACACTCAATACCGTGTTGGCATTGTCATCTAAGAGGCTTTCCGTGATGCCATTAAAGAAGTCAAACGATTTAATGATCGACTGATAAAGCTTACCATTGTATCAGCTGATCGCACTATTCACTTCTTCACCGCGTACGCACCAGAGACAGGTCGATTTGATGCCGAGAAAGATGCCTTCTGGCAACTTCTCGATGAAAAGACTTGTTATGTGCCTACTGACGACTATATTATCATTGCCGGCGTCTTTAATGGTCATGTAGGTAAAAAGGCAGTCGGTAAGAGGTGCCATGGGGGAAAGGGGTTCGGAGCGCGCAATGAGGGTGGCGAGCGTATAATCGATTTTGCGGACTCCCACGACCTTGTACTTATGAATACAAACGATTGTCTCATCTTCCTAAATTTTATAGTGCGAACACTAAAATGCAAATCGGCTATACTCTCGTCTCGTCACTAATTGCAAAGTTGTGCTGAAGAAGCTCACCATTATATAAGCCTATTGCACTATCCATTTCTTCACTGCGTATGCACCGCAGACAGGTGAACCTGATGCCGAGAAAAATACGTTTTGTAACTTTTTAATGCAATCTGCTTGCTGATGACTATATCATCAATACCGGCAACCTTAATGGTCATGTGGGTGCAAAGGAAGACGATAACAAATGCCATGAGGGAAAGGAATTAGGAGCGCGCAATGATGGTGGTGAGCATATAGTCGATTTTGTGAACATCAATGACCTTGTACTTATGAATATATGATTCATCAAACGATTGCCTCATTCTCCTATATTTTATAGTGGGAATAGTAAAACGCAAATCGACTATATTCTCAGACGCTGACACTTTACCACTGTCACCGATTGCAAAGCCGTTCCCTATGCGACCATCCCACTTCAACATCGGCTGTTGATTACCGTCTTGCGAATTTAGCCAACGATAAAGCAGCGTGAGGAACCCACTGGCCCGCCGCGCATTAAATGGTAAAGATTTGGTGAGATGAAAGAAGAAATGATCTCACTTACGGATTTACCAACCATTACGAATGGGGAAGAATTGTGGAATTAAATTAAAGACACAATCCAAAAAGGGGCCTACCCTCGGGGTCACCAAGCCAGGTAAGCGGTTCATCAATATACTTGGATTTTGAATAACGATGTTGACCTAACGGTCGAAAAGAAACGCCTCCACCACAAGTTCCCCAACGATAAAACGCTCGCTAATTGGCAAATTTATAAAAATACCTCCCGGGAAGCAAAGAAAGCATAGCATAGTGCATAGCCGTTCGGTAATATATTTTCAAAGCCGATAACAGCAGGTTTCATTTCTTGGCTGACTAAGAAACCTATTCCGATGGTTTACTGGATGGCCACTATAATATGTGGTGTAGTGACTTTTCTCCAGGAAACCGGTGCCTGTCCAACGCATCTCTTGCAACGCTGTTACATCAGTCCTATATTGGGACAGGGTATCGGCTAGCTGCTTGGCAACTTTATACAGGGAGCGCACGTTCCATGAGAAAATGTGCAAATCGTAATTCCGTTGTCGTTGCCAGTCTGGTCGTTGTATAGTCAATCCAGTCCGAGGCTCCTTTTGTGGCTCCGTATTGACTTGCCAAAGCCGACACGAACATATGTTATAAGCTACACTGCAAAATTCTGTGGTGCTAAAAGCCAATTACTAAAAATTGTAGTAATATGCTATTATTAACTTTATTTGAACAGATATCGGTATGGAAGGTATTTCGGAGCCCAGACAGCATATAGTGACAGCCTCCTGATTTTTTTCAGATTTTTCGGTTGGGTAGTTTTTGTAAATGGGTCCGTAAAAGAAATGATCATTTTCGACCCCCCGCACTTCCCAGCTTTGCAAAAAATATCAAAACTAAGAACGGCTTCGGAAAGTGCTAATAGAGACCCTTCATCTGATATGACTATATTTGGTGGAAAAAAATGTACACCCTCCTTTTGGATGTCCTCTTAAATTCAAGGTAAAAGGATGTAACTCACCGTATGCGTGAGCGTTCACAGTTCCCACTTTTCCAGGAAATTTGGTGTCAATCGCTACAAAAGTCTCATATAAAAATGCATGTGACGGACAGACAGACAGACAGTAAACCGATTTTAATAACGTTTCGTTTTACACAAAACCCTAAAAAGACTGACTGAAAAATACAAGATATGGGTGTAGAATGTCGACTTGACCACAAATGTCGATGCACTCCACCAGCTGTCCTTTTAAGGTTTTGTGAGAAATAGAAGCTTGTTAAAATCGATTCAATATCTCCAACAGCCGATTTAGTCGGAAACGGTTTAACCAATTGTCACGGAATTTGGTGAGAAGATGTGGTCTACGAGTTCCTTTACATATAGCAAGTGGTGCCATTTGGTATTGAGTTTGAAGAAAGTGTCGGGTATCAAATTAAAGAACTCGATTAGTACTTTTCGAAATTGATCTTATTTCTGATATTGGGTGAAACATAGGGTAGTGAAGGCTGAAAATGTGTGCCCTAGAATTGGAACAGGTCTCGTTCTCACAACAAAACAAGTCGGGAAACCGGAAGCTAGACGCTTCAGGTATGAAAGGTTTTGTGTATTTCTTTTATAAAGAGATTTGAGTGTGCATTTGTCCCATTAGTATGTAGCACGTAATATATCCATATATTATATGAAAATATCCACTTTCAAGTGATGTTGTAGGCTTGAATTTGCAGAGAAGCGACAGTTTTCACCTAGTATAACTTTGTTAGTAATAGTGCGATTTTCACCAAATTTGGTAGGATCATGCTCTATGCTGAAGCCTACATTGCTGCTTCGTGATTCTAGGGTGAACTTAAGGGGGGTTTCCTGTCAATTATTAAAAATTATAGTAATGCGCTATTATTAACTTTATTTGAACAGGTATCGGTATGGAGGGTATTTCGGAGCCTAGGCTTTGAAAAGCACTAACCGAGACCTTTAATTTGATACTCCACATAACTGTATTTGATGATGATGATTTTTTTGCACTTTTATCTATGTACGAATGGAAAACCGTGCATAAGCGTAGTACTAAGTTTTTCGCACGAAAAAATATTTTCGAACGAAATTTTTTCGCTGTGGAAAATTGACAGTGGAGATTTGTGACAGTGAGAGTGGAGATTTTCAATTTTAAAGAAAATAGCAGTGTTCCACAAAATACAAAAAATGTTTATCGATTCAGACTCTGATTCTGATTTGGAAGATGCTATTTTGTTATATAGTGCAGTGCTTGCCGAATCTATCTAGCTAATTTGGTCGAAATTTTTTCGTGCGAAAAACTTAGTACCACGGTGCGAAATTATTTCACAAATGCGAAATTTTTGACAGTTTTTATATGAGATTTCACGCGAAAAAGCGAACTTAGTACTATGCTATAGGAAGTTCCTCACTAAAGATGAACACAAAATCTTTTACCCGAAGCGCCTAGCTTTCGATATCCCGATTTGTTTAACGTTTTGTGTTAAACACCTTATAAATATTGATTTACTGCCTGTCTGCTTGGCTGCTGCCTATCACACACGTTTTTGTTCCAAACGACTGCATTGTAACTATGAAGTGCCACGCATACTATGAATGGCATGAGTTTGCGAAAGAGAGGTGAATCAAATGGAAGGTCTCAACTAGTGCTTCTCTAAGCAGATTATAGTTCGGTCGACTGCAAAATACGACATTAGGGTTTCAAAACGCCACTTCATCTAGGTTACGCTAATGTGTGAAGCAATTTCATAATGCAGTTCTCTATTGGATGTTAGCGTTGATACGAGATATTTAAATCGCTCAATTCTTGGCAGATCATGTCCGCTGATAGTGATAGTGCCTATTTCATTGGGATCAGTCGACAACAATTTAGTTTTATTCAGATTCAATCTGGGACCGTGTTGCATCAGGCGACCACTCCACTTTTGAACAAATTGCTCAAAATCATTTTTGCTTTTAGACGCCAGAAATGCTGATGATGCATAAAGCAGTGTATAGGGCGCTGAATGTTGGATGTTCCGTATGACAGGGCTCATAACAAGAATAAAGAAGAATGGCGAGAGGGCGCTTCCTTGATAAATATCGACGGAGACACGAAGTGGTTTTGATACACCCGCCATATTTCGAACTTTATTTTTCGGATGGTTGTAGAGCAATTGAACGTAGCACACCAGTTCTTCTGATATTAAGTGTTGTCGTAGGGCATACCAGATGAGTTCGTGTGGCACACGGTCAAACGTTTTCTCTAAATTCAGAAATTCAATGAAATGCGATGCACCCATCCATTATAAAATCTAGACCACAATATATATTCCTTTCCAAATCTGTTCAAATAAACTTAAAAATGCTTTACTCATCATTATTAACGGCGCAAGAACCAGTATCCGGTTCAGGCCTGCCTTAAGAAACTCCAGAGATCCCGGTTTTGCGTCGAGGTCCACCAATTCGATAACGCTAAAAGCTGTTTGACGTCCTGGCCTACGCCATCGCTCCATCTCAGGCATGGTCTGCACACAGGGTAAGTCACAGACTTTGAATCCACCACGCGGCCGAGGCGCGGATTTTGGAGGCCTCACCACATTCATACTCGCCTGTAGATCAATCTGTAGAAGGCATGCTTTCCGACTCAGTGGAAAGCTTGCATTTAGTGCCTACAGCGAAGTTAGCCAGAAAGGAAAGTACGGAAACTCTCAAATTGGGAGAAACTGGAAATCCGACTACGGCCGGCCTGTCCGCGGTACTACAGCCCAAATCTACTCGCAAACGGAAAAGAAAGGCCCGGCAGAAGGGAATTTCGGCCACCAAGGAGGGGGGACTACAGGCTGAATCCTGCCTGTCAGAACCTTCTCCTTCATCCTTACCGGGAAGAGCGGAAGAACGGGAAGCTGGTGACGTGGACGCTACTGGTTTAACGCCAGTATGTGGAAATGGATCCAAGCGGTCCGGACACCGTGAACCTGGAAAGGCCCTAAGCCGACGGCCGAAGAGAGCACTGTGAAGGAAGATGAAGCACCTTGGGAATAAGGACATGGACGTGGCTGTACCACTAGGCGCGGTAACGCCCAGAGAAATCGGACGCTGGAAACTCCGGTAAGATCCAGACTGAACGCATCAGACTCTTCTGTCAGCGGTAATGCGCGCAAGAAGCGTAAGACCAACACATCTGTTCTGGCCAACGCTTTATTGTGCTCCGCACCAGGGCTTATATCCACGCGACTCGCGGGGATTAGCACCGGTGTGCCGCGAGGTGATCATGAAGCTGGTCCCTCCCACAGGAATACGAACACGAAGGCGGGAAGGAAGAGGACGTATGCGCAAGCTGCAGCTTCTGTTCTGACTGCTGCCGTGGGAGTTTCCTCCAAGGATGGCAAAATGTCCGAGGGACAATTTACCATCCTCCGGGAATGCCTGTTGAAAAAAATGCTGGAGCCTGCAACGAAGCCACGATTTAACAATCAAGGTTTTCGTGATGGGCTTCTCCATTTGGAGTGCACTGACGAGGCTGCCTTAAAGTGGCTCCAGCAGGTAATCCCAACTTTGAGTTCCGGCGGTCGGCCCAAGTTCACTACTGTGAACACTGAGCTACGCAGGACAGAACATGTCGAATATTGACTACCGGGCCCTCGAAGGAAGGCAGAGGACATCATCCGCATGCTGGGTGAACATAACCCGCGCATGGACTTTGGACACTGGAGGGTAAAGTTCATGAATGCCAGGAAGGACAAATCTACAAATGTGGAGGGTTTCAACTTGGTATTCGAACTGGATCAACAGAGTCTGAATGTGCTCAGGGGAAGTCACCATATGGTGCTCCACTTTTTCCTATATAGACTGAAATTCAGTCTTGTCAGGAAACTGTAGGGCATCATCTCCATTTTGAGAGCGAAGAACAATGATGGTCTTCGACTCACACAACATGGAGCAAATTGCAGCATCTTCGGTGCGCTCCCCACAATGGAGCCGCGCGCGGAGGGTAGTGCATACAGGGGCGGAACCCCCGTATGGGGGCTCGCACTGGGGAAGGGACTACAGAGTGAATCCTACCTGCTAGTAACTTCTCCTACACCTTCCAAAGAACAGGCGGAAGGAAGGGAACCCGGAGACGTGAACGGAACTGACTTGATGCCAGTTTAGGTGATCGAATCTATGCAACCCGGACACCGCAAACCAATTAAGGTGCTAAGTGGAAAACAGACGAATGCTCTGCGGGATGAGATGAGATCTTTTGTGGATGAGAACATGGGAACTGCGGTACTTCCAAGTACGGCTTTTCTCCGAGAAATCAATCACGAGGAAAACGAGTCTCTGGCGGTACGGTGTGGGGAAACCCCGTCATACGCGGACTGCCGCATACGCTTTTAACTGTCTCCAATAAAAGCGAGAAGTGGGCTTTTCCTTTGGGACAATATGCAACGGTTTTTCAAGCCGAAGTTTATGCGATCCTAAGGGTGGCAAACTGGGTGATTGACGAGCGGTTAAAGGGCAGGCGCATCGCAATCTGCAGTGACAGTCAGACTGCATTGAGGGCATTGAGCAGTCCTTTGATTACCTCGAAAATCATTCAGGAATGCAGAAACCGTTTGAACTCTATGTCTAGATTCAATACGGTGGAACTACTCTGGGTACCTGGTCACTGTGGCATAGACGGAAATGAAATCTCGAACGCTTTAACGAAAGAGGGGTCAATCTCCCCTATGCCGGGACCGGAGCCAGCAATTGGAGTATCAGTAGCATTGGCTAAATCTGTTTTCAAAAACTGGGAACAAGTTTCCCATAATGACAGGTGGCAGAGCCTAAATGCTGGTCGACACACCAAACTTTGCCTGCCAGAACCGAACATACGTACCGTAAAGTTTATCCTGTCGAAAAGCAGGAGGACTTGCAGGTGCATTGTGGGCATTCTGACAGGTCATAATTCACTAGCTGGGCATATATTCAGAATAGGAATTACCGAAGATGATACGTGTCCCTCCTGTAATGAGGAAGCGGAATCCACGGAGCATTTCCTATGTGAATGCCCCGCCTATGGACGCATCAGGCATGAGATCTTTAGTGCCGATGTTCTCCAATTGCGACGGGTAGCATCACATCCACTAACGGAAATTCTGCGATACGTTAACGAATCCGGAATAATCCGTTAGACGGGGGAGGTGAGTACAATTGGCCAAGACGGCCTGAGTGCTCAAAAGCTGTAGCTTCTGCCCCACCATACACACACACACACAACTCACCAGCACGTTGCTTTAAATGGCACTGCGGCTAAATAAATTTCGCGCTTCAGAACTCAAGTTTACTTAAATTGAATTTTGAGTGCCGACGATATTTGGAAATTACTGTCTGCGCCTAAGCAATTTTCGCCCACTGTATTACTGAGACAAATAGTAAAACTGATCCAGACCAGCTACCGAACTGGACACGCACTGATGAAAAAGAAAGAAAAAGAAGATGAAAGATTTCTGACTCTCCTGTAGATTATAATTTAATGTAGGAAGGGATAAATATGGTAATATACTATTATTAACTTTATTTGTGCAGATATCGGAATGAAATGTATTTTGAGATCTAGAACGAGACCTGTTTCATTTTTTGGGGCACACATTTTGTGCTCTACCTCCCTTAGGTTTCACCCAATATCAGAATAAAGTTTCGAAAAGTAATAAGTGAACCCTTTCATTTGATACCCCATATGACCATGTTCTGCGAAAAAAATATTCACACCCTTTCGCATGTATGTGGAGCCCTGCTTAAAATTTAACACAAAATGTCGCCACGCGCTGCATGTAAAGGGACACACAGACCACATGTCCTCGCCAAATTTCGTAATAATCGGTTTAGCCGTTTACGCGTAAAAATGGTGTGGCAGACAGACAGACGAACATTTAGCAATTTAACAATTAAATAGGAAACCTGCGTTCACATCGTTGCGCTTTGCTTCTATAGCACTTGTTAGCATTAAAATTCAAATCCTTTAATTTTTAACCTTATTAAAATCGGTTTACTGTCTGTCTGTCTGTCGGTCACAGGCATTTTTCTCGGAGACGGTTATAGCGATTGACATCAAATTTGGTAAAAAGGTGGGAGCTGTGAACGCTCACGCATACAGTGAGTTACATCCTTTTACGACGAATTAAAATGGGGGGTCTCCATACATGCAAAAAGGGGGTGTAAATTTTTTTTCATCAAATATAGTCATGTGGGGTATCAAATTAAAGGTCTCGGTTAGTACTTTTCGAAGCCGGTCATAGTTTTGACATTTGCTGGAAAGGTGGGGAATGCGGGGGGTTGAAATTGATCATTCTTTTAAGGGGGCCATTCTCAGAAACTACCCAACCGAAAAATCTGAAAAAAATCAAGAGGCTGCCACTATATGGTGCCTGGGCTCCAAAATACCTTCCATACTGATATCTGTACAAATAAAGTTAATAATAGTATATTACTATAACTTTTAGTAATTGGCTGCAAAATACCCTTTAACTTCATGCAAAAATATAGGGTATAGCATAAAGCATGATCCCACCAAGTTTAGTGGAAATCGCACTATTACTAACAAAGTTATAATACGTCAAAATTGTCGCTTCTTTGCAAATTCATCACTATGAATGTCAATATCATCCAAAAGTGGATAATCTCACATAATATAGTATATTACGTGCTACGTATTAAGAAATACACAAAACCTTTCGTACCTGAGGCATCCAGCTCCCGGTTTCTCGACTTGCTTTTTTATAGTGCGCCTGTAGCAAATCTCTCTTCTAAATAAATTTTCGAAAGACATCTTTTTGTCGTTGGTGAAAAAACTGACTTACCCGACTTTGCCTTCCTTTTTGGCCTCAATTCTTCACCTGAATCATTTTCTTTTTCTTTAATCGGCACACACTAGCTGCAGGAAGATGCAATCTACGGGATACATCAAGATTACATTACATTTTGGTACTAATGAACAATCTAGCTTCGGTTTTCTTAGGAAGGGATGAAGAACCCACTTTTGGCACATGATAAAATGTCACAATTGCCAAGAAAACGAAAAATCTAATACTTTAGTATCATCGTTAAATGTATAAGAATAAACACTCACCCCACCTCCCCTCCTTGCAATAACCCTGACGCGACTGAAACAAATGGGGCTTTATAATAAGCATCCGGATTAAAACCTAGCATGTGTGCTTTGTGTTCCGTGATGCTGAGGCAAATGCGAGAGGTACGATCCTTTTTAAGTCCACCCAACTACTGGCCTATGTTGACGATATCGACATCATGGGAAGAAGGACCCGAGACGTACAAGCTGCCTTCATCCAGATGGAGTAGGCGACGCAATCTTGGGCTGTACATCAATGGAGGCAAGACAAAATATGTGGTGGCAACGTCAGCATCGAAAACCAACCAACCAACAACATCAAACCGCACTGGTCAAAGATAGGAGACTACAACTTTTAGACCGTTGATAATTTCTCTTATTTAGGGTCGAAAATCACAACCAATAACAGCTACGATGAAGAAATCCGCGTATGGTTGTTGTCGACCAACAGAGCCCATTTCGAAACGTCTCACCATAGGGTCAAAGCTCTTACTGTACAAGACTATGATCTTGCCAGTCCTCATGTATTCCCCGGAGACTCGGGTTCTTAGCAAGAAAAATTGCGAACTCTTGGCCGCGTTCGAGAGAAGAATCCTCCGAAGAATTTTTGGTTCCCTACATGAGGATGGACAATTCCGTAGCCTACATAATGACGAAAACTATGAGCGATACCACGACCGTCTGGTTGTGGATAAAATCCGGCTTAACATGCGGTGGGCGGGTCACTTAATCCGCATAGATGAGGATGATAATGCCCGGAAAATCTATGGTAGAAAAGGAAGACGAGGCAGACCCTGCCTTAGATGGAGCGATGCCATAGGTCAGGACGCTAGACAGCTTTTAGGGATATCGGATTGGTGGACCTCGGCGCAAAACCGGGATGTCTGGAGTTGCTTATTAAGACAGGCCTAGACCGGATACTGGTTGTTGCTGTGTTGATGATAATAATAATAATAATCGTTGGCGCAACAATCCATGTTGGATCAGGGCCTTGAAGTGTGTTAGAGCACTTCATTCAAGACCGTAACGGTACACTAGGAGGCAATGTGGTCAGCATTGCGCTCGCCCGAGATTATTACCCTGATTTGACTCAGGTACTCATTCACAGCTGAGTCGACTGGTATCCGACGTCAAATCACGATACAAATTCCAAATTGTAATAAATGTAATGTATAATAAAGCTACGGTAAGCAGGGCACCGATACCGTATGAATGAGGTTGATCAAGCTCGGAAAGTCTATAAAGCCAGCATCTACAGTAAACAAGTCCAGAATACCGGAAGTTTGCGTTTCGGGTATAAAGATTTTGTGTTCATCTTATGTGAGAAACTTCAATGCACATATATAAATTGATCGTTCCCATATTTCCGATTTATTTCGTGCACAAAAGCATGCATATGTACATATGTAGGACATATATTAAATACGGCTGGTTTAATGTACAAATATATCTATTTGAATTAGACAATATCCCCAAACTTCATTAGCACGCAGATACTATATACCTACATACACATGTATGTTTGGAATAATTGATATTCATATACAAATGACTAAAAAACTAAAACAAAATAATTCTTTGTGGCCCCATTTATATGAACTCACTTCGTTGTGGTATTAACAAATTGATATGTGATGATGACGTTATATACGTTGTAGAATGTACGAAATTCCCAAAAAATGGCCCTATAACTTTGTTAGTAATAGTTGGATTTTCTTTATAAGGAGGTTGCCGGGTAAATTTCTAAAATGTAGAATTTTATTTGTGCAGAGGTCGGAACCGGATGTATTTTGAGGCCTAGATTTCGTAGAGATGCACCACTGTGATTTTATCCAGATTTTTCGGTTGGATAGGTTCTGAGAACGAGAACTGTTATACTTTTTGTGGGCCATATTTTGAACCATCACTCCTTTATGCTTCATCCGATATCAAATGTCGAACCAGTTTCGAAAAGTAATAATCGAGTCCTTTCATTGGATAACCCACATGGCCACATTCTGTGAAAAGAAAATTTTGCACCCTCTATTCACATGTATATAATCCCCCTTAAACTTAACACAAAATGGCACCACTATGTAAAGGGAACAACAGACCACATGCTCTTATCAATTTTCGTGACAATCGGTCCAACTTTTTCCGAATAAATCGAGTGTGACAGGCGGACAGACGGACCGACAAACATCGAATCGATTCTAATAAGGTTTTGTTTCACACAAAACCTTAAAAAGAGACAGACTGCGTCTCAGATGGAGCGATGGCGTATGCCAGGACGTCAGCAGCTTTCAGGATATCGAATTGGTCTTCGCAAAATCTGGATGTCTGTAGTTTCTTATTAAGGCAACTGTAAACCGTATACCGATTTTTGCGCCTTTGATGGAAATATGTAACACGATTCTGAAACTAATCTGGGTATGGCACCAAATAGTAATGTAGCGAATATTCAGTGATGGTAATTTTAAAAGTCAATCAACGTGATGTATAAACAAGTCTGGAAACCAGAAGCAGATATTAAGGTTTTGTGAATTTCTTATATAAGGATATTTGAGTGGAGATTTGCTCCATTTGTACCTAGCCTGTAATGTATATGCATACATTATGTCAATATCCATCTTATCGTAATATTGATATTCGAAGTCTTACAATTTGCACTGAAGCAACAACATCCACTTACTACCACTTTGTTAGTAATATTGCGATTTCCACCAAACAGGGATCATGCTTTATATTATAACCTATATCGCTGCAACATTTCATGATTCTAGGATAAACTTAAGGGGGTTTTACGTCAATTATTATGATAGTAATATACTATTATTAACCGGCAGTGGCAGTACAAACGAAACTCCCCACAAACTAGACGCACAGCACATTTCATTTCTAGTTTGCTTGTAGCCTGGACAGTGGCGTTTTTCCTGTTTAAAAGAATATTTTACCTCAATTAAAACTAACTACTTCAAATATAAAACAATTTTTAATTCAATTCAATTTTTATTAATTAATTGAAAGAAGGGAAAGAGCACATAATTCATGTTATATATACAAGGATGAAAATAAAATACAGATCACGAAAGACAATTGTCTTTACCTTGCTATTTTAACCGAAAGTTTGTTGCACTGCCCATTTATCTCCTTGTTTTGTGTAAATAATGCAATCGGCAATATTATTGGCTGCAGATTGATAAAAGTCAAACTTCGTTGGCTTTATTTCCAAGTACGTCCTGTATTGGAGAAATATATATATACATACTATATGCCATAATTATATTTTCTTACGTGTTATCTGGAACTGGTATCGTCAGTTGCCCTCCTTCGCACTTATCGACCATCTCTTGATATTTATCACGGATTTCCTCGAGGGATGCAGGCTTTTGTGAGTGGACAACACTGCGAATTTGATCAAAAATTGGCTGTTTTTCCCAAAGAGCATCAATTCGAGATTGAATGCATTCCTGAGCTAAGCCATTAATACGAATCTGGAAGAATTCTAGTTAAAAATGAAGTGGAAAACAAGATTACTTTTTTACTTGTTGATGAACATTAACACCGGCAACATTGACAACAAATAAAAACGTTACGGCCACATTGGGATTTCTCATAACATCTCTATATTTTCGACTATTTCGATCTGTTCCAACAATAATACCGCCGTCGTCACTAAAATCTATAAAGACCATAGTTCGCCCCAAAACTCCTTCCTCTCTGTAATGAATGTACGATTACTAATATACAATACCAATTTCTTCTTGATCTTGGGCTCATGTGTAACGTTGAAGCAAAAAAAAACGAAACTAGGCACAATCAAACGGGGTGCCTAAAATCAAAGCTGCTCTCCTGAATAAGGAAAGAGAACTTTTTCAAATTAAAGATTGGTGATTCTTCAAGGTGGTCAAAAGGGTAGTATAGGTCCCAGGGCGAATCGTGGATTGGTACCCACGATGGAGCATAAAACCTGGGAAATGCTTGCTGAACCAACACCAACAGCTCTACTACCAAACCCTCCATGTGGTGACCGCTGGGAGCTCTTTCTTAACGAAAAGCTGCAGACGGAGAAGGATGAACGGTACAAATTGTACCAATTGGTCCTCCAGGTTGGGAGTTGAGTAGGGCTGACAATCCTACACGGAAAACAACTTGTTACGAAGTCACAACAGGAGCCTCGGATCGGACGGATTATACAACGACGAACCTGGCAACGACAACGGAATAACGATTTGCGCATTTTCTCATGGAACGCGCGCTTCCTGTACAGAGATGAAGCTGATGACCAGCTAGCCGATACCCTGTCCCAATATAGGGCTGATGTAACAGCGTTACAAAAGATGCGTTGGACAGGGACTGGTTTCCTGGACAACAGCCCCTATACTATATATTATAGTGGCCATCCAGTAAATCATGTGCTCGGAGTAGATTTCTTAGTCAGCCAAAAAAGAAACCTGCTGTTATCGGCTTTGAAAATATAAGCGAACGGCTATGCACTCTGCGCTTGTGAGGCAAATTTAGAAATATAAGCCTCATTAACGTTCACGCCCCTACAGAGGAGACTGCAGAGTCGGAGAAGGATATCTTCTACGAGGCAGTAGAACGAACCCTCGAAGATTGTCCCAGATATGAAATCAAAATCATACTTGGGGATTTTAACAGCCAAGTAGGGAAGGAGCCCGTATTTAGGCGATACGTTGGCTCCCATAGCTTAGACGAAAATACAAATGACAACTTACTGCGGATTATTCAATTAGCAGGGTCACACGAAATGGTTGTTGGAAGTACCTGGTTTGCGCGGAAAGCGGTTCACAAACATACGTGGGCCTCTCCAGACGGGACCACTTTCAACCAAATTGACCACGTGTTGATCGAACGCCGCCACCTCTCAGCCTTGATGAATGTCAGAATATATAGGGGGCCAATATAGACTTGGATCACTATCTTGTTGGCATGGTGCTCCGAGCTCGAATAACAACACTACCTAGAATCCCCTCTGACAATCAGGTGGGAGTAAACATCCACAACACAGCCCTCCGCAACATCTATAAAAGGGAAATGGATGCCGCAATACCCACAGTCAACAGAGGACCTGGAGATGAAGCATCAACAAATGGTCTTCACAACCACCTGAAGAACGTTATCATTGATACGGCCACAAACATACTTGGCCCCAGCCGCAAAATGAGTCGGAACGGCTGGTTTGACGATGAATGTAAGCTAGCAATGGAACGGAAGAATGCCGCATGCCGACTAATGTTGCATTCTCAAAGAACGCGGAGACTTATCATGAACTCCGTCGAGCAGAGGAACGACTTCACAGACGGAAAAAGGAAGCCTGGGAGAACCAATAAGTCTGTGAACTAGAAAAGTACAGGGAGCAACCGCACCAGACGCGGAAGTTTTACCAACAAGTCAGCAGGATGAAGCCTTATACACCTCGATGCTCATCCTGCCGAGACAAAGAGGGAAATATGCTTTTCGACAGGATGGGCATATTAGAGCGATGGGTTGAGTACTGTGATGAGCTACTGAATAACCAGAACATCGGCGAGTTGGAGGTCCCGCCAACTGAAGACTACGGACAAATATTGCCACCACCAAGTTTAGGAGAAACAGTCCGTGCAATTCATAGGCCAAAAAATCATTAGTCGCCAGGAGCCGATGGAATTACAGCCGAATTGGTTAAACATGGAGGCGACCAGTTACACCAAGTGGTTCATCAACTTGTGCTCAAGGTATGGGACAGCGAATCAATGCCTGACGATTGGCAACGAGGCATAATCTGTCTCATACATAAAAAGGGAGATATCACACAGTGCAGCAATTATAGAGGTATCACGTTGCTGAGTACCATCTATAAGATATTCTCCACTATCTTGCTAGGCCGGATAGCCCCATACGCCCAGAACATCATTGGCCCATACCAAAGAGGCTTCACTCCAGGCAAATCAGCAACAGATCAGATTTTCTCTCTGCGGCAGGCGATGGAAAAACTGTTGGAATATGGACAACAGTTGCACCACCTGTTCATCGACTTTAAAGCCGCCTATGATAGCATAGCCAGGGTAAAACTGTACACGGCCATGAGAGAATTCGGTATCCCGACGAAATTAATAAGACTGACTAGGCTGACCCTGACCAATGTGCGAGGCCAGATGAAAGCAGCAGGATCACTCTCAAGACCATTCGACATCAACAACGGTCTACGACAAGGGGATGCGCTATCATGCGTCCTCTTTAACCTGGCCCTCGAGAAAGTGATCCGTGATGCTGAGGTGAATGCAAGAGGTACGATCCTCTTCAAGTTCACCCAACTACTGGCCTATGCTGGCGATATCGACATCATGGGAAGAACCACCCGAGACGTACAAACTGCCTTCATCCAGGTAAAACCGGGGTGTCTGGAGTTCCTTATTAAGGCAGGCCTAGACCGGATACCGGTTGTTGCGCCATTGATGATGATGATAAAAGCACCTGGCATGAATGGCATCTACCCTGCGATGCTAGAGCAGGGTATAGAGCACTTAGAGCAACTTGTAAGAAATATTTTTCGAGAATGTCTTGCTTTGGGCTACGTGCCTTCTTCTTGGCAGAAGGTGAAGGTAGTCTTCATACCAAAACCTGGGAAAGATGACTATTCAAATCCAAAGAATTTCAAGCAAATCAGCTTAACACCATTTTGACTGAAATGTCTGGAGAGACTGGTTGAGCGTCACATTCGCGAGAAGGCGCTAAGATCCCACCCATTAAATAAAAATCAACATGCTTACCAACGTGGAAAGTCCTGTGAGTCAGCTCTTCATTCTTTGGTTTCAAAGATGGAGGATGCTCTGAAGGGTGAGTACGCGATGGGGGTGTTCGTGGAAGTTGAGGGGGCTTTTGACTGAACGCCTTTCCAAAGGTTCTCTGATGGCGGCAGAGCGCATGGTGTTAACGAAAATCTAATAATGTGGATCTACGCGATGATAATGCAGAGACTGTTGTGTGCTGAAGTGGGTGTTGATCGCTACCTAACAAGGGAAGCGGTGTGCTATCGCTATTTCTGTGGACTATGCTGATCAACCCACTACTATGCAAACTGCAAAATCTGCCAATACACGTTCAGGCTTATTAGAATGTCGTGGCTGTGCTGGCTGTTGGTCGGGATCTCGGAATGGTGTGTAGAAATACACAAGACGCCGTTGATTTTATTGACAGTTGGTGTCTCAGGCATGAAAATTCAGTAAATCCAAATAAAACGACAACGTTATTATTTACAAAAAGAAGGAAACTGAATAACTTTTATCTTCCAGAGATGAGAGATATAACGCTTCAACTCTCCGACAACTCTCTCTGGAAGTTATTCTAAACAAGAAGCTTCTTTGGAACAAACATGTAGAGATAAAGATGAAACGAGCTGGCACAGCTTATAGTCTGTATAGGCGGACCTTTGCCTCGACATGGGTATTTAGGCCTCAGGTAGTAATTTGGATATATGTTACTATCATTAGGTCGATGTTCGCTTATGTATCCGTAGTGTGGTGGGTTAAGGCGAAACAAAAGAGTTTTCGTTGTAAACTAGCTACACTGCAAAGAACTATGTGTCTGAGTATCACCGGTATCATAAGCACTACGTCCAGCGCTGCTGTGAATGCATTACTCAATTTTCAGCCTTTGGATTTGTTTATTCAGACCGCTGAAATGAGAGCAGTAATGCGATTAGATGTATGGGAAAACAACGGACGTGGGACACACAGACCATTGGAAAAGTCATTGGGAGAACCGAATCAAGTTTTCGCAGTGTCTTCCGATTCTCAGATCCCCATACATCTGTTTGATAGAAGATATGATATTATCTTGAAAGAAAAGGATATACTGACGTGTCAGGATATACTGACGTGTTCTACACCGATGGCTCAAAAACAGAAAATAGTTCTGGAACAGGAGTCTACTTCTCGAATAAAAATGAGAAGCTGGTTTTTCCTTTCGAACAATACACAGTGGTCTTTCAGGCTAAAGTGTATTCGATCCTAAGGGCGGGAATCTGGGTGATTGAAGGGCAGGCGCAATCTCCAGGGATATTCATGCTGCATTGAGAGCATTGAGTAGTATTGTGATCACTTCCAAAATCATTCAGGAGTGTAGAAACCGATTGAACTCTGTTTCTAGATTCAATACGGTGGAATTACTCTGGGTACCTGGTCATTGTAGTGGTAGAGGGAAATGAAATCTCGGATCCCTTAGCAAAAGAAGCTGCTATCAAAAACTGGGAACAAGCTTCCCATAATGACAGGGGGCAAAGCCTTAATGCTAACTTTGCCTGTGAGAACCAAACAACCATACTGCAAAGTATATCCTATCGAAAAGCAGGAAGACTTGCAGAAGTATTGTGGACATTCTGACTGGTCATAATTCACTAGCTGGGCATATGTTCAAAATGGGAATTATCCAAGACATGTCCCTCCTGTAATGAGGAAGCGGAATCCACGGAACATTTTCTATGTGAGTGCCCTGCCTACGGACGCATCAAAGATCAGATTTTTGGTGCTGATTTGCTCCAACTGCAGCGGGTAGCATCACATCCACTAATGGAAATCCTGCGATACGTAAACGAATCCAGGATATTCAGTTAGACGAGTACAATGGACCACTAAGGTCTGAATGCTCAGAGGCTTTGTCTCTCCCCTACTTCAAACACACATCTACATCGGGGATCACATTCCCAGGTTCGGGTTAAAGAGGACCTCCTGATCCTGCTGCTTTTATTTGGCCTCACATTAATTTCGTCGGAACACCGAATTCCCTCATGTCCACGTACAGTTTTATCCTGGCTATGCTATCATAGGCGGTCTTAAAGTCGATGAAAAGATAGTGCAACTTATGTCCACATTTCGCCTGGTGCGGTTTTTCGCTGAAAAACTCGAGTTCACAGACTTGTTGGTTCTCCCCGGCTTCCTTTTTCTGTATGTGAAGTCGCTTCTCCACTCTAGGCCCGTGACCGCGTTCTTGGTGAGTGCACCATTACCCGGCACGCAGCGTTCTTCCGTTCCGTTGCTAACTTACATTCATCGTCGAACCAGTCGTTCCAACTTTTTCTGCAACTAGAGCCAAGTATGTTTGTGGCCGTATCAATGATAACGTTCTTCAGGTGGTTGCGAAGATCATTTGTTGATCCTCGGGTTCATCCCCAGGACATCTTTTACCTGCGGTTATTGTGGCATCCATTTCCTCCCTATAGGTGTTACGGAAGGCTGTGTTGTGGATGACTTCAGTATTAACCCTCGCCTGATTGTCCGAGGGGATTGTAGGCAGTGATGAGTGCTCCGGATCTATATTGGGCATTTATCAAAACTGAGAGGTGGCGGCGTTCAATCAGCACGTGCTCAATTTAGTTGAAAGTTATCCCGTCTGGGGAGACCCACGTATGTTTGCGGACCGCTTTCCGCACAAACCAAGTACTTCCAACAACCGTTTCGGGCGACACTGCTAACTGAATAATCCGCAGTCCGTATCATTTTTATCGTTATATGAGCTATGGGAGCCGACGTTTCGCCTGAATACGGGCTCCGTCCCTACTTGGCTGTTGAAATCTCCAAGTATGATTTTGATATCATACTTGGGACAGGCTTCCAGGGTCCGTTCAAATGCCTTGTAGAAGGTATCCTTTTCCGAGTCTGCAGTCTCCTCTGTAGGTGCGTGAACGTTTATGAGGCTTATATTTCTAAATTTATTTCGCAAACGCAGAGTGCATAGCGTTTCGCTTATATTTTCAAAGCCGATAACCGCAGAGGTCGTTTTTTGGCTGGCAACGAAACTTACTCGGAGCACATGGTTTACTGGATGGTCGCTATAACATATAGTGTAGTGGCTCTTCTCCATTAAACCGGTCCCTGTAGAACGCATCTCTTGCAACGCTATTTCATTTGCCTAATATTGGGACAAGGTATCGGCTAGCTGCTGAACAGCATTCGGTCTCTACAGGGAGTGCAAGTTCCATGAGAAAATGCGCAAATCGTTATTCGGTTTTCGTTGACGGGTTCGTAACTTCGGTTTTCCATATAGGGTTGTCAGCCCTACTAAACCCCCAACCTGGAGAACCAGTAAGTACATTGTCAGGTGCCATATTTACGCAGAACAGTTGTAATACCGGCTATGATAAGCGACATTAAGTTAGCTTATATTCGATTCCTTAAGAAAAAACTAAGCATCAAATAGAACAATCCAAGCTTTTGCGGAGGTGGAGATCGTAAAAACCCGTGTATGCCAACATTCCGCTATCGACAGTTAGACTCGACCGTCATTTGGACATACCTCATTGATGAGAGGGATACGTGGCCACTTCACTCATAGTGATCACCAGGCCATCTTTTTCGACTTTGGACAGGGAGAAGTGATAATTGCTTTAGGCAGGTCTACTCAAATTTTTCACGAGAAGATGTTTCTGGCAGCCGCATGGCTCTACTGCCCGAAAACAGCGATAGTAAAGTTCGGTCGCATTAATGTATAACTGAAGCATGCGACACTAAGAAGCTACAACAGTTTTTGCATCACAGTAGAAAGCTGAACTACTGGAAGACGTTGAGATCATCTTATCTTCAAACGAAACAACTTTGACGCGAAGGAAATAAGAAGCCAGAACAATCTTTTCTTTAAAAGTAGGAGTAAAATGGATCTCAACCAGCCGTTCAACACAGCATTTCCTCAATCCCTCTATTCACAAACTTATTGGTAAAAAGATTTCGGGTATTGAACGAGATTCCACGGAAGCTCCACAAAAATACTACTTGGCTCGAGTGGCTCATAAACAGATGTGTCGTGTTTGGTGGAAAAAAATTTTCTCCGCGCAGTGGTAAAGCCACGGACGATTCTTGCAATGGAAGCGCCAAAAACCCATGCCTTGGGAAAGATGTTAGGAGGGTGATATACAAGAGGTTGTCCCAGTTCAGCGATCTAGTGGGTCCCGTGCCTCCCGTTCTACGATCAATGAGAAACCTATGGACTATCTTACTCAGGAGACTGCAGCTTACCTTAAAAGTGCCGAACAGACTGTAGATTTCCAAAAAACCACAGTAGAATAACTCTGAAAAGGAGCTCGAGTCATATGTTGTTCCGGTCTAATGATTACGGAGAGACAAAGAGAGATTAAATTACCCCCTAAAACAGTTCTTTACGTCACATAGCGGTAATAGAAGATATTTGCTCCGCCCCTGTGACCTGTAAAGCCACAATGAACAAACCCCCCCACTGTACTGAATGCTTATGTAAGATTGAATTATGTTGACTGCCTGATTTTTCAACGTGTACTTTTTTGTTATGAGTGGACACAATTGGAGTTAAAAATTCTGGTTTGTTGCATACAAAACCGATGTTCTAGGTAGATTGCCGAATTACAGTTCACAGCTTTTTTTTATAGTCTTCTTCAGGGTCAAAAAGCTTTCCTTTATCGTGTTTGGGTATTAGCATCGGACTTTAGTCCCCTGGGTACAATTATTGTTAAGTTTATTCTAAAATGGATCGTCGTACAACATTATACAGCGTTGAATTATCCAAAAAATCACAGTAAACCTCTAGTGAGGTTCATGATGAACCGTAAGAGTCGTGCAATTCTGAAATAGTCCGACCTATGGAGCCTTGTATTTCAACAACAAGCGCGAAAAGCCGATTTGCCTTTGGCAGGAAGAACATAAATAACGATTCTACGTCTCAAAATAGCGTAATTTTTGCAGACTAATCAAGGTTTAATAGTTTCGGTTCCTATGGAATGTTTATGACTAGTGCGAACTAAACATCAAGCTGAACAAAGAGAGCCTCAAAACAACTGTAAAGCATGGAAAGGGTCATATTATGGTTTTGGCCTGAATTTCCGCAGCTGGATTTGGTAGCCTTGTTTTAATTGCGGGAACAATAAACCGCTGCTGCAAAGTGCCAAAAAACTGAGATTAGAGGAAGATTTTGGCTTCTGACCAAGATGTGCCAACTTGGCTGATTTGGAACTGCTCGCACGGAATGTCACCAGCGCCACAATCTCCTGAAATAGCTTCGAGACCTCGTTTCAACTTTACCTCTATATGTTGGTTCTAAAGAAATTGAAGAATTGAAAGGTTGTACCCATTTCAGCACACGCAATCTCCGCGTTCGCATAGCATAGACCCACTTAATTAAAGTATCATCAACAAAATTTTTGAAAAGGCGCACGGTCAAATCCTCCTTCAATGTCCACGAATACCCCCATCGCGTTCACACCCCTCAAAGAACGAAGAGCAGGTAGGTAGGTAGGTATCAGTGGCCGCTCCGAGGAGCCCAATTAGCGCTTTGGTGCGCCATTTTGATGCCACAAACTCTTAAGACCGTGACTGTTGTTATGGGAGCAGGGAAGAAGAGTCCAGCCGGCTCGGAAGGAAAGCAGCTCTCCGACCCTCAGCTAGAAATCTCGCTGAGGTCCCCAAAGAATGGTTTACCCAATGTCCGCAGCCTGACTCGAGCCAGAGCTGGACAATCGCAGAGAAAGTGCATGAGGGTTTCCTTTCCACCGCAGCTTCGGCAATGCGAGTTGTAGGGTAAGCCGAGCCTAGCGGCCTAGCCCCTATGGGCCAGTGCCCCGTGCAGACCGCCGTAATCTTGAATCGTATGCGTCTGGCGCAGGAGCTCTCATGATCGGGCTATGTTATAAGCGGGCCAAATTCTCCTTGAATTGGCACAGCTTGTAAGCCTTCGCCATCTCAGGCCCGCGGCTGCTAGGTAGTGCGAGTAGACTCCGCCCCCGACAGCCGCCAGCGGAACACCGACTGTATTCGCCGAGGGACTGCCAAGAGCAGAGCCTTGCCTGGCCAATCCGTCAGCCCGCTCATTCCCCCCTATGTTCCTATGCCCGGGAACCCAGAGGAGAGTGACCTTGAGCCTACCGCCCAGATGGTTGAGCGCGTCTCTGCACTGCCCCACCAGCCGGGAAGATGTCGTCGTTGAGTACAAGGCCTTGATGGCCGCTTGACTGTCGGTCAGAATGGCTATGTTACGCTTGGGGCTCGAATCACGCGAGCCATCGACAGACTTCCAATATCGCTAGTACTTCCGCCTGGAATACACTGGTGAAACCTGGGAGACCATACGACTTGGATACACCGTGTGTATTCGAGGAAACCCCCGCGCCGACTCCATAGGCCATCTTTGATCCGTCCGTAAAGAATACCGTGTCATAGTCTTGCAACACGCCGCCGGTCTTCCACTTTGCACTGAAGAGCAGTCTCGCAGGACTTTCCACGCTGGTAAGCATGTTGGTTTTCATTACGTGGGTGCGATCTAAGCGCCTTCCCATGAATGTGACCTCAATTAGTCTCTCAACCTTTCAGCAAAAAAAGTAAACCTGATCTGTCTGTCTATCAAATTCAAAGGGATTGGAAGAGTCATCTTTCCCAGGCTTCGGTCTGAAGACTATCTTAACCTTCTAGCAGGAGGTGGGAACATAACCCACAGCAAGACAGACAGCCAGAAATATAATAATATGTGTAGATTTTGACTCTGCATTCCTCTATTCTCCAATTAATATAATATCAAACCTAACCTTTTGTAGAAAGTACTCACCGAAACCTTTCGTTTGATGTTCCACGGCCTTATTTGAATAAAACGATGTTCCATCCCCTTTTAGCCTGCATGGGGCCCTCCATCAATCCGACGCCATATTACATCATCCATTGGATATGAAAGATGTAATTTAACTTATAATAACTCTTGATTTTGCAAAATACAAATCCAAGAAATTTTCTCCTACACAGATGTAGAAGAGTCTTCGAAAAAATTCAGTGCAAATTTAATTATAGGAAGCGGACATTTAGGAAAAATCTGTTTCTAGATAATTCCCTTTATGCAAACGGGGTCCAAAACCTTCTCGCCAAGTACGCATGCCACTGCTGCTGTCTGCAGCTCATTGTAGTGTAAAAGTAAATGAGAGCAAGCTACGTTCCATGTCGATAATGGATCTCGAATCTACGATCGGGTACGAACAAACTGCCTTCATCCAGATCGAGCAGGCGGCGCGAGATCTTGGGCTGCACATTAATGAAGGCAAGACAAAATATGGTGGCAACGTCAGCATCGAAAACCAACCAACCAACAACATCAAACCGCACTGGTCAAACGGGAAGAATAAAGATAAGAGACTAGAACTTTGAGGCTGTTGATCATTTCTCCTATCTAGGGTTGAAAATCACAATCGATAACAACGACATATTAACAGCGCACGGTTATTGGCTGCCAACAGAGCCTATTTCAGGTTACAAAAACTCTTTCGCTCGAATCGTCTTACCATAGGGTCAAAGCTCTTACTGTACAAGACTATGTATGTATTCCTCGGAAACTTGGGTTCTTTGCAAGGAGAATTGCGAATTCTTGGCCGCGTTCGAAAGAAGAATCCTACATAACGACGAAATCTATGAACGATACCATGACCATTAGGTTGTGGATAAAATCCGGCCAATAGGCTACGGTGGGCGGGTCACTTAATCCCTATGGATGAGGATGATCCAGCCCGGAAACTATAAGGACAATATCTATGATAGAAAAAGAAGACGAAGCAGACCAGAATCTAGATGTTACAGGTATGAAAGTTTTCGTGTTTTTCTTGACAGAAAATTTCAATTCACGTTTTTCCATTCATTCTCGTCATTCACACACTATTAAAAATCCTAAATATGCCTTTATGTACTTTCAAATTCGAAAATATCTGTATATATGTATGTACATATGATGTCATAAACATTACATAAACAAACATTACCCATTGTCGCTTACTGATGCGCATCTGAATATTTCCGCTTTATCGCTGCTTATCATCCGCACTGAGAACATACATATCTATCTTAGTTTGTCCCTACCCGCAAACTTAACATATACTATATACATATTTATATCTAAGCAACTGAAATTGATTTATCAATAACTACAAAAGACAAAAAAGTAGCAAATTCCTCCCCCCCCCCCCTCGTTCCGAAAATTATTCCTTAATCCTTTTCATTTGATACCGAACATGACCATATTCTATGAAAAAAGGTGTAACACCTCTGAGATTCCCCCTTAAATTCACTAGAAAATGACACTACTTCCGATAGTTAAAGAAATTCATAGAACACATCTTTTCCCCAAATTTCCTGATAACAGGTTCAGCCGTATTTGCAAATCCGGGGCGACAGGCAGATAGGTAAACAGGGAGGCAGACATTGAATATTGACGTTCAATATTGCTGACAACGGCTGGCCGTTTCCGAGCAAATCGGGTGTGATAGACAGATAGGCAGACAGGCAGACTTTGAGTCGTTTAGAATAAGGTTTCATCTTGTGAAAAACCTTAAAAATGGATAAAGGTAAACTAATTTAACAATATATCGTACGTGTGGAGTCAAGAAGTATGAAGGCAACAGACCGAAATAATGACCAACCGCAAATGCATTTGTAATATGTTGATGTCCTTCTGATAAATATCGTCGGTTTGTAACTATCCAATACAACAGCCATTGGAAACTCTTCTACAATAACAAGGCAAATCCCATGAAAGTAAAGTTGAAACAGGTTTCGACGAGAGCGGCAACTTCATGTCATAAACGTCCGCACCGTTTATGTGATCGAGAAATGTCCCTTAAGCTTAAGGTGCAATGAACACTAGCAAGCCAGCGGATGATTTGTTCCACGTTGGCAAGGTTCGTCGGGATGACCATTGACGTCATCGAGAATAAACAATAATTTTAAACTGCATCAAATAAGTTGTGACTTAAAACATTGTATTTTCGGTTTTCACCTTTTCTAGCTCTTACACAGTTCTGTTTCGAAAAATAAATATTTCCTAATTAAAAAACAACCTCCCTTCTTTAAAATGGCATTAAAACCTTTTTGGTATTGTAAATAGTGAAATAAGTAGAACTATGGTAACAGCAATTTTTCGAAAAGGACTGTCATATCTATCAATCTTTCTTCGTCCCCCCGGCGCCGGTATAGAAATTTCTGTGAAAGAAGGGAAAGTATGGGGGCACATATAATTTTCACCCCGGGCCATGATTTCCTCTGGGGCCCTGCAAACGCCTGACCGTGATTGTGATAATTTCACAATTGATATCTATCGCACCAACAATATACTCACTCATTAATTGTAGCTAAATTCAAGACGATCAATTCATTAGGTTTTTGGGTACGGAAGTTCCGTATTAAATTCTTAGCTAAATCTGCTGGATCCGGCGTAGGAGGAGGCAGGGAAGTAATACGTATCTGCGTTCGCTAGAAAAACTAAAATTGGAAATAGGACCTTCGACAAAGTTGAAGTTTACACACCTTCGCCATTGCTACTTCTATATCTGATCTACTTCCCAGACACCTGAAACAATTTCTGGCTTTCCCAAACAAAATCTCTTTACTGCATATGTACTTTTCAGTAACAAATTTCGACTTCTCTTCCTACCGACTTCCGGATTATTTTACAAGGCAGCAAAACACTGGAGAATTTGAAGAAGTAGCAGTTCGTTGTGAGAAATTCCAGAAAACTGTCTATTTTAATCTTGGTTTATTTGCAACCCGGTAATAATAAAAAGGGAAACTCTTAGCTTCACCGGCAATGCCTCTCGCCCATACTCAGTGTACACAGACTAGACAGTCTAATCTGTGTACACTGGCCGATAAACATTAATCAAATATTTTCCTTGATTCTTAGCCCACACGTATCTGGCAGCTGACCAAGTCTAATGTCAAATGGACATAAGGCTGAAATGCAACACAGGAATCAAGGCGTGCGTTAGCACTGAGCGCGCTGTCAAACGAAGTTCATTACAAGAATTTGTATGAAGCAATATATGACAAATCCGATACGCCATACGGCACGCAGAAAAGTTCGGAAAATTGAACTTTCCCAACGCATGGATGATAATAGTTTGTTGATACTTCACGTCATTTCCAATTTGGCGGGGATTTTCGTTTTCGGTAGTTACTTTTGAATAAATTCGTTTTGAGAACTGTGGAAGGCAATGCTTGAGTTACAAGAGCTAATTATTAATGTCACTTGCATTAGTACCGTTGCTTCCATTCATAAAAATTGTATTGAAGCCGGAGGTATGTGCATACTTAGTGGTATTAATTGTATGATTTTTATAACATGAAATATGCACGCAGATCGATTGTCCCCACACAAAATCACGGAATATAACATCCGAACATACACTTCAAGTTTGTCCAATTAGAGTATCCATTTTCCTATATTTATGTTATGAAAATTGAATGTCACTAAGAGTGCACATACCTCCGGCCGAAATTCAATTTTAATTAATGAAAGCGACCATTTACAATGTAATTCGCAAAACGAATTCATTCAAATTAATTATATCTAAAGGTGATTGCCGAAAACGAAAAGCACCGCCAAATTGCAAATGGTGTAATCTGTCAGCAGTTCACTTTCCCGACCTGCATACGGATCGGAGCTTTTCTCGTGGCCACAACGCACGCATCCCAATTGTATTTTAAGCTTTAGCCGGCCCAGCTAGCGCTCGCGACCACATCAGTCTGTCCATTCAGCGCTCACAACACCTCCGAGAGGCGCCCGCTCGTCGTGGTCATTCCTGTCGATTTGACAGCACTCTTGTAAACGGAATGAATATCTAGAACGCAGGAAAGGCTGCGCAATGTATTTCTGGGAGAGACGAAATCATAGAAGCGACTGTAGTTTGAGAGAATCTCAACTCAAAATTTCTTACTGCAGTTGAGTTCGCTAGAAACACTTTGCACATGCCTTAACAGTTCGCCCCGCAGTGACTTTCCGTTCGAAATATGAATTACAAAGATCAAAGTCCAACGGGATCATGGCGGCCGAGGCCAATCAGCATACGCCTATTAAAGCCGTAGTCAAGTCACAGGTACGTACTATACACTGTACACACACTAGACTAGACACTAGGTAATATCAATACGGAACGTCAAATTCCCAATGACGTCACTTGGACCGATACTATATCTATGAATAAAGTCCATCGTTATAAAAATCGGCAGAAAAGTCTCAAATATATTGGATTTCCAATTTTTGAAATTCGAAGCAAACTTTGCAAAATTCGTTGATAATAAAATCAATCAATCGCGCTTATGTTCAACAAAGAACATAAACACAACATCTTTTTCTTCAGCCTTTGTCCCGTTCACAAGCGGGGTCGGCTCGTCGTGATCGGCTTCGCCATTTGGCTCTATCGAATGCCTGATCTGGGTGCAATCTCGAGGCTTTCAAACCCCCATCCAGCGTATCAAGCCACCGTTGCTTAAGTCTGCCTTTTGGTCGTTTACCATCGACTTCGATGTTCAGACCAATCTTGGCAAGTGAATTCTCGTTTGCACGAATTGCGTGATCATCCCATCGAAGACGCCTCTCTCGCAACTTTTCCACGATCGGTGCAACCCCATAACGATCGCGGATATCCTCATTTCGGATGTGATCTAAACGTGTGACGCCACTAGTCCAACGTAGCATCTTCGTCTCCATTACCGCAAAACGCCGTTCATTGTCTTTTATAGTCGGCCAACACTCAGAACCATAGAGAGCGACTGGACGGATGACATTGCGGTAAATTTTAGATTTGAGACGTTCGTTGATACGTCGATCACAAAGGACACCAGTTGTGGAACGCCACTTCATCCAGGTTGCGTTAATGCGTGAAGCAATTTCATAACGCAGTTCGCCATTGGCTGATAGCGTTGACCCGAGGTATTTAAATCGCTCAGTTCTGGGCAGATCACTGCCGCTGACAGTGATTGTGCCTGTTTCATGGGGATCGGTCGTCAAAAATTCAGTTTTGTTTAAATTCAATCTGAGACCGTGTTGCATGAGGCGATCATTCCATTTTTGAACAAGTTGCTCGAGATCGTTTTTGCTATCAGATGCTAGGAAAACATCATCTGCATAAAGCAGTGTGTAGGATGCTGGACGTTGGATATCCCGTGTGACGGTGTCCATAACAAGGACAAAGAGGAGTGGTGAGAGGGCACTTCCTTGATGAACACCAACAGAGACACGAAGCGGTTTTGATACACCCGCCATACTTCGAACTTTACTTTTCGGATCGTGGTAGAGCAATTGAACCCAGCGCACGAGTTCTTCTGGCACGAAGTGTTGTCGTAAAGCATACCAGATGAGTTCGTGTGGTACACGGTCAAACGCTTTCTCTAGATCCAGAAAGGCGATGTAAAGAGGACGTTGCTTCTCACGGTGTTTCTCCATGAGTAACCGCGCAGCGTGTATTGCGACAGTAGTTCCGCAGTTCTTGACAAATGCGGCTTGATTCACGGTTATTTCAACGATTTCGTGAATACGGTTGTCAAGAATGCGTTCAAAAATCTTCATGGTATGGGAAAGTAACCGGATCGGACGGTAATTTGAACATTCTGCTGGGCTACCTTTCTTTTTCCATATTGGAACAGTGGTACTTTCTTGCCAGTCAGATGGTGTTCTTCCTTCCTGAATAACCCGGTTAAAGAATTCACTGAGCCACAGTGTTGGGTCCCAGCTCTTCGCTTTCCAGAGCTCAGATGCGATGTCGTCAGGTCCTGTTGCTTTCCCCGATTTCATTTGTTTTATTGTCTCCTCGACTTCAGTTGCGCTGACTGATGGAACTGCTCCAAATGTCGACAATGATTGTGGAAGTGGAGGATGAGCAAATTCTTCAGTTGAAATCTGCTCGAAGTATTCTCGCCATCTATCCGTTGCAGCTCGACGGTTGGTAAGCAAAGTACCGTTCTTGTCATTAACACAACAGAAGTGTTCGATATCCTGTGTGCGTTCATCACGGCTTTTAGCAAGTCGATACAGATCTCTCTCGCCATCCCGAGTGTCCAGTTTATCGTAAAGATTTTTGAAATGGTTCGCTCAGGTGACAGCGACCGCTTTCTTTGCTTCCCGGTTGGCATTCTTATAAATTTGCCAATTAGCAGGTGTTTTATCGTCGAGAAATTTGTGGTAGAGGCGTTTCTTTTCACGGACCTTCATTTCAACATCATCATTCCAAAGCCAAGTATCTTGGTTGATGTACCGCTTACCCGGCTTGGTGACCCCGAGGGTTGCAGATGCCGCTTTGTGGATCGTGTGTTTCATTTGGTTCCATGATTCTTCCACATTCGTAATGGTTGGCAATCGTATGAGTGAGACCGTTTCTTCTTTCTTCTCACCAAATCGCCACCATTTAATGCGTGGCGGGCCAGTGCGTTCCTCACGCTGTTTTATCGGTGGCTTAATTCGCAGGACAGCAATCAAAGGCCGATGTTGGGGTGCGATGGTCTCATAGGGAACGACTTTGCAATCAGTGACAGTGGTAAAATGTTGGCGTCTTATGAGAATATAGTCGATTTGCGTTTTATTGTTCCCACTATAAAATGTGGGAAGATGAGACAATCGTTTGATGAACCATGTATTCATAAGTACAAGGTCATGGGTGTCCGCAAAATCGATTATACGCTCGCCACCTTCATTGCGCGCTCCGAACCCCTTTCCCCCATGGCACCTGTTACCGTCTGCCTTTTCATCCACATGACCATTAAGGTCGCCGGCAATGATTATGTAATCGTCAGCAGACACGTGGCAAGTCTTTTCATCGGGAAGTTACCAGAAGGCATCTTTCTCGGCATCAGGTCGACCTGTCTGTGGTGCATACGCGGTGAAGAAGTGAATAGTGCGATCAGCTGATATAATGGTGAGCTTCATCAGCCGATCATCAAATCGTTCGACTTCTTTAATGGCATCACGGAAATCCCCTGAGATGGCAATGCCAACACCATATTGAGTGTGTGGTTTACCAAAATACAGAAGTTTGTAACCATTTTTACCGCGTTCGCGTTCAATGTCGCAGCTGTTGGCTATCGGGTTTCTTACAGAGCGCAGATGTCAATGCACCTTTTCCGAAGGGCTCTTGCGAGTTCCTCCGTCTTTCCAGTTAAGGTACCAACATTTAGCGTGCAGATACGTATTTGTTTTGGTCGTTGTGTGCGGACTAACTTGCTTACGTCCTGATGCCGTCCATGCGTCAAGAACCCTTGCTCATTTCTCGACAGGACCGGGGCCCGTCCTGCCGCGTCGACTGAGGTGGACGCCCTAGCATTTCTCCGAGGCTTGTGACTCAATCCGATCATCATGTTTGTAACGACATCGTATGCATTTTCTTGGTCGACCTGTCGCGGGGCCTGTCACCAAGAGAGATCAGGTAGGATTTAGCATAGTAGAATAACTCCAACTATACTCTATTTATCTCTTTCCTCCTCCTTTACCTGGGCTTGGGACCAGCATACTATGTTAATAGCATGGCGGAGTTAAGGGGCTGCTTGACTTGAAAACATTGAATTACAATCAAGTACTTTCTCTTCGTGGGTTTTTCTTTGAGAAACAATCCTCTAACCAAATACACCAAGCTACCGTCATGGCAGATAATAAATTATCTCCTTTGAACTTGAGAAGCAGAGAATGGGATCCCATGTCGAATGTTACTTCAGTCTAACAGAAGATTGACATGTGGAAAGAAAAACCCATTCACGGAGGTCATGTAAAAAATTTGTTGTGGCTCGGCATTGACGTCGAAATCTCCAACAAATGGTTGGCTAATGGTGTACTTTTCTATGAAACCGAAGAATACCAAATTTCAATTCAGCATGCTTCGCTCCAAACAAAAAATTATAGACAGTACATTGTTCACGATTCTTCAATCACCAACTCCAATTGTATGTATGCAACTGTGAAGAGGAGACCATCCAACACATAACATCTGCGTGCAGGATGTTTAGCAGTACCGATTACACCAGTCGTCATAACTCCATCTGCAAGATTCTCCATCAAAACCTTGCGTTGAAGTATAACTTATTGGCAAGTTATCATCCTCATTATAAGCATACTCCGCAAGAATCTTGAAAAATGATCAGGTCACAGTGTTAATTACAATAGACCTGATCTAGTTCTGCTTCTCAAGGACCGTTGGACCAGAACACTGTTGAGAAACAGCAAGAAAAATTCGGAAACTAAGATAGGAAGCAGACATGGAGACTACAAAAGATCGAAGTAGTTTTTGTTGTAATTTCAGTGACGAGATTAATCAAGCAAAATTTACATAAAGTACTGAAAACGTTCGACTTAATAACCGGCCTATACAGAGAAATGCCAAAAGATGTGCTTGTAATAGTCCGAACAGTCCTGTCTGTTAACAGTTTGGCCTAGTCGATTCCATTTTAAAAACTACGTACTGTCTTTCATTTACGATCTACCTGTCTCTGCGATTTAGAACCGCATTTTCGCATAGTCGCACGCATTTTGCCTTCAAATGGATCACCGCTGTGACCTTTGAATGTTTCCTCCAACCGATGCTTAGGTTGGCTCCTAGGTCCGGTTAGACGAGAAGAGGCTTCGTGGGCTTGTTGGATTATATATGTATATACTGGGTAATGCAGCTCAGCAGAGCAACTCATAGACTAATTCGTTTAGGTCTTTCCGCAAATACGAACATGAGGGCAGAATATTGGAACAGATATTGGGAGAATTGAATCATACAACTTTGATTAGTATGTAGACGATATAAAGTTGTTCTCCAACTCGGGGCGATTCAGAGCAATGCGTCGCGGGATATATTGAAGTCTTCCATACCGACGCCTTAAAAACAGAACAGGGGCTTTGGAGCAGGGATCTACTTTTTTTATGAAAACGACAATATGCCTAGGGGCAACCTATAAGGACCTTCCAGGCTGAAGTAAATGCGATCTCAAGAGCAACGATCTGGTGAATTAACGATCATTTGAATAGTATTCCAAACTTATTGTGAACTTTATACTGCGAAACAATACACTGCAAAGTTTATCCAGTCGAAAAGCAAGAACACTATCAGAAATATTATGTTTATAGGCTTTTGTTTATGTTATATTATGCATATCAACACATAAGGAAGTGGGATCTACGGAACATTTTCTGTGTGAGTGCCCGCCTACAGATGCATTAGATATAAGCTTGTTGATGTTGATGTACTACTTTACTAACAGAACTTTTGCGACACATGAATGAATCTGGGATATTCCGTTAAACGACCTACACCCCTGCAGTCAAACTGCGCAGTTTATCACGTGTGACGCCATAACTGAAAGATAAACTGAGCAAACTGTGCATGGCGGACCCCTACCGACCAAAATCTCCCATATTAATTCTTGGATATATCTACTCGAGGCCTTTGCTTATTGTATTCAGAAGGCAGATAGTTCTGTAAAATGTTGGTTTTTCCACTCTGCGCGGAAAGACCCTTCTTTTAGGCAGTCTGTCAATACCCGTGTGAACATGCTTGGTGTTGTTCTTATTGCAGGCTTCAGAGCCTTGTTGGATATTCGATCAGCACTGGGGGTTGCGGTACCCCCGGACGCTTTTCGGCGCGTCCAGGACTTCGTCTGCGGTTACTGGACTATCTTTGGCGCCCATTGGTTATGGTGGCAGCAGATTTTCAACATGCAGTTTTGAGAAAAACGCATTTAAAAATTAGAATGCGATTTTTAACCATAAAATCTTAACTGGCCATGAATCTGATATATCTAGTCGCGTTGGCTTCAATTTTTATGATTTTGGCGAAGTCAACGATACGCGCTTTATGGCGGCGACTGACATAAACCTGGCATATGACATTTTACCTGTTTAACGATGTAACTTCCGAATGAATCCGAATATCAAAAATCGCTTTGCTCATGTATTCTACACTATATCTAGATTGATGCCAAAATAAACAATTTCTGGAATCCGACACACGGGGTAATCTTAACGCTACTCCTGGTAGCTGGTCTCAGAGTATTCTTCATGTGCCTTATTATTCGTTTATTAAATTTCGGTTGATTGAAGTTCTTTTAGTTGTATGTTTTTTCTATACCCTAAGGAAGATGGCTTGGATGCAGGTTATTGCGGCTTTATGCAGCTTAGGTGGATTTTTCGTGGCTTAAGTCATTATTTGTTTTAAATTAAATCTTTTCAGTTACTGCAATCATACATCGGGAAGTCGGGAGCTTGACACTTCAGGTATAAATGGTTTCTGCTTCTCTATATGAGGAGCGATGAGGCATGACACTTCCGTGTGTACATACAGTAGTTAAAAATTCAATTACCCTCTATTTTTTAGAAAGCCATTTACACAAATAATTTGATGGAAAAAACTGTATTGAAAATAATCAACCTCATACGCTTCACATTCGATGTTCAATATTATTAGAAAATGTGAAGAAGATAACAGATGCAAGCAAGTCATTGCGGCGGAAGCTGGCGCTTTGGGTGTAAAGGTTTTGTGTTCATCTTATGTATGTATATAAATTGATCGTACACATATTTAGCATATATATAAATTGATGGTACACATCATATTTCCGGTTTGTTTCGTGCACAAAAGCATACATATGTATATATAAAGTACGTATATTGTATACCGCTGGTTTAATGTACAAATACAGGGTGCGGTAGCATAACTTCCT
Organism: Hermetia illucens; assembly: GCF_905115235.1. Taxonomy (NCBI): domain Eukaryota; kingdom Metazoa; phylum Arthropoda; class Insecta; order Diptera; family Stratiomyidae; genus Hermetia; species Hermetia illucens. The sequence goes on along the minus strand of NC_051853.1, from coordinate 116,078,437 downwards.
TTTTTCAAAACTCAATAAAAACTATTGTATGCATCGGAAAATATTTATTTATTTTTTATAATGTAGGTACATGTCTGAAGTTTTTATTTACATTGTTTTGAAGATCAAATCTGTTAGGTGACGTCCCCATTCTCCATAATAATAATCGTTGGCGCAACAATCCATGTTGGATCAGGGCCTTGAAGTGTGTTAGAGCACTTCATTCAAGACCGTAACGGTACACTAGGAGGCAATGTGGTCAGCATTGCGCTCGCCCGAGATTATTACCCTGATTTGACTCAGGTACTCATTCACAGCTGAGTCGACTGGTATCCGACGTCAAATCACGATACAAATTCCACTGCCACCAGTGAGATTTGAACCGCGACCTTCCGTACGACAGCCTTGCGCTCTAACCACTCAGCTATCCCATTCTCCATACATTGCGTAAACCGATTTCTGGCGTTTGTCATGACTCTTGTTAGCATAGCAGGTGTTATGTTGGCAATTTCTTCTTGGATGTTGGTCTTCAAATCTTGTAGGGTTCTTGGACGGTTCACATAAACACGGGATTTCAAAAAACCCCATAGAAAAAAATCACAAGGGGACAGATCGGGAGAGCGTGCCGGCCATTTCAAATCGCCTCTAATTGAGATAAGGCGCTCTGGAAAGTGTTCCCTAAAAACAGCCATCGATGCTCTTGAAATGTGTGCTGTTGCACCGTCTTGTTGGAACCAAGTGTCCCCCAAATCCAAATTTTCTAGCCGTGGGAAAAAAATTCTGTAGCATGTTTACATACCGGTCCGAATTCACTGTCACTGTAACCTCATTTTCCTCAAAAAACCAGGGACCAATAATTCCAGCTGAAGAAATTGCACACCACACTGTGAGTTTGGGTGAATTCAAAGGCTTTTCATGCAATTCTCGAGAGTTGGTGTCAGCCCAGTAGCGCATGTTTTGTTTGTTAACCGACCCACACAAATGAAAATGGACTTCATCGCTAAAAAAAACAATAGCACCCTCGGGAACGACATCAAGAAGAAGCTCACACGCGTTCATCCGAGAATTGAAGTCACGTTCTGAAAGTTCCTGCACTATCGCCATCTTATAGGGATGAAAATGAAGATCATCACGAACAATTCTTCTCATAGAACGATCGGATAGTCCAAGGGCAGATGCGTGTTTGCGCGCAGAACGCCGTGGCGATCGCAACATTGACGCTCTCACTGCTTCAATGTTCTCAGGTGATCTAACGGGCCGAGGGACTCCAGTTCTTCCTTTTGTCGCACTTGCAGTTTGTCTGAATGTAGTGACCCATGTAACAATTGATTTGCGGTCTGGGACGGGAGCCAACGGGGCTAAATTAAAGCGATTCCGAAATGCACGCTGTGTTGCAATAACCGAACAACCGCTTGAAAAGTAAACCTCAACGGCAAAGGCCTGCTCCTCACTATTCCAACACATGATGGCGACTGAACCGTGTCGGGACAAAACTTTACAGTATCCCCTCTTGAACGAGACCACTAGCGCTCCGCTATGACATCAACTAACTGAGTGGCGCGCATTTTAAAAAAGGAAGTTATGCTGCCGCACCCTGTATATCTGTCTGAATTAGTTACTACCCGAAAGCTGCATTAACATCTACCTTTGAATACATACATATGCCTGTTTCATATATACGTTTTAGAATGCACGAAATTCACATGAAATGTCAAACGTCCCAAAGTTATGCCTTTGTAGCTACAGCATGAACTTAAGTATTATTCTTATTTCCGAGTTGTCACAATCTCGGCAGATGCCGAATTTTAGCTAATAGTAGCACTAAGTGCCAAGCATTTAGGTTCGTTCGATCCTATCTGCTTAAAAACTAAAGGGGCACTGGTGGTGGTGGCCGGTGGTAGGTTAATGGGACAATCCGTCGAGGACTCTCCGCAACATCGAGCACAAATGCAGAATGGTGTACTTCTGCATGGTTTCAACCAGACTGTGCGAAAGCCCCAGGACATCAAGGGACGCGGTGAGGGATTTAGGTACAATACCTGTAGCTGAAAATATTATGGGAACTACAACCACCCACTCGAGACGCCAAATTTCATTGATTTGCCGAGCCAGTGGCTCATAATTCATCTTCTTCTCCACGTATTTCCGTTCGATGTTGCGGTTATGGAATATGGCAATCAATCAAAACTTGCCGGTCCCAATACATGTTCCCATGATCAGCCCATATTTGTATGCAAGGTTGTGATGGATAACCTTACATACAGCATTATGCCTGGTGATGTATTTCACCGGCGCCATAACAGTACAGACAGAAATGTGATGGTCCAACGTCTCTAACACCGAACTACACATTTTGCACTAGTCATTATCCATCCGTTCTTTCATGATGAGCTTTTTATGAGTTCGGGTGTCGACCACGCCATGCTGAATGGCACACATGAATCCCTCCGTCTCAGCAAAGAGCTCCCCAGCATACAGTCATCTGTTCGACAAATGCAAACCGACAAATGGCTGCCAAAGGCATTGCCTTCGACTTCCATTCACCGATTCGCTCTTGGTCGGACTTCATCCCACTCAGAGGACTAAGGACTGCCTTATAGACAGCCACATGCTTTTTGCTGTAAAAATAAGCGCGCAGCGAGTCGACTTGGCCACGTAAACCACACCGTTACCTCCGATGTCACGAGGCAGGTTCATCCACTCCATAGCAGATTTTGGATGACCCATTCGGAATTTGGAGGTAGTCATCCGTATCCACCGCTGGACGTTTTCCAGATCGGTCTTCGTCCACGGCAATATTCCGAATGCATAAGCCAGTGAAGGGATAGCGCAATTATTATTATTATATTAGTATTATTAACTTTATTTATGCAGCTATCGGAATGTATTTTGTTTAGACACCTCTTTTATTTTTTTGCAGATTTTTCGATTCTGAGAGCGAAATTTGTTACACTTTTTGAGGGTTATATTTTGAGCCCTTTCTCCCTACATTTCACTAGATAACAAATATGGGACGAGTTTCGAAAGGTACTAATTGAGCGCTTCCAAATAATACCCCACATGACCATATTCTGTAAAAAAAATGTTACATCCGCCTTTCGTAACCCAAAATGACGCCAGTTGCTACACATATTCCCATCAAATTTTGCGACAATCAGTCTAGTTGTTTCCGAATAATTCGGGTGTGACAGATAGACAGACATTGAATTGAATTGAATTTTTTGTGAAGTACTGGATAAAGATAGAAATACGAATTCTTGTTCTTTTATCGAAGTCATTCGAACGTCATTCGGACCGATAAATACGAGCTTTATTACGGCGATCGACATAAATCTGGCTTGCGACTTATTACGTGTTTAACTCTATAATTTCCGAACGACTCCGAATGTCAAAAACCCACTTTGCCCATACATACTACCCTTAGGATGAACTTAAGAAGAGTTTTCTGGGCGACTTCGAAAAGTTGGTAATATACTATTATTAAATTTATTTGAGCAAATATCGGAATGGGACACATTTTGAGGCCCAGATTTCGTATGAGCGCATCACCCCATTCCATTTTTTGTGTTGAGTGGTTTCCAAAATTGAGTCCTGTCTTATTTCAAGTGTGCACATTTTGGTTCCTGACTCGTGAATTTTGCATTGGATGGCGAAATTATCATCAGTTTTGGAAAGGAGTCATTAGGGGCAATTCATTTGATTCCCTACATGACTATTGCGGTGAAAAAAATTTTACATCCCCATGCATGTATGGGGAGTCCTTTTAAATTCTACGTACATTTACATTAATGTATGCGCGGGATTTCATAGTTCCCATCTGCCCACCAAATTTCGTTCGGATCGGTTTAGCCGTTTTGGAGAGAAGTTCTTGTAACAGACAGACAGACAGACAATGAATCGATTTTAATAAGGTTTTGTTTTACACAAAAAGTACTTTGCAAATTAACATAGATTCTTTATTAGGCCGTCTGAGTGTAATTACGCGGTATTTCTGGCGATTAAATTATTTGAAATAATAAAAACTTGTTTTTCCTATTTGCTAGTGTTAGTTGATCTTCCAAATAGACTTGTTAGCACTAATGAAGGGAACAAGTGGTTCCCGAAATATTGGTATTTGCAAGACCAATAAATTAACACTAGCGAGTAGGAAAACCAAGTTTTTATTATTTCAAATATCTTTATTTGGATAGTATAGTATAGTTAGTATAATGTACTGTACTGTCTTGGGTGTAATCCGTACGCCATGTGTTGGTTTTTTACGGTTGTGTAAAACAAAACCTTATTAAAATCGATTCAATGTCTGTCTGTCTGTCTGTCACACGCATTTTTCTCCAAAACGGCTAAACGGATCCGAACGAAATTTGGTGGACAGATGGGGGCTCCCCATACATGCAAAGGGGGAATTCAAAATTTTTTTTCCACTGGGTATAGCTGCGTAGGGTATCAAATGAAAGGTCTCGACTTGTACTTTCCGAAACTGACATTAGTTTTGGCCGAAATTGCAAAATGCATGAGTAAGGAGTCAAAATGTACGCACTTGAAGTGAGACAGGACTCATTTTCGGAAACTACCCAACCTAAAAATCCGGAAAAAATCAGGGTGGTGCGCCTAGATGAAATCTAGGCCTCAAAATATGTCCCATTCCGATGTCTGGTCAAATAAACCTACTAATAGTATATTACTACTTTTTAGAAATTTACTGAAAAACCCCCCTTAAATTCATCCTAGGACTTCCGAATTTTGTACCAGCATAGGAGACAATATTTCGTATATATGTGCTAAGTTTCATGGAAATCAGTCAATTAACGCCAAAGTTATAGCAGTTCAAACTTAGCAATTTTGCGCGAGTTTACTGCTTCCAAAGCCATGCAAATCAGATGCTGACGTCATAATTAGCCGGAATAATTGACATTCCCGTGAAATATTAAAGTCGCATTTATGAAGAATCTATTTATCTGCAGCCCTTTTTAAGGCTTTGTGTAAAATACTTATGTGAAATCTAATCTTCGAGATATGTCCCATTCCGGTATCTGCTCAAATAAATTTATTAATAGCATATTATCAACTTTTGGAAATTGACCAAAAAGCTCTCCTTGAGCTCATCCTAGGTGTACTAAATTTTGCACCGGCATAGGGGACAGTCTCGTGCATATACATGCCATGCCATGAAAATCTAACTATTATACAATACATAATTCCATTCAAGAAGAATCTAATTCTCCCTAGCCTTTTTTATTTTTATTTTGATGTGTGTAATTGTTGGCATTTGCTAATAATATTAAACTCAGAGTGTGAAGCGTATGAGGTTGACCATTATCAACACAGGGCTTTCCATCAAATGATTTATTTAAATCGCTTTCTAGAAAATAGAGGGCAATGGAATTTTTAGCTATATTATACGAAGCTGTTGTGCACTCGTCGCTCTTCACATCTTTTTCTTTTTCTTCAGCCTTCAGTTCACAAGCGGGGTCGGCTCGTGGTGATCGGTTTCGTCATTTTGTTTTATCAAATGCCTGATCAGGATGTAATCTCGAGACCTTTAAATCCCCATCTAGCGGATCAAGCCACCATTGTTTTGACCGGCTTTTTGGTTGCTTACCATTGCTTTCGATATTCTGACCAATATTGGTTGTTGAATTCTCCTTTGCGTGAATTACGTAACCACATCATTGAAAACGCCTCTCTTGCAGTTTTTCCACGATCGGTGCAAACCCGTTCGATCGCGGATATTCTCATTTCAGACGTAATCAAAACGTGTCACGCCACCAGTGCAATGCAACATCTTCGTCCCCATTACCACAAGACGCCGTTCATTGTCCTTTATAATCGGCCAACATTCAGAACTATAGAGAGCGGCAGACGGACGACATTGCAGTAAACTTTAGATTTGGGACGTGCGCTGATACGTCGATCACAAAGAACACCAGTTGGGGAATGCCACTTCATCCAGGTTGCATTAATGCGTGAAACAATTTCATTACGCAGTTCTCCATTGGCTGATAGCATTGACTCGAGATATTTAAATCACTGAGTTCTGGCAATGGCATTAACCTGCCCTTCGAGATATTTAAATCGCTCAGTTTTGGCAATATCAGTAATGGGTCAATGCTATAAGCCAAAACCTTTTATACCTCAAGCTTTCGGTTTCCCGACTTGTTTTATTTGTGGTTCTTTATGAGTCCGTAACTCGCCCCATTCGCTTTATAACGACCAGAGTAATTAAATTTTATTATAGTCGACCGAAAAACTAAACTACACCGGAATGATGAAATGCGCTTTTCAGTTTTGTGGAATACCTTACTCCACTCGGTTGACTATAGGCAATTTGGACAATCATTTTGAGTATTTCTCAATTTGAAAGAATAAAAGCTTGTTGTTTCTTGTTCGTTGGTGTGAATGTTTATTATTGCAAATACCGATATTTCGGGAACTACTTGTTCCCTTTATCAGTGCTAACTTGTTAGCAAGCTTTTATTATTTCAAATAATTAATCGTTGAAAACACCGCATAATTTCACTCGGATATTTCTCAATTCTGTGTTCGTTATTATACTTATTAGCAAAAACCTGCATTTAGGGCGTTTAAGTAAGTTTTGTTTTGTAACTCCAAATAAAAAATCTAAACTGGTAGGTTTTTATTTTTTTTTTATTTTTGCAAGTATTCATATTTCGGCGAATAGTTGTCGCCTTCCGCTGTGTTTGAGTTTATAGTGATTTATTCAATTTTATCTATCAATAATTATTAACTGTGATGGCATTCAGAGTCAATATAATCTATAATCCATTTTTTAGATTTCTTTTATGGTAATATTATGTTTTGCATTTAAGTGAATAAATTTAGAAAAAACGTGAAAAATAGCAAAGAGTTGCTAGTAATAATGATCAATATTTGCAGCACTAATCAATAAATATTATCATTAAATAATTTTTTTGAAATAAAAGTTGTTTCTGTTTCAAATGATTATTTATGTGGTTTCGAGTTAGAATCTCCTAAAAATATAATAGAAAGTGAAGAAAAAACCCATGTGAACTTTTGACTATTTTATGATTCCAAAATTTTATTAATGTTCGTTAGTTCACGAGTACTCCAGGGTTCTAGTGGATCTGGTGGGGAATTTCTTGTGCATTTGAACTGATTAGGAGCGGACTTTCCTCTTTTGGATGCAGCTTTCTTTTCGATGTTATCCGGAGATATCCTGAAAAATACAAAAAAAATAATTATGTAATAATGCTGTCTTTCGTCATAACATATTGTACCTGTTCTTGTTACCCTTCACTCGATTAGTTTTGGATACTTTGCATTCGGAAGGTTGGGACTGACGTTCTTTCAGATGAAGCTGTTCAACTTTTCTCCTAACATCACTGACTGCTACCGGCTCACTCGGCTCAGTAGTGACAAATGTATCTCTCCCCTCTTTGTTAGATTCGCCATCAAGTTGTATACATGCTCTAACATCTGCGGTTCCTTCTTCGGGGCCGCTATGCTGTATTTTGACGAAAATTAAGTATTAGAAAACTAAAATGAAACCTCATTCGTTCAACGATAAATTCTTCATGTAAAAAGAGCCCTAGGAATATAATAGTAATAAATAAGTAAACGAGATGGAAAGTGGAAGTTTAGCACTTTTGATATGTAAGTTGCTGAAGCAAGTATGCTAATTTATTCATTTTGATATGTACTGACAGACGCTTTAGGGTGTAGTAAAATTATTCTGAAGAAACAATTTTGCTAATTATAGTAAGATTTCCAGTATTATGCTATATATGATGAGCTATATCACAACATTTTATGACTAAAACATGAACTTTAGGGGGATCTGCAGTCGATTTACAAAGTATACCAGCAGACTATTATTAACTTTATTTCAACAAGTACGGGGATGGAGGCTATTGTGAGGTTATTATATAAAAGTGCCACAATTATTGTTTCTCAATTTTGCCATATTATTTACATAATTTATGGGTCCAAAAGCCTAAATAAGGGAGGAGGAACTGAGGCTGTGGGTCAAAAGGATTAGCAGATAGATATTTCGAATGTTGTTGATACGAGCGGATGGATGACGCCGCCGCCGCTCTTCGCGGCTTTTCTAGAACTCCCTTTTGTTCCAACCGCCGGCGTGATCACACGCACTCTCGCGTAGTAAAGTTTATATGAAGTGAATTTGCGAATGTAGTCGTCTCTGCTTTATGAATCAAGAATTTTCATTTTTTTTACTTTTCTGATGTTGGAAAAATATTTTAAGTAATAACGAATAAACAAACTGTATTTTACTCTTCTTGATAATTTTTGTTATCTTTATAAATAAATATATAAAAAGAAAACCTTCAAGCAATTCTGAGCACATTAAATTCGGCGTTTCTTACTTTTTAAAGGAATTTCATACATTTTGTTTCCATGCAAAGAAAAATAAGAATCGCTGACCCATAAATATTGTACCGGTCCAGGGAGACTCTGTGGAACTCAAAGTCCCAATTTACTTATTTATGCCATTATCGGCCCTCAGCAAAGGTAGAAAATTTACCCAGAAAAAGGCAATGTACTTAGTACTTTTCCAGTAGAATAAAATGTTAAGATCAGGGGATGACACAAACATATATATATAGTTTCTGGTGACAGGTTCCAAAATAAATATCATGCTAATTAACAAGCCCTGGGAGAAATACTAGTCTAGAAAAATACTTTGTTGACGCGGCATGGGCAGGCGCGGTCCGGTCGAGAAATGTACAAGGATGCTTGACGTATGGATAGTGTCAGAGCATAAGCAAAATAGTCCGCTCTTCACAATTACATGACTGCACCCTCCGAAAGGGCGCATCGATATCTTCGCTCTACAACGAATTCGATGGAATGGTGCCAAAAGTTGCGATATAAAACTTGAAAGTGGTAAAAACGACTATAAATTTCTCTACATTAGTAGCCCACGCATTCACTATAATCGGTATTGCTATCTCTTAGGGTCTCCGTGACATCATTAAAGGAGTCGAGCGTTTGATGAAGTCCACTATTATTTCAATTGACCGCACGATTAATTTCGATGTTGGGAAAGACGCCTAGTACTTGTCAGTATATCGTTTAGTGAACGGTTGTTTCTTCCAGATTTTCTAATGGGAACGATAAGACGCAAATCAACTATATTCTCATAGGACGTAAAAACATTTCGACGATTACTCCCTACCAGAGGGGGCAACTACCCCAGTTTAGTGGGAGTTTTCAATAAAGTCTAGGCACCACGAATAGTAAGTCCGGTGTAGATTAATGCCAGAGTGTATAATTGTCAGTCGTTAGACCTTGAGTTCAATCTCTCGTTAAGAAAAATTTTCTTTTAGCGATTTTTATATGCTTTTGTGCATTGCGATATGAACCATGGAAAAAGTCTAGTCTGGGATGTTCTTCACCAATGCAAAAGGAGCGATTATTTAGTAGTCTGGGACAATGGCACATTCAAATTATGCAAGACGAGTTTTTGAAAAAATTCTCTGAAGAAGCAACAGAAGCAAATTGGTAATGTGAAAGAAACATTCCAGACGAAACGTAAGAGAAGGCGCGCCGCAATCACAGCAAAACTACTCGGAAGCTAGCGAAACCTGACAAAAATGACAGCCCAAATCAAAATTGATTTGCACTGCTTAGATTATTGGGAAAAGCACTTACCACGTAGTCCCACTCATCAAAGGCTCGATCCATGAAACGAAGGTTCAAATATACGACGAAAACAACTACAGAGAGGTGATAGTTAGTTTTTTGAAAAAGAAGGTAGAAAGTACTACACATACCAATTGAAAAGCTATAAGGGCATTACAATATTGCCAAGAGGATTCGAACCAGGGGTGGATTTGTCAGAGATCAAAGAAGCTTTGAATGATGAAATACTTGAGGTGAGGTAAGCTTATAATATTATAAACCGCGATAAAGTTCCCTTGTCGCTCTATTGAGTGGAACTCGAATCTGATGGATTAAAATTTAAGAAGGACGAAACGCATCCAATGTATAATCTACGCTATCTATTTCATTGAAGAATTGTAGTAAAAGAGCCGCGTAAAAGGATTGGCCGGTTCAGCAAAAAAATTGTCAAGAATTTGGTCACACAAAAACATACTGCAATCTACCCAGTGTTTGTGGAGATGTGCACGCAACAACTAATTGTAAGAAAAACAAACTATAGCAATTGTGGTGGACCACTCACGGCTAACTACAGAGATTGTCCAGTCTATGCTGAAATTAAGCCAAAATCGCAACCGAAACAACGAATTCAACATGCCGTTCGATGGTCCAGAAACAAGGCGTTCAAGGGGTCCACCTCAAAGCCAAGAAAGTGCAAGAACCTCAACCTACAATCTGGAAGGGCTTCTCCTGACGTTTACAGTCAAACAATTTAATTAAACTATTTTTGTTTTTATTTAAATTTTTTAAGTATTTATTCTTTTTTATTTTCAATTAATTTATTCAATCACAAATTTTGTAATCCTATTAAAATGATCTTAAGCGAGGAGTTCTTCCCTCCTCGAATGACAAGCAAAATTTATTTTTAAGGTTTTGTGTAAAACAAAACCTTATTAAAATCGATTCAATGTCTGTCTGTCTGTCACACGCACTTTTCTCCAAAACGGCTGAACCGATCCGAACGAAATTTGGTGGACAGATGGGAACTATGAAATATCACGCATACAGCCAGTAGCATAAATTGAGGGGGAATTTTAAGGGGGGCTCCCCAAACATGCAAAGGGGGGATTCATCAATTTTTTTCACCGGATATAGTTGTGTAGGATATCAAATGAAAGCCCTCGATTTGTACTTTCCGAAACTGACATTAGCTTTGGTATAAATTGCAAAGTGCGTGAGTAAAGAGTCAAAATATACGCACTTGAAGTGAGACAGGACTCATTTTCGGAAACTACCCAACCTAAAAATCCGGAAAAAATCAGGGTGGTGCGCCTAGAAGAAATCTAGGCCTCAAAATATGTCCATTCTGATATCTGCTCAAATAAACTTACTAATAGTATATTACTACTTTTTCGAAATTTACTGAAAAACCACCCTTAACTTCATCCTAGGACCTCCGAATTTTGAACCAGCGTAGAGGACAATATTTCGTATATATCTGCTAAATTTCGTGGAAATCTGGCAATTAGCGCCGAAGTTATAGTAGTTCAAACTTAGCAATTTCGCGCGAATTTACTGCTTCCAAAGCCATGCAAATCAGATGCTGACGTCATAATTACCCGGAATAACTGACATTCGCGTGAAATATTAAAGTCGCATTTATGAAGAATCTATTTATCTGCAGCCCTTTTTAAGGCTTTGTGTAAAACACTTATGTGAAATCTAATCTTCGAGATATGTCCCATTCCGGTATCTGCTCAAATAAATTTACTAATAGTATATTATTATCAAATTGACTAAAAAGCTCTCCTTGAGCTCATCCTAGGTGTACTAAATTTTGCACCGGCATAGAGGACAGTCTTCTTCTTCTTCTTTTTCTTCAGCCTTTGTCCCGTTCACAAGCGGGGTCGGCTCGTCGTGATCGGCTTCGCCATTTGGCTCTATCGAATGCCTGATCTGGGTGCAATCTCGAGGCTTTCAAATCCCCATCCAACGGTGGCTTGATACGCCACCGTTGCTTAGGTCTGCCTTTTCTGTCTGTCGTTTACCATCGACTTCGATGTTCAGACCAATCTTTGCAAGTGAATTCTCGTTTGCACGAATTGCGTGACCATACCATCGAAGACGCCTCTTTCGCAACTTTTTCACGATCGGTGCAACTCCATAACGATCGCGGATATCCTCATTTCGGATGTGATCTAAACGTGTGACGCCACTATTCCAACGCAGCATCTTCGTCTCCATTACCGCAAAACGCCGTTCATTGTCTTTTATGGTCGGCCAACACTCAGAACCATAGAGAGCGACTGGACGGACGACATTGCGGTAAATTTTAGATTTGAGACGTTCGTTGATACGTCGATCACAAAGGACACCAGTTGTGGAACGCCACTTCATCCAGGTTGCGTTAATGCGTGAAGCAATTTCATAACGCAGCTCTCCATTGGCTGATAGCGTTGACCCGAGGTATTTAAATCGCTCAGTTCTGGGCAGATCACTGCCGCTGACAGTGATTGTGCCTGTTTCATGGGGATCGGTCGTCAAAAATTCAGTTTTGTTTAAATTCAGTCTGAGACCGTGTTGCATGAGGCGATCATTCCATTTTTGAACAAGTTGCTCGAGATCATTTTTGCTATCAGATGCTAGGAAAACATCATCTGCATAAAGCAGTGTGTAGGATGCTGGACGTTGGATATACCGTGTGACGGTGTCCATAACAAGGATAAAGAGGAGTGGTGAGAGGGCACTTCCTTGATGAACTCCAACAGAGACACGAAGCGGTTTTGATACACCCGCCATACTTCGAACTTTACTTTTCGGATCGTGGTAGAGCAATTGAACCCAGCGCACGAGTTTTTCTGGCACGAAGTGTTGTCGTAAAGCATACCAGATGAGTTCGTGTGGTACACGGTCAAACGCTTTCTCTAGATCCAGAAAGGCAATGTAATGAGGACGATGCTTCTCACGGTGTTTCTCCATGAGTAACCGCGCAGCGTGTATTGCGTCAGTAGTTCCGCAGTTCTTGACAAATGCGGCTTGATTCACGGTTATTTCAACAATTTCGCGAATACGGTTGTCAAGAATGCGTTCAAAAATCTTCATGGTATGGGAAAGTAACCGGATCGGACGGTAATTTGAACATTCTGCTGGGCTACCTTTCTTTTTCCAAATTGGAACAGTGGTACTTTCTTGCCAGTCAGATGGTGTTCTTCCTTCCTGAATAATCCGGTTAAAGAATTCACTGAGCCACAGTGTTGGGTCCCAGCTCTTCGCTTTCCAGAGCTCAGATGCGATGTCGTCAGGTCCTGTCGCTTTCCCCGATTTCATTTGTTTTATTGCCTCCTCGACTTCAGTTGCGCTGACTGGTGGAACTGCTCCAAATGTCGACAATGATTGTGGAAGTGGAGGATGAGCAAATTCTTCAGTTGAAATCTGCTCGAAGTATTCTCGCCATCTATCCGTTGCGGCTCGACGGTTGGTAAGCAAAGTACCGTTCTTGTCATTAACACAACAGAAGTGTTCGATATCCTGTGTGCGTTCATCACGGCTTTTAGCAAGTCGATACAGATCTCTCTCGCCATCCCGAGTGTCCAGTTTATCGTAAAGATTTTTGAAATGGTTCGCTCGGGTGACAGCGACCGCTTTCTTTGCTTCCCGGTTGGCATTCTTATAAATTTGCCAATTAGCAGGCGTTTTATCGTCGAGAAATTTGTGGTAGAGGCGTTTCTTTTCACGGACCTTCATTTCAACATCATCATTCCAAGGCCAAGTATCTTGGTTGATGTACCGCTTACCCGGCTTGGTGACCCCGAGGGTTGCAGATGCCGCTTTGTGGATAGTGACTTTCATTTGGTTCCATGATTCTTCCACATTCGTAATGGTTGGCAATCGTATGAGTGAGACCGTTTCTTCATTCTTCTCACCAAATCGCCACCATTTAATGCGCGGCGGGCCAGTGCGTTCCTCACGCTGTTTTATCGGTGGCTTAATTCGCAGGACAGCAATCAACGGCCGATGCTGAGGTGCGATGGTCTCATAGGGAACGACTTTGCAATCAGTGACAGTGGTAAAATGTTGGCGTCTTATGAGAATATAGTCGATTTGCGTTTTATTGTTCCCACTATAAAATGTGGGAAGATGAGACAATCGTTTGATGAACCATGTATTCATAAGTACAAGGTCATGGGTGTCCGCAAAATCGATTATACGCTCGCCACCTTCATTGCGCGCTCCGAACCGTCTGCCTTTTCACCCACATGACCATTAAGGTCGCCGGCAATGATTATGTAATCGTCAGCAGGCACGTGACAAATCTTTTCATCGAGAAGTTGCCAGAAGGCATCTTTCTCGGCATCTGGTCGGCCTGTCTGTGGTGCATACACGGTGAAGAAGTGAATAGTGCGATCAGCTGATATAATGGTGAGCTTCATCAGCCGATCATCAAATCGTTCGACTTCTTTAATGGCATTACGGAAACCCTCTGAGATGGCAATGCCAACACCATATTGAGTGTGTGGAACCAGACCATCGGGTTTCTTGCAGAGCGCAGATGTCAATGCACCTTTTCCGAAGGGCTCTTGCGAGTTCCTCGGTCTTTCCAGTTAGGGTGCCAACATTTAGCGTGCAGACACGTATTTGTTTTGTTCGTTGTGTGCGGACTAACTTGCTTACGTCCTGACGCCGTCCATGCGTCAAGAACCCTTGCCCATTTCTCGACAGGACCGGGGCCCGTCCTGCCGCGTCGACTGAGGTGGACGCCCTAGCATTTCTCCGAGGCCTGTGACTTAATCCGATCATCATGTTTGTAACCACATTCTATGCATTTTCTTGGTCGACCTGTCGCGGGGCCTGTCACCAAGAGAGATCAGGTAGGATTTAGCATAGTAGAATAACTCCAACTATACTCTATTTATCTCTTTCCCTGATCTCAGCATTTTATTTTTGTTTTACTGAGGATAGTACAGAGTACGTTGCCTCAAATCCTCCTCCTTTACCTGGGCTTGGGACCAGCATATTATGTTAATAGCATGGCGGAGTTCCGGCATAGAGGACAGTCTCGTGCATATACATGCCAAGTTCCATGAAAATCTAACTATTAGTGTCAAAGTTATAAAAGTTCAAACTTATCAATTTCGTGCTAATTAACAGCATCCTAAGCCATACAAATAAGATGCTGACGTCATAATTAACGAGAATAATTGAAATTCGAGTAAAATATTAAAATTCCATTCAAGAAGAATCTAATTCTCCCTAGCCCTTTTTAAGGTTTTGTGTAAACACAAAACCTTATTGTAAACACAAAACCTTATTAAAATCGGTTTACTGTCTGTCTGTCTGTCGGTCACACGCATTTTTCTCGGAGACGGTTGTAGCGAATGGCACCAAATTTGGTAGAAAGGTGGGAACTGTGAACGCTCACGCATATAGTGAGTTACATCCTTTTACGTCCAATTTAAGGAGGGGTCCCCATACATGCAAAAGGGGGGTGTACATTTTTTTTCATCAAATATAGTCATGTGGGTTATCAAATGAAAGGTCTCGGTTAGTACTTTTCGAAGCCCGCCTTTGACATTTGTTGAAAAGGTGGGGAGTGCGGGGGGTTGAAATTGGTCATTTTTTCAAAGAACCCATTCTCGGAAAGTACCCAACCGAAAAATCTGAAAAAAATCAGAGAGCTGCCACTATATGGTGCCTAGGCTTCGAAATAGCCTTCATACCGATACCTGTTCAAATAAAGTTAATAATAGTACATTACAGTAATTTTTAGTAATTGACAGGAAAACCCCCCTTATGTTCACCCTAGAATCACAAAATTTTGTAGCAATGTAGGCTACAGCATGGAGCATGATTCTGCCAAATTTGGTGAAAATCACACCATTACTAACAAAGTTATACTAGGTTAAAACTGTCGCTTCTCTGCAAATTCAAGACTATGAATGTCAATATCCCTTAAAAGTGTAAATTTTCACATAATATTATATATGCATACTTTACGTGCTACATGCTAATGGGACAAATGCACACTCAAATCTCTTTATAAAAGAAATGCACAAAACGTTTCATACCTGAAGCGTCTAGCTTCCGGTTTCCCGACTTGTTTATATTTGATGTTGGTTAAATTGTTGGCATTTGCTAATAATATTAAGCTCAGTGTGTGAAGCGTATGAGGTTGACCATTATCAACACAGGGCTTTCCATCAAATGATTTATTTAAATCGCTTTCTAGAAAATAGAGGGCAATGGAATTTCTAGCTATATTACACGGAGCTGTCGTGCACTCGTCGCTCCTCACATCTTTTTCTTTTTCTTCAGCCTTCAGTTCAGAAGCGGGGTCGGCGCGTGGTGATCGGTTTCGTCATTTTATTTTATTAAATGTCTGATCAGGATGTAATCTCGAGACCCTTAAATCCCCATCCAGCGTGTCAAGCCACCATTATTTTGGCCGGCTTTTTGGTTGCTTACCATTACTTTCGATGTTGTGACCAATATTGGTTGTTGAATTCTCGTTAGCGTGAATTACGTGACCACACCATCGAAAACGCCTCTCTTGCAGTTTTTCCACGATCGGTGCAAACCCGTTCGATCGCGGATATTCTCATTTCAGACGTAATCAAAACGTGTCACGCCACCAGTGCAATGCAACATCTTCGTCCCCATTACCACAAGACGCCGTTCATTGTCCTTTATAATCGGCCAACATTCAGAACTATAGAGAGCGGCAGACGGACGACATTGCAGTAAACTTTAGATTTGGGACGTGCGCTGATACGTCGATCACAAAGAACACCAGTTGGGGAATGCCACTTCATCCAGGTAGCATTAATGCGTGAAACAATTTCATTACGCAGTTCTCCATTGGCTGATAGCATTGACTCGAGATATTTAAATCACTGAGTTCTGGCAATGGCATTAACCTGCCCTTCGAGATATTTAAATCGCTCAGTTTTGGCAATATCAGTAATGGGTCAATGCTATAAGCCAAAACCTTTTATACCTCAAGCTTTCGGTTTCCCGACTTGTTTTATTTGTGGTTCTTTATGAGTCCGTAACTCGCCCCATTCGCTTTATAACGACCAGAGTAATTAAATTTTATTATAGTCGACCGAAAAACTAAACTACACCGGAATGATGAAATGCGCTTTTCAGTTTTGTGGAATACCTTAATCCACTCGGTTGACTATAGGCAATTTGGACAATCATTTTGAGTATTTCTCAATTTGAAAGAATAAAAGCTTGTTGTTTCTTGTTCGTTGGTGTGAATGTTTATTATTGCAAATACCGATATTTCGGGAACTACTTGTTCCTTTTATCAGTGCTAACTTGTTAGCAAGCTTTTATTATTTCAAATAATTAATCGTTGAAAACACCGCATAATTTCACTCGGATATTTCTCAATTCTGTGTTCGTTATTATACTTATTAACAAAAACCTGCATTTAGGGCGTTTAAGTAAGTTTTGTTTTGTAACTCCAAATAAAAAATCTAAACTGGTAGGTTCATTTTTTTTTTTATTTTTGCAAGTATTCATATTTCGGCGAATAGTTGTCGCCTTCCGCTGTGTTTGAGTTTATAGTGATTTATTCAATTTTATCTATCAATAATTATTAACTGTGATGGCTTTCAAAGTCAATATAATTTATAATCCATTTTTTAGATTTCTTTGATGGTAATATTATGTTTTGCATTTAAGTGAATAAATTTAGAAAAAAACGTGAAAAATAGCAAAGAGTTGCTAGTAATAATGATCAATATTTGCACCACTAATCAATAAATATTATCATTAAATAATTTTTCTGAAATAAAAGTTGTTTCTGTTTCACATTATTATTTATGTGGTTTCGAGTTAAAATCTCCTAAAAATATAATAGAAAATGAAGAAAACACCCATGTGAACGTTTGTCTATTTTATGATTCCAAAATTTTGTTAATGTTCGTTAGTTCACGAGTACTCCAGGGTTCTAGTGGATCTGGCGGTGAGTTTCTTGTGCATTTGAACTGATTAGGAGCGGACTTTCCTCTTTTGGATGCAGCTTTCTTTTCGATGTTATCCGGAGATATCCTGAAAAATACAAAAAAAATAATTATGTAATAATGCTGTCTTTCGTCATAACATATTGTACCTGTTCTTGTTACCCCTCACTCGATTAGTTTTGGATACTTTGCATTCGGAAGGTTGGGACTGACGTTCTTTCAGATGAAGCTGCTCAACTTTTCTCCTAACATCACTGACTGCTACCGGCTCACTCGGTTCAGTAGTGACAAATGTATCTCTCCCCTCTTTATTAGATTCGCCATCAAGTTGTATACATGCTCTAACATCTGCGGTTCCTTCTTCGGGGCCGTTACGCTGTATTTTGACCAAAAATTAAGAATTAGAAAACTAAAATGAAACCTCATTCGTTCAACAATAAATTCTTCATGTAAAAAGAGCCCTAGTAATATAATAGTAATAAATAAGTAAACGAAATGGAAAGTGAAAGTTTAGCACTTTTGATATGTAAGTTGCTGAAGCAAGTATGCTAATTTATTCATTTTGATATGTACTGACAGACGCTTTAGGGTGTAGTAAAATTATTCTGTAGAAACAATTTTGCTAATTATAGTAAGATTTCCAGTATTATGCTATATATGATGAGCTATATCACAACATTTTATGACTAAAACATGAACTTTAGGGGGATCTGCAGTAGATTTACAAAGTATACCAGCAGACTATTATTAACTTTATTTCAACAGGTATGGGGATGGAGGCTATTTTGAGGTTATTATATAAAAGTGCCACAATTATTGTTTCTCAATTTTGCCATATTATTTACATAATTTATGGGTCCAAAAGCCTAAATAAAGGAGTAGGAACTGAAGCTGTGGGCCAACAGGATTAGCAGATAGATATTTCGAATGTTGTTGATACGAGCGGATGGATGACGCCGCCGCTGCTCTCCGCGGCTTTTCTAGAACTCGCCACGAGAGTGGAGAGCCAGCGGTGAGGGAGTCCCGCTGTTTGGAGACAGAGGGACCGCATCTCCCTTTCGTTCCAACCGTGATCACACGCACTCTCGCATAGTAAAGTTTATATGAAGTGAATTTGCGAATGTAGTCGCCTCTGCTTTATGAATCAAGAATTTTCATTTTTTTTACTTTTCTGATGTTGGAAAAATATTTTAAGTAATAACGAATAAACAAACTGTATTTTACTCTTCTTGATCATTTTTGTTATCTTTATAAATAAATATATAAAAAGAAAACCTTCAAGCAATTCTGAGCACATTAAATTCGGCGTTTCTTACTTTTTAAAGGAATTTCATACATTTTGTTTCCATGCAAAGAAAAATAAGAATCGCTGACCCATAAATATTGTACCGGTCCAGGGAGACTCTGTGGAATTCAAAGTCCCAATTTACTTATTTATTCCGTTATCGGCCCTCAGCAAAGGTAGAAAATTTACCCCGAAAAAGGCAATGCACTTAGTACTTTCCCCAGTAGAATAAAATGTTAAGATCAGGGGATGACACAAACATATATATATAGTTTCCGGTGACAGGTTCCAAAATAAATATCATGCTAATTAACAAGCCCTGGGAGAAATACTAGTCTAGAAAAATACTTTGTTGACGCGGCATGGGCAGGCGCGGTCCGGTCGAGAAATGTACAAAGATGCTTGACGAATGGATAGTGTCAGAGCATAAGCAAAATAGTCCGCTCTACACAATTACATGACTGCACCCTCCGAAAGGGCGCATCGATATCTTCGCTCTACAAGGAATTCGATGGAATGGTGCCAAAAGTTACGATATGAAACTTGAAAGCGGTAAAAACGGCTATAAATTTCTCTACATTAGAAGCCCACGCATTCACTATAATCGGTATTGTTATCTCTTAGGGTCTCCGTGACATCATTAAAGGAGTCGAGCGTTTGATGAAGTCCACTATTATTTCAGTTGACCGCACGATTAATTTCGATATTGGGAAAGACGCCTAGTACTTGTCAGTATATCGTTTAGTGAACGGTTGTTTCTTCCAGATTTTCTAATGGGAACGATAAGACGCAAATCAACTATATTCTCATAGGACGTAAAAACATTTCGACGATTACTCCCTACCAGAGGGGGCAACTACCCCAGTTTAGTGGGAGTTTTCAATAAAGTCTAGGCACCACGAATAGTAAGTCCGGTGTAGATTAATGCCAGAGTGTATAATTGTCAGTCGTTAGACCTTGAGTTCAATCTCTCGTTAAGAAAAATTTTCTTTTAGCGATTTTTATATGCTTTTGTGCATTGCGATATGAAGTCATGGAAAAAGCCTAGTCTGGGATGTTCTTCACCAATGCAAAAGGAGCGATTATTTAGTAGTCTGGGACAATGGCACATTCAAATTATGCAAGACGAGTTTTTGAAAAAATTCTCTGAAGAAGCAACAGAAGCAAATTGGTAATGTGAAAGAAACATTCCAAACGAAACGTAAGCGAAGGCGCGCCGCAATCACAGTAAAACTACTCGGAAGTTAGCGAAACCTGACAAAAATGACAGCCCAAATCAAAATAGATTTGCACTGCTTAGATTAATTGGGAAAAGCACTTACCACGTAGTCCCACTCATCAAAGGTTCGATCCATGAAACGAAGGTTCAAATATACGACGATAACAACTACAGAGCGGTGATAGTTAGTTTTTTGAAAAAGAAGGTAGAAAGTACTACACATACCAATTGAAAAGCTCCAAGGGCATTACAATATTGCTAAGAGGATTCGAACCAGGAGTGGATTTGTCAGAGATCAAAGAAGCTTTGAATGATGAAATACTTGAGGTGAGGTAAGCATATAATATTATAAACCGCGATAAAGTTCCCTTGCCGCTCTATCGAGTGGAACTCGAATCTGATGGATTAACATTTAAGAAGGACGAAACGTATCCAACGTATAATCTACGCTATCTATTTCATTGAAGAATTGTCGTAAAAGAACCGCGTAAAAGGATTGGCCGGTTCAGCAAAAGAATTGTCAAGAATTTGGTCACATAAAAACATACTGCAATCTACCCAGTGTTTGTGGAGATGTGCACGCAACAACTAATTGTAAGAAAAATAAACTATAGCAATTGTGGTGGACCACTCACGGCTAACTACAGAGATTGCCCAGTCTATGCTGAAATTAAGCCAAAATCGCAACCGAAACAACGAATTCAACGTGCCGTTCGATAGTCCAGAAACAAGGCGTTCAAGGGGTCCACCCAAAGCCAAGAAAGTGCAAGAACCCCAACCTACAATCTGGAAGGGTTTCTCCTGACGTTTACAGTAAAATAATTTAATTAAACCATTTTTGTTTTTATTTAAATTAATTTATTCAATCACAACTTTTATAATCCTATTAAAATGATCTTAAGCGAGGAGTTCTTCCCTCCTCGAATGACAAGCAAAATTTTTTTTTTTTAATTTTCACAGTAGGTCCGCTCTTTCCAATTGGCTTCGTGGCATGATGACTGCAGTGGCATCCGGAGTGCGTCCCCACCTGAAAATGGGTACATTCCTCTGGAGTGTGGAGCGCGGGTTAAATGTGACGAGATGGCGGAGGTGGTTTGAATTAAGGAATGGCCTCCTGAAGTAGGCGCAACAAACCTTTCCAAGGCCACCTCTCCTATCGAGGACCACGTCGCCAGGGAGCCGAAAGTTCTCCCCGTACACTAGCTCAGTAGGTCTGTAAGCAAACTCTGCCCGGACGGTTGTGCGGAGGCCAAGCAGAACAAAAGGCAAAACCTGCGGCCAGGACGGTTCGCCGTGCGCCATAATGGCTGCCTTCAGCGTCCAATGCCATCGATCTGTTGTCTGCTGACGTTTCAATTCCAGGAGCGTTCCGAGCTCCGAGAAGAGCGCAGATTCAAATCGCCTTGCATGGTCTGTGATGACAGTGGGAACACCAGAGCGCGGAGTCCACTTCCAGCAGAGGGCGTCAGCATATGACTGGGCTATTATGTCCTTCAGAAGTATTGTCTCAGGACACCGCGTTAACTGATCAGTGATCATGAGGTAATACTGCGAGTCTCGTAAAGGGCTATAATGTCGAAGTGTATAGTGTGGCGTCTAGTGACTTTACAATTTTGGTATGCCATGCACTTTCTGGCCCAAGAGTTTACGCTCTTGTTCATGGGCAGCCAGAAATATTTGCTGGAGACTAACCGGCTTTTTGTCCGAATATCAGGATGCGCAAGATCGCACACCGAGCGAAACACTTCCTTTCGAGAGCGGTCTAGGTCCCTTTACAAATGTCTCGAAGTAGATAGAAGAATGTGAGCCGAAAATAGGGAATTCCTTGAACTTGCATTTGGAGCCCGATTCCAGGCTCTGAAGAAGTTCTTCATTCTTCTGAGCTGCAGCCTTTACCGGAAAATCGACTGTGGCTGTGATGTTGTTCCCGGAGATCCGGGAGCGGGATTCAAATGTTCTAAGAAGAAATCCAACGGTTGCCAGCTTTGATCCACCTTTGGTGCAGAACAGCAACTGCTGCTCCGTGAGGCATTGACGGACACGGCCAGAGGTGCAACTTACTGGAGGAATGCCAAAAGAGCAGCGTCTACTAGCTGTTGCTTAGTGTTTTCAAACGCTTAGATGGTTTTTTATGGTGCTGGGCATCATTCGCTAGTAATGTTATGATATTTCTGGAGGAGTACGCGAATACATAGACCGGTAGCGTCCTCAAAAATAATAGAAAGAGTCTTGTTGTTAGAGCAGGGTGAAATTAACGACCGAAGAGACGTTGTGGCTCTATCAGGGACCTACGCTGCATATTTATCAGTAGTCCACAGTGACACAGGAAATTTGTGCCTAATATTGGGGCACTGATGTCAGTCAGGCATTAGGGGAAGAACAAGCCGAGATGAGTAGTCTACATTCATTCAGATCGAACAAGAAGAATAAAGATAGGAAAACTTTGAGACCGTTGTTAATTTCTCTTATCTAGAGTTGAAAATCACAATCGATAACAACTATGACGACGAAATCCGCGCACGGTTGTCGGCTGCCAATAGAATCAATTTCAGCTTACAAAACCTATTCCGCTCGAAACGTCTCATCATAGGGTCAAATCTCTTACTGTACAAAACAATGATCTTGCCAGCCCTCATATATTCTTCCGAGTCTTGGGTTCTTAGCAAGAAAAATATAACGATGAAGTTTATAAGCGATACCACAACAGTCTGGCTGTGGATAAATTCCGGCTCAACAGGTTGCGGCGGACGGATCACCTAGTCCGTATGGAAAGTCTATAATCTATGGTAGAAAAAGAAGACTTGACAGACCCTGCCTGAGGTGGAGCGATGGCTTAGGTCAGGACACCAGACAGCTTTTAGGTATATTGAATTGATGGACTTCGACGCAAAACCGAGTTGTGTGGAGTCCCTGGCAAAGGCAAACCATGTGTCACGTCTACTTGCCTGTAGTCGTAAGTCGCGATGAGCGTGGAGTTTGCTGCTTGCAAGTCATGTGTCACGTCTACTTGCCTGTTGTCGTAAGTTGCAATGAGCATGGAGTTTGCTGCCGCTAATTTTAGCTGCTGGGGAAATAGTTTGTTGGTTCTGGAGATGTAGAGGATCGAGCCTTCCGTGTCTGTGTCTACCAGATAATTGCATCTACCAAGGGTGCCGTATACTGATGTGTTACTGCACTTCGGGTAGACATCGGCGCGGCCCCCAGCAGATTCGGTTTTTTGGAGTCGCGTTAAAAGTGCGTGGGCTGGTACATTTCGTGCATTCATCCGCAAATCAACGATAATGCCAGCGCACGCCGGAGTTCGATGTATACCGGCGCGGCTACCCAAACGCCCAATTCTCGAGGCGTGCATTGAGCAAATTCGAGATCGCTCTCGAACTCATAGCGTCTACAGCCGCTGTTAGTCTAACCACATTGTTCGTAAGCGTCGCCAATAGGCTACCCGCCTGATTTTCACTAATGACGGAAATTTTTTCTATGATGCAATCTGTTTCGGCGATATCCTAGGCGGCCTCGTCCAGGGGCTATTCTGCTTGGGCATTGGCCAAGCTCGCGCACTAGCTCCTGGATTTTACTTTGGTGGCCGTGGTTGCTCTCGTTCCGGGCTGCCGAAACTTAGCTCTGGAACGGTATGGTATTCCTAGTTCTGAAGAGGAAAAGCTAGTAGATTTAATACTACCACTTCCGTCGTTGCTCCACTGTGAACTTCCGAGTCTTGAACTTATTACAAACACCCGCGTTTCCACTTTCAAAACTTGCTTTATTTTCAAAAAACCATATTATACTTTAACTGCTCTATTCCTAATTTACTTATATAATTTTCACTATTCCTTACTAATGGTGAATTAGAGAGCAACCGCGCGTGTAAAGTGTTCTCCATTAAAACACTTTAGCTCTTTTCGGAGACTTGTCGAATCCTAAAAAATCAAAAGTAATGTCATTCTTTAATTCATCTATCTTTGACCCTTCCGTGTTGACACATTAGTCCAAAAGTGTTCTTGTACACAACACGAGAACACTTGTTTATTATTATTTATTATTTTGTTGTTTGTGGCAAATCGACATCTGTTGCGGTTTACACAAATGTGAAGTGATGACACGGAAGAGAACCATGATGAGGCCAAATACACCATTTCGTCATTTGCATAGCATGTGACGTAACGACGGAAAAGGCTAAATGCGCAAGCTGATTATGGCAAACTTGTTTTTATTGCCTTTGGGGACCAAATGGAATGGAGATGACCAACTGCTGTTGGAAGGTCTGCATATACCCTGCTTAAGTAGTTGTTCAAACTCTTTCCGGGCAACAGCGAGCTTCTGGGGTGTTAGAGGACGCACCGCGGGGAATATTGGGGAACTAATAGTATTGGTATGCTGCTGGTTATCATGACGAGCGGTTGCATACACGCACGATGTCCGGCTTAAGAAATGGGGGGGTTTCGGGAAGCTGTGCGCCGCGGTCGAACTTAGGCGTTTACTGGTACCATCGTACCAGTAAATGTACCAATTCAATCACGCTTATCGCGAATTGAAAAAAAATGTGTTACCTAGGACGCGGCGACGTCTACCCGAAGCGCAGAAATACGTCGCCTTATGCTGTATTATCTAGTAGACACGAGCGCTTAAGTCTCCACCCCGCCCCCAGAACCAACAGCTCAGCAGCTGAAATTAGCGCCAGCAAATTTTACGCCAATTGCGACTTACGGCTACAGGCAAGTAGACGTGAGACTTGGCTTGCGTAAGATCTTCTCATGGCGTTGATTGATATCACTATTTCCATATTAGACGCAGCCTGTCAAACCTCACAACCTCACTTAGTTCGTCAGGGAAAATTTTAACTTGCCCACCCAGCATTCTTTCAATCGTTTTTGAAGACAGTGGCGACCCACGTATTCGAGCACATCTACTGAGGGCAGCCTCTCGGAACCAGTTAAGCACGATGTTCGCTACCACATGAACACTACTGGCTAATCAACCTTTTCGAAGAGGCGTCTTTTACCAACCCTGACGCTTGCTGTTGCGCGGAAAGAGTTTGAACCGCTACTTAGGCAGGTTATATGCACACCTTCCAACAGGAATGGCGACCATGTGGAGATTATAGACACCTATATTCCCAGAATTTAGGACCGGTACCCCATTCAACTCATCCAAGACTTTCCGCATTATTTAATAAACTGCCCTGTTTTCTCGACCTTGGATACCAAATCCCTGTAGCTCAACGCTCATTGGAATTGCAACGCCTATGATTCTATCTAGGCATCAAGTGTTTTCATTTTTCCCTTGAAGGCAGGTCGTTCACTGTGTTCACGGGTCATAAGCCTCTAACTTATGCCTTAAGCCCAATAAAGCGTCCAGTCTACATCAGCCAAATTACACCCAACATTCAAAATATGTCCGGTAAAGACAGCCTAGTCGCTGATGCTTTATTTCGGGTCTCTGAGGTCAACACTCTAGCCGCAGTTGATTTTTTGATAAACCCTATGGCCCAGAGGGATGATGCAATTTTTCAGAGTCTTAATTCGGACTCCAAATTCAAGTTTTAGGCTTCGGCTCACTTTCTTCTATTTACTGGTAGATCTCCGAAAAGGAACCTAGGCCTTATATTCTAGCCGCTTTGCTTAAGGAAATAGGTCGCTCGGTCCACAATTTTGCGCACCTCGGCATTCGGACAACGATCCATGTAGTCTCAAGCGAATATTTCTGTCCGTACATGGACAAGGACGTGAGCTCTGAGTGTATTGCGTACCAAAGGTGTAAGGTCACTAGGTATGCTAAGAAAGAGTTAGGTGTAAAGCGCTTCCACACCATACATTTCGACATTATAGGTATATTGGTTTATGCAGTGGCCTGAGGCAATACCACTGAAGAATATTACACCACATTTATCTGAGTGGAATTATGCGGTGTTTCCAACGAATAATTACTTGAAATAATAAAAATATTGGTATTTGCAAAAATAAAAGGTATCAACACTAGCGAATAAGAAAAAACAAGTTTTTTATTATTTCAAATTACACCACAGTTATGTGCTGAGGACCTCTGTCGAGAACACATTCCGCCCTTTGGTTTATTCTTTGGTTAAGAGATACAGTTATGCGACCCTCTTATACACTTTGCATGCCAATCATTGAATATGCTATGTAGTCGTCACTTATATATTTTCATATCATATATAGACATATCTTCCGAAAGGCAATTATCTTCGCTTGAGTATCGCTATCTATGACCTCAGACGTCACGCATATCACGCCATTGTTCGTTACAAACATGATGATTGGATTGAATCACAAACCTCAGAGAAATGCTAGGGCGTTCACCTCAGTCG
The DNA here is from genome assembly GCF_905115235.1 of Hermetia illucens. NCBI lineage: Eukaryota > Metazoa > Arthropoda > Insecta > Diptera > Stratiomyidae > Hermetia > Hermetia illucens. The sequence goes on along the minus strand of NC_051853.1, from coordinate 116,052,059 downwards.
ACGCGGCAGGACGGGCCCCGGTCAAGAGTTTTTGACGCATGGACGGCGTCAGGACGTAAGCAAGTTAGTCCGAACAAAACAAACAAAACAAATACGTGTCTGCACGCTAAATGTTGGTACCCTAACTTGAAAGACCGAGGAACTCGCAAGAACCCTTCGGAAAAGGTGCATTGACATCTGCGTTCTGCAAGAAACCCGATGGTCAGGTGCCAAAAGCTGCGACATTGAACGCGAACGCGGTAAAAATGGCTATAAACTTCTCTATTTTGGTAGTTCACACACTCAATCTGGTGCTGGCATTGCCATCTCAGAGGGTTTCCGTGATGCCATTAAAGAAGTCGAACGATTTGATGATCGGCTGATGAAACTCACCATTATATCAGCTAATCGCACTATTCACTTCTTCACTGCGAACGCTCCACAGGCAGGTCGACCTGATGCCGAGAAAGATGCCTTCTGGCAACTTCTCACGAAAAGACTTGTCCACGTGCCTGCTGACGAGTATATTATCATTGCCGGTGACCTTAATGGTCATGTGGATGAAAAGGCAGACGGTAACAGGTGCCATGAGGGAAAGGGGTTCGGAGCGTGCAATAAGGGTGGCGTATAATCGATTTTGCGGACACCCATGACCTTGTACTTATGAATACATGGGTCGTCGAATCCAACATTGATTGCCGTTCTGCGAATTAAGCCACCGATAACACTTCGTGAGGAACGCATTGGCCCACGATGCATTAAATGGTGGCGATTTGGTGAAAAAAAAAGAAGAAACGATCTCATTCACGCGATTACTGACCATTACGAATGAGGAAGAATCGTGGAACCAAATGACACGATCTACAAAGCGGCCTCTGCAACCCTCGGGGTCGCCAAGCCGGGCAAGCGGGACATCAACCGAGATACTTGACTTTGGAATGATGATGTTGAAATTAATTAATTTCTCGACGATAAAACCCTTGCTAATTTGTAAATGTATAAGAATGCCAACCGGAAAGCAAAGAAAGCAGTCGCTGTCACCCGAGCCAACTATTACAAAAATCTTTACGATAAACTGGACACTCGGGATGGCGAGAGAGATCTGTATCGACTTGCTAAAAGCCGTAATGAACGTACACAGGATATCGAACACTTCTGTTGAGTTAATGACAAGAACGGTACTTTGCTTACCAACCGTCGAGTCGCAACGGCTAGATGGCGAGAATACTTTGAGCAAATTTCAACTGAAAAATTTGCTCATCCTCCACTTCCACAATAATTGCCGACATTTGTCAGCACAATTGAAGTCGAGGAGGCAATAAAACGAATGAAATTGCCACAGGACCTGACGACATCGCATCTGAGCTCTGGAAAGCGAAGAGCTGGGACGCAACACTGTGGCTCAGTGAATTCTTTAATCGGGTTATTCAGGAAGGAAGAACACCATCTGACTGGCAAGAAAGTACCACTGTTCCAATATGGAAAAAGAAAGGTAGTCCAGCAGAATCTTCAAATTACCGTCCGATCCGGTTACTTTCCCATACCATGAAGATTTTTGAACGCATTCTTGTCAATCGTATGCGCGAAATCGTTGAAATAACCGTGAAACAAGTCGAATTTGTCAAGAACTGCGGAACTACTGACGCAATATACGCTACGCGTTTACTCATGGAGAAACACCGTGAGAAGCGTCGCCCTCTTTACATTACATTTCTGGATCTAGAGAAAGCGTTTGACCGTGTACCACACGAACTCATCTTTACGACAACACTTAGTGCCAGAAGAACTCGTGCGCTGGGGTCAATTGCTCTACCACGATCTGAAAAATGAAGTTCAAAGAATGGCGGGTGTATCAAAATCGCTTCGTGTCTCTGTTGGTGTTCATCAAGGAAGCGTCCTTTCACCTCTCCTCTTTGTTCTTCTTATGGACACCGTCATGCGGAATATCCAACATCGAGCGCCCTACACTCTACTTTATGCAGATGATGCTTTCCTAGCGTCTGATAGCAAAAATGATCTCGAGAAACTTGTTCAAAAGTGGAATGATCGCCTCATGCAACACGGTCTCAGATTGAATTTAAACAGAACTGAATTTTTGATGACCGATCCCCATGAAACAGGCACAATCACTGTCAGCGGCAGTGATCTGCCCAGAACTGAGCGATTTAAATACCTCGGATCAACACTATCAGTCAATGGAGAACTGCGTTATGAAATTGCTTCACGCATTAACGCAACCTGGATGAAGTGGCGTTCCACAACTGGTGTTCTTTTGATCGACGTATCAACGAACGTCTCAAATCTAAAATTTACCGCAATGTCGTCCGTCCTGTCGCCCTCTATGGTTCTGAGTATTGGCCAACTATAAAAGACAAGGGACGGCATCCTGCGGTAATGGAGATGAAGATGTTACGTTGGACTAGTGGCGTCACACGTTTTGATCACATCCGAATTGAGGATATCCGCGATCGATATGGGGTTGCACCGATCGTGGAAAAATTGCGAGAGAGGCGTCTTCGATGGTATGGTCACGCAATTCGTGCTAACAAGAATTCACTTGCTAAGGTTCCTCTGAACATCGAAGTCGATGGTAAACGACCAAAAGACAGGCCGAAACAACGCACGATACAAATTCCACTGCCACCAGTGAGATTCGAACCGCTATCTTCCGTACATACCACTCAGCTAAGCGGACACAATTTTTTATTAGTTTTTTCATAAAGAGCAGATTATTAGTACTGATGAAGGGAACAAGTGATTTCCGAAATGTCGGTATTTTCAAGACCAATAAATAATACTAGTGAATTGAAAAAGCAAGTTTTAATTATTTCAAATTACAAAAACTGTTCTGCTCGTAACGTCTCTCCATAGGGTCAAAGCTCTCACTGTACAAGACTTGATCTTGCCAGTCCTTATGTATGCATCGAAGACCTGGATTCTTAGCAAGAAATATTGCGAACTCTTGGCCGTCTTAGAGAAAAGATTCCTCCGAAGAATTTTTGGCCCCTTACATGAGGAAGAACGATTCCATAGTCTATATAATGACGAAATCTATGAGCGATACCATGGCCATCAGGTTCTGGATAAAATTCGGCTCAATAGGTTGCTATTGCTACTTAGTCCGTATGGATGAGGATGATCCAGCCCGAAAAGTCTATAAGGGCAATATCCATAGTAGAAAAAGAAGACGAGGCAGACTTTACCTGAGATGGAACGATGTCAGTCAATGTTCCGAAATCTGTGGAGCAAACCATACCTTTATAGTGTTATTGAAAGCGTACCAGCTAATTATTTTATCAAGTTAATTTCATCTTTAAATCAACTTGCAATTCGAATTTACTCTTTTCACAGAGCTCGGAAAGCTCTTTGCATTCAAACGCATACAATCTGCAGTCCAATGGGGTGCTAGAACGTTGGCATCTTCTGTTATGCTTAGCTTCCGTGTAGATGTCCGTGAAGAGTTCGCTGCAGATCAGTGGATCTGATGCACGGGGAGAACCTACGATTACACGTCAACCTCCTCACACATCCGCGGTAAAAGAGACCGGATTGTTTCGCCTGCTATGGGAGGTCGTTCGCAGATTGAATCCGCCTCTGCCTTTCAGGCTATTCCACCGTTAGTTGGGTTTTCTACTGGAGAATGTGCCTTCCCTATGCATTAACACACTACATGCTCTGGAGATGCATTGTGTCACATGAAGAGGTTTTTACGTGGCACTTTCATGAAGGTTTGTTAATCCAATGCTTTTATAGACCAGCCTGCTGTCCTCGGCTTTTGGTCTCCTCCATATTTTGAAGATGATTGTCTGGTGATTAGTGTGTATGTAGTGCTCCACGCGCCAGTACATACTGTGCGTCACTGCAGGGTTGACAAAGGTCAAGTCTACCACTGAGGCAGACCCCATTTTTGAAAGGTGCTTACATTACCTTCGTTCTTCGGCTCTTTACGGCACATCAGCGACGGCCAAACTGTTGGAATATGACCATCCGTTGCAGCATATTTTCATTGACTTAAGGTTGCCTATGATAGCATAGTCTGGATAAAATTGTGCATGGCCATGAGAGAATTTAGTTTTCCGACTAAATTAATACGACTGATTAGGGTGACACTGACCAATGTGCGAGTCTAGATAACACCAGCAGGATGGTGGCACTAGTACTAATACAAAGAGCAACATTATCAAATGATCTTTGGTCAAATGAGAATAATAAACTTGTTTTTGCTATTCGCTAGTGTTCATTTATTGGTCTTGCAAACACCGATATTTCGGGAACCATTTGTTTACTTCATCAGTGCTAACAAGTGGTTCCCGAAATATCGGTATTTGCAAGACCAATAAATTAACACTTGGGAATAGGAAACACCAGTTGTTATTATTTCAAATAGATTAATCGCTATAAATACCGCATAATTACATTCAGATAAACTTTGAGACCGTTTATAACTTCTTTTATCTAGGGTGAAAAGTCACAACCGATAAGAGTTACGATGGTGAAATCCACGCACGATTGTTGGTAGCCAATTTCAGCTTACAAAAGCTGTTCCTCTTATTCTACAAAATAATGATCTTGCCAGTCCTCATATGCTCCTCGGAGGATTGGGTTCCTAGTCGCGTTCGAGAGAAGGATCCTCAGAAGAATGTTTGTCGCCTTACATGAGACTGAACGTTTCCGAAAATTACGAGCAATATCAGGACCGTCTGATTGTGGATGAAATCTGGTTCAATAGGTTGCGTTAGGCGGGCGACTTAATCCGTATGGGTGAGGAAGATCCAGCCCAGAAAGTCTATAAGGGAAATATCTATGATGGAAAAAGAAAACGTGACAGACCCTGCCTCAGATGGAGCGATGGCATAGGCCACAACGCCAGACCGCTTTTAGGCATATCGAATTGGTGGGCTTTGGTGCTGATCCTGGATGTTTGGGGCTCGTTACTAGGGCATGTCTAAGTGATGATGATAATTTTTTCACTTCCAACAACACTGCTTGTCATATATAATAAACCGTGATATAGTCAACAATTTGATAAGAAATATTCTCCACAAAGGAATGATACAAATGTAATTGCCACTTTATCAAGACAACTTTTAACTATTCTGTAAATGTACCTGTTGGTCCCATGCTAAGTTTAACAGTGGATGCTGATTATTCGCTTTCTTCGCGAACGACGTTCTAGTCACAGCTGATTTTGCTCGACGAATTAATGAGATTTTCCCAAGTATTGGTCTTTCGATGAACCCATCACTATCTTCTGTATCTTCAAGAACTTCTAGTTGTTTCAGAAAAGCCTTTTCCTTCTTCGGATCAATTATGTCTTTAGGATCTTGAAAAATTGACGACATGTTCGTAATTTCGGTACCCGTTTGCAATTGAGTATGTTTTGGTGACGTAGCTTTCGTACTGCTCGAATTGCAAATATCTGGAATAGCTGGCACTGCTTGAACTAATATCGATGCCTGATTCGCTAGCTGCTGGACACTATTTAAATAATTGGTATCCGTGGACGTCCCAGTTTCCGACATTAGAACAAGTTCACGAAGAGGATCTATAACAGACGAGGAGGTGCGATTTACAGTTGTGTTAATTACCGGTTTTCCAATCGCGATATTCGCGGCCGGTTTGGAATTGTTAATATTTTGCTCTTGTTCTGGATTTTCTGCGCATAGTACAATATCATGTGTGAATGACATCACGTCGATCGCAGTTCCAATGGCATTATTTGTGCCGCAAAATATATTGTATGGGTCCTTCAACTTCCTATGACAAATATGAAAATGCGTTTTCATGAATTGAAATCCATAAAGATTAAGTAGATCCTACTTCTTTGAAACTTTAGTAGGACTGGTTATTGATGCTCTTCCCCACATAATTCGTCTCAGCTCCTCGCCAGTCATCCCGCGCTTCTTCAGGGCACTGAGCGTTACTCGACCAACTCTCTACAAAGGCAGAATATTAACATAAGCAAGCAGTCTTAAACTTTTTAATTTACCTTCCAATTACTGACAGCACCTTTTCGTTGCTTGGCTCGGGTCTTACTTTTGCTTTTAATAACCATAACGCCACGTTGTTCGAAGCCTGAATCATCGGAAGGGCCCAGGGGAATTGAATAGGCTTCGAGATATTTTTGAGCATCTGCTTGGGGAATTGCACGTTCCAAAGTTACAACAATTTTTGCCCACTGGAAAATAGGTATGTATAAGAAGAATATTATCCTTAGTTCGTTATGTTTTCCGCAGTCTTCGTTGCTGATGAAAATTCGGAGTAAGTTATGGCTTCAATTCAATGACGTGATCATCAACTGTTTCCTGGAACTGATTCGAGTTTCTGGGTTGTCATTGACTTACCTATAATGTGAAGGATAAACCTTTCTCTTTGGCTAGTCCAATAAGGACTGGATAAGGATAACATCTTCAATTGTTATACAAGATAAAATCTCCGGTAGATAATGGGTGCAAAGGGGAAATCCAGTCGAGAACAGAACCGAAGTTACCTCACTGATGTTTATTTTGTATTGGTATTCTAATTCCCGTGAGTTGGGGCTTTAGAACACTCTCTGTCTTCCCTGTTTGTCGTAAAAAGCACCTAAAAGGGATCGGAATCTGTGGGCTAGCAAACCTGCAAAATTTGGAAACTTAATTGCTATCGAAGCGTCAGCAATGCTTTATACCACACGGCTACGACTTTGACTACCAAGACGGAATATAATTGGTTTTTAGATCTGCACAAACTCTTCGACAACTGTATTGAGGGAAAACATTCAGAAAAGTGACTAACTGTTTCGTCCAGGGCAGAGGCAACTCATCAGACTCTGCCTCACCTCTGGGAACAGCGTGACTACAGGTGGTAATCGCCCCTTTAATGGCAAACAAATGGCAATGACAAATTTGGAAGAAGCCTCCCAGTTGGTCTGGTCCGACATCAACTGAATGCAGACTTAGGACTCCTTCAATCCTCAAACAGGCATCGTCTAATGAGCTCCCTCTGCCCAGGACGAAATTGTCAGTCCTTTTTTTGAATTTTTTAAATTTTTGAGTATTTGGCTCAAAAAAGAGGCGTCCGTGGACCACAAATAAATAAGTTTCTTCCAAATTGGTCTGGTCCGACATCAGCTGGATGCGGGACTGGAATCCTCATACAAAAAAAGTATTGGGGGTCGTCTTCGTCGTATTCGTCTTCCTTTTGCGCAATGTGTATTTTTCCTCGGGAATCCCATATTGGATCGTTACTGGCGGCTCTTGACATGGGAGCTGGTTTCTGACAGGATTCGGTATGCGAAATTCCGGCCCAGATTAAGGAGCATTTCAATTGCACATTGCTATGCACCAATGATAGTCTCAGATATAGCCGAGAAGGATACTTCTCTAAGAATAATTACACGTAGTTTAGGAGGGTCTACCTCATGGTGGCATTCTGCTCGTGATGGGTGATCTGAGTGCCAAGGTGGGGCTGTCAACACCTTGCTCGGATATGTGTTGGAGAAACATGGTCTTGGTGACCGTAACGATAATAGTGTTAGGTTTTCGGATAGAAACTTCCTTCACTTCGTCATTGGTCATTGTCCAATCAAATTGGACACTATACGATCAGCAGTACATTTACGAGCTGTCTTCTGGATGTACGCAACAAGAGCGGCGGTGGCTCTACCGACCACAGTTCTCAACCGTATCACATTCAGAGAAGTTCCTCCTTTTGTGGATGAAATGGCTAGCCCCCGTAATATGCGCGTGCAGACTGTTCCTCCAAACAGACGGGGAATGATTTCGACCATCAATGCACTCAAACGGAGTAAAGCTGCTGAGCTAGCAGTTTCTGCAGATCTGCTGCTTCCATTCGTTTGGAAATCTTGGGAACCCAAAACCTTTCACAAAGAGTAAAAGATGATTGATTGATTATAATTCAGGAACGTGTGACGGAGCGACCAAAAGGCAGACCTAAACAACGGTGGCTTGATAGGCTAGATGGGAATTTGAAAGCCTCGAGATTGCACCCAGATCAGGCACTTGATAGGTCCAAATGGCGAAGCCAATCACGACGAGTCGACCCCGCTTGTGAACGGGACAAAGGCTGACGAAGAAAAAAAAAGTATCAAGTACTCCTTGCGGCTCATATCGGTAAACCTGACATATTCCCGTGATTGGCCCATGCTTGTATGCAAGGTTTTGATGGACCACCTTGCATACAGCATTACGCCTGGTGATGTATTGCACCGGTACAATAACAGTGCAGCCATCTCTAACGCCGAACCACAGATTGGCCACTGGTCGTTCTCCACCCATTCTTTCACTCTTCTTCTTTTTATCAGTCTTTGTCCCGTTCACTAACTCATTTCATTATGAGCTCTTTATAAACTCGAGTGGCGACCATGCCATCCTGAATGGCATACATAAACCCCTCCGTCTCCGTAAAGAGCTCCTCAACACACAACCATCTGTTCGACAAATGCAAATCGGCAAATGGTTGCCAAAGACGCATTACTTCGACTTCCATTCATCGATCCGCCCTTGGTCCGACTTCACCCCGCTCAGAGATTGAAAGATCGATCCTTTAAGTTAAGTGGAGTCGGTCCACAGTCTGCCTTACAGGCAGCCACATGCAAAGGACTCGCCTGCTGTAAAAATAAATGCCCAGCGAGTCGACTAGGCCGCAACGTCAACCACGCCCTTATCTCCGATGTCACGAGGCAGGTTCATTCGCTACACGACAGAGTTTGGATGATGCATTCGGGATTTTACACAGTTGGCCATATCCGCCACTGGACGTTTTCCAGATCGGTCTTCGTCCATGGCAATATTCCGAATGCATAAATCAGTGAAGGAATTGCGAATATATTCAATGCGCTTGTTTTATTCCCCGAGAAATGCCATTTCAGTACCAGGACGTCGCAGGAGTTCGGACAGCGGAGTATCCTTCAGATCACCAACTCGAGAATGGGTTCCTTGTAGAATGCCTAGGTACTTGTAGAAGTCTGTCTCGGTCATAGCTTCGATGCTATGACTGGCATGCGGCTCGTGATGACCTTTGGGGATGGCTTGGATTCGACACTTGTCTAATCCAAATTCCTTTTGAATATCACGATTGAACATGTCTATTCTTATAAGGTGGTCACCAGCACCTCCATATAGCTTGATGTCATCTAAGTACATCAAGTGTGTCAGTTTGCACTTAGCACGTAGGCCATATTTTATTGCAAAACCATACCCTCTAGCATCATTCAGTAGCCATGAAAGGGGGTTCAGTGTCATGCGAAACCGAAGGGGACTCAACGAATCTCCCTGGAAGATGCCCCTCCGTATATGGATGGGCTCTGAAGTATTAGCACCCTCAGATGTACGCGCTGATAAGGTGGTATGCCACACTTCCATGACTGTTGCCAAAAACTTTATTAGTTTGGGATAAATGCGACACAGATGTAGGACATCGATTAGCTAGGTATACGGCATGCTATCGAAAGCCTTGGCATAATCGATATAGCAACTAAGGAGGTTTCTTTCGCCTCGAGTTGCTTGTCTTACAACTACCGAGTTGATAATGATCCTCCTTGCTCTTTGAAACCCCTTGACCCAAGTCGGCAGCCCAGAATGACAAAATATTGTTTGTCTCCATGACCTTTCCACTAATAATGGACGTTATGAATTCGTAGAGGGTCGGGAAGCAAGTAATCGGTCTTGTGTTTGTGGGGTCCTGCACCGTGTCCCTTTTAGGGATAAGGTAGGTAATCCCCGCAGTGAGAAAGGGTGGAAATTACTGCGGCCGACTAATAACCTGATTTATGCTGTGTGCCAATCGATCATGTATACTGCTGAACTTTTTGCATCAGAAGTTTTGCACTCGATCCGAACCTGGGCCCGTCCAGATTTTCGAGCTGTTTATGGCTCGTCGAACTTCCTCTTCGGCATGGCGGGTGCCCTCGGTGGTCATCCACTCAGCATACTCAGCATCCTGGGCGGGTAACCCCCAAAGACCTCCCAATATTCTTTCGCTTCCGTTACCGAAAGCTGTACGGTCTGGACGCTCTGTTGGGATTTGTTGAGAAATCTGAAAAGGCTCCGCTAGTTCCTCGCGTATGTTGCATTTTGGACACGCCGCCATACCGTCATAACCGACTGCATATGACAGAAAGATTCTGCTTTAGTGTGTACAGAATTTGAACTATGGGTGTCTCGCTGGGAATGGCATAGTTCCTGTAAACCCTCTACACTTCACTCTTCACCCGACTGCTGGCATTGCCAGAGCTGAGTTGAGTTAGTTTAGCAATGTCCTGCCTTAATGAGTCACAACATGTTTTATAAATTTACCTATGCCGATGCCAAATTTTATGCCTCTGTGATGAACTTAATAAAAATAATAAAAATCATTGCCGCAACAATCCAATTGGATCAGGGCCTTGAAGTGTGTTAGTTGTGTATGCTCAAGACCGTAACGGTACACTACAGGATTATGGTACCCTATAGGAGAGAATGTGGTCAGCATTGCGCTCGATGAACTTAACCCCACTTAACAAGTACGAAATTTGGCATCGGCATAGGCAATAATATAGGACGTAACTCTGAAGTTTGATGGCATTTATTAACAAAATTATGGAAGGTTAAATTTTCGCATTTCAGGCAAATTTATTGCACCCTAAAACGTGTATGACGTCATCATCATATAAAGTGAACTTATATGAACGGCGAAGTCCAGGTGGGCGTTTCAGTTTTCCTATTTTGGCTTTTTTTTTAGTTATTTGTATGTATGTATTAATAGAGCTTGCGGGTGGTAACTAATATAATAGACGTGTGTATGCTTTTCCTCACGGAGTAAAGTGGAAATGCATGAAGATGCGAGATATGTATGCACATATGTGTACCTTGGAGTTTGGCTAAATGTGAAGCAATATTTAGTATTTTTAGCTATGTCATCATCATCATCATCATCAACGGCGCAATAACCGGTATCTGGTCTAGGCCTGCCTTAATACGGAACTCCAGACATCTCGGTTTTGCGCCGAGGTGTACCAATACCATATCCCTAAAATCTGCCTGGCATCCTAGCGTACGACAATGTTGCATTTCAGGCAGGGTCTGCCTCATCTTCTTTTTCTACCATATCGTGTGGTATCGCTCATAGATTTCGTCATTATGTAGACTACGGAATCGTCCATCCTCATGTAATAATAATAATCGTTGGCACAACAATCCATATTGGATCAGGGTCTTCAAGTGTGTTAGAGGATTTCATTCAAGACCGTAACGGTACACTACAGTAACTCTGTAGGAGGCAACGTGGTCAGCATTGCGCTCCCCCGAGATTATTACCCTGACTTGACTCAGGTACTCATTCACGGCTGAGTCGGCTGGTATTCGACGTCAAATCACGATACAAATTCCACTGCCATCAGTGAGATTTCAACCGTGACCTTTCGTACGGCAGCTTTGGGTTCTAACCACTCAGCTATCCGGACACACTTCATGTAGGCGCCAAAAATTCTTCGCATTCTTCTTCTCTCGAACGCGGCCAAGATTTTGCAATTATTCTTGCTAAGAACCCATGTCTCCGAGAAATGCATGAGGACTGGCAAGATCATTGTCTTGTACAGTAAGAGCTTTGACCCTATGGTGAGACGTTTCGAGCGGAACAGTTTTTGTAAACTGGAATCGGCTGTGTTGGTTGCCAACAACCGTGCGCGGATTTCATCGTCTTAGCTATTATCGGTTGTGATTTTCGACCCTAGATAGGAGAAATTATCAACGGTCTCAAAATTGTAGTCTCCTATCTTTATTCTTCCCATTTGACCAGTGCGGTTTGATGTTGTTGGTTTATTGGTTTTTGGTGTTGACATTGCCACCTTATATTTTGTCTTGTCTTCATTGATGTGCAGTCTAAGATCTCGCGTCGCCTGCTCGATCTGGATGAAAGCAGTTTGTACGTTTTGGGTCGTTCTTCCCATGATGTCGATATCGTCAACATAGGCCAGTAGTTGGGTGAACTTGAAGGGGATCGTACCCCTCGCATTTACCTCACCACCACGGATCATTTTTCCAGGGCCGTATTAAAGAGGACGCATGACAGGGCATTCCCTTGTCGTAGACCGTTATTAATGTCGAATGGTCTTGAGAGTGATCCTGCTGCTTTTATCTGTCCTCGCACATTGGTCAGGATCAACCTAGCCAGTCTTATCAATTTCGTCGGGATACCGAATTCTCTCATGGCCGTGTACAGTTTTACCCTGGCTATGCTATCATAGGCGACCTTAAACTTGATGAAAACATGGTGCAACTGAAAGCGTCAAACCATCATACCCCCCTACTCCGTGGAATGACCTTGAGGCATTACATTACGGGACGGAGTTAGCTTAATTTATCTAGGTCATCTTCCGTTTACTCGCGATAATGGTAATCGCGCCTTCCTCAACTATTCCGCTTTTCTCATTTGATCGCATTCCAATCCTTCTGGTGATAGCACTCCACCTAGAATTTCCTCTCGGTTCCTCTTTCCTTTCGCGAACCTCGCACATTAGAAGAATACGTGCGCTTTGTCCTCTGGGACCCCGTCGTAGTTTCGACAACCAGGGAGGTATCTAATTTAAACTGGTATAGATATTGTTGTTATCCCCCATGGCTGTTGAGAAACTGGGTGAGATAATGACTGATCTCACCATGTTTTCTCTCCAGCCACTCTCCTTTGGAAGGGATCAACCTGTGTGTCCAACGATCCTTGTTTGAGTGGCCGCATCGCGGTTGCCATCTAATTATAGACCCCTCCTTTTCGTTTTTTCGCTTCCGATAAAAGAGGGATGGACTTGATGATATATAGGGTCGTCATCTCATCTATCAGTATGTCAATTGGCACCATATCTGAGATGACCAACACTGGATCATGTGAGACGGTACGGAAGGCAAACCACACCGTTAGAGCTGTTATTCTGTAGACCGCACTCAGTTTATGTGAATTGCCTTCAACATACAGCGCTTTTCCCCAAATTGTGATCGCATAATGGAACTCATCACCCTAGCTACAAGCAGCCTGCAAGTATTACGCGCACCTCCTACATTCGGTATCATTCTTTCTAGAGCCATACTGGCAGTGGATGCCTTTTCGCTAATAGACTCCATGTGCTGCCTAAAACTGAGGTTTACTTCTACATCGCTCTTAAGTATTTGATAATTGATTAATGAGAGCGAAATTTTTCTTCGGCGCTTGGTGATGGGGACTGCTTCCGTCTTTCCCTCCGCCAGCCCAGCGCTGGCCAACCAAATCTTAGCAGCACTAATTCCAAAGAATGCAACTTAGCATTTTCGAGATGCTTTGCAACCACAACCCAGTGCAATGTTTTCGGCGGTAGCCCACCACCGAAACTGAAAAATTAAGAATATCGTCGTTAATGATGTTCTACAGAAGTGGGTCCAATACTGAGCCCTGTGGGACATCCGCGGAGAGAATCCGCTCCTTGGGTCCATCATCGGTGTTATATCAGAGCGTCCGATCTGGCAAGTAGCTGTCCACAATGGCAGTGAGATAAGTGGGGACACCAATCCTTGCCAGGGACTTCTGTATACGGTTCCAATTGGCCGAATTGAACGCATTTTTCACATTCGTGGTTATTACCACGCAATATTTGCTGGTACAGTAGAATTCCGATGATTCATATGATCAAGAGACTGACGATTTGATACGAAATATAGGGAAGTAATCTTCATCTTAGTAAAATTATCGCGAGTGTAAAATAAAGAAAATTTTATTCTGGGGACCGACATTAGCCAGCAATACGAATAATCGATGTATAATTTAACGGGATTTCTCTTTCAGTGAACCTTTTAACCAAGCCAGTAACCAATTTGATCCTTGGCAATATAGTTTCGCTCCTCGCACCTTCTGCATCGATAGGACCGATCGATGTTGATGGTGCATGCCTTCGCAAAGTGGCCAAACATGAGGCACTTGAAGCACCTCTTTAATCAAATGTACTCTCTCAGCCGGCATGAGATTTGAACTTTTTCTGCTGCTAATAGCTTCTCCGCTGCCTTCACTATCATAGGCTTTCCTCATACTCACAATGGCCTGTGCGGAGTTGCCAAATCTCCAATCAGGCGCGTCCCTTCGTGCGGATAAGGGAATGCTCGGCGAATGTGTCATGGGCATGCACATGCACGCATCCGGAGATGTGCGTGTATGGGCATGCTTATGCGCAGGCCGGGTAGGTGGGAAGTAAACGCCCACCCGTGGGAAGGACACCCAGAAATTAAACCAAATATGGAAGAGGAGAAAAGTAGTTTTTTTACGGTGCAGGGCTTCGGAAACCCAGTGCCGGCGGTTTTTGGGAGTGAGCAAGCGGGCTCCCGGCCGTCGATATCCAACGACCGCAGTGCCTCAGTAGTGGGAAACTTGGCTACTGTGGCATCTAATGCTACAAGAGATAATGGTGGAGTGGAAATTAGGTCCACACCGGATCCCTTTAGGAGGAGTTCGAAGCTTGGGAGATCACCACCGAGAACAATGGTTCTTTTTGGTAGTCGAGATTCGTCGCGGGACTCTGAAAGAAATACGAATAGTCCCTTAATCGAGATCATTCCTTGTGGCACAAGGCGCGAAAGCAAACGGGAACATACCGGAATGGCGTTCGTTACACTCGGGGAACGAATAAATGAACTGTGCGAGTTCATCAAGGAGAGGCGGAATATCCACCAAAATATTCGAGCCTTGATAAGAGGCATTAAATTGTCTTATATAAGGGCACTCGAAGAAAAGAATTCCCAAGCGTCAGTTGGCAAGGTCGCAAGGAAAACGCAGGTGACGCCTCCCCGAGATAAGGCAGGCGGGAAGACAGGAAAACGGGCTAGAGACGGTACCAGCGAGTCTCTTGGACCACAGCAAGTCCCGAAGAAGAAAAAAAGCCTCTTCACTAAAGAAGGCGGAACCGGCGAGAGTACCCGCGAAAGTCGGTAATCTCACGATTGCAGCCACAACACCTACAAAAGTGGAAGAAACCAACGCCCGGAGGCCCGAACAATGGACTAAGGTGAGCAACAAGAGGAAAAAGGACAAAAAGAAGCTCCGCCCGGAAATAATAATTATTTCCAAGAAGGGAAATATGTCCTATGCCAACATCCTCCGAAAGGTGAAGTCAGACCCGGAATTGAAGGATTTGGGGGATAGTGTGAGCCGTATCAGGCGAACACAGAGGGGATCTGATGCTGGAGTTAAGTAAATCCGCCGACAAGTCGGCCGATAACTTCCGCGGGAAGGTGGAAAGTGTACTTGGAGAGGAAGCTGAGGTAAGAGCTCGGAAACAGGAGATAGTGGTTGAATGTAAGGACCTAGATGAAGTCACCTCACGGGAGGACATCTGTGCTGCGCTAAAGCACCAGTTCAACCTTGGCGACATAGACCAGAGTGCCATAAAAAGGATGAAGAAGGCATATGGTGGCACACAGACCGCTATTATTAGTTTGCCGACGGAATCAGCTATTAAGTTAATTACCGCGGGCAAGGTAAGAGTAGGTTGGGTCGTGTGCAGGTTCAGGGAGCAAATCTCTCTAAAGAGATGCTTCAGATGCCTCGATTTCGGCTATTTTGCGGCGGCATGCACTAGCCAGCATGATAGGTCGAGGAGTTGCAGGAAGTGTGGGGAAGAGGGCCATCTCATCAAAGATTGCACCGGAGATCCACGGCGTATGTTATGTAGTGGGAAAGAGGGCGTGCTAACCTTAGCACAATATGAGGAGATGTTAGACAGTCTGGTGTTGGATGCTAGAGATCGCAGCCCTAAAATCATTGCGGGCGATTTCAACGCGTGGGCCCTGGAGTGGGGAAGCCGATCGACGAACACCAGAGGTCAAATTCTGTTGGAGTCATTTGCGGAGCTGGACATCGTGCTGGCCAACGTTGGATGCGTGCCCACCTTTCAAGGAAGAGGGTCGGGTTCGATCGTTGACCTGACATTTGTTAGCACTTCACTGGTGAGGGGGATGGCTTGGCAAGTGAGTGAGCACTACACCCACAGTGACCACCAGGCCATCTTCCTCAACATTGGAAACCGGGGAAGCAGTCAACGACGCTCTGGAGGTGGAAAGGCTAAGGCGGTTGGCTGGTCTATCGGAGCTTTCGACGAGGAGACATTCCTGGCCGCATTGGAGGGAGCCCATGATCCGGATGGAACAGCGGTGGAAAGGGTCACACAGATGTCTCAGCGTGTAACCGAAGCATGCGACGTTACGATGCCACGACGACGTTTGCACCACGGCAAGAGGCCAAACTACTGGTGGAACACGGAGATCGCTGCCTTGAGATCCTCTTGTCTTCGAGCGAGGAGACTTTCCCACAGGACAAGGGAAAGGCCGGAGTACCAGGAGCGTGAGGAGGAATACAGGGATATGCGAAGCAACCTTAAGAAGGCCATTCGGAGAAGCAAGCGGGAATGCTACCAGAAGCTCTGCATGGAGGCTAATAAGAATCCGTGGGGTACAGCCTACCAAGTTGTAATGAAGAAGATCCGCGGACGAAAATCACCTCAGCTGACATGCCCACGGCTCTTGTTGCAAATAATTACAACTCTTTTCCCGCAGCAGGAGTAGGACGAAAGAGAACCCCAACTGGCAGCTCAGCAGGACGTCTTCTCGATCCCTGATGTTACCGAAGAGGAACTTTGGGAAATCTGCAGACGTATTGGGGACAGCAAGGCTCCGGGATTGGACGGAATTCCGAACAGGGCTCTGAAGGTGGCGGTCAAGGCCAGACCAAGGGGGTTCGCAAGCACATTCGAATCGTGCATGGCGGCAGGAGTGTTTCCCGCCCAGTGGAAGAGGCAGAAGCTGGTGTTGCTACCGAAGCCCCGAAAACCACCCGGCGTGCCCTCTTCATATCACCCTATTTGTCTTATAGACACCATGGGGAAGACGTTGGAGAGGGTGATATACAACAGGCTGCTCCCGTTCATCGAGCTTGCGGGTGGTCTTTCAGAGCGGCAATATGGGTTTCGGCGAGCCCGTTCTACGGTCGATGCAGTAGCAAAGGTCGTAGAATTGGCTCGAAATACAATGGCCATGGGCAAATGCTGTGCTCTGGTGACGCTGGACGTCAAAAATGCTTTTAACTCAGCCAACTGGGGCTGGATTAAGGGCGCTTTGGCCAAACTGGGTGTTCCTAGTTACTTGGCTCGGCTCATCGAGAGTTACTTTTCGGACAGACTTCTCTGGTACGAGACGGACGACGGGCCGAAGGCGTACATTGTGACAGCATGTGTGCCTCAAGGTTCTGTATTGGGACCGCTGCTGTGGAACATAATGTACGACGGAGTGCTTGGCCTTCGCGTGCCGGAGGAGACAACGCTGATTGGTTTTGCGGACGACTTGGCGGTAGTTGCAATTGCAAAGCATCCCGAGGACGTGGAGCTTTATGCAAATGAAGCCATTCATACCATCAAGTCATGGTTACGAATATACCTGGGGGTGATGATCGATACCAAGCTGAGTTTCAAGGGACACTTGGATTATGCGCGAGAGAAGGCAGCAAATGCCAGCTCATCCCTTGCAAGGATGATGCCTAACGTGGGAGGGCCGAAGTATAGTCGCAGGCTACTCATCGCGGGAGTGGTGAGGTCGATCCTGCTATACGCGGCCTCTGTCTGGGCGGGAGCGTTGAACCACGCTGTCAACCGGAGGAAGATATGTTCGGCATACCGGCCAATTGCGCTAAGGGTGTGCAGCGCATTTAGGACGGCGTCGACGGAGGCAGTGTGTGTTATCGCAGGAATGATCCCTATAGATCTTCTAGCGAGCGAGGCACACTGGCTCTACGAAAAACGGAAGGCAAATCCAGCCAAGGTGAATGCGGATTTCCGAAAAGCCATCAGGAGAGAGTTGTGTGGCAAGTGGCAACAACGATGGGATAACTCCGACAAGGGCAGGTGGACCCATACATTGATCCCGTGCATGGAGAAATGGGTCAACCGAAAGCACGGAGAATTGAATTACCACCTGACACAGTTCCTTACGGGACACGGTGGCTATGGGAAGTACTTGCATCGCTTCGAGTTGGACGAGTCTCCCAACTGTCCTGAATGCGGTGCTACACTCGAATACCCGGAGCACGTTATGTTCCATTGTCCCAGATTTCTGCAGCAGAAAAGGAGGTTGAACAGCATCTTAGGGGCGGACATCGAGCCCTCCAACCTGGTGGAAGAGATGTTGAAGTCGGAGGAAAACTGGATGGCGGTAAATGAGGCAGTAGCCGTGGTGCAGACAAAACTCCTGGAGTTGGATCGAGCTCGGAAGGCGGCGCGACGGAGACGTGACATGAACGAGCTGGTATAGCGAACCAGAGCCTCCCCCGCGAAGTAATACTTCACGGTGGTCCCGCGGGGAGGGGCGGAAGAGTGGGGGTGGTTTTAGTGGGTGTGAATCCCACACACTGCTGCAACCTGGCGCAGCAGCGTCTTTCTAAGATTTCCACCTCCATCCATAAAAAAAAAAATACTCACAATGGGTTCTTCACATAGTTCCTCCAACTTAAATTGCTCTCTCAAAGCAGTGCGAATTCCGTCTCTGGATGCTACTTCAACGAGATCCTTGCACTGTATATAGATCTCATGATATTCGGCCCGTACTGTGATATTCCCCACAAGCGAGTTACGAAAGCCATCAGTTTTACCCCTGCTGTACTTTTTCAGCTCAAACATGAGATTACCTTCCTAGGTCCTTCGGATTTTGCTAACATTTCCGCTTAGATCGTTCTGGTTGGAGTCAGCATCGACCTATTTTCATATCTCCGCGTATGACAGATTGCCCGTCTGGAGTTAGTGATTGCCTCTGGGCGAGTTCGCAACTTCGATTTCTTCTTTTCCTTTTTGTCGAATTTACGGGGGGTCCTCATACATGCAAAAGGTGGATGTAATTTTTTTTTTATCAAATATAGTTTAGTACTTTCAAATTAAAGGTCTCGGTTAGTACTTTTCGCAGCCGGTCTTAGTTTTGACATTTGCTGAAAAGGTGGGGAAGGCGAGGGTTGAAAGTGATCATTTTTAGACGAACCCATTCTACTCAACCGAAAAAACTGAAAAAAGTCACTATATGATGCCTAGGCTCCGAAATACCCTCCATACCGATACCTGTTCAAAAAAAGTTAATAATAGTACATTACTATAATTTTTAGTAGTTGACAGGAAAACCCCCCTTAAGTTCACCCTAGAATCAAGAAATTTTGCAGCAATGTAGGCCACAGCATAGATCATGATCCTGTCAAATTTGGTGAAAATTTCACTATTACTAACGAAGTTACACTACGTCAAAACTGTCGCTTCTGTGTAAATTCAAGACTATGAATGTCAATATCACTTGAAAGTGGATATTTTCACATAATATATGCATATTTTGCGTGCTACATGCTAATGGGACAAATGCACACTGAAATCTCTTTATAAAAGAAATACACAAAAACTTTCATACCTGAAGCGTCTAAGCGTCCGGTTTCCCTATTTGTTTCCTCTTAGACACCTGATGATTCACCAGAGGATCACTATCTTTCTCTCGCACTCTTTTGGCCGATGGCACTACGGTTAGATATCACTTGGGTCGTCTGTAGCACTGTTTGGACGTGCACTTTCTCCTCTTCCTGCGACCTATTATAGAGGAACCTAATGGCTTGGAGTATGTTGTGCTTTTCCTTAATGAATTCGTACAGCTCAACCATTGTTGCTCTAAGCTGCATGAAGGTTATAGCGGCCACGGACGCGTGACCAAGTTGGTAGCCAAGTTACGGTTCGTTTGCCACACACGCAGCAACCGACCCGCCTGTCCGTCTGTCTGAACCGATTATCACGAAATTTTGTGACAACAAGTAGTCTGTGTGTCTCTTTACATGCAGCGAGTAGCGCCATTTTCTGTTTAGTTTGAAGGGGAGTGTGAATTATTTTTCACAGAATATGGTCATGCGGGGAATCAAATGAAAGGGCTTGAATAGTACCGATACCGAAACTGATATAGGGTGTAGGATTTTGTGTAAAACAAAACCTCACTGAAATCGGTTTATTATCTGTCCGTCTGTCTGTCACACGCCCTTTTTCAAAAATGGTTGTGTCGAATAACACCAAATTTGATAGAAAGGTGCACGAAGTGAGTTATATCGTTTTACGTTGAACTTAAGGAAGGTCTGCATACATGAATATAGCCACCATATAGTTGCACCCTCTTGTTTTTTTCCAGATTTTTCGGTTGGGCAGCTTCTGAGAATGGCCCCGTTAAATAAATGATCAATTTTGACCCTCCGGAATCCCCGCCATTCCAACAAATGTCAAATGTCAAAACTAAGACCGGTTGCGAAAAGTACTAACCGAGACCTTTCATTTGATATTTGGTGAAAAGAATCTTCACCACCTTTTTGCATGTAAGAAGATCTCCCCTTGAATTCGACGTAAAAGGATGTAACTCACTGCACATGCACATGTGTGAGCGGTTATAGTTCCCACCCTTCCACCAAATTGGTGTCAATCGTTACTACAGTCTCCGAAGAAAATGCATGTGACGGACAGACAGACAGACAGATGGGGTATATATTTCTGTGATATTTTAGAACACATTTATTAAGAAAAATTGATTTTTTTTTCGTTTTAGGAAATGAATGTGCCTTTGAAACAATTTTTTTTTAAACTAAACGATTTTCAAGCGATTGTCAGTTTAGTTGCAGGTTATACTCTATCACCATCAATTTGCACTATTGAACAGAATATTGAGTGCAGCAAACCATTTCCATATGCGTAGAGCATTCTTGATGCTGATGGGGCCACCGAACTTGATCTCGCTCCTCGCATCAACAACGCTAACACCGTCTTTGCTTTTCTGTGCAAAATCTGGAAATGCTGTTATCTCAGCACCAGCAACGAATTGAAAGAACTATTCGGAAAAATTGCCACCACTATTACTCGGAAGTTCTGTGTTTCCGTCAGCGCATCTCTACATCGTGTCATCGGTAAAATTCGGCCTGAAATCAAATAATAAATTACGTCAGCAATGCCGAATGCTGCCATTTAAGACTGGAAGCAGCGGGAAGGGGCATCCAGGACGAGAAGCAAAAACCGCTGTGACTACCACACTTTTCCTCACAATCAAACAAAACGCGAAAATATGCAGAAGTACTGTGAATATCCTGGCTGGAAATCATATTAAGCAGAAACAACGCATATTAGATAACAAAAAGAATGGAACGGCAGATAACGTAAAATCGGTAACTTTTAGTGGAAATTGATTTAAGAAAAGTCAAGCGACGACGGCTTTACGGTTTCTTACCAGGGCAGAGGCAAATCGTCAGACGCTGCCTCACCTCTGCCCTGGGAGCAGCGTGACCGTAGCGGCTCGCAGATGTTGAATGCTCCTTTATATAATTCGTAGAACACGACATGCCTACGAATTATATTGAGCGCAAATCCGCCTTATTGACCAGAGCTTGGCCAGAGCTGAAATATTCGTTTTGAGAATGAAGGGGGTCCTAAGTCCGCATCAACTTGATGCAGGACCGGACCAATTATAAGAAACCGTAAAGCCGTCGTCGCTTGACTTTTTTTAAAAAGTTTGGGTGCAAGCCCTAAGCAAGGGGTCCGTGGACCAGAAAAGAGGGAGTAAGTTGCTCCCCAATTGGTCCGGTCCTGCATCAAGTTGATGCGGACTTAGGACCCCCTTCATTCTCAAAACGAATTGATTTAAGTTTTTTTAAAGTGCGCGTTCGGAGGTCACATCCGATTTTCGGGTTTAACAACTAGACTAAGGAGGAAACGAAATCCAAAGAACAGTTTCTAGATGATTGTTTTAGCTGTAGACACATCTCCCCACAGATTTTTAATGCTAATATACTTCTATTGTGGCGGGTAGTATCACTTCTGCTAACGGAAACTCTGCCTTTGTAAACAGCCTTGGGATATTCACTAAAAAAAGGGGTGCAAGTACAATGGACAACTACTATTTGAGGGCTGGGTTTGTATACCACCCCATGCATATATGGTAAACGACCAAAAAGCAGCCCGAAACAACGGTGGCTTGATACTCTGGATGGTGATTTAAAAGCCTCGCGACTACATCCAGACCAGGCATTTGATAAAATAAAATGGCGAAACCGATCACGGACCCTGCTTGTGAACGGGAAAAAGGCTGAAGAAAAAAGAAGAAAATATATTCAATAAAAAAAATCGATTCTAAAAATGTCCTTATGTCTTCTCCCCTCGTAAAGTAAATAGGAAGAGTGCCATGAACAGTCAAACTAAGAACTTTACTTTTGTTTTGGGTTTCAAATTCCACTGAGATTTTGCGCCTTCATATGTCGTTCTGATAACAGCCATTAATTTCTTTGGAATGCCCTTGCGTAGAGCTGTCGGAAGACTTCTCGAATTCGTTGAGGAGCAGTTGGAGCGGCGATCTAAACTCCATAATGAGCGAAAATTTGCTTTCTGTTGATTAAGCTTTTTAGGTGTTATTTGATGAATTAATCAAGAGTGGAAAAATATCCCTCAAATTGTCACACCCACCCACCTCCGACTTCCACTTATAGTGGAAGTTCACAGATTCCTAGGATTTTATTAATATGAATGTATGGACGACAGCAATTGCATGGTGCAGAGAGACCGTTGGGGCTTTATTTCACTTAAGCCCTAAGTCTAAATTAAATTTCACTTTTGTTTGGAGCCATAATCCGTCATGGAGTGCTTTGCGAGTGATGAAATGCTAATTCAATCTGTTTAACTAAAGAATGTGTCATATTAATAAAACTCGTTGGTGCAACAATCCAATCGGGTCAGAGTTTGAAGCGTGTTAGAGCGCTTCATTCAAAAGCGTAACAGTGCACTACAGTACACTGTAAAAGACAATGTGGTCAAGATTGCGTTCCCTGATTTTCGCTTACTCATTCACAGCTAAATCGACTGGTATCCGACATTCAGCCACGATAACAAATCCCTCTGTTTCTAGCGAAATTATAACCGCGACCTTCCGCTATTCGCTTCACGACACCCTAACCACCTGAGCCATCCAGATAAACTGTGTCAGATTGGCTTCGTTATTTATAAATGGTATGAATTACAAGTTTTTTCTAAAAAAAATGTCAACGGTTCTTACCTGTTTCATCCATTCTTTTTCCGACTGTTCGATGACGTGCGCGTACGTATTACCCATCATAGCAATCAACATGTTGAGCAGAAGAATGGGGACAAATATCATAAATATAACAAAGACAGTCTTCGCAAGATTTGGATAGGACGTGTTGTTTAAATCAGGATACTGAAAGAGAAAAATATGAAGTTGATCACTTTTGCACAATACAAAAATAATGGAAACACTTTTTGAAACACAAACACACAGAACATACACCTATTTCAAGTATTGACATGACATTCGGTGGAAAACAAATGGCATCAAGTTGTGTTAAATTCCGAAAGGAGGTCTTGCAAAAGGAGAAGAGGGCCAGGGTGTAAAATTTTGTCCACCATATATAGCCATGAGTAATTGTCGACATCGACCTTAACTCTGGCAGAAGAGTTTAGAAGCGGGATCGTCTTGTCTTGATCGATCGAAATGCTACGAAACATTGGGTTGAAAATGAGGAGAATATATATATGGTTCTCATTTATCCCTTGGTGGGGTATATCGCGTTAAACGTAGCTACGCACCATCGCTATCGATTACCTCAAATGCGATTCAGATTCCCTTGCTACCCGCAGAAGGAAGACGAGCACAGAAAAGTCTCAACTTGATCTTGCTGTTGGCGTTGTTAACGCGTCGAGCAACATCCAGTTCGGTGCCACCATCAGTAAAACGACGCCTCCTGAATATAAAAATTCATCTATGCCCATTAATGCAGATGGAGAAAATTCGATGACCCATTTAACTGAGCACCTTGGTTTTGTTTTTGTTTATTTTCAGTGTCCGGATAGCTGAGTGGTTAGAGCACAAGGCTGTCATGCGGAAGATTGCGGTTCAAATCTCACTGGTGACAGTGGAATTTGTATCGCGATTTGACGTCGGATGCCAGTCGACTCAGCTGTGAATGAGTACCCGAGCCAAATCAGGGTAATAATCTCGGGCGAGTGCAATGCTGACCACATTGCCTCCTAGTGTACCGTTACGGTCTTGAATGAAGTGCTCTAACACACTTCAAGGCCCTGATCCAACATGGATTGTTGCGCCAACGATTATTATTATTATTATTTTCAGTCCAATTTTACTACTCCTACTACTCTCCAACTCTTCCTAAATCGAGAGCCATTTAGGCACAGTCCATGACGCGGTGAGCAAACAGATGTCATCAGCGTTGTCAAGGTGTTTGAGCAAAGAAGTCAGGGTCCATCGAACTCCTCCATGTCTTCCGAATAAGGCAACATGAAGAACGTCACCGATAAGAAGACCTAATAATGTCGGTGACAAGATGCAAGCCGCGAGGACTCCGTTTCCCACCTCAAAATCATCTGAGCACCTACGTCATCATCACATATCGCTCTCTTATTCTTCCTTTCTTCAGCCTTTGTCCCGTTCACAAGCGGCTCTATCTGGTCTGGATGTAGTCGTGGGGCTTCTAAATCACCATCCAGCGTATCAGGCCACCGCTGTTTTGACTTTAGGTCGTTTACCATCGACTTCGATGTTCATACCAATCTTGGCAAGTGAATTCTCGTTAGCGCGAATTATCTAACCATACCATCGAAGACGCCTCTCTCGCAATTTTTCCACGATCGATGCAACCCCATAGCGATTGCGAATATCCTCATTTCGGATGTGATCAAAACGTGTCATGCCACTAGTCCAACGCGACATGTTCGTCTAACGTTTATCGTAAAGCTTTTTGTAATGGTCCGGACCGGGTGACAGCGACTGCTTTGTTTGCTTCCCGGTTGGCATTCTTATAAATTTGCCAATTGACCAGTGTTTTATCGTCGAGAAATTTGTGGTAGAGGTGTTTCTTTTCACCGACCTTCATTTGAACATCATCATTCTAAAGCCAAGTATCTCGGTTGATGTACCGCTTACCCGGTTTGGTGACCTCAAGGGTTGCAGAGACCACTTTGTGGATCATGTCTTTCGTTTGGTTCAATGATTCTTCCAGATTCATAATGGTTGATAATCGCGTGAGTGATTTTTTCATTCTTCTCGCGAAATCGCCGCCATTTAATGCGCGGCGGGCCAGTGCATTCCTCACGCTGTTAACGGCCGATGTTGAAGTGCGATGGTCTCATAGGGAACGACTTTGCAATCAGTGACAGTGGTCAAATGTCAGCGTCTTATGAGAATGTAGTCGATTTGCGTTTTACTGTTCCCACTATAAAAAGTAGGAAGATGAGACAATCGTTTGATGAACCATGTATTCATAAGTACAAGGTCATGGGTGTCCGCAAAATCGATTACACGCTCGTCACCCTCATTGCGCGCTCAAAAGCCCTTTCCCTATGGCACCTGTTACCGTCTGCCTTTTTACTCACATGACCATTAGTCGGCAGCAGGCACGTGACAAGTCTTTTCATCGAGAAGTTGCCAGAAGGCATCTTTCTCGGCATCAGGTCGACCTGTCTGTGGTGCGTACCCGGTGAAAAAGTGAATAGTGCGATCAGCTGATATAATGGTGAGCTTCATCAGCCGATCATCAAATCGTTCGACTTCTTTAATGGCATCACGGAAACCCTCTGAGATGGTAATGCCAACACCATATTGAGCGCATGGGCTACCAAAATAGAGAAGTTTATTGCTATTTTCACAGCGTTCGCGTTCAATGTCACAGCTTTTGGCACCTGACCATCGGGTTTCTTCTTCTTTTTCTTCAGCCTTAGTCCCGTTCACAAGCGGGGTCGGCTCGTCGTGATCCGCTTCGCCATTTGGCTCTTGCAAAGCGCAAATATCAATACGCCTTTTCCGAAGGGCTCTTGCGAGTTCCTCGGTCTTTCAAGTTAGGGTACCAACATTTAGCGTGCAGACACGTATTTGTTTTGTTCCTTTTGATCGGACTAACTTGCTTACGTCCTGACGCCGTCCATGCATCAAGAACCTTGCACATTTCTCGACAGGACCGGGGCCCGTCCTGCCGCGTCGAGTAAGGTGGACGCCCTAGCATTTCTCCGAGGTTTGTGACTCAATCGGATCATCTGTTTTCTAACGACATTGTATGCATTTTCTTGGTCGGCCTGTCGCGGGGCCTGTCACCAAGAGAGATCAGGTAGGATTTAGCATAGTGGAATAACTCCAACTATACTCTATTTATCTCTTTCCCTGATGTCAGCGTTTTATTTTTGTTTTACTGAGGGGAGTACAGTGTAAAATACTGTACAACTTACTCACATTATCATTGCTTACTACTTATTGTCATTTTAAATTGCATAATATTTTCTCCCATACACTGTACATTCATATGTACCTAAAAGCACAGGCCTACTAAGTATATGTAAATTGTGTATAAATTAGGAAACTGAGGCTGCGTTTTGCACGACTAGGGGCTGTACTGGCGAGGTGCCTTTTCCTTGGCTGCACTTCGGCTGTGATCCAGGAGTTTCGCTGGTGTGCAATAGGGTCCAGCAGTTGTTCCATCTGCATTATGACATTTTTGACATCCATGAGGATGTTTCGGTGGGCGATAGTAGTAGTCTTCATTTTCCGTAGGACCACCCGGCCCTTCTTGAGTAGGCTTTCTTTCTTTACTCTTGTCTTTCGGATGACGTCCGTCCTCTCCGGTGGGATGACTTGCTTTCCGCCTCATTGGAGAGTTCGTCACCCTTTTTTCCCCAGAAAGGGGTGTCACGCAGCTCGGAATTTGCCATCTTTTCTCGTGGGCTTTTTTCCTCGAGTTCGATGGTGTCTCTCCTTTTTGGTCGCCAGGACTCTTATCCTTTTCGATGTCACCCCCTTTTTCAGTTCCAGTCGCCTTCGTATACACCCGGAACTGAAGAAGTGAACAAGTTGTTTCTGAAATAATTTGCTGAATATAAAACAATTTCCATTAGCGACGAATTCAAGTTTTTCCCGAAATATCGGTGTTGAATTTAAATTCCATAAGAGATCAGATAAGAAAACTTTTGCAGTGGGCTTATAAAGTATGTATATGTGTCACAGTACATTCAGATGAAGCAAACAATCTTCTTCGGCTGTAGAATTTCTCGAATAATTTAAAATTTATTTTGGTGTAGAGAAGTTATATTCGCCAGGCGCACTCGTAATCGGTAATGTTAAAATGCACTCTAAAAGTTTGAAACTGTGAACTAAGCACTTAAATGGGACATACCTCACCCAAACTCCAGATGGAAACAGATTCTCGAAATGGTGGCGAGAACAGGGCTCGTAGTTTTAAAAACCAAATCCATGACAACGTTTTGGCGCCTAGATTGCGAAGGAAGCATACCAGAGGTAATCTTTCGTTTCGTTTTGTGGCGTCATTTTATGTTAAGCTTAAGGGGGGCTCCCCATACATTTGAATGAAGGGTGCAACATTTTAGTACAATTAGTACTTTTCGAAACTGGTTTTATATTTGATATCGGGTGAAATATAGGGAAGCGAGGACTCAAAATATGACCATTAAAAAGTGTATCAGGTTTCGTTCTCAGAACCTATCCAACCAAAAAACCTGGAAAAAATCACAGTGGTGCACCTCTACGAAATCTAGGCCTCAAAATACATCCGGTTCCGATATTTACACAAACAAAGTTAATAATAGTGTGTTTCCACACTTTAGAAATTTACCAGGCAACCCACTTTATGTCCATCCCAGAAGTACAAAATTTGGTATGGGCAAGCGGTAAGGGATAACATAATGCACAATTTGGTCAAGTTTGAAGAAAATCCAACTATTAGTAGTTATAGGGGGTGGCACTTTGCCATTTTTTGTGAATTTCGTGCACTAGCGATTTAAATATTTCGAGTCAATGCGATCAGCCAATGGAGAACTGCGTTATGCTCCTCACATAGAGAAACACAAAACCTTTTATACCTGAAGCATCAAGCTTCCGGCTTCTCGACTTGTTTATGTATTCATTTCAGTGGCAACCTGGTCTGATTATGCTTTAGGTTAAGATTGTGTAATTCAGCAAGTTCTCACCCTACCTCCTCACGGTGGCCACTGAAAATCGTCTTTGGACGAGCCAAGAATGTGTGGAGCCGGGCTGAGGGTAGGCTCATCCCACTTACGAGGACCTGTTTGCCTAATGGTAATGTGTTAGGGGCGAGGACTGCGTGGACAATGGGAAGCTTGGTCTTTAGTAAGCGAACTCTGAATACCTAGAGCACCTTCAGTTTCAAATAAGACCCTTACCAGCTAGCCAGAGTGGTCATTCTTCCTGGACTACACATGGGACCAAGACATGGACTAATAAAAACAAAAAACCGACAACAGAAGAAGAGATGGTAATGCCAGGCGCATCATCGGAAGATGAACTGCTGGCATCCAACCAGGAGGCACTGGTCGTCAAGAGCAGTACAATCGATACCAGCCGTAGTGACGTTATGCTGAAAACAACCGAAGGGACCTCCCGGAGCGAGGTGGCAGACGGAGCAGTTACTTTCAGCTTGGAATCTCAACAAGATTACGAAGAAGAAACCGGTTCTGTCAGCAAGAGGGATAAAAAGGGCCTCGTTAATTGCGATTGATGAAGAATTTAACAGCAAACGCCTAACGGGCGAACAGAAGGCGAAGCCCACAGCTCTCAATTTTATAGATCTCAAATTCAAGCGGAGGAGAGTGTGGAAGGGCTCGAACGCTAAGCCACACACAGGCAATCGTCGACCTCCAAACAGCGAAACCCTTCAGCGATGTGGCCAGTATTCACTTACGTGTGACGCTAGCGGACAACAACTCCGCTAACGGTAAACAACAGAGCACGAAATACTGGACAGTAACAAATGTTATTTATTACAAAATCATTTAATTCTTTTCCCTTTTGTTTAATTTTTGCAATGAGGACCTAAAGACATTACATAATAAATGCTTATTTCATTAAAATAGTAATGCATAACAACACCAAAAAATAAACAAGGCCGAATGAAATTAATATACCGGACAAGTATAAAAGTTTCGAAATAAATGGGTTTAATTCAAACGCCATACTCTCATTTTTCACACTCTGCTTGAACTCCCCAAACTTTTTAAACAATCAGCATCATACAAACTTCCCTTTTTTTAAGGTTTTGTGTAAACAAAACTAAAATCGATTCAATGCCTGTCTGTCTATCTGTCACACGCATTTTTCTCCAAAACGGCTAATCCGATCCGAACGAAATTTGGTGGCCAGATGGGAACTATGAAATCCCACGCATACAGTGAGTGGCATAAATTTAGGTGGAGTTTAAAGGGCGGCTCCCCATACATGCAAAGGGGGGATTCAAAAATTTTTTCCACCGAATATAGTTTTGTAGGATGTCAAATGAAAGGTCTCGATTGGTACTTTCCGAAACTGACATTAGTTTTGGCATTAATTGCAAAGTGCGTGAGTATTGGAGTCAAAATGTACGCACTTGAAGTGAGACAGGACTCATTTTCGGAAACTACTCAACCTAAAAATCGGAAAAAAAATCAGGGTGGTGCGCCTAGATGAAATCTAGGCCTCAAAATATGTCCCATTCCGATATCTGCTCAAATTAACTTACTAATAGTATATTACTACTTTTTAGAAATTTACTGAAAAACCCCCCTTAAATTCATCCTAGGACTTCCGAATTTTGTACCAGCATAGAGGACAATATTTCGTATATACGTGTTAATCTGGCAATTAACGCCAAAGTTATAGCAGTTCAAACTTAGCAATTTCGCGCGAATTTACCGCTTCCAAAGCCATGCAAATCAGATGCTGACGGAATAATTGACATTCGCGTGAAATATTAAAGTCGCATTTATCTGCAGCACTTTTTAAGATTTTGTGTAAAACACTTATGTGAAATCTAATCTTCGAGGGATGTCCTATTCCGGTATCTGCTCAAAAAATTTACTAATAGTATATTATCAACTTTTAGAAATTGACTAAAAAACTCCCGTTAAGTTCATCCTAAGTGTACTAAATTTTGCACCGACATAGAGGACAGCCTCGTGCATATGCACTTGCCAAGTTTCATGAAAATCCAACTATTATTGGGAAAGATATAGCAGGTCAAACTTAACAATTTCGTGCTAATTAACAGCGTTCTAAGCCATACAAATAAGATGCTGAGGTCATAATTAACGAGAATAATTGAAATTCGAGTGAAATATTAAAATTCCATTCAAGAAGAATCTAATTCTCCCTAGCCTTTTTTTAAGGTTTTGTTTTACAAATTTATTAAAATCGGTTTACCGTCTGTCTGTCTGTCCGTCTGTCTGTCTGTCTGTCCGTCTGTCTGTCTGTCTGTCTGTCTGTCTGTCCGTCACACGCATTTTTCTCGGAGACGGTTGTAGCGATTGGCACCAAATTTGGTAGAAAGGTGGGAACTGTGAACGCTCACGCATATAGTGAGTTACATCCTTTTACGACGAATTTAAGGGGGGGTCCCCATACATGCAAAGGGAGGGTGTAAATTTTTTTTTCATCAAATATAGTCATGTGGGGTATCAAATTAAAGGTCTCGATTAGTACTTTTTGAAGCCAGTCTTAGTTTTGACATTTGTTGAAAAGGTGGGGGGTGCGGAGGGTTGAAAGTGGTCATTTTTTAACGAACCCATTCTCAGAAACTACCCAACCGAAAAATCTGAAAAAAATCAGGGGGCTGTCACTATATGGTGCCTAGGCTCCGAAATACCCTTCATACCGATACCTGTTCAAATAAAGTTAATAATAGTACATTACTATAATTTTTGGTAATTGACAGGAAAACCCCCTTTAAATTCACCCTAAAATCACAAAAATGTTGCAGCAATATAGGCTACAGCATAGAGCATGGTCCTGCCAAATTTGGTGAAAATCGCACTATTACTAACAAAGTAATACCAGGTCAAAGCAGTCGCTTCTCTGCAAATTCGAGACTACGAATGTCAATATCACTTGAAAGTGGCTATTTTCACATAATATATGCATATTTTACGTGCTACATGCTAATGGGACAAATACACACCCAAATCTCTTTATAAAAGAAATATACAAAACCTTTCATACCTGAAGCGTCCAGCTTCCGGTTTCCCGACTTGTTATATTTTTATATTTGATGTTGGTTAAATTGTTGGCATTTGCTAATAATATTAAACTCTTTAACCGGGTTATTCAGGAAGGAAGAACACCATCTGACTGGCAAGAAAGTACTACTGTTCCAATATGGAAAAAGAAAGGTAGCCCAGCAGAATGTTCAAATTACCGTCCGATCCGGTTACTTTCCCATACCATGAAGATTTTTGAACGCATTCTTGACAACCGTATTCGCGAAATCGTTGAAATAACCGTGAATCAAGCCGGATTTGTCAAGAACTGCGGAACTACTGACGCAATACACGCTGCGCGGTTACTCATGGAGAAACACCGTGAGAAGCATCGCCCTCTTTACATTGCCTTTCTGGATCTAGAGAAAGCGTTTGACCGTGTACCACACGAACTCATCTGGTATGCTTTACGACAACACTTCGTGCCAGAAGAACTCGTGCGCTGGGTTCAATTGCTCTACCACGATCCGAAAAGTAAAGTTCGAAGTATGGCGGGTGTATCAAAACCGCTTCGTGTCTCTGTTGGAGTTCATCAAGGAAGTGCCCTCTCACCACTCCTCTTTGTCCTTGTTATGGACACCGTCACACGGGATATCCAACGTCCAGCGCCCTACACACTGCTTTATGCAGATGATGTTTTCCTAGCATCTGATAGCAAAAATGATCTCGAGCAACTGGTCCAAAAATGGAATGATCGCCTCATGCAACATGGTCTCAGATTGAATTTAAACAAAACTGAATTTCTGACGACCGATCCCCATGAAACAGGCACAATCACTGTCAGCGGTAGTGATCTGCCCAGAACTGAGCGATTTAAATACCTCGGGTCAACGCTATCAGCCAATGGAGAGCTGCGTTATGAAATTGCTTCACGCATTAACGCAACCTGGATGAAGTGGCGTTCCACAACTGGTGTCCTTTGTGATCGACGTATCAACGAACGTCTCAAATCTAAAATTTACCGCAATGTCGTCCGTCCAGTCGCTCTCTATGGTTCTGAGTGTTGGCCGACCATAAAAGACAATGAACGGCGTCTCGCGGTAATGGAGACGAAGATGCTACGTTGGACTAGTGGCGTCACACGTTTAGATCACATCCGAAATGAGGATATCCGCGATCGTTATGGAGTTGCACCGATCGTGGAAAAGTTGCGAGAGAGGCGTCTTCGATGGTATGGTCACGCAATTCGTGCAAACGAGAATTCACTTGCAAAGATTGGTCTGAACATCGAAGTCGATGGTAAACGACCAAAAGGCAGACCTAAGCAACGGTGGCTTGATACGCTGGATGGGGATTTGAAAGCCTCGAGATTGCACCCAGATCAGGCATTCGATAGAGCCAAATGGCGAAGCCGATCACGACGAGCCGACCCCGCATGTGAACGGGACAAAGGCTGAAGAAAAAGAAGACTTTCTAAAAAATAGATGCCAATAGAATTTTTAACTATGTGACACGAAACTGTCAGGCTCACCGCTCCTCACATCTTCTTCTTTTTCTTCAGCCTTCAGTTCACAAGCGGGGTCGGTTCGTCGTGATCGGTTTCGTCATTTTATTTTATCAAATGCCTGATCAGGATGTAATGGCGAGACCTTCAAATCCCCATCCAGTGTATCATGCGACCATTGTTTTGGCCGGCTTTTTGGTTGCTTACCATTGACTTCGATGTTCTGACCAATACTGGTTGTTGAATCCTCATTAGCCTGAATTACGTGACCATACCATCGAAAACGCCTCTCTTGCAGTTTTTCCACGATCGGTGCAAACCCATATCGATCGCGAATATTCTCATTTCAGACGTAATCAAAACGTGTCATGCCACCAGTGCAATGCAACATCTTCGTCCTCATTACCGCAAGACGCCGTTCATTGTCCTTTATAGTCAACACTCAAACTATAGAGGGCGACAGACGGACGACATTGCAGTAAATTTTAGATTTGGGACGTGCGCTGATACGTCGATCACAAAGAACACCAGTTGCCGAATATCACTTCATCCAGGTGGCGTTAATGCTTGAAACATTTCATTACGCAGTTCTCCATTGGCTGGTAGCATTGACTCGAGATATTTAAATCGCTCAGTTCTTTCAATGGCAGTAATCTGCCCCTCCAGATATTTAAATCGCTGAGTTCTGGCAGTGATGGTAACCTGCCCAGAACTGAGCGATTTAAATATTTCGGGTCAATGCTATAAGCCAATGGAGAACTACGTTATGGTCCTCACATAGGGAAACACAAAACCTTTTATACCTGAAGCGTCAAGCTTCCGGTTTCCCGACTTGTTTAATCACTAAAGATGACGGATTGGCACTCGGTATCACAAAATTCGTACTTTTTAGCGATGCTCAAACTGGCCAGTTTTTGACAGAGTGAAAAGTGAGGCTCTGGCGATTTTTTTGACATTTGATGTCTTCCTCTTTGCACAAAATTTTTTTGAGCACGTCCTATTATCACAGGTAAAACTAAAAACTGACGAACTTCTGATTAGCTAACTTGTTTCTTTAGACTAAGATCTTTTATTTGTCTTCTCGTCCTTTCTTCAATTTTATGTGGATGACGAGATCGCTTCTTTTTCCCATAATGTTTCGGATTTTTCAGAAAATCTTTTCCAGTGCGCTTATTTCGATTACCAGCAGGAACAGAATACCCCTACAATTGCGAATAATTAAACTTACATACGTTCATTCGCATTTAAGAATACACTTCGCAGCATTGTTTTTCCTTTTGAAATGTTTTTTATTGCGAAAATCGATTCGCTAATAAATAGGAAATAGACAAGTCTAGTTTTTCCTACTCTTTACTTTTCCATACAAAAAATCCAGAAATATAACTATTTCATCGAACACTTACCCTTTGTTCAGTGTAATATTTCGCGCTGCACCACGAACACTATGCAAATAATAGTCGTGTGCTGCAGCACATGGCGCTGCAACAGTATGTTTCTAAATAACGGTATTCATCGTTAATTCATTTTTCAGTGATGTTCACTTTTTCACCAATTATGAATGGAGCAATCGATCAAATAACAAAAAATCATCACTATCCGATATAATTATTTCGCATACTGTAGCGCCGGAA
Organism: Hermetia illucens; assembly: GCF_905115235.1. Lineage (NCBI taxonomy): Eukaryota > Metazoa > Arthropoda > Insecta > Diptera > Stratiomyidae > Hermetia > Hermetia illucens. The sequence continues at coordinate 116,017,927 of NC_051853.1, read as the reverse complement.
GTGTGGACCAGTGTTAAGGCTCAACTGTCTGGGATGGTCATCGAATATCTCCTGAACGACAAAGGCGGATACACGAGAGCCTCCTCTGCTTTAATAACTCTCGGGTGCTCCGTGGATTCCACCGTATAGCTTGCAATGACCAATTCTCCAATGAATTTCTCGATTTGTTTGTCGCTAAGATCAGCGGCGCCTGGTAGGAGGTAAAGCTTAATAATTCCCTAAGACTAGATTCCCTGGAGACTGGGCGCTTGTATCTGGTAGCCGAAGATCCACCACGTCCCCAATTGTCCAGTATTAGCTGTAAAATTTAGTTAAAATAACACTCATTTTTAGTAAACGTCAATAATAGTTCGGTCTTTTGATTTCACCGGGTATGGAAGTGAAGTTTACTCCAAAACCTTGTTCCCAATCTAGGTTCTTCACCCCGTCTGCTGTCTCTTGTCTGTCCTGACACGGCATCCTTCTCTGGACCTTCAGCACCCTGTGAATAGGCGAGCTAATGAAGGTATTAGGGGTAATCAAGGGAACGCCCATAAGAGCATTAAATCTATTAAACAGCACTTTTCTTTTTCTTCGCCAACTGCTTCCGTCCAGGATAGGCTTGAAACTTTAAACTTGACCATGTTGACATAAAAAAAAACCATTTTGAGTGATCATAACTTTTTAATGAGGGTGATCGCTACGAGTTTCGATCGAGTTTGAAGAGCAGGCATCTACCCCTTTATAAACTCTCCGGGATGGGGTTTCAACCTTTACCAAAATTAGAATTCAGCCGGCAGCTGGAAAATACTGCGCAACGAAGTGGACCAGACTCATCGTAGCCCAACGCATTGCAAACCTGTCCATACATTAGCAAATTATTTTCGACAGTATATGGACCCTATTAGAACCCTGTTCGCTTCAACCTGGCTCTGGAGAAAGCGAATCACGATGCAGACATAAATGCGAGAGGCACCATCCTCTTCAAGTCCACCCAATTACTGGCCTAAGCTGACGATGTTCACATTATTCAGATCGAGCAGGCGACGCGAGATATCGGGCCGCACATTAATGAATGGCAAGATGAAGTACATGGTGATAACGTCAGCGCCAGTTCTTATGTATTCCTCGGAAAGCTTGGTTCTTAGCCGATCCAGTTCGAAAAACCTATAAGGCAATATTTATGGTAAAAAAGAAAATGAGACGGACCCTGTCTGAGATGCAACGATGGCGCAGGTCAGGACGTCAGACAGTTTTTAGGGATACCAAATTGATCAGTCAAAAAATGAAGCATCAGTGCGGCAAGAGGAAGAGAATTGTTTTCCAGCTTTCAATAATCTTACTTTGCTCAGGAGAAAGTAAGTATTTTAAGGACCTTGACATCGTTGTTTAGGAGTATCTACACATTCCGAAAACCAAACATGCTCGTATCAATATTCGATAGGCAAAGATCATTACCGAAAAGGTTCCCTTCATCCGAGGCGTTGATAACATGTCCTTTGCCTTTCCGTAATTTCAAAATTTGCAGATATGGAACCATTGCCTTCTTTATCCCTAACTTAAAGGGAAATCACCTTCTCAGCAGTATATTTACTGCCTTAGAGGAAAAGTGATTATGAGATAATGATGATGTATAATTTATTGCCAATAATATGTCATAATACTTTTAACAAAGCTTAATCTTCAGAGTCTTAATTTAGGGGAAAGTGGGAACTAAAAAGTTTTTGAACTTTAAGTAAAACTAAAACTAATTCTAACTTAACCTATTTAAACTTTATAAGGTAATTGTTTACCTTAAAGAATATATTAATGGATTATGTTCATGTGAAATCCCATCATAAAATTTCTTTGCCGATAAGTAAATTAGTGAATTACTGAATCAATTAAGTCAACTTTAGCTAAAGAGTTCAGTGCTTTCGTGCTGAAGAATTTCAAACGGTTATTTTCAGCACTTTATTTTGTGCAATTTGAAGTTTTGTGGTATGCGATTAACGAAAATTGGAGCTCCATAGCAAATTGCGCGCTGAAAAATCGTTTCAAAAATTAACAGCTTATTTGCCAAACTTAGTTGGTACTTTCTATTAATTAATGAGTAAAGAACTTTAATCAGCCTATCAACCCTATTTGTCGTATGGGTAATGTGATCTTTGGAAATTAGAGATTTGTCGAACGTAAACCCCAAATAATTAAGCTGTTTAGTCCACTTCACTTTACATTCATTTATGGATAAATCTTAGGTAGGTATATAAGGAATATATCTACGTTTAGTAAAAAGTATGGTTTCAGTTTTTTATCCTTTGATTTTAATTTTCTATTTTTAAAATATTCTAATATAATACCTGTTGCTGGTATCTACTGTATAAATTGCAGTATCGTCAGCAAATATTGCAACTTGTATACCGTCTGCTTCAGGAAACTCATGTGTGTATATAAGGTATAACAGTGGGGCCAGAAATAAACCTGGTGGAACTCCTGTCTTAATATTCTGGGTCTCCGAAAGGTTATTATAAAAATGTACCTTGAATGATCTACCAATAAACTATTCACCCCAGAAGAAAGTTTGCCTTTATGAGCTTGTAGAGCAAACCATTGTGCCAAACTCTGTCAACAGCTTTTTCTATATCCAGGCACACTAAGGCCATAGCTTATTTTGCACTGAAAGCTAATTCAACGGCATTTTTGACACGCATTAACTGATGGTCCGTCCGTTGAATGCCTTTTGCTAAATCCATGTACGTTTGACATAATTTTTAAGGTTTTGGGTAAGACAAAAGTGATCATTTATTTAACTTGGCCATTCTCAGAAACTGCCCAACCGAAAAATCTGAAAAAAAAAGTCAAGAGGCTGCCACTATATGATGGCTAGGCTCCGAAATTCCTTCAAATAAATAATAATATAATAGTATTACTATAATACAAGACAAATTCAAACTCAAATGTCTTTATAAAAGAAATACACACGTAACATTCCACGTAATCGAAAAGATGTTGCTTCGGGATATTTTTGCTAACTTCCAAACAGTTGGATAATAGCCACATTTGAAGAAATACAAATGCTTTTTTTGGCAACTTTATTTAACAGATGTGTGGAATGCTATCAAAGCCCGTGGATACCTTCGGGTTAGACGATTTCCCGTATAATCTTCGGTTTAATCCTTGGGAAGCTTTCAGACATGGAGAGTGTGTTCCACTCCCTAATTGTCCGTTCGACCTCAATTTCTGTCACTGCATCATGCAGTTTCTCGTTTTCGCAAAAGTTTTTAGAAAATGCACTTGCTAGGTGGTTCGCCTTCTTTTTTTTTGCTATATAAACCTGCCTACAATCTTCTAATGTCGGAATATATACACTTTTGTTTTTTAATATTCGAACAATGTTTCAAAACCGTTTGTCTCCTTTCGTAAGTTTGCTCAACATATTGTTTCTATGATTGTTTCTAACGATGATGAATAACTCTTGAATTTCTGTGTCTTTGACAGTTACGTTTATAGACGTTTCTGTGTAGAATGAAATTTGAATAACTTTTTTAACAGCTGTTTTAGAGACACTACGATTAATAGCCTTATGTATCAAGTTTTCAAAAAACATGAGAAAATTTTCAATTATATATATATATTATATCGGCGCATGCAATATCTGATTTGGAAATCTGTGCAAGGTCAATATCAGCGTTTAAACTGTTTTGAAACCTGGACCAATCAGCCAACTTGAAATTATAGAAAAATTGTTTGCTTAATACCTCCTGAGAACTATATAACTGGCAAATGTTCAGAGTTGAGCTCGTTAACAACATGTAATGCAATACAGATATTCTAGACATTATGCAGTACCACATCTAGATTTGATGCCAAAGCTCTTTTATTAAATGGGACGTATGTTGGTTAACCCGCGAAAAGCAGTGAGACGGGGTGAGTTTGGGTGTAGTTTTGTAGAATATTACCCCATTTGTTGTTTTTCTTGCAGCCCCAAATAGTATTTCTACAATTGAATTCACCACCAATGAGAAAATTTCCATTTAAATTACAACTTTTAAGTATATCGCTGATAAATAATTTCTTGCTGATGTCGTTAGAATTCCCACCTGGAAAATAAGTTGCAATTACATCCAAATCTCAATTTATGCAATTATATCCAAAATCTCTCTCCCCTTCGGACACCACCTTGTCGTGGTGGGGGAGCCTGTAGTAGTTTACTACTACTCTAAGGGTATCCAAAATATGAATATGGAAACCATAGATATAAACTCTCCAAGTGGTAAGAAGTCACGGACTTCGAATCCACCCGCGAACATTAGCAATCATGTCGCGGCCGAGGCGCGGATTTTGGAGGCCTCACCACATTCATACTCGCCTATAGATCAATCTGTAGAAGGCATACTTTCCGACTCAGTGCATTTAGTGCCTACGGCGAAGTTAGCCAGAAAGGAAAGTACGGGAATTCTCAAATTGGGAGAAACTGGAAATCCGACTACGGCCGGCCCGTCCGCAGTACTACAGCCCGGAAGAGGAAGGCCCGGCAGAAGGGAACTTCGGCCACTAAGGAGGGGGGACTACAGGCTGAATCCTGCCTGTCAGAACCTTCTCCTTCATCCTTACCGGGAAGAGCGGAAGGACGGGATGCTGGTGACGTGGACGCTACTGGTTTAACGCCAGTATGTGGAAATGGATCCAAGCGGTCTGGACACCGTGAACCTGGAAAGGCCCTAAGCCGACGGCAGAAGAGAGCACTACAAAGGAAGATGAAGCACCTTGGGAATGAGGACATGGACGTGGCTGTACCACTAGGCGCGGTAACGCCCAGAGAAATCGGACGCAAGGAAGCGGAATCTCCGGCGGAAGGTGGAGATAAACTGGAAACTCCAGTAAGATCCACAATGGACGCACCAGACTCTTCTGTCAGCGGTAATGCGCGCAAGAAGCGTAAGACCAACACATCTGCTGTGGCCAACGCTTTATTGTGCTCCGCACCAGGGCTTATATCCACGCGTCTCGCGGAGATTAGGACCAGTGTGCCGGGAGCTGATCAAATCAGCGAGAGAGATCTCAATGAAGCTGGTCCCTCTTACAGGAATACGAACACGAAGGTGGGAAGGAAGAGGACGTAGGCGGAAGCTGCAGCCTCTGTTCTGACTGCTGCCGTGGGAGTTTCTTCCAAGGATGGCAAAATGTCAGAGGGACAATTTACCATCCTCCGGGAATGCCTGTGGAAAAAAATGCTGGAGCCTGGAACGAAGACACGATTTAACGATCAAGGTTTTCGTGATGGGCTTCTCCATTTGGAGTGCGCTGACGAGGCTGCCTTAAAGCGGCTATAGCAGGTAATCCCAACTTTGAGTTCCGGCGATCGGCCCAAGTTCACTATCGTGAACACTGAGCTACGCAGGACAGAACATGTCGGATGTTGGCTACCGGGCGCTCGAAGGAAGGCAGAGGACATCATCCGCATGCTGGGTGAACAGAACCCGGGCATGGACTTTGGACACTGGAGGGTAAAGTTCATGAATGCCAGGAAGGACCAATCTACAAACGTGGAGGGCTTCAACTTGGTATTCGAACTGGAACTGGAACAGGCGGAAGGAAGGGAAGCCAGAGACGTGAACGGAACTGACTTGATGCCAGTTCGAGTGATCGAATCTATGCAACCCGGACACCGCAAACCAAGTAAGGTGCCAAGTGCAAAACAGACGAATGCTCTGCGGGATGAGATGAGATCTTTCGTGGATAAGAACATGGGAATTGCAGTACTTCCAAGTACGGCTTTTCTCAGAGAAATCAATCACGAGGGGATCGAGTCTCTGCCGGTATGGTGTGGGGGAAACCCTGTCATGCGCGGACTGCCGCATACACTTCTAACTGTTTTCCATAAGACAATATACTAAGTTTATGTCGAAAAACATAAAGATTGGTCAAATCAACCTGCAGCATGCCAAAGCTCCCTCCTACCTGTTAGCAGCGAGAATGACAAAGCTACAGGATTTCCCCTATATCTTTCTGGTGCAAGAACCGTGGGTTCGATTTAACAGAATCTGTGGCATTGGATCAGTAAAGGGGGCTAGGATCTTCTACGACGAAAGATCCATAAGACCTCCCTGGAAGTACACCACCCGGGAGAACGGGTGAGAGAAGTGGTAGGGGGACAGTTGACGGTTCGTGCAACCCCTTCAACACGCAAGTGTTGCAAGGGGAACTGGAACACTGCGAAAGCGGTTGTTACCCATGAAAAGGTGAGAGCTGCCATACTGTCCTTTGAACATTTCAAAGCATCTGGCATGGATGGCATCTATCCGGCAATGCTAAAGGAGGGTATGGAGCATTTAGAGCGACCTCTAAGAAATATTTTTCGAGGATGTCTTGCTCTGGGCTACGTGCTTTCTTCTTGGCAACATGTTAAGGTAGTTTTCATACCGAAACCTGGGAAAGATGACTATTCTAATCCAAAGAACTTCAGACAGATCAGCTTGACTTTATTCTTGCTGAAAGGTTAGGAGAGACTGGTGGAGCGTCACATTCGTGGAAACGCACTTAGGTCACACCCACTTAGTAAAAACCAACATGCTTACCAACGTGAAAAGTCCTGTGAGTCTGCTCTTCATTCTTTGGTCACAAAGATAGAGGATGCAACTTTGAATGGTGAGTACGCGATGGGGGTGTTCGTGGACATTGAAGGGGCTTTTGACTGTGCGCCTTTTCAAAAACTTTGTGATGCCGCCAGAGCGCATGGTGTTGATGATGCTTTAATTAAGTGGATCCATGCTATGCTAACGCAAAGATTGTTGTGCGCTGAGGTAGGGGTCGATCGCTACCTGACTACAGAAGCAACGAAGGGCTGCCCCCAAAGAGGTATGCTTTTACCACTTCTGTGGAGTATGCTGATCGACTTACTGCTATGCGAACTGCAAAATTTGCCAATACACGCTCAAGCTTATGCCGATGACGTGGCTGTACTTCCTGTTGATCGGGATCTTGGAACGGTGTGTAGGAATATACAGCGTGCCGTTGATTTGATAGACAGCTGGTGCCTTAGACATGGTTTGTCAGTTAATGCAAATAAAACCACAATAGTTTTATTCACAAAAAGGAGAAAACTGGATGGACTTTGTCTCCCTGAGATGAGGGGTACTACCCTTCAACTCTCCGAAGAAGTGAAATATCTGGGGGTCACTCTAGATAAAAAACTTCTTTGGAATAAACATGTAGAGGTAAATATGAAACGAGCTCTCACAGCTTATGGGCTGTGCAGACGGACCTTTGCCTCGACATGGGGACTCAGACCTCATGTGGTAATGTGGATATACGTTGCCATCATTATGCCGATGTTCGTATATGCATCCGCAGTGTGGTGGGTTAAGGTGAGACAAAAAGGTTTTCACCGTAAACTAGCCGCACTGCAAAGAACTGTTTGTCTGGGTATCACTGGTGCCATGAGCACGACATCCGGCGCAGCTCTGAATGCACTACTCAATTTGCAGCCCCTGGATATATTTATTCAAAGCACTGCAATGAGAGCAGCTCATAGGCTAATTCGATTAGATCTATGGGAAAACAACGGATGTGGGGGGCACAGAGCATTGGAAGAGTTACTGGGAGGACTGAATCCAGTTCTTACAATGCCTTCCGATTCTCGTGTCCCCATACATCTGTTTGGTAGAAGATATGTAGTTACCCTGAAGCATAGAGAGGACTGGGAAGACCCAGAGGAATGCGTGGAGGAATATACGGAAGTCTTCTACACCGATGGCTCAAAAACAGAACAGGGTTCTGGAGCCGGAGTCTACCTCTCGAATAAAAACGAGAAGTGGGCTTTTCCTTTGGGACAATATGCAACGGTTTTTCAAGCCGAAGTTTATGCGATGCTAAGGATAGCAAACTGGGTGATTGACGAGCGGTTGAAGGGCAGGCGCATCGCAATCTGCAGTGACAGTCAAGCTGCACTGAGGGCATTGAGCAGTCCTTTGATCACCTCGAAAATCATTTAGGAATGCAGAAACCGTTTGAACTCTATGTCTAGATTCAATACGGTGGAACTACTCTGGGTACCTGGTTACTGTGGCATAGAGGGAAATGAAATCTCGGACGCTTTAGCGAAAGAGGGGTCAATCTCCCCTATGCCGGGACCGGAGCCAGCAATTGGGGTATCAGTAGCATTGGCTAAATCTGTTTTCAAAAACTGGGAACAAGTTTCCCATAATGACAGGTGGCAGAGCCTAAATGCTGCTCGACACACCAAACTTTTCCTGCCAGAACCCAACATACGTACCGCAAAGTTTATCTTGTCGAAAAGCAGGAGGACTTGTAGGTGTATTGTGGGCATTCTGACAGGCCATAATTCACTAGTTGGGCATATGTTCAGAATAGGAATTACCGAAGATGATACGTGTCCCACCTGTAATGAGGAAGCGGAATCCACGGAGCATTTCCCATGTGAATGCCCCGCCTATGGACGCATCAGGCATCAGATCTTTGGTGCCCAAGTTCTCCAATTGCGACGGGTAGCATCACATCCACTAACGGAAATCCTGCGATACGTTAACGAATCCGGAATATTCCGTTAGACGGGGGAGGCGAGTACAATAGGCCAACACGGCCTGAGTGCTCAGAAGCTGTAGCTTCTCCCCCACCATACACACACACACACACATATCCAAATCTGAGCCACACTGAAGTTTAACCTTTACTCCAATAGATTCAATAGTTGTTGTTCCTAGGTTAGATTGTGTTCAGGCAGCAGTCAAAAAAACCCATCTGCTCGCGCATCCGGTGTATGCAAAGAATATTTGCATATCGGAGGTGAATATTCTCCGCATGCACGCATATTTAGCATGTAAGCAATTCGTAATTTTTCTACATAGCAAGTAAGCATTTTGTATACTTTTTGATATTAGAATGTAAGCACTTTTGTTACTATTTAAGCGAGATCAATCAATAAAGAATTCAGTTCGCTCCGAAACTTCGAAGCGAACAGATGTGATGAAGAGAATAAAGAAGAAAAGTGAATTACAGTGCGCGGTGATAAAATCACTGCACCGAGTGTTCGGAAAAAAGAAAAAACAAAACGAAAAGTGAAAAGTGATTTGCCAGAGTGGAGGAAGATACCTAAAGGAAATATCGTCCAGTACACGTTTTACAGTGCGTCTCAAAAATTTTGAGACACTGTACAGAAAATTGAAAAGTTAACTACAAAATTCTTTTGTTATTTCAGATAGCAAGAGCAACCGATATACAGCCACGCAGGACGGGCTTGGGGACAGAATGTCCGCCAAGAGGAGTAAGATAATACTCCCAGGGGAGATGTCATCCGAGGAGGAGGGGAGCACGGGCCCCGACGACAACGAGGGAACTTCGGGTCTGCAAAAGGAGATTGCAGACCTGAAGTGCGAAAGAGCGGCCATGGCACAGCAGCTAGAGTGCCAGCAGCTGCTCATCCAGCAACTGCAGCAGAAGCTAGCGTTGCTAGAGGAGACGGTCCGCTCTGGGCCGACACCAGCTCAGCAGCAACGAATTCACCAACAGCAACGAATTCACCAACAACAGCAAGAACAACAAGAACAGCATCAACAACAGCAACCGCAACAACAGGAACAGCAGGAAGCCCTCGCAATGGACATCGTGGGATCCCCTGCATCCTTCCCTGAGGTCATCATCGATGAGGACCCCTTCAACTTTGTCCGGAGCCGGAAAAGCATAAAGAAAAGTAAGGTTAGTGCGAAAATTGTAACCGCCCCACCACAGCCACCACAGCCATCCGCAAATCCTTCCCCGTCCTTGAAAACCAAGAAAGTTAAAATTCCAGCCATTACCGACTACAATTTAAACGTGCCCCATTTCCTCCGACTAATTAAAGCCAAGGGATTGAAAGCATCCCTAAAAAACACGAGGGCGGATAGAACCCTCATCTTTACGGAGACGGCGGAAGAACACGCCCAGGTCTTCGCGCTCATTAAAGAGCAAGGGCTTAACGCCACAACCCGGACCCCGCCTTCTTTGCGAAATCAGTCCCTAATTATCCGAGGGCTCCACAGGGAAACGGACCCCACGGACATCCTGCAGGAACTGCAAGCCGACCACCCTGAGTTCAAACTCAACACGGTGGCGAACTTGGTCACCCGCAGAGACAAAGCTCTGCATAGAGAAGTCCCTGCTCTCCCGATGAAATCTCAATCGGGACTATTTATAGCCACGTTCGAGCCCTCTCAAGAGCTCACCGAAGTGATGAAGGTTAGATACATCCTTCATCAAAAGATCTCCTGGCAGAAAGTCATGAGCTTCGAAGAAGTGCAGTGTTACAACTGCCAGAACTTCGGACATATTGCCCAAAACTGCACAATAGTACACAGATGTGTCAAGTGCTCGAAAGCGCACCCTCGTGGGGAATGCACGAGGACTGCAGCCGAAGGAGTACTCTGCTGCAACTGCGGGCAAGCAGGCCACCCAGCGAGTTACCGCGGGTGCCCAGCTTATAAAGAAATGGTAGCTAGGAAGGAAGCTGCCAAGCAAAGAAGAGCGAACGAAAGCTCCCGAGCCAAGCACGCAGTGACACAACTGTCACAAAGCTTTGCCAGACCCAGCGTATCGTACGCGCAAGCTGCCAGGAACTCTGCACCAAGAGTGGCAGCACAACCTGCTCCCACCCCCGCACCAAACGCCTTCCGCGAATTGGTGCAATCCCTCGCGACGGCCTCCACCAACGAGCAGCGTCAATTCGCTGCAATAAAACTTCTGATGAACTTATGGAGTTAAATATCGTCACCTTTAACTCCGCGTCCCTGATCTCACACGCCCAACGTGCCACTGCCCAAGTGTTGATTGACAGTCTGAAAGCAGACCTATACTGCGTCTCAGAAACTCATCTCAATAGCAGGCATAACGTGCAATTCACCGGGTATAATATTATCCGGAACGACAACAACACTGGCGCTGCCCTTTTAGTCAGAAAAGACTATGAATTTGAGGAAGTCGTTATACGAAACCTGCTCACCTCTTCCGCTACGGCGGCAATAGTAAAAACTACTGATGGCAGACGGATTTTGGTAGTTTCCGTCTACATCAAATGCAACTGTCTAAATGAGCAACTGGGACAAGATCTTAAGATCTTGGGCAATCTCCAGTTAAAATACAAGTACCTCATTTTCGGTGGCGACTTCAACTCTAGGCACACCTCCTTGGGCGATACGGCAGTAAATAAAAATGGGGAAACCCTGCTTAAATGGATCCAAGACCCTTACTCGCCAGCCTATGTCGATTTGGTCTTGCCAGATACTCCGACAAGACCCAGTAGCCAATCAACCATTGACTACTTCCTCCTATCTGAGGAAACTTCCCTGAACTTTGAAGTAATATCGTGCACTACTCTACCAGGCATGTCTGACCATTTCGCAGTACAACTTAAACTGTCCTCGTCCTCCCAACTGCGAAAGCGAGTGATGACCACCGTAAGGTCCTTCGCCCACACTGACTGGGACAAATTCAAGGCAGACCTTGCACCAAGGCTGAACTTGAAAAAACTCGCAACTGACCGTAATCTATCAGACATGGAGATCGACGAAGCCATCACCTTGGCCACAGATGCCATTAATACTGCTACACGCAGAAACACAAGGCTCATCAAAGTCGACGAGTTACAATATAACTCAGCCCCTCACGATATCATGCTCCACATGAAAGTCAGGCAAATATGGCGTAGGAAACTCAAACGGATTTTCCACAAACTCGGAAATAAAGTTAATGCTGAGTATAAAGCATTGCTTTCCCGGATTAATTGTCTGAGTACAATAATTCGGCAAAGAGTGGCGAATTTCCGCAACAAAGAACTGACAAGGAAACTAGCAGATATTAAGCCCGGCCCAGATATGTTTCAGCATATAAACAGGCTAACCGGCAAACATAAGTCCCGCAATATCGCTCTCTCCAAGAACGGGGAGCACATCTGCAGTGACGCTAGGAAAGCGCAAGTTCTCGCGGAATCTTTTGAGACTCAGCTCAATTCCCCTCCGCCTCAAAACAACCCGGCTATATCGTCGATTGTTGATTCAACAATCAAGGCCTTCGTCTCTGAGAGCTCCAAGAAGCTAACAAAATTCACCACAACCAACACCTCAGTCAAGCCATCGGAATCGCAACATTTTCTGAGTTTACCTCAACTCACCGACTTAACCAGAAACCTCAACGGTAAAAGGTCAGCCGGGCCTGATGAAATCCCGAACTTCGTCATAAAGAACCTCCCCAGAGCCTCACTGAAGTTTTTATTAGCAGTTTTCAACAACTGTATTAATAACGGCTACTTTCCATCCACATGGAAAGTGGCAAAAATTATTGCGATCCGAAAGAAAGGAACCTCCAACGAGCCAAGCAATTTCAGGCCCATTTCCCTATTATCGAACCTTGGCAAACTGTTTGAGAAAGCATGGACAATTGGGCTAGTCCAGCATTGTAATCTCAACAAAGTTATCCCTGACCACCAGTTCGGATTCCGCTCTAAACACGGAACCCAGCACTCGCTGAGCTACCTACACGACACTGTCGTCTCAAGACTTAACGTCAACAATAAACCCACAGTAGCATGTGCGTTAGATTTGGAAAAGGCCTTCGACTCCGTGTGGGTAAACGGACTTATATACAAATTGATAGATAATGACTTCCCTGTCCCGATAATTAGACTTGCGTTAAGTTTCTTCGAAGATAGGCACTTTTATGTCAGCGTGGGGAATGAATTCTCCGATCTCTTGCTGGTAACGTCGGGTGTACCGCAAGGATCCATTTCAGGGCCAACCTTTTACAATATCTTCACGGCTGACGTTCCGATCCCTGATGACGGCGTTGAACTGATTCAATTCGCCGATGACACGCTTATCTTCGCTTCGAACCTCCACCCCAACAGGGCAGCCAAAGCGGTTGAGAAATACATTGTAAATCTCTGCAGGTACTACCGTAGTTGGGGAATCAAGATTAATGAGGGAAAAACGCAAATCTGCACCTTTAGGAGAAAATCTAGATACTTAGGTTCTAGAGGCATCCATAAGAAAGCTAAACGCTTGAAAATGAGAATCGGGAACACCACAGTGAGCGGATCTACTTCGATCAAATACTTGGGAGTAACCCTGCACGAACTCCTCAAGTTCAAACCCCACCTTCAGCTCGCTATCAGCAAGGCACGCGGTGCAGTCAGTAGCATCTACTATCTTCTTCGCAAGACAGTAGGTCTCAGCACCAAAACCAAACTGACCCTGTATAAGGCCCTTATAAGACCCGTTATCTGTTACGGAGCACCAACTTGGATCTCTTGCTCCAACCAAGCAATGGCAAAATGCGAGTCATTCGAACGCCGAATCCTTAGACATTGTACAGGCTTGTCTTACAACTGGAAAACAAAAAAGATCGGCAAAAACGCCGAAGTGTATAGGCGAGCCAAAGTCAAACCACTTCGAGAACACGTTCTCACAATAATGGAAAGGTTCTTCGAAAGAACGGAGGACCACCCCAACCCATTAATTCGGCAACTCTACCAACAGAGTAAAACCTCCCCATTGGCCACATTCTTAAGGCCCTGCCAAATCGTGAGTTCATCTCTAAGACCCAAAATCCTAACCCTTTTTGAAACTCCTTGCCTGGTAGGGGTGGATAGAGGATAAGCACAAGAAATTGTAATGTGCTTATTGTAAATATTAGTTAAGGATTAATTATGTTAGATTAAGTTAGATTAAGTTAGATTAAATTAGGTTAAGTTAAAATAAGTTAGGTTAAGTTATATGTAACTAGGTTAAGTAAGTAAAATTTCACCTTCTCGCGCCTTTAGTGCGGGCGCAGTTTGAAAATGCCAAGTGCTTTATAAATTGTCAAGATCGATGTATAAATAAAAATATACACAGTAAAGTAGATTACAGAGAAGGTCGGGTTGGCCAAACTATGTAATAGTCACCCTTTTGATAGCGTTAAGATCTATTAGCCGTTATTAAGCTAGCATTAAGTAATCATTGTTTAGTTGTAAGTCACTATCAGTAAATAAATGAAATGAAATGAAATGAAAATAAAGAATTCAGTGTATTTTCAAGTCCCGAAGAACTAAGTCATTATTCTTCTCCAGTGATGCTGCTGGAAGATTTGGAAATATACTCGACTGGACTAAACTTAATTCGGTGTTCCACCCAATTAAGGAAGACAGATTCATTCGGTGTTTCACCCAATCGACATACTGACAGACTTGAAAGGCGAACTTTACTTGGTTTTGACTTGAGCAGGTGTTTCACCTGATCAAGGAGAAAGACTCACCCGGTGTGTCACCGAGTGGATCTATCAGAAGCGAGGCAGATTGCTTTTCATACTTTCTATATTAAAAAAAAATTGGATCCGTTAAAACACTGTCACTCGTCAACCAAGTTTCCGAAATTAATGCAATGTTAATTTTAGTTGTCGATAAATATTCGAAAAATTCAGTTTTCTTATTTGCTAGACTTCTAGCCGTCCATATCAATCATTTATAGTAGAATTTGATAGTTAATTTAACTAAGGCATCGAATTGTTCGTTTTTATTTTTGCAACGGGATAATTGTTGCAAAAGTTCCCGTGATAGAAGCAGAAGCTCCTGTGCAGAGAAAAGATTATCGCTAAAATTCGCTGATTGAACGTTGAGTTGAGCAGTTTCCTTCTTTGTCGCTGGCTATGTGACGTTCCCCGCAGTTGGCGCATTTGATGCGATTAGGCTCTCGATCGTTAAATTCGCAATGCGAAAAGTGATGTTCTCCCCTACCAATCATGCACTTCGTAGTGAGATGACAATGGGAAAACCATCTCCTGCATAATATAATAGTTTTATTCGCTCTGAGCGAACTCAATTTCGTTCCCCTTTCCAGATAGAGGAGATAAACGATTTTATTTAGCACCTCCTTATTTCACTTGATTTTTTTACATCCAAGTAGGGAATGTTGAGGTCGACCTTCAAATACTTCTTTAATTGTTCGCAGGGCATGTCATGAGGCCCTGATAACCATATGTGGATGGGGCGTAATTCTGGCCGCTGCTAAGTGAAGTATTTAACGTTTCTGGCCGCTAGGTAAGTCAATAACTTATTATAATCCGCAATATCCTCTAGCAAAAGTCTGCAATAATCTGTAATAAGTCTGTCATAATTTTAATAGAAAATTTAACAATTTTCAGTTCGCCAAGCATGGCGAGAATGGTCTCCGTGAAAGTTCACGGAGCTACAACGTGAGGCGGTACTTTAATTTTTTTCGGTACTTGCTCTATTTCGGGAACTGATCTATCAATATCCTTATCAGCCAACAGCCATTTCAGTGATTTTTAGCTTGTCTCTGATGGACTCTCCCAGGACCGTTTTATCCCACTGGCTACTGTTGCCACCATTAATGTTCGCTTGTCTTTTATTTAAACCTAACTTTTAGCAACGCTTCGAATAATATTTTTGAATTAAAAACTCACTTCCGACTTCAATTCTGCTGTATTCTCACGCACTATCAGACATCTATGAAGAGTGATTATTATAGAACCGCTATAGGGCATCTATACCATAATGATTCTTCCTTCGTCCCGTATAGAATGGGTGTGAGATCACCTTTGTAAATTGGTGAATGAAATTCTAGCTTCTAACGGTTCTACTAGTTCTAAACAAATGTTCTTTTTAAGGTTTTGTGTAAAACAACGGAGAGCTGTCACTATATGTTGCCTAGGCTCCGAAATACCCTCCACATTGATATCAGTTCACATAACGTTAATAATAGTATATTACTACAATTTTTAGTGATTGACTGCAAAACCCCCCATAAGTTCATCATAGCATCACCAGCAGCAATGTAGACTATAACATAAAGTATGATTCTGCTAAGTTTGGCAGAAATCGCACTATTACTAACCAAGTTATAATAGGTCAAAGTTGTCGGTTTTGTGTAAATTCAAAACTTGAAAATCACGCGAAAGTGGATGTTCTCTCATCACATATGTATATATAGTTAAAAAAGCCCACGGACCCTCTTCCCGCCCAACCGGACCGAGGGGCGACCAACCTAAAGATGGGCTGAAGGCAACATCCAAAGGCCCGCATCACAGCGATGATGCGTTTTAACGCAAACTGTGTGCGACCATGCGAAAATGTATTCCTACATCCCAATTGTCGCAAACACTTCAGCCAATGACGCGGTGGTTCTACACTATAGAGACATGGATCTTATATCGAAGACAGTGCGGATCAAGACTGAAACCCATTAGGTCAGATTGTTACCGGACAGGATTCTTCGGGCTAGCACAGGTTGCAAGGATAACCGCTTTTTGCAGCCCTAAGATCGAGCGTTTTCAACGCTTTATGTAAGTTCGCTGAAATTACCACTGGGACTACTTCGATCTTTTGTAGTCTCCAAGTCTGCTTCATATCGTCTGCCAATGGGTCGTAGTTCCGGATTTTTTCGTGCTGTTTTTCAACAGTATTCCGGTCTAACGGTACGACTACATCGATTATAAAGCACGCTCGTTCTTCCTTCAGAAGCAGAACTAGATCGGGTCTGTTATGATTAACACTGTGGTCGGTGGCAATAGTGTGATCCCACAGTAGTTTGACCCGATCATTTTCCAAGATTCTCTGCGGAGTATACTTATAGTAAGGATGGTAGGTTACCACTCAGTTATACTTCAACGTAAGGTTTTGATGGAGAATCTTGCAGACGGAGTTATGACGATTGGTGTACTCGGTACTGCTCATCATCTTGCACGCAGATGTTATGTGCTGGATGGTCTCCTCTTCACAGTTGCATAACCTACAACTGGAGTTAGTGATTAAGGAGTAGTGAAGAATGTACCGTTTATAATTTTTTGTTGGGAGCGAAGCATCCTGAATTGAAGTTAGGAATGCTTCGGTCTTATAGAAAAGTACACCATTTGTCAACCATTTGTTGGAGGCTTCGATGTCAATGCCTGACAACAACAAATTTTTTATATGACCTCCGTGAATGGGTTTCTCTTTCCACATATCGATCTTCTGTTGGACTGAAGTAACATTCGACATGGGATCCCATTCTCTGCTTCTCAAGTTCAAAGGAGATAATTTATTATCTTCCATGATGGTAGCCTGATGTATTTGGCTAGAGGATTACTTCTCATAGAAAAACTCACGAAGAGAATGCACTTGATTGTAGTGCAACGTTTTTAAATCAAGCACCCCCCTTCCTCCCTGATGACGTGGAATAGTGTTCCTCAATTTTTCGGCAGCTCTATTGTGCATGTTGTTGTTTGCAAGAACTACCCTTACCCGTCTATTGACAGATTCTAAATCAGTATTACTCCACTGTATCACACCGAAAGTGTATAGAAGGACGGGAATGGCGAAGGTGTTGATTGCCATGATTTTATTTGTCCCGTTCAGCTCAGTTTTAAGGACAAGATCCAGACGCCGTTCAAATTCCCCCAGCAACTTAGATTTGATTATTGCCACAGCAGGTGTTGTTGCTTGCAATATGCCGAGGTATTTGTACACGTCGTCCGAATCCATACCCTCAATTCGGATGTTATTTTGGCTGTATCCTTCGTTGTCGGTGTGTTTTCCCCGAACAATTGTTTTTGTGCGACATTTCTCCAAACCCAACTGCATGCCGATATCCCTGCTAAACTGGATGATGTCCAGCAAGGAGCGAAGTTGGTTCTAGTCTTTGGCATACAATTTGATGTCAATGTACATCAAATGACTTAATGTACATTTCGACAATATGCCATGCTTGACTTGGAACCCGTATTTGCTTTCATGCAAAAGATGGGATAGCGGATTCAAAGCCAAACAAAACCACAGTGGGCTTAGAGAATCGCCTTGGAAAATGCCACGCCTGATTGGTATCTCTCCTGATGTTTGCGAAGATACCGATAGCTTCGTGCTCCAATTCTACATTACTGTTCTCAGTAGAAGAACGACATTCGGGTTGATTTTATACAAGCAAAACACTTGTAGTAACCACGAATTTGATATGGAGTCAAAGACTGATTTATAATCGGCGTAGGCTAACGAGATGTTTCGTTTTTGGTGGACAGCCTGCTTTATAGCTACCGTATCGATTACAAGCTGTTCTTTGCAGCCTCGGGAGCCTTTTGTGCATCCTTTTTGCTCCTCAGCTATCAATTTATGAACATCAAGATGTTTTGAGATGTTCGCGCACAGAACTGGAGTGAAGACCTTGTAGACGGTAGGAAGACAAGTAATTGGTCGACATTTTGAAGGGCAAGAGACACCCTGTTCCTTGGGGATGAGGAAAGTTATCCCCTTGGTGAAAAATGGTGGAACTAAATCAGGATAAGCAATCATCTGATTAAATTGATTTGCCAATATCCTGTGAGTGCTCTTGAACCGCTTCAGCCAGAAGTTGTGAATCTTGTCAACTCCTGGCGCCTTCCAGTTACCTGCCTTGTCAAGGGCTGCTTCAACGTCGACTTCAGTTACGTCAGGCATGGTCATTTCGGGGAGGGCCTCGCATGAACGCATAAGGTGTGGGAGCCACGCTGCTTCTAAATTGCAACGGCTGGATTCGCTCCAAACACTTCTCCAGAAGTCTTCCGCCTGATCCAGATCGAGGTTGCTTTCCCGACTTGAGTTGGTGAGATTTTTGTAGAATCCCCGTTGGTTCTGGAAGAACAAGGTGTTGTCTGTCCTTCGCTGATAGCTTTTCTGATACCTACGGATGCGATTTGAGCATACCGCAAGTTTCTGCTTCAGCACCTCGAGGATTTCTTCGATTGGCATATCATTGGACAGATGGTAGCTTCCAATGATGTTCGCAACGCATCTATGCACTCTCGGTGATGGATTTCCAAGGAGTGCTTGCGTCACACGACCAATCTCCTTTCTCAACTTTTCGACTCATTTGTTGAGTCGAAACACACAGAACGGTAAAGTCCTTCCGGGCATACCTTTGTTATTCGCTCTAAGATGTCGATTATGGAGACGAATAACCGTGGCAGCTGCAACGTAGATCAGGCTGTGAACCTCTGTAGCAGTAATCTCGCTAGCCAAACGATCAGCCAAAATTCTGTCAACGACAGCAATGATGTTAGTAGTTGCCGAAGTAAACTTCAGTTTTGGGATCTTTGGCCTAGCGTCTGGGAGAGTCTCAGCATACTCTGTGAATGCGACCTGGAATGCGGTCAAAGCCTCATTATAAATTGGGTCGACATCCCCAGTTACTAAGCTTCTCCTGACTACTGGATTTATGGACAGGTGGAGTACTTGTGTTACTCCTTTGACTAGTCCGGTAATTTGATGACTCCAGCCCGAGCTCAAGTGAAACCTCTTGGAAGATTTGTTGCCTAGTTGGTAAGGCAACTCGGTTGTTATTCACGATCACCCGGTACTGGTTGACGACGTTCTGTTCCGGAACAAGACTTAGCTCCGGAAATCGGGTTATGAACGCGTCATGTAGTCGATGTCTGTACCCTGATGGATTCCGTTCCAAATCCGTCCGGTAATAGGCGCGGACGATGAATTCGTTGAGTTGGTTCGTCCAAACCATACGACGCCTAGGTCTCCCGTCCCTGGTGGTTGACGACATAACCGCCAAAACATCCAAGGGCGAAGAGCTGCTCTGATGTTGTTGAACGACCCTTAACCGTGTTGGGTACTGTCTTCGTGTCCCTGGGGTCCCATTAAAAGAATTTGAATTGTTTTCCCCAATTATATATATATTCTAAATGGTAGGTTTTAAATCGGACAAATGTCCACTGAAATGTTTTTATGAAAAAAATGCACAAAACCTTTCATACTTGAAGCGTCCACTTCCGGTGTCTCGACTTGTTTTCTAAATCTAGTCCATTGAATATAGAATGAATACAACTTTAAATTAAGAATGGATTCCAAGGGATTTCAACTTTTCCACATTAGATAACTCAAAAGATAAATCAGAAATCATAAAAATTTGAAGAAGTGCTAATAGTGAAATGTCTTACATTGTAATCTCCTAACGTCGTCTGAAAAAGTGCCATCCACGTACTCGGATAAGTATTGAAAAGGGTTGACTGGATCTGAGGATGCCCTAAAAAATTATAAGTTGCATTTGAGTAGATAAATATTTATAATAATTTGGAGTAGCTCACCTTTAAATAAAAAGAAAAATGCCTGAGAAAATCCAACGAGAACGATAGTGTAGATTATTCCAAACGTGAACATATCACCAGTCAACATGGAATATATCATTGTCACAAACGGACCGGTTAGGCGGACAGCCCTAAATTGTATTTGGTTAGTTCTATTCAATGAATTCTTCATGATAATTACCCTGCAAAAAACATTAGAAGAAACCAACTACCAGGAACTGCGAATACTAAAATTGCTTCTTCGGTGTCTGTGTCACCTATTATTCGAAAAGGGATGCAAGCCAAAATCAACAAATTTGATACGAGAAAAATGGCTTTGGCTGGAGCGTGTGACTGGAATGAAAAAACATGCTATATTACTTGCGATTCAAGGTAATGTACACTCTGCTTTTCTAAGCATGTGGAGTACCAAATGAAATGTCTTAATTAATGCTTTCTAAAACAGGTTTTAATTTGGTGTTAGTTACAAAGTAAAGGAAGAAGAGATCAGAATGTAGAGTTTTAAAGTAAGACTGGATTCATTCTATGAAACTGCCTAACTGAACGACGAGCATCCTGTCGTCTCCGCAGCTTTGCGACATGTGTGTTGTTTAATTCGACTCGTCCAAGGACAATCTGACGAGAGAATGTATTTAGTAATATCCAACAACGTTTTATCCTTTTCTCACGTTTTGCCATCCCTTAGCTTTCCCAATTTACTCCTTTCAATTTGCTAACTCCTATCCCAACATTTCATCATCATCATCAACGGCGCAACAACCGGTATCCGATCTAGGCCTGCCTTAATAAGGAACTCCAGACATCCCGGTTTTGCGCCGAGGTCCACCAATTCGATATCCCCAAAAGCTGTCTGGCGTCCTGGCTTACGCCATCGCTCCATCTTAGGCAGGGTCTGCCTCGTCTTCTTTTTCTACCATAGATATTTCCCTTATAGACTTTCCGGGTGGGATCATCCTCATCCATACGGATTAAGTGATCCGCCCACCGTAACCTATTGAGCCGGATTTTATCCACAACCGAACGGTCATGGATCACTCATAGATTTCGTCATTGTGCAGGCTACGGAATCGTCCATCCTCATGTAGGGGGCCAAAAATTCTTCGGAGGATTCTTCTCTCGAACGCGGCCAAGAGTTCGCAATTTTTCTTGCTAAGAACCCAAGTTTCCGAGGAATACATGAGGACTGGCAAGATCATAGTCTTGTAGAGTAAGAGCTTTGACCCTATGGTGAGACGTTTCGAGCGGAACAGTCTTTGTAAGCTCAAATAGGCTCTGTTGGCTGACAACAACCGTGCGCGGATTTCATCATCGTAGCTGAAGAAATGCATTTCATGACATTTTCGTTTCAAATTAATGGGAAAAACACAAATAATATTTATTTACTCAAAATTAAAAAAATATAGATAACTGGTGTCGTGGGTCCACTTGCACCCCAAGCCGTTTGTAGTTCTGCGTTAAACTAACCGCCCTACGTTCGGCAACCACCGCAGCACCGGAGGTAATGAGATTACTTAGATCAGCGTGTGGGTAAGTTAAAAAGCTAAAAAAAATATAAATATTAGAGCGAAAATGCGGACGGTGGGGTCCATTTTGACAGCGAAAATTATGGGAGTTGAACTGGGAGATAAGGCGGACCGGTGGTCAGCTCGATCTAGATTGTTGAGGACCTGTTGTCGGGACATTAATCACTTAAGGGGGTCATCCCGTGTGTCGGGTTGGAGAAATCGATTTTTTTTTGCAAGAATTGTATCTATATATAGTAGAGAATACGTGGGCAAAGGGATTTTCCGATATGCCGAGTCGTTCAGAAATTACAGCGTTAAACAGGTAAGGAGTTTGCAGCCGCGACTAGAGTACTCGATAAGAAAGAGCATCGAATCTTTTTTTAACTGTTAGTTTTTTACATGAGCCTTATAAATTCGAACACAGATATAAATATAAAAAGATGGAAAGCTGTTCAATTGTCTAAACTTATTTTCTGTTTGGAATAAAAAGGATAATCCAGACTAGAGTGAGCACAGAAAGGCTTTCAAGCTATAGCTCAGTTATATTTTGTTGTAAGTATTGTGCTATTTGTGTGTTCAATGATTTTTTTAAATGGGTTGTACGAAGGGAGATCGCTTTAATTTTCAACGTCATGCTCGCACTAAAAAACGAGTATTTCATGGGAATCGATACTTATCAGAGAAGAAAAAGTACTTCGCATCAACATCAGCAAAGAAACTTTTAGCAAGCATGAACATGGATGTTCCAATTGCGATAAGTTTTGTATATTGTATATTGGATTTTGCTGGAGTTTTCTCCGGTATTTCTGTAAATTTCTGCAAATGATAAAATATACGTAGCAGTAAAAAAGGAATGCGTAGGACATGTCGAGAAAAGAATGGGAACGCGGCTTAGAAATGCAAAGAAGAATCACTAAGGCATTGGTGGAAAAGGGGCTGGAAAACTTACTGATAAGGTTATTAACGACCTCACTACATTTTTTGGGCTAGCTATTCGTCGACACGCAAATTCGATAGAAGGAATGAAGCAAGAAATTTGGGCAAATTTCTTCCATAAATATTCTACAAATGAAAACCCTCAGCATCAAAATTGTCGAGCAGGCGAGGACATTGGTGCAAATAGCGCAAAGCGGAAGCTAAAGGAGAACTGGATAGTTTCCACCACAAGAAGGTACATTTGACTGAAGAAGTTCAAACAGTCATCAAACCAATCAATGAAGATTTGTCACGAGATGATCTCTTGAACAGATGTTTAGGAGCAGAGACCCAGAATAACAATGAGTCGTTAAATGCATTGATCTGGACTTTCGCTCCTAAACACCTTCATTCTGGGGTAAGGTCGTAGAAATAGCCACTTTTCTGGCTGTAATTATTTTCAATGAAGGATTCAATGTCATTCTCAAAATCCTAGTGACAATCGGATGTCAAGCTGGTCACATATGTAAGGTTTATGTCGACCGCCGTAATGAAGCGCGAATTTGGCGGTCCGAATGACGGTCGACTAACCTCGCTAAAAGAGCCAGAATTGAAACCAGAGAGCAACAATCGGCCTTACAAGACTTTTTTAAAGAAACGGAGGGTGCTCTCTATGGACCAGGTAGAGCAGATTAATGGTGAGTTAAAATTCCGGATAGCTGAGTGGTTAGAGCGCAAGGCTGTCGTACGGAAGGTCGCGGTTCAAATCTCACTGGTGGCAGTGGAATTTGTATCGTGATTTGACGTCGGATACCAGTCGACTCAGCTGTGAATGAGTACCCGAGCCAAATCAGGGTAATAATCTCGGGCGAGCGCAATGCTGACCACATTGCCTCCTACAGTATACTGTAGTGATCCGTCACGGTCTTGAATGAAGTGCTCTAACACATTTCAAGGCCCTGATCCAATATGGATTGTTGTGCCAAGGATTATTATTATTATTAAAATTTTACTGTTGATAATCACATTTAAATTTTCAAATGCATTTTTCTCGAAACTGCATCTTGAAAATCGGCTGCCACCATAGCTCAAAATCTATCCAAACAAATTCTTTGATATTTTCACGACTTCTTTAATACATATTTCTACGGTCCGCAAACTAGGATAATTGCAATCGGACGGGTCGTTTTTTTTATTCATAAAAAAAGCCGTAAAAAACACCAAAATCCAAAAAATTAAGTTTAAAAGCCCACCAAAAATTTACCTTTTAATATTTTCTAATTATCCTAGTTTGCGGACCTGGAATATTGTCCACATTAAAATGCCGTTTAGTTTTTTTTCCTCAGATGAACACAGCGCCCTCCAGCGTGGCAGCAGAAAAACACCTTTTTTTGGAGATGGGTGCATAAATTGACACGTATTCCAAAAACTAGCTACGATATCAGATATACTAGAGATATCAATAAAAATGTGGTGAAAAAATCACGTTTCTATCTTTATCCAGTCCTCGAAAATAATTTTTCAAAAAAAGGCGAAAAAAAACGGCCTTCACACGGGATGACCTCCTTAAACGCGATCCACGTCCTGTGTGGCCTGTCAGTTACTCCCTAAAAGCCTGCATTTGACCGACGGCCGTAGTATGTAGTTTTTCTACCAACTTGAATTGTTTAGGAGGCCGGCTATCGAATGAAAAACGATTCGGCCAACCGGCCAGACATGTTTGTTTAGACTGTGAGTGAGAATTTCATATTTCTTTAAGCTCTGAGCTAGAATTTAATGGGCACCTTTAACGCTGGTGAACATTTCTGAAATAAATAATGATAAATGCTTACACACAAAAATATCTTAAATTTTGATCTCAAGGCTTTCCACATCCAGAGTTGAACCACTCATTATGCAGTTTGTACCGGACATGGATTATTTTTTCATCTCTAATGGCGGCCGGGTACATTGCGGGCTTTCCCGGCATAACTGACGGCCGAATTGAATGTGGATGACGGGCTTTAGTCGAAAAAATTTACTGTAGCGAGCTAAAGCAGCGACTAAATTATATGTCACTTAAGTAAAGCAATGGATAGCTCCTACACAATAGAAGAGATGATAAATTTATTTGCATGTCCTGGAGAGCTTTTAAGAGAAGTATCTATATATTTTGTATGTTAAAATAGTAGATTCGAAGTTATTCTATTGCCATATTCGATAAAGAACCTTTTTTATTGCGTTCATTTAATAATTAGAATTTTATCACCGTTTGAACTTAGACAAGGTGGGAAAAAATGCTGAGTTTAACTTACAAGTTTGGTGAGAAATATGACACTTTTCGGTCAGTCGAGTCATTTCGACTTACTCACTTAGCTGGGTCGACTCAAAAGAGTGCCTCAAGAAAGTCTGCATTATTTTCACTTCACCTATAGCACTATGAGAAAAATTCCGTATCGTAAACTTAAAAATAAGCTTAAAACAATAAAACTAATAATAAAACAATAATCTAAATTAATTTCAGAATAAACAGTTTGCCTAATAAAAAATATCCAACATGAAAATTAATGCATATTTACCAATTGTTTCAAGAAAGCGGTTATCCCTTGGTTTTTAACTTCATCTCCTTGCTGAAAGATAACATAGCTCAGCACGCCGGCAATTGTAGCTAGTTCACAACAGTAACGAATTATTTTTTTAACATCAATTCCTTCTTTGTCATTTGATTCCACAGTGTAATGCCGGTTTTCTACGTTTTCTGAAACTGGCCTTAGGTAAACAGATATCGATAGAAAGAATAAATGTATGAAAAGTATAAGAAGTCTTTTAAGAAATTGATTTCTTGCAAATGTTTTCCACTTTTCTTCGAGCAGCCGCTGAATTATTCCCCCGTCTAGCATATCTAAATGTTCCTCCTTCGTTCCATTCAAAATTATGAACAGGGCTGAGTTCCAATCTAGGATTAAGGTCACTTTATTTTCGAATTGTTTATTCCTTTTCGAAAGAATAACTTACTAGTTCTGCCATCAGGCAAAAGTGTGTCTAAAGCGTTTAACGGGTATCCGGAGCAAGTTATGTTACTATACCTCCAAAATTCGCGAGATGATAGCTCCAACATTTCACGGAAAACTTCAGCGCGGCCAAGTTTACAAGCTAACGTTAGAGGTGTTAAGCCAGCTGTGTTGACTATTCCGTTCCGCGCTGGATGTCGAGGGTGACGCAAAGCATAGCCGAACATATCCTTAAAAGAAACGTCGTATTAATAATATTTCATTAATAAGCAAACAACACTAAAATATGCGCACTACTTTAGGCATTCAACGTCAGCAAACTGAGAGATATGTGGTGCTCCACGATTGCTCGCCGCCGACGCAGCCCACACGCCAGAAACGGAGTCTTACTCCGCGCCAGCGTCCTCGCGATTGCCCGTCATCGAAGCACCCTGCACGCGTTATATTGACTAAGAATTTGGTGAAACAAAGAAGAATAAATACAATAGTTCGTGGCCAACTGTCCCTTCTTCAGTTTCAGAAAAGATAAAATACTGAAGTCTGTAGTTGTCTTTTTTTCACCAAATACTTAGCCAATAAAGGAAATAACCTTCTCAACTGCTGAGGCGCTGGGTTAGGTAATAGTCATCTTCACCGTGCTTTCGGCGCACGTCTTTTATGAGATGCGCGGTCCATCTACCTTTCGATTCTGTTTCCCAAGGTTCCCGCCATGGGCAGAGAATACGGGCCATCTCTTTACAAGCGAGAGCTTCCTTATTTCCCCCGCCTTTCCTGAGGTATATAAGCCTCCACTCGGCAGCATAGAGAGTGATTGTTCCTACCTTGACCACTTCCTAATCAGCAACAACCTCACCATCAAACCCAATCCCAATACTTATCCCTTCCTAGAAACAGCCCCCGATATCAGTGACCATGATGCCGTGGTCTTAGAGATTTCACTCCCCGACGGAGCCACCAGGCCCTCTCCCACTTTAGTCCCTGACTTCCAGAAGGCGAACTGGAAACTCATCCATCGCACCCTTAAATCCAGACTTGAACCACTCCTCCTCCCTACCAACTAAACAGTTTCCAATGACACTATAGATTGGACAGTTCGTCAGTACACTGAAGCAATTCAGCAAGTATGTGACAAACCTTCTCGGTCCCTCAACTACCGCAACCTTATTTCTCTCCCAGACGATATCCTCGTGGTTATCAAATACAAGCGTACCCTAAGGCAGTGGCTATTTAGGAATAGATACTCTCCGCAATCCTTTCCTCTCCGTAATGAAATCCTTTCCCTTGACAGGTCAATCCACAATAGAACACTCTACACCAACCACCTCCACAAACGCCTCTCCAACATTGAGCTGAACCCTGATACCTTCAGGGAACTCAGAAAAACTTGTCCTCGTCTAGGCAAGTCCTCCCAGCAAACCACCATCCTCCCACAGAATATCTCAACTCCCGAAAAGGTGAACATCCTAACCGACCACTTCCTTCAAGTGCACTATTGCACCCCCCACATTCGCGATCAACACTTCGAATGTGTTGTGAGCGAAACCCTAGAAAAACTTCAATCCACACCAAGTTTTTGCCAACCCAGTCCCAACCTAAACCTTTTGCTCAACCCCTTATCCATCCCGATGAACATGATAATGTTTCTCCCATCCACTTTATCAGCCCAAGTTCAGTGGAAGCTGCAATTGCAGCCTCCAAGAACAAAAAATCAGTGGGTCTTGACAAAATCCCTTCCATAGTTTTAAAAAAGTGCGCCCCAACATTTCCACCACACTCTCCTCGATCATCAACCACTGGATCCTCAACGCTCACTTCCCCACCAAATGGAAAAATGCTCCTCATCTTCGGCTTCATTTTCTGGTCCAATTGCTCCCTATCCCAAATGGAGCGACTCCGCCTCAGAGAGCGCAGGATCCTTCGCCACTGCGCCAACATCTTTAAGATCGAAGACCGCTCCAAGTACATTTCCAGATCCTCTATGAGTCCTGCCAAACCCCACGCATCGACGCCTACCTTGCCCGTCTTGCCTTCAACTTCCTGGTCAAGTGCCAATCCCATCCCAATCCTCTTGTCGCCAATGCCATGCAGATCGAGATCGTTGAAGATAACCTTCTCCGGACTCATCTGTTCCCCCAGATCCTTTTATCCCTCCAGTCCCAGAACCGTCTGTTCGATCCCCTAGGTAGAGTAGTCTTCTACACAGGCAATTTCTCCGACTCCCAATTTTTTAAACCTACCCATCATTAGCACCCCTCCCAGCTTTTAATTCCCATCCCTCTCCCGCATGCCTCCCATCCTACCCCAGTCCTTTTTCCCTCCCAGTCCCATCCTGTTTTTATATATGCTCAACAAGTGGAGGTTTTTTCGACTTTTCCTCCAAAATGCAATGTAAATATTTTTTTCATATAACCTTTTTAGTAATAAGTTAGTTTAAGCTTTATATTATACCTTAGATTAAGTTTAACTGTTAAGGTAGTCCCTAATTTACCTATAAGTTTATACTCACTCATTCTAGGAAGTAAAAAATTGTTGTTTTTCGAAAAAAAAAAAAAATGGAGAGTGATTGGAATAACTCCCGCTAAAACCATTAGAGCTGACTCCGAGACGGTACGATAGACGGACGCAACTCGCAAAGCCCCTCGTCTTTATACTTGCGCTAGGCGCTTACGGTACATTACCTTACTGAAAAAGTCAGCTTATGTTTCGGAACCGTAAAGGAGGACGGACGATGCCTGCTGAATTAGAGACCTCCGACATTGGATCTCAGTCGCCAATCCCAAACATTGTTGCGAATCTGCTCGAAGAAGCTGATCTGCGTGCCTATAATGATTTCGAAACCGTAGCCGTCTTGAAACCTGGGTGTTAAACTCAAAAAGAGGAGTCCGTGGACCATAAACAGTGGGAGCAAATTGCTCTCCATTTGGTCCGGTCTGGCATCAAGTGGACACGAACTTAGGACTCCTCATGTTCAAAAGGGCGGATAGCAATCCTCAAATTGTGATGGGCTGACGGAATAAATACAATAATCCTTAGATTATTGCACACAGAAAAAGCAAGAAGAAATAAAAGAAACCACACTGATTTTGGCACTGCTTTTGCTTGTAATGAACTGGAACCTTAATTGCTATTCGTTTGTTTTTATACAAAAAATCTTATAACTAAGCAATTTACAATTTACATATTATGTATACATGACCTATTCATTCATTCTGGCACAAGCGCATGTTCAGCATTTTTTTGAACTGATATTCTTTTGTAATAATTAATATTTGCTTTGTGCGAAAATGCTTATAACTAGATCATGGTGTGGATGCACGTATTAATTTAGCTTACTGTGACATAGCTATTTTTTTGTGATTTGAACACAACAATTCCCCAAAAAATAGTGTCTTGCTCCGGCCAAGCCGGTCCGAACTGTGGCCGGATTTACGTTGAATATAATTCACACCCTTGTCATGTTTGCCAATTATAAAAGGGAACGTAAACCATCTGCGAGCCGCTTCGGTCACGCTGTTCCCAGGGCAGAGGTGAAGTAGCGTCTGATGAGTTGCCTCTGCCCTGGTACGAAACCGGAGCCGTCTTCGTCCCTCTCAGGGTTCAAAAACCTGGTTGCTAAAGTCAAAATGAGGAGTCCGTGGACTATAAAGAATGAGAGCAAGTTGCTCTCCATTTGGCCCGCCCCAGCATCAAGAGGATGCGGACTTAGGACTCTCCAATTCCTAAAAAAAAGGGTCTAGCTCGAGCCAAGCTTTGGTCCGAACTATGGGCGGATTTACTTTTAATATAATTCACAACATTGTTGTGTTTTGCGAATTATAAAAGGGAGCGTATAACATCTGCGAGCCGCTTCGGTCACTCTGCTCCTAGGGCGAAGGTGAGGCAGCGTCCGATGAGTGCCTTTGCCCTGATACGAAACCGTAGCCGTCTTCGTTCCTCTTTTACATATCGAGGTACTTTGCCGCCGGCTTCAACGAAACCATGGTTCCACCAATCTGAAAAAGGAGGACTGTTGGAATTGCCTCCTTGGTCAGCACAACGACTTCGGTTTTCTCAGAGCTAGGAAGAATTCATGCTCAGCCATCCATCTGCTTACTCGTCGCATCACTATTCCCAGTGTGCACTGAGCTTGCTCAACCGTACGTGTGATAACTACTGCCGGAGTATCGTCTGCGTATCCGACCAGATGCGATCATTAGGCATCTGAAGTCATAGAAGGCTATCGTATAAGGCATTCCAAGGGTCCAAGGATAGATTCCTGAACCGCTGGAGGGAAAACACCAGCTGTCAAACATGCGCTGAATGCGCCGAGTACGAGTGAGTCTAAGGCAATTCCTGTATACGCCTGCAATTTCAACTGTCTACCAGTGCACAGTGTGGATAATTTCCCGGGACGCAGTTTCCTTTTGGGAGCCGATGCATTACAAGATCCGGTGATAAGGCTCATTTTTGAACGAATTAGCAATTCAGTTGCAGTTCTTCTGTCTGCCCCTGAGTCTTGTCGCTGATTTACCCCTCCTGTGAGAGTTTTGACAAATTTAACAACGTCGATTTTTCCGATGTGCAACCGGTAGCTATTTGCCGGACGGCAGAATATTCGGAAGAGCCGATTTTCATTGTCGAAGGAAATGTAATGATGATCACTGGCTGTGAAATTTTCCAGTAACTTACATCGACTGCTAACACTAAAGACTCCTTAGCAACATTTACGTCAAATGTGTGCATGTTTGCTTGACTTTTTGCTTTCTGTAACTCTTCCTTGAAGACCTGACAACGCCCAGAACCAGAAACATGAGCCACATCTTCTTTTTTGCAGACCGCGGTCCTTTCAAAGCACACAGCAGTCTTCGCTTTGTGCTCGAGTTCACTAAACTTCGTATTTGTATTTACGAATGCAAATATGCCCAGCACTGACACGCGATGACGGTGTTGATACGCAAAATCAAGGTAAATATTTGTTGAAGGTTTGGAGTTTGCGGCAGTTTGAACTCTATCTCTAGATTCAACATGGTGGAACTGCTCTGGATACCTGGTCACTGTGGCGTAGAGGGAATTGAAATCTCGGATGCTTTAGTGAAAGAGGGGCCAATCTCCCCCCTGCCGGGACCGAAACCAGCAATTAGGGGACCAGTAACATTGGCTAAGGCTGTTTTCAAAAACTGGGAAGAAGCTTCCCACAATGACAACTGGCAGAGCCTAAATCCTGCTAAACACAACAAACTTTTCCTGCCAGAACTGAACATACGTACTACAAAGTTTATCCTGTCGAAAAGCAGGAAGACTTACAGCAGTATTGTGGGCATTTCTGACAGGCCATAATGCACTAGCTGGGCATATAATCAGAATAGGAATTATTCACGATGATACGTGTCCCTCCTGTAATAAGGAAGCGGAATCCACGGAGCATTTCCTATGTGAATGGGTCATCAGATCTTTGGTACCGTCGTTCTCCAATTGCTACGGGTAGCATCACATCAACTAACGGAAATCCTGTGATACGTAAGCGAATCCGGAATATTCCGTTAGATGGGGGTGGCGAGTACAATGGGCCAACACGGCATCTAACAGGTACCTGGTAAAAACAATGTTGCGTTGTCTCGAATCTCGGAGGGCTCAGTCCCCGCCGCGGGCTATATACGGCAATCACCGAAGCGCAGAAAGACAACACAGAGCCTCACAGCCCGGGGGCAAACTCCATATACAAGTTTAAGGAGTTTCCTATCTTCAGCTCAAACTCCTACTTACTCTACGGGACCTCAGACAAGTGACCTAGACCATTCATTCCAGCCGATTTGTACAAGTGGTGCGCGATCTTGCGCACCCACGCATCAGAAATCAGTTAGTCGCGGGAAAATATTTCTAGTGGTCCATGAACAAGGACCAGAAGTATAAAATCAACAAGCACATAAAAAAGAAAGTAGGCGTATTCCCTCGGTCGACCAAGCGCTTCCATAACATCCATCTTGACATAATTGGCCCTTTGCGAGGCTCTCACCAATACAAGTATTGCCACACAATCATCGCAGGTAGGTGCCCTGAAGCAATACCTCCGACTGACATTACATCACAATCATGTGCCGAAGCCCTCAATCTTGGATGGATCCCGCGCTTTGGTGTACCAGCCGTAATCATCACGGACC
The DNA here is from genome assembly GCF_905115235.1 of Hermetia illucens. Taxonomy (NCBI): domain Eukaryota; kingdom Metazoa; phylum Arthropoda; class Insecta; order Diptera; family Stratiomyidae; genus Hermetia; species Hermetia illucens. The sequence goes on along the minus strand of NC_051853.1, from coordinate 115,986,337 downwards.
CAGGAATGAAGTTTGAGTCTGTTTTCTCGGAATTAGGCAAGCGCCTTGGTTTCAAAGCTATTCCAGATCAAAGTTAACCGTTTCTTATGAATTTACTGAACCTCAAGCCAATGAATCGCAATATCATACTAAAATGAATATACATTACACAAAATGTATATACATTACGAATTACACACAAATAGAACAGTTGATCATAAAAGTATTCTTACAGAAGAAATGCACAAAAAGTCTAACATACCTGAAGCAGTTTGCTTCCGGTTTTCGGCTTGTTAAGGTTTTACGGAAAATAAAACCTCATTAAAAACGGTTTACTGTCTGCTCGTATATCTGCCCGCCTTATTTTGAGGAGGGGCAAAGCTTCAAAAGACACTGTGCGATTTTGAGAGAATAAAACCACCCCGATTCCAACGAATTTTGGAGAATAGAAGGATCCTCCGGGACCAATTGAACCTGCCCAGGTACAAGCGACATTCTCCATGCCCCGTGAGAAATTTAGTGAAATTGTAATTAGTGTCAGCATGCTCTATTGCCAACCATTTCCTGATGATATGTATCGGCCTATGTTCCTCCGCTAATGCCATTTATTTACAGATCTCCCCCTCTCGGCTTTCTTTGCCTACAATAAAGGAGAAATGAACATTCTTTGTATTCGTCATTTCATCTGCCACGATGATGCATCATTCCCGAAATGATGAATGCCGTCCTGAAGGCAAAGCATACCCCTAGGGCTGTCCTCTTGTAGACTGCACTCAGTTTATGAGCGTAAGATGAGATCTGCAATACCTCTTCCAAAATTTAGCCCGCGTGAGCTCACTACCCTGGCTATAAGTTACCTACAAATATACCAAAAGCCTTTATCGCATTTGTTTCTAACTGGCCGAATTGAATGCATTTCTCACATGAAGGATGACCACTTTTGCTAATACTACCCATTCTGTGAGCCAAAATTAATAACCAATCTGATGGCATTAATGGTTGATCTAGCTTTACGGAACACATTCTGCCCACCTGAAAGTCTTCATTGGTAAGAAGTAGTCTATCGTAATTATCTGCTTAACTTCGTCGTCAATAGACATATGGGCCCTTAGCAGGATGGCTCATCTTGAGGTTTACCAGCCTTTATCCCGTTTAGAAGCGAAGTCGGCTCGTCTTAATCGGTTACGCCATTTTGTTCTCTCGAAGGCCCAAACGATATACAGTCGGAAGACTTTCAAATAACTATCTAAGGTATCAAGCTACCGCTATTTAGGCTGACCTTTTGGTCGTTTCCCATCAACTTCGATGCTCAGACGAATCTTAGCAAGCCAGTCTTAATCAACAAAAATTATATGCTACAATCTCTTCTCTTTTATATATATAGTTTATATCTTTTGTCAACACTCACAACCATAGAGGGCGACAGAGTGGACGTCACTGTAGAATTTTTCGACTTGAAAATAAAACCTTATTAAATTCAGTTTACTATTTGTCTAAATGTCTACCCGTCACACGCACTTTCTAGGGAGCGGCTAAACGATTGAGATTTAATTTACTGGGCATATTTGTGGAAAGGAGAATCCCCATTAACGTGAAGAGGGTGTGCAGAATCTCTGCCCGGAATATAGCGGTTGTGATAAAGTAGGAGAATGGAGGTTGAAATGAGACCGGTTTCATTCTGAGACTACCCACACAAAAAATCTAAAAAGAAACATGAGGATGTCGCTGTATGAAACCCAGGCCTCAAAATACATCTCATAACCACTTCTTTTCAAACTAAATTAATAATAATATACAATTACCACAATTTATTAAAAAAACCTCAGATTCATTCCAGGATTACCCAAACGAGAACGAACATCCCAGCGTACGGCTTACTATTGCAAAGTCTAAAAGAAATTGCATTATTATTAAAAAGTTACCCCAAAAATGCCCCAATTTGGAGCGCCATAACTTTTTAAGTTGGCGTGATCGCAATTATTCTTCCACGAAGCTAGAAAATAGGGACCTTCCTCTTCTTCCTGCATACCCCTTTTATCCCCTTTCAAACTTCATTATGACGATAGCATTCACCGTCAAACGAATTGCGCAAAGGTGTGTTGCACAACGTTGCGTTGTGCTATTCTATTTCTCAGATACAGAAATTTTGTTCAAAAATTAGTTACAACTTGGAAACGGCACGAGTAACATGCCATTAAAGTGATACTGCATCTATCTGTATTATTATCTCGCCCGACTGTTAGCCGGTCTAACTTAAGAAACACATTTAACTTCCCCTCTTAATTTTAAAAAATTTTTGAAGATGGACACAAATACTTTCGGAGATCTTTTGCAAATAATATCTGCGCATATACAGGGTGCGGCATAACTTCCTTTTTTAAAATGCGCGCCACTCAGTTAGTTGATGTCATAGCGGAGCGCTAGTGGTCTCGTTCAAGAGGGGATACTGTAAAGTTTTGTCCCGACCACAGTTAGATACTAGTCACTATACTAGTCCCTCACATAGGGAAACACAAAACCAATATAGCTAATAGACTCAAAGACGCAAATAGAAAAGCAGAATTAAGTTAAAAGAAATTATGAACCAAATTGTCGCGATTTCAGAATGTTATGTTGTTTTTAAATTCCAAACGCGTTTTGCTTGAAACTATGTTTTCAAAATCGGCGAGCAGTAGAACTGGAATAATTTTCATCCGGTGGAGATGTAAATTAGTCATACGAATTTTTCTCGGAGATGGTTATGTGGCGCGGCGGGGTTAACAACATTCGAAATTTATTTCGAATGTTGTTAATTCGATTGACAGTGGCCAACATCGGTGTTCTCTGTGGCGGAGCAGGCCATGATTAATTAATTTTTGAGTTGTTTGTCAACTTTCCCATACTAGGCGCAGACTTTTTGTGTCACTATGGGTTGCTGGTAGACTTGCAAAACAAATCTCTTATAGATCCCACGACCACAGTTAGATACTAGACAGCTACCTCACTCCCCCTTGCCCCTCAAGGGGGGAAATCAGTGCGAGTACACACGATTTCAAATTGTTTTGCCCTTGAGCATGAGCGAGATGTACCGAAAACCCGATCAGCTGTGTTTGACATACCGCCCGGACCTGCCAATGTATTGGTGAGATTGGCAAGTTTTTGCTTATGTATAAGTGAATACGTGAAACAACTTCTTGCTATATGGATGAGCACGCCGTAGTACCAGAATAGCAAAAGCTCACCGATCTCTCTCTTACCAATACGATTTGACGAAGATTATGCCTTTTCCTTGTTTAGCGTCTCTGATGTGTACAGATAAGCTTCTGCAAGCACATTTGCAAGTGGGGTCATTTTTGTAAGGGTACTGCCTATAGTAGATCTACTGTGGTCCCGACATGGTTCAGTCGCCATCATGCGTTGGAGTAGTGAGGAGCGTGCCTTTGCCGTTGAGGTTTACTTTTCAAGCGGATGTTCGGTTATTGCAAGACAGCGTGCATTTCGGAATCGCTTTAATTTAGCCTCGTTGGCTCCCGTCCCAGATCGCAAATCAATTGTTACATGGGTCACTACATTCAGACAAACTGCAAGTGCGACAAAAGGAAGAACTGGAGTCCCTCGGCCCGTTAGATCACCGGAGAACATTGAAGCAGTGAGAGCGTCAATGTTGCGATCGCCACGGCGTTCTGCACGCAAACATGCATCTGCCCTTGGACTATCCGATCGTTCTGTGAGAAGAATTTTTCGTGATGATCTTCATTTTCATCCCTATAAGATGGCGATAGTGCAGGAACTTTCAGAACGTGACTTCAATTCTCGGATGAACGCGTGTGAGCTTCTTCTTGATGTCGTTCCCGAGGGTGCTATTGTTTTTTTTTTTAGCGATGAAGCTCATTTTCATTTGTATGGGTCGGTTAACAAACAAAACATGCGCTACTGGGCTGACACCAACCCTCCAGAATTGCATGAAAAGCCTTTGCATTCACCCAAAGTCACAGTGTGGTGCGCAATTTCCTCAGCTGGAATTATTGGTCCCTGGTTTTTTGAGGAAAATGAGGTTACAGTGACAGTGAATTCGGACCGGTATGGAAACATGCTACAGAATTTTTTTTCCCCACGGCTAGAAAATTTGGATTTGGGGGACACTTGGTTCCAACAAGACGGTGCGACAGCACATACTTCAAGAGCATCGATGGCTGTTTTGAGGGAACACTTTCCAGAGCGCCTTATCTCAATTAGAGGAGATTTAGAATGGCCGGCACGCTTTCCCAATCTGTCCCATTGTGATTTTTTTCTATGGGGTTTTTTGAAATCCCGTGTTTATGTGAACCGTCCAAGAAGCCTACAAGATTTGAAGACCAACATCCAAGAAGAAATTGCCAACATAACACCTGCTATGCTAACAAGAGTCATGACAAACGCCAGAAATCGGTTTACGCAATGTATGGAGAATGGGGGACGTCACCTAACAGATTTGGTCTTCAAAATAATATAAATAAAAACTTTAGACATGTACCTACATTATAAAAAATAAATAAATATTTTCCGATGCATACAATAGTTTTTATTGAGTTTTGGAAAACGGAAGTTATGCTGCCGCACCCTGTAGAAACATAACAAACACATAAGAGAGAGGACCTCTTTTAACACTGCGGGAATAAATAATTAAACCCTATCGTTCAGAGGAATAGTAACCGCAGTCTTTTAACGGAGTTAGAAAAAGAGAACCCTTCTCTTTCTTCTACATATCCTCCATATTCTGTCCTCCTCACGAGATGGGCTTGAGAATACAACTTGGCCATAATGATGTAAAAGGAAAATCATTTTCGAAAAGTACTAATTAAGCCCTTTTCTTTGATACCCCACATGACAAAATCTGCCAAAAAAACGTTCACCCCCCTTTCATATGTCTGGGGGCCCACCCTCAAACTCAACACCAAATGGCGCCACTGGCTATATGTAAAGGGATTCACAGATCATACCTTCTTGCTAAATTGCGTGACAATTGGTTTAGCCGTTATCGAGTAAATCTGGTGTTGCAGACAGACATAGAATCGACTTTAATAAGGTTTTGTATCTACACAAAACCTTAAAAACTGAACCGTGTAAGTTTAGTTTCATATACATATATTATATCCATATAAAAAGGGACTTACCAATTTATCGCAGACAACAACCATGTGCAATATCATGTTACCCAAAGAATCTTGCAAATCTGGATCCGCCCCGTTCTCTAGTAGTAAATTGTAGACACTTTCATTAGCACAACATGCAGCCCATGCCAAAGGGTACTCGCCCAAATATGCCAAACCCTCATAATCTGTACATTTCGCTGGCTTTGATCTTTGCTGGTCCCGTGGCAGGAAAAAGCTGCCAATTGCGCGTTGATTAACTATAGCTCCCGCTTCAACAAGGTCAGCAACCAACTCATTATTACTGTAAGCAATGGCTAAATGGAGGGCACTTGCTCCCAGATATTCTTCTCCTTCCATAACGTCGAGTGCCAAAATAGGGAATATTCGCAGAAGAATTCTTGCCAATTTGGTATGAATTTTCGTGTCACAAATTATGAGAACATGTAATAAACTCTCTCCCAATGAGCCTCGATATTGCATTTGCCAGCATGCCTTATGGTCCTGCCATTTTCCAAGCGGATCATGATAAGACAAGGAAGCCTCTATTGGAATTATAACTTCGCAATTATCTCGATATTTCCAACGCAGAAATTCCGCCCTGTTGATAATCTGTCCTCGACCGCCATTATACATGAACACGCTGAATTGTTCACGGATTAGTTGCTCTACAGCAATTTGCCCACCGGTTTGGATAGCGTCAATGAGGTCACCACCTGGATTCCAGAAATCCGAATTTCTTCATTAGATTGAAAACTGTAAAATTCTCACAGGGCTCACCTCGTTTGTAGTTCGCCAATTTGTACAATAGGCATTTGTTCGCAGTAGATGAGGACTGCGAAATTACTTGGTCCAAAATAGCACCAGGCTTCACTTCAACTTTTTTCTTTCGGCAATATTTTTGGAAAAGCATTCCGTAAACTTAGCACAATCGAATCTCACTCGAAGCAACACGAATACGAAGTAAATTTTTTCATTTTCATTTTTCGTTTGATCGATATATACAGTTAAGGACAAAAAAATGAAAATAGTGAGATTTTGCTAGAGACAAAAATGTATAAATATAATGTACTCGTATAATTATAATATAATTCTTATTTAATTGGAATAACGAAATTTTTGCTGAAATACTGTTGTCTTATTCATATTTACTGAAACCTAGTAGGATATATTTAGTCTTCTATAAAATGTGCTGAAAATATTGAACAAAATCAATATGGAAAGTACAAATCATATTCATTAACAGTATCAAATAGCGAAATCTTATCGAGAAAATCGTAGTTGATTCCACCAAGATGCAACCACCTAATATACCATATCATTACGAAATATAAAAATAAAGCATTTGTGGGAAATGAAGCAAACCAAAAGAACTTTCTAATCGAGAATTTAGAGTCATTTTGGGTAAAATAAACGAAAATCGACGAATTACTGGATAAGAGCTGGCATAATACGTGGCCAAACCATTCATAAAGTTATACATTCTGTTGATTATAACATCAGAATACGTTGCACAAAATCACTTACTACTGAAAACGGATGGGAAACCCCGCATAGATGTCGCAAGCCGCATTACTATATTTGCTCAAATACATTTAAAAATAGCATATTACTATATTTTAGAAATTTACCTAAAACGCCCCGTAGGTTCATTCTAGAAGTACGAAACTTGGCCTTAGTACAAGTGAGACACAATTCTCGAACCTTTGAATGCAATCCAACTATTACTAAAAAAGTTATAGAAGATTACGGCGTGATGCACTTATTTGAGAAGCGTGACGCACTTATTCGAGTAGCAACTCTTCGGTAGATGGCAGGTACAGTTGTATTAGCTGAAGCCAGTCTAGATGCAAACTTGGCGCTTTGAACAATAATTCTTCTTGTCGAATTTGGAATTAAATGAAAACAGAGCAAAATGCCATCAGTAGCCAGCCACAATTCTTTGCAGGTAGTGTACCAGAGGTATTCAACTTTTATACTTGTATATGTACTTATGTATGCTTTGGTACATGCAGTAAAGTGGAAATCTTTAGTTGCGAGTTATGTATAATATTCCAAATTCCAAACAAATAAGAAATATGCTACAACAAGTAAATCCAAACGTTGCTGAAATTTCATGAGAAAATTCCAACAACGGAAATCTGCCAGACGCTACGTTGCAGTTTTGCATTTACCCATCCGCGGAAAGTCTTAATCTTAGAGTACAATTGCATTTTGAAAATGTATAAAAGTAAACTGATTACATACAGTCGTTATTCTAAAATCGGTAAGAGTATTACTCGCGAAAAAAAAGATTCGAACATGAACAAAGTCAATTGTCATTTATTTAGAACTTGAATAAAGTTAATTAGATTTAAAGAAGAATATTCTTTGAATACTTTTTGTTCTTTTTCTTTTTACTCCCACAACCGTCCGACGACAAGACTGGCGCACTCGGTAAACCCGGAATATTGTTCAAGTGTCGTGTCCGTAATTAGTGCATAACTAATTAAATCGAAAGACCGAAGAGGTTACTCGGTAGTAAACGGGCTTCGCGACGCGAACATTAATAAAATTAATCAAAAATTTTATAAAACCAGAGCGGCCAAGTCCGAAAGGATAAGCCATAATAGGCTGCTTAAACTCTCTGTTGAGGCTGGCAAAGAGAAATCTGATTATAGTGAAACTAAACTAATAAGTGAATAGAAAGAAAGCACAGTGAAAAATTGTAATAAACAGTGAAATACTTTGACAAACAGTGAAAAGAAAAAAAATTGTGGGAGACAGTGAGTGACCAAGGACCAAATTATATAAAAAAAATTACAGAAAATTCAAGGTAGTAGAAAGAAAGGTAGATTGGAGTACATTTCTTAAAAGTGGAGAGAAAAGGGAAGAGAGGTGAAATATTTAATATCAGCCGCAAATTAATTCACGAGTTCAATATGGAAAACGCTTTTCGAGAACTCCAACAACGAGTTCAGGAGAGGGAGCAACAAGTACAACAATTGGCTACGGCCCTCCAACAATTAAACTTACAGCAAGCAACAAATGAGCATAGGGAAAAAGTGCTCAGAGAAATCAAGTATATGAGCAGCTTCTCAGGAAAAGGAGAAGTAACCATTAATAGCTTTGTTAGCAATATATAATTTTACCTAAACGGAATAGCTAATGAAGACGTGCGGAAAGCTGCAGTTCGAGCTATTTTTTACGAGAAGATCCAGGGATAGGCAAAGGATACTATAATCAACATTCCAGAGCCAGATAATTGAGACCTGATCAAAATCCAGCTTAAACTACGTTATAGACCGGATACAGAACCTGTAAACATCTATACAAGGATCTCAAACCTCAAAGTTAGTTCCATTGATGAATTAGCTGAACAAATTCAACAGATAAAATACAAAACGGATGAATTAATAATATATTATAAAGATACGTCAGGAATAGATTTAGGAAACGTGAATTCGATTTTAGTGAATACGGTAAAAGAAATGACTCAGGGAGTCGTATTAGATAAATTTTTTTATGAAAGTGATATTGATAAAATTATAGGCATTCTTAGGTTGCGGAGATATGAAGTTGAATGCATTAAACCTGAATTTAGAAAGCAAACATCTAATTATTATCAAAATAAAAATAAAACCAAAAAATTTTTTCCAAATGGGAACTATCAGGAAACAAATACAGACAGACAATCAAGACCGCACAGACATAACGACAATGAAAGCGGTAATCGATCAAAAAATCAAAACACTGAAACCCAAAATTCCTACCAAATTAGACAGAATTCAAGGAAATGGAATAATAATAGTAATCAATTTAAACACTATAACAATGGTAACTCGTTTCAGCATAGATCAGACAGGTATAGGCAAAATCGAGAAGAACCTATGGAAATTGAAAATATTCAATCTAATACTCGAAATGAAAGTGAACGATGGCAAAATAATAGAGAAAACAATAATATTTCGGATACGGAGGACACCCACCGTGAAATAAACTCAAATTTTTTTATCAATTAGCCTCGGAAAGTTTACCCCTTATTCAAATTTCTTTAAATAACAACAAATATATTGTACTCATAGATACAGGTTCATCATTTAGTCTTGTAGACGAAAACGTCAAAGATTTTAAATGTGTTAAAATTGAACCAATTTATTTTTCCACTATTACTAGAAAAGATGTGATTGAATACGAAATTCAAACACGAGCACCTGCGGAATTTAAATTACCGTTTGGAGCTAAAATCAGATGGAAAGTAAAATCTCTGAAAAGGAGAAAATATCAATTTTTAATAGGTGCAGATTTATTAAATGCCCTAAACACAATTATCGACTTTGAAACAAACACTATAACTTTAAATAATCAAGTCATTAAATTCCTAAATAACCCTTCACCAACTAACCAAATATTTCAACTGGAACATATAGACAATAACTATCTACAACATCTAAATCTAAACCACTTAAATAAGGAAGAATATCCTGCAATCGTGAAACTTGTAGAAAGGTTTGATCACCTATTTTTCAAAGAAGATGATAAGCTAACATGTACTCATACCGTACAACACGAAATTAAAACAATCACGGACGAGCAAATCAACTCGAAGTTGTACAGGTATCCGCCCAAACACGAAGAGGAAGTTCGTAGGCAAATTCGTGAAATGGAGGCGCAAGGAATAATTCAAAAGAGTTCCTCTAAATATTCAAGTCCTCTTATTGTTGTCCCGAAAAAGCAAGATAATTCAGGACAACAAAAATTTAGATTAGTCGTAGACTATCGCCGCTTCAACGAAATAACTATTGACGATAAATTCCCTCTGCCCAATATGGATTCCTTGTTGGATAAACTCGGAAGGGCCCAATATTTTTCGACAATAGACCTGGCGAAGGGATATCACCAGATACTAGTCAAAAAGGAAGATCGTCACAAAACCGCCTTCGTAACACCTCATGGGTTATACGAATTTTGTGGGATGCCATTTGGGCTGAAAAACGCCCCGGCAACATTTCAGCATCTCATGAATGATGTACTACGCGACTACATCAATAAAACTTGTGTAGTTTACCTGGATGACGTATCTATATTCAGTACTTCATTACAGGAACATATTAAATCCTTGACAGATATCTTTCGAGCTTTGGAAGCAAACCAGCTCAAAATTCAAATCGACAAGTGCAATTTCCTGAGAAAGGAAACGAGCTTCTTAGGGCATGTAATCACTAAAGAAGGATTGAAGCCGAATCCGGATAAAATTAAAGTTATTGAACAGCTAAAATTACCAAAAACCGAAAGACAGATTAGAAGCTTCATAGGGTTAACAGGCTTCTACCGAAAGTTTATACGTGATTATGCGAAGTAGCTCAACCAATTACAAAATACCTGAAAAAGGGCAATAAAATAAATACTAAAGACCCGACGTATATCGAAGCCTTCGAAAAATTGAAAACATTAATAAGTACTCATCCTATATTACGTTTTCCGGATTTCCAAAAACCATTTCAACTTACTACTGATGCATCTGGATATGCAATCGGAGCGGTGCTCTCGCAAGAAGGATACCCAGTTTGTTTTGCCTCAATGACCTTAAATAAACATGAATGTAACTATTCGGCAACGGACAAAGAATTCCTTGCTATATTTTGGGCCGTAAAATATTTTAGTCCTTACCTTTATAGTAATAAATTTACCATACTCACTGATCATCAACCGATCAAGTACTTACACGCTAAGTATAGGGGTAAAGATATTTCCCCACAGCATCAAAGATGGCTTCTTAGACTTGGTGAATATCAGTTTACAATTGAATATCTCAAAGGCAAAGAAAATCGCGTTGCTGACTTTCTAAGCCGAATAAAACATGCAGAAGAAGATCAAAATCTGAATGAAGAAACATCTAAAGTCGAAAATCACTCAGAACTACACTAGGTAATTTGTTTAATATCGAAGACAATGAAGTTGCAACTATGACTACAATCCATTCTGCACAAGAAGAATTGCTAGACCACATTCCAATTAAGGAAGAGATCGTGAATAAATACCGCACTCAGATCATCCTTACAAATAACAAAACAATAGAGCTAGAAATCATTCACAATAAGCGAATAATTTACATAGCTGAATATGACTTTGAGAACCTAGGGGAGATTTTCAGGAAATACATTAAAAAAGGCACCACGGGAATCTATTCGGAAATTGCGGACACGAAATGTAACATTGTCCAAGAAAAACTGAGACAAATGTTCTCCAACAATAGCACCATCAAATTTATCAGATGTTCTCACAGAGCACAAGACATTCTTACGGAAACAGAAGCTGTAAAACAAATATCATTTTATCATGTGAGGGAAAGCCTCCATTCGGGTATTCAGGAGACATTTCATAGTCTAAAGAACAAAATTTATTATCCTAAACTACTGGATATTATCCATGTCGTAATCAATCAATGCGACGTATGTCAACAAGTCAAATATGACAGAAAACCAATCAAGCCTAAATTCGAATTTTCAGAAACCACGAGCGATATAAATCAGATCATCCAAGTAGATATATATTTCATTATGAAACATACTTTCATGACTGTCATAGACAGATTTTCTAAATTTGGAACGGCATACTATTTAAATGACAGGAACCATATAACAATAATAGAAAAACTGGAAGATCACTTCGCCAAAATAGGCAAACCAAGCAAAATTGTTGCTGGAAACGAATTAAATGCAGTTCAAGTGAAAGAATTTCTTGAATCCGATCTCCATATAACAAAACCACATAGTCACACAGGCATCGCTGAAGTAGAAGACTTCACAATACGGTGGCCGAGAAATTTAGAATCCTTGCATTTGGCAAACCAAAAGTTTCACCAAGGAGACTTTTGCAGCAAGCTGTCAGAAATTATAATGATCGTTACCACTCTACGATAAAACATACGCCAAATGAAGTTCAGAGACATCAAGTTGATTTTGAAAAAATCAGAGAAAATTTGGACAATACGAAGAAAAAAATCATAACTAAGTTAAACGAAAAGAGAGAAAACTACGAGGAAACACGAACAACAGGCTTCATAAAAAACTACAAGGCCGTGAGACATAAAGAAAGAGCCAAATATCGAAAGGCAAAATTACACAATGTACATCTGTCAAACATTAAAAGGCCGCCTAAATTTATGGACATTTCTGAGGAAAAGGAAGATGATTTATCAGAAAATATTTTGGAGTTTACTGAAGAGCAGGAATCCAAAATAAATTCGGCACTAAATGACATATCTCAAGATAAAGTCCTTATTTCAAAATTCCATTTAAATATAACTAGACGTGATATTACCACATTGTCAGAAGGAAAATGGCTCAATGACAATATTATAAATTTTTATGTGAACTTAATAACAGAAAGGAGTAGTCAAGAAAATCCAGAAGACACCCCAAAAGTTTACGCATCCAATACGTTTTTCATGACTCGACTTTTACAGATGGGATATAAACCAGTGAGAAGATGGACAAGGAAGATAGACATTTTCTCCTACGACATAATTTTAATACCGATGCATGTAAACCAGGTACATTGGTCCTTAGCAGTAATCGACTTTAAAAATAAAAGCATTAAATATTATGATTCAATGGGTGAACCAATCCCAGAAATTTTAAACGCTTTGGAAAAATATCTAAATGACGAATCTATAGAAAAACGTAACAAACCTTTAGACACACCTTTCATAAAACAAACTATATCTGATGCTCCACAGCAAGATAACAGCAATGATTGCGGAGTTTTCACCTGTTTATTCGCAGAAAATATAGCTAAGAATAAGGACATAACCTTATCTCAGACAAACATCCCATATCTTAGAAAGAAAATTTTGTTAGAGATACTTGAGGGAAAACTAATGTCTTGAAATTTTTTTTATACACAATTACCAAAACTGATAACAAATTAACCATTTACCTAGGGAAAACCAATCATATTCCTACTATTCGTGGCATCCTTTGTACAAATATCAACAGCAACTCTGACTTTACAACCCATAACGACTAACAACGGACGAAATTAAGACAATGAATTTGGACTTTTACAAATTGAAAAACGTAGGGACAGGACTTCTTGAACATGACAAAAATACGATAGTAATCGCAATCAAAATCCCAGATTCATACAAAATTGTAAACTATAAACTCATTACTCCAATGCCTACAGAATCAAATTTCGAAATTGTTTTGGAAGATATATACATCTTAGAAATAAATGAAACAAAATATGAATTCAATGGAAATATTCAATACAAAAGAGAATTAAAACTTTTAAGCAACTGTATAACGAATAATAACTGCAAATTAATTGTAAACAAACAACCAACGGTAAGGAAAATATAATAGATGAAACTACCATATTATGTAAAAATATGTGCAATCAAGAAATAGTAAATACGTGCGATGATAGGAACATCAAACTCAATGGAAATTTTATGCTAAATGTAAATAATTGTTCTATTAAAATGAACGAAACTCTGAGTAACAGAAATATGAAATTCATAGATAGATTCTTTTACACAGACGAAGAAGCTAATAATTTTACAGAAAATCTCAAATTGAAAATATTGATTTCAAAAATTTCGAGAACTTAGAAGAAATAAAACTTCACAAAAAAGTCAATTTCAATTTCACAAAAGTCTTAATTATATAAATTTTTAAAGTATTTTTATTGTTATTACCATTTTAACAATTGTAATTTTCATCATACTTACCATTTTACGAAAACATGTTAAATAATTTTGAAAATTTGGAAAAAGATATTTCGAAAATTGTTAGAATTCAGGAGAATTCTTTTTATAAGGGGAGGGAAGTTATGTATAATATTCCAAATTCCAAACAAATAAGAAATATTCTACAAGTAAATGCAAACGTTGCTGAAATTTCATGAGAAAATTCCAACAACGGAAATCTGCCAGACGCTACGTCGCAGTTTTGCATTTACCCATCCGCGGAAATTCTTAGTCTTAGATTACCATTGCAATTTGAAAATGTATAAAAGTAAACTGATTACATACCGTCGTTATTCTAAAATCGGTAAGAGTATTACCCGCGTAAAAAAAAAATTCGAACTTGAACAAAGTCAATTGTCATTTATTTAGAACTTAAATAAAGTTAATTAGATTTAAAGAAGAATATTCTTTGAATACTTTTTGTTCTTTTTGTTTTACTCCCACAACCGTCCGACGACAAAACTTGCGTGCTATCAATTTAGATATGTATATGGATATATACAGGCATACCTCGACTTATCACGTTAACTGGTTCCATGAAAGTGTGAATATGTGATAAGTCGAAGCGTAAGAAATACATGCTCATATGCATAGGGTAAAGAAAAGTATAATTCTTCGTTAATTGTCGTCAAATGTTGACGGTTTGAAAAATTTAATTAAAGTTGTCTGACTTGCTTTAAGCTTTCTCGATTTGTATAATTCCCGATAACATTCAACACTTTTACTTATTGAAAAGGACACCGTCTGCCTTCTTTCATTGTCTCGTTCATCCTTCAAATACTCCAACGCCTTCTCAATTCCAAAAATTTCAATTTTTGGCTGGAAACTCTTTTTCTCCTTCGTCTAAATTTTGTTGTACTAATTCTATGTCATCTGTTGCAATATTCAACAATTCTTCATTAGAAAGTGGCACTTTAGGGGTATTAATTACGTCAAATATATCCTCTTCATCGATTTGGTCAAAACCTATAGTTTTCGCAATCTCAAGACTCTTTCTCAACAGAGAAATATTGATTTCTGAATCGCTGTCGATATCAATGCCAGAAGGAGACTCAACCGTTTCTGGCCAAATTTTACGCAAGGTTTTGTGCATTGTGCCACTAGTTACCTCTGTCCAAGAAGCTTCGATATTTTCAACAGCCTTGAGAATATCAAAATTTTTCCAGATTTCTTTAATTGATAATTGCCTATCTTTACCCAATGCTATAATATTATATCGTCTAAACGTTCTACCAACTGCCTGAAAGTTCGATGCAGATAATGATAATAATAATAATCGTTGGCGGAACAATCCATGTTAGATCAGGGCCTTGAAGTGTGTTAGAACACTTCATTCAAGACCGTAACGGTACACTAGGAGGCAATGTGGTCAGCATTGCGCTCGCCCGAGATTATTAATCTGATTTGACTCAGGTACTCATTCACAGCTGAGTGGACTGGTATCCGACGTCAAATCACGATACAAATTCCACTGCCACCAGTGAGATTTGAACCGCGACCTTCCGTATGACAGCCTTGCGCTCTAACCACTCAGCTATCCGGACGGACGATGCAGATAGTATGCTTTAAAGGTAGCAATTACATCTTGGTCCATGGGTTGCAGCAGGGAAGTGATATTTGACGGTAAGAAGACCATTTTCACATTTTAATCGCTTTGCTTGAGAGTTGCAGGATGTCCAGGGGCATTATCGACTACTAGCAAAACCTTGTGCGATAAGTTGTTCTTCCTACATTTATCCTCCTGGATAAAATTCATTTCTAAACCATTCAGCGAATAACGTCGAAGTTACCCAAACCTTTTTATTATGTCTTCAAATAACTGGCAGGGTGGTTTTCGAAATATTTTTTAAGGGGGTCATACCACGTGTTGGATCCGCGGAATCGAATTTTTTTGTTTGCATCAATTGTATCTAGATATAGTGTAGAATATATGGACAAAGAGATTTTTTGATATTCAGCGTCATTCGGAAATTATAGTGTTAAACACGTGATAAGTCACATGTCAGATTTATGTCGATCGCCGTAATAAAGCTCGTATTTATCGGTCTGAATGACATTCGAATGACTTCGCTAAAAGGACTAGAATTGAAGCCAAGGCCGTACATGTGTTTCTTCAAGAAACCTAAGGTTTATTGACTAGGTATAGCAGATTAATGGTCAGTTAAAATTTTATGGCTACAAATCACATTCTACTTTTTAAATGCGTTTTTCTCGAAACCACATGTTGAAAATCGGCTGCCACCATAGCCCAAAATCTATCCAATCAAATTCTTTGAAATTTTTACGACTTACTCAGAACATATTTCTACGGTCCGCAAACTAGGATAATTGCGATTCATTTAGTAGTTTTTTTTTATTCATTGAAGAAGCCGTAAAAAACGCCAAAATTCTAACAAAAAGTTTAACACGGCACCAAAAATTTAGTTTTTAATATTTTTTAATAATTCTAGTTGGCGGACTGTAGTTAAGTCTGTACGTTAAAACGTCGTTTACTTTTTTTCCTCTAAGATGATCGCAGCGCCCTCTAGCGTGGCAGCAGAAGAACACCTTTTTTGGAGATGGGTGTATAAATTGCTCTGTATTTCAATAACGAACTATGTGATCGGGCAGGAAAAATTACTATGCACGCTCAAGATATTAATAAATCTATCTAAATTCGCATTTGTATCTTTCTCCAGTTCTTCATAAAAAAATTCTAAAAAAAGCCCAAAAAAAACGGCACAGGATGACCCCCTTAAGGCCCTTGGATTTTCCGAATGGTACGCCAGTAGAAGTTTCAGTTTGAATTCGCCAGCGGCATTTCCGCCCAAAACCAGTGTCTTTGGAGACTTTGAAGCCTGGTGTTCTGGCTTCTTCCGTAGAAATAAGTGTACGTAGTGGTAAACGCTTCCAGTAAACTCCTATCTCATCGACATTAAAAACTTGTCTCGGACGGTAATCGCCTTCGTCAATAATACTTTTAAGCATGTCGGGAAATTTTTTCGCTTCTTCATAATCAGCACTAGCTGCTTCTCCAGACAATTTCAAATTATGCAGGCCAAATTTTGATTTGAACTTGCCGAATCATCCTCGACTTGCATTAAATTCAAAGGCTTCTTTTTCACGTCTGATGGTATTGAACAAACTTTTCGCCTTTTCGTGGCTGCCTGCAGTTGAAGTTGGTATGTTTCTCTGGTTCATATAGATAATCCAGGCATACAGCAATTTACATAATACAAAGAGTCGGTGTTTCGTTATTATGGTACTTCCTGATGAAGAAATGCCCGCCTTAATATGCTCCCGATTTTTTTCCGCATTCCTTTTTATCTATCTGATAGCACATGCCTTCAATCCTAAGGAAACAGCAATTTGCGCGGCTCTCTCTCCTTCGTCCAAACCTTTAGTTATCTCCATTTTTGTTTTCAAATTAATAACTTGCCTCTGCTTCTTCTTTTTAGCTGCTGTATCATTTATCCATACTGCTATGTGGGTTTTTGATCCTTTTTCTGTTAAAACTATATTGTCGCTTAAAATATGAAGGTCCGTTTAAAAAGAAAGTTTCTTGCCAAGTTTTAGTCCTTAATTTTTTACTCGAAATCAAATCAATATCGTATTAGGCGTCCCTTAGACTTGAGTTCTACTACCAAGATTGAATGAAAACTAACAAGGCCTCATTTATTTATGTGTCAGATAATTATGTACATAGTTAGATGGTTTTCAATACTTGCGTTTGATTGCAACGGATCCTTATCCAGCGTTATCTGAAAGTGTAATTAACTAACTCGCTCTCAATGTTTCATCATCATCAACGGCACAACAACCGGTATCCGGTCTATGCCTGCCCTAATAAGGAACTCCAGACATCCCGGTTTTGCGCCGAGGTCCATCAATTCGATATCCCTAAAAGCTGTCGGGCGTCCTGACCTACGCCATCTTCCCATCTTAGAAACGTCTGCCTCGTCTTCTTTTTCTATCATAGCTATTGTTCTTATAGACTTTCCGGGTGGGATCATCCTCATCCATACGGATTAAGTGACCCGCCCACCGTATCCTGTTGAGCCGGATTTTATCCACAACTAGACGGTCGTGGTATCACTCATAGATGTCGTCTTTATGAAGACTACCTATAGGAAATCGTCCCTCCTCATGTAGGGGGGCAAAAATTCTTCGGAGGATTCTTCTCTCGAACGCGGCCAAGTGTTCGCAATTTTTCTTGCTAAGAACCCAAATCTCCGAGGAATACATGAGGACTGGCAAGATCATAGTTTTGTACAGTAAGAGCTTTGATCCTATGGTGACACGTTTCGCGCGAAATGGGCTCTGTTGGTCTATAACAACCATCCGCGGATTTCATCATCGTAGCTGTTATTGGTTGTGATTTTCGACCCTAAATAAAGAAATTATCAACGGTCTCAAAGTTGTAGTCTCCTATCTTCATTGTTTTCGGTTGACCAGTGCGATTCGATATTGTTCTTTCTTTTGGTTTTGGTGCTGACGTTGCCACCATATACTTCGTCTTGTCTTCATTAATGTGCAACCCAAGATCTCGCGCCGCCAGTACATATCAGGTTGTTCTTCCCATGATGTCGATATCGTCAGCGTAGGCGAGTAGTTGGGTGGACTTGAGAGAGGATGTGCCTCTCGCATTTACATCGGCATCGCGTATCACTCTCTCCAGGGCCAGGTTGAAGAGGACGCATAATGGGGCATCCCCTTGTCATAGACCGTTGTTGATGTTGAATGGTCTCGAAAGTGATCCTGCTGCTTTTATCTGGCCTCGCACATTGGTCAGCGTCAGCCTAGTCAGTTTTATCAATTTCGTTTCGTTGGTTCTTCCAAGCTTCCTTTTTTCGTCTGTGAAGTCGCATCTCCGCTCGACGGAGTTCGTGATAAGTCTCTGCTCGTGCCTGTGTTCTTTGGGAATGCAACATTACTCGATATGCAGCATTCTTCCGTTCCTTTGCAAGCTTACGTCAAACCAGCCGTTCCGACTTTTCTTGATCAAGTATTTTTGCGGCTGTATCAATGATAACGTTCTTCAGTTGGTTGTGAAGATCATTTGTTAATGCTTCATCTCCGGGATCTCTGTTGACTGCGGTTATTGCGGCATCCATTTCGTCCTTATAGGTGTTGCAGAGGGCTGTGTTCTGAATGGCTTCGGTATTCACTCTCATCTGATTGTCAGAGGGGAGGTGGTGTCGTAATTCGTGCTCGGAGCACTATGCCAACGAGAAAGTGGTCCCAGCCTATATTGTCCTCCCTATATGTTCTGACATTCATCAAGGCTGAGAGGTGGCCTCGTTCAATCAGCACGTGGTCAATTTGGTTGAAAGTGGTCCCGTTTGGAGAGGCGCACGTATGTTTGTGGACCGCTTTTCACACAAACCAGGTACTTCCAACAACCATTTCTTGCGATACTACTAACTGAATAATCCGCAGTCATGGGAGCCAACTTATCGCCTGAATACGAGCTTCGTCCCTACTTAACTGTTGAAATCTCCAAGTATGATTTTGATGTCATACTTAGGACAAGCTTCGAGGGTTCGTTCAACTGCCTCGTAGAAGATATCCTTCTCCGATTCTGCAGTCTCCTCTGTAGGGACGTGAACGTTTAAGAGGCTTATATTTCTAAACTCGCCTCGCAAACGCAGAGTGTGGGTTCGTCGTTGTGAAATCCATTTTGTCCCAGACTCGTTCCGTGGCTTCGTAACATCAGTTTTCCGTGTAGAGTTATCAGCCCTACCCAAACCCCAACCTGAAGGACCAGTTGGTACATTTTGTCCCGCTTTTAGGCGCGGGAGACTCTCCTTCATCCTTCTCCGTCTGCAGTTTTTCATGAAGAAGGAACTCCCAACGATCACCACGTGGAGATGGAGATAAAGTTTGGTAGTAGAGCTGTTGGTGTTGGTTCAGCAGGTGTTTCCCAGGTTTTGTGCTCCATCGTGTGTACCAATCCACGTTTCGTCCTGGGACCTATACTACCCTTTGACCGTATCTCAATATTTATCTAAGAATAATCTCCTAATGTCCTTACGTTTTCATGTAAACTTGCAAACCAACCATAATAAACCAAAATAATTTGTTGGTGGTTCCTTTTGTTCAAAACCATCGAAGTTTGTTCACGTTCACCAAGTTCTTTCTTTTCAACAAATATGTTTATAGGTAACTAAGAATCCAGAAAACAAGGAATCAATAAAACAGATGCACACCTCTCAAATACTTCTAATAATCGAAAACACCGGCCGCTTATGTGAACATTCAAAGGTATATTCAATACGTATGCCCAAACGACGCCAGTAATTGAAAGAAATATTTTAACTTGAACATATTATGCACATTGCCTCCAATCCACTTTCATCTAAGCGGACGAACTCCGACAATGAAAGCGCGTACAATTAAAAATATGAATGCACATAATGCTAAAAATTGTGTGATAAGTCGAAGCAAAAACTTGTTAACTCGAAGCAAGCTCCTTAATTTTTCGAGTGTTATAAGTCAAAAATGATATAAGTTGAAGTGTGATAAATCGGGATATACCTGTGTATGTACTCATCAGTGTGCGGTAAATTCCGCCATGCTATTAACAAAACATGCGGAGGGTTTGAGGCCACGTACTTTATAAATACATACTATCGTCAGTAAAACAAAAATAAAATGCTGAGATCAACGAAAGAGATGAATAAAGTATAATATCTGATCTCCCTTGGTGACAGGATCCGTGACAGGCCCACCAAGAAAATGCATCCAATGTCGTTAGAAACAATATGCTCGGAACAATCTCTCCCGTTATTTGGAACAGTTCCGCCTGTCAGCACAACTGAAGTCGAGGAACCAATAATAATAATAGTAATAATCGTTGGCGATCAGGATCAGGGCCTTCGTTGGATCAGGGCCTTGAAGTGTGTTAGCGCCCTTCATTCAAGGCCGTAACGGTACACTACAGTACATTGTAGGACGCAATGTGGTCAGCATTGCGCTCGAGGAACCAATAAAACGAATGAAATCAGGGAAAGCAACAGGACCTGACGACATCGCATCTGAACTCTGAAAAGCGAAGAGCTGGGACGCAACACTGTGGCTCAGTGAATTCTTTAATCGGATTATTCAGGAAGGTAGAACACCATCTGACTGGCTATATGTATCCAAATCTACTGGTCCTGATGATATCTCGCCCATACTCCTAAAAAGCTGCGCCTCTCCTCTGGCTAGACCTCCGCAAAGACTAATTATTCTATCTTACGTTCAGGGTATCTTTCCATCGGCTTGGAAAATTGCTCATGTCCAGCCCATACCTAAAGAAGGAGAGACTTATGATCCCTCTAACCACCGCCAATAGAATTAACTTCAATTCTGCCAAAAATTTTTGAGAAACTTATCATTTCTAAATTAAGGACCTATCTTGACTCAAACCACCTTATCAAAGACAAGTAATACGAATTTCGTTGCGTATGCGTATGCGCTGGACCGGTGACTTGATGACACTTCTCACCGAAAAATAGAATGATTATATTCGTAATCACGGCGAGGCCAAAGCTGTTACCCTTGATATTTCGAAGGCTTTTGACAGAGTATGGCACCCTGCCCTCCTAGCCAAACTTCCCGCGTTTGGTCTTGATGACAAGCTCATCAAATGAATTGAAAGCTTCCTCAATGGCCGTTCAATTGAATCAGAACTTCATACCCAAAATGCCGGGGTACCTCAAGATACTGTTCTATCACCCACCCTCTTTCTCACCTTCATTAATGAATCCTTAAATAGCACTTTCAATCCAATCCACAGCTTTGCTGATGACAGAACCCTTGACTTTGCGTATTCGTTTGATTCGCCGGCTGACTCTCGGCCTAGTACATTGCGTGTCAACCGGGAGAGTATGTTTGGATCATTGAATGAGGACATATCGTCTATTATTGCTTGGAGCAAAGGAAATCGCAGTGACCTGATCAGAACTATCTAAATATCTCAAGTCAACGCTATCAGCCAATAGAGAACTGCGTTATTGAATTGCTTGACGCATTATCGCAACCTGGATGAAGTGGCGTCCCACAACTGATGTTCTTTGTGATCGACATATCAACGAACGTCTCAAATCTAAAACTTACAGCAATTTCGTCCGTCCTGTCGCTCTCTATGGTTCTGAGTGTTGACCAACTATAAAAGACAATGAACGGCGTCTTGCAGTAATGGAGACGAAGATATTGCGTTGAACTAGTGGTGTGACACGTTTTGATCATATCCGAAAGGAGTATATCCGCAATCAATATGGTGTTGCAGTGATCGTGGAAAAATTACAAGAGAAGCGTCTTCGATGGTGCGGTCACGCAAATCGCGCCAACGAGAATTCACTTGCCAAGATTGTCTGAACATCAAAATCGATGACAAACGACCAAAAGGCTGGCCGAAACAACGATGGCTTGATATGCTGGATGGAGATTTGAATGCCTCCCGATTGCAAATGGCAAAAACGAGCACGACGAGCCTACCCCGCTTGCGAACGGGACAAAAACTGAAAAAAAATAAGAAGAGTGATAGGTCAATCGGAACTTAGAGAATTGAGTTACAACCTAACACAGTTCCTTACGGGACACGGTGGATATAGGAAGTAAAAATAAAAATAAACCTAGGTAGCTTGCTCCTACTACAATATATTTTAATAGTTAGTAAATACGTATTTCGAAAGCTACTTACTCTCTTCCTCAGTACTTAAGCTACTTCTACTTGAGGTGCGAACACCATATTTTTCTACTATAACTTTTCCAGTCATTCCAATATTAAGTTGAATTAAAATATTTTCTTTTTCCACGAGAGTGATAATGAGAGAATGACTTATGAGACCCTTTCGATATCATTGTGATGAAAATTACGTATGAGCGAATGAAAGAGATTGTCAAGCGAATATTCGGGAATTCCCAATGCTTCACTTGTTTCATTTCAAAATCCTATTGTGTTATTTATCATTGCATTATTTAACATGCAATCAGGATTAGTAAAACTGTGGTCGGTTTAGACCGTAATGAAAATTTTTCAATTTTTCATTCTATCCATTACTACTTTATTATGTTAATAGTAGTTGTCTCCATCCAGTCCATCCCAATTAAACTTTTTCTCGTTGGAGAATACAATTCTCCCTCAAATTGCCATGCCCGCTGCATTTAGTAGTGGATTTCTTTGTAACTTTCGACGAACCAGGTACTCAGAATTTCTTATTATCCGAAATACGCCTTTGATTTTAACGAGTGAGAATGCTGAATTAGTGGCTTCACGACGGATTGCTCCGTCCTTCAAAGAAAATTGTCAGTCTAATTTGCAAACCGGCTAACTCCACTTTTCGGCAAAATACGTTTTTTATTTGATTATCAAAGAAAATTTAAAGACGTATCGAACCAATCACAAATAGCTGAGAAATAACTGACAAAGTGACGTTTAAAAGGTCTCACAAAATTCAGCTAACTCCATCGACACAGTTTTCCATACTCAAAGGAGGTAACTCCCTAATGCGATTTTATTTTGACTTTCATAGTGTTTCTGAGAATTTAGTGTCCTTGAGTGATTAAATTTACACTTAATTGTTCTTAATAAAAATGGAATTTTTCTTTAATTACACGCAAAGGTAAATTTTCATTTCGTGTAGATGCTGCTTTCAGATTGATTTTGAAAGTGTTGGGTTAGAGGGTCGCCTTACTTCTTCTAGATAAACATGTCTTCTCGAGCTAGGAGAATGGTGAAGCTAGCTTCAAAGAAGCGCGCCAGCGAGCAACCAACTTTTGCAAACACAGTAAATGGTATTCCGATGATATTCGAAGGTAATCCCGAAATGGATTCATTTCTACCACAAAGTTCCGCAGGAATTACTTGTTTATCTGAACAGATTTCTACAGGCAAGGGTACGAATCAAATTGAATTAACTACGCTAACCAAAAAACTGTCGCCGTACAGGTGCAATTGGTGCACTATTACGATCGTTCTGGTTCAGAGGAAGGACTATGCGAAATGCCTCTCTTGAAATGAGATTGATGAAAATGTAACTAATAATAAACAACAAGGATGCAACTGTTTGATGCATTTTAGCTGATGAAGTGGGGAGAAAAATGGGTTTATATTGCCAGTCTACTTACTGTACTGCTTACAAAACGACCTCGTGATAGACTGAGAATGTACCTTATACTATCACCTCAAAGCAAATAATATGTATGTAAAACTATGTTCCTGAACACCTTCAATATTGGAAAATCATTCGTGTTGAGCTAGAAGTCAGCTACAAAAGAAAATTTCGGAATTAACAGAAAAACGGAAAATTCGTTTGATTTCTCGGAATCAAAAAAACGTAAGAGTAATTTCCAGTCAGTGTCAAGCGTCCGAGACGGTCGGACGTGTGCTAATGAAGTCGAGTGAAAAATCCAAAGTGCGGAGTGAAAAACAAAACACAATCGCGACCGTAGTGTTTTCGATCAAACATTTAGTGACGAGGCGCTATGTCAAAGCGCCCGGTTGACGACAGGTCACTGTCGCCCTAGGGGATGGATCCTGAGCCCAAGAGGATTCATCCCCTTGGGGACATCGAAAGCGAGGCTCCATCAAGTCCCGAAGCCAGTCGGGAATCCGCCCGAGAAGATAGCGAGTCGGACATGGCTCGCGAAACGTCCGACGACGACCAAGACGCCCTGCGGAGACAGGTCCAAGAACTGAGGACCTCCCTGAAGGAGATGACAAGCCGGTACGACGGTCTCGTTGCGCTGTTCAGCTTTTCATTGGTGGAATCCACCATCGCCCTCAACAAGTCAGCTCAACAACCCAACACAGCAACTACATCAAATCATGAGAACCAAGGAGAACGATCCATGACAGAAATGGAAATCCCCACACCGAAGCTACAACAAAAAATAGCCCCAGCAATAGCATCTACACCCTCACCCCATCCAACTACAACAGCAACGAATGTCACCGAACATGCAGCCCGACAGCTACAACAACCAACCACACACATCCCGATAACAACCACCACAACCACGCAGCAAGCCGCTCAACCAGCCAAATCCACTCCACCAAGGGTAAGTCAGGAAAAATCCCCCCGCTAATTATCCGCACGGAACCCACAACCACTAAAGATATCACAAACAAAATTCTGTCCACAATCCCCAACAATATATCCCTAAAAAAAACATCAGTACGCTCAATCCACGTTCTCGCCACCTCCCAGGCAGATTACGAATCTGCAAAAAACTTACTTAAAGAAGGAAACCACCCCTTCTTCACGTATACTCCGTCACACCTCAAACCAATGAACCTAGTCCTCCGGGGACTAGATTTTACATACTCCCCCGATGAAATCCTCAAGGAGCTACACCGCCTCGGCATCTCCAAAGCCATCAGCGTTCGTCAATACGAGACTAGTTCCTCCCGACGAAACGCGAAACCCCTCCACCTCTTCCTTGTAACGTTTTCTCCCAAATTCCAGCAGCCTACTCTCACGAAAGCCAGGGCGATGTTCCACTTCATCGTCAAGTTTGAGGCTAATTATTGCAACTGCCCGATGTTCGTACAAGCTCGCGCCCGCCAAACACAACCATCCCCCCCCCCCACAAAGCATAACCCTGCTCCACCAACCAAACCCGGTCCTCAACCAAAACCCGTTCAGGTCCCCGCCCCGTACAACCCTACGTCCCCACCACTCTCTTACGCTGCGATGGCCAGGAACGCCTCGCGCCCAGTCCCCACCTTTGACCTCGACTCCGAGATCCACTCCCTCTTCAACACCTTCACCACCCATCTAGCCTCCCAACTCACCTCATTCCTCCCCACATACAACTCCCTTTCCTCGCCGATGGAGAAGAGACTCGCTCTCCTCTCCTTCTTCTGCCAAGGGTCCCCCAGTAATGTCCACTAAAGTAGTATTACTGAACATAAATTCGGTGGTCAGTCGGCAAAAACGTCACGAACTAACTAATTTCCTG
This sequence comes from Hermetia illucens, assembly GCF_905115235.1. Taxonomy (NCBI): domain Eukaryota; kingdom Metazoa; phylum Arthropoda; class Insecta; order Diptera; family Stratiomyidae; genus Hermetia; species Hermetia illucens. Next base: position 115,960,588 of record NC_051853.1, on the reverse strand, counting down.
TCCGTCTACAAACCTAACCTAAGTTTCTCTCAATCGCCCCCATTTAATGCGCCGTAGGCCATTGCGTTCCTCACGCTGTTTTATCGATGGCTTAATTCGCAGGACGGCAATCGACTGCCGATGTTGAGGTGTGATGGTCTCATAGGGAACGACTTTGCAATCAGTAACAGTGCTTAAATGTTGGCACCTGTTACCGTCTACTTTTCACCCACATGACCATTAAGGTCGGAGAGGATGATATAGTCGTCGTGGGCACGTGCAGGTTTTTTCATTGAGAAGTTGCCAGAAGGCGTCTTTCTCGGCATCAGGTCGACCTGTCCGTGGTGCATACGTGGTAATGAAGTGAATAATGCGATCAGCCGATACAATAGTAAGCTTCATCAGTCGATCATTAAATCATTTGACTTCTTTAATGGCATCACGGAACCCCTCTGAGATGGCAATGCGAACACCGTATTGAGTGTGTAGACTACCAAAATGGAGAAGTTTATAACCATTTTTACGGGGTCAAGCAGTGTACTGCAGGATAGACTGATGCGGAACATAGCTCCCTGAGGCCAACCTCAGAAGCTAGGCTAAGATGGGCAGTGGGAACCTTTCAACCAATGAAATCTCCCGGAGCAGATGGCATTTTCCCTGCACTTATCCAGAGGGGCCTAGGAATTATCCTAGAGTCTCTTCTGAGGGTGGTTAGGGGGAGCATAGCACTGGGTTACATACCAAGGGTATGGAGACGGGCAAAAGTGGTCTTTATTCCGAAGGCGGGTAAAAAGGATCCTTTTCACCCTAAATCTTTCAGACCAATCTGCCTAACATCGTTCGTACTCAAAACGGTGGAGAAGGTAATAGACAACAATATTAGAACTAACGTTCTAAAGCGTAATCCCTTACATCACTGTCAACACGCTTACCGGGCAGGAAGGTCAACTGAAACTGCTCTGTATCAGCTGACAGAGGTACTACGGGACGCCATTGAAACAAAAGAAATTGCACTATGCGCGTTTTTGGATATCGAAGGAGCATTCGACAACACATCGCACACAGAGATACAGGATGCCCTGAGCCGCAAAGGAGTGGGAAACACCCTGGCACTCTGGATGGGCAAAATGCTAGAAAGCAGACAAATAGAGGTACAAACAGGTACAAATTCTATTATCATGAACACCACTCAAGGCTGTCCACAGGGCGGAGTACTATCGCCGCTGATGTGGAGTATGGTAGTGGATGAACTCCTGGACGTGTTAACTAATACTGGAATACAAGTCCAGGGCTACGCGGACGACATTGTTCTAATCTGTAGGGGCAAATATGAAGATACCCTATGTGATAGAATCCAAACTGGATTAAGGGTTACTAGTGCCTGGTGCAGGAAGGTGGGACTGCGGATCAACCCAACCAAAACCACCATAGTACCATTCACTAGGAGGCGTAAGCTGGATCACCTGAAAGCCATAACATTACATGATATGGAGGTGAAACGAGAAACAGAGGTCAAATACTTGGGAATCACGCTAGACCAAAAATTACTCTGGAAGACACATGTCGGAAACACTTGTCGGAAAGCCACGAGGGCTCTGATGACTTGCAGATCCATAGCAGGAAAAAAATGGGGTTGTAGCCCGAAGATACTACTTTGGATATATACTGCAATAGTAAGACCAATGATTACCTATGGAGCGGTAATCTGGGCAGAAAGAACCCAACTCAGCACACAAGCCAGGGAATTACATAAGCTCCAAAGGCTGGCTTGCGTGTGTATCAGTGGGGCAATGAGGACATGCCCAACGGCATCCCTGGAGGTCCTTCTGGGATTAACCCCTCTCCATCTGCACATACAGATGCAGGCAAGGAGATCAATATTCAGGATGGCCGGTAGCATGAGTGAGGCGGGGAGCTGCCTAAATCGAAGGAAGATTGATATCCTTTCTAGGCGGTATCCCGAATTACTGATACCGAGGGACAACATGACAACGAGGTTTCACTTCGATAAGAAGTTTGAAACACGTTGGAGTAACAAGACAAACTGGGAAAGCGTGGCTGTGACATACGGCTTAAACCAGCAACTGATTACTTGGTACACTGACGGATCCCTCACAGCAGAGGGAGCGGGTGCCGGTGTCATTGGTCCAAGGAAAATGTACTTTGAGCCAATGGGCAGGTACACTAGCATATTCCAGGCGGAAATTTACGCCATAGACAAATGTGCCTCCTTTAATCTGCAAAGGAACTACAGGGGGCAGAACATAGCTATTCTCACCGATAGCCAAGCAGCGATCAAGGCACTTAGGTCCAACCAGGTGAACTCTAAACTGGTATGGGAATGCCTTGAGAGACTGAATACACTCGGCTCGTCCAACAAGGTCTGGATACTTTGGGTTCCAGGCCATGCTGGGCTGGAAGGCAATGAGGCAGCGGATGAACTAGCCAAGAAGGGAGCAGGGATGCCTTTATACGGGCCAGAACCCTTCTGTGGAATCGGAAACGGTTTCATGGCTATGAATCTAAGAAACGAAGTAAAACGGTTGAGGGAACTATATTGGGCGGGCCTACCAGGGATGGAGCAGTCCAGGGTGCTTATTGGGGGATACGAACCCATGCGCACAAACGATTGCTTAAACCTCACCAAAAAGAACCTCCGAATCATAGTGGGAATTCTCACTGGTCATTGTCGGCTGAAGTACCACCTAGGGAAGCTAGGGATATCTACGGACACTGCCTGCAGGTTCTGTGAGGAGGAGGACGAAACCTCTATGCACGTCCTGGGACAGTGTCCAGCACTTGTGCAAAGTAGGTCGATACATCTGGGAGAACACTTAATACCAGATGCAAAGCTGAAACTTCTAGAAGTGGGGAACATACTAAAGTTCCTAACGGTTACTGGCCTGCTTGAGATACTATGATCAACAGGTACACTATAACCAGTAAAAGGGGCACAATAGTTCTTCAAGGACGCGGTGCGACTTTCCCTTAACAAAATAATAATAATAATAACCATTTTTACGGGGTCAAGCAGTGTACTGCAGGATAGACTGATGCGGAACATAGCTCCCTGAGGCCAACCTATCTTTCTCTAAGGATGAGTTGTCTCTCCTCTGGGACGGTGTGTGCCTTTTCAGGGGCCAAGCCTCTCGTCTACCAAGACCGTTAGTGAGTGGTGATAGCCACACCCTGTACGAGGTGACCCTACTATTAACAAAACGCTGCGGACCTAGACTGGGGAGTCGAAAAACACCTCCCCCAATCCAGGGTGTCATGCGAACCGTGCCCATTGGATAGTTTGCAGTCGGGGGTAACTGACTGTATTCGAACGGAGCCTCACTGATACCTGGTCGCCTCAGTGAGTAAGTTAGATCTTACCGTGCTACGGGGGGCTATGGCACGGCGGACCTCTTAACCCCCATACTCGCGGGAATCAAATGAGTACAAAACTGGAAAAAAAAACAAAAACCAAAAAAGCGGGGCCCCGTACCGCACCAAAACTGGTTAATCAGGCGGAGGCACGTCTCCGAATTACTGAAAGCCAGGCGACTACACCCAAGAAGGGAGAAGTTGGGACGTCAAGCAGTGGATCCAAGGTGAGCATTGGTATACTGCGTGGACTACAGCCAACGAAAACCACTGCTCAAAGAGCAGGGACCAGCAAAAGCACGTCTGAGATAAATATAACAGACGTCAGGAAGGAGACAGGTCTCAGTGGCGCCGGGGTTAAATGGTACCTGCGCTATCTGAAGGAAGGCCTGAAACCAGAAGAGGCCCTTAAGAAGGCTCTGGACAGACCTAAGCCATCTCTACCGGAGCCGAGAAAGCGGGGAGCAGCAGAGATCAGCCCGCATGAAGGGAATGCTCCCAAAAAACCCAGACCTGAACCCACGGGAGGAGAAAACCCGGGCAGGTCAGGAGTGAAGGCAGGACCCAGGAAGCCCGGCATTAGCTATGCTAGTGCGGTCAAGGGCATTCGACTGGCCATACTGCCAAAAAGGTTTCCCGAGCAAATACTCACTCGGGAGGAACAGGAAATCATTGAAGAACTTGTCGTCAAGCAGATGATCAAGGGTTGGACGTCGAAACTGGTGTTCACCGGGATACGCTTTCGACCAGGCCTTATACTGGTGGACTGCGCGACGGAAGGTAACGCAGAATGGGTTAGAACCATAATTCATAGATTGTCAGGCTGGGAAGGGGTGGAACTGTCAACATGTGCTGGAGATGATATACCAGGAGCCCACATGGTGACAGTTTTTCTCCCAAAGGCCGCGGCAATAGTAACAGAAGACCTTATGAGACTCCCAATTGCTCAAAACAAAGATCTCCATACTCGACTATGGAGAGTCTTCAGAAGCAAGGTGGAGGGAAAGGGTAAACTCCTCACGATCGGGGTAGATGACCGATCCCTAGAGGCAATTAAACCTCGGAGTTGTCATATCAACTACCGATTTGGCAACATACCCGTGCATGTGCACAAGGAAAAGCCAAGGAAAGAGACCTCGGAGGAGGCATCGTGTGGAAAACTTACCGAGGTCCCTGAAGAAGTCGCGGAAGCCATAGAGGCGGAAAGAACGGGATCAACCAGGGAAATAGACCTGCTGCCCAGTGAAGAGCAGAAGCTGGACGACCTAGACCTAGGACTGCTAGGGCTCGGGGTGGACAGCGACGCGCAGGAAAGCGCCATGTCGGAGGAGGAGGGTGACACTCCGCAGTGGAGAAGAGCTCCAAACAATAACGGAGCCAATGGCCAGCACTAGGATAGCCCAGATAAACCTCCACCATGCGAGAGCTGCATCTGCAGTGATTGCAAGGGCAAATTCCAAGGAGAACATTGGAATAGTGCTGGCTCAGGAGCCCTGGGTGTACCGGGGGCAGATTCGCGGTCTGCAAGGAGGAGACATGCAGGTAATTTGGGACTCCTCTTGTGAAAAACCAAGAGCTTGCATTATTCTCAAACGTAATTTAAAATACATATGTCTTTCAGAGTTCTTAACCGGGGACCTTGTGGCTATCCAAATCTCATTGGAAGCCAGGAGAAGCACTCGAGAGGTAGTTGTAGCATCGGGATACTTCCCAGGAGACAAGAGCCGGGCTCCACCGGAACAAGTCGCAAAGCTGACGGAGTATTGCGAGGAGAGGGCGTTACCACTTCTTCTCGGCTGCGATGCCAACGCCCACCACGAAGTGTGGGGAAGCAGTGACACTAATCGTAGAGGTGAGTACCTTCTCGAATTTATTCTTAGTAATAAGTTAGAAATATACAACGTAGGGAACACTCCAACATTTGTGACCAGTACCAGACAAGAGGTACTAGATATAACTCTAGGAAATACCCTAATGAACGGGATGGTCAGGAATTGGAGGGTGTCGGATGAACCCTCAATGTCTGATCACAGGATAATCAGATTCGACATTGAGGGTAACTCCGAAATAAAAAGAATAATAAGGAATCCCAAGAGAACGGATTGGGAATCCTACACAATGCACCTGAGCAACAACATTGCCCACCTTCAAGGGAGCGGTGACATCAGGAGCGAATTAGAATTAGAAACGGTGGTGGAAGACCTCAACACAATCGTCATTGACACATATGAGGCCAGCTGTCCGGCCAAGACAGTCAAGTCATCAAAGGATGTACCATGGTGGAACAGGAACTTAGCCAGAATGAGAATGGAAGTACGAAAACTCTTTAACCGGGCAAAACGAACCGGGGACTGGCGGAGGTATAAAAATGCACTGACTGCGTACAGCAACGCCATCAGGGAAGCGAAACGGAACAGCTTTAGGGAATTCTGTGAAGGGATTGAACAGATCACAGAAGCAACCAGGCTGTACAAGGCTGTAGCCAAAGACGGGGGAATATCCTCTGTCTGCTTGAAAAAGGAAGATGGGACATTCACCGAGAATGAGGAGGACAGGGTACACCTGCTTCTCAGAACTCATTTCCCGGGGTCCTACCCCTCAGCGGCAGGCGACAATAATCTGCCTGACACCCCAACAACGAATAAAAGGGGAAGGAAAGAGAGCTGAAAACTAGCAAAAGAGGTATGCTCAGAAGCTAGGCTAAGATGGGCAGTAGGAACCTTTCAACCAATGAAATCTCCCGGAGCAGATGGCATTTTCCCAGCACTTATCCAGAGAGGCCTAGGAATTATCTTAGAGTCTCTTCTGAGGGTGGTGGAGACGGGCAAAAGTGGTCTTTATTCCGAAGGCGGGTAAAAAGGATCCTTTTCACCCTAAATCTTTCAGACCAATCTGCCTAACATCGTTCGTACTCAAAACGGTGGAGAAGGTCATAGACAACTATATTAGAACTAACGTTCTAAAGCGTAATCCCTTACATCACTGTCAACACGCTTACCGGGCAGGAAGGTCAACTGAAACTGCTCTGTATCAGCTGACAGAGGTACTACGGGACGCCATAGAAACAAAAGAAATTGCACTGTGCGCGTTTTTGGATATCGAAGGAGCATTCGACAACACATCGCACACAGAGATACAGGATGCCCTGAGCCGCAAAGGAGTGGGAAACACCCTGGCACTCTGGATGGGCAAAATGCTAGAAAGCAGACAAATAGAGGTACAAACAGGTACAAATTCTATTATCATGAACACCACTCAAGGCTGTCCACAGGGCGGAGTACTATCGCCGCTGATGTGGAGTATGGTAGTGGATGAACTCCTGGACGTGTTAACTAATACTGGAATACAAGTCCAGGGCTACGCGGATGACATTGTTCTAATCTGTAGGGGCAAATATGAAGATACCCTATGTGATAGAATCCAAACTGGATTAAGGGATTACTAGTGCCTGGTGCAGGAAGGTGGGACTGCGGATCAACCCAACCAAAACCACCATAGTGTGGCGCGGCAGGATTCGCGGCATTCGAAATTTATTTCGAATGTTGCGAGTGCCAACGAATAGATGGCGCGGATCTATCAACTTTGCGGAGCACGACACTGGAGTGGAGGTCCGGCGAGTGTGCCATGAATTAGGGGCAGAAAAGAAATAAATGAAGTGAGTCTGACTTCTGCCTCTAACGTTTTTAGAAAAATGTAAAAAAGATAAGTTCTATGATTATGTCAATTCAAACGATTCGCTTTACGAGTATTTTTCTTTTGAATTAAATTAAATATTTTTGTATATAAAAGACAATTTAGTGACAATAATGCAATAGCTTTAATAAAACTGAATAAATACTTAATTGATGACCCCGATTTTAAAAAAAAGTTCGTGCCCTTCAAAAGTTACAACTGATAACAACACATCTTGATGCCGAATTTCATCGTAAGGTCTATGAATTGGAACGCAGCTTGGAAGAAAGACATCGTGATATTTTCAAGAAACGTTTTGAGATCATAAATGGAGACTATGAGTCAACTGAAGAAGAATGCAATTATTCGGATGCTGAATATACTCTGGACTATACTCGCGCCATAGATGATTTCCCATTGTCAAGTAATAGAAATCCATCCACATCCCGAGTCGGAGCACAAGCAAGAAAGAAAAACGCCCTCCTGCACAACAACAACCACCACAAAATCAACAGCAGCAGCAACAGCCACCACAGCAGTATCAACAACAACAACATCAGTGCCACAACAATCAACAACAGCAACAAACGGACGTCCCCAGCACCGCCAACGCCGCAGCTACAGCCGACAAACTCGACCAGCGCCACCGTCGAGGAGCTATATTTATTCATTTATATATATTTATTTATTTATTCAGTTAAAAAAATAGTAATAAAAAAATTTTGAAATCGCTGCAAGAGACGGCGTGGAGGTGTTTGGCATCGCGAGTCCTCCATTTTAGGTGGTGTTTTTGTTCTGCGCTGGATAGCGTCCGCTTCGTTTTTTCTCGTTCGTGCGTGCATTTGTGGGTGCGGCCTGCCGTGTCGTTATAAACTCACCGCGTTTGCATCTCAATCTCGTACTTTTCGTGAAACAAGATGTCTTTTGACAATAAAGACGCAGCAGGCCCATCGGACCCGCAAGTGACCGCCCTCGCCGTACGCGTCCCTCCGTTTTGGCGGCGGAACCCCGAGCTGTGGTTCATGCATTTGGAAGCACAGTTCCAAATGTCCGGCATCACATCGGACGCGACACGTTTCAACTACGCGGTGGTCGGCCTGGACGAAGAGTCCATACTTCTGGTGTCCGACGTGGTGAAGTCGACATCGTACGTGCAGCTCAAGAGCGAGTTGATCAGGCGCCTGTCGGCAAGCGAGTCGGCAAAATTAGACCACTTGCTGGCGGGTTTAACGTTGGGTGATCGAACTCCCAGCCAATTGCTTCGTGAAATCAGGCAATTGGGTGGGAGCAAGATCGGCGACGACCTGATCAAGTCGCTCTGGCTGCGTCGGCTCCCGGAGGGCACCCAGGCGATCCTCGCTTGCGTCTCCGGTTCCTTGGAGGAACTGACAGCGACGGCCGACCAGGTCCAGGAGGTGTACGTACGCCCAACCTTGGCGGCCGTTCAACCACCGTCGGATGAGGTGGGTGAATTGAGGCGCGAGATTGCTGCATTAACAGCCAGTATGGCCGAGATGCGGGCGACGTTGGACGCTCAGCGTTCGGGCGCCAGATCGCGAGCACGCTCGCGGTCTGCCATCCGAAAAGGGCGATCAGGTAGCAGGTCGTCAAGACAGTCCACGGACCCAGGGATTTGCTGGTACCACCGCACATTCGGGGATAAAGCGACAAGATGTACGCTACCGTGTAGATTCTCTCCTACCGCAAAAAACTAGGTCCGCGGGGGGTCTTGGCGGCGGCCACCCAGAACGCAGCACCACGTCGCCTAACTATTTTCGACCCCCTCAGCAGGCGCAACTACCTCGTCGACACGGGTGCGGAAGTTTCGGTTCTTCCCGTACCCCAGCATCATCAACTTTTCCCTCAACCGCTCAAACTTGCGGCAGCAAATTCCTCCCGCATAAACACGTACGGGTATAGGCAAGTAGACGTGAGTCTTGGCTTGCGTAGGACGTTTTCGTGGCGTTTCATCCTGGCGGATGTCAGCTTCCCCATACTAGGCGCAGACTTCCTGTGTCACTATGGATTGCTGGTGGACTTGCAAAACAAGTCTCTTATAGATTCCACGACCAACCTTAATTCGTCGGGACATATGGTATCTCACCCAGGCAATAATCTTTCCGTTCTTTTAGAAGACATTACCGACTCTCGTGTTCGGGCACTTCTCCAAAAGTTCAGCCAGATTACTACCAACTGTAGTCTCTCCAAACCAGTGAAGCACAATGTGCAGCACCACATTATCACTACTGGTTCCCCGATCTTCTCGAAGGTGCGTCCTCTACCATCTCAGAAACTGGCAATTGCACGGAAAGAGTTTGAACAACTCGTTCAACAGGGTATCTGCAGGCCCTCAAACAGCTGTTGGTCTTCCCCACTGCATATGGTCCCTAAGCCAAACGGCGAATGGCGCCCATGTGGGGATTACAGAAGGCTAAATGCACAGACTGTTCCTGACCGATATCCAATTCCACTCATCCACGACTTTGCGCATCACCTCGCGAATTGCCGCATCTTTTCGACCTTGGACTTAACCAAGGCTTATCACCAAATCCCAGTAGCTCCTGAAGACATTCCAAAGACGGCCATATGCACACCCTTTGGACTCTTCGAGTTCACCCGGATGACTTTCGGATTGTGCAACGCGGCGCAAACCTTTCAAAGGTTCATTCACTCAGTCCTGCGAAACCTCGATTTCTGTTTCGTATATTTGGATGATGTTTTGGTCGCTTCTTCCACTGAGTCTGAGCACTTAGCCCATCTCGAGTGCATTTTTCAACGTCTCCTTGAGGCCGGTTTAGTCCTAAACGTTGAGAAATGCAAATTCCTTCAACAACAGGTGAGATTCCTCGGCCATTTCATTTCCCCTGAAGGAATACAGCCCGACCCAGACAAGGTGCAAGCGATATCAAGCTTCCCGCGTCCAAAGACAGTGAGGGAGTTGAGGAGGTTCTTGGGCATGCTGAACTTCTATCGTCGTTTCCTGCCCAAGGCCGCCCATCTCCAGTCCATTTTGAACGCGTACTTGTCTGGCCCCAAAACTAAGGACACACGAGAGATCGTGTGGTCTGAAGAGGCTATCTGCGCGTTTAACAAATCTCGTCAACAACTGGCTGACGCTACACTCTTGGCATTCCCTTTGCAAGATGCACCCCTAGCCGTTTTTGTTGATGCCTTTGACATCGCAGTAGGTGCTGCCCTTCACCAAAAGGTGGACCAAGTTTGGCAGCCGTTGAGCTTCTTCTCGAAGCAGTTGAATCCCGCTCAACGGAACTACAGCACCTACGATCGCGAACTGCTCGCCGCATACCTGTCCATCAAATACTTCCGTTTCTCCCTAGAAGGCAGGCCGTTCACAGTGTTCACGGACCATAAGCCTCTCACGTTCGCTTTGAAACAGAAGCCCGACAAAGCGTCCCCTCGTCAGCTTCGACACCTGAGCTTCATAAGCCAGTTTACGTCGGACATCCAGCACGTGTCCGGGAAGGACAACATTGTTGCTGACGCTTTGTCTCGTGTCTCCGAAGTTAACATCCCCGCCTCACTCGATTTCTCGGCTATTGCCAAGGCGCAAGTGGATGACGCAGCACTTCAGAGCCTCATGTCCAACCCCAAATACAAATTTCGGGAGTTGCCCATCTTCGGCTCAAACCTCTCGCTCTGCTGCGAAGACTCGGAAAAGGGACCTCGGCCATACATTCCGGCCACATTTCGCAAGGAAGTGTTCCACGCAGTTCACGACTTGGCGCACCCCGGCATCAGGACAACAAACCGGTTAGTCACCGGAAAATACTTCTGGCCCTCCATGAACAAGGATATCAATTCCTGGGCCAGAGAGTGCATCGCATGCCAAAAGTGTAAAGTCTCCAGGCATGTAAGGAAAGAAGTGGGCTCATTCCCCCGCACTACCAAGCGTTTCCACACCATACACCTCGACATAGTAGGGCCTTTGCGAGACTCGCACGGTTATAAGTATTGCCTCACAATCATCGACAGGTTCACGCGGTGGCCTGAGGCAATACCTCTGAAAGACATTACGGCGCAATCATGTGCTGAAGCCCTCTGTCGAGAGTGGATACCTCGCTTTGGCGTCCCTGCAGTGGTCATCACTGACCAGGGAATGCAATTTGAGTCCACCCTTTTCTCCGAGTTAGGCAAACTCCTTGGTTTTAAACGCCAGCGGACTACTGCATACCACCCGCAATCCAATGGAATGCTAGAACGTTGGCACCGGACGCTGAAAGCCGCCATTATGGCACGCGACGACCCGTCCTGGACTCAAGTCTTGCCTCTCGTCCTACTCGGCCTTCGAACAACCCGCCGAGAGGAATTTGCTGCCAGCCCCGCGGAGCTGGTTTACGGGGAGAACCCAAGACTCCCAAGCGATCCGGTCTTCGACAAGAGATCGGGTCTCACGGAGTCGGGGTTGGTGCGTCTGCTGAGGGACAATCTCCGACGCATCAAGGCGCCACCACCCACTCGACACTCGTCCATACCTGCCAGTTCGCCCAAGGAGCTGGACACTTGCACGCACGTGCTGATCAGGACGGATGCCGTCCGGAAGCCGCTGCAGCCTCCATATGAGGGCCCGTACCGCGTTCTCGAGCGGGGGGAACATTTCTTCCAGCTCGAGATCGGTGGTCACAAGAAGGCGGTCTCTTTGTCCAGGCTGAAACCCGCGTGCGCCCCGAAGCAACGTCGTGTCCGCTTTGTGGATTAACGGCGAACGAAGTTCGGGGATCAGTCGCCGAAACCCCTAGGTTTCAACTGGGGGCGGAGTGATGTGGCGCGGCAGGATTCGCGGCATTCGAAATTTATTTCGAATGTTGCGAGTGCCAACGAATAGATGGCGCGGATCTATCAACTTTGCGGAGCACGACACTGGAGTGGAGGTCCTGGCGAGATGTGCCATGAATTAGGGGCAGAAAAGAAATAAATGAAGTGAGTCTGACTTCTGCCTCTAACGTTTTTAGAAAAATGTAAAAAAGATAAGTTCTATGATTATGTCAATTCAAACGATTCGCTTTACGAGTATTTTTCTTTTGAATTAAATTAAATATTTTTGTATATAAAAGACAATTTAGTGACAATAATGCAATAGCTTTAATAAAACTGAATAAATACTTAAAGTTGGGTGGAATTTTAACGGTCGTTGGCATTGGCTTAAACAAATTCGAGCTGCAATGCAGCTTGCTGCGGAGCACCGCTACTGCTGTTCATTGTCCTTTTTGTTGAGTTTTTCAATTTTGCAGGTTCTGGGAATTCGGGATCTTAGTTGTTGATGCTGTTGGTGCGAGTTCCGGGGTCACCAATTAAGTAATTAACATTACTTATATTTTTATTAAAATATTTAAGTGAACATTTAATATTAATGGTTTTACATATTATTTGTCCTAATTCTAGTCAGCGAACTCAACTCCAATTCTAGTTAGCGAACTCAACTCCAATTCTATTTTCCAAGTCAAAAAGACTTCCGTATTTTTTATCAATTCGAAAACTTAATAATAAAAATCAGTGACATGTCTGAAAAACATAATTACTGCGATCTTCCACTCCCTTGGCGTGCTACGCAAAGTGGATAGATCCGCGCCATCTATTCGCTCGCACTCGCAACATTCGAAATAAATTTCGAATGCTGCGAATCCTGCCGCGCCACATCACTCCGCCCCAAGATGAAACCTAGGGGTTTCAGCGACTGATCCCCGAACTTCGTTCGCCGTTAATCCAGGCTGAAACCAATTAAGTAATTAACATTACTTATATTTTTATTAAAATATTTAAGTGAACATTTATTATTAATGGTTTTACATATTATTTGCCCTAATTCTAGTCAGCGAACTCAACTCCAATTCTAGACAGCGAACTCAACTCCAATTCTATTTTCCAAGTCAAAAAGACTTCCGTATTTTTTATCAATTCCAAACTTGGTCCACCTTTTGGTGAAGGGCAGCACCTACTGCGATGTCAGAGGCATCAACAAAAACGGCTAGGGGTGCATCTTGAAGAGGGAATGCCAAGAGTGTCGAGTGGGTGGTGGCGCCTTGATGCGTCGGAGATTGTCCCTCAGCAGACGCACCAACCCCGACTCCGTGAGACCCGATCTCTTGTCGAAGACCGGATCGCTTGGGAGTCTTGGGTTCTCCCCGTAAACCAGCTCCGCGGGGCTGGCAGCAAATTCCTCTCGGCGGGTTGTACGAAGGCCGAGTAGGACGAGAGGCAAGACTTGCGTCCAGGACGGGTCGTCGCGTGCCATAATGGCGGCTTTCAGCGTTCGGTGCCAACGTTCCAACATCCCATTGGATTGTGGGTGGTATGCCGTAGTCCGCTGGCGTTCAAAACCAAGGAGTTTGCCTAACTCGGAGAAAAGGGTGGACTCAAATTGCATTCCCTGGTCAGTGATGACCACTGCAGGGACGCCAAAGCGAGGTATCCACTCTCGACAGAGGGCTTCAGCACATGATTGCGCCGTAATGTCTTTCAGAGGTATTGCCTCAGGCCACCGCGTGAACCTGTCGATGATTGTGAGGCAATACTTATAACCATGCGAGTCTCGCAAAGGCCCTATTATGTCGAGGTGTATGGTGTGGAAACGCTTGGTAGTGCGGGGGAATGAGCCCACTTCTTTCCTAACATGCCTGGAGACTTTACACTTTTGGCATGCGATGCACTCTCTGGCCCAGGAATTGATATCCTTGTTCATGGAGGGCCAGAAGTATTTTCCGGTGACTAACCGGTTTGTTGTCCTGATGCCGGGGTGCGCCAAGTCGTGAACTGCGTGGAACACTTCCTTGCGAAATGTGGCCGGAATGTATGGCCGAGGTCCCTTTTCCGAGTCTTCGCAGCAGAGCGAGAGGTTTGAGCCGAGCCACGAGGGCTCTGATGACTTGCAGATCCATAGCAGGAAAAAAATGGGGTTGCAGCCCGAAGATACTACTTTGGATATATACTGCAATAGTAAGGCCAATGATTACCTATGGAGCGGTAATCTGGGCAGAAAGAACCCAACTCAGCACACAAGCCAGGGAATTACATAAGCTCCAAAGGCTGGCTTGCGTGTGTATCAGTGGGGCAATGAGGACATGCCCAACGGCATCCCTGGAGGTCCTTCTAGGATTAACCCCTCTCCATCTGCACATACAGATGCAGGCAAGGAGATCAATATTCAGGATGGCCGGTAGCATGAGTGAGGCGGGGAGCTGCCTAAATCGAAGGAAGATTGATATCCTTTCTAGGCGGTATCCCGAATTACTGATACCGAGGGACAACATGACAACGAGGTTTCACTTCGATAAGAAGTTTGAAACACGTTGGAGTAACAAGGCAAACTGGGAGAGCGTGGCTGCGACATACGGCTTAAACCAGCAACTGATTACTTGGTACACTGACGGATCCCTCACAGCAGAGGGAGCGGGTGCCGGTGTCATTGGTCCAAGGAAAATGTACTTTGAGCCAATGGGCAGGTACACTAGCATATTCTAGGCGGAAATTTACGCCATAGACAAATGTGCCTCCTTTAATCTGCAAAGGAACTACAGGGGGCAGAACATAGCTATTCTCACCGATAGCCAAGCAGCGATCAAGGCACTTAGGTCCAACCAGGTGAACTCTAAACTGGTATGGGAATGCCTTGAGAGACTGAATACACTCGGCTCGTCCAACAAGGTCTGGATACTTTGGCTTCCAGGCCATGCTGGGCTGGAAGGCAATGAGGCAGCGGATGAACTAGCCAAGAAGGGAGCAGGGATGCCTTTACACGGGCCAAAACCCTTCTGTGGAATCGGAAACGGTTTCATGGCTATGAATCTAAGAAACGAAGAGAAACGGTTGAGGGAACTATATTGGGCGGGCCTACCAGGGATGGAGCAGTCCAGGGTGCTTATTGGGGGATACGAACCCATGCGCACAAAGGATTGCTTAAACCTCACCAAAAAGAACCTCCGAATCATAGTGGGAATTCTCACTGGTCATTGTCGGCTGAACTACCACCTAGGGAAGCTAGGGATATCTACGGACACTGCCTGCAGGTTCTGTGAGGAGGAGGATGAAACCTCTATGCACGTCCTGGGACAGTGTCCGGCACTTGTGCAAAGTAGGTCGATACATCTGGGAAAACACTTAATACCAGATGCAAAGCTGAAACTTCTAGAAGTGGGGAACATACTAAAGTTCCTAACGGTTACTGGCCTGCTTGAGATACTATGATCAACAGGTACACTATAACCAGTAAAAGGGGCACAATAGTTCTTCAAGGACGCGGTGCGACTTTCCCTTAACAGAATAATAATAATAATAATAACCATTTTTGCCGGCTGTGTAATTTGTGTATGCATCATTATGATTTTTCAGATTTTTCGGTTGGATAAGTTCTGAGAAGGAGACCTGTTTTACTTTTTTGGGGCAACATTTTAAACCCCCACTCCCCTATATTTCACCAAATATCAAAAATAGTTTACTTGTTCCGAATTGGTGGACCTCGACGGAAAACTGGAAAGTCTGGAGTTCCTTGTTAAGGCAGGCCTAGACCGGATACCGGTTATGATGCCGTTGATAATAATGATGAGTTTTGAAAAATACTTGTTGACCGCTCTCATTTAATATCACACATGGCCATATTGTACGAAAAAACATTGCAAACATGGACTTATTCTCAACTGAAAATATTGCCATCTGCTACACGCAAAGGGATTCACATACCAAACTTTCTCGTCAAATTTCGTTTCCGAATAAATTGGGTGTGATAGACAGACAGACATTGAATCGATTTCAATAATTTTAATATTCACACAAAACCCGCCCATCGAACCCTATTAAGGGGGATTTTTACGCACAACTGAACTGTTTTGATATCACTCATATATTCCCTCGTTTTGTGCGCTACGGAATCGTTTATCCTCTACTTGCCTGTAGGGGTTCAGAAATTCTTCGCATGGACGCAGCTAAAAGTTCGAATTTCGCTTGATGAGAACGTAAATGTCTGAGGGATACATAACGACTGAAAAAATTATTGCCGTTTAACGGTAACGATTTTGACTTTATGATGAGACGCTTCAACAGATACATTTTGTAACTTGAAATAGCGAGTGTGAATAGTGAGATTTGTATCGTGATTTAACGTCGAACAACAGTCGACTCAGCTGTGAATGAGTACCTGAGTCAAATCAGAGTAATAATCTCGGGCGATCGCAATGCAGTAAACCAGTTTCTTAGCCAGCCAAAAAATGAACCCTGCTGTTATCGGCTTTGAAAATATAAGCGAAAGGCTATGCACCCTGCGCTTCCGAGACAAGTTTAGAAATATAAGCCTCATAAACATTCACGCCCCTACAGAGGAGACTACAGAGTCGGAGAAGGATACCTTCTACGAGGCAGTTGAGCGGGCCCTCGAAACCTGTCCCAAGTATGATATTAAAATCATACTTGGAGATTTCAACAATCAAGTAGGGACGGAGCCAGTATTTAGGCGATATGTTATAACGGATTGCGGATTATTTGGTTAGCAGCATCATACGAAATGGTTGTTGGAATTACCTAGTTTGCGCGGAAAGCGGTTCACAAACATACGACGGCCTCTCCGGACGGGACCACTTTCAACCAAATTGACCACGTGTCGATCGAACACCGCCACCTCTCAGCCTTGATGAATGTCAGAATATATAAGGGGGCCAATATAGACTCGGACCACTATCTCGTTGGCATGGTGCTCCGAGCTCCTAGAATCCCCTCTGACAATCAGGTGGGAGTTAACACTGAAGCCATCCACAACACAGCCCTCCGCGATACCTATAAGAGGGAAATGGATGCCGCAATAACCGCAGTCAACAGAGGACCTGGAGATGAAGCATCAACAAATGATCTTCACAACCACCTGAAGAACGTTATCATTGATACGGCCACAAACATACTTGGCCCCAGCCGCAAAAAAAGTCGGAGCGGCTGGTTTGACGATGAATGTAAGCTTGCAACGGAACGAAAGAATGCTGCATACCGAGTAATGTTGCTCTCAAAGAACGCGGGCACGCGCAGAGACTTATCACGAACTCCGTCGAGTGGAGAAGCGACTTCACAGACGGAAAAAGGAAGCCTGGGAGAACCAACAAGTCTGTGAACTAGAAAAGTACAGGGAGCAACCGTAACAGGCGCGGAAGTTTTACCAACATCTCAGCAGGATGAAGTCTTATATACCACAATGCTCATCCTGCCGAGACAAAGAGGGAAACCTGATTTCCGACTGAATATTGGAGCGATGGGTTGAGTACTTTGATGGGCTACTCAACAACCAGAACATCGGCGAGTTGGAGGTCCCATGAACTGAAGACGACGGACAAATACTGCCACCAGAAGAAGAAACAGTCCGTGCAATTCATCGGCTTAAAAATCATAAGTCGCCAGGAGCCGATGGAATTACAGCCGAATTGGTTAAGTATGGAGGCGACCAATTACACCAAGTGGTTCATCAACTTGTGCTCAAGGTATGGGACAGCGAACCAATGCCTGACGACTGACAAAGAGGCATCATCTGTCTCATACATAAAAGGGAGATATAACACAGTGCAGCAATTATAGAGGTATCACGTTGCTGAGTACCATCTATAAGATATTCCCCACTATCTAGCTAGGCCGGATAGCCCCATATGCCCAGAACATCATTGGCCCGTACCAAAGAGGGTTCACTCCAGGAAAATCAGCAACAGATCAGATTTTCTCTCAGCGGCACGCGATGGAAAAACTGTTGAAATATGGACAACAGTTGCACCATCTATTCATCGACTTTAAAGCCGCCTATGATAGCATAGCCAGGGTAAAACTGTACACGGTCATGTGAGAATTCGGTATCCCGACGAAATTGATAAGATTCACTAGGCTGACCCTGACCAATGTGCGGGCCCAGATAAAAGCAGCAGGATCGCTTTCAAGACCATTCGACATCAACAACGGTCTATGACAAGGGGATACCCTATCATGCGTCCTCTTTAACTTGGCCCTCGAGAAAGTGATCCGTGATACTGAGGTAAATGCAAAAGGTACGATCCTCTTTAAGTCCACCCAACTACTGGCCTATGCTGACGATATCGACATCATGGGAAGAACCACCCGACACGTACAAACTGCCTTCATCCAGATCGAGCAGGCGGCAAAAGATCTTGGGCTGAATATCAATGAAGGCAAGACAAAGTATATGGTGGCAACGTCAGCATCGAAAACTAACCAACCAACAACATCAAACCGCACTGGTCAAACAGGAAGAATAAAGACAGGAGGATACAACTTTGAGACCGTTGACAATTTCTCCTATCTAGGGTCGAAAATCACAACCGATAACAGCTGCGATGATGAAATCCGCGCGCGGGTGTTGTCAGCTAACAGAGCCTATTTCAGCTTACAAAAACTGTTCCGCTCCAAACGTCTCACCATAAGGTCAAACCTCTTACTGTACAAGACAATGATCTTGCCAGTCCTCATGTATTCCTCGGAGACTTGGGTTCTTAGCAAAAAGAATTGCGAACTCTGGGCAGCGTTCGAGAGAGGAATCCTTCGAAGAATTTTCGACCCCCTACATGAGGATGGACGATTCCGTAGCCTACATAACGCGATACCATGACCGTCCGGTTGTGGATAAAATTCGGCTCAATAGGTTATGGTGGGCGGATCACTTAATCCGTATGGATAAGGATGATCCCACCCGGAAAGTTTATAAGGGCAATATCTATGGTAGAAAAAGAAGACGAGGCAGACCCTGCCTAAGATGGAGCGATGGCGTAGGTCAGGACGCCAGAGAGCTTTTAGGGATATCGAATTGGTGGACCTCGGCGCAAAACTGGAGTTCCTTATTAAGACAGGGCTAGACCGGATACCGGTTGTTGCGCCGTTGATGATAATGAGCGCAATGCTGACCACCTTGCCTCCTATAGAATATTGTAATCCTATAATGTACCGTTACGGTCTTGAATGAAGTGCTCTAACAGACTTCAAGGCCCTGATCCAATATGGATTGTTGTGCCAACGATTATTATTTCCGAGTTATCACAATCTCGACAAATGCCGGATTTTACCTAATACTAGCACTAAGTGCGAACCATTTAGGCTCGGACGATCCTACCTACTTAAAAACTAAAGGGGTGCTGGTGGTGGTGGCCAGTGAAAGAATCCGTCGAGTACTCCCCGCAACATCGAGCACCTATGCAAAATGATGTTCTTCTGCATGGTTTGAACCAGACTGTGCGAAAGTCCCAGGACATCAAGGGAAGCCGCCAGGGATTTAGGAACAATACCTGTAGCTGACAATATTGCAGACCTAAGCAACGGTGGCTTGATACACTGGATGGGGATTTGAAAGCCTCGAGATTACACCCAGATCAGGCATTCGATAGAGCCAAATGGCGAAGCCGATCACGACGAGCCGACCCCGCTTGTGAACGGGACAAAGGCTGAAGAAGAAGAACTGTAGCTGACAATATTATGGGAACTACAACCACCCGCTCGAGACGCCAAATATCCTTGATTTCCCGAGCCAATGGCTCATAGGTCACCTTCTTCTCCACGTATTTCCGTTCGATGTTGCTATTATGGGGGGTAGCAACATCAATAATATACGCGGAGCGACGTGTCTTATCAACTAACAGTACGTCAGGCTTGTTGTGTGCAATATGGCGATCAGTCAGAACTTACCGGTCCCAATACATGCTGTAAGCAAAACTATCAAGTACTGCTTGCGGCTCTTATCGGTAAACCGGACATCTTCCCGTGATCCTCCCATGCTTGTATGCAAGGTTTTGATGGATAACCTTACATACAGCATTATGCCTGGTGATGTATTGCACCGGTGCCATAACAGTACAGCCAGAAATGAGATGGTCCAACGTCTCTAATGCCGAATCACACATTCTGCACTGGTCGTTCTCCACCTGTTCTTTCATGATGAGCTTTTTATAAGCTCGGGTGGCGACCACGCCCTCCTGAATGGCACACATGAACCCCTCCGTTTCAGCAAAGAGCTCCCCAGCACACAGCCATCTGTTGGACAGATGCAAATCGACAAATGGCTCCCAAAGACAATTCACGTGTTTACCGTGCATTGCCTTGGACTTCCATTCATCGATCCGCTCTTGGTCCGATTTAAAGATCGATCCGTCAAGTTAATTAGAGTCAGCCCACAGCCTGCCTTACAGACAGCCGCATGCAACCACGCCCCTACCTCCGATGTCACGAGGCAGGTTCATCCGCTCCACAGCAGACTTTGGATGATGCATTCGGAATTTGGACATAGTTGTCCGTATCTGTCGCTGGACGTTTTCCAGATCGGTCTTCGTTCACGGCAATATTCCGAATGCATAGGCCAGTGAAGGGATAGCGAATACATTCAACGCGCTTATTTTATTCTTCCCCGAGAGATGCGATTTCAGCACCAGCTTTACATGTCGCAGGAATTCGGACAGCAGAGCATCCCTTAGATCACCAACTCGAGCATGAGTTCCTTGTAGAATTCCTAGGTACTTGTAGAAGTCTGTCTCGGTCATTGCTTCGATGTGGAGGTGATCAATGCTATGTCCGGCATGCGATTCGTGATGACCTTTGCGGATGGCTTGGATTCGACACTTGTCTAATCCAAACTCCATCCGAATATTACGGCTGAACATGTCTATTATTCGCAACAGACTTCTAAGATGGTTGTCAGTGCCAGCATACAGCTTGATGTCATCTAGGTATATCAAGTGTGTCAGCTCGCACTTAGCACGTAGGCCATATTTTATTGCAAAACCATGCCCTCTAGCATCATTCAGTAGCCATGAAAGGGGATTCAGTGCCATAAAAAACCAAAGGGGACTCAATGAATCCCCCTGGAAGATGCCCCGCCGTATACGGATGGGCTCTGAGGTATTAGCACTCTCAGATGTACGGACTGATAAGGTGGTATGCCACCCTTCCATGACTGTCGCCAAAAACTTTATTAGTTTCGGATCAATGTGATACAGATGTAGGATGTCGATTAGCCAGGTGTGCAGAACGCTATCAAAAGCCTTGGCATAATCGATATAGCAACTGAAGAGGTTTCTTTGGCCTCTAGTTGCTTGTCCTACAACTACCGAGTCGATAATGAGTTGCTCTTTGCAACCCCTTGACCCAACTCGGCAGCCCTTCTGCTCCTCGGACAGAATGTTGTTGGTCTCGAGGTGCGCATTGATCCTTCCACTAATAATGGACGTGATGAATTTGTAGAGGGTTGGTAACCAAGTAATCGGCCTTGTGTCTGCGGAGTTCTGCACCGTGTCCTTCTTAGGGATAAGGTAGGTAATCCCCGCAGTGAGGAAGGGTGGAAATTCCTCCGGCCGACTCATGACCGCATTTATATTGCGTGCCAACCGACTGTGTATGCAGGTAAATTTCTTATACCAGAAATTCTGCACCCGGCCCAGCCCTAGGGCCCTCCAGTTCTTCGAGCTGTTTATGGCTCGTCGAACTTCCTCTTCGGTAACATCCACAAAATTCATGCCAGGCGTATTGGCATGGCGGGTGCCTTCGGCGGTGATCCACTCAGCATGCTGGGCAGGTAACCCCCAAAGTCCACCCCAATACTCTTTCGCTTCCGTCACCGAGAACTGTATTGTCTGGACGCTCTGCTGGGATTCGTTAAGAGATCTGAAAAAGCTCCGCTGGTTCCTCGCGTATCTTGCATTCTGGACACGTCCGGAGTGACTTTCGCCATATCGTCGTAACCGACTGCCTATGACAGAAAGTTCCTGTTTTAGTGTGTCCAGAATTTCAACTACGGGTGTCTCAATGGGTATGGCATAGTTCCGGTAAACCCTCTGCACTTTATTTCTCACCCGTCTGCTAGCATTGCCAGTGCTGATCTGAATCAATCTAGCAATGTCCTGCTTTAGTGAGTCCCGCCGACGTTCCAAACGAATTTTCCATGGTGGATCTCTTTGGTCACTCAAACCAATAACACGAAAGCGAATCTTTTGACCGTGCAATCTGATAGCTGAAACGGCACAACAATACACACGTGATTGTAGTTGCAGCAGCGACATATCAGCACACAGCCGAGATGCAATCTCATCATCACCATTGATTTGAGATAGACTTCCCGGAGTTGCTGGAGATGCATAGAGCCTGGGAATACCTGGTCTATGCAAAGGATCCATATTCGAGAATTCTATACACGCTCTTTGGAATTCGTCCCGAACCTCAGCGGAAACCTCAGCTGGACGGTGGAGAAGAGTGCTTCGGCGAGTACTGAAACTATTGCCTGCAGTGCGGCGTGGTGTTGTCGATGCCGCCGCCTCTGCCCTCATTGACTCTCGGTCACGAGTTTCTCCGATGACCTCAAGTCGAATATGCTCCCTGATGATGGCCGGGATTGTGTCGCTGCGACTAATAAAGCGGTACTGGTCTGCGACTCGCTGCACAGTCACGTGCGCAAATTGCGGGAAACGCTCGACGAATCTCTGGTGCAACAAGGGGCGATAAGATGTTGTACCCGCCCCCGCCGTTATTTCGTAGTAGGAGCGGATGATGAAGAGGTTCATTTCTTCAATCCATTTCATCCGTTGCCTACGCGAACCTGCTGAAGTGGTCGCCAGAGATTGTGGCGAAACAGCTGCAGCAGGCGGAGCTGTGCTCCTGGTCGTCGTGGCCCCTAGACGTTGAACCGAATTATTTGTTTCATTATTAGATAATAACACTCGTACAGTGTACACAATTCTAAGAAGTATTCAGAAAAGGAGCAAAAGTAATTGTATATTTTTTTTAAAAAAAGTAATGTACAGCCTGTTGGATGCAATGCAAAGAAAATTAATGAAAAAGGATAAAATAAAACCCTTATCCTGGGTGCAATTTGAAACCCAGTGTGACGCAGGAAAGTAGGAGCTGAAATTTATCGAAACTTGTCAAATAATTTACGGGATGCCGGTTTATATATACGACGACGGCGCGATGGTTGTCTCAATCTCGCTGCTCTGAGTTCGAATCCCAGTCGTCATGGGTGTCTGTGTTGCTGCTGGGAGCTTATCACTGGTACAGTGTTAAATGTGATGATAGTGAAACTAATGTCTAACTGGGTGGATGCCCTATACTCCCCAAGGAGTGAACAGGAAACACTACTACTACTGTTTATATACATATCATGATTGTTTTCTAAGTTAGAATCTGATTTCTATCATGAATACTGAAAAAATGCAACAATATCTCCAAGAAGCTTTAAGAAAAGCAATTATTAAAAAAAAAAAAAAATTATGGCTGAGGACGAAATTTCTAATGTTGTATTACATCACCCTGCATGCGAACAGTCGCTGTTGCATTCGTTTCCTCGCTTCATAAAAAGTCACGGTGGGTCACGTCACCTTACCAAACTCCGCCTGAACTTGCGTGTGGCCTTACTGAGGGTGAATTACAAAAGAAACTGTATTTTCGTAGGCAAAATCCGAGCAGGACTAAAAAAAGTAATAATGGCATTCAAAACTCAAAACAAGTCGAATTACCAAAAACTCGCGCTTCGGATATAAAGGTTTTGTGTTCATCTTATGCGAGAAACTTCTACGTACATTTTCCCATCCGTATATAGCCACAAGTCCATAGATATTATCCTCACCCTAAACGAACAAACTGCCTATTATCGAATACTGTACGTATACATGCACGCATATAAATTTATCGTACCCATATAAACATCATTCCAAACATTTATGGCTTAAATAATATTAGCACAATATTTTATGTTGCAAAGTGTATACTTGGGGCAAACAGAATAATAAAATAAATATTGACAAAAAGCTAACTTTGAAAGGTGTGGTAAGCTAACAGGGTTATAGTTAAAAATTAATTACTATGCATTTTGGATGGGCCACTTTAGATACTTTTAGCTTAACTGAGAATTTTTCATAAAATATATAATAAATTTTTTTTTTCGATTTTCTACCAAAATTTTGGCAATTTCGACCATTGCAGTATGGCGACTTTTACCATCATATACGGCCTTCATCCATAGTGGCATGGATTCGGCCAAGCCCTCGACATATTCGGTTGAATTTTTTTCTCCATTCGTACCATCAAGTATTTGTTGCTCGAAATGCGATCTTTGCGAAGCCTATCGTCGACATAATTCCGCAGATTGTCAACAATATTGTAGTCCGAAGATTGTGGAGAAGTTTTTCAGCTTTGTTCGGATTTCAATTTTGCCTACGAAAATACAATTTCTTTTGTAATTCATCCTCAGTGAAGGTTTTATACTATCTTTTTTCGTTAATTTTCTTCGCATTGTATCCAACATTATGCACATTATGTTCTTATACAAAACACATACGACTCCTTTTAGCTCTCTCTCATTTTTGTCACTATATAATAGTTTTAATGGAATCACAATTCCTAAAATTGGCCCATAGGCTACATCCAATTGCAAACAATAACCGAATAATAAAAAATTAACTGAAGTTCACAGTCCTACGTTTCCCTTACAACAAAACTTTTATTTCGCTCTTACAAAACAACTTTATACAAAACATAATTTATTACTCTTAAAATTACTTTTAGGTACATATATGTTAATCAATAATTATAGGCTATATTTCCTATATAAACAATAATTTATCTATATTCGATATTATACTGAATTATATTCTTAATGGAGTCTTCTAGAGAAACAAAAATTAAAAAAAAAAATCACATCCTGGGTAGTTAATTTCTTTGTATCTTAGGAAAATCGGTTTTAAATTATCATAAATGTTGGTGGCTGATTTGATTACTTAAACGGATTTCTAAAAACAAACCTTTGAAGCTATATTATTCTCCAAGAAAAAGTCAAAAGGATGATATCCTCAAATAGCACGATAATATCTGTGGCTCCTCTCGCGACAATCGAGGTCAGAGCTAGCGGAAAATTCTCAACTTATTGTGATTATCTGAATGAAGTTCATGCATCCAAACTAAAGATATCCTTTTTGTATTCGACACGGTAAAATCAGCTCAGACTTGCAGATCAATTAATATAATATCTACGGAATTAGTTCCGGTTGTCGCTCGATATTTTCGATATCATCCAATCATATGATAAACACTAATACGACTTTAAATTTAAGAATCATATATAAAATATTGCGAGAAGGAAAAGTGGATTATCGATTACGGACATGATTTCGGGGATTTGTAACGACGAAATACAAGCGACAAAATTTAATTCTCCCTTGTCTCGGTGAAAATTGCGATTGCTTTCGTGTGTGAAAATTGCTATAAACGAACAATTTGAAAGCTTTCATTTATAAGATGTAATTTGTTTGCCACCAAATATTTTAAAAATAAACAGATCATAGTCGAAATTAATTTTTGAACAAATTATATAGGAAAAGCCATTTTATAGACTTTCAACAATTCCTTCGAAATTGATTAGCTATGTTCTTATTTTTGTCCTCATGTAAAGATTGCTGCTGATGTTGGTTTGTGCCGAGGTAAATATTCGATGTATTCGGTTGTTGATTACTCGTCACTTGCACTATAGGAGCCTGCTGAGTTTGTATGGTTGGTATGATGACTTGCTGAGCTGGCGACGTATTCGCACCGTTACCGAGTCCCATTCGCAACAGATTAAGTTGATTAGGTGTAATTGTAATCTGAAATAAAAATTCAAGTAATATGAATGATGAAATAAAGGGAAACAATACCGATTCGAACAAAAATTTTAACTCAGATATGTCTATGTGTATACGAAGATAGTTTCTATTTCGTTGAAGAAAATACGTGTGCGTATGTTCTATGAAAAGTAATTTTAATCAAATGAGCGCCTTGACCGAACTCCATGTTCAAACTTGTTGAAACATATTGATACACAGAAGGCGCCAAAATTAAAGAAAAAATGTATTTATCGATGATGATGTTTCCGAATGCTGGTGGAGCAAAGTGCACACGATTAGCCACCTAATGTCCAATAATACAAAAAGTTTTAATGATTTTCAAGTGCTGCTCAGCCAGGAAACAATTATTTCGTTCCGATGATGACAAAGCTGGAGCTTCTTGTGATAATAGGCAACCACTGCCCTGATAGCAATCACAAGAACGAAGGAGTTTTATGATTCATGCAAATTTGACTCACAGAAGTAAACTATTACATTTTAATCATCATAAAAGTTGAAATGTCTTCATGCCGAACAAAAACTATTTTGTTCTATGGACACCTGAATTACAATCAGAAATACGGTATAGAAAATTTGGGTATTGTCGCGATTTATTCTGATGAGCTTAATATTTGATATTGCATAAACAACTCGTCTCCGCCCCGAAGAAGCGTCGTGTCCGCTTTGTGGATTGACGGTGAACGAAGTTCCGGGATCAGTCGCCGAAACCCACCCCTAGGTTTCATCTGGGGGCGGAGTGATGTGGCGCGGCAGGATTCGCAGCATTCGAAATTTGTTTCGGAGATAGTGTGCCATGAGTTGGGGGCAGGAAAAAACACATGAAGAGAAATCGTTCTCTTCTGCCTCCAGCCTGGAATAACGTCGGATCTCTCGCGCTGTTAAAAGTGTCTCTATTATTCCTTTCGTAAATTAAGTTTGATCGTTTAAATAAAAGTTCAATTCATAACGACGTCATTTGAAATTTATGATTAATCCGTGCTCTGGTCTCTTCGTGTTTTTCCTTTCAAATAGATTGGAATTACACTGGGAAATCGTTAAGCAGTCTAGTGCAAATAGCACACAACTATTTCCAAATTTCGAATGCATCATCCAAAGTCTGCCGTGGAGCGGATAGACCTGCCTCGTGAGATCGGAGGTAGGAGCGTGGTTGACGTGGCGGCACAATATCATCGACAAGTCGACTCGCTGCGCGCTTATTTTTACAGCAAAGAGCAGGCGAGTCCCTTGCATGCGGCTGTCTGTAAGGCAGACTATGGACTGACTCCAATTAACTTGAAGGATAGATCTTTCAATCCTCTGAGTGGGGTGAAGTCGGACCAAGAGCGGATCGATGAATGGAAGTCGAAAGCAATGCACGGTAAACACATGAATTGTCTTTGGCAATCATTTGTCGAACAGATGGCTGTGTGTTTGGGAGCTCTTTGCTGAGACGGAGCGGTTCATGTGTGCCATTCAGGAGGGCGTGGTCGCCACCCGAGCTTATAAAAAGCTCATCATGAAAGAACAGGTGGAGAACGACCAGTGCAGAATGTGTGATTCGGCATTAGAGACGTTGGACCATCTCATTTCTGGCTGTACTGTTATGGCACCGGTGCAATACATCACCAGGCATAATGCTGAATGTAAGGTTATCCATCAAAACCTTGCATACAAGCATGGGCTGATCACGGGAACATGTCCGGTTTACCGATATGAGCCGCAAGCAGTAGTTGATAGCTCTGCTTACAGCATGTATTGGGACCGGCAAGTTGTGACTGATCGCCATATTGCACACAACAAACCTGACGTACTGTTAGTTGACAAGACAGGTCGCTCCGCGTATATTATTGATGTTGCTATCCTCCATAATAGCAACATTGAACGCTAATACGTGGAGAAAAAGGTGACCTATGAGCCATTGGCTCTTGGCGTCTCGAGCGGGTGGTTTTAGTTCCCATAATATTGCCAGCTACAGGTATTGTACCTAAATCCCTCACGGCTTCTCTTGATGTCCTTTTGCACAGTCTGGTTCAAACCATGCAGAAGTACACCATTCTGCATACGTGCTCGATGTTGCGGGGAGTACTCGACGGATTCTTTCACTGGCCACCACCACCAGCACCCCTTTAGTTTTTAAGTAGGTAGGATCGTCCGAGCCTAAATGGTTCGCACTTAGTGCTAGTATTAGGTAAAATCAGGCATCTGCCGAGATTGTGATAACTCGGAAATAATAATCGTTGGCACAACAATCCATATTGGATCAGGGCCTTGAAGTGTGTTAGAACACTTCATTCAAGATCGTAACGGTACACTACAGAACACTGCAGGAGGCAATGTGGTCAGCATTACACTTGCCCGAGATTATTACCCTGATTTGACCCAGGTACTCATTCACAGCTGAGTCGACTGGTATCCGACGTCAAATCACAATACAAACCCCACTGCCGCCAGCGAGATTTGAACCGCGACCTTCCGTACGACAGCCTTGTGCTCTAACCACTCAGCTATCCGGACACACACTATTAAAATTATGGTTGGTAGAAAATAACTGAATTTACAAGAAGAGACCTATTGAACGATAGAAATGAAAATATCAAACAAACAAGTGGAAATACGAACGAAAATCAGAATATGAACATGAATTGAGGAAATAAAAATCCAAGATTCTATGAGGTTCCGATGAAATGCAGACCTGACTGTAACCTCAAAGCACACGATCGATTTACTGTCAGCCTGTCTATCATACGCACTTTTCCCGAAAATAGCTATTCGCTTTTCCGATTTGACTATCGTTCTACAGTATCTACAAGTGTTTTGAATAATAATCGTTGGCGCGACAGTTCAATTGGATCAGTGCCTTGACTCGTGAAGTTGAGGCATTGGCAACAAACGATTGAATGTTTATTTGAAACAGACATTCGTCTGGAAAAGGGCAGAAATATTTGTCTAATAGTGTTTTTAATACGCATATCGTCCCAGTATACCTGGCAATATTCTGTCAAGCCGTACCGTTCTGAGTGGATGGTAGCCTCAACATACCAAAAGGAACCTACAAAATAATGGTCCAAACCAATCCCAAAAGTAAAAATGTTTCATCTATAGTGATTCAAGGTCCCTCAAAGCTGTCTGGCGTGCTGACCTACGCCATCGCTCCATCTCAGGCAGGGACTGCCTCCTCTTCTTTTTCTTACATAAATATTTCCCTTATAAACTTCTCGGGCAATATCATCCTCTTACTCGCCCACCGCAACCTGTTAAGCCGGGTTTTATCAACGACCAGACAGTCGTGGTATCGGTCATAGAATTTTCGTTATGTAGGTTAACAAAGTTATAGGTCAAAATTGCCTCTTTCGCGTTAAATTACTTCTCCTTAAGAGATAAAATGTCGGCTCCACATCGAATTGAATATCGGGTATATTCAATTTATGTCCACAACGAGCTATGTAGAAGTGAAATCATCGTGTACCCAAATATTCCCAAAATCAACAAAAGCTTCCATACCTGAAGCACTGAGCTTCCGGTTTCCAATCTAAAAATGTTGATAATTTTCCATAAAATAAACTCAAAAAATTTCAATTTGAAATACGAAATGGTTTTGAAGATTTAGCCTTGAAGGAGTCTGTCCCTCTATTAAAGGGATAGTGCCGACCTCCCCATATTCTCTCACATTCTGATTCCTTTTGGACGAATAAGTTATATCCGTAGATACATATGCACACAATTAGTGTACAGGTATATACCGACCTTGACGAGAAAAGAGTATGGGGTTGGAATCGCTGAAAAGCAGTGAGTCTTTACAATCAAAACACTAACTTGAAGTTAGGGTGCTAGATAACTCAAAAAAAAAAAAAACTTTTTTGATCTTGTTGAAATGTTCTGCATATTTTGTGTATACTAGTATCTACTAGTTGACCCTAAAAACGTGAAATATTATTAAAAGAAAATATTTTTCCAAGACATAATATTCTCACTTTCTTTATTACACTAAATTGTAGCATATTTGATTGTTTCAGATAAAAATTAATGACCTTAGGTTGCACCCCGATTGTGACGTCATTGGAGCAAAAGCAAATATTGCCGACATTATGTTTTTTAAAAGTAAAATAAAAATGAAAAATTTCATCTGAATGCATTCAATTCATCTTATTGAATAAGCAACCCCATATCGATTGCGGATATCCTTATTTCGGATGTGATAATGGCGTGTTACGCCACTGATCCAACACAATATCTTCGTTTCCATTACCGCAAGACGCCGTTCATTGTTTTTATAGTCCGCCGACACTTACAACCATTAATGACACTGACGACAGACGACATTGCAGTAAATTTTTGATTTGAGACGTTCATTCATACGTCGATCACAAAGAAATGCCACCGCTACTAAAATTTCATAACGGATAGCATTAACCCGAGATATTTAAATCGCTCAGTTCTAGGCAGGTTGCTGCCATTGACGGTGATTACGACTGGTTCATGGGAATCGGCCGGCAAAAGCTCTGTTTTATTCAGATTCAATATGAGACCGTGATGCATGTGGCGATCATTCCATTTTTGGGCAAGTTGCTGGAGATCATTTTGGATGTGGCATTGGATACCCCGCGTTAGTGTCCATAACAAGGACCAGGATGACCAGTGAGAGGTGCATCCATGATGAACACGGACCACCATATTGAAACGGTTGTGATTTCTTGCCAGTCAATTGGTGTTCTATCTTTCTCAGTAACCCAAATGAAGAAGAACTCACTAAGCCACAGTGTTATGTCCAAGCTCTTTGCTTTGCGTAGCTCAGATGCGACGTCGTCAGGTCTTGTTACTTTCCCCAATTTCATTCGTTTTATTGTTTCGTTCATTTCAGTTGTGCTGACAGATAGAATTGCTCCAAATGTCAGCAGTTCTGGTAAAAGTGGTAGATGAACAAATTCTTCCGATGAAATCTGTTCGAAATATTCTCGCCATATATCCATCGTAGCTTGTCGGTCGGTAAGTTAAGTACGGTTCTTGTCGTTAAATGAACAGAAATGTTCGATATCCTGTGAACCTTGGCGACGGATTTTGACAAGTCGATACGGATCTCTCTCTGTCTCTGTCCAGTTTATAGTAAAGGCCTTTGTAATGGACCGCACGGATAACAACGATCATTTTTCTTTTCCTCGTTCGCATTCTTGCAAATTCACCAGTTGCCCAGTATTTTATCTTTGAGGAACGTATGGTAGAGGCGTTTTGTTTTCACGGAGCTTTATTTGGACATCGTCATTCCAAAGCCAAGGATCTTGGTTGATAAACTACTTGCCAGGCTTGGTGACTTCAATGCGTTCCTCACGCCGTTTTATCGGTGGCTTGATTCGCAAGATGGCGATCAACGCGTTTGCGCTGTGTCGCAGATTTTACGCGAGATCATCGAGTTTCTTCTAGAGTGCAAATATCAATACATCTTTTCCGAAATGATTTTCTCCCGTCTAACCCGTGGGGGTGCCAACATTTAGCGTGCAGACACGTATTTGTTTTGCCCGAACTAATTTACTTTTGTCCTGATGCCGTATTATTTCAAATATTTAAAACATAAAGGGAAAAATCCTGAAACTTAGCTTATTTTTGGCAATTTACATGTATCTCAGCCCTTAATAACCACAGTTTATTTCTTTATTCTTACCGGTACATGCGTAATTTCTCCAGTGGATGTCACTACCTGCTGCAGAAATTGAATGGGCTGTGTTGACTGAATATTTCCCACAACAGGACTTGATGAAGTTGTAGTATTTCCAGTAGTTAAAATGATGTTTTGCGGGGTGGTTGCCGTGTGCGCTACTGAAACACTAGTATTACTAGCTACCGGTAGAGACTGGTTGATCATACCAGTTGATTGTGATGTTCCCTGTAAGGCTTGTTGTTGTGCTAACTGAAAGTAATAGTGCACTTGATCCGTTGATGACGATGAAGGTTTCGGAATATCCGATTCCTTGCGCGCCGGTTTACTAGTTTCTTCACGTGGGACTATATCTATCAAAAAATCAAATTGATCACATTTCGATATAGCAGTAGCGATATCACTTTTTTGTAAAGTTCTTCGCTTATTGCCTTGTGTATGAATCCAGGCACGTAACGTCAATTCCTGGATGAATATTTCTGCTGCTTTTGCAAAAAGTAACGGTGCCTCCGCTGCTATCATTTTGGCATTTTCATCCAATTTCATTATCTTTTTTATTCGAGCGAGGGGCAGAACTTGAGTTTTTGCATCTACTTGCTTTATATTTTTAACCTCCAGTTGAACATTAGGCCAAAATATTTCTAATTGATCTTCACTTAGTTTTTGGCCCTTATCGATCCCATTTTTGGCATCGTCGTCTATGTCTATTATGCTGTCTCTAAAAAGAAAAGGAAAATTAAAATATAAATGGAGGAAAAACATACTATCACTAGAAGGAAGATCTAGAACCGTTGTGTCATCGACCGTATCTTAGATTGTAGAATGCGATTATTAATTAGCGAATCTATAGAAATACATTGAAAAATTATGAACCACAATATAAAAAATGAATAAAACTTCATATAATATTTTTCAGGAATTCTTGGACAAACCTTACTACTCACTACGGTCCCTCATTTGAGAATCAAGGTTGAGAGGGGGACGAAGATGTTATTCCTTCTGCGACTCGGGGTTTTCCGGAATAAGGACATACAACGAAACTAGCTAAAAGGATAGATTGGGTCCCGCTTAATCCTCACTCCACAGACATCATCATCATCAACGGCGCAACAACCGGTATCCGGTCTAGGCCTGCCTTAATAAGGAACTCCAGACATCCCGGTTTTGCGCCGAAGTCCACCAATTCGATATCCCTAAAAGCTGTCTGGCGTCCTGACCCACGCCATCGCTCCATCTTAGGCAGGGTCTGCCTCGTCTTCTTTTCCTACCATAGATCAGACAAGCTCAATTTTAGGTAGGTTATTGACACGGACACTGTTCGTTCCACTTTCATTGGTGTCGGCGGTCAGAAACTCACTTTTAGGTTTAGTCATAGACCGCGCTGATCCTTAGCAGCTTGTCCAAAACAGCACGATCTGCGGCTGAATTTTAACAAAACAGTTTTAGACGATTGACCCCAATGAGACAGGCGCTACCACTGTCAATGACAGCGACCTGGTCAGAACTAAACGACTTAAGTTTCACAGATCAATGTTATCAGCCAACGATGAACTACGCTGTGAAATTGATTCACGCATCTGCGTGATCTGGATAATGAGACGTTGTATTTATTTATTTATTGTTCTATTCTATTGATCTTTGTAATCGATGAATCAACGAACATACCACGGTGTCTCGTGGTAATATGGACTAAGATGTTCTTTTGGATAAGTCGCGTTACCTTGCCACGACCACGTCCGAAATAAAGACATCCGCGATCGATATGTAATTGCACTTATCCGACAAAAGTTGCGAGAAAAGGCGTCTCCTATGATATAGTTATGTAAATCGCGCTGACCAGAATTAATTAGCTTAGATGGAAAACCACTAAAACGCCAAATGAAACAGCGATGGCATGATACGCTAGGTGGTCGATTTGAGACCGCCTGACTGCACCTGGACCAATCCTATGAACGAGAAAAGTGAAGAGCTCAATATAGATGAGTCGACACTGCTACAAAACGAGACAAACACTAAAGAAGAAAACCGTTAGACAAGGTAAAAAATTGATTAATTAAGATCCTGAATCCTCAAAACCATCCCTGTTATTTTCACGAATTCTCTTTTATACCTAAGCCCTCACAATGTTGATCTCTGCTTTCCCAGAACTATAATTTTGCGAAGTGGTGGTTTTGTCAACGTAACTTTCTCGGATAAAGTGCGTTCTACAGTTCTCAGTCAGTCTCAAATCCAAAATTGTCTCAAATCCAAAATTCGCCGTGTCACTCCCTCTAGTTCCAAGAGCTAACCAACTACCAAAAGTAGTAAACTCCGTGTTGCGACAATGCTGATGTTGCTTCGGGTCAGGGACATTACCTGCCATTCCTATCCTAGAAACACCTAAAGGCAAACTCAAATGACGATGGCTTGATCCCATAAACAGAGATTTAAGATCTATTCCACCAGAACTAAGCCTATCACCGTAGAAAGTGGCGAAGTCGATCTAAACGAACCGACCCTGCTAACGAATGGAACAGTTTAAAATAAAGGAGATAAAATTATGAACATAATTCTGTCCATGTTGGATTTGAGGAATAAGGTTATTTCACTAATAGAGAACTTTAATATATTCTCAACACCTATTGAAGTTATCAATGGCGTAAGATGGATTCTTGATCGTAACTTCCACAAGAATAACACTGAACAACCTTCTATTTGTAGTTAAGTATAAAATTGATAGACCAGTGGCTTACTTCAAACTACAATTTTATTTTATTGTGTATATATATATTTCGGGAGCAACTTACTCCCTTCATCAGTACAAAGCTACTGAACAACCAGCACCAAGAACCGCACAATTAGACCACGTTTTCGATGTGTCGGCCTTTTTAATAGAAAATGTGGAAAGAGGGAATTTCTCTCGAACCCGGATTTTTTTCGGAGGCCCGAAAAAAACAAAATAACAGATGGGCTCACATAATTTTCGGACTTGATTTTTTCGTATAATTTTCACTCAACGGCCTCGGTCTCAAGTTAAATGTTTGAAGGTCGGTTCGACTGTTCACGTTGAATTTGATAATACTCAAACCAGAAAAGACAAACCAATACAAATAAAACATAAATAATGGTAAAAATATCAACTATTGAGAATGATTGCATCCTGTGTTGATGGGATAAGGGCTACTCATACTAATAGCATTCACGGTTAAGGCTGGCTGAAGGTGCCCCGCTGAGGTAGTAGTGTCCCTATGATTTGGGGAACACGAACTGATTCCGCATCATCTCAAATTAGTGGCTACATGCAAGTAGACGGTAAGTCTGGGAGTTCCTCGAACGTTCGCATGGCATTTTGTTATTGCGAATATCATTAGTCCCACATTAGGCGCAGACTTTCTAGGCCACTATGGATCGCTGATTGATTTGCAGAAAAGCTTTCTTATAGATCCGTCACTTCGCTTAAACCTTCAAGAAAACTTACCATCTACTCTACTGTCAGTCCTTCCCTCATTTTTAAAGAAGTAGCCGACCCTCGCATTCGCGCGCTTCTTCAAAAATACAGCAACATAACTACCGCATAAAGCACCACATCCGCACTGCTGGCTCTCATATCTTCTCGCAGTTGCAAAGGAAGAGTTCGACACAATTTTAAAGCAGGGTATTTGCAGACCATCAAATAGCTGCTGGTCTTCTCCACTGCACATGGTTCCAAAGTCCAACGACAAATGAAGACCACGTGGCGATTACAGACGTCTGAATGCTCATTATTCCAGACTGTTACCCTATACCATTCATCCATGACTTTGGGTATAATCTCGCTAACTGCCGTGTTTTCACGACCTTGGACATAGCCAAGGCGTACCATCAAATCCGTGTAGCTCCAGAAGACTTCCGAAAACGGCAATGTGCTGACCTTTCGAACTGTTCGAGTTCACGCGTACACCTTTTGGTCTGTGCAATGCGGCGCAAACTTTTCAGTAGTTCATCCACTCTGTCATGCGAGTGTTGCGTGTACTTGGAGAATTTGAGCATTTAAAACATCTCGAATGGATTTTTCAACGTCTCTTTGAGGCAGGTTCTCAACGTTGGAAAGTGTAAATTCCCTCAACGGCAAGTGAATCGGATTTAGACAAGGTTTGGCCATCACAGACTTCCAACAGCTTAAAACGGCCAAGGATCTGCAAAGGTTTTTGAGCATGTTAAACTTTTATCATCGTTTCTTGCCTAAAGCTTTCCCTCAAACAGATGCCTCCCTAGTCGTATTCGTTTATGTCTCAGACATCGCAGTATTTGCTGCCCTTCACCGGCAGCTTCTTTTCCAAGAAATTCAATACAGTTCAACAGAACCGCAGCACCTACGATCGTGAGCTGTTAGCCGCGTACTGGCAATAAAGTACTACCGATATTCATTAGAAGGCAGATCATTCACATTGTTCACGGACCAGAAGCCTCTTACCTTCACTTTTAGGCAGAAGCCCGACAAAGCGTCCCCTCGCCAACTCCTGTACTCCTAAGCCAGTTTACTTCGGATATCCAGCACGTAGATTATGTAGTTGCAGACGCTTTTTCACGCATTTCAGAGGTTAAAATCCTTGCCACGGTCGATTTTTCGGCAATCGCCGAGGCACAGAATGATGATGCAGTGCTTCAAAACCTCAGTGACCACTCCAAATACAAATTTCGAGAGTTTCTCCGTCTCGACTCAACCTCCGAAATACTCTGCAAGACCATATATTCCGGCTACTTTCCGCAAGAAATTATTCCATGCAGTACACGATCTTGCGCACCCAGGCATTCGGACAATGAATCGGCTTATGTTAACTCTTGGGCTAAATAGTGCATCGCGTCCCATAAGTGTAAAGTCACCAAGCACGTGCAGAAGGAAGTAGGCTCATTCTGCTCGTCCACAAAGCGCTTTCATACGATCCACACCAGCACTATTGATCCCTTACGAAATTAGCATGGCTTCAAACATTGCCTCACAATCATCGATAGGTTCACCCCGTGGCCTGAAGCAATACCTCTGGCCGACTTTTCCGCATAATGGTGCACCAAAGCGCTTTGTCGGGAATGACCCCAACGCTTTGGAGTTCCGGCCGAAGTCATTACTGACCAGGGAATGCATTTCGAGTCTACCCTGTTCTCGAAGTTGGACAAACTTCTGGGCTTCAAACGCCACCGAACGACGGAGTACCACCCGCAATCCAATGGGATGCCGGAACGCTGGCATAGGACACTGAAGGCCGCTGTAATGTCACACTAAGCTTTACTTTTTTTTCTGTTGATTCTGTTCTTCCTCATGTACTACAACACCACATTATTCTGCAAAATGAAACTTTACTATTCTCAGCGGACTTACAAGATTTTTTCTATGATGAAAATGTTTACTGGAGGAAGAAAATCAACAAATATTATTTACTCATGAGGAGGATTCTACTGATGTAGTTTTATTACTTTACCCCCTTTTACCATTCCGCAGACGACTTCACTATGAACAAGTCGGGAAACCGGAAGCTAGACGCTTCAGGTATGAAAGGTTTCGTATATTTCTTCATAAAGACATTTGAGTGTGCATTTCTGTCATTAGTAAGTAGCGCGTAATATATTAAGTGAAAATATCCACTTTCGTGTGATATTGACATTCAAAGTCTTGAATTTGCACAGAAGCGACAAATTTGACCTATTGACCTTTGTTAGTGATAGTGCAATTTGCAAGCTCATGCTTTATGTTATATCCTACATTGTTGCAAAATTTCGTGGTGCTAGAATGAACTTAAGGGAATTTTCCGGTCAATTACTAAAAATTATAGTAATATAATATTATTAACTTTATTTGAGCAGATATCGGCATATGGCTACCATATAGTGGCAGCCTCATGATTTTTTTCAGATATTTCAGTTGGTCAGTTTCTGAGAATGGGTATCTTAAAGAAATGATCACTTTCAATCCTCCGCACTCTCCACCTTTCCAACAAATGTCAACAATACCGGATTCAGAAAGTACTAGCCGAGTCCTTTCATTTTATACCCCTCTTTTGTATGTATGGGGACCCCCCTTAAATTCGATGTAGAATTATGTAACTCACTGTATTCGTCAGTGTTCACAGTTCCCACCTTTTCACCAAATTTGGTGTCAATCACCACAACCATCTCTGAGGAAAATGGATGTGACGGACAGACTGACAGTAAACCGATTTTAATAAGGTTTTGTTTTACACAAAACCCTAATATACTACGTACGAGTATGTACAATGCCTGGGACACTTATATCTAATATGGCGGTGACTTCATAATACCCATTGAATGCCATACAATGCAGTTCTAGGAAAAATTG
Organism: Hermetia illucens; assembly: GCF_905115235.1. Taxonomy (NCBI): domain Eukaryota; kingdom Metazoa; phylum Arthropoda; class Insecta; order Diptera; family Stratiomyidae; genus Hermetia; species Hermetia illucens. The sequence goes on along the minus strand of NC_051853.1, from coordinate 115,923,015 downwards.
ATCTGCGTTGTAATTATGTTTTCGACTTGCTACAACCCACATTTCAACTTATAATTCTTTACACATACAACATTAAAATGCTGAGTCGGCACACTTACATCAATGCAATGGACTGATTAGCAGAATTAGTTGCCCATTTGTACCAGCGGTGTCAAGATGTTTGCAGATGATATTGTTCATTGAACTCTCCACGTCGTCCAGCCAAGGCAGTAAGAAGTGAAGACGACACGATGAAAGTTGCAGAAATCTACATCCATTCATCATTTTTGTTACGATCATCAAAGCTATGACTCCACAAAACATGTCCGAGCAGTGCTGTCGGAACCAACTTTGGCATTCAGATCATCCATCATGATCACAATGTCGCCGTAGGAGCTTCTCCTGAACAGCCTAGAAAACTGCTCTCATTTATCCAAATATTCCTATTGATTCTTTCTTTTCCGCCGACTTTGCGTTTATGCTCCTTCCTGTTGTCTTACTTGTTAAAGACTGCGTCGGATTTAACGCAAACATATGATGGGAGACAAATATTCATAATCAAAACTTCCATACCGGTGCGTTGCTCAAGTTGGCTGAGCGTCAGCCTCTCGATCTTGTTGTCCCGAGTTCGAGTTCCGGTCGTCATGGATGTTTGTCTTCGTCTCTATGTTCTCCCGCTGTTATAAGCTTATCACCTGCACAGCATTGAGTGTCATGATAATGAAACTCAGTTTCATTGAAAATCAAATAGGGAAATAACAATAAAACAAGTTAAGAAACTAGAAACCATACAATTCTAACACGAAAGGATTTAGTTATATGAACAACTTTCAATATACTTTCTTCCATTTTTACATGGCTTCAAATTCAAAAGATTCCTACATGGGATCTCGTAATCTCAGACGGTTCACTTGGTGGTGGCTATACATATAGAATATGTTCTACGTATAATGCTTTGGAGGACACTAGTGTCACAAGAAATAGAAAACTTTGTTAATAATGCTTCGATTTCCTTCACCCATACATCTTTGGGTTCACAAATATGCTGATTTTTGAATCTGAAATATTAGCGAAACATTTGTTCTTATCCAAAGATACTTAACTTAGATTGTAATATTGATGGAATTACGTTATGACGATCGACTAAAAATATTACTTTTATAACTACTTTCTCAAAATAGGCTACTTTCAGATAATAATAATCGTCGATGCGACAATCCGTTGGGATCAAAGTCCTAGAGCGTGTTAGATCACTTCATTCAAGACCGTAATGGTACAATGCCCCTGCATTATAGCCCTCTATTTTACACGGTAAGAGGCAATGAGGTCACATTAGCATTGCACTCACCCACGATTATTACCTTGATTTGGCTCTCGTACTTCACAGCTGAATAAACTGGTATCAGATATCCACTCACGATACAAAGCTGCCACGGGTGAGTTTTGTACCGTGACTTCTCGCTGTGATAGCCTAGCGCTCTATCAATTAAGCCATCTAGATAGGTCATACTAGTTTCGCGCAAAAATCTTTCACAGTACTTGATAAACCTAATTTTCAAGCTTAAAACCTTTTTATTATCCATTAGAGGTGAAGATGTTTTCAAATTCCTGTTTGCAACAAATTATTGTCTAATTCACCCCAAGTAAACAAAATTGAAGTTTTAAACTCTTAAATTGTTGGGGTTTGAAGATAATTAGCGTACACAAGTTTAACAAGGATGACAAAATTCTCCCCAATGGGATTTAGATCAGAAACTACGCATGTTAATTTAATAACCCCATGCCATTATCCTGCTGAAAGCCAAATGAAATAGTATTCCCCTAAGAGTGTTAGTAAGGCATCATCGAAAAGGTCCTAGCATGCGCACTTGCCTATTCGAGTCGGAGGAAAACCAGTCGAACTATATAAGGCATACGACCAGCAGGCCAAATGATAAGACTGTCACTACAGACGTTACAATCCGAAAATATCCTTCGACAACTCACGGCAACAATCTTTAAATCCATCTGTTCCATCCTGGGGGCGGTGGCGCCGCAGCTGGCACTGTCGTAAATTCAGTTATGAACTAGGCGACTGGGAGGGGGCATGTAGCAAAGCTCGCTGCTGGCAAGATCTGGTCGACGACGTGAATGGGAATCCGTGGGGGCTCGGTTACAAACTGGTAACCCGAAAAATTGGGGCTCTGCGGAAACCCTGTTCACTTAAGGCCGATCAGATGGACTCTATAAAAGAGTTGGAACAGACAGTCCTCTCTATGAAAAACAAGAAGGCGCCAGGACCCAATGGTATTCCAGCAGAGGTCTACAAACTGGTATTCCAACACCGGCCAGACCTACTGCTCGGCGCATTCAACGCTTGCTTGAAAGAGGGCATTTTCCCTGCTCGTTGGAAGGTGGCGAGGCTCGTGCTGATCCATAAGGGGAAAGGCGACCCCGAATTGCCGTCTTCATCCCGCCCACTATGTACGCTTGATACTGCTGGGAAAGTGCTCGAAAAGCTCATCAGAAGTAGACTCGTTGAACCGATACGCGCTACCGGAGATTTTAGAGCAGACAGATCCACAATTGATGCTGTCATGCAAGTCGTGGATGCCGTTCGACGAGCAAAGGCATATAGCCGCCGAACTCGACTCGTAACACTTGAAGTCAGAAACGCCTTTAATTCCGTAAGACATTCTAGGCACACTAGACAATATTTTCAACGTGCCGAACTATCTCTTACGGATATTGAGGGACTATCTGAGGAACCGCTCCCTGCTCTATGAAACACTAGAGGATCAAAGGAGGATGGAGGTCACGTCGGGGGTAGCATCCTAGGGCCGGACCTCTGGAACGCTACCTATGGCAGTCTACATAAACTCGACATGCCAGAAGAGTCGCGCCTGGTCGGCTGGTCGGCGATTGCTGGACGCACTGTCGAACAGGCGCAAAGCAGAATCGGCATATTGATGCGGCGGGTAAGCGGATGAATGACTACTCATAGTTTGAACCTTGCACTGGAAAAAACCGAAGTAGTCGTGCCGACTAAGAAGATATTTTCGACCCTGCGTCCCATATCGTTCGGCGAGTCGATAATCGAGTCAAAATCAGCTGGAAAATACCTCGGGTTAACTATTGACTCAAAGATGAGCTTTTTTGAGCAAATCAAACCAGCATAAAACAAGGCTGCAGCTGGAGTTTCAGCGTTAAGTAGGCTAATGGCAAACATTGGGGGTTCTACGTCTAGCAGGCGACGTCTCCTGATGAGTTCAACGCAGTCGGGAGTGATCACCGTTGCCCTTCTTGCTAAGGAGCGTCAAGTCATATACGAGCGCAAGGGAGGTGGTTGCTCGCGAAGAACGACAACACACCCTAGACGAATGGCAGCTCTCGTGGCAAAATGAAGCTGGAGGCAGATGGACTGCGCGGCTCATCGGCAGCTTAGGTGCCTGGCTGAATCGGAAGCATGGTGAGATTGACTATTTCCTTACCCCATTTTTAAGTGGGCATGGAAGTTTTCAGTCTTACCTGCACAAGATTGGAAAGCCGGGATTTCCGGATTGTGTGTTTTGCAATGGAGTTTTGGACGACGCCCACCACCCTTTTTTTCTTGTGGAAGGTGGAAAGGTGTTCGTCAGCAGCTCTATTTAAACACATAGGATCTCTCTCCAGACAACATTGTCGAAGAGATGCTGAGGAGTGCTGGCAGGTGGAGTCGTGTTGCCCATACGGTCGGGCCCTTCTCGTTGCTAAGAAGATAGAACTCGACCGGTGGAGAAGCCGGATGGCAGGGGGTTCCTTGAACTGACAGTTCACTTCCTCCTCTCCCCTCCCGTTGGTGAAAGGAATTCCCTGATTTGAAGGCTCCGCAAGGCGGGAGAGTTCGGGGACTAGCCCGAAGTAATGTGACAAACGGTTCCAGGCTAGCTCTCTGACGATGGGGACGTGTCTAGTTGGAAGTCCGACGACGTACCGAACCGGGAGTCCAACATTGTGCGTAAATGCATTCACCTACACTACAAAAAAAAACTCTGTCCCATCCAGAATCTATAATATCTGCTATCACCTGACTAAGTAATCTAATTAGTGAAAACTACAAGTAACCCTCAAAATTACATTTAAAAAAATTCGCAGATTCTCGCAAATTCTATGTTGTCTTCTCTAAGCTTCCTTTTCATTAGTTAACGCAGGAGCTTTCAGCATTTTAAATGTTTCGATAATCATGCTATAGCAATTCGTTTGTCTTATAGGGTCCATACACTGTCAAACAATTTACGCAACGGGACTATGCGCAACGTTCCGTTGTGCAATTGCATTTCCCATGCACTTAGTGAAATTTTGTTCAAATATTAGTTACAAGATGGAAACGATACGAGTAACATGCCATTAAAATGGTATTGCATCTGCCTGTATTGTTATCGGGAGGGTAGGAAGGTAAGGGAGTGGCCCCCCTCTGTAGGTCTCTTCCACATTGGGACGATAATTACTCTAACAGTTATTTTGATTTGAAACTCTCCCTTTTTCGGAGTGCCGTATCTTAAAGAGAAGTGAAAAGGAGGGACATTTTTTTTTCCTTCTATATATTCTCTTTACAGTCTTGCTCTCCGGGGGTAAGGTTGGCAAACCCAACTTTACCATGATGATATCAAAATACTCCTCATGGGCATGCTGATGTAAAAGGAACCCCACCTTGAATATTGCGCAACGAAGCACAATATGCCCATACACAACACATCGCGTTGCGCAAAAGTTTGAAATTCGTCAAAAATTTGCGTGATGCATCAAACGTGCCCATACATTAGCAAATTGTCGCGCAACAGCCTGCGTTGTTTGTTGTGTTTGATAGTATATGGGCCCTATTATAGTCTCAGTAAGCATATTGTGTTCGGTATTGGCATTAATTTCGTTACAGCGAGTTGTCGAATTTGACTTTATGTCCATAATGCAATATTTATCGCATCTTCGATGCTGACTTAATGCTTTTTGAACGATTGGATTGCGCATATTTAGGATAACCAAAAATTTTAGCTTTCTCAACGCCACTAAGAGATTTACGCCGATCCATCTTATGCAGGACGAAAGGATATTTTCCCTTTAGGCAACACTGACACAGTACAGTACAAAACAGGAAGTTGAAAGGCAATTCAACCCATATACCTTAAGCACGAAAAACAGTGTGTACGTATCATTTTTTGGAGGTCATTTTTACAATTATCTCTGTAAATCAATATCGAGTATTAATTTTGCTTTATGCACTAGTAATCACCAAAAATCCTCAAGAAATTAAAATTTGTTAAAAAGTTTCGAACAATAAGAGTGGATGAATAATATTGTGGAAGGGTGTACATAAAATTATGGAAACGAACCAAAGGCGGGCCGAAACAGCGATGGTTGGAAAAACGATCGAAATGAAGTCCTTATTGTACCCTCTATTTTTATGCCTACTTAATGAACCCTACATACGTATAACAAGTCGGGAAACCGGCAGCTAGACGCTTCAGGTATGAAAGGTTTTGTGTATTTCTTTTATATAGAGATTTGAGTGTGCATTTGTCCCATTAGTATGTAGCACGTAATATATGCATATACCTACTTACAAGTAATATTGACATTCACAGTCTTGAATTTGCACTGAAACGACAGCTTTGACCTATTATAACTTTGTTAGTAATAGTTCGATTTTCACAAAATTTGGTAGGATCATGCTCTATGATGTAGCCTACATTATCGCATTATTTTGTGATTCTAGGGTAAACTTAAGGGGGGTTTTCCTGCCAATTACTAAAAATTATAGTAATGTACTATTATTAACTTTGTTTGAACAGGTATCGGTATGGAGGGTATTTCGGAGCCTAGGCACCATTTAGTGGCAACCCCCTGATTTTTTTCAGATTTTTCGGTTAAGTAGTTTCTGAGAATGGGTTCGTTAAAAAAATGATCAATTTGAACCCCCCGCACTCCCCACATTTCTAACAAACGTCAAAACTAAGATCGGCTTCGAAAAGTACTAATCGAGACCTTTCATTTGATACCCCACATGACTATATTTAATGAAAAAAAAATGTACACCCCCCTTTTGCATGTATGGGAACACCCCCTTAAATTCGACGTAAAAGGATGTAACTCACTATATGCGTGAGCGTTCACAGTTCCCATCTTTCTACCAAATTTGGTGTGAATCGCTATAACCGTCTCCGAGAAAAATGCGTGTGACGGACAGACAGACAGTTAACCGATTTTAATAAGGTTTTGTGTTTACACAAAACCTTAAAAACTAACTAAAACCCCGTTTTCGTCATTCTTTCGGAGGTTACCGGAAATTTGAAGACAGTTTTATTTAAAGAGCCGCCAATAAAAAGCAAGGACAAGCTGGATGGAGTTATCGTGATAAGAACAAAACTACCCCTTTAGCATGACCTAAAATGGCCCAACAGAACTACCGGAACTGTTTTGCGGATGACTAAGAAATCGGCCTTAAATTGAGGGTATCTAAGCAGAAAAGGCAATGATAAGCATTAATAAACGGCGTAAATTCGTTTACAGGAGACCATCAAACCAATACCATATTTTGTAAAAAATAGAGTTGCTTTGAATCGATGAACAGCAACTCATCATGTCTAAACCATTCCCAGTCTCGTAGTTGTAATGTAGCTTACTTTTAAGGACGCGTACGTTGGCTACATTAAACGAAAACGTGCGAAATATGCGGTTGTTTACCTTGTGAGAGGATCGAATTGTATTCACCTGATATTACCTATGATCGGAACGACACACTTGGGCTTCCCATGATTATTTGAAGATTTTTCTAGTCTAGGGAATCAGAGTGCATCCCCACTTCACTTCCAGCGTCTTGAACTCACCCTCATTCCGTAGATGTTTTGGTAAGTTTGCTTAAATTTGGGGTGACTCGCAGCGCCTAAGTTAGTCGCTCTATTTACGTAGAGCGATCCCGTAAATCAGGCATATACAATGCTCAATTACTGACTTCTTACTTACATACTTCTGACATATCCTGACTTCTAAATACACTTCTCTCCAAGCCTAAGTCGTCTTTACGATACTAGAAAGCGAAATAGTGCCATCTAGTATTCGATAGCAATTGTCAAAAACCATATAGCCTAACGTCGCATTCCACATTCAACTCAGGCCTACACAAAGCGACACATTACCGACTCCTGCTTACCCGTTGACGTAGAGCATCTTCTAAGCGTGCGTTCTCCCACGGTTTGGCAGGGTTTAAACTAGATGTTCCTCTCTAAGCCGGTCATATGCAATCGCAACACTTGATATTTAATTTTCATTTTAAACGAGCAACTCATTGCACCATGTCATACTCTTCAATTGATAAACGAAATGGACTAATACCTCACTATCATTGAATAAGGCTATTGCCTTAACTTTATTAAGTTTCACTGTCCGACATACAACTGCCGCCTTTTATCCAATTTCTCACTCACGAAATATTTCAACTGAAACTGCAGACCGTAAACAACTGCACGTGCTATTTTTTGGGGTTCAAACAGTCGCCCAATTGCAGGGTGACCAAAACAAGTGGGCAAAGCAGCCTGAGACCAATAAGCGAATTTGTCAAAAGCGTCCAATCTCCAATGAAATTGCTTTGTTGGCCGCCATTGATCTTGATTGGCTGACGGCTTATATCGCGTCCATTCACGTCCCATTCACAGTTATTCATTCACATTAGGCTTGCCCGATTCCTATTTTCGGAGTGTCAACTTGGGGCGCTAGTTTCGAAATTTTCAGATTGTAAAAGATTGTCAAACATACTTGTTAGAAATTTATGTTATTCCACATTAAATGAGTTTCATTTATAGGCAACATTCATTTCAGCCACCAAGTCATATTTTAAACATTTAACCTTATCGGAATAAAACCGCCCGGAAAGAAGCAATACAACCAGTCACTTGACGCCAATAGCACTCGGCGAAATTAATTTCGGGAATTATTCTATTATAGTTTCCACTTAACCCTTAACTGGTGTCGAGACTTTTAGTCACGTTGTTGGAGTCGTCGGTTCAAATTGACTCCAATTGGGAAGAAGCAAATAAATAGTGATACAATGTTTCTGAAAAGTTTTCTATTCTCTTTTTGAAATGTGTAAAGAAATACCAAACGTTTAATATGTTTTTTGTGAATAAATGCCAAATCCTAGCTGATCTTTCTTGGTGACGGCATCGAAGGTCGTTAGAAACAAGATGATCGGATCGAGTAACAAGCCTCGGAAAAATGCTAGAAAGTCCACCTCAGTCGACACGACAGGATGGGCCCCGGTGCTGTCGAGAAATGGGCAAGGGCTCTTGACGCATCAAGACGTAAGTTAGTCCGAGCAAAACAAATACATGTCTACACGCTAACTATTGGCACCCTAATTGGAAACACCGAGGAACTTGCAAGAGCCCTTCGGAAAAAGTGCATTCCGCTCTGCAAGAAACCCGATGGTCTGGTGCCAAAAGCAGCGACATTGAAGGTGAACACGGTAAAAATGGCTATAAACTTCTCTATTTTGGTAGCCCACACACTCATTACGGTGTTGGCCTTGCCAACTCAGAAGGTTTCCATGATGTCAACAAAACGGGTATATGATCAGCTGATGAAGCTCACCATTATATCAACTGATCATACTATTCACTTCTTCATTGCGTAGGCACCACAGACAGGTCGATCTGATACCGAGAAACATTCCTTCTGGCAACTTCTAGATGGAAAGACCTACAACGTGCCTGCTGATAACTGTATCATCATTGCCGACGGCCAAGGGTAGTATAGGTCCCAGGGCGAAAAGTGAATTGGTACCCACAACGGAGCATACAACCTGGGAAACGCCTATGGAACCAACGCTAACAGTTCTACTACCAAACCTTATCTCCGCATTTTCCCATGGAACGTGCGCTCCCCGTACAGATCGAGTGCTGCTGAACAGCTAACCGATACCCTGTCCCAATATAAGGCTGATGTAACAGCGTTGCAACAGATGCGCTGGATAGGGACCAGTTTCCTAGAGAAGAGCCATTACACCATATATTATATCGGCCATCCAGTAAACCATGTGTTCGGAGTAGGTTTCTTAGTCAGCAAAAAATTACTGTTGAGCGGACCCTCGAAGCCCTCCCCAAGTATGATAGCAAAACCATACTTGGAGGTTTTAACAGTCAAGTAGGGACGGAGCCCGTATTCAGGTGATACGTCGGCTCCTGTAGCTTACATAGGGATACCAATGATAACGGACTACGAATTATTCAGTCAGCAATATCGCATGAAATGGTTGTTGGAAGTACCTGGTTTGTGCGGAAAGTGGTCCAAAAACATACGTTGGCCTCTCAGAAGGGACCACTTTCAACCAAATTGACCACGTGCTGATCGAACGCCGCCACCTCTCAGCCTTGATAAATGTAATAACATATAGGGGGCTAATATAGACTCGGATCACTATCTCGTTGGCATAGTGCTCCGAGCTCGAATTACGACACTACATACAATCCCCTCTGACAATCAGGTGAGAGTGAATACCGAAGCCATTCATAACACAGCCCTCCGTAAAACCTAGAGGGGGGAAGTGGATACCACAATAACCGCAGTCAACAGATGTCCTGGAGATGAAGCATCAACAAATGATCTTCACAACCACCACCACCAAAGATACTTGGCCCCAACCGCAAGAAAAGTCTGAACGGTTGGTTCGACCATGAATGTAAGCTAGCAGCGGAACGGAATAATGCTGCAAAACGAGTAACGCTGCATTGTAAAAGAACGGGGGCACGCGCAGAGACTTATCACGAACTCCATCGAGCGGAGAAGCGACTTCACAGACGGAAGGAGGAAGCAAGGGAGAGCCAACAGGTCTGTGAACTCGAAAAGTACACGAAGCAACCGCACCAGGCGCAGAAGTTAACCAACAAGTCAGCAGGATGCAGCCTTATACACCACGATGCTCATCCTGCTGAGATAAAGAGGAAAATCTTATTTCCGACAGAATGGGCATAGTGGAGCGATGGGTTGAGTATTTTGATGAACTGCTCAACAACCACAATATCCGCGAGTTGGAGGTCCCATTAACTGAAGACGACGGACGAAATTGATAATACTGCCCAGGCTGGCCCTGACCAATCTGCGAGGTCGGATAAAAGCAGCAGGATCCCTCTCGAGACCATTCAACATCAACAACGGTCTAAGACAAGGGGATGCCCTATCATGCGTCCCCTTTAACCTTGCCCTGGAGAAAGTGATTCGCGATGCAAATGTAAATGCGAGAGGCACCATCCTCTTCAAGTCCACCCAACTACTGGCCTACGAGCTGCACGTTAATGAAAGCAAGACGAAGTACATGGTGGCAACGTCAGCGCCAAAAACCAAAAAATCAAGAACAAGGAATCCCACTGGTCAAACGAAAACAATGAAGATAGGAGAATACAACTTTGAGACCGTTGAAAATTCCTCCTATCTAAGGTCGAAAACCACAACTGATAACAGCTACGGTGATGAAATCCGCGCTCGGTTGTTTGCAGCCAACAGAGCCTATTTCAGGTTACGAAAACTATTTCGCTCAAAACGTCTCACCATAGGGTCAAAGTTCTTACTGTACAAGACTATGATCTTGCCAGTCCTTATGTATTCCTCGAAGACTTGGGTTCTTAACATAAAAAACTGCGAACTTTTGGCTGCGTTCGAGAGAAGAACCCTCCGAAGAATTTGTGGTCCCTTACATAAGGATGGACAATTCCGAAGCATACTTAACGATGAAATCCACGATAGCACGACTTCCAGGTTGTGGATAAAATCCGGCTCAACAGGTTGGGGTGGGCGGATAACCTAATTCGTATGGGTGTGACTGATCCAGCCCGAAGGTCTATAAGGGCAATATTTACGGTAGAAAAAGAAGACGAGGCAGACCCTGTCTGAGGTAGAGCGATGGCGTAAGTCAGGACGCCAGACAGCTTTTAGGGATATCGAATTCGGTAGAACTCGGTCTGGAGTTCTTTATTAAGGCAGGTCTAGACCGGATATCGGTATACGCTATTCACTTCTTCACCGCGTACGCACCACAGGCCGGAGGGGGAGGAGGTCTTCCCGATGTCGAGAAAAATACTTTCTGGGAACTTCTCGATGCAAAGACCTGCAACGTGCCTGCTGATGACTATATCATCATTGCCGGCGACCTTAATAGTCATGTGGGTGAAAAGGCAGACGGTAACAGGTGCCATGCGGGAAAGGGTTTTGAAGCGCTCAATGAGGGTAGCGAGCGTATAATCGATTTTGCGGACAGCCACGATCTTCTACTTATGAATACATGCTTCATCAAATGATTGTCTCATCTTCCAACATTTTATAGTGGAAACGGTAAAACGAAAATCGACTATATTCTCATAAGACGTTGACATTTTATCACTGTCACTGATTACAAAGCCGTTTCCTATGAAACCATCGCCCTTAACATCGCCGTCCTGCGAATTAAGCCACCGGTAAAACCACATGACGGACGTACTGGCCTACGGCGCATTAAATGGTGGCGCTTTCGGGCGAAGAAAGAAGAAATGATCTCACTTACGCGACTACCAACCATTACGAATGTGGAAGAATCGTGGAACCAAATCAAAGACACGACCCACAAAGTGGTCTCTGCAATCCTCGGCGTCCCCAAGCCAGGTAAGCGGTACATCAACCGAGATATTTGGCTTTGTAATGACGATGTTGATGGTATACTCGGCACTGCTCAACATTCTACACGCAGATGTTATGTGCTGGATGGTCTCCTCTTCACAATTGCATAACCTACAACTGGAGGTGGTGATTGAGGAGTCATAAAGAATGTACCATTTGTAATTTTTCGTTGGGAGCGAAGCATCCTGAATTTAAGTTAGGAATGCTTCGGTCTCATAGTCCACCATTTGTCATACACCATTTGTCAATTTGTTGAAGGCTTCGATGTCATACCTGACAACAACAAATTTTTTATATGACCTCCGCGAATGGGCTTCTCTTTCTACATGTCGACCTGCTGTTGGAGTGAAGTGACATTTGACATATGATCCCATTCTCTGCTTCTCAAGTTCAAAGAAGATAATTTATTACCTGCCATGACGGTAGTCTGATGTAATCGGCTAAAGAATTGTTTCTCATAGAAAAACTTTCGAAGAGAATGCACTTGATTCTAGTGCAATGTTTTTAAATCAAGTGTCCCCCTCCCTCCCTGATGACGTGGAATGGTGATCCTTAATTTTTCGGTAGCTATATTGTCCATGTTGTTGTTTGCAAGAACTACCCTTACCCATCTATTGACAGATTCTAAATCCGTATTACTCCACTGTATCACACCGAAAGTATAAAGAAGAACGGAAATGGCGAAGGTGTTGACTGCCATTATTTTATTTTGCCCGAATAGCTCAGTTTTAAGGGCAACATATAGACATCGCTCCAATTCCCCCAGCAACTTAGATTTCATTATTGCCAGAGCAGGTGTTGTTGCTTACAATATGCCGAGATATTTGTAGACGTCGTCCGAATCCATACCCTCAATTCGGATTTTATTATGGCTGTATCCTTCGTTGTCGGTGTGTTTTCTCCGAACAATTGTTTTTATGCGACATTTCTCCAAACCTAACTGTATGCCGATATCCCGGCTGAACTGGATGGTGATGACTAGCAATGTGTGCTTAATGTATATTTCGACAATTTGCCATGTCTGACTTGGAACCCACATTAGTGTCATACAGAAGATGGGATTGTGGATTCAAGGTCAAAGTTTAGAGAATCGCCTTGGAAGATGCCACGCCTGATTGAAAACTCCCCTGATGTTTGTGAGGATACCGATAGCTTCATGTTCCAAGTTTTCGTCAGTGCTCACAGCGGAAGAACCACATTCGGGTTGATTTTGTACAAACGTATCGTAACGTATCAACGATTTATAATCGGCTATATATATCGAACGTAAAGTTGCATGTGTCCAGGTGTGTCTCATGGGTTGCGGGTAATCACATAGCCTAACGGGTCAGCTTCAAAAATCGCAAGCAGAACGTTTCAATTTTTATTCATCTTCCCTTACCTATTTTTCCCTTCTAGGGGGAGAACGTCTCCTTAAAAAACCGTAATCCGAGGTGAAGGAATCGACGCAAATATCGGACGAATTGCAGGGAAGTTACATTGTATTTTAGCGGCTTCCCTCCAAACACCTTCCGTACTTTTGGAGGTAACCATGGGGCATTCCACATTAGGGCTCCACTGCAGGGTTTACTGCTTTGCCAATACTCGTGGGAACATTGTAAACAATTTTATTGGGACCCCCCACGAAGACAGTACCCAATACGGTTGAGAGTCGCTAAACAATATCAGAGCGGCTCTTCACCCTTGGATATTTTGGCAGTTATGCCGGCAACCACGAGGGGCCGAAGACCTAGGCGCCGTATGGTTTGGACGAATCTATTCAATTAATTTATCGTCCGCACATATTCCTGTGTCACGGATTCGGAACGGAATCCATCAGGGTACAGACATCGACTCCATGACGTGTTCATAACCCGATTTTCGGATCTAAGTCATTTTCCGGAACAGAACATCATGAACCAGTACCGGGAGATAATGAATAACAACCAAGTTTCCCTATCAACTAGGCAACAAATCTTCCAAGAGTTTTCACTTGAGCTCGATCTGGAGTCATCAACTTTCCCGAATAGTCAAAGGAGCAACACAAGTACTCAACCAGTCAGGCATTACATGAACCCAATAATCAGGAGAAGCTTAGCAACTGGGGATGTAGATTCAGTTTATAATGATGCTTTGACCGCATTCCAGGTCGCATTCAGAGAATATGCTGAAATTCTCTCAGACGCAAGGCGTAAAATCTCAAAACTAAAGTTCACTCTTACAATTACTAACATGAATGCTGCCGTTGACATTGTTTTGGCTGATTGTTTGGTTAGCGAGATTACTGCAACAGAAGTTCATAGTCCGGTCTCTGTTCCAGCTGCCACGGTTATTCGTCTCCATGATCAACAATTTGAAGCGAATAACAGAGCTATGCGCAGAAGAAATTTACCGTTCTGAAAGGGTTGGTAATTGGAAAGGTTGGTAATTGGAAGGCGACAGGAGTTGGCAAGATTCAAAACTTCTGTCTGAAGCAATTCAAGAGCACTCACAGGGGATTGACAAATCATTTTAATCAGATGATTGCCGGTCCTAAATTAGTTCCAGAATTCACCAAGGGGATAACTTTCCTCATACCCAAGGAACAGGGTGCCTCTTGCCCTTCAAAATGTCGACCAATTACTTGTCTTCCTACCATCTACAATATCTTGATGTTCATAAATTGATAGCTGAGGAGCAAAAAGGATGCGCAAAAGGCTCCCGAGGCTGTAAAGAACAACTTATAATCGATACGGTCGCTGTAAAGCAGGCTATCCACCAAAAACGAACTATCTCGACAGCCTACATTGATTATAAATTAGCCTTTGACTCCATATCACATTCGTGGTTACTACAAGTATTACGCTTGTACAAAATCAACCCAAATGTCGTTCTTCTCCTGAGAACAGTGATACAAAATTGGAGCACGTGCATATTTAAAGTGAGACAGGACTCATTTTCAGAAACTGCCCAACCCAAAAATCCGCGTAAAATCAGGGTTGCGCGCTTAGATGATATCTAGCTCTTAAAATATGTCCCATTCTGATATATGCTCAAATAAACTTACTAATAGTATATTATCAACTTTTAAAAATTGACCACAAACCCCCCTTAAATTCATCCTAGGACTTTCAAATTTCGCACACGCAGAGGACAATATTTTGTATACACGTGCCAAATTTCATGGGAATCTGGCAATTACCGACAAAGTTGTAGCAGTTGAGAGAAGTTTCGAGCGAATTTACTGCTTCCAAAACCATGCAAATAAGATACTGACGTCATAATTAGCGAGAATAATTGGCATTCGCGTGAAATATTAAACTTGCATTTATGAAGAATCTACTTCTCCCAGCCCTTTTAAGGTTTTCTGTGTGAAATCTAAGCCTCGAGAGATGTCCCATTCCGATATCTGCTTAAATAAACTTACTAATAGTATATTGCCAACTTTTAGAATTTGACTGAAAAACTCCTCTAAGTTCATCCTAGGAGTACTAAATTTTGCACCGGCATAGTGGGCAATATCATATCATACGCATGCCAAGTTTCCTGAAAATCCAACTATTAGTGTCAAATTTATAGCAGTTCAAACTTATCAATTTCATGCAAATTAGCAGCACCCTAACCCATACAAATAAAATGATGACGTCATAATTAACGAGAATAATTGACATTGGAGTGAAATGTTCCATTCATGAAGATTCTATTTCTCCCCAACCCTTTTTAAGGTTTTGTTTGCAAAACAAAACCTTTTTAAAATCGGTTCAATGTCTGTCTGTCTGTCTGTCCATCACAGGCACTTTTCTCAGAAACGGCTGTACCGATTGACACGAAATTTGGTGAGAAGGTGGGACCTGTGGACCCCTAGACATGCAGTGAGTGATATCCTTCTACGTTAAGATTTAGAGGGGGTTCCCATACATGTAAAAGGGGGATGTAAAAATTTTTTTCACCGAATATAGTCATATGGGATATCAAATGAAAGGTCTTAATTATTACTTTTCGAAGCCGGTCTTAGTTTTGAGATTTATTAAAAAGGCGGGGAGTGGGAGGGGTGGGAAGTGATGATTTCTTTAACGGATTCATTCTCAAAAACTACCTAACCGAAAAATCTGAAAAAAAATCATGAAGATGCCTCTATATGGTGCCCAGGCCTCAAAATACTCTCTATATCGATATCTGTTCAAATTAAGTTAATAAGAGTATAAAAGTTGGTAGTGGTATAAAATATAATATGAAACATATTATCTCCAAATTTGATCAAAATCATACTATTAGTAACAAAGTTACAGTAGCTCAAAGTTGTCTTTACCGTGTAAATTTACAACCCGAAGTACTAAATCTGACTGCTAAATGCATATTCTTAACGGGCTACGTACAAATGGGATGGTTTTACACGCAAATATACTCACACAAGAAGCAAACAAAACCTTTCATACGTGAAGCGCCCAAGCTTCCGGTTTCCCGACTTGTTTATATCTGATGTAGGCTAAATTCTTCACACTTGCTAATAATATTAAACTGAGAGTTTGAAGCGTATGAGGTTGACTATTATCAATACAGGGCTTTCCATCAAATGATTTATTTAAATCGTTTTCTAAAAATTCGAGGACAATGGAATTTTTAGCTATGTGACACGGAGCTGTCATGCACTTGTCGCTCCTCACATCTTCTTCTTTTTCTTCAGCCTTTGTCCCGTTCACAAGTGGAGTCCGTTCGTTTTGATCGATATCGCCATTTTATTTTATCAAATGCCTGTCCTGGATATAATCGCGAGGCCCATCCAGCGTATCAAGCCACCGTTGTTTCGGTCCCATCCAGCGTATCAAGCCACCGTTGTTGCGGCCTACCTTTTGGTCGCTTACCATTGATTTCGCTGATCAGAACAATCTTGGCAAATAAATTCTCGTTAACGCGAATTTCGAGACCACACCATAAAAAACGCAGTTTCTACTCGTTCGGTGCAACCTCATATCGATCGCGGATATCCTCACTTCCGATGTGATCAAAACGTTTCACGCCACCAGCCCAATGTAACATCTTAGTCCCCATTACCACAAGACGCCGTTCATTGTCTTTTATAGTCGGCCAACACTTAGAACTATTGAGAGTGGCAGACGAAAATCATTGCGGTAAATTTTAGATTTGAGACGTTCGCTGATATGTCCATCACAAAGAACACCAGCCCAGCTCTGGGCAGGTTACTGCCATTGACAGCGTTATACTCCACACATAGGAGAACACAAAGCTTTTTATACCTGGAGCGTCAAGAATCATACCTCCAAGTTTCAAAATGGTCGATTTATTACTTTTTGAGCTAGAATTCCCGCAAATGTGAAAAACGTCGTTTTCAGGAAAACGAGATTGAAGAAAGAAAATTGTTTGAAAAATCTCCTTGCGGATATCAAGACATTTATCACTCTTAATTACGAACAAAATCCAGCTACAAAAAAATGCACTCGTACAAGAGGCTGGCGCAAAGTATTGATAAATACACTATTTACTTAATGCTTCCAGATTTCGAAAGGACGTACAGCGAATACCTCCTGGACCATAGACTCTGTGGCTGCACCCGATATTCGTTCGCTTCTACCCGTATAAAATCTAAAGGAATTTTACTTTGAATTTTTTGCAGCGTATTCTGGGATAGCTAAACTAACAATATATGCAATAAAAAGGTCGGAACTGAAAACATCCTAATGTGTGACAACTGCGCTGCTGGTTATGCCATGCAATAGAATCCACTATTCTAAGATCTCCGACGAGTGGGGCGCCTCAGAATCACTCTTCATAAAACTGCCGGGAACTTTGTAAACTCCCAACAAATCAAGGGTCCATATGTTTCCATTATTGTTATTACTACTAGTGTATCAGCTGGGCCACAGTATATCTAATAGTTATGCAATAGTTTCATTTATGAACTGCGTACACCACGAGAATTCCATTCCAAAAGTTGATAATTTAAAATATAGGTTTCATTGTTTACTTCAGTGCAAATAAAAAGTAAACAAAGATAATACAACGAAGCGTAAGTTTCGAGAGGTAATGTAAACAGGATTTTTTTTTTTTGAAAAGGTTTAATTTATTTCGAGTTAATTGGGTTTTTATTGAAAAATTAATGAAAATGGGGTTAGTTTGTGTATAAAGAGCGTTTCTTACGGTAAAGTTTCAATGTAATGGCTGAAATTCTAGTAGATATGCATCATTTATAAATGCTCACAACGCAAAGTTTCCGATAGTAGGAATAAGATACCGACGATACAGTGAGAAAGAAGCTTTTCGAAAGAAAAATAAGAGCCAGAGTATTAAACAAAGGTTATTATTTTTATACAATCATTTTCATTTTATACACCAAGCCAAATTAAAAGAAAAAATAAACATCAAGTTGAAAATTTGCAATTGTTCTGTTCTGCTAGTATCAGTAATTATGGTCAATAAAATAAAAAAAAACTTTCATATATAGCGTCTCCATTCGTGAACTTTCCAATAAAGTGTTCGTTGCCGGAAATTAAGTATAAAGCCAATCGAAGACTGAATGAAGGTTAGTTATGCTTTTACTAGATTTATAATCGACATGCAGAATATAAATGGATAACCATTTAAGATACATAGTTTGCAGTTTATAGAATTATTATACTATTAATTATTTAGTTAATTTACTACACATTTCATTTCGTCCAAAATTTTGATGATACCTGCCTAGTAATATCGCATAATTCATTCGATGAAAAAAGTCAAGCGACGACGGTTTTACGGTTTCTTACCAGGGCAGAGGCAAATCGTCAGACGCTGCCTCACCTCTGCCCTGGGAGCAGCGTGACCGTAGCGGATCGCAGATGTTCAATGTTCCTTTATATAATTCGTAGAACACGACATGCCTACGAATTATATTGAGCGCAAATCCGCCTTATTGACCAGAGCTTGGCCAGAGCTGAAATATTCGTTTTGAGAATGATGGGGTCATAAGTAAGCATCAACTTAATGCAGGACCGGACCAAATGGGGAGCAACTTACTTCCTCTTTCCTGGTCCACGGACCCCTCGCTTAGGGCTTGCACCCAAACTTTTAAAAAAAGTCAAGCGACGACGGCTTTACGGTTTCTTACCTGCATTAAGTTGATGCGGACTTAGGACCCCATCATTCTCAAAACGAATATTTCAGCTCTGGCCAAGCTCTGGTCAATAAGGCGGATTTGCGCTCAATATAATTCGTAGGCATGTCGTGTTCTACGAATTATATAAAGGAGCATTCAACATCTGCGAGCCGATACGGTCACGCTGCTCCCAGGGCAGAGGTGAGGCAGCGTCTGACGATTTGCCCCTGCCCTTTTAAGAAACCGTAAAGCCGTCGTCGCTTGACTTTTTTTAAAAGTTTGGGTGCAAGCCCTGAGCGAGGGGTCCGTGGACCAGGAAAGAGGGAGTAAGTTGCTTCCCATTTGGTCCGGTCCTGCATTAAGTTGATGCGGACTTAGGACCCCATAATTCTCAAAACGAATCATTCGGTTAACTTTTGCTATTCTGGCGCTAATGCCGTGCTCATCCATATAACTATAATAAAAGTAATTTCACATATTCCCTTACCCATAGGTAAAAACATGTCAATCTCACCAATATTGGCAAGTCCGGGGAGCCTGTAAAACACAGCTGATCCGGTTTCCTTTATACCTCGTTCATGCTCAAGGGCAGAGCGATTTGATTTCCTTTTTTTGAGGGGCAAGGGGGAGTGTGGTAGTTGTATAGTATCTACCTGTGATCTGGGCCATGGCCGGAACACTCAGATCCCGAAACATATCGTCGGTAATCTTCTTGTCGTTAACGTAACAATAACGGTAACGGTGTCTGCTTTTGGCAAGACGATATACATCGATCTTGTTATTCCGAATGTACAGTTTATCATAAAGATCTTTGTAATGGACCGCTTCCTTTACGTTCAAGGATTTTCATACGGGGGTCGCCATTTCGCTTGATTAGCCTCCTGCAGGGTTTGGTAATCACGAGGGTACGTAAACCGCTTAGTGTACCGTATTTTTCAGTTGGTTCCACATTTCTTTGACGTTCGTAATAATCAATTGTCACCATTTATTTCGGAGAGGATAATGCATTTGTCACATTGTTTTAATGGTGGTTTGATTTGCAGAACAGCAATCAATGACCGATATTGAGGTGCGATTGTTTTATAAGGAACGGCTTTGCAATCAATGACGGTAAGAAAACGGTGACGTATAAACTATTTGAATTTTACTTTTTCCACTATAAAATATAGGACGATGAGACAAGCGCTTAATGAAACATGTACAAGAATGTGAATGTCGGCAAAATCTTAAGTCAAAGCATTTTCCATCATGAAATCGGTTACCGTCTGCCTTTTCACCAACATAATGACGAGATAGTTATCGACAGTCATGTCAGCGATCTTTATGTCAAGTAGTTGCCAGAAATCCCCTTTCTCAACGTGGGGTCCTGGTGCATATACGATGACGAAATGAATCGTGTGTCCAGGTGAAATAATGGTGAGTCTGATCATTCGGAAATCAAATCGCGCTATCTTTTTAGTTGCGTTACGGAAACCCGCAGAAAGCCTGTCCTGTCGAGTGAGGTGAGCGTCTTTTTCCAAGATGATTTAGTAAATGGCATCGTAATTTTTATAACGACATGGAATGCGTTTTCTGTCGCCAAGAGAGATAAAGTAGAATTAACATAGTAGTCTGGGGAGACGGAGAGCGAACGGGCGGCCACGAGGCCGGTCAAAAACGGGACCTGGTCAATCGAGCAATACCCGGCGGAGAGTTCACTTGGGAGTTACTTTTTCTTCTTGCGTGCGTTTACAAATGGAAAAACGTGCATGGGAAATTTTTCACATAAAATGAACACAAAACCTTTATACCCGAAGCAGCCAGCTTCCGGTGAAATAGGAATCACCATGCAAGCCAAAATGGCAAATTGAGCTGCGCACAAATATACGTGTCCATGTGAGCTGGACTATTGTCCCTTTAAAAACTTAAATATTTATCTGCGTGTATTTCATAAGTCATCATCATCATCATAAACGGCGCAATAACCGATATCCGGTGTAGGCCTGTCTTAATACGGAACTGCAGACATCCCCCGTCCTACCCTACGCCATCGTTCCATCTCAGCAGGGTCTGTCTCGTCTTCTTTTTCTACCATAGATATTGTTCTTATAGACTTTCCGGGCTGGATTATCCTCATCCATACGGATTAAGTGACCCGCCCACCATAACCTATTGAGCCGGATTTTATCCACAACCGGACGGTCATGGTATCGCTCATAGATTTCGTGGTTACGTAGGCTACGGAATCGTCCATCCTCATGTAGGGGGCCAAAAATTCTTCGGAGGATTCTTCTCTCGAACGCGGCCAAGCGTTCACAATTCTTCTTGCTAAGAACCCAAGTCTTCGAGGAATGCATGAGGACTGGCAACATCATTGTCTTGTACAGTAAGAGCTTTGACCCTGTGGTGAGACGTATCGAGCGGAACAGTTTTTGTAAGCTGAAATAGGCTCTGTTGGCTGACAACATCCATGCGCGGATTTCCTCATCGTAGCTGTTATCGGTTGTGATTTTCGACCCTAGATAGGAGAAATTGTCAACGGTTTCAAAATTGTATTCTCCTATCCTTATTCTTCCCATTTGACCAGTGCGGTTTGTTGGTTGGTTGGTTTTCGATGCTGACGTTGCCACCATATATTTTGTCTTGCCTTCATTGATATTCAGCCCAAGACTTCGCGCCGCCTGCTCGATCTGGATGAAGGCAGTTTGTACGTCTCGGGTGGTTCTTCCTATGATGTCGATATCGTCAGCATAGGCCAGTAGTTGGGTGGACTTAAAGAGGATCGTATCTCTTGTATTTACCTCAGTATCACGGATCACTTTCTCGAGGGCCAAGTTAAAGAGGACGCATGATAGGGCATCCCCTTGTCGTAGACCGTTGTTGATGTCGAATGGTCTTGAGAATGATCCTGCTGCTTTTATCTGGCTTCGCACATTGGTCAGGGTCAGTCTAGTCAGTCTTATCAATTTGGTCGGGATACCGAATTCTCTCACGATCGTGTACAGTTTTACCCTGACTATGTTATCATAGGCGGCTTTAAAGTCGATGAGTATATGATCAACTGGTGTCCATATTTCAACAGTTTTTCCATCGCTTGCCGCATCTGATCTGTTGCTGATTTGCCTGGAGTGAAGCCTCTTTGGTATGGGCGAATGATGTTCTGGGCGTATGGGGCTATCCGGCCTAGCAAGATAGCGGAGAATATCTTATAGATACTCAGCAACGTGATACCTCTATAATTGCTGCATTGTGTGATATCTCCCATTTTATGTATGGGGCAAATAATGCCTCTTTGTCAGTCGTCGGGCATTGGTTTGCTGTCCCACACCTTGAGCACAAGTTGATGAACCACATGGTATAATTGGTCGCCCCCATACTTAACTAATTCGGTTGTAATTCCATCAGCTCCTGGCGATTTATGATTTTTAAGCCGAAGTATTGTACGGACTGTTTCTTCTATACTTGGTGGTAGCAGTATTTTTCCGTCGTCTTGAGTTGGCGGTACCTCCAACTCGTTGATGTTCTGGTTGTTCAGTAGTTCATGAAAGTACTCAACCCATCACTCCAATATGCCCCCCCCCCCCCTCTTTGTCTCAGCAGGATGAGCACCGAAGTGTGTAAGGCTTCATTCTGCTGACTTGTTGGTAAAACTTCCGCGCCTGTTCCGGTTGCTCCCTGTACTTTTCGAGTTCACAGACCTGTTGGTTCTCCCAGGCTTCCTTTTTCCGTTTGTGAGGTCGCTTGTCCGCTCGCCGTAGTTCGCTACAAGTCTCTGCGCGTGCCTACGTTCTTTGAGAATGCAACATTACTCGGTATGCGGCATTCTTCCGTTCTGTTGCTAGCTTACATTCATCATCAAACCAGGCGTTCTGACTTTTTTCTGGGTGGCGTTCTTATTCAAGCTCGGAGCACCATGCCAACGAGATAGTAATCCAAGTCTATATTGGCCACCTTATTTGTTCTGACATTCATCAAGGCTGAGAAGTGGTGGCGTTCAGTCAGCACGTGGTCAATTTTGTTGAAAGTGGTTCCGTCTGGAGAGGCCCACGTATGTTTGTGAACCGCTTTCCGCGCAAACCAGGTACTTCCAACAACCATTTCGTGTGACACTGCTAATTGAATAATCCGCAGTCCGTTATCATTTGTATTTTGATGTAAGCTATGGAAGCCAATGTATTGCCTGAATACGGGCTCCGTCCCTGCTTGGCTGTTGAAATTTCTAAGTATGATTTTGATATCATACTTGGGACAGGCTTCAAGGGTTCGCTAAACTGCTTCGTAGAAGGTATCCTTCTCCGAATCATCAGTATCCTCTGTAGGGGCGTGAACGTTATTGAGGCTTATATTTTTAAATTTGCTTCGCAAGCACAGAGTGCATTGCCGTTCGCTTATGTTCAACTATCATAGATGGTCACTATAATATATGGTGTACCGACTCTTCTGCGAAAACCAGTAACTGTCCAACGCATTTCCTACAATGCTATTACATCAGCCCTATATTAGGACAGGGTATCGGCTAGCTTCTTGGCAGCTTCATCTCCCTACAGGGAGCGCACGTTCCATGAGAAAATGCGCAAATCGTTATTCCTTTTTCGTTGCTGGGTTTATCGTTGAAAAATCCATCCAGTCCGAGACTCCTCCTTCGTAACAAATTTTTTTCCCTGTAGGGTTGTCAGCCAGGTCCATGTGACCTGGACTATTCTCCATTTAGAAACTTAAATATTTATATATGCGTATTTCATAGGTGGCAATTATTTATATGTACATACTGTGTAACTCAATTGCCCAACCACCTATTTACTTCAGAGCGAGACATTTGTCCACCGGTTGTCTAATACAGACTACCTGATGTCTGAGACAAACGCAGATATTTGTCTGATACCGAAACAGACATTTAGCTGAGGCAGGCTGAGACATTTGTATGATACAGAAGCAGACTTTGTTTAAAACAGATATTTATCTGAAACAAAGATTGCTCTGACACATTTGTCTGTCTGATGTTTGACACAAACACAGACATTTATCTGATACTAGCAGAGAAGGAGAATATGTTTTTGCTTTGCAATACTTCAGACTTGCAAATGTCTTTTGAGTTGATATGTGCATACATTTTTTGTCCACACCTAAACCGCGTTTTAATTTTCTTATTGGATATTACCATAAGTCCGACCCCACCATATATTCGTACAACATGATCAGATCATTAAGGCTCTATCACCAGGCATTTCAATACAATTATTAATATATAATATTAATCCAACAGAATTCGTATTCGTACTGGTAAATACGAATACTTGTGTATTGACTTTTGGACGAGAGAATACGGCGTATTCGTATTCACTTGTGAAGATATTCACTTTTTCCAATACGAATGGTTTCGTTTTGCTTTGAAATTAGTGTTGTTACAGAATTCTTCTTGAGAGCACTTCCAATTAAACTCAATAAGAAATTAAATCTATCTTTATTCCTTCCACATCTCTACAAAACATCCACTGGATCGCACTCTTTCATTTTATGAAATGTCGCTTTAAAATGACCATTAGTGTTCCGATCGCGATTTAATTTACGGACACTGCATGACCCTCCTTCTTTTTTCAGTTTCTCCATTTCACCAATTACTTCCACTAAATTCAAAATTCCTAAATATTCTATTATTAATAATGATTAACACACGATAACAGCACAATTCAAAATTTCAAATTAACGTCGTCGTCTTAAAGTTTCTGCCATTGCATCGGAATGTACCAAGTGAACTATGTTGAATTTTATTCGACTTTCGCTCAGTGCTTTGTCTTTCGCTCAATCTTTAGCTCTCGGCCAACCTCTGCACCAAATGTTCATCAGCTGGCAGTTCCGTACGCAATTTAAATTGTCATTTGTAAACAAGTTGTCAAACGGGTTTCCTAGGTAACTTTGACTTTGCAAGAGTAAGTTGATTCATCAACTCCATTTCCAATATAACATTGAAATAATTTTAATAGTCATATTTATTAGCTGTGTCTTTTACGGTTTACTGGAAGCTGGGCAATCTTAATGATGAGTGATTTCGGTATTCGAGCGCTTCATTATGTTTTCAAAATAGGGGATCGGGCCAAAAATGCATTCTTCTACCGGAATATTTTAGGAATGCAGGCAAGTAAGAACAGTATCTAAAAAATTAAGAACCCCATATTTAGTTTTGCTTGTAGGAGATAAGTATATTACAAGTAGTTATCATCCGGTTGACTCTTTATTATTAGTTAATTCGTTGCAGTGTTATCACATAATTCGACGACCAGGGAAGCCAATTAAATCATCATGCAAGATCGGGGTGTACAGCACTTCGGTGGACATGCTATAAATCAGCATATCGGAAATTTGTGCCATTGTCTAAGCCAGTTAGAGAGAGGAGGAGAGAAGAGTCGCTATATTCTGAATCATCGCATAACAACTAAGTATCTGCATGTAAGCAGAGTACACCCAACTCGAGCTAATCACATCTACTATTAAGTAGAGAACTAGATGCCCTGTAGAGGTAGTGACTCCTCTGTCAGCTGGGGATTGAGAATTTATTGAAAGTTTTCCCTGCTTGTCGTAAAAGGCGAAAAAAAAGGACAAAAATTTGTTGTGGGTTCCCAACCTGCGAATCTCGAAACCATATTATGTTTCGGAAACGATTCATTCACAACGATAAGGAGTTGAAAGAAGACTTCACTACCTTTCTTGAAATTCCCCTATTTATGAATGAAATGGCAACTCATCATAAAATGCGAATGCGGACTGCTTCTACAAATATAAATGAAATCATCTATGTTGTCTTTGTAGTTTTCCCGTAGTTGTTACTTACGATTATCCATAAATCCTAGAAGTCTGTTTTTCACAGAGAATGGAAAAGGGCGATCATCGTTAAGATTCCGAAGGGGCATTAACCTCCTTTCTGTTGTCGCAAAGGCAATAGCTGAAATTACCTTAAGACGCCTTCCCAACCTTCGTTGGACGAGAGCTGGTTGGTTCTCGAGTTCAGATCATTGTGCATCCATTGGAGTGGAAACCAGGATCCTCTCTCATTTTTTGGGATCCTAACGATCATCCCTTCTCCTCTTGCTAGATTTACGAATAAGTGAAAGTAGTAGCTCGGTGGAAACGGCAGGGGCTACAAGGAGAAGGCTTTGCCGCGTTTGAGCTCATTGATGGCAGTTCGTATCCACATGTAATGGTGATTTACCACACATCCAAGTGAAATTTCACAAAATGGTATGTGATTGGGAATCGTAATGAAGTGCTTCTTCTATCTCTTCAGCTGCTCGTCACCATTGCCGGACCATCAAAAGGCTTGCGATCGTGAAGGTATCTTCGTCTGAGATCGTCTGGGGGCAGCTGCATAAAAAGTGCAGGGTCGTCTCCTCCTCTTTACATTGGCTGCACACAGCCGAAACCACTACCCCAATCTTTTCCATATGGTAGTTTAAGGGGCAGTGTTCCGTCAAAAGCCCTACTAGGGTTTTCATGTCCCACTTCTTAAGGGACAACAAAAATGTCGCTCTAGTGGCCCTAGGCTCCTTCACAAGGATTTTCGCTTGCCTGCAATAGTCCAGATTTCTCCACTCGGTTGCGGGAATCCTTGCAATTTCACCCTTCAGAGTAGACTTGACAGTAGATGGTCGGATTCCAAGAGCTGGTTGTGGCCCCACCATTGTGGATCCAGACCCTCGGCGAGCCAGTCTGTCAGCTTGATATGTTGTTGCCATTTAGCGCCCGACTGTCGGAACAGATTCGAATGGTGCGACCCCTCCATTTCTGTCGCAGACATTCTTCTGCTGCCAATGAAATGCTATATATCTCCGCCTGGAATATGGTCGTCATTTTTCCGAGGGGTCGGGCCAGTTCTATAATCGGATTCTCCGAGAACACCCCTGCGCCCGATCCATCCTCCATGACTCACCCGTCGGTGAAGATTATTAGGTCTGTAATCTGAAAAGACTCACTTGTCGACCATTCTTCTCTTTCGGTGATTACGACAGTGTATGTCTTTTCAAAGACGAATTTGGAAACCATATGATCGGTCGGCATCAGGGCTGCCTGATGTTTTTCAAGGAATTTCCAAATAGACGCATGACCGTCTGATTGGCCGCCTTTCCACGCCCCAATGGCATCGAGCCTATATGCGTCGTTGGCCGCTTTCCGTTTCACCTCCAAGTGAATGGGGGGTAAATTTAGGATAGCTTCAAGTGCCGCAGTCGGCGTAGGACTCATTGCTCCAGTAATACTTAGGCAACCAAGTCTCTGAATCTGCGTTCGCAGCTTCCTGCTGTTAGCAAAGTTCAGTCTTGGCCACCAGACGATGCATGCATACATCAAAATGGGTTTTATTATGGATGTACACATCCAGTATATCCATTTAGGTGAAAGTCCCCAGGTCTTACCTATCGCATTCCTATAGCAACAGAGCAATCTGCAGGATTTCTGATATTGTTCCTGGATATGATTCTTTCACGTTGACTTGGAGTCGAAATGTACTCCTAAGTACTTGACTGTTTGTGCCAGCTGGATTCCCGCTCCTGCTAAGGTGGGTAGCGTATAGCTGCCCCACCTGACGTTCCTAGTGAACATAACTAGTCCAGTCTTCCTAGCGTTCACCGTGAGTCCATTGCGGAGGCACCAGCTGTGGATTACATGCAGAGTTGCATTCAAGCGGTCACATACTGTGTCCGCAAACTTGCCGGTAATTATTACGGCTAGGTCGTCCGCAAATGCTTGCGCGAAGACTTTTTTGTCCTCCAGGAGCCACAGCAGGGTATCCATTACCAAGAGCCATAACAGTGAAGAGAGAACCCCTCCCTGTGGACAGCCCCTGAGACATCTTGCTTCAATAGACTTCTGGCCGACCGATATGTGGATTTTTCTCCACTCTAGCATGTGAAGGATCCAACTGATTAGCAGCGGTTCGATTCCATGCTGTCTTGACGCATCACAAATTGCCGCGAATGAGGCATAATTGAAGGCACCTTCGATGTCCATGAATGCGCCTAAGGTGTCTTCTTTTTCGGACATCGCCTTTTCAATTTTTGCCGTAAGTTCATGGAGTGCTGTCTCCGTGGATTTGTCTTTCTGGTAGGCGTGTTGCCTATGGTGAAGTGGCCATTTAGGAATGTGTGTATCCCTTATGAACCGATCTACTAGTCTTTCTAGTCTTTTTAGTAGAAAGGACGTTAGACTGATCAGTCGGAAGCTTTTTGCTTCTATGTTAGTGGGTTTGCATGGTTTGGGAATGAATAATACCTTTACATCACGCCATTTAATTGGAATATAAGAGTATGCTAGGCATGCGCGATATATATTTCGAATGTGTAGACCCAGGGCATCCATTTCTTTTATTGCTAGCGCAGGGATGATGCCATCCGGACCTGCAGACTTGTATCTATGGAACGAGTAAACTACCCATTTCACTCGCTCCAGTGATACTACTTTGCATGCCAGATTCCAGTCTCTCGGTTGAGGGCTGTATGCATCTGTTGGCACCGAGATTAGATTTTGGATGCTGCCTGGGTAGTGTACTTCAAGCAAATGATTTGCCGTTTCTTCATCGCTTTCTGTGTACTTCCCATTCTGTAAACTACGCTACGTAGTTCTTTGACCAGAATCCGCTTCAGCTTTGAGGTTGCCTCAAGAGAGTTAGTCTCTTCGCAAAAGCGTCTCCAAGATGATCGTTTAGCCGATCTTATGTTCTTCTTTAGAGCCTTCTGCGCCTCTTTATAGCGATTCCAGCTAGTGCTTGATTCACCCTTCAGAGCACGACTAAGGAGCATCCTTGTCGTTCTCCTCTGTTTTGCCAAAATCGAGTTCCACCATGGTGTTTTACCCTTCTTTGGCATCTTGAGTGGACAGCTTTCTTCGAAAGCTTCTCTCATGCTAGTTGTGATCATCTGGGTTGTCTTCTCAATTCCAGCAATGGATTTGATGCGCTTCCCAAAGATCGTGACTCGGGCGCTCAATTCTATTTGATACATCACCCAATCTGTCTTCCTCGGATTCCGAAATGGAGTGGGTGGAGGTGGATCCATGCCCATAACGAAATCAATGCGTCTGTGATCCTAGAGTGTGACATCGTTTGATACTCTCCACTCCCCGATCAAAGCCGCGATGTCAGGAGATGCCACCTTGATGTCGATGACCTCTCGCCTGACCACGTTGAAGAAAGTGGGTTCATTACCCACATTTAGGATCTGCAAATCGGTTCCTACTAGATACTCCATTAGTCTCGATCCTCTTACATTGATGTTCGAACTTCCCCAGCATATGTGGTGAGCGTTGACCTCACATCCTGCTATTACCCCCATGCCTCTACTTTTGTCATATTGGATAGCTCTGATGAATGTTCTACTGGGAACGTCTTCTGCGTCGTAGGGAAAATATGCAGAGCACCATAGTATCTCTTTATCTCCCTGTTGACTTTTTATGGTTAGCTTAGCTGATGTGGTGTCGCCATCACATAGGTCGTTAACCAGGTAAGCCTGGAAGTCTTTAGAGACTACCATGCGGGGTCAATCGCTTCCATTGGCATACAATAGGTCAGCCCCTGACTGCCCCACCAACAACCCACGGTTCTTGTATAAGGTATGTAAATGTCTTGCAGCTATTGATCCGACGACTGATAAGTGCAGTCGCCGCTTTACAATGCTGCAAACCAGAATGCAACAGTTAACATTCTGGCTGATATCGGTTGCCGAGATATAAGGGCGAACGCTGCGCGGGCATTAATCATCAACTTCCGGCAGACTTGCCAGAGTAATTATCGTTGAAATTGGAAAAAGCGTGCGTTCTGGGGAGCTTCGTTCCCATATTCTACAATCTTGTTCTCATATTTTAGAATCCAATAATGAACCGTTAACAAAAGCAAAATGTTGTAGTCGAAACAACAGTCCGTCTTCGATGCTTGGTAATTGTTTCCGAAACAAATAAGGTTAAAGACGTCTAGGTTAGCAGCCCACAAATATCTATCATTTTTAGTCGCTTTTTACGATAAGCTTGGGCAGCAGCTTGCGGGCTTAACAGTGAATGCTTTTAGCCGAGATGAAGTTTCAGTCCAGTCACTAAAACTTTCAACCTCCGAATTACTTCAATCAAGACCGATTGGCATGAAATTTGGGCTGATGTACGCCTCCCTTCAGAGGGGTGTGGTAACCCCTCTCTGGATTGGATTTTTTTTTTTAAAATAACCACAGAAGTCGATTAAGTAGTCAATGTTTAGTGAAAATTCTTTGTACAAGCAGTAGTTTACAAGTTATTTATGTTTAAACATGTCATTTTTTCATTGCAAAAAAAAAAAAAAAACGCAGGTTCTTTATTGGTTTTACGTAAATAACTCGAAAACCATGGATGTAATCTATAAATAATATTAAGCAGAAACAAATCATATTAAATAAAAAATGAATGGCTTCCTTTTTTTATAGGTATTGCACCTATGGACTGAGTTATAGCTCGTTAAACCTAAATTCCTAATATCTGAACAAAAATTAATACACTCAAGGTCAAAAAACACAAAACCAGTAACGTTAATGCAAATTGATATAAAGCTCTTTTAAAGTGTTTGAGAAGACCTTTAAATATGATGATAGAAGTCTGTGCGATAAACAGTAACAGAGCTATGATCAAAATCATATAATTACCTGAATTTTTGATATAGAAATAAAAAAAACGAATCCCTTGGGAATGTACTGTATTTAAATCCTCACAATAAATTCTAAAAATTTGGTGGATATAGAGTGCGAACTGGACTCCAGTCTTTATTCGTACTGCTTTCGATTAACATCAATATATCTATGCAGTTTAGAATATATTTTGTGTTGGCACTTTTTAACTATATATAACTCAAGTGAAATTTCGTGGAAAATTTGTTGCTTAGTTGGTAGAGCAACTCGATTACTTTTCACTATCACCCGGTATTGATTTACGACGTTCTGTACCTTAGTTCCGGAAAACGGATTATGAACGCGTCATTGAGTCGGTGCCTGTACTCTGATAGATTCATTTCCAAATCCGTAGAACGGTAATAGGTGCGGACGTTAAATTCGTTTAGTTGATTTATCCAAACTATCCGACGCCTAGGTCTTCCGTCCCTAGTGGTTGACGGTGTAACCGCCAAAACATCCAAGCGCGAAGAGCCGTGTCCCTGGGGTCCCATTAAAAGAATTTAAAATGTCAACCCTGGATCAAAGCCCCAATGCTGCATTGTCTCACGGTTACCTCCAAAGGTAGGGCAGGTATTTGGAACGGAGCCACTGAAATACAGTGCAACGTCACTGCAATTAATAGGCGCATCGATTCCTCCACTCCGGATTTCATTATCATCATCATCAACGGCGCAACAACCAGTATCCGGTCTAGGCCTGCTTTAATAAGGAACTCCAGACATCCCAGTTTTGCGCCGAGGTCCACCAATTCGATATCCCTAAAAGCTGTCTGGCGTCCTGACCCACGCCATCGCTCCATCTTAGACAGGGTCTGCCTCGTCTTCGTTTTCTTTTTCTACCATAGATATTGCCCTTATAGACTTTCCGGGTGGGATCGTCCTCATCCATACGGATTAAGTGACCCGCCCACCGTAACCTATTGAGCCGGATTTTATCCACAACCGGACGGTCATGGTATCGCTCATAGATTTCGTGATTGTGTAGGCTACGGAATCGTCCATCCTCATGTAGGGGGCCAAAAATTCTTCGGAGGATTCTTCTCTCGAACGCGGCCAAGAGTTCGCAATTTTTCTTGCTAAGAACCCAAGTTTCCGAGGAATACATGAGGACTGGCAAGATCATAGTCTTGTACAGTAAGAGCTTTGACCCTATGGTGAGATGTTTCAAGCGGAACAGTCTTTGTAAGCTGAAATAGGCTCTGTTGGCTGACAACAACCGTGCGCGGATTTCATCATCGTAGTTGTTACCGGTTGTGATTTTCGACCCTAGATAGGAGAAATTGTCAACGGTCTCAAAGTTGTATTCTCCTATCCTTATTCTTCTTCGTGTTTGTGTTTGACCAGTGCGGTTTGATGCTGTTGGTTGCTTCGTCTTCGGTGCTGACGTTGCCACCATATATTTTGTCTTGCCTTCATTGATGTGCAGCCCAAGATCTCGCCCCAATGACCGCCTGCTCGATCTGGATGAAGGCAGTTTGTACGTCTCGGGTGGTTCTTCCCATGATGTCGATATCGTCAGCATAGGTCAGTAGTTGGGTGGACTTAAAGAGGATCGTACCTCTTGCATTTACCTCAGCACCACGGATCACTTTCTCGAGGGCCAGGTTAAAAAGGATGCATGACAGCGCATCCCCTTGTCGTAGACCGTTATTGATGTCGAATGGTCTTGAGAGTGATCCTGCTGCTTTTATCTGGCCTCGCACATTGGTCAGCGCCAGCTTAGTCAGTCTTATCAATTTCGTCGGAATACCGAATTCTCTCATGGCCGTGTACAGTTTTACCCTGGCTATGCTATCATAGGCAGCTTTAAAGTCGATGAACAGATGGTGCAATTGTTGTCCATATTCCAACAGTTTTTCCATCGCTTGCCGCTGAGAGGAAATCTGATCTGTTGCTGATTTGCCTGGAGTGAAGCCTCTTTGGTATGGGCCAATGATGTTGTGGGCGTATGGGGCTATCCGGCCTAGCAAGATAGTGGAGAATATCTTATAGATGGTACTCAGCAACGTGATACCTCTATAATTGCTGCACTGTGTGATATCTCCCTTTTTATGTATGAGACAGATAATGCCTCGTTGCCAATCGTCAGGTATTGATTCGCAGTCCCATACCTTGAGCACAAGTTGATGAACCACTTGGTGTGACTGGTCGCCTCCATATTTAACCAATTCGGCTGTAATTCCATCGGCCCCGGGCGACTTGATTTTTTAGCCGATGAATTGCACGGACTGTTTCTCCTAAACTTGGTGGTGGCAGTATTTGTCCGTCGTCTTGAGTTGGCGGGTCCTCCAACTCGCTGATGGTCTGGTTGTTCAGTAGCTCATCAAGGTACTCAACCCATCGCTCCAATATGCCAATTCTTTTGGAAATCAGATTTCCCTCTTTGTCTCGTCAGGATGAGCATCGAGGTGTATAAGGCTTCATCCTGCTGACTTGTTGGTAAAACTTCCGCGCCTGGTGCGGTTGCTCCCTGTACTTTTCTAATTCATAGACTTGTTGGTTCTCCCAGGCTTCCTTTTTCCGTCTGTGAAGTCGCTTCTCCACTCGACGGAGTTCGTGATAAGTCTCTGTGCGTGCATGTACATGCGCATAATACATCCGCCGAGCAATCCCTTATCCGCACCTAAGGACGCGCCTGAGGGAGATTCGGGAACTACACAGAGGATATATGTATATTCATATGTAGTTTCTTTATTCCTAAGACATCATAGGGCTCATAATGGTAAAGTTTGAATTTCCAAACCTACCACGGGAAGAAAAGAAGCTGAGTATGATACAAAGCAGAAAGGAGAAGGTCACCCCTTGCTAATCCCTTCGAAGAATTGTAGCGGTCTCCCCCTCAAAAAGTCATGCCGCCTCAAGGTCGGGTTATTTTCATGTCAAAACGGTTGGGTTTAGCTTTGAGCCCCAACACTACAAGGGAAAAGGAGGGAATGAAGAAAGAAGCGAGAGATCCCCTCTCTCAAACTCCGTTGCAAAATCGTGACAGTCAGCCCCC
This sequence comes from Hermetia illucens, assembly GCF_905115235.1. Lineage (NCBI taxonomy): Eukaryota > Metazoa > Arthropoda > Insecta > Diptera > Stratiomyidae > Hermetia > Hermetia illucens. Next base: position 115,889,691 of record NC_051853.1, on the reverse strand, counting down.
TTAAGACGTGTCGTCTAAAATGCGGGGAGTGGGTTTGATATCCGTGTATGTCACTAATCAATATAGCACAGATAAAATAACTTTTTTGCTGTGGTGATTATATATAATGATGGTGTGGACTTCATTGTATTGTTCGGCAATCTAACCGCCCTATTGCGTAGAGTTGTCAGCATTAACCAGTCGTATGCCGAAAAATGTTGATATAAGAAAATCGCAAAAGCTTCCATGTCTATGTCTGCTTTGCTTTCCATGGTTTTTATTGATATTTAAATGACTATGTAATCTTCACAAAATGTTGCTTTATGCATTTCCCAAATCAAATGGCTATTCGTTGATTAAATATTTCAGGTACTGCGACATGAAGAATTCACTGAAGGATGCGATGCACAGTGCAATGGGTAACAATTCAATACCATGAACTAGAGAATTTGTTTATAAGTATTTATTTTGGTAGACCTTACGATAACCGGTGGAGCAAAACAATGGTCGGTTATGGCCCAGAATCGACACATTTTGCAATTGAGCTGACTTACAATTACGGTGTAACATCCTATGAACTCGGTAAAATTAATTTAATTAAAGTGTAAGCGACCTGTTCTTAATAAAAGTTCATGCAGGTAATGATTTCGGCGGAATAACTATACGATCAAAGGAGATAATTGAAAGGGCCAAACAGCATAAGTATCCTTTTGCTTCTAGTGGCTCACAGTTTATTTTAACGGCACCAGACGGATATAAGTTCTATATTTTGGATGAAACTCAACCAATAGATTCTGATCCGGTTTACAAAGTAACCTTGCATTCATCGAATCTTGGAAAATCCCGGAGTTATTGGCATGATACATTGAAAATGGCTATATTGGAAGAAACCCCACACTATTTATTAATGTCGTACGGTGAAAAACAAGCAAAACTTGAAATTCGGGAAATTGCAGCTCCCTTAAATCGTGGGAAAGCCTACGGAAGGATTGCTTTCGCAGTTCCATATGAAATTCAACCTAAAATTGACGAGCTTGTGAAGAAGATAGCCGGAAAAATATTGACACCACTGATTTCGTTAGATACACCGGGGAAAGCAACAGTTCGAGTAATTATACTGGCTGATCCGGATGATCATGAAATTTGCTTTGTTGACGAAGAGGGCTTCACTTTATTGTCGGCTGTTGATCCCCAGGGAAATGAATTACTTGATAAATACATTAATAAAGATCCCTTCCAAATTAAGTAAAATAATGAATTCAAAATTATTTTCTAAAAAATTGTTACTATACATATGTATGCACATAATTGTTGACTTATAACTGTTGGGCAATTGGGGTATTAAATAAATGGGGCATCATATTTTAAGTCTGCTTTTATTAAAATCCCTCTGTTTGTAGCACGCAGTTTTCATAGAAACGGTGAATTTTGACATGTGTTGTAAAGGGAGTGTAGTGATATCATTCCAAACGATAAATTTAATTCATTAATAATACGAACCCCAAAAGACAACTTACCCGACCTCACACAAATTTTCAATTAAAGTTACGTAAACAATAGCAATCAGTCATTAACCGACCCATATTTCCTCATAAGTCACTAGAGTTCACTTTGTATCTACCGCCGAACAAAACACATGAAATAAGACCCACTTGAGTCACAACATGCCGTGCATACATCACCCATCTACATAGCTACATGACTATGCATAAGAAATGCATACAGGCATATGACCATCTACATAGCTACATGACTATGCATAAGAAATGCATACAGGCATATGACCAGCACGACCCGTATGTTTCTAGATTTGTAAATTGAAAGAAAGAGAAAGTTATGACGTCACAATCATAGTAGAGAAATATTGTTATGTACAGAACAATTTTTGGTCAAGAAAATTTGCAAGTAAGAAATTAAATGAATTTGATTGGTTAGAAAATGTAAGCGCACAGAAAAAAGGAATTTACATATGTTAGAATGTAAGTAAGAATTGTATAAAAGAACTAGAGCCCCAAGGCTTGACAGACTTGATTAGTTGCTTTCAATAAAGATGGATAATTGCTATACAGTGATATCTATCCTAAGCTCTTCCTGTGTCGATTAGACCAACGGCAGACTGCTGCTGATTGTAGCTTCCGCAGATTGTTGCGGAGTTAGGAATCCTCGAAAAAGGATAATTTCATGATGTCGACTTCACTTCCCTACAGGAGGAGTTCGGAGTTAAAACTAGACTATCGAAATGGAAAATCTGAAAAAAGGGTAATGCTACTCCTATTCGATATTTATGCCTCAAAGTGTCCTCCATACCAAAACAAAGTTAATAATAATATTATATTACTATATTTTTTGGAAGTTGACCGGAAAACCCCTTAAATTCATTTTAGCGTTATAAAATTCTGCGATAATATAGATTACACTACTAAAAAGTTTAGTTGAAACCCTACTTTTACTAATGAGTAGATCAAAGTTCTCCCTTTTGTGTAAATTTACAGGGTGACCGGATATTAAATAACAATTTTATCCTAAAGTGAATAGTATGACATTTCTGGCTTTCAAATCAGCATGCAGTGTAGTGTATCAAGCCACCGTTGGTTCGGCCTATCTTTTGGACGTTTTCCGTCGATTTCGATGTTCAGACCAATCTCGGCCAGCGAATTCTCGTTAGCGCGAATAACATAACCATACCATTGGAGATGCCTCGCAATTTTTCAACGATCGTGTGAATAGTCTGATATATAGTATCGACCCTACGTACTTAAAAATCTATGGGGGCTTTTGTGGTAATGAACGGTGTTAGTTTAGTGAGAAAATCCATCGAGAGCTCCTCGCAACATCGAGCACTTTTGCAGGATGGTGTATTTCTGGATGGTTTGAATCAAGTTGCGGGGGGGGGGGGGGGAATACAACCATCTTCTCGAGATGCCAAATTACTTTGATTTCCCGAGCCAATGACTCATAGTACACCTCTTTCTCCACATATTTCCGTTCAATGTCCTACTATGAGTTACAGCAATGTCAATAATATAAGACGGAGCGGCGACCCGTCTTGTCACTAACAGCACGTCAGGCTTGTTGTGCCATATACGGCGATCAAACTTGCCAGTCCCACTACATGCCGTAAACATAACTATCGAATATTGTCTGCGGTCCATATTTCTATGATCAATCAAGTATCGATGGAAAACCTTACATACACCAGCCACGCTATTCGCGAAGTGTGCGGGACGCTGTGAAAAGTCTTGGTGTAATCGATATAGCAACAGCTTATTATTTGGCCTGTCCTACAACAACCGATTGGTAATGAGTTGGTTTTTGTAACTCTCTGATTTGATTTGGCAACTTTTCTTCTCCTTGTTGATCTTGAGCTACACATTTACACTTCCACCAATAATGGATGTTATCAATTTGTAGAGGGTTGGTAAACAAGCAACCAGCTTGTATCTGCCGGGTGTAGCACCGTGCTCTTTAGGGACATGGTAGGCAATCCTCCTTCCCCGATTTGTAGATTTCCGCAACTTTCATCACCTCGTCATTGTTAGTGTATTGTTCGTACACAGCCCCCCGCCTTCCATAAGGGCGGCTGACCGACTACGAACATTTAATCAAATCGACTACATAGCGAGTTCTCTTCCGAATGTGCATTACAAAATAGGTGTTGATATCGGCCTCGAAGAAGACTACTTTCTGATGGCCATTTCCCTTCGCTTGTGGGTCCCTTTTGTGTTTGTTCTAAGGGGGTTTTGTGTGAAACAAAACCTTATTTAACCGATTTTAAATCGGTTTAACGTCTGTTTGACTGTCACATGATTTACTCGAAAACGGCCGAACAGATTATTAAAACATTTGGTGAAAAGATGTGGTCAGTGTGTGCCTTTACATGCAGCGAGTGACGCCATTTTTTCTTGAGTTTGAAGAGGGGTTCTTCATATATGTGAAAGCCGGGTGAAAACTTTTTTCATCGAATATGGTCATGTGTGGTATCAAATGAAAAGGCTCGAAACTGATATTATTTCCGGTATTAAGTGAAACATAGGGGAGATAGGGCTCAAAATGTCCGCCCCAAAAAGCGAAACAGGTCTCGTCTTCAGCACCTAGTAAACCAAAAAATCTTAGTGATGCAACCATATGAAATCTAGGTCTCAAAATACATCCCATTCCGATATCTGCTCAAATAAAATTAATAATGGCATATTACCATGTTTTAGAAATTTACTGGAACCCCCCGCCCTCCCTCTTAAGTTCAGAAGTACAAAATTTGACACCAGTATAGGCAATAATATAGCATATAATTCTGAAAAGTTTGAAGGTAATCCGACTATTATTAACAAAGTTATAGAAGGTCAAATTTTCGCATTTCAAGTAAATTTATGGTACCCTATGACGTGATCATCATATAAAGTGAATTTATATGAAGGGCGGGGTTCATGGGGACGTTCAATTATTCGAGGTAGGCATGTGCATGTATATGTATGCGCTAATAAAGCTTGCGGGCAGTAACTAATATAATAGCCATGTATGTGCCTGGTTACCAGCGGTTTTTAATTTACGTACATAACGTATACGTATGATTTTGTGCACGTGATGCGTTAAATCAATTTAGATGCGTACATTTCTATGTATGCATCGTCATACGGTAATAGACAATGCTTGTTTAACTTGGAGGATGATGGAATATTTTATATTCTTACCTATGTACGAATGGAAAATCGTGCATAGATATTCCCTGACATAACACAAAACCGTAATATCCGAAGCGTCCGGTATCCCGACTTGTTTTTCTTTCGGAAAGATACGAACACTGTTTTTCGAACCACACTTAGCCAATATTTTCGTCCACTAGTCGAAATTCTCAAAACATCAATTTATATAAAACTAGTCGAAAAAAGGAAATTTTCAAAATATAATAATATACTATCATTAACTTCAATTGAGGAGATATCGTAACGGAGAGTATTTCGAAGCCTAGATAACATGAACATGTACCTTTTCAGATCGGATTGGGTAATTTCTGAGAACGTTTCCTTAAAGTATTTGATCCCTTCGGATCCGCGAACTCCTCCCCTTAGCGACCAATGTCAAAACTGCCTGCTTTGGAAAGTGCTCTGAGGGAAAAAACCGGTTTACTGTCTGTCCGTCTGCCTGTCCGCGTATTTGTCGGTCTGTTAGTCTGTCTGTCAAACCTATTATCTCAGAAACGGTTGCTTCTGTTAAAAATGTAGGGACTGTGGATCTCCTCGCATGCAGTGAGTAATATAGTTCCCCCAAAAGGGAGGTGTAACGTTTTTTTCATCAAATGATGAGTCTCGATGAGGGCTGGCATCAGTAGTGATGTGTGATGCAAGACGGGGGAGTGCGTGGGCTGGAAATTGGAATTCTGCTTAGACCTTCAAATGCTCTCCACACAGACACATGTTTAAATAAAGTTAATAATATTGTTTCTCAACATGCCAGGGGAAGTGTCAACTTTCAGACTGGAAAATGGCTGAGCCAGTTGGATCTGGCCCGGAATGCAAAAGAAAAGTTCAAATCTATGCAAACTTTGCCAGACTCTGCATGAGCGAAAACTATTTTACGTTTCGTTAGTAGCGATGGGGAACTTACTCATATGTCATCAATCGAAAACGAAAATGGTTTGAGGGGAATAATGCGTAAAATATGGTTTAGGTATGAAGACGACGTATTTGGGATTGCGATCTCCTCTATAAACAAGATGCGTCATAAAATCCAGTTTTCACTAGAGGTAGAAAAGGATGAGGCTTTACCCTTTCTAGTTCTGAATACCGTCAACTCTAGTGGGAACCTTAAGTTCGAGATATACCGTAAGCCCACAGCAACACAGAGAACGATACCAGCAACTTCACACCATATATTTTCCCCGAAAAATGCCAGCATATAATTGCATGATTCACCGACTGATCACATACCCTCTTTCGGAATACAGCTTCGATAAGGAGCGACAGTGTGGCGCAGCAGAGTTAACAACATTAGAAATTTATTTCGAATGTTGTTAATTCGACTGACGGATGCCACCACCGGTGTTCTCCGTGACGAAGTAGGCTTTGATTTTTAAAATGTGAAAAATAATTAAAGTTAACAAGTGGGTTGACATTGTTAAATAGTTGTTAAATTTTTCTACTAAGAGATTCTCGTTAATTATTCCTTAACTTTCCTTCATATCAATAAAATTATTCAAGTTGTGATTTCTACGTTTATTTTAAAATGTCAGGGCTCCGAATCGAAAACAGTTGCTAGCGATATTCATATCTAATATCTAGAAGAATCTTACAATCAATATTCCATCTGAAATGTTTTGTGACTCATGGATCATGTTGACATTCTCTGGATTGATCCAAAGAAAAAAAAAATTAAACGTTAGTTCCTGTGCAAGAATTTGTCCCTGAAGGAAAACAAATTCTCAGATGCCATTACTTGTGTGACTGAGAGCAGTTCGTTTGAAGTGACTGAGGCCGCTCAACAAGTGGCGAATGCGAAAATTGAAAGTGTCGGCTATTCGCGCTGTCAGAAGACTCCACCACCGTTGTTGCAATCCTGACTCGCCGCAGCGAACCCATCATTTTCTACGTATCCAGACCCACTAGGAGAACCGGCGCATCAGAAGTCCAACGAGCGCGAGCACCTTTCAACATTCGCAGCAGCAGCCTAGACAACGAACAATTATTTGGCAACCGCGGCCTCAAACTCAAATAAGGCCACAATTAACTTCATCTCAACAGCCACAGCATCATTCGTGGTCACAGATGCAAAAACAGCAGCAGGTTTGACGTCGGGCGATGAAAGGGGGGCAATTGGGTGGGAGCAAGATCGATGACGGTCTGTTGAAGTCGCTTTGGCTGCGACGTCTTCCGGAGGACACCCAGGCGGTTCTCGCGTGCGTCTCCGGTTCTTTGGAGGCGCTGACAGCTGCGGCCGATAAGGTGCATGTGGTGCACGCGCGTCCGAGCTGAAGCGCGAGATGGCCGTTCTTGTGGCCTCAGCGTTCGCGTGGCAGGTCGCGAGTTCGCTGACGGTCTACTGCTCAAAAAGGGCGATCGGGTAGCAGGTCTTCAGGGAAACCTACGAACCCAAGCATTTGTTGGTACCATCGCAGATTCGGCGAAAAAGCTACCAGATGTACGATCCCGTGTAAATTTGCGCCTACCTCAAAAAACTACGTCCGCGGGGGGTCCTGGCGACGCCAACCCGGAACGCAGCGCCACGTCGCCTAACAATTTATGACCCTCTCAGCAGGCCCAGTTATCTTGGAGATACTGGTGCGGAGGTTTCGGTTCTTCCCGTACTCCGGCACCATCGGCTATCCCCTTAATCTTTGAAACTTGCGGCGGCAAATTCTTCGTGTATTAACATCTACGGGTACAGACAAGTGGACGTCAGTCTTGGCTTGCGTAGGACGCCCCCGTGGCGATTCATCCTGGCGGATGTCAGCTTCCCCATTTTAGGCGCAGACTTCTTATGTCACTATGGGTTGCTAGTGGACTAGCAGAACAGGTCCCTTATAGACTCCACAACCAACCTTCATGCGTCAGGCCGAATCTCATTTCTTCCCAACAACAATTTTTCCGTACTTTTGGAGGGCATTACTGACTCTCGTGTTCGAGTGCAACTCCAAATGTAGTCTCTCTAAACCAGTGAAGCACAATGTGCACATTAACACTGCTGGTTCCCCTATCTTCTCGAAGGTGGGTCCCCTACCACCCCAGAAGCTGGCTATTGCACGGAAAGAATTCGAACAGCTTATGCAACAGGGTATCTGCAGACCCTCAAACAGCTGTTGGTCTTTCCCACTCCATATGGTCCCTAAGTCAAATGGCGAATGGCGCCCCTGCGGGGATTATAGAAGGCTAAACGCACAGACTGTTCCTGACCGATATCCAATTCCAGTCATCCACGACTTTGGGCATCATCTCGCAAACTGCCGCATCTTTTCAACCTTGGATTTAACCAAGGCGTATCTCCAAATCCCTGTAGCTCCAGAAGACATTCCAAAGGTACAATATGCTCATCCTTTGGACTCTTCGAGTTCACACGGATGACTTTCGGGTTGTGCAATGCGGCGCAAACCTTTCAAAGGTTCATTCACTCGGTACTGCGAAACCTCGACTTCTGCTTCGTGTCTTTGGATAATGTTTTGCTCGCTTCTTCCTCAGATTCTGAACACGTAGCCCATCTCGAGTCCATTTTTCAACGTTTCCTTGAGGCCGCTTTAGTCCTAAACGTTGATAAATGCAAGTTTCTCCAAACACAGGTAAGATTCCTCGGTCAATGCATTTTCCCTGACGGAATACAGCCCGACCCAGACAAGGTGCAAGTAATTATAAGCTTTCTGCGTCCGGAGACAATGAAGGATTTGCGGAGGTTCTTGGGCATGCTAAACTTCTATCGTCGTTTCCTGCCCAAGGCCGCCTAACACCAGTCTGTTTTGAAGGCGTACTTGTCTGGCTCCAAAACAAAAGACAGATGAGAGATTGTGTGGTCTGAAGAGGCTGTCCGCGCGTTTGATAAATCCCGACAACAACTGGCTGATGCTACACTCTTGGCATTGACTCGATAAGATGTATCTCAAGCCGTTTTGTTGATGCTTTGGACATTGCAGTAGATGCTGCTCTTCACCGAAAGGTGAATCAAGTCTGGCAGCCGTTGAGTTTCTTCTCCAAACTATTGAACCCCGCTCAATCGAACTACAGTACCTACAATCGAGAACTGCTCGCCGCGTACTCGAGCATTAAGTACTTCCGTTTCTCCCTAGAAGGCAGGCCGTTCACAGTGTTCACGGACCATACGTCTCTTACATATGCTTTGATACTGAAGCCCGACAAAGCATTCTCTCGTCAGCTTCGACACCTGACCTGTATAAGCCAGTTCACGTCCGACAAATAGCACGTGTCGGACAAGGACGACATAGTTGCTGACGCATTGTCACGTGTCTCCGAGGTTAGCATCCCCGCCTCACTCAACTTCTCGGCTATCGTCAAGGCGCAGGAGGATGATGCAGTGCTTCAGAGCCTCAAATCCAACCCCAAATATAAATTTCGGGAGTTGCGTATCTTCGGCTCAAACCTCTCTCTCTGTTGCGAATACTCGGAAAAGGGACCCTGGCTATACATTCCGGCCACCATTCGCAAGGAAGTGTTCTACGTAGTTCACGACTTAGCGCATCCAGGCATTAGGATGTCAAATCGGTTAGTCATCGAGAAATACTTCTGGCCCTCCATGAATAAGGACATCATATCCTGGACCAGAGAGTGCATCGCATGCCAGAAGTGTAAGGTCACCAGGCATGTAAGAAAAGAAGTGGGCTCATTTCCCTGCAGTACCAAGCGGTTCCACACCTTACACCTCGACATCGTAGACCCTTTGCGAGACTCGCACGGTTTCAGGTATTACCTCACAATCATCGACAGGTTTACGTGGTGGCTTGAGGCAAAACCTCTGAAGGATATGCGCCGAAGCCCTCCATCGAGAGTGGATCCCTCGCTTTGGTGTCCCTGCAGTGATCATCACTGACCAGAGAATGCAATTCGTGTCCACCCTTTGCTCGGAGTTAGGCAAACTCCTGGAATTCAAACAATACGGCATACCAGCCGCGATCCAATGGTATGCTAGAGCGTTGGTACCAGACGCTGAGATCGGGTCTCACAGACTCGGGATTGCTACGCCTGCTGAAAGACAATCTCCATCGACATAAAACTACACCTCCTACTCGACACACATCCGTACCTGCCTGCGCTCCCAAAGAGCCGGACACGTGTACGCACGTCCTGGTCAGGGCGGATGATGTCCAGAAGCCGCTGCAGCCTCCTTACGAAGGCCCGTACCATACCGCGGGGAGAACATTTTTTCCAGCTCGAGATCGGAGGACACAAAAAGGCTGTCTCCTTATCAACGTCGCGTTCGCTTCGCAGAATGATGGCGAACGCAGTTGCGGGTTCAGGCGCTGAAACCCCTAGGTTTCCTCTGGGGGCGAGGTGATGTGGCGCAGCAGGGTTAACAACATTCGAAATTTGTTTCGAATGTTGTTAATTGGACTGACAGATGCCACCGGCGGTGTTCTCCGTGGCGGAGTAGGCCTTGATTGTTGAAATGTGAAAAATAATTGAAGTTAAAAAGTGGGTTGACATAGACAAGCAAAACTAATTATTGAGGTTGTTAAATTTTTCTACTGAGGGAGTCTCGCTAATTATTCCTTAATTTTTCTTCATGTCAATAAAATTATTTAAGCTGTGATTTCTTTGTTTATTTTAAAATGTCAGGGCTCCGAATTCATATACTACCAATATTCATATCCAATATCTACAAGAATCTTACGTACCAAGCCTAAAACAGCATATTTTGACACAGCTATTAAGAATGGGTATAATCCTCAGACTATTGAGGAGTTGATAGTAAGGAAAATTAAGCAACACAATAGACATGCCTATACAACACTATTCTCGCAGCATAAGGAGGCCACCACCTATTTAAGAACATCAGGAATTAGATAAAAAAGTTTCAACTGGAAATCGTAGGTTCAAATTGATCGTCCTTGCGCAATTTACTGGGAAGCATCAAGGATCCGGGGAGGAAAAAGCGGCGATTGTTAAAAGATATACATAGGACGGACTAAACGCCTGATAAGGACTAGATTTGATGAACACATCAAGCAAGCGATAAATAGTGTTCGGAAATAAAACTCGTGCATAAGATCATCAGTTGCAGCGCACATAATCGAAGAAGGCAAACCTTGGGCGTCATGTAAACCGAACGACAACATTGGAAACTTGGGAAAGTTTAGAAATTTTGAGAGAAGATGCATGCGATTATTATACACAGATTCAGGTAACTGCCCCTGGAAATTAATGACTTACCCAGGTGATTAGCACGCAGGCAGGATGATTAAACATTTTTAAAAGTAATTAAGTAACTAGTGAATAAGTATAAAAGAATCTTATAATCGCAATTGTTTAAGTAGCTTTGGATTGATGAAGAGGGTAACTCGCTCGCGAAAGATATAGATATATAAGATTCAGGTAACTGCCCCTCGAAATTAATATGACTTTCTGTGGTAATTAGCAGGTAATTAGGACGATAGTTTAAACATTTTTAATAGTAACTAGGGAATAAGTATAAAAAATATTATAATGGCAATTGTTTTTATTAGCTTTGTATTGAGGAAGAGGGTAAGTCCCTCCCCAAATATATATTTACGTTTAAAACCAAAAATTGTAGATTGGAGGAAACTTCCCCTTGTCTATTAATTTTAGGCTGGGCAACAAGTAGCAGACGAAAATTTAATCTCTTGTATGCAAGGTTTTGATGGATGATGGATTCATGTTCGTATATTGGACTGGTGCCATGATAGGGCAGCCAGAAATGAGATGGTCAACCATCTTTAACGCCGAACCACACATCCTGTACTGGCCGTACTGAATGGCACACGTAAATTCCTCCGTCTCAGCATCCAGCCGTCTGTTCGACAAATGGCTTCTAAAGACAATTCACGTGTTTACCGTGCATTGCCTCCGACTTCCATTTACCGATCTGCTATTTGTCTGACTTCACCGCACTCAGGGGATTGAAAGATTGATCCTTTAAGCTCCAGCCAGCCAGTGCAGTCTGCTTCACAAACAGGCGCATGCAAGGGACTGGCCTGCTCTTTGCTGTAAAAATAAGCGTGTAGCGAGTCGACTTGGCGATGATGTTGTGCCGCCCTGTCAACCACGCCCCTCCCTCCAATGTCACGAGGCAGGTTCATCCACTTTGGAATTTGGACCTAGTAGTCCGGATCTGCCGCTGAGCGTTTTCCAGATCGGTCTTCGTCCAAGGCAATATTCCTAATGCATATGGCAATGAATATGTTCAGTGCACCTGTTTTATTCTTCCCCGAGAGAGGAGATTTCAGTACCAGCTTTACTGGTCGCAGGAAGTCGAACAGCTGAGCATCCTTCAGATTACCAACTCGAGCATGGGCTCCTTGTAAAATTCCTAGGTATTTGTAGAAGTCTGGCTCGGTCATAGCATGGATGTGGAGCCCACCAATGCCATGTTCAGCATGCGGCCGTGATGATCTCTGCGGATGGCGGTCCAAATTCCATCCGAATATCACGGCTGAACATATCTACTATTCGGACTTCTAAGGTGGTCGTCAGTACTTGAATAGAACTTGATGTTATCTAAGTACACCAAGTGTGCCAGCTCGCACTTAGCCCAATAAAAGGGCCATGCCCCCTAGCATCATTCAGTGGCCGTGAAAAAAGGTGAGTGCCATGGAAAACCAGAGGGGACTCAACAAATCCCCCAGGAAGATGCCATCCCGTATATAGATAGGCACTGAGGTATTGTCATCCTCAGATTATTTCGACCTGCCTTTTGGTCGCTCACCATCGACTTCAATGTTCAGACTAATCTTGACAAGTGAATTCTCTTTGGCGTGAATTATATGACCATACCATTGAAGACATCTCTATCTCGTAATTTTTCCAAGATCGGAATAACCCCATATCGATCGCGGATATCCCCATTTTATATGTAATCAAGGTGTGTCAACCCAACAATGCAACATCATCGTCTCCGTCGGTCGATGTTAAGGTGCGATGGTCACAATTACCCAATTTAAGTAGTAGCACTGAGAAAGGAGGCACGTGGTCTCCGAAACAATTGTATGCGGATGAAAAATAAAAATATTTACAGTATAAGGAACAATACCCAATTCTTTTCTTAATTTAAATACAAGATCCCCGAAACGAACGTTGTAAAAAAGGAAAGGTCAGTATGTTGTTAATGTATATTAATTAATAGTGGTGTAATGTTGACGTGAATATTTGCCTCTACCGATGGCTTCAAACATATTCTCTATTTTACAAGTGTGAGAAGCTAAATTAATGCAAATCTTCGACATATTGCTATCATAATAGATTTGCAGATCCAAAAGATCCAAATTTATATGACACAACGCAATGGGGAAAGTACAGTTAATACGTAAGGACAATGTTTGCAGGGTTTTGCGGTAATAATGCCCCAACGCAAGGTGCACAAGAAACTTTACTCGCATCATTACTGGGATGGCGATGGACGTTTTTTGATGGATCCGTCCTGAGCGAGAACCGAAACTTGGGCCGGTTAAATATTCTATGATATCCCTTCTGTGATATCATTTGTATTAGGCTCATATATTTCCTGCAAAATGCTTGCTAAGATACCCTTCCTTTGCAATTTAGCAGCTGAAGTATGAAAAATTAATAATAGCGACACAAAATTCGAAAGCAGCCATATATTATTAATTAGGATTGGAGCTTGAGTTTATAAAATGTTAACTCACGTTGAAATGATCATCACAATATGAACCGGGGTTCCTGTGGAATTATTTGTGCAGCAAACCACAGTTTTTTTTTCAAACATGTTCTCTGTGAGTTGTGTTAAATTGCTCTGTAGAAATTATTTCTATCATTAGTGAAAACAAGACGGTGAGTCTATTGACCGAGCACGGTCGGGTCATGGCTATACACAGCTACTCCTTCTATGGTGTGGTGACCATGTTGATAGCCGGTGCTGCGTTGATGTTGAATTGCTTCAATTTTCGGAGGACCAGACCAAGCAGAGTAAACATTCAACTGGACCCTCTAATTCCATTGCACGTGATCGACGTTCCGGAGCCAACACCAATAATAAACTCCGTTTCGTGATGATCTTCATTTTCATCCCTATAAGATGGCGATAGTGCAGGAACTTTCAGAACGTGACTTCAATTCTCGGATGAACGCGTGTGAGCTTCTTCTTGATGTCGTTCCCGAGGGTGCTATTGTTTTTTTAGCGATGAAACCCATTTTCATTTGTATGGGTTGGTTAACAAACAAAACATGCGCTACTGGGCTGACACCAACCCTCGAGAATTGCATCAAAAGCCTTTGCATTCACCCAAAGTCACAGTGTGGTGTGCAATTTCCTCAGCTGGAATTATTGGTCCCTGGTTTTTTGAGGAAAATCAGGTTACAGTGACAGTGAATTCAGACCGGTATGTAAACATGTTACAGATTTTTTTTCCCACGGCTAGAAAATTTGGATTTGGGGGACACTTGGTTCCAACAAAACGGTGCAACAGCACACACTTCAAGAGCATCGATGGCTGTTTTGAGGGAACACTTTCCAGAGCGCCTTATCTCAATTAGAGGCGATTTGGAATGGCCGGCACGTTCTCCCGATCTGTCCCCTTGTGATTTTTTTCTATGGGGGTTTTTGAAATCCCGTGTTTATGTGAACCGTCCAAGAACCCTACAAGATTTGAAGACCTACATCCAAGAAGAAATTGCCAACATAACACCTGCTATGCTAACAAGAGTCATGACAAACGCCAGAAATCGGTTTACGCAATGTATGGAGAATGGGGAACGTCACCTAACAGATTTGATCTTCAAAACAATGTAAATAAAAACTTTAGACATGTACCTACATTATAAAAAATAAATAAATATTTTCCGATGCATACAATAGTTTTTATTGAGTTTTGAAAAAAGGAAGTTATGCTGCCGCACCCTGTATATAAGCAATGAAAGGTCTAAGGCATACATTTCATATAACAATTATAGTAACTAAAAAACACAAAAATACTACTCTTTTCAATTTAACTTGTGGAATTTTTATTGCTAAATGATGAATGATTTTGTATTGTATTTTGTGTTCTATTTAAATCTGTAAATCTGGTTTGTGTCATATATTTCTAGTAGCTTTAGGAGAGCCCCTGAACCACTTTACAATGATCAACTGTATAATAGGCAACTCCGTAGGAAAATTCAAGTTGCCTATAACATAAGAACAATAAGAATACGCGAAGGAGGTATCAGAGAAGAGTACGATAAAAAGATGAATCCCATTCAGGAGCACATTGGTGACAGTGTGCTTCTGAGAGACAAGCGAAGATCTAGTAAACTGGATTCAATCTTCCTCCTATCTTCCGTGGCCAATATAAGGTCATTAATGTCCGTTCTCCTGAAAATATATCTGTTTCATTGAATGGGAAATTGGCAAGGGTTCATGTGATCCATGTTAGAATGTTTAACACATAGGCAAAAGGAGAATGTAACTTTCTTAACTAGGGCAGTTTTCTTTAATAGACGAGCGGGTGTTCTGGCAACGGATGCTGTAATTGTGGTATAATGATTTCCCATTTTGAATATATATATCTAACTTAACTTATTTTTTTACTCATTTTATTATTTTTTTTTCATTTTGCAGGAATCAGGTACTACCTCTATCATTATCTGTAACAGAGAACCTAAAGGTTGATATTGTATACTAGTAGGTTTTATTAAAAAAAATCAGTAATTAGAAAGGTGGACCTAGGGATTGTTATTATGATACATAATAGCAAACTTAAGTAACAGAAAGAGCAGAAGAAAAGCATATAAAGCTGGTGCGATTAGAAATTGTAGTTGCTAGTTTTAAGCCTTAAATTCGGGAATGGATGCCGTGGAATTTGTGGAACGATGAAGTAATGTAATTGAGCTCTTTTTATAAGTTCAGTTGGAGGTTCAAATTTTGTTGGACTTTCAACGAACTCTGACCGAGATCCCTGAGTAAACATGGAAGGCTACATCCTGGTCTACTTCATAACCAGAATCTTCTGGCGCAGTTGAAGCAGTTATCGAATCGGTGAGAGTGCAGCGCGGCATCACCTTAGTCCCAACACACTCACCAAGGCTGTCAACCAGCCAAACTCCCCTAACAGGTTTGCCAGTCGTGAACACCGACTGCGCGAGATAATATATGGAACCGGACGGCATGTGCTGGAACTAGCCCGAATGCTAGCAATTCGGTGAGATGAATCCCGTGGTTCTTCAATATTACCTGTCAGGACACAGAGATTTTGTCACGTGCCAGACTATTTGGCGGTTAGCGGTGCTGTCCAACATTTGCCCTTAATACACTTTATACCCACATTTTGCCGGTAGCTGATAGGACATGTGTATTGTATCCGTTGAAACGATGTTTGTGACTAGTATTTTTGTCAAGGTTGGTAAAAGGGGTGGCCGTGGAGTTTGGGTTAACCCTTGGAATGGGTTACTAAAAATGAGCACACGTAACCGCTCGCTCTTCATCCTGAGAAATGTAGTTGCCGTTGCGCTCCATAGCTCAGATGGCGAAGGAAAATATCGTGCCCTCAGTGGAATTGGGGTGTTAGTTCTCAGGGAGCTGATAGTTTTCGCTTGGCGTAGCAGGATATAATTGAAAAAGAAGACGCGTTACTTACGAGTCATTGCTGTGACGCGATTCAATCGTCGTCATAGGGAATTTGTGGCTTATGCGGCTTAATCAAACAAGGTCGTTGCACCTATTAGGTGCCGAAATATTAGGTGAGTGGTGGCCCATCATTACAAACTTCATTTATGCAGATATTGAAACGGGATCTATTTTCTTCTTCTTCTTTTTCTTCAGCCTTTGTCCCGTTTACAAGCGGAGTCGGCTTGTCGTGATTGGCCTCGGAATATGGCTCGATCAAATGCCTGATCTGGATGCAATCTGGAGGCTTTTAAATCCCCATCCATGGCATCAAGTCACCCTTGTCTCGGCCGGTTTTTTGGCCGTTTACATTTCGGATGTGATCGAAACGTGTCACGTTACTAGTTCAACGCAACGTCTTCCTCTCCATTACCACAAGGCGCCGTTTATTGCCTCTTATAGTCGACCAACATTCAGAACCATAGAGAGCGACAGGACGGACGACATTGCGGTAATTTTTAGATTTGAGACGTTCGTTGATACGTCGATCACAAAGGGCACCTGTTGTGGAACGCCACTTCATCCAGGTTGCGTTAATGCGTGAAGCAATTTCATAGCGCCGTCCTCTATTTGCTGATAGCATTGACCCGAGGTATTTAAATCCCTCAGTTCTGGGCAGATCACTGCCTCTGACAGTGATTGTTTTTTGTTTCATGGGGATCAGTCGTCAAAAACTCAGTTTTATTCAGATTCAGCCTGAGATCGTGTTGTATGAGACGTTTCGTTTTTGGACAAGTTGCTCGAGATCATTTTTGCTATTAGATGCAAGGAAAACATCATCTGCATAAAGCAGTGTATAGGGCGCTGGACGTTGGATGTCCCGTGCGTCCATAAGAGGGCGTTTCCATGATGAACACCAACAGAGACACGAAGCGGGTTTAATACACCCGCCACACTTCAAATTTACTTTTCGGATCGTGATAGAGCAATTGAACCCAGCGCTCGAGTTTTTTTGGCACTAAGTGTTGTCGTAGAGCATACCAGATGATGTCGTGTGGCACACGGTCAAATGCTTCATTTAGATCCAGAAATACAAAGAGGGCGATGCTTCTCACGGTGTTTCTCCATGTGTATTGCGTCAGTAGTTTTACAGTTCTTGACAAATCCGGCTTGGTTTACAATTATTCGCTTTCGCGAATACGGTTGTCAAGAATGCATTCAAAAGTCTTCATGGTATGGGATAGTAATCGGACCGGACGGCAATTTGAACATTCTGCTGGACTACCTTTCTTTTTCCAAATTGAAACTAGGGCACTTACTTGCAAATTAGATGGTGTTCTTCCTTCCTGAATAACCCGATTAAAGAATTCACTGAGCCATAGTGCTGGGTCCCAACTCTTCGCGTTCCAGAGCTCAGAGGCGATATCGTCAGGTCCAGTGGCTTTCCCCGATTTCATTCGTTTTATTGCCTCCTCGACTTCAGTTGCGCTGATAGGTGGAATTGAAATGGAGGATGAGCAAATTTTTCAGTTGAAATCTGCTCGAAATATTTTCGGCATCTATCCGTCGCGGCCCGACGGTTGGTAAGCAAAGTACCGTTCTTGTCATTAACGCAACAGAAGTGTTCGATATCCTGTGTGCGGTAGTTTCGTTTCCCGGGTGTCCAGTTGATCGTAAAAAGGTAGGCACTCTTTAATTAATTGTGTCGTTCACCTCCCTACTCTTTTGAGTATATCTTCGATCGAAAATTTATATATTGAATAAGTGCTTGTCCCTATCTGCCAAAGTTGTGCAACAGCTTTGGTTTCTCTAGTTGTACAAATTTTCATCTAATGTCCAATTATTCCAATTGTCCTCAATCTCGTTTAGTGATTCTTATTCTCATTAGTACCTTCTTGTCCCCTACTCATTTTTACAATTCACTGTATCGGAATGAACTTATAGTTTTTCTTTTCATAGTATCTATTTCTCCCTGTTCCATTTCGGAATAATTAGTTTTTGACTTATTAGGTCATTCTTCTCACTATATTGATTTGCATAATTTTCTAGCAAAATTGATTTTATTTAATTAATAGGTATCCGTTTATAGGGTCCGGATAGCTGAGTGGTTAGAGCACAAGGCTATCGTACGGAAGGTCGCGGTTCAAATCTCACTGGTGGCAGTGGGATTTGTATCGTGATTTGACGTCGGATACCAGCTGTGAATGAGTACCTGAATCAAATCAGGGTATAATAATCTCGGGCGAGCGGAATGCTGACCTCATTGCCTCCTACAGTATACTATAGTGTACTGTTTCGGTCTTGAATGAAGTGCTCTAACACACTTAAAGGCCCTGATCCAACAGGGATTGTTGCGCCAACGATTATTATTATCCGTTTATAGGATAATTTAGCTTTTTACTTATCTATTGTTTCTACTTTCATTTGTCATATCAGTTAAAGCCTACTGACGAGATCCTAGTGGGAT
The DNA here is from genome assembly GCF_905115235.1 of Hermetia illucens. Taxonomy (NCBI): domain Eukaryota; kingdom Metazoa; phylum Arthropoda; class Insecta; order Diptera; family Stratiomyidae; genus Hermetia; species Hermetia illucens. Next base: position 115,871,039 of record NC_051853.1, on the reverse strand, counting down.
AGAATTGAAATACGTATATAGCTGTCCACAATATTAGGTTTCCAAATAGGAGTGGTGGTCAAAGGGTAGTATAGGTCCCGGGGCGAAACGTGGATTGGTACCCACGATGGAGCATAAAACCTGGGAAATGCCTGCTGAACCAACACCAACAGCTCTACTACCAAACCCTATCTCCACCTCCACGTGGTGACCGCTGGGAGCTCTTTCTTGACGAAAAGCTGCAGACGGAGAAGGATGAAGGCGAGTCTTCAGCGCCTAAAAACGGGACAAATTATACCAACTGGTCCTCCAGGTTGCGGGTTGGGTAGGGTTGACAACCCTACACGGAAAACAACTTGTTACGAAGCCACAACAGGAGCTTCGGACAGGACGGATTTTAAAACGACGGACCCGGCCACGACAACGGAACAACGATTTGCGCATTTTCTCATGGAACGTGCGCTCCCTGTACAGAGATGAAGCTGATGAGCAGCTAGCCGATACCCTGTCCCAATATAGGGCTGATATAACAGCTTTGCAAGAGATGCGATGGAGAGGGACCGGTTTCCTGGAGAAGAGCCGCTACACCATATATTATAGCGGTCATCCAGTAAACCATGTACTCGGAGTAGGTTTTCTAGTCAGCCAAAAAATGAAACTTCCTGTTATCGGCTTTGAAAACATAAGCGAACGGCTATGCACTTAGCGCTTGCGAAGCAAGTTTAGAAATATAAGCCTCCTAAACGTTCACGCCCCTACAGAGGAGACTGCAGAGTCGGAGAAGGATACCTTCTACGAGGCAGTAGAACGAACCCTCGAAGCCTGTCCCAGATATGATATCAAAATCATACTTGGGGATTTTAACAGCCAAGTAGGGAAGGAGCCAGTATTCAGGCGATACGTTGGCTCCCATAGCTTACACGAAAAAAACGGACTGCGGACTATTCAATTAGCAGGGTCACACGAAATGGTTGTTGGAAGTACCTGGTTTGCGCGGAAAGCGGTCCACAAACATACGTGGGCCTCTCCAGACGGGACCACTTTCAACCAAATTGACCACGTGTTGATGAACGCCGCCACCTCTCAGCCTTGATGAATGTCAGAACATATAGGGGGCCAATATGGTGCTCCGAGCCCGAATAACAATACCACCTAGAATCCCCTCTGACAATCAGGTGAGAGTGAACACTGAAGCCATCCACAACACAACCCTCCGCGACACCTATAAGAGGGAAATGGATGCCGCAATAACCGCAGTCAACAGAGGACCTGGAGATGAAGCATCAACAAATGATCTAACAATCACCTGAAGAACGTTATCATGGATACGGCCACAAACATACTTGGCCCCAGCCGCAAACGGAGTCGGAACGGCTGGTTTGACGATGAATGTAAGCTAGCAATGGAACGGAAGAATGCCGCATACCGAGTAATGTTGCATTCTCAAAGAATGCGGGCACGCGCAGAGAATTATTACGAACTCCGTCGAGCGGAGAAGCGACTTCACAGACGGAAAAGGAAGCCTGGGAGAAACAACAAGTCTGTGAACTAGAAAAGTACAGGGAGCAACCGCACCAGGCGCGTAAGTTTTACCAACAAGTCAGCAGGATGAAGCCTTATACACCTCGATGCTCATCCTGCCGAGACAAAGAGGGAAATCTGATTTCCGACAGAATGGGCATATTAGAGCGATGAGTTGAGTACTTTGATGAGCTACTGAACAACCAGAACATCGGCGAGTTGGAGGTCCTGCCAACTGAAGACGACGGACAAATACTGCCACCACCAAGTTTAGGAGAAACAGTCCATGCAATTCATCGGCTAAAAAATCATAAGTCGCCAGGAGCCGATGGAATTACAGCCGAATTGGTTAAATATGGAGGCGACCAGTTACACCAAGTGGTTCATCAACTTGAGCTCAAGGTATGGGACAGCGAATCAATGCCTGACGATTGGCAATGAGGCATTATCTGTCTCATACATAAAAAGGGAGATATCACACAGTGCAGCAATTATAGAGGTATCACGTTGCTGAGTACCATCTATAAGATATTCTCCACTATCTTGCTAGGTCGGATAGCCCCATACACCCAGAACATCATTGGCCCATACCAAAGAGGCTTCACTCCAGGCAAATCAGCAACAGATCAGATTTTCTCTCTGCGGCAGTCGATGGAAAAACTGTTGGAATATGGACAACAGTTGCACCATCTGTTCATCGACTTTAAAGCCGCCTATGATAGCATAGCCAGTGTAAAACTGTACACGGCCATGGGAGAATTCGGTATCCCAACGAAATGAATAAGACTGACTAGGCTGACCCTGACCAATGTGCGAGGCTAGATAAAAGCAGCAGGATCACTCTCAAGACCATTCGACATCAACAACGGTCTATGACAAGGTGATGCCCTATCATGCGTCCTCTTTAACCTGGCCCTCGAGAAAGTGATCCGTGGTGCTGAGGTAAATGCAAGAGGTACGATCCTCTTCAAGTCCACCCAACTACTGGCCTATGCTGACGATATCGACATCATGGGAAGAACCACCCGAGATGTACAAACTGCCTTCATCCAGATCGAGCAGGCGGCCCGAGATCTTGGCCTGCACATCAATGAAGGCAAGACAAAGTATATGGTGGCAACGCCAGCACCGAAAACCAACGAACAACATCAATCCGCACTGGTCAAACGGGAAGAATAAAGATAGGAGAATACAACTTTGAGACCGTTGACAATTTCTCCTATCTAGGGTCGAAAATCACAACCGATAACAACTACGATGGTGAAATCCGCGCACGGTTGTTGTCAGCCAACAGAGCCTATTTCAGCTTACAAAGACTGTTCCGCTCGAAACGTCTCACCATAGGGTCAAAGTTCTTACTGTACAAGACTATGATCTTGCCAGTCCTCATGTATTCCTCGGAAACTTGGGTTCTTAGCAAGAAAAATTGCGCATTCTCGGCCGCGTTCAAGAGAAGAATCCTCCAAAGAATTGTTGGCCCCCTACATGAGGATGGACGATTCCGTAGCCTACACAATGACGAAATCTATGAGCGATACCATGACCGTCCGGTTGTGGATAAAATCCGGCTCAATAGGTTACGGTGGGCGGGTCACTTAATCCGTATGGATGAGGATGATCCCACCTGGAAAGTCTATAAGGGCAATATCTATGGTAGAAAAAGAAGACGAGTCAGACCCTGCCTAAGATGGAGCGATGGCGTAGGTCAGGACGCCAGACAGCTTTTACGTAGGTCAGGACGCCAGACAGCTTTTAGGGATATCGAATTGGTGGACCTCGGCGTAAAACCGGGATGTCTGGAGTTCCTTATTAAGGCAGGCCTAGACCGGATACCGGTTGTTGCGCCGTTGGTTCTTCCCATGATGTCGATATCGTCAGCATAGGCCAGTAGTTGGGTGGACTTGAAGAGGATCGTACCTCTTGCATTCACCTCAGCATCACGGATCACTTTCTCGAGGGCCAGGTTAAAGAGGACGCATGATAGCGCATCCCCTTGTCGTAGACCGTTGTTGATGTCGAATGGTCTTGAGAGTGATCCTGCTGCTTTTATCTGGCCTCGCACATTGGTCAGCGCCAGCCTAGTCAGTCTAATAAATTTCGTCGGAATACCGAATTCTCTCATGGCCGTGTACAGTTTTACCCTGGCTATGCTATCATAGGCGGCTTTAAAGTCGATGAACAGATGGTGCAACTGTTGTCCATATTCCAACAGTTTTTCCATCGCTTGCCGCAGAGAGAAAATCTGATCTGTTGTTGATTTGCCTGGAGTGAAGCCTCTTTGGTATGGGCCAATGATGTTCTGTGCGTATGGGGCTATCCGGCCTAGCAAGATAGTGGAGAATATCTTATAGATGGTACTCAGCAACGTGATACCTCTATAATTGCTGCACTGTGTGATATCTCCCTTTTTATGTATGAGACAGATTATGCCTCGTTGCCAATCGTCAGGCATTGATTCGCTGTCCCATACCTTGAGCACAAGTTGATGAACCACTTGGTGTAACTGGTCGCCTCCATATTTAACCAATTCGGCTGTAATTCCATCGACTCCTGGCGACTTATGATTTTTTAGCCGATGAATTGCACGGACTGTTTCTCCTAAACTTGGTGGTGGCAGTATTTGTCCGTCGTCTTCAGTTGGCGGGACCTCCAACTCGCCGATGTTCTGGTTGTTCAGTAGCTCATCAAAGTACTCAACCCATCGCTCTAATATGCCCATTCTGTCGGAAATCAGATTTCCCTCTTTGTCTCGGCAGGATGAGCATCGAGGTGTATAAGGCTTCATCCTGCTGACTTGTTGGTAAAACTTCCGCGCCTGGTGCGGTTGCTCCCTGTACTTTTCTAGTTCACAGACTTGTTGGTTCTCCCAGGCTTCCTTTTTCCGTCTGTGAAGTCGCTTCTCCGCTCGACGGAGTTCGTGATAAGTCTCTGCGCGTGCCTGCGTTCTTTGAGAATGCAACATTACTCGGTATGCGGCATTCTTCCGTTCCATTGCTAGCTTACATTCATCGTCAAACCAGCCGTTCCGACTCCTTTTGCGGCTGGGGCCAAGTATATTTGTGGCCGTATCCATGATAACATTCTTCAGGTGATTGTGAAGATCATTAGTTGATGCTTCATCTCCAGGTCCTCTGTTGACTGTGGTTATTGCGGCATCCATTTCCCTCTTATAGGTGTCGCGGAGGGTTGTGTTGTGGATGGCTTCAGTGTTCACTCTCACCTGATTGTCAGAGGGGATTCTAGGTGGTATTGTTATTCGAGCTCGGAGCACCATGCCAACGAGATAGTGATCCGAGTCTATATTGGCCCCCCTATATGTTCTGACATTCATCAAGGCTGAGAGGTGGCGGCGTTCGATCAACACGTGGTCAATTTGGTTGAAAGTGGTCCCGTCTGGAGAGGCCCACGTATGTTTGTGGACCGCTTTCCGCGCAAACCAGGTACTTCCAACAACCATTTCGTGTGACCCTGCTAATTGAATAGTCCGCAGTCCGTTATCATTTGTTTTTTCGTGTAAGCTATGGGAGCCAACGTATCGCCTGAATACGGGCTCCTTCCCTACTTGGCTGTTAAAATCCCCAAGTATGATTTTGAGATCATATCTGGGACAGGCTTCGAGGGTTCTTTCTACTGCCTCGTAGAAGGTATCCTTCTCCGACTCTGCAGTCTCCTCTGTAGGGGCGTGAACGTTTATGAGGCTTATATTTCTAAACTTGCCTCGGAAGCGCAGAGTGCATAGCCGTTCGCTTATGCTTTCAAAGCCGATAACAGCAGGTTTCATTTTTTGGCTGACTAAGAAACCTACTCCGAGCACATGGTTTACTGGATGACCGCTATAATATATGGTGTAGTGGCTCTTCTCCAGGAAACCGGTCCCTGTCCATCGCATCTCTTGCAACGCTGTTACATCAGCCCTATATTGGGACAGGGTATCGGCTAGCTGCTTATCAGCTTCATCTCTGTACAGGGAGCGCACGTTCCATGAGAAAATGCGCAAATCGTTGTTCCTTTGTCGTTGCCGGGTCCGTCGTTTTACAATCCGTCCTATCCGAGGCTCCTGTTGTGGCTTCGTAACAGGTTGTTTTCCGTGTAGGGTTGTCAGCCCTACCCAACCCCCAACCTGGAGGACCAGTTGGTATAATTTGTCCCGTTTTTAGGCGCGGGAGACTCGCCTTCATCCTTCTCCGTCTGCAGCTTTTCGTCAAGAAAGAGCTCCCAGCGGTCACCACGTGGAGGTGGAGATAGGGTTTGGTAGTAGAGCTGTTGGTGTTGGTTCAGCAGGCATTTCCCAGGTTTTATGCTCCATCGTGGGTACCAATCCACGTTTCGCCCCGGGACCTATACTACCCTTTGACCACACATCCATATAATGATATATAATAGCATGGATCTGAATCGTAAGACGCCAACATTTTACCACTGTCACTGATTGCAAAGTCGTTCCCTATGAGACCATCGTACCTCAACATCGGCCGTTCATTGCCGTCCTGCGAATGAAGCCACCGATAAAATAGCGTGAGGAACGCACTGGCCCGCCGCGCATTAAACAGTGGCGATTTGGTGAGAAGAAAGAAGAAACGGTCTCACTCATACGATTGCCAAACATTACGAATGTGGAAGAATCATGGAACCAAATGAAAGACACGATCCACAAAGCGGCCTCTGCAACCCTCGGGGTCACCAAGCCGGGTAAGCGGTACATCAACCGAGATACTTGGCTTTGGAATGATGATGTTGAAATGAAGGTCCGTGAAAGGAAACGCCCCTACCACAAATTTCTCGACGATAAAACGCCTGCTAATTGGCAAATTTATAAGAATGCCAACCGGGAAGCAAAGAAAGCGGTCGCTGTCACCCGAGCGAACCATTTCAAAAAACTGGACACTCGGGATGGCGAGAGAGATCTGTATCGACTTGCTAAAAGCCGTGATGAACGCTCACAGGATATCGAACACTTCTGTTGTGTTAATGACAAGAACGGTACTTTGCTTACCAACCGGCGAGCTGCAACGGATAGATGGCGAAAATACCTGGAGCAGATTTCAACTGAATAATTTGCTCATCCTCCACTTCCACAATCATTGCCGACATTTGGAGCAGTTCCACCAGTCAGCGCAACTGAAGTCGAGAAGGCAATAAAACAAATGGAATCGGGGAAAGCAACAGGACCTGACGACATCGCATCTGAGCTCTGGAAAGCGAAGAGTTGGGACCCAACACTGTGGCTCAGTGAATTCTTTAACCGGGTTATTTAGGAAGGAAGAACACCATCTGACTGGCAAGAAAGTACCACTGTTCCAATATGGAAAAAGAAAGGTAGTCCAGCAGAATGTTCAAATTACCGTCCAATCCGGTTACTTTCTCATACCATGTAGATTTTTGAACGCATTATTGACAACCGTATTCGCGAAAGCGAATAATTGTAAACCAAGCCGGATTTGTCAAGAACTGCGGAACTACTGACGCAATACACGCTGCGCGATTACTCATGGAGAAACACCGTGAGAAGCATCGTCCTCTTTACATTGCCTTTCTGGATCTAGAGAAAGCGTTTGACCGTGTACCGCACGAACTCATCTGGTATGCTTTACGACAACTCGTGCGCTGGGTTCAATTGCTGTACCACTATCCGAAAAGTAAAGTTCGAAGTATGGCGGGTGTATCAAAACCGTTTCGTGCCTCTGTTGGTGTTCATCAAGGAAGTGCCCCCTCACCACTCCTCTTTGTCCTTGTTATGGACACCGTCACACGGGATATCCAACGTCCAGCGCCCTACACACTGCTTTATGCAGATAATGTTTTCCTAGCATCTGATAGCAAAAATGATCTCGAGCAACTTGTTCAAAAATGGAATGATCGCCTCATGCAACACGGTCTCAGATTGAATTTAAACAAAACTGAATTTTTGACGACCGATCCCCATGAAACAGGCACAATCACTGTCAGCGGAAGTGATCTGCCCAGAACTGAGCGATTTAAATACCTCGGGTCAACGCTATCAGCCAATGGAAAACTGCGTTATGAAATTGCTTCACGTAATAACGCAACCTGGATGAAGTGGCGCTCCATAACTGGTGTTCTTTGTGATGGACGTATCAACGTACGTCTCAAATCTTAAATTTACCGCAATGTCGTCCGTCCAGTCGCTCTTTATGGTTCTGAGTGTTGGCCGACCATAAAAGACAATGAACGGCGTCTTGCGGTAATGGAGACGAAGATGTTACGTTGGACTAGTGGCGTCTCACGTTTAGATCACATCCGAAATGAGGATATCCGCGATCGCTATGGGGTTGCACCGATCGTGGAAAAGTTGCGAGAGAGGCGTCTTCGATGGTATGGTCACGCAATTCGTGCAAACGAGAATTTACTTGCCAAGATTGGTTTGAACATCGAAGTCGATGGTAAATGACCAAAAGGCAGACCTAAGCAACGGTGACTTGATACGCTGGATGGGGATTTGAAAGCCTCGAGATTGCACCCAGATCAGGCATTCGATAGAGCCAAATGACGAAGCCGATCACGACGAGCCGACCCCGCTTGTGAACGGGACAAAGGCTGAAGAAAAAGAAGAATTAGGTGTATATAATATGATCCAAAAATGTAATTTATGATATTATCAGAGCTGGAATTTTTACCTACACGGTTTTTTTGAAGAACCGTGTCTGTGAGATTGTAGCCAGGAACATTAGTCTTCTGATCACTAGGATCATGTGGAGGGTGAAAGTACTTTTCACCACAATACGAGTGCATGATAGACTGATGGATTCCATTGACTCTTTTATCAGACTCACCCATATAGGGTGAGAGAGGATTATGATGTCTTGGATTGGTGTACTCTCCGTTATATATATAAATTTTCATATAGCATGGTTAAAAGAGATTGGATCACATGCCTTTTTCAAGTAGTTTTTCACAATATAACCCAAAACCCAAAATTCGTACAATTGATGCCGGCAACAGTGCACTTATCTCCGACTCAAATTCAATTTTTATGAATGGAAGTTTCGGAAATAATTCAGGTGATATTGCTAATTCATTTTTTGAGAATGATGGGGTCCTAAGTACGCATCAACTTAATGCTGGACGACTGGTAAGAAACCGTAAGGCCGTCATCGTCTAATTTTTGAAAGTTTGGGTGCTAAGCCCTAAACGAGGAGTAAGCTTAGTTTTAACAATGCAGTTTTTCTATAGCAGCAGAGCAAATCATTTACGCGCAATTTCGTTATGAAAATCACTATTTTGTGTCACGAACAGTACGTATAGGAGGCGTTTGACAATTTTTTTGGTGAAATTTTAATTATGGTGCGGCTACGTAATTGAATTTAACGGGAAATTATTTAGTTGGACATTACGGGATACATATTGAATTTGACTTATTATCGAACATATTATCAAATATTAAAATTGGTGATCATTATTACTACAATTTAATAGTTCTTAAGGGGGTCATCCCGTGTGTCGGGTTGGAGAAATCGATTGTTTTTTTTTGCATGAATTGTATCTATATATAGTGGAGAATATGTGGGCAAAGGGATTTTCCGATATTCCGAGTCGTGCAGAAATGACAGTGTTAAACAGGTAAGGAATTTGCAGCCGCGGCTAGAGTACTCGATGAGAACGAGCGTCGAATCTTTTTTTACCTGTTAGTTTTTTACCTGAGCCTTATAAATTCGAACACAGGTATAAATATAAAAAGATGGAAAACCAAGCAATTGTCTAAACTTATTTGCTGTTTGGAATAAAAAGGGTAATCCAGTCTAGAGTGAGCACTGAAAGGCTTTCAAGCTGTACTCAGTTCTATTTTGTTGTGAGTATTGCGTTGTTTGTGTGTTCAGTGATCGCTTTAACGTTCAACGTCATGCTCGCACTAAAAAACGAGTATTTCATAGCAATCGATACTTATCAGAGAAGAAAAACGACTTCGCATCAACATCAGCAAAGAAACTTGTAGCAAGCATGAAGATGGATGTTCCAATTGCGACAAGTTTTGTATATTGTATATTGGATTCTTGCAAATAATAAAATATACGTGGTAGTAAAAAAGGAATACGTAGGACATATCGAGAAAAGAATGGGAACCCGGCTTAGAAATGCAAAGAAGAATCACGAAGGCAATGGTGGAAAAGGGGCTGGAAAACTTACTGATGAGGTTATTAACGACCTCACTACATTTTTTGGGCTAGCTATTCGTCGATACGCAAATTCGATAGAAGGAATGAAGCAAGAAATTTGGGCAACTTTCTTCCATAAATGTTCTACAGACGAAAATCCTCAGCATCAAAATTGTCCAGCAGGCGAGGACAGTTGGTACAAATGGCGCAAAGCGGAAACTAAAGGAGAATTGGGTAGTTTTTACCACGAGAAGGCACCTTTGACTAAAGAAGTTCAAATAGTCATCAAACCAATCTACGAAGATTTGTCACGAGTTGATCTCTTGAACAGATGTTTAGGAGCAGAGACCCGAATAACAATGAGTCGTTAAATTTGGACTTTCGCTCCTAAACATTCATTCTGAGGCCAAGGTCGTAGAAATAGCTACTTTTCTGACTGTAATTATTTTCAATGAAGGATTCAATGGCATTCTCAAAATCCTAGTGACAATGGGATGTCAAGTTGGTCACATATGTTTTTTTCCTCTGATGAACACAGCGCCCTCCAGCGGCAAAAAAAACTGCCTTCACACGGGATGACCCCCTTAAAACTTTTGTTTGATTATATGAGTTCATAGTTATAAAAAAGTGTTGTTGACTTCGTTTTCTGAATGTGATAATTATTATCGACCGATTCCTTACTTATCTAATTTGCTAAGTGCATGCGATCTTAGTGCATTTCAGTTACGAGGAATTTGTCATACAATTTGTGTATTAATTTTTATCGTGTTTAATTATCTGCATTGCTGCCCATTAACTCTGTCTATCTAAGGGGGGATCCATATAATTGAATTAAGACCTTTCCTTTTTATTATAAAAAACACCTTGAAATTCTTTTATATTATATAAAACACCTTTGAAGTCCTGTTATACATATACAGTCGAACCTGGATATAAGGAATTGCAAGGGAAACTCACTTAAATTCCTTATAAACAAGTTTTCCATTTATCCAGTTTTCCTTATACAGAGGCTTTCAGCAAAAAATTCCTTTTATCCAGGTTTTTAAAATCACCTGGTGTATTTAGTATTACAGCAACTTTGAGTTTTCATTTAAATACAAATAAATAATCCGCATGATAAATAAAATTAAAAAGAGTATATCAATATCAAAGATTCTTTATTTCATAAGTCGTCACTGTAATCAGTCGAATACATAAATGGAATGAGTGTCTATCTCATAGATATTAAGTTTTGAAAAAATCAAATATTTTTGTTTGTTTATCAGTGACCACATTTTCAACGTTTCTTTCAAGAGCGATAATATTTTCGAATATCTTTGGTTCGGTTTCACGCTGTTCAAAAAATTTTGTTAAAGTATGCAGTGCCTCTAACGCTTCCCTCTTCTTTACAAGTTTTATTTCAAGAGTATCGCCGTGATCTTCATCACTATCGTTTTCATTGGTGTCACACATTTGGAGGGTGCTCACAATGTCGTCGACTGTTTGCTCTCCTGTAACCTCGATATTTTCATCGACGTTTACATAATCTTCGAAGCTAGGTACCCTCTCACCGGCATTGGAAGTTAATTCAGACCACTCTTGGAATGAAGGCCGTAACTCCTCATGTGAAGAGTCCCATTCGGAATATTGGGGCTCTTGTAAACCATTTATCCTGAACCCTGCTTTCCTAAAACAGTTAGCTATAGTGGTCTGGGTTACAGATAACCATGCTTTTTTCACAAATCTCATTGCGATGAGAACGTTTATTTCCAAGCTACCGTTGCTTTCGAGATTTGTTAAAATATGGCGAACAACCTCCCGACGATAATTAATTTTAAAATTTTGAATCACTCCCTGATCTAGGGGCTGCAGCTTGCTGGTGGAGTTTGGAGGTAGGTAGACAACTTTTATGTGTTGTAGTTCATCTGAGCTGTAATGGGCAGTACAATTATCGATAAAAAGTAAAATTTTCCTATTTTCGAGGCGCATCTGAATATCGATTTTCTTAAGCCATTCCGAAAAAAGTGCTGCAGTCATCCATGCTTTGCTATTGTTTTTGTATTCAACAGGAAGAGTTATCACGCCTAAAACAGAAAAAAATCTATAGTATTTTAACTATCGACTCATAACCTTTATTCTGTTAATGTCATTTATACAGTAACAGCGAACGAAGAATCTTTTACTCACCTGCAAAACATCTGGGTTTCCTTGACTTGCCGATAAGAAAAACGGGTAATTTCTCAGTGCCAGTCATGTTCGCACATAAAAGAATAGTGACACGTTCCTTGCTGTACTTCCCACCATGACACGAAATTCCCTTAAAGGTAAAGGTCTTATCTGGCAAGCATTTAAAAAAGAGCCCTGTTTCGTCTGCATTGAAAATGTCGTTAGGAGAATAATCTCCCAGCAAAGCGGGAAGATCGTTTATCCACTGGCTATATGCGTTGATGTCTACAGCACCACTTTCACCAGAAATTTTTTTAAAAATAAGATCATTTCTTTTTTTAAAGCCATCCAACCAACCGTTGCTGGCGCAAAAACCTCCAATCGTCAACTTCCTAGCAAATTCTTCAGCTTTTTCTTTCAAAATCGGTCCATTTACAGGTACATTCTTGCTTTGGCACTGTTTCAACCACTCCACTAAACACTGTTCCAGATTCGGATATTCCGAATTACGATTTCTTTTTATTTTGCCATGTCCTTCAGAACACTCTTGTTTGATTTTGTCGCTTTCTTTTAAAATACGACACAATGTCGACAGCGGCACGAAATATTCCGCGGATATTGCATTCCGAGTTTTTCCGTTTTCAAACTCCTTTATCAATTTCAATTTCTCACTTAAACTTAAATTTTTTCTCTTGTTTTCGGACATGACAGCCTTTTATTATTAAAAGAAACAAAAGTTATAGCGGCAAAGGAACAGTAAAAGGTTTAATTTGCAAGTGAAAGAATCGTCACCACTATCACCGAGTTTCAAATTAAACTTTGAATAAACAAAAAATTTCAAAACGTGTCACAATAGAAAATTGCACGATTCTAAGAAAAAAAAAAGACCTTCCCTTTTTGTCGTTCAGGGGAAAATTCCATATATAGAGGTCATGACAACTGAATAACATAAAAATTTCCATTTATAGAGGCTCCGGAAAAAAAATGAATTCCTTATAAAGAGGTTTTCTATTCCATATATAGAAGTTCGAAAAATTGAAAAATGTTATTTTTTCTTTGAAAATTGAAGGTGCACGAAAAAATGTTCCATTTAAAGAAGTTTTCCTTATATCCAAGTTCCTTATATCCAGGTTCGACTGTATATGAAAAACATCTTTGAAGTCCTGTTATAAAAATTACCTTTAAGTTACTTCTGGAATTGTTGAACCATTTGGAGAAAAAGCGGTGGGGAAAAAGGAATCTACAATAGTTGCAGAACGAGAAAGAGCTTTTGGGTAGCAGGAACGAGAACCTGAAACTTATAAACAATTCAACAAGCAACATAGTTCTTACAGAAGAAAGGAAGAGTTTAAAGCAGTTAGGAGAGCAGAAATACTAGCATTGTCTCATAGGGAACTTGATTTGAAGGTAGGAATATTCAATTCATTGGATGCTTGACTAAATGTTACACCCCTCCTTGCGTACTCAATATCTAGATTGACCATACAACCTTTCACATTTGTGAGATTAGTCATATTAATACTGAATTGGTTTGATGATGCATGTATAAACAAGTCAGGAAACCGGAAGCTGGACGCTTCAGGTACGAAAAGTTTTGTGTATTTCTTAGTACGTCGCATGTAATATATCCATATATTATGTGACAGTAGCCACTTTCCGGTGATATTGATATTCATAGTTTTCAATTTTCAAAGAAGCAACAACTTTGACGTATTATAACTTTGTTAGTAGTAGTGCGATTTCCACCAAACTTGGTAATGCTCTACATCATAGTTTACATCACTGCAATTCCGTGGTGGTAGGATAAATTTAAGGGGGGTTTTGCAGCGAATTACTGAACATTATAGTAATATACTATTATTATAATAACTTTATTTGAACAGATATCGGTATGGAAGGTATTTCGGAGCCCAGGCACCATATAGTGGCAGCTTTTTGATTTTTTTTTCAGATTTTTCGGTTTGGTAGTTTCTGAGAATGGTCCCCTTAAACAAATGATCACTTTCAACCCCCGCACTCCCCACCTTTCGAACAAATGTCAAAACTAAGACCGGCTTTGAAAAGTACTAACCGAGACCTTTAATTTGATATCCCACATGACTATATTTGATGAAGAAAGATTTTGCACCCCCCTTTTGTATGTATGGGGAGAGAGAGAATGCGCACCCTTTGTTATAAATAATGCGTTGCTAGTATCAAGAACCAAACAAACACACCACCACTTAAGAACTAGCTCCCTTTCATGAAAGTACAGACAACACAGTCAGTGTTTAAATAACATATAACACTATCCTCAACTGCCAACTGGGCAGCCAATAGGGGTGAACATCAAAATGCTTGGACCGCCCTTGATCTCCCCTGTAATTTCCCCCAACTGGATGTTTGTCGTCATTACATGCCAATATTATTGACAGTAATTAAAATTATCACGTTTCCATAACTTCATTAATTAGCTGATGAGTTTACTTGGACAAGAGAATAGCAATAATGAGGTGCCCCTATAATTAATAATTATTATTTACTCAACTTTATTTTACTTTAATTAATTTGGGACATTACTCGATCGTACTTTCAAAAAGGGTTACTTTTTATCCATAATAGCGATTCCATATGAGTTTATAGCTGGGACACATGGGACACAAGTCCTGCGAAAACCGAGGTTTAAACTTATTAAGAGTTTAAGATATAGGATGGTCATTATCCAGAAATTTGTCTGACTCGCCTGTGGATAGGGTCTTCTGATCCATGTCCATCTCAGGGGGGCGGTTTTTATAGTGATAACATGGTCAAATTCCTTTATACCTAACTTAGGAAGATATGCTCCTCATCCATTATAGCATGGACCAGCAAAGGACATTCTTATCACACTTTTTCGTTAGCCTTTCTATTCGCCGAGGTCCACCAATTCGATATCTCTAAAAACTGTCTGGCGTCCTGACCTATGCCATCGCTCCATCTTAGGCAGGGTCTGCCGCATCTTCTTTTTCTACCATAGATATTACCCCCTATCCGTACGGATTAAGTGACCCGCCCATCGTAACCTATTGAGCCGGATTTTATCCACAACCGGACCGTCGAGGTATCGCTCATAGATTTCACCGTTATGTAAGATGCGGAATCCTCCATCCTTATGTAGGGGGCCAAAAACGCTTCGGAGGATTTTTCTCTCGAACGCGGCCATGAGTTCGCAGTTTTTTGCTAAGAACCCAAGTCTCCGAGTATTACATAAGGACTGTCATCATAGTCGCGATCGTAGTCTTGTACACTAAGAGCTTTGACCCTATAGTGAGACGTTTCGAGGGAAACAGATTTTGTAAGCTGAAATAGGCTCTGTTGGCAGCCAACAACCGTGCGCGGATTTCATCGTCATAGCTGTTATCGGTTGTGATTATCGATCCTAGTGCGACCAGTGCGATTCGATGCTGTTCGTTCTTTTGGTTTTGGCACTGACGATGCCCCGGCCATCTCGCGCCGCCTGCTCGATCTGGATAAAGGTAGACTATACATCTTGGATTGTTCTTCCTATGATGTTGATATTGTCAGCATAAGCCAGTAGTTGGCTTGACTTGAAGAGGATGGTGCCTCTCGCATTTACATCGGCATCGAGAATCACTTTCTTCGGAGCCAGGTTGAAGCGGACGCATGATAAGGTATCCCCTTGTCTTAGACCGTTGTTGATGTTGAATGGTCTCGAGAGTGATCCTGCTGTTTTTATCTGGCCTCGCAAATTGGTCAGGGTCAGCCTAGTCAGTCATCAATTTCGTTGGGACACCGAATTCTCTCATGGCGGTTTACAGTTTTACCCTGGCTATGCTCTCATAGGCGTCTTTAAAGTCGATGAAAAGATGGTGCAACCAATGTCCATACTCCAACAGTTTTTTCATCACTTGCCTGAAAATCTGATTTGTTGCTTATATGCCTGGAGGGCAGACTCTTCGGTATGGGCCAATGATGTTCTGGGCGTATGAGGCTATCCGGCCTAGCAAAATGGCGGAGAATATCTTATAGATGGTACTCAGCAACGCGATTCCTCTATAATTACTGCACTGTGTGATATCCCCCTTTCTATGCATGAGGCAAATAATGCCTCGTTCCATCGGCTCCTGGCGACTTATGGTTTTTAAGCCGATGAATTGCACGGACTGTTTTTTCTATGCTTGGTGGTGGCAGCATTTGTCCGTCGTCTTCAGTTGACGGGACCTCTAACTCGCCGATATTTTGGTTGTTGAGCAGTTCATCAAAATACACAACCCATCCCTCCAATATGCCCATTCTGTCGGAAATCAGATCAGCATCGAGGTGTATAAGGCATCATCCTGCTGACTTGTTGGTAAAACTTGTGCGTCTGGGGCTGCTCCCTGTACTTTTCTAGTTCACAGTCTTGTTGGTTCTCCCAGGCTTCCTTTTTCGGTCTGTGAAGTCGCTTCTCCGCTCGCCGGAGTTCATCATAAGCCTCCGCGCGTGCCCGCGTTCTTTGAGAATGTATCGTTACTCGGCATGCTCGGTATATCTTCCCTTCCGTAGCTAGCTTACATTCATCGTCAAACCAGCCGTTCCGACTTTTCTTGCGGCTGGGACCAAGCATCTTTGTGGACGTATCAATGATAACGTTGTTCAGGTGGTTATGAAGATTATTTGTTGATGTTTCGTCTCTAGGATCTCTGTTGACTGCGATTATTGCGGCAACCATTTCCTCCTTATGTTGTCCTTATATTGAGACAGGGTATCGGTTGGCTGCTCAGCAGCATTCGGTCTGTACAGGGAGTGCACGTTCTATGAGAAAATGCATAAATCGTTAATCCGTTGTCGTTGCCGGGTTCGTCGTTGTAAAATTCATCCTGTCCGAGGTTCCTCCCGTATCTTCGTAGCATCAGTTTTCCTGGTAGGGTTGTGAGCAATACCCAACTCCCAACCTGGAGGACCAGTTGGTACATTTTGTCCCGTTTTTAGGCGCGGGAGACTCGCCTTGATCCTTCTCCTTCTGCAGTTTTTGATGAAGAAAGAACTCTCAGCGATCACCACATGGAGGTGGCGATGGGGTTTGGTAGTAGAGCTGTTGGTGTTGGTTCAGCAGGCGTTTCCCAGGTTTTATGCTCCATCGTGGGTACCAATCCACATTTTTCCGTATACATCGCGTTTATTTATCTGTCATAATGGCTTAAGTTGATGGACGACACTTGTTGTTTAACGTACAATCTGTATACCCGATATCTGGGGAAAAAAGAATACATGTTTATTCAGATAATATCCTGATGTTCTACTGGAGTGTCAGTGAAATTAATAATTATAAAATCACTTGAAATTCATCATAAGCTGAAAGGATTGATAGAATTCTGGTCAAAAAACCACCAAAACGGATGCTGCAACAAGATGAAAGAGGATATATCATTACAAAAATAGACAATGGAAACCACTGGAATGAAAAAAATTAGACAAATATATGATAGATTAAAAAAAAACTATTAAGTTCATACAAGATAACATGACACAACAAGAGATAAATGAGTTTGATGGCGGCCACTAATAACAATACAAATAATCGCACAATCACAAAGTTGTTTATCTACCCCATATCTAGGCCGGAAAAGCTATACCATACAGAGGCTCTGTGTAACGCAGTAAGGATAAAATTTCAAAACTAAGTTCGTGGAATATATTATACAGTTGATTGCAAAGTATGTGATCATACATATCTTTTGTTTATTAAAGGTAAATATAGCCCAGAAGAACATATCAAACATCCAAACTCGATCATATCAAAGCACAGTCAAGAAAACACTGTATGGATTTAAAAAGGGTTAGAGTTAAACGTATCAGGCCAGGAGAAGATCCAGAAAACCTGATGGAAATTATAGCTAAAGTTTGTAGAATTAATAACCCTACTAGGAATATTCAATTAATTACTCCTAAGAAACTAGAAACACACATTAACATCGATAGTAAATTTGGGAAAACTATAGATCATAAGATATGGCAGATACAAAACACGGTCTTGGGGAAATGTGCACTTGATGATACTGCACTTGATAATATACAAAATGTTCCACATAGGGAATCAGAGGGTAGACGGATGACAAAGGAAGGAAACTCTGCTAAAGAAATTAGATAGTAAAAACAAAGAACAGATAGATACAACAGTCAATACAGGTGACACATTTGGGAGCTTTTCCAATTTGTATATTATAATTTATTTTCAATAGTTAAATTTCATTTTATCAATAGCTCTTCTCTCGGCTCGGGGGGAATTAATAAGACTGACTAGGCTAACCCTAACCAATGTACAAGGCCAGGTAAAAGCAGCAGGATCACTCTCAAGACCATTCGACATCAACAACGGTCTATGACAAGGGGATACCCTATCATGCGACTTCTTTAACCTGGCCCTCGAGAAAGTGGTCCGTGATGCTGAGGTAAATGCAAGAGGTACGATCCTCTTTAAGTCCACCCAACTACTGGCCTATGCTGACGATATCGACATCATGGGAAGAACCACCCAAGACGTACAAACTACCTTCATCCAGATCCAGCAGGCGGCCCGAGATCTTGGCCTGCACATCAATGAAGGCAAGACAAAGTATATGGTGGCAACGCCAGCACCGAAAACCAACGAACAACATCAAACCGCACTGGTCAAACGGGAAGAATAAAGATAGGAGAATACAACTTTGAGACCGTTGACAATTTCTCCTATCTAGGGTCGAAAATCACAACCGATAACAGCTACGGTGATGAAATCCGCGCACGGTTGTCAGCCAACAGAGCCTATTTCAGCTTACAAAAACTGTTCCGCTCGAAACGTCTCACCATAGGGTTAAAGCTCTTACTGTACAAGACTATGATCTTGCCAGTCCTCATGTATTCCTCGGAAACTTGGGTTCTTAGCAAGAAAAATTGCGAACTCTTGGCCACGTTCAAGAGAAGAATCCTCCGAAGAATTTTTGGCCCCCTACATGAGGATGGACGATTCCGTACCCTCCACAATGACGAAATCTATGAGCGATACCATGACCGTTCGGTTGTGGATAAAAGCCGGCTCAATAGGTTATGGTGGGCGGGTCACTTAATCCGTATGGGCAATATCTGTGGTAGAAAAAGAAGACGAGGCAGATCCTGCCAAAGATGGAGCGATGGCGTAGGTCAGGACGCCAGACAGCTTTTGGGGATATCGAATTGGTGGACCTCGGCGCAAAACCGGGATGTCTGGAGTTCCTTATTAAGGCAGGCGTAGACCGGATACCGGCTGTTGCGCCGTTGATGATGAGTAGCTCTTCATTTGATTTGATTTGTTGTTTTTGTTTGCCAGTTGACATAGACACATGTATGGGACATAATCTATGAGTATTATGTTATTTACATAGGTAAATGACAACGGATTAACGATTTGTGCATTTTTTCATGGCACGTGTACT
Source organism: Hermetia illucens (assembly GCF_905115235.1). Taxonomy (NCBI): domain Eukaryota; kingdom Metazoa; phylum Arthropoda; class Insecta; order Diptera; family Stratiomyidae; genus Hermetia; species Hermetia illucens. The sequence continues at coordinate 115,851,874 of NC_051853.1, read as the reverse complement.
TCCTGTACAGACCGAATGCTGTTGAGCAGCTAGCCGATACCCTGTCCCAATATAAGGCTGATGTAACAGCGTTGCAAGAGCTGCGATGGACAGGGACCGGTTTCCTGGAGAAGAGCCGCTACACCATATATTATAGGGGCCATCCAGTAAACCATGTGCTCGGAGTAGGTTTCTTAGTCAGCCAAAAAATGAAACCTGCTGTTGTCGGCTTTGAAAATATAAGGGAAAGCTATGCACTCTGCGTTTGCGAGGCAAGTTTAGAAATATAAGCCTCATAAACGTTCACGCATCCATAGAGGAAACTGCAGAGTCGGAGAAGGATAATTCTTCTAACTGATATCAAAATCATACTTGGAGATTTCAATAGTCAAGTAGCCCGTATTCAGGCGATACGTTGGCTCCCATAGCTTACATAGGGATACCAACGATAATGGACTGCGCATAATTCAGTTAGTAGTATCGCACGAAATAGTTATTGGAAATACCTGGTTTGCGTGGAAAGCGATCCACAAACATATGTGGGCCTCTCCAGACGGGACCATTTTCAACCGAATTGACCACGTCCTGATTGAACGCCGCCACCTATCAGCCTTGATGAATGTCAGAACATATAGGGGCCAATGTAGACTCGGACCACTATCTCGTTAGCATAGTGCTCGGAGTTCGAATTACGACACCGCCTACAATCCACTCTGACAATAAGGTGAGAGTGAATACTGAAGCCATTCACAACACAGCCCTCGAGAACACGTATAAGGGGGAAATGGTTGCCGCAATAATCGCAGTCAACAGAGATCCTATAGACGAAACATCAACAAATGATCTTCACGACCACCTGAATAACGTTATCATTGATACGTCCACAAAGATGCTTGGCCTCAGCCGCAAGAAAAGTCGGAACGGCTGGTTTGACGATGAATGTAAGCTAGCTACGGAAGGGAAGATATACCGAGCATACCGAGTAACGATACATTCTCAAAGGACGCGGGCACGCGCGGAGGTTTATCGCGAACTCCGGCGGGCGGAGAAGCGACTTCACAGACGGAAAAAGGAAGCCTAGGAGAACCAACAAGACTGTGAACTAGAAAATTACAGGGAGCAACCGCCCCAGGTGCACAAGTTTTACCAACAAGTCAGCAGGATGATGCCTTATACACCTCGATGCTGATCTGATTTCCGACAGAATGGGCATATTGGAACGATGGGTTGTGTATTTTGATGAACTGCTCAACAACCAAAATATCGGTGAGTTAGAGGTCCCGTCAACTGAAGATGACGGACAAATGCTGCCACCACCAAGCATTGAAGAAACAGTCCGTGCAATTCATCGGCTTAAAAACATAAGTCGCCAGGAACCGATAGAATTACAGCCGGATTGGTTAAATATGGAGGCGACCAATTACACCAAATGGTTCATCAACTGATACTCAAAGTATGGGATAACGAACCAATGCCTGACGAGTGGGAACGAGGCATTATTTGTCTCATACATAAAAAGGGGTACATCACACAGTGCAACAATAATGGAGGTATTTCGTTGCTGAGATATTCTCCGCTATCTTGCTAGGCTGGATAGCCCCATACGCCCAGAACATCATTGGCCCCTACCAAAGAGGCTTCCCTCCAGGCAAATAAGATCAGATTTTCTCTCTGCGGCAAGCGATGGAAAAACTGTTGGAATATGGACACCAATTTTACCTATGCCTATGATAGCATAAAGCTTTACACCGCCATGAGAGAATTCGGTATCCCGATGAAATTGATAAGACTGACTAGGCTGACTCTGACCAATGTGCGAGGCCAGATAAAAACAGCAGGATCATTCTCAAGACGGTTCGACATCAACAACTATCTACGACAAAGGGATACCCTATCATGCGTCCTCTTTAACCTGGCCCTGGAGAAAGTGATCCGTGATGCTGAGGTAAATGCAAGAGGTACGATCCTCTTTAAGTCCACCAAACTACTGGCCTATGCTGACGATATCGACATCATGGGAAGAACTACCCAAGACATACAAACTGCCTTCATCCAGGTGGAGCAGGCGTCGCGAGATCTGCACATCAATGAAGGCAAGACAAAATATATGGTGGCAACGTCAGCATCGAAAATCAACCTACCAACAACATCAAACCGCACTGGTCAAATGGGAAGAATCAAGATAGGAGACTACAACTTTGAGATCGTTGATAATTTCTCCTATCTAGGGTCGAAAATCACAACCGATAACAGCTACGATGATGAAATCCGCGCATGGTTGTTGACAGCCAACAGAGCCTATTTCAGCTTACAAAAACTTTTCCGCTCGAAACGTCAAAGCTTTTATTGTACAAGACTATGATCTAGTATTCCTTGGAGACTTGGGTTCCTAGGAAGAAGGATTGCGAACTCTTGACCGCGTTCGAGAGAAGAATCCCCCGAAGAATTTTTGGCCTCCTACATGAGGATGGACGATTCCCCTAGTCTACATAGTTACGTCATCAATGCAACTCGATATCGCACCATAATGCGACATCAATACCTAGCAAATGGGTTGTAAAATATAATTAGGATATAAGATAATGAAATGTACGAAGGTCGTTGAAATAACAAATACAAGGAATGTTATTTTAGAAGGATAAGGTAAAGATAAAGATAGGATGTGGAAAATTCCACAAAAGATAAGAATGTGTATTAGAAACGTAAGTGTAAACCTAAGAAGAAATTTGTGTCTGATGCAGTATTAAAATTGTACTTGAAAAAGAACCAAGCCTTTTCTTTTAAAACGAAGATCGAAAACCGATCTTTTAACTACATAATGTCGAAATCTATGAGCGATACCATGACCGTCAGGTTGTGGATAAAATCCGGCTCAATAGGTTACGGTGGGCGGGTCACTTAATCCGTATGGATGAGGATGATCCAGCCCGGAAAGTCTATATGGGCAATATATGTGGTAGCAAAAGAAGACGAGGCAAATTCTGCCTAAGATGGAGCGATGGCGTAAGTCAGGACGCCAGACAGCTTTCAGGGATATCGAATTGGTGGACCTCGGCGCAAAACCGGGATGTCTGGAGTTCCTTATTAAGGCAGGCCTAGACCAAATACCGGTTGATGACGATGAATATCATTTTAAATTTACAAATATTACGCATTAAAAAAAGGTTAAATCAATGACAAGTAGCAAAGGAATTCAAAAGGAGCATACATACTCAAACCAGCAATAAGGTTAGCAGCAAAAGAACTTAAAAAGAACATACAAATTCAACACAGTGCAACGGATATTATCAACCAAAAACAAAATGAGGATTGTATAAAACAGAACACCTCAACATCTGAACTAACAACAAAAATATTTAGAATAATACAACATCGTCTGTTGAATGTTGGCTTGGTAACAAATATCAATGCCCTTGGCCAGCTGTTCTTCTTTGAGTAGCTCTCCCTGAGTTCTTGAAGTACCGGCTGAGCCGACGATCTTCTTCACAGGACATCCTTTTCTACTTCCTTTAATTCCTCTGTTTTCTGCGTGTGTTCTGTTCTTTTTTGAGGTTTTATGTAAAACAAAATCTTATTAAAATCGATTGAGTGCCTGCCTGTTTGTCTGTCATACTCACTTTTCTCGAAAACGGCTGCACCGATTCAAACAAAACTATGAAATCCTACGCATGCAGTGGTGCTTTGTACGAGTAAACCTTGATTTTACCACTTGAACTGCAGCCAACCGATGCGTTTCTCGCCTTCCTCGAAAGACGCTTCCAATCTGTAGAAGGTGTGTGTAGTGAGAAGAAAACTATAGGTCAGATCGAACTCACGAAACCGAATGATGACTCTAAACTCCCCAGTGCAAAACCTGTAAAGGGCCCCATTGAATTTATTCATGCGAAACCTTGCTAAAATTATTCATCGGGGATCGAATGGCTAAAAGCAAACAGTAATGTTTGAATTTTTTACACGAAAGATTTCGAAGTACGTATGTGGACAAAGGCACAACATGCTAATATATATGGACGCCACTATACACCACATACACATCAAGCAAGGGCAAGCCTCACGTACTGCGAAATTCGAAAGCTTAGCAGATGGCAACCAGGCAGTATCAACTGAGATATTTGCACTAGAGGGACCTCCTGTCCGGTTGACAGGTGCTCAAAGGTGGCGGTGAGGAAAACGGGGCGGCAATCCTATTGGCCAAACCAAAAACAAGTGGGCGAGGAGAACCGCCATAGTGGTGGCACCGGGAGACGCTGTACTCACTTTGGCTTGCCGGCCGTGATGCAGTAGGCGAATGCTCCAAGGGCCTAATCAGGGCGATCAGACTCGAGTCTGCACGGAGACTCATCTGAAGTGGCAAATTGGTCACGAAACCTTACCAGGGGTATACTGGTTCCATGGGAACCGGAATAGCCACTGGACTCTCATAATTCGGCTGAACTCCCATTGTATGTGAGTACAGCTCGGTTGTTTGCGGTTGGCACTCCAGTGGGAGTTTCATGGGGGTTGTGGCGATGCTCAAGCAAGAAGAGACTTCGGGCCTCGGCGTGGTGTTGCGTTTCAACATGGGTGCCGTACTCCTTAGTTCGGTAGAAATTTAGGTAGGTCTCCACTCCACCAGTATGAATGCTAAGCCATGCACAGTATAGACTGGTACCGTTGTTGCTTGTCTCAGCGGGGCTCTGATTGTGGTCACAAATTCAATCCGTGTCGTAAGAAGACTGTGGGTTTAAGTCGTCCAGACAAACGCTCACGTTAAACCCCCAAGGATTTAACTATCCTGTTGGCAATAATTGGGGGCTACCCGGCAATATTCAGCTAGCCGATCCTCTATTTGACCAAGAAGGACCCATTGACGTACTTCTCGGGGCCGCTTATACTACAAACTATTAGCTGTTGGCAGTTACGGCTATCAAGAAACCTTCCACTACTGCAAAACACGGTTTTTGCTGGGTAATTGCCGGAAAAGTTACAACATCTCATTAAGAACATGTTAGTCGTGGCATTTTCAACACTTATCATTTCAAGCTTAGCGAACAAATGGAAATTGAAAGAAATAGAACCTGCAATGACAGCGCCAGAAGTGAAAAGTGTGAGAATCGTTTCGCACAAATCACAAGAAGGATGAACAAGGACGTTTTATTATGAGACTTCCGTTCAAAGATCAAAGATCTTGAGGAACTCGGTGCATTCGAGGACATTGCTCTCAGCTGCTTTCTCCAACTGGAAATATCATACAAGTAAGTTTATGGCCGAATATAAGTACATAAGGACATGTAACCTGCACTAAGACAGGATTTTTATATTCTATTTATTTCTATTGGACGACGTGGCCAAGTGGCGCGACTGATCGTGCGGAGATGGAAACTCCAATACCTTGTAGTGCCCCTGTTCCGAAAGAAAGGTCAGTCAGACTCGCTAGTTCTGAGCAGATGGATTCGGTAACAAACCGAGTGCAAGTGCAGTCGATCGTCCTAGCTAGAGCCGAAGAGGAAAGGGTCATCAGGAAATGCGCAGCAGTAGTGAAGCGTATGCGGTCAGCAACGTTCCTCCAGAGGAACGTCAGCAAAGGCGTCAAAAACGGGCTGATGGAACTATAGGTGAAAGTGGAGAGCAGCGGACGACGATTGGAAAACAGAAACAGCCGCACCCACTGCTGAGAAAGCTGCTTGCGTCAAAAGGACCGCAGATAGTCCACTGCAAACGAACTGGGGAAAAAGCGGAAAGAGGACGACGTGCCTTAAGGAGACTTTATCGAAGTAGTTTCCAGGGCCCAAAAAAAAGAAGGCGAAGAAGGAAAAAGGGAACAACTGACTACGCGGCCAGAGATACGTCTTTGCAAAGACAAGGAGGCTGCAAACCAAAAGTCACGAGCAGAAAAGACGAAGAACCGAAGAAGGACTGACCGTCGGCTCTGCTCATTAAGCCGACAGAAGGCAAGACATTTGCGGAAGTCCTTAGTGAAATGGAAGACAATGGAGCAGAGGTGTCTTCCATATGGAAAACGAGGAGTGGCGGAGTCCTTGTCGAACTAGGCTCAAAGGCGACTAGCAAGAATACGTTTTGCAAAGGGGGCAAAGGGTTATTGGAGGAGAAGCCTCTTGTTTCCAATGGATGGATGGATGGATGGGTAGTAGGCAGGGTACGAATGTGAATAGTCCCCCAAGTGCTACAGGTGGTTGGACTGTGGAGACACGTCAGCAGCTTCTAAGGGACCGGATAGGAAGACAGCATGCCGGAGATGCGGCTAAGTAGGTCATCAAGCGAAGACCTGCAATGATCGCGTCTGGTGGTGTGTCGCACACACTGCGGGGTCGGGACGGTGTCCAATCTTCAGGGTGGAATTGGAAAGAGCGGTGGGCATGGCATGATCCGCATTTTATCAATTAACATGCACCGGAGCGCAACCGCTCACCAGTTGCAAGTACAGTTCGCTGTGGAAGTGAATGCTAATCTAGTGCTAATTAACGAGCAATAGCTGTTCTCATGGCATCCCGACTTATTGTGCAACGCTGCCATCTGGGTTTGAGACGACGTTCGACTTTGTGCTTTTGCCTAAGGCCGAGGGAACGAGTTTGTCTGAATCAGGTATTTAGGGATAACGCTTTTCTCTCAGGTAAACCTGACGCCGAACGAAACGATGCAGGACTTTCGGCACCGCCTTGATGCTCAAGAGAACACCGTGTCGAATACGGAGGGACGAATTCTGGTGGGCGATGATTTTAACGCCAGGGCCCTTGAATGGGGCATGCCTCAGTCAGACACCAGAGGGAAACGGATTCTGGAAATGGCGGCGAGAACCATGTGTGTGGTGAGTCCTAGAAGACTTCTCGGCAAGTGATCACCAGTACATCGCGTTCGAAGTGGTTGACGCTACTTGCCGGCAAGCACCAGCGCGACGCTCCCCCTGCCTGTGGAATGTCACGAGGGTGAACATCGGGAAGCTCGTCTTGGAGCAGGCAGAGTCGCGTTGGGGGACGCTCTGGGGGGTGGCAGCGTCGCAGCTGATATAGTTGTAAATTCAGCGATGAACCTGATAACGACGGCGAGTAAGGCTTCCATGCCTCGGCGGGCCCCAGCCGTGACAAGCCTTCTATATACTGGTGGACGGCAGAAATTGCCGACCTGCGGAGGGAGTGTCATAAACTCCGCCGTTTGACACAACCTTTAACACGGCAACGAGGAGGCATGCGCCATAAAGGCACAGTATAGATCAGCAAAAAGGAGATTCCGCAGCACTGTAAATGAAAACAAAGCTCGCGGCTGGGAGAACCTTGTCAACGAGGTGACTGTGGACCCGTGGGGACTTGGCTATAAGCTTGTCACCCGGAAATTCGGGGCTCTACGGAGGCTCTGCATACTAAGTACCGACCAGATGGAACGAATTTTACGGGCATTGTTCCCCAGACATCCTGTACGAGTTGATAACCATAGCGTGGAAAGCGTCAACGATTTGCCCCTTGTCACAATGAGAGAGCTTGAAAAAGCGGTTCTCAGTATGAAAAACAAGAAGGCGTCAGGTCCTGATGGCATCCTTGCGGAAGTTTACAAACTGGTATTCCGCTAACTGCCTGGTTTGCTGCTTGAGGCGTTCAACGTTTGCTTGAAGGAGGGCATTTCTTCTTGCCGCTGGAAAGTACCCGTTGGGGAGTTCCGTCTCCACGTACTCGAGGAGGGCGATCAGACCCGAGTCTGCAAGGGACTCATCTGAAGTGGCTTTGACCACGAAGCCTCACCGGAGGTTATCTGGTACCATGGGAACCGGGACGGCCCTCTGAGAGCATATGCTCCAGGAGAATTCCTGGAGTATGTGTTCTCGGCCCGGTTATTCGCGGTTGGCCTCCTAGTGGGAGTTTCATGGTGGTTGTGGTTACGCCTACATCGCGGGCAGAGCTCCTCGGAGCTCAAGCGTGGAGTTGCGCTGTACAACTCTGGTGCCGTACCCCTTAGTTGCGGCAGAGGTGTTAGATAGGCCTCGCGACCACTGGTATGAATGCTGAGCCTGCACTCAGTATAAACCAGGACCACTGTACTTGCATGGCGGGGCTCTGATTGTGGTCCCAAAATCAATCCGTGTCCGAAGAGGACCGTGGGATTATGCCTACACGGCCGGTACTCACGTTAAACCCACAGGACTTTCATGTCGCTGGAAAGTGGTGCTCAGAGGTGGCTGTGAGGAAGACGGGGCAGCAACCCTGTCGGCCAAACCAAAACCAAGTGGCCGAGGAGAACCTCCATAGTGATGGCACCGGGAGACGTTGTCCTCACTTTGGCTTGCCGGCCGTGATGCAGTAGGCGAATGCTCCAAAGGCCTAATCAGGGCGATCAGACTCGAGTCTGCACGGGGACTCATCTGAAGTGGTAATTGGTCACGAAACCTCACCAGGGGTATACTGGTACCATGGGAACCGAGATAGCTCCTAGACTCTCATACTTCGGGTGAACTCCCATTGTATGTGAGTACAGCTCGGTTATTTGTGGTTGGCTCGCTAGTGGGAGCTTCATGGGGGTTGTGGTGACGCTCAAGCGAGAAGAGACCTTCGGGCCTCGGCGTGGTGTTGCGTTTCAACATGGGTGCCGTACTCCTTAGTTCGGTAGAGATTTAGGTAGGTCTTGCATCCACCAGTATGAATGCTAAGCCATGCACTTGGTATACACTGGTACCGTTGTTGCTTGTCTCAGCGGGGCTCTGATTGTGGTCACAAAATCAATCCGTGTCGTAAGAAGACCGTGGGATTAAGTCTTCCAGACAAGTGCTCACGTTAAACCCTCAAGGACTTAACTATCGCTGGAAAGTGGCCAGACTCGCGCTGATTAGAAAGGGTAGAAGAGACCCGGAGCTCCCGTCTGCATACCGACCGCTGTGTATGTTTGACATGCCCTGCAAAGTGCTCGAGAAGCTCATCAGAAGTAGACTCGTTGAAGCGATCTCCGCTGCGGGGAACTCATCCCCAAGGTAGTTTGTGTTCAGAACAGGGAGATCCACAGTGGATGCTATTATGGAGGTTGTAGATGCGGTTCATCAAGTCGAGACAAACAGCCGCCCATCTCGACGAATAACGCTTGATGTCAGAAATGTATTGAATTCCGTAAGCGATTATCTGAACGACTGCTCCCTGCTCTATGAGACGCTAGAGGGCCAGAGGACGACGGAAATCAAGTCGGGAGTAGCACAGGGATCCATCCTAGGGCTGGACCTCTGGAACGCTTCCTATGATAGTCTGTTGAGATTTGATATGCCCGAAGAGTCGCGCCTGGTCGCCTGGGCGACGTTTCCAGCACTTGTTACCGGACGCACTGTTGAACAGGTGCAAAGCAGGCTTGGCATATTGATACGACGGGTAAGCGGATGGTTGACTGCTCACGGTTTCAGCCTTGCGCTGAAAAAAAACCGAAGTAATCATCTTGACCAGAAGGAGAATCACGACCCTGCGTCTCATACCGATCGGCGAGTTGACTATAGATTCAAAACCAGTGGTTAAATAGCTTGGTTCAATGCTCGACTTGAAGATGAGCTTCTTCGAGCAAATCAAAGCAGCAGCGGACAGGGCTGCAGCTGGAGTCGCAGCTTTGAGTTGGCTAATGGCGGATGTTGGGGGTCCTATATCCACTAGGAGACGTCTCTTTACGGGAGCAACGCAGTCGGTTCTGCTCTATGGCGCGGAGGTATGGGCTGATGCCCTTGACAAGGAGGTGCATTGTAAACAGGAGCAGAAGAAGAATGAAGTTACGGTGCAGGGCTTCGGAAACCCAGTGCCGGCGGTTTTTGGGAGTGAGCAAGCGGACTCCCGGCCGTCGATATCCAACGACCGCAGTGCCTCAGTAGTGGGAACCTTGGCTACTGTCGCATCTAATGTTACAAGCGTACGGGAGGAACTTGAACTGGCTCCAGTGATGGATCCGTTTAAAAGGAGCTCGATTTTTCGCAGATCCCCTCCCACACGGGCACAAGCCCCCACCATCGCTACCCCTAGTGGGAAGCGTATAGCGGGAGTCTTCGATGAAGCAGAATCACTGACACCGATTCACCCGAGCGATGTTTTGGGCAATGATCAGTCTGGAGCTGCCTTTACTGCCCTCGGTAAAAAGATCGTGGAGCTGTGTGAGTTTATAGAGGAGCGCAGGAACATTCACCAAAATATAAGGGCCATGATAAGAGGCATCCGTTTGACGTACGGCAAGGCCCATGATGAACGAGTAGGGAAGTCGCTGATTGGAAAAGTGAACCAGGCAACTCAAGTAACGCCGGTTCAAAACACAAAAGGGGAGAAACCGGGGAAGATGCTGCGCGAGAAGCTGAATGACTCAACAGGCCAGCAAACCCCGAAAAGAAAAAAGGACTCAACTCCCAAAAAGGCGGAGTTCATGAAAAGTACGTCCGAAGCTGCCAGTGAAAATACTGCAGAGGCTACCTCGAGAAAAGGGATCGAGCCTTCAAAGGCGGATGCGGAAGCTTGGAGGAAGGTAGAACCGCGGAAAAGAAATTATCGGAGGAAGATTAGACCGGAGGTGATTTTCATTTCCAAACGGGGCGAAGGGTCATACGCCGACATTCTCAGGAAAGTGAAGGCAGACCCCGAACTCACCAATTTGGGAGACAACGTCAGCCGCATTAGACGGTCGCAGAAGGGAGATCTTATGTTGGAACTTAAGAAATCCAAGGATGTAACCGCGGACAAATTCTTAAGCCAAATCGGGAAGACCTTAGGGCAGGAAGCCGACATAAGAGCTGGCAGGCCGGAGATATCTATAATCTGCAAAGATATAGATGAAATCACGACGAAAGAGGAGGTTCGCGAAGCATTGGAGAAACAGTTCGATCTTGCCCGACTACAAGAGTCAGTGGTGAAAACGCTAAGGAAAGCCTATGGGGGAACACAAACCGCCATCATCAGCCTACCAGTGGAGAACGCACTCAAACTGTTAGCAGCAGGGAGAGTGAGAATAGGCTGGGTAATGTGTCGCCTTGGGGAACAGGTGGTGTTAAAACGGTGCTTTAGATGCCTTGGCTTTGGTCACATTGCGAAGGCATGCACTAGCCCAAATGGCAGGTCAAAGCAATGCAGGAGATGAGGAGTGGAAGGCCATACCAGCAAGGACTGGGGAGCTGACCAAAATTGTCTACTGTGCAAAGGAAAGGAGGGTGTGGACCATCGGCACATTGCGGGCAGCAGCAGGTGCCCGGAATACAGGAGAGCCCTTAGCACAAATCGCAGATGAGGTTGATACAAATCAACCTCAACCACTGCGAGGCGGGGCAGGATCTACTCGCGCAAACCATCCGCGAGAAAAACATCGATGTGGCCATACTAACTGAACCATACCGAAACCAAGGTGGTAGCGTTTGGGACAAAGACCAAACGGGCCAAGCAGTGCTATGGACTTGTGGAGAACAAGTCTTCCAGGAAATAATAGAGCACCCGGAGGAGGGCTTCATCAGAGCGAAGGTGAAGGGCATCCACATCTACAGCTGCTATGCTCCACCCAGCGCTACACTCGTCGAGTATGAGCGGATGCTTGCCGCTCTTGTTTTGGATGCAAGAGGACATTGGCCGATCATAATAGGAGGCGATTTCAATGCGTGGTCTCTTGAATGGACGTGTTCTCCTCGAAGCATTCGCGGAGCTGGACGTGGCACTGGCGAATGTTGGGTCTTCGTACACTTTCCGGGGAAGGGGCCTGGGGTCTATAGTGGACCTGACATACGTGAGTGCCACTTTAGCCAGTAGAATCGCTTGGCATGTCAGTGAGGACTATACTCACAGTGACCACCAGGCAATCTGCATAGAGATCAAGGGCGGATCGAGCTCGAAAAAGAGTTTTCGCAGAATGCCGGGTGGTATGCTTGGCTGGACAGTGAAAGCTTTCGAGGGGGACACGTTTTCCGCGGTGCTCAAATCCGACATATCCCTGAATGGTACGGTTGGAGAGAAAGCCACCCAGATCACTCGATAGGTGACGGAAGCATGCGATGCTACTATGCCCAGAAGGCGATTGCTTCCCAGTAGGCAACCCAACTACTGGTGGAACAACGAAATCGCAAGTTTGCGAGCCGCGTGTTTTCAGGCAAGGAGGCTTTGCTAGAGGCTCAGGGGAAAACCCGGTGGCGACGGTCGAGAGGAGGCACACAAGCAATTGCGTGGCCGCCCAAAGGATGCCATTCGGAGGAGCAAAAAGAACTGCTTCAAACAGCTGTGCGACCATGCCGACATAAACCCTTGGGGCGAGGCTTACAGAGTGGTGATGAAAAGGCTGCGGAAATCACCCCAGGTGACCTGTCCGTCCCCTGCAACAGATTGTTACCACTCTGTTCCCTCACCACGAAAATAGGGGAAGGCAAATTTTTGTCCAGCTAAATGACGGCATAATACCGTCTGTAACTGTGGAGGAGCTGCGGGAAATATGTGGTAGGGTCGGTGACAACAAGGCCCCAGGTTTGGATGGCATCCCCAACCGAGCTTTGAAACTGGCAGTGAAGACTAGGCCCGACCTTTTCGCCAACACCTTCGAGGCGTGCCTAAAAGAAGGAATATTCCCTGCCCAGTGGAAAAAGCAAAAGTTGGTGTTGCTTCCGAAGACTGGCAAGCCACCTGGAAACCCAGCGTCGTATCGTCCTATCTGCCTGTTGGATACAATGGGGAAGATGATGGAGAGAGTCATCTACATCAGACTCCTGCCCATCGTCGAAGCCAGCAGTGGTTTGTCGGAACGCCAGTTTGGTTTCCGACGCGCCCACTCTACGGTGGACACAATTGGCATGGTGGTAAACCTTGCAAAAGGTGCACTGATATCTGGCGGCTCTTGTGCCATGGTGGCGGTGGATGTGAAAAACGTATTCAACTCGGCCAACCGGAATAGAATTAAAGGGGCGTTGGCTGACATAGGTGTCCCCGGATACTTAGCGAATTTGGTGGAAAACTACCTCTCAGAGAGGACTCTCTGGTACGGGACGGATGAGGGCCCCAAAGAGTACATTGTCACAGCCGGGGTACCACAGGGATCGGTACTTGGTCCCCTGTTGGGGAATATCATGTATAATGGGGTGCTTGCTCTTTCCGTCCCAGAGGGGACTACGATTGTCGGTTTTGCTGTTGACCTAGCTGTGGTTGTTGCAGCAAAACACCCAGAAGATGTGGAGGTTTACGCAACGGAAACAGTGAGAGCGGTAAAGTCCTGGCTAGAAAAGGCCGGGCTGACCTTGGAGGACGCGAAAACGGAAGCGGTCTTAATAACGAACCGCAGAAAAAATAACACTGTAAAAGTGGAGGTCGGTGGACATACGGTCGTATCAAAGCCGGCTATTAAATGCCTGGGGGTAATAATTGACATCAAATTGAGTTTTAGGAAACACCTAGAGTATAAAAATGAATTTTGTTTTGGGATGAGCTTGTCCTTAGCCCACCATCTATTATACTTGATGGCGGGCTGCATATATTTGAGAAGCAACTTACTTCTTCTATTCAGTGCGCGGACTACCCTTTCGTGGGCGAGCGCCTAGTACTTTTAAAATTTTTTAAATATTTGCTATACGGTTTCGATCGCAGGGCAGAGGCGGTTGAATTGCATATAAACGAGCCAATTGCCACCTGTTGCCGCTTTCGGCCACGCTGCTCCGCAGGGTAGAGGCGCTGAGGCAGCGTCTGATGAGATTGCCTCTGCCCTGCGATCGAAACCGTATAGCAAATATTTAAAAATTTTTACCTAGAGTATGCATGCCAAAAGGCAGCCGGTGCCACCACGGCACTTGCAAAAGTGTTGCCAAATATTGGTGGACCGAAACATTGCCGGAGGTTGGTGCTAGTCGGAGTGGTGCGCTCCATCCTGCTCTACTCGTCGCCTGTGTGGGCAGAGGCGCTTGCAAACTCTCAGAGACGGAAGCAGGTGAACTCGGTTTATCGGCGGATGGCTTTGAGGGTTTGCAGTGCTTTTAGAACCACATCAGATGAGGCAGTATTGGTGGTGGCAGGCATGATCCCGGTTGACATTCTGGCCAAAGAAATGAGTGTCCTGTACAATGCAAGACGTATGGAGTGGCATGCACAGCGTAGACATCCGGCAAGGTCAGAGTCGCTTGATCTCTGGCAACGCAGATGGGACGAGTCTACGAAAGGTCGGTGGACGCACAGGCTCATTCCCAACATTAGGGTGTGGCTTGAGCGAAAACATGGGGAGACCAACTACCACATTACCCAGTTCCTCACGGGACACGGTGGTTGCTACAGGCAGTATCTGCACCGCTTTGGGTCGGATGATTCTCCGAACTGTCCCAGATGCGATGTCATACCGGAGGATCCAGAGCATGTGGTGTTTCACTGCCCACGATTTGCGATGGAGAGAAGGAGCTTAAACCAGGTGCTGGGCAGGAGCGGGACCCCGGAGAGCTTGGTTACTGAGATGCTGGAGTCCGAGGAGAAGTGGCTTGCGGTTGGCTCCGCAATCATCCAAATGCAGGAGGGGTTGCTGAAGGAACAAAGAAGGAGGAAAGCCGCAAATAGGAGAAGGATGAGGGCCCATGAGCAAACCTACCCCGGAAAAGAAGGAGGAAAGCCGCAAATAGGAGAAGGAGAAGTGCCTAAGAGCAAACCTACCCCGCAAGTAATACCCCAATGGTGGTCCAGCGGGGCTGGGGCTGGAGAGACCGGGGGTAGTTTTTAGTGGGTGTGTGTAGTTCCGCCGTTCGAGCGGCGGAGCTGCGGCGGACGTGTCTTTCTAAGATTTTCCACCTCCGTGTACGCACAAAAAACAAAAAAAAAAAAAAGATTTGTATGTCTATATAATTTCTAATATAGTTAACTCTTTTTATACGGAAAGTTCAGTGGAAGGAACTTTCAACCAATCCTTCACATATACATACACACACGCGTAGGTGATTTGATGCAGTTTTTGCATTATGAACTCTCAGGGAGTCAATACTGAATGATTTCCAGTTCCCTATGTATAATGCTTCATACTGTTCATTCATGCATGGGAATTCTGGATGCCAACCATATATATGCACATACGGAGTAGCTGCCATGCACGCATGTACATACAGTATATCGATAAAAGATGAGTAAGCGATAAGATTGAGCAAGTGGCGAGGCAATAACGTATTATTATCAGATGGTTGAGACTATCGCTAATACAATTGATACGACTCATATCAGTCAAGTTTGGAGTAGTGACCACGTTAGTTATACAAAATGCGCGCTAAATGGCCACTCAAATTCATGGTCGGTGTCCAGCCGTGTATCTTTGTCACTCTCTTTTACTTTGTACTCGTCGTTTTATACGGAAGAATCACTACAATTCCGGAAATTCATTACTACAAAAAAGCTGAAAGTTATGTGGATAAGCCGTTTAGTCGTGAGCCGAAATCCATCTTGCTGTGGAATGCGTTCTTCGAAAGCCGAAATTGGCATTTACCCGGAAGTTTAGTTAACGAAACATTTTTTAAAGGACTGAATTGCCCTGCAACGAACTGTTTTATTACAAGTGAAGTAAACACCTTGAGTGAAATAACGGAGTATGACGCCATTTTGTTTCACGTCGCTGAAGCATTCCCAATTCTTAATCCATTTCCTTCTAAACGTGCCCAAAATCAAATTTATGTGTTCGCTGCAATGGAGTCGCCAGCTCATACAAAGCATGATCTTTCCGATGAAATCAGTTTCTACAATTACACGATGACCTATCGTTTGGACTCAGATATTCTATGGACTTATGGACACCTGCAGGACATTGAGACAGGGCAACTTGTCGCCCCTACTTCTTACCCGGCTTGGAGGAAAATCCCGGAGCTTCTTGAATTAGATACATCTCTGGACATTGCACTTGCTAAGAAAAATAAGACCGCTGCATGGTTTGTCTCGCATTGCGATGTTATTTCCAAACGGGATGATTTAGCCCGATCATTACAACAATATATTCCAGTCGACATTTACGGGAAATGCGGGACGTTCACGTAAGTTTAATATTTTTCACTTTGAAACGAGATCAATAGCGGTTACATGGAAACGACTTGTTTGTAATCGAACAGGTTACTCAATATATTAATTTGAAGGGACCTTTTACCAAATCTGTTATGAAAAATGACAAAAACTATCGATTTGAAATGTTAAATGCTCATTTATTACACTCTAAATTGACAATTTTACTTCTGAAAAACAAAAGAAAAAACAAAAAGGTGGTTGTCCTAGCCCAGCGCGTTAGCAGTTGCCATTGAAAAAAAATTCAAACATAAAATTTTGGCTAAACTATCCATATGCATAATATCACAAGTCAAGAAACCGGAAGTTGGACGCTTCAGTATGCAATTTATTTCATTAAAACATTTGTGTGGATATTTCTCCCATTAGTACCTAGCACGTAATATTGCACATACTATAATATATTCTTCTTTTTTTTCTTCAGCCTTTGTCCCGTTCACAAGCGGGGTCGGCTCGTCGTGATCGGTTTCGCCATTTGGCTCTATCGAATGCCTGATCTGGGTGCAATCTCGAGACTTTCAAATCCCCATCCAGCGTATCAAGCCACCGTTGTTTAGCTCTACCTTTTGGTCGTTTACCATCGACTTCGATGTTCAGACCAATCTTGGCAAGTGAATTCTCGTTTGCACGAATTGCGTGACCATACCATTGAAGACGCCTCTCTCGCAACTTTTCCCGGATCGGTGCAACCCCACAACGATCGCGGATATCCTCATTTCGGATGTGATCTAAACGTGTGACGCCACTAGTCCAACGTAGCGTCTTCGTCTCCATTACCGCAAGACGCGTTCATTGTCTTTTATAGTCGGCCAACACTCAGAACCATAGAGAGCGACTGGACGGACGACATTGCGGTAAATTTTAGATTTGAGACGTTCGTTGATACGTCGATCACAAAGAACGCCAGTTGTGGAACGTCACTTCATCCAGGTTGCGTTAATGCATGAAACAATTTCATAACGCAGTTCTCGATTGGCTGATAGCGTTGACCCGAGGTATTTAAATCGCTCAGTTCTGGGCAGATCACTGCCGCTGACAGTGATTGTGCCTGTTTCATGGGGATCGGTTGTTAAAAATTCAGTTTTGTTTAAATTCAATCTGAGACCGTGTTGCATGAGGCGATCATTCCATTTTTGGACAAATTGCGCGAGATCATTTTTGCTATCAGATGCTAGAAAAACATCATTTGCATAAAGCAGTGTGTAGAGCGGTGGACGTTGTATATCCCGTGTGACGGTCTCCATAACAAGGACAAAGAGGAGTGGTGAGGGGGCGCTTCCTTGATGAACACCAACAGAGACACGAAGCGATTTTGATACACCCGCCATACTTCGAACTTTACTTTTCGGATCGTGGTAGAGCAATTGAACCCAGCGCACGAGTTCTTCTGGTACTAAGTGTTGTCATAAAGCATACCAGATGAGTTCGTGTGGTACACGGTCAAACGCTTCCTCTAGATCCAGAAAGGCAATGTAAAGAGGGCGATGCTTCTCACGGTGTTTCCCCATGAGTAACCGCGTAGCGTGTATTGCGTCAGTAGTTCCACAATTCTTGACAAATCTGGCTTGATTCACGGTTATTTCAACGATTTCGTGAATACGGTTGTCAAGAATGCGTTCAAAAATCTTCATGGCATGGGAAGTAACCGGATCGGACAGTAATTTGAACATTCTGCTGGACTACCTTTCTTTTTCCATATTGGAACAGGGTTTCTTGCCAGTCAGAAGTGAATAACCCGGTTAAAGAATTCACTGAGCCCTACTGTTGAGTCCCAGCTCTTCGCTTTCCAGAGCTCAGACGCGATGTCGTCAGTTCCTGTGGCTTTCCCCGATTTCATTCGTTTTATTGCCACCGCGACTTCGGTTGCGCTGACAGTTGGAACTGGTCCAAATGTCGACAATGATTGTGAAAGTGGAGGATGACCAATTCTTCAGTTGAAGACTGCTCGAAGTATTTTCGCCATCTATCCGTCGCGGCTCGACGGTTGTTAAGCAAAGTACCGTGTTTGTCATTAACGCAACAGAAGTGTTCGACATCCTGTGTGCATTCATTACGGCTTTTAGCAATTCGATACAGATCTCTCTCGCCATCCCGAGTGTCCAGTTTATCGTAAAGATTTTTGTAATGGTTCGCTCGGTTGACAGCGACCGCTTTCTTTACTTCTCGGTTGGCATTCTTATAAATTTGCCAATTGGCCAGTGTTTAATCGTCGAGGAATTTGTGGTAGAGGCTTTTCTTTTCACGGACCTTCATTTCAACATCATCATTCCAAAGCCAAGTATCTCGGTTGATGTACCGCTTACCCGGCTTGGTGACCCCGAGGGTTGCAGAGACCGCTTTGTGGATCATGTCTTTCATTTGGTTCCATGATTCTTCCACATTCGTAATGGTCGGCAATCGTATGAGTGAGATCGTTTCTTCTTTCTTCTCACCAAATCGCCACCATTTAATGCGTCGGGGGCCAGTGCGTTCCTCACGCTCTTTTATCGATGGCTTAATTCGTAGGACGACAATCAACGGCCGATGCTGCGGTGCGATGGTCTCATAGGGAACGACTTTGCAATCGATGACAGTGGTAAACTGTTGGCGTCTTATGGGAATATAGTCGATTTGCGTTTTACTGTTCCCACTATAAAATATAGGAAGATGTTCAATGTCGCAGTTTTTGGCACCAGACCGTTGGGTTTCTTGCAGAGCGCAGATACCAATGCGCCTTTTCCGAAAGGCTCTTGCGAGTTCCTCTGTCTTTCCAGTTACGGTACCAACATTTCGCGTGCAGACACGTATTTGTTTTGTTCGTTGCGTTCGGACTAACTTGCTTACGGCCTGACGCCGTCCATACGTCAAGAACCCTTGCCTATTTGTCAACAGGACCGGGGCCCGCCCTGCCGCGTCGACTGAGGTGGACGCCCTAGCATTTCTATATACTATAATATATTATGTGAGAATATCCACTTTCGCGTGATACTGATATTCAATGTCTTGAATTTACACAGAAGTGACAACTTTGACCTATTATAATTTGGTTAGTAATAGTGCGATTTCCACATCATGCTCTATATTATAGATTCTACGATAAACTTAAGCGAGGTTTTGCAGTCAATTGCGTATAGTAATATACGATTATTAACTTCATTTGAACAGATATCTGTATGGAAAGTATTTCATAGCATAGGCACCATATAGAGGTAGTTCCTTGATTTTTTTTCAGTTTTTTTCTGAGAATGGGTTCATGAAGCAAATGATCACTTTCGACCCCCGACTATATTTGGTGAATAAAACCCTTTTGCATGTATGGGGACTCCCATCCCTAAAATCGACGGAGAATGTTGTGACTCACTGTATGCGTGATCGTTCACAGTTCACACCTTTGCACGAAATTTAGTGTCAATTTCTATATATCCGTTTCCGAGAAAATACAGAGAAACTGACGGATAGACAGACAGACAGACAGCAAATCGACTTTAATAAGGTTTCGTTTTACATAAACTGTTAAAAATGAGCCGGACTGCTGACCAAGCAAATTACACTCTGTTCAACAAGAACGTGACCGCCATTATTCAGAAAAAATGCGCCACTTCGTATTCTATGACTCATTCCCTAATGCGCAATATAACTTCTAGTGGTGTTCAGCATTGTTGATGGTATTGTTTTGTTTAGTTTTACAATGAGTGAAAAATATTTGAAACGATAGGAAGCAGTATTTCTCGTTCACCACTTTAAAGGACCGAAGGTAATATATAAACCAGCTGCAGAATATATAAAAAAGTCTGAAAGCTTGGTTAAGAAACGGGCAAAACGATTTTTAGAGGCTGGAAACGCGAACGACTTGCCGGAGAGGGGATCAGGCCGCATAACAACTGAACAGGAGGATAGGATTCGATTCTTTCAAGATACCCCAGGTTTTTCACTGCGTACTGCTCAAATGACTCTGCGTAAGAAGGGAGTGAAGTTTCAAGTCCGAGCAGAGGTGAAAAGAATAAAGCGTCGATACGCTTTTAATTATTTCACGATATCCGGGCTTTCTATGATACTTACAATGAATTACTAAGACGTGGGTGAAAAAGATTCGTTTATTTCTAAAACCTCAAGCTTACTAACTAACAATCGTTGGCTACAGAAATCTTTTATAGACTGAAAATGTTATTATTATGAGATCTCTTGTTTAGTCTGCAAGATCACATTGTTATTGTTATGAGATCTCTTGATTCCCATAAGTCGTCTGCAGGATAAGATTGTTATTGTTATGATAAGTACTGGAAAGCCACATCGGTTTGTGTAATTAAGTGGAAAACCAAGTCAGTGTTAATTTACTTGTTTAAGATTAGGAAATTTAATATCGCTGACTTGCGAGCATGATTGAAGGGTATGTGAGTTATGTGTGTGTGCATGATACTTAACTAGGGAATAGATATATCTTTAAATACAATCCGCAGTCACATACGTGAAAATGATTGAAGCAATGCTATTTACACAGATGAATCTTCTTTCTGGGCATTGTCTTCTCTATCGAAAGCTTGGACAAGTAACCTATTATAGGTTACTTCAATGTATCGTAAAACACCCTGTAAAAGTGCATGTTTGGGGATGCTTCTGCCAAAATGGATTTGGGTTGTCTTTTTGTGTTGTGCTGAAAGAATGTGCAAAATTTATCAAAAATGCCTAATGAGATCTGGAAAAAAGTTTTTTCGGTCAGACAAAACCTGCAAGAAGACAGTGATCTAAAATATCGCAGTAAATTGTACAGTGACTGGAAATGGCAAAATAACATCACTACTATGGTGTGGCCGGCAATGTCTCCCTGATTTGACTCAGCTACTCATTCACAGCTGAGCCGAGTGGTATCCGACGTCAAATCGCGATACAAATTCCGCTGCCACCAGTGAGATTTGAACCGCGAGCTTCCGTACGAGAGCCTTGCGCTCTAACCACTCAGCTATCTGGTTTTTAGATAATAGTATGATTAATTTTGAATTTTCATCCCAAACTCCAAAGAATGATAGTATGCAGGAGGATGGCGAAGACCGCCCTCTCTAACTCCGTTGAAAACTCGCGGCGATCTGCCCCCTCAAAAAATGTATGGCACTTAGACAACTCTGCGGTAAGAATTTCTTTCTGACTTTAATATTCTTAAAAGAAAGCTGGGTTTTTCTTTTCAATTACATGGTTCAGACCGACTTTTTCATTTACTGTCTATCGATCTGATTTCGGATCTGATCTGATTTTTTATGAGCTTTAATTAATTGTCCGGATAGCTGAGTGGTTAGAGCGCAAGGCTATCGTACGGAAGGTCGCGGTTCAAATCTCGCTGTGATTTGACGTCGGACACCAGTCGACTCAGCTGTGAATGAGTACCTGAGTCAAATCAGAGTAATAATCTCGGTCGAGCGCAATGCTGACCGCATTGCCTCCTAGTGTACCGTTACGGTCTTCAATGAAGTGCTCTAACACACTTCAAGGCCCTGATCCAACATGGATTGTTGCGCCAATGATTATCATTATTATTATTAATTAATTGAGTTACTTTCTGCGTTTTTAGTGCCCTTTGCACAAATGACTTGTCAATTTTTCAAAATTTCTGGGATCTTGCGGCTTTATTCGTCATTTTGGGCTTAAGCCAATATATCTTTGATAAATAAAGTTTTTTTTACGCATTGCCACAAGAATAGATCTTAGCTGCAAGGCACTTAAATAGACACTACGGGATTCCACAATATTGCATTTTACTGAAATTTAAGTACCGTTATCACGATCAGAAAGAAGGGACAAAACTGGGTTTGTGGACTATTCACGTAAAATTAGAACATCAATTGCCGTAGATTGTAGAATAAATATCTATTATATGAAATATAATCCTACAAAAAATAACACACGCAATCTTTATGCATAAAATGTGCATCGAAAGAGATTTCAAGTTCTTCTGTGGTTCGTAATATTCTTTGGGCCAGTTTTGCACCATATTGTGTATGTGTACACATCCAAACTAATACATCTTCACGCATTTTAACTTTCATCATCATCAACGGTGCAATAATTGGTATCCGGTCCAGGCCTGCCTTAGTAAGGAACTCCAGACATCTTGGTTTTGTGCCGAGTGTCGTGACCTCCACTTTCACTGTTCACTTCTTTTTAACACTCAAACTCTTTAGTTCCGTTTCTAATGAAATTTTATTAGTTATTACAGTTAATTTACACTTATACTTACGTTCACGTTACTTTACATTACTTAAACTTTTCCTACCTTGCAGGTGTGCTTTTAAAAATCGTTTAAAAACATTTCCTTATGCTTATTCTAGACTTACCTTAACCTACTTTCTTATTCTCATTTGCCGACCCACGATTACCTCAAAACATGATTAAAAGATTGCTGTTATGCTAACACTCAGCATTCTACAACACAATACTGACCGACAAGTATGTTCCATATCCGCATATTGTAATACAAAGCTTGCACTTTCTTTCACAGTATCGGTTACACATTTCTAGGTCGCGCCCAATGTGTCACCTCACCGAGCTCCACCAATTCGATACCTCTAAAAGCTGTCTGGCGTCCTGGCCTACGCCATCGCTCGACCTCAGGCAGGGTCTGCCTGGTCCTCTTTTTCTACCATAGATATTGCGCTTATAGACTTTTCTGGTTGCATCATCCTCACCCATACGGATTAAGTGATCCGCTCACCGCAACCTATTTAGCCGGTTTTTATCCACAACCAGACGATCTTGGTATCGTCCATACTCATGTAGGGGACCAATTCTTCAGGGGATTCTCCTCTTGAACGCGGATTTCATCGTCATAGCTCTTATCGGTTGGAGAAATTTTCAACGGTCTTAAGGTTGTAGTCTCCTATCTTTATTGTTTTTGTTTAGCAAGTGCGATTCGATGTTGTTCGTTCTTTGGTTTTTGCGCCGCCTGCTCGATCTGGATAAAGGTAGACTGCATATCTCCGGTTTTTCTTCCCATAATGTCAATATTGTCAGTGTAGGCCAGTAGTTGGGTAGACTTGAAGAAGATGGTACCTCTCCCATTTACATCTACATCACGAATTACTTTTTCAAGGGCCAGGTTAAAGAGGACACATGATAGGACATTTCTATGTCTTAGAGATTTGTTGATATTGAATGTCTCGAAAGTGATCCTGCTGGTTTTATCTGGCCTCGCACATTGGTCAGGGTCAGCCTAGTCAGTCTTATTAATTTCGTCAGGATACCGAATTCTCTCATGGCGGTGTACAGTTTTACCCTGACTATGTTGTTATAGGCGGCTTACAGTCGATGAAAAAATGGTGCAACTGATAGCCTATACCAGCAATTTTGCCCTATAATCCCCTCTGACAATCAGATGAGAGTGTATACTGAAGCCATTCACAACACAGCCCTCCGCAACACCCATAAGGGCGAAATGGATGCAGCAATAACCGCAGTCAACAGAGATCTTGGAGACGAAGCATCAACAAATGATCTTCACAACAACCTAAAGAACGTTGTCATAAATACGGCCACAAACATGAATGTAAGCTAGCAACGGAACGGAAGAATGCCGCATACCGAGTAATGTTGCATTCTCAAAGAACGCGGACACAGGCAGAGACTTATCACGAACTCCGTTGAGGGGAGAAGCGACTTCACAGACGGAGAAAGGTAGCCTGGGAGAACCAACAAGTCTCTGAACTAGAATGCTGAGACAAAGAGGGAAATCTGATTTCCGACGGAATGGGCATATTGGAGGTTGAGTATTTTGATGAACTGCTCAGCAACCAAAATATCGGTGAGTTGGAGGTCCCGCCAACTGAAGACGACGGACAAATGCTGCCACCACCAAGCATAGAAGAAACAGCCCGTGCAATTCATCGGCGACCAATTACACCAAATGGTTCATCAACTTATGCTGAAGGTGCGGGACAGCGGGAACCAATGCTTGACGACTGGCAACGAGGAATTATCTGTCTCATATATAAAATCACACAGTGCAGCAATTATAGAGGTATCATGTTGCTGAGTACCATCTATAAGATATTCTCCGCTATCTTGCTAGGCCGGATACTCCATACGGCCAGAATATCATTCTTCATCATCAATGGCGCAACAACCGGAATTCGGCCTAGGTCTGCCTTAATAAGGAACTCCAGACTCCCCGGTTTTGCGCCGAGACCCACCAATTCGATATTCATAAAAGTTGTCTGGCGTCCTGACCTACGCCATCGCTCTATCGCTCTCATTGTGTCGGAAATTATCGATCATCGATCGATCTGTTGGTTCCCTCACGGTTCCTTTTTCCGTCTGTGAAGTCGCTCCTCGGCTCGACGGAGTTCGTGATAGGTCTTTGCCCGTGCTCGCGTTCTTTGAGAATGCAGCGTTACTCGTTTTGCAGCATTCTTCCGTTTCGTTGCTAGCTTACTTTCATTGTCGGTCCAGCCATTCCGACTTTTCTTGTTGCTGGGGCCAATCATGTTTATGGGCGTATCAATGATAACGTCCTTCAGGTGGTTGTGAAGATCATTTGTTGATGCTTCATCTGCAGGACATCTGTTAGCTGCGTTTATTGCGTCATCCATTTCCCCCTTATAGGTGTTACGGAGGGCTGTGTTGTGAATTCCACTTTACTCTATGTAAAGAAGCATACATCTATGTACTTAAATTAAATACCACTGGTAGCAACTTACTAGCATGTACTAACTTACAAACATGCCTATCCTATTGACGGAAAGTCATAAGGTAAAAATTCTTATAAAACGGTTAGAAAATTGAAGTTTAACTGATGTCAGTGGCAGATTTGGATTGAGTAGATTCTTAAATACGTGATGCTATTGAGAAGAAAAAAGGGTTCGGAAGCATCTGAAAACCTTCTATAACCTTGTTAATACCTTCTATAACTTTGTTAATAATAGTTCAATTGCCTTCAAACTTTTCAGAATTATGTCCTAGATTATCGCCTATGTTGTTGTATTTCCAGGATGACTTTAAGGGAGGTTTCCGGTAAACCTCTAAAATACGGTAATATACTATTATTAACTTTATTTATGTAGATATCGGAACAGTATGTTTTTTAAGGCCTAGATTTCATATATATGCATCACTGATTTCTGATTTTTCGGTTGGGTAGGTTCCGAAAACGAGACCTGTTTCACTTTTTGGGGCACCCATTTTGAGCCTCCTATGTTTTAACCAATATTAGGAATAAGACCTGTTTCGGAAAGTACTATTTGAGCCCTTTCATTTGATACTTTACATGACCATATTCAATGGAAAAAAGTAAACCCCCGCCCCCCTTCGAACTTAACGCTAAAATTCATCGGCTTCGGTTCAGCCGTTTCCGAGTAACTTGGGTGTGACAGACTGGCAGACAGACAAATGGACAGACAGACATTGAATCGATTTTAATAAGGTTTTGTTTCACACAACACAACACTTACGCGCCATCGTTCGGTTACTTGAAATGTGGTCTAGCTCCCCTCATGAGTTCTCGAGACGATCACACTCCCCCTCTATTGTTCTGTGGCCAGTGCCCTTGGGATGCGACCCACAGGTTGGTCATGTTGCAGCAATGCAATTATTGCCCTTCTTTAATGTGTGATCTATCCACTGCCATGCTGGCTTCCAATAACAGTGCGTACAATTGCCAGGCATGTGCGCCAACCAAGTTCTACGTTTGTGATAATATCAGCCTGTCGCAGACAAGCGTTGACGAAAGCTTCAACCTTTTGAGTAAAAAAGGAATTCACTTTCCAGGTGCTACTCCCATATTGCATTTCAAAAAGAACACTAGCACAGAATATCTCAACTTGATGTTGGTGTGGAGATAGCTGCATTTCTAGATTTATTTTAAACGGGGCAGCGAAAGCGGATCGAGCGCCGTTAATGCGTCAGACAACATTCAGTTGGATCCCTCCTCCTATCTAGGAAATATAAATTCATCGACGAATGCGAAGACCTGCCCGCTACTGGAGATAGCGAGAGTGCGATGGCCCAACCGACTGAGAACCTTGATTTTGTTGGTGCTTATCTTCAGTCCAACTCTACTGGAAAGAGAGGCATCCAAATCCAGAGCCATTGATGTTATCAGCGTAGTCGAGGTGCTCGAGGAAAGATGTCATTGTCCATTGAATTCCTCCACGTTCTCCGGGCAGGGCAGCATGAAGAATGTCACCGACAACAAGAAGAAATAATATCGGTGACAGGATGCAACCCTGACGTAGAGCACTCCAGCCTACTTCCTATTTACGCTCTCGAAAGCTTTCTCGAAATCGATGAAGAGCAGGTGCACCAAAGATCTAAACTCCGCGCACTGTCCCAAAATGATCTGTAGGATGTTGATGTGATCAATGTGGGAGGTTCTAGAGCGGAAAGTGGTCTGCTCTCTGTAGTTTAAGCTTTGTTCGAGATGTTCTTTATGGGCCACACGATTATTATTATTTTGCGCCTCCAATTTTCACACTCTAAACGTATGTCTTTCTTTGGAATCTTAACAATAAAACCCCTCTTGAACTCCGGATTCCCAAGAATTCCGTGTGAATAGAAGTGGCAGATCTGCAGTAACTGCAAGTACAGCGATAAATAACTCTGCGGGTAGATCGTCAAGGTTAGGCGCCTTAATACCTTTGTGTGTGTTGATGGGCGAAATGATTTCTCTTCTGTTTGGAGAGACAGTCCGCATCCGCATATTGCTCTGTCTAGGTATTTCATCCACAGGAGGAGGAATCTCACCGGATGTTATGGTTAAAAACCGTGGCGAAATGTTCTTTTCACCTATTCAGTTGTTTATCATCGTGGATGAGAAGTCGACTGTTGACATCCTTCACAGGGCCATCGAACGATTTACGTGCAAGTTCTTTCGTGATGCGATATGCGTTTTTGAAACCAATGCAATCTGCGACATCTTCCGCTTCCCGGACTAGCGCAATAGCCAATTCTCTCTGCTCAATACGCTGAACTTGTCGGGATTTCGCTCGGTATCGGTATTCGAGCACATCACTGCAGCGGTCAATAGAGGCTTCCATCCCTTCCGTTCATCGATTCGCTTCCACGATTCCGTAGTCAACCAGATTATGACGTCCCTTCGGAACTAGGTCGACGACCTGCATAGCAACCGAGAGAGGGGTGGCAGCCCAATGTTCATCAATATTGTCAGGCGGGTTACTCAGCATATGCGAGGTCCGATCAGCAAGATAGCTCTCCCACTGTCGAGACAACTCCAAATCTACTGCTGATCGCGAAGTGGTCGATGCGGTGTCGGCTAGTTGAAATTCAACTAATCCATCCATCTTGTACGTTCTGTGCTCAAATATTGTGCTACCAATGACGAGGCAGTGTAAATTTCAGAAATCTACAAACCTCCTACCATTATCGTTACGGTCGCCAAGACTATGTTTCCTCATCACATGTAACAGCAGATTTGCCAGATGGAACCTTGACCTTTCATGATCACAATGTCTCCCTTTGGAAGCCTTTTGTAATGACTAAGTGAGATTGGCAGTAGTTAAACGACCATCTTAGAGACAACCTAGAGGATAAAGTTATGGCAACTACCTAAAAAGATGACGAAATTGACCGTGAAGGTCCGCCGCAAATACTGAAGTTCCATCGAATTGCTCCGTCGACACATGTTTGCAAGTTTTGTCGTGGCCTTAAGACTCGCGAAAAAAAGAACAACACAAAACAACACTTTTTACTTAATAGAATTTATTAATTAAATGATTCAAAATTCCATGGACAGCGTTACTGCTAAAAGTATCGAAAACGGACTGCGAGAAACTACATATCAGTCGCTAATTTATTCAAAATAAAGTGCTGACTTGTCGTCTGCATTTTTGCCATATTGTGGAATTTTTATAAAGGGTCAAATTGCAAACTGCTTATTCAGCTGCATGTGCAAGATGTTGCATTGCATTGCTGGTGGTGTTGCTGCGACTGTTTCGGCTGCTGCTGTTGTTGTTGGGGGATCACTTTCGCCACGGGCGGCACAGTGATGGCCGCTGCCGCTACCTTGATTCTGCCGGCAATCACCCTTGGAGTGTGCGACGGGGTCGCCAATTTAGGAGCTTGTATTTAACAACGTTCAATACACAATTTCAAAAAAAGTACTCCTATTATAATTCAGGAGTATTAGAAATTATACTGATTTCCGTCCGTTTCTATTTTCTTTCTGCACAAAACTCGTTCATTTCACAATTACTGCCAACTATCTTCTTAACTCTTTTTTCTTATTATTATTTTTTATCTGACGTTTCTCGCCACCTACTCTGTTCCTCACTCTTGTAGCGAGGTCTGAACTGGTGGCGTCATCTGTCCGCTGGTATTCGCGACATTCGAAATAAATTTCGAATGCCGCGAATTCTGCCGCGCTACAAGTCAATGCTGTCTAGGACCAAAGTTCTCCACATAACGATGTAAATTTTGTTCTAACAGTCTTTTATTTTGATGTCGATTCATTACATAATAAGAATAATAATAGCCGGATCTAAACCCGGTTGTGAAAGGAGAAGGGATGGATAGCTGCAGTTTGAATGGCTATATGCCACCGCAGCGCCTCATGGGGTAGGTAAGGAAAGCGCAGGAATTTTGCAGTCTTGTAGATTACTCACTAAGCTATCACCACGTGCAGTTAGGTATAAAACGCAAATCAAGCAGGAAGGAGAAACTTGATGTCCGGTACGGATAACCGGCGGGAGTCGTTTGACTTGGGGACTGGGTCGGGCTCCCGTAATGGACAGCACGGCGTCGAAACCGCTAGTCGTGGGGCGGTTCGACGTCTAGACGCCACGATGACCGGGAGCGTTTCTCTGCTTGCTGCAGCTGTTTCGCCACAATCTGAGGCGACCACTTCGGCAGGTTCACATAGGCAGCGTATGAAGTGGACTGAGGAAATGAACCTCTTCCTCATCCGCTCCTACTACGAAGTAACGGAGGGTGCGAACAACATTTTACCGCCTCTTGTTGTACCAGAGATTCGTCGAGTGTTTCCCGCAAGTCAGTACCGCTTTATAATGTGGCGCAGCAGGGTTCACAACATTCGAAATTTATTTCGAATGTTTTGAATGTTGTATGGGGGGAGGAAAACCAACGGGAAAGCAAATCGGGAAACCGGAACTTGGGAGCTTCAGTTGTGAAAGGTTCTGTTTGCTTCTTCTGTGAGTATATTTGAGTGTAGAACTATCCCATTTGTACGTAGCCCGTTACGTATATGCATTTAGCATGTCTGACTACCCACTTTAGTGTGATATTGATATTTAATTGCAGCAAATTTACACGGCAAAGTCCACTTTGAGCTACTGTAACTCCGTTACTAATAGTATGATTTTGGTCAAGCTTGGGGATAATATGCTTCATATTATATTTTATACTACTACCAACTTTTATAACTCTGGAATAAACTTAAGGGGGGTTTTACTCAATTTCCCCAAAAATATGGTAATATACTATTATTAACTTAATTTGAACGGATATGATCGATATGGAGAGTATTTTGAGGCCTGGGAATCATATAGAAGCAGCTTCATGATTTTTTTTCAGATTCTTCGGTTGAGTAGTTTTTGAGAAGGGGTCCGTTAAGGAAATCATCACTCTCAACCTCAATCTTAAAACTAGTGCCGGCTTCGAAAAGTACTATTCGAGACCTTTCATTTGATACCCCAGATGACTATATTCGGTGAAAAAAATTGTTTTACCCCCTTTTTACATGTATCCCCCTAAATCTCAACGTATGTCACCTTCTCACCAAATTTCGTGTCAATCGGTATAGCCATTTCTAAGAAGAATACGTGTGACAGAAAGACAGACGGACCTGTGAGGAGTGGCCAGATCTCCCATCAGGTGCGACTCCAGCTGGCGGATTGGGGCATACCTATTGATGTGTAAATATGTGTTCATGCACTCTTCTTTTCTGACTGTGTATGGGCTAGTGTTTGCTCATCTCTGGTGCGTGGACCAAAATGGCTATGGGAAGGAGACCCAGAAAATAAAACCAAGATGGAGGAATTGAGAAGGAGTAAAGTTACAATGCACGAGCTCGAAACCCCAGTACCGGCAGCTTTTGGGAGGCGATATCCCTCGACCGCAGTGCCTCGGTGGTGGACAACTTGGCCACCGTTGCATCTAATACTACAAGTGTTTTAGATTTGGAGAAGGAGGTGTTCAAACGAAACACAACTCTGCCAAGAACACCAATTGCAAAGGCAAAAAATGATGGGCTAAAAGGAGATAGCTGGCCAAAAAAGGCGATTTCGATACCCATCGGACTTGATCAATAGGTGCTCTAGCAGCAGCAAATAGATCCATTCAAGAGAAGCTCATCAACTTTACGATCGCCTTCAATACCAAAGCCGGGAAAAGAGAGCGTCCATGGGAGCTCAGTATTTGAAAAAGGCGAAGGAGTCAGTAAAAGGAGTAATCTGGCCAAGACTCACCGAGAACGGAGCCCTGACCCAGAAGAACTACCTTTTATGCGACTTTGGACTAAAATTGTTGAGCTGTCCGAATTCATCAAGGACAAGCACAACGTGCACCAAGCCATTAAGAACATGGTGACAATCATCAGGGTGCTTTACAATAGGTCCGAGGAAGAAATAACAAAGCCTAAGGAAAAGCCGGACATCCCAGCCACAACAGTGTCACAGGCGACTCAAGTGACGCCAACGGACAAGATCGTCGATCTTCGGTTAAGTAAGCGAGTGCGAGACAAAGAAGGGGAAATTTTGGGGAATTAACGGGCAAAAAAGTTCAGAAGGGCCCAAAGCGCCCAAAATAGGAATGTCGGCTAACGAAACGAAATCGTAAGAAAATAAGGGAGGTGGTTGGACTAAGGTCGTGAACAAGAAAAGAGATAAGAAACCAAAGATGCGAATTCGACAGGAGGCAATTATAATCTCCAGCAGAGGACATCTAACGTATGCGGAGATACTGAAGAAGGTGAAATCTGACGCCGTCCTAAAAGACCTAGGCGGAAATGTTAGCAAAATCTGGAGGACCCAGAAAAGGGATCTCATGTTTGAGCTGAAAAAATCGAGCGTGGGGAAAGCTGACGGCTTTCGTAACCAAGTTTTAACTCACTTGGGGAGAATGTTGCGGTTCGTTCCTAAAAACATGAGATCTATATCCAGTGCAAGGATCTTGATGAGGTAACATCCAGAGAAGAAATCTGCACTGCTTTGAAACAACAATTCAAATTGGAGGAATTCAGCGAAGGATCTATCGTGAGCCTAAGAAAAGCGTATGGTGGTACTTAAACGGCCACAATGTCACTGCCAGTGGAGTCAGCGCAGAAGTTGTTGGCCGTGGAGAAGGTTCGAATTGGATGGGTTGTTTGCCGATTAAGGGAACAGATCTCTTTAAAGATGTGCTTCAAATGCCTAATGTTTGGACACTTCGCGAAGGCATGCACTAGCGGCATCGATCGGTCCGATCGATGTCGAAGATGTGGGGAGAAAGGACATATTGCCAACGAGTGCAATAGAGACCCAAAATGAATTTGGGCGAAGGAAAGGAGGGACGGGATAACCGACATGTTGCTGGAAGTGGCAAATGCCCGGAATTTAGGAAGGCGTTAACTGCTGTTAAATGAGGTTAATACAAATAAACCTTAATTATTGCAGGGTCGCAGAAGATTTGCTTGCGCAGACCACTTACGAATCCGCGATGGAGGTAGCGATAGCTAGCTAATGATAATTAGTGAACCGTACGGAAATCTCTACGGTGGTGTATGGGTCACAGATTCAACTGGTGGAGCGGCGATATGGGCGTGCGGTCGTCAAGCCATACAATATAGCATGCGTCAGGCGGCTAGTGGTTTTTTGTGGGCGAAAATAAGCGGTATATTCGTATACAGCTGCTACGCTCCACCGAGCCTCACACTTCCTGACTTTGAAGAACTGTTAGACGATCTTGTTCACGACGCAAGGGGGCGTGGGCTATCGAGTGGGGCAGCAAAGAGACTAACGCAAGGGGGTGGTCCTTATTAGAAGCATTTGACCAGTTAGATGTAGTTCTGATCAACGAAGGCGATATAAACACTTATCGGAAAAGGGGAACTGGTTCAATTGTATCATAGATCTGACTTTTGTCAGCCTTGCACTGGCAAATGACATGTCCTGGCAAGTTAGCGAGGACTTCAGGTACAGCGACCACCAGGCAATCACCTTTGAACTAAGGATGGAGCCACAAGGTCGAAGACGCGCAACCCGGAAGACGAAATTCAAAAGAACACCAGGATGGTCTGCAAAAGGATAGAGCTCTCCATCTTACACAAAGCATATCTAAGGCATGTGACGCATCGATGCCTAGGAGATGCTTATTCTCCACTAGAAGACCCAATTATTATGATTAATGAACTTGCTAGCCTTCAATCGATTTGCCTCCGAGCCAGACGAACGGCTCAGAGGGCAATATTTAGGATCGATCAAGGGCAAAAGGAGCATGCCTACAGGGAAGCTCGCAAGAACCTCAAGCTCGCCATCCAGCCGAGTAAGAGGGAATGTTTTAAGGATCTCTGTGTGGAAGTGGACATAAATCGTGACAGGACGATTTAGAGGCCGATCATCTCCGCAGATCACGTGCCCTATACTCTTGTTGAAAATAGTCAAGGGGTTATTTCCCCAACAAGAGCGGGGGACTGACGCGTCCAGCGTCCCCTGAATGTGACGCACCATGATTGGTGCAAATCCGTAGCGATCGCGAATGCCCTCATTTCGGATGTGATCATGACGTGTTACACCATTGGTATGCCAGCCACTAGCAACATCTTCGTTCCCATTATTGCGAACGCTGTTAATTGACTTTTATACTCGCCTAATACTCAGAATCATAGAGGGCGGTAGCGCGGACGACATTGCAGTAAATTTAACACGTTGACTGATAAGTCGATTACAAAGAACACGAGTAGTCAAATGCTATATACTTCATCCAGGCTGTGGAAATGCGTGATGTTTAAATCACTCAGTTGTGGACCGGTCACTTCAGTGGCAATGACAACGCCTGTTTCTTGGAGGTGGACAAAAATTCAGTTTTATTCAGATTAAATGTGAAACTTTGTTCCATTTTTGGATAGGCTGCTCGAGTTATTATGCTATTAGACGCTATTAAAACGTCGTCTCCGGCAACTGCAACGGACACTGATTACGACTGTTTCATGCGAAACCGTCGGCAAAAATTAAGTTTTATTCAGATTCAAATTGAGACGATCATGAGGCACGAGGCAAACATTCCAGTTTTAAGGTTTTGTGTAAACATAAAAGGTTTGTGTAAACATAAAACCTTATTAAAATCGGTTTACTGCCTGTCAGTCTGTCTGTCCGTCACACGCATTTTTCTCGGAGACGGTTACACCGAGCGACACTAAATTTAGTAGAAAGCTGAGAACTGGGAACACTCACACATACAGTGAGTTACATCCTTTTACGACCAATTTGGGGGGGGGGGGGGTCCCCATACATGCAAAAGGAGGGTCTACATTTTTTCTTTATCGAATATAGTCATGTGGGGTATCAAATTAAAGGTCTCGGTTAGTACTTTTTGAAGCTGGTGTTAGTTTTGACATTTGTTGGAAAGGTGGGGGTGCGGGGGGTTGAAAGTGATCATTCTTTAAGAGGGCCATTCTCAGAAACTACCCAACCGAAAAATCTGAAAAAAATCAGGAGGCTGCCACTATATGGTGCCTGGGCACCGAAATACCTTCCATACTGATATCTGTACAAATAAAGTTAATAATTGTATATTACTATAATTTTTAGTAATTGACTGCCAAACCCCCCTTAAGTTCATGCTAGCAACGCAACAATATAGGGTGTAATATAGAGCATGATCTCACCAAGTCAATACGTCAAAATTGTCGCTTCTTTGGAAATTCAAGACTTTGAATGGCAATATCATCCGAAAGTGGATATTCTCACATAATACAGGGTGCGACAGCATAACTTCCTTTTATCAAAACTCAATAAAAACTATTGTATGCATCGGAAAATATTTATTTATTTTTTATAATGTAGGTACATGTCTAAAGTTTCTATTTACATTGTTTTGAAGATCAAATCTGTTAGGTGACGTCCCCCATTCTCCATACATTGCGTAAACCGATTTCTGGCGTTTGTCATGACTCTTGTTAGCATAGCAGGTGTTATGTTGGCAATTTCTTCTTGGATGTTGGTCTTCAAATCTTGTAGGGTTCTTGGACGGTTCACATAAACACGGGATTTCAAAAAACCTCATAGAATAAAAATTACAAGGGGACAGATCGGGAGAGCGTGCCGGCCATTCCAAATCGCCTCTAATTGAGATAAGGCACTCTGGAAAGTGTTCCCTCAAAACAGCCATCGATGCTCTTGAAGTGTGTGCTGTTACACCGTCTTGTTGGAACCAAGTGTCCCCCAAATCCAAATTTTCTAGCCGTGGGAAAAAAAAATTCTGTAGCATGTTTACATACCGGTCCGAATTCACTGTCACTGTAACCTCATTTTCCTCAAAAAACCAGGGACCAATAATTCCAGCTGAGGAAATTGCACACCACACTGCGACTTTGGGTGAATGCAAAGGCTTTTGATTCAATTCTCGAGGGTTGGTGTCAGCCCAGTAGCGCATGTTTTGTTTGTTAACCAACCCATACAAATGAAAATGGGCTTCATCGCTCAAAAAACAATAGCACCCTCGGGAACGACATCAAGAAGAAGCTCACACGCGTTCATCCGAGAATTGAAGCCACGTTCTGAAAGTTCCTGAATTATCGCCATCTTATAGGGATGAAAATGAAGATCATCACGAAGAATTCTTCTCACAGAACGATCGGATAGTCCAAGGGCAGATGCGTGTTTGCGCGCAGAACGCCGTGGCGATCGCAACATTGACGCTCTCACTGCTTCAATGTTCTCAGGTGATCTAACGGGCCGAGGGACTCCAGTTCTTCCTTTTGTCGCACTTGTAGTTTGTCTGAATGTAGTGACCCATGCAACAATTGATTTGTGGTCTGGGACGGGAGCCAACGGGGCTAAATTAAAGCGATTCCGAAATGCACGCTGTGTTGCAATAACCGAACATCCGCTTGAAAAGTAAACCTCAACGGCAAAGGCACGCTACTAAAATATCATCTGCATAGAGCAATGGATAGGGTGTTGGACGTTGGATGTCTCGTATGACAGTATCTATAACTTGAGAGCTTGATTCCTCCTCTCGCTGGTGATGCATGTAGAACAGCCGCATGTATCATGTGTCTCTCTTAATATAATATAATATGATTCATAAAACATAACTCGACTGGAATAACTCAAAGTCAGAGGGACAACAGTAAATAATATTTTATTTCCTCAGTTAAATGTTATTTCCTCATTAACTCCAGAAATTAGAAAGTTATGTAACGTATTTATTGCTTGGATTTTTAGCCGTTTCCGTCCGATCCGTTGCTTGTGTTAGAATCGAAAGCTAATGTTTGTTTTTCTATTTTCAGGTGCCCTCGAAATTCGCATGAGTGCGACGAAAAACTTGATGACGAGTACAAATTTTATTTGTCTTTCGAAAATTCACTATGCACTGATTATGTAACTGAAAAATTTTTCAAAATTCTCGATCGAAATATTGTCCCCGTTGTATACGGAGGAGCTGAATATACTAAATTCGCCCCGCCTCACTCATATATAAATGCTGAAGATTTTAAAACAGTAAAAGATTTAGCAGATTATTTGAAGTTTCTAGATGGGAATCTTGAAGAATATCGAAAATACTTTTGGTGGAAAAAATTTTATAAACGCACTAAGATATCGCCTTTCTGTCAATTGTGTTTAAAATTAAATAACCCTTCCGAAAGGGAAAAAGTGCAATACTATAACGATATTCAAGAGTGGTGGTATGGTCATGCTTGCCGTATGAACCCAAATGTTGAGTTCTAAACATTAGTATATAATAAATATGATATTGGTACTACAGTGTAATACCGATAATTCGTACATCGATTGTTCGTATTTCCCGCCAATTCGTAGAAATTTGCGGTTGCCCATAGTTAATTTCCTTTATTTTGCATAATCCCGATATTTCGTACCAAATCTTCAGTCTCTTTACCATACGAATTATCGGCCTTCTACTGTAATACTTTTACCTAAAAAATAAAACAAAGACTATTAACACTAGGAATTGGATATTTTAATTATTTATCATTGTTACGTTTGACAACTTAATGGTTCATTCAATAAGCAAGGGCTCCTGGAGCTTTCTCATATGTTTTAGACGAATATATAATGGAAATATAAAAATTCTACCCGTTGTTTGCATTCGCCTTGCCTTGGAAAATCTCCCTTAATTTCATTCCAGAAGAATACAAATTTGTAGCGAAAATTGTTGTGTTGTGCTGTTTGTAATATCAATTCAAATAAATCGCATTCTAAACTCACGCATATTTCACCTACCCTGGATCTTTAGAAGAGAAAAACGGCACTTTTTGACCTCCATGGGAGAATGTACTAACATATTATGGGACTCCTTGCAGATGTTCCATTTTTTCGCACAAGTACTTAGATCTACATCCTTGGAATCTAGAGAGGAGCGAATTAAAGATTAAATTCGTCCATGCACTTCCATACACGAATGAGATAAATGACCGTTGCATTCCACAGTAGGAGGAATTATGAGATTTCTTTAAAGAAATGACTTTCCCGCCCACTTAAAGAATATGCTGAATGGATAGAGGTTAACGAGCATCACTTTATCACTCAATCTACAACAAGACGTTAGAATAGACTTCCCGCGTGATTTTCACTAATGATGGAAATCAGTTGTACAGTCCAATCTAATAAAACCCTCAAAGACCGCTTTTTTTAAAACAAACTGTTGTTAAGGTTTTGTTTGCAAAACAAAAATCGGGTCAATGTCTGTCTGTTACACGCACTTTTCTCAGAAGCGGCTATACCCAGCTCAAAGTGGACTTTACGTGTAAATTTGCTGCAACTAAATATCAAAATCACACTAAAGTAGGTAGTCAGACATGCTAAATGCTTACACATATCGCGCTACTTACAAATGGGTTAGTTATACACTCAAATATACTTACAGAAGAAACAAACAAAACCTTTCATACCTGGAGCGTCCAGCATCGGGTTTCCCGACTTGTTTGCGTCTGCTGTAGGTTAAATTCGTCGCATTTGCTAATAATATTAAACTCAGAGTTGACTATTATCAATACAGGGCTTTCCATCAAATGGTTTATTTAAATCGCTTTCTAAAAGCTGGAGGGCAATAGAATTTTTAACTATGTGACACGGAGCTGTCATGCGCTCATCGTTCCTCACATATTCTTCTTTTTTTCAGCCTTTGTCTCATTCACAAGTAGGGTCCGCTCGTCTTGATCGGTTTCGCCATTTTATTTTATTTTATCAGAGCAAACTTGGTAAGTGGATTCTACGACGCCTTCCTTGGAGTTACTCCACGATCGGTGCAACCCCGTATCGATTACGGATATTCTCATTTCAGATGTAATCAAAACATGTCACGGCACCAGTTCAATGCAACGTCTCCATTACCGCAAGACGAGGTTCATCGTCTTTTATAGTCGACCAACATTCACAACTATCGAGAGCGGCACACGGACGACATTCCGATAAATTTCAGATTTGAGACGTTCGCTGATACGTCGATCACAAAGGACACCAGTTGTGGAGTGCCACTTTATCCAGGTCGCTTAATGCGCGAAACAATTTCATTACGCAGTTCTCCACTCATCCTCATCATCAACGGCGCAACAACTGGTATCCGGTCTAGGCCTGCCTTAATAAGGAACTCCAGACATCCCGGTTTTGCGCCGAGGTCAACCAATTCGATATCCCTAAAAGCTGTCTGGCGTCCTGACCTACGCTATCGCTCCATCTTAGGCAGGGTCTGCCTTGTCTTCTTTTTCTTTTTCTACCATAGATATTGCCCTTATAGGCTTTAAGGGTGGGATCATCCTCATGCATACAGATTAAGTGACCCGCCCACCGTAACCTATTGAGCCGGATTTTATCCACAACCGGACGGTCATGGTATCGCTCATAGATTTCGTCATTGTGTAGGCTACGGAATCGTCCATCCTCATGTAGGGGGCCAAAAATTCTTCGGGGGATTCTTCTCTCGAAAGCGGCAAGAGTTCGCAATTTTTCTTGCTAAGAACCCAAGTTTCCGAGGAATACATGAGGACTGGCAAGATCATAGTCTTGTACAGTAAGAGCTTTGATCCTATGGTAAGACGTTTCGAGCGGAACAGTTTGTAAGCTGAAATAGACTCTGTTGGCTGACAACAACCGTGCGCGGATTTCATCATCGTAGTTGTTATCGGTTGTAATTTTCGACCCTAGATAGGGGAAATTTTCAACGGTCTCAAAGTTGTATTCTCCTATCCTTATTTTTCTTCGTGTTTGACCAGTGCGGTTTGATGTTGTTGGTTGATTCGTCTTCGTCTTCGGTGCTGACGTTGCCAGCATATATTTTGTCTTGCCTTCATTGATGTGCGGCCCAAGATCTCGCGCCGTCTGCTCGATCTGGATGAAGGCAGTTTGTACCTCTCGGGTGGTTCTTCCAATGATGTCGATATCGTCAGCATACGCCAGCAGTTGGGTGCACTTAAAGAGGATCGTACCTCTTGCATTTACCTCAGCATCAGGGATCACTTTTTCGAGGGCCAGGTTAAAGAGGACGCATGATAGCGCATCCCCTTGTCGTCGACCGTTGTTGATGTCGAATGGTCTTGAGAGTGATCCTGCTGCTTTTATCTGGCCTCGCACATTGGTCAGGGTCAGCCTAGTCAGCCTTATTAATTTCGTCGGGATACCGAATTCTCTTATGGCCGTGTACAGTTTTACCCTGGCTATGCTATCATAGGCGGCTTTAAAGTCGATGAACAGGTGGTGCAACTGTTGTCCATATTCCAACCGTTTTTCCATCGTTTGTCGCAGAGAGAAAATCTGATCTGTTGTTGATTTGCCTGGAGTGAAGCCTCTTTTGTATGGGCCAATGATGTTGTGGGCGTATGGCGGTATCCGGCCTAGCAAGATAGTGGAGAATATCTTATAGATGGTACTCAGGAACGTGATACCTCTATAATTGCTGCACTGTGTGATATCTCCCTTTTTATGTATGAGACAGATAATGCCTGGCTGCCAATCGTCAGGCATTGATTCGCTGTCCCATACCTTGAGCACAAGTTGCTGAACCACTTGGTGTAGCTAATCGCCTCCATATTTAACCAATTCGGAAGTAATTCCATCGGCTCCTGGCGACTTATAATTTTTTAGCCGATGAATTGCACGGACTGTTTCTCCTAAACTTGATGATGGCAGTATTTGTTCATCGTCTTCAGTTGGCGGGACCTCCAACTCGCCGATGTTCTGGTTGTTCAATAGCTCATCAAAGTACTCAACCCATCGCTCTAATATGTCCATTCTGTCGGAAATCAGATTTCCCTCATTGTCTCGGCAGGATGAGCATCGAGGTGTGTAAGGCTTCATCCTGCTGACTTGTTGGTAAAACTTCCGCGCCTGGTGCGGTTGCTCCCTGTACTTTTCTAGTTCATAGACTTGTTGGTTCTCCCAGGCTTCCTTTTTCCGTCTGTGAAGTCGCTTCTCTGCTCGACGGAGTTCGTGATAAGTCTCTGCGCGTGCCCGCGTACTTTGAGAATGCAACATTACTCGATATGCGGCATTCTTCCGTTCCGTTGCGAGCTTACATTCATCGTCAAACCAGCCGTTCCGATTCCTTTTGCGACTGGGGCCAAGTATGTTTGTGGCCGTATTCATGATAACGTTCTTCAGGTGGTTGTGAAAATCATTTGCTGATGCTTCATCTCCAGGTCCTCTGTTGACTGCAGTTATTGCGGCATCCATTTCCCTTTTATAGGTGTCGCGGAGGGTTGTGTTGTGGATGGCTTCAGTGTTCACTCTCACCTGATTGTCAGAGGGGATTCTAGGTGGTATTGTTATTCGAGCTCGGAGCACCATGCCAACGAGATAGTGATCCGGGTCAATATTGGTCCCCCTATATGTTCTGACATTCATCAAGGCTGAGAGGTGGCGGCGTTCGATCAACACGTGGTCAATTTGGTTGAAAGTGGTCTCGTCTGGAGAGGCCCACGTATGTTTGTGGACCGCTTTCCGCGCAAACCAGGTACTTCCAACAACCATTTCGTGTGACCCTGCTAATTGAATAATCCGCAGTCCGTTATCATTTGTATTTTCGTGTAAGCTATGGGAGCCAGCGTGTCGCCTGAATATGGGCTCCTTCCCTACTTGGTTGTTAAAATCCCCAAGTTTGAGTTTAATATCATATCTGAGACAGGCTTCGAGGGTTCGTTCTACTGCCTCGTAGAAGGTATCCTTCTCCGCCTCTGCAGTCTCCTTTGTAGGGGCGTGAACGTTAATGAGGCTTATATTTCTAAACTTGCCTCGCAAACGGAGAGTGCATAGCCGTTCGCTTATGTTTTCAAAGCCGATAACAGCAGATTTAATTTTTTGGCTGACTAAGAAACCTA
Organism: Hermetia illucens; assembly: GCF_905115235.1. NCBI lineage: Eukaryota > Metazoa > Arthropoda > Insecta > Diptera > Stratiomyidae > Hermetia > Hermetia illucens. Next base: position 115,811,473 of record NC_051853.1, on the reverse strand, counting down.
CTCCGAGCACATGGTTTACCGGATGACCACTATAATATATGGTGTAGTGGTTCTTTTCCAGGAAACCGGTCCCTGTACATCGTATCTCTTGTAACGCTGTTATAGCAGCCCTATATTGGGACTAGGGGGGGGGGGGGGGGGGGGGGGGGAGCTAGCTTCTTGGCAGCTCCATCTCTGTACAGGGAGGGCACGTTCCATGAGAAAATGCGCAAATCGTTATTCCGTTGTCGTTGCCGGGTTCGTCGTTGTGTAATCCGTCCAGTCCGAGGCTCCTGTTGTGGGTTCGTAACAAGTTGTTTTCCATGTAGGGTTGTCAGGCCTACCCAACCCCCAACCTGGAGGACCAGTTGGTACAATTTGTCCCGTTTTTAGGCGCGAGAGAATCGCCTTCATCCTTCTCCGTCTGCAGATTTTCGTTAAGAAAAAGCTCCCAGCGGTCACCACGTGGAGGTGGAGATATGGTTTGGTAGTAGAGCTGTTGGTGTTGATTCAGCAGGCATTTTCCAGGTTTTATGCTCCATCGTGGGTACCAATCCACGTTTCGCCCTGGGACCTATACTACCCATTGACCACCCTGACTGTTGGCCGACTATAATAGACAATGAACGGCGTCTGTCAGAGTATCCACTTTCCGGTGATATTAACTTTTATAGTCTTGAATTTGCAAGGAAATGACAATTATATACATATACATACATTATTATATACAATTGTAATTTTGTTAGGAATAGTGCGATTTCCACCAAACTTGGTGTTATAACCCACGTGGTAATAGGATGAACTTAAGAGGGGTTTTGCAATTCAATTACAAAAAATTATAGTAATATGCTATTATTTACTTTATTTGAAAGGATATCGGTATGGAAGGTATTTCGGAGCCTTCTGTTTTTTTTTCAGATTTTTCGGTTGGAAGATTCTGAGAATCGGTCCGTTAAATAAATCATCAATTTCAATCCCCCGTACATCCCACCTTTGCAGCAAATGTCAAAACTAAGACTAGCTCCGGAAAGTACTAACGGAGACCTTTCATTTGATACCCCACATGACTACATTTGGTAAAAGAAAAATTCAACGTAAAAGCATGTTATTCACTATATGCGTGAGCGTTCATAGTTCGCACCTTTTCATCAAATTTGGTGTCAATCGCTGTAACCCTCTCCGAGAAAAGTGCGTGTGACGGACAGACAGACAGACAGCAAACCGATTTTAATAAGGTTTTGGTTTATACGAAGCCTTAAAAAGGGCTGGGGAGAAGTAGATTCTTCATGAATGGAATTTTAATATTTCACTCGAATTTCAATTATTCTCGTTAATTCTGACGTCAGCATTTTATTTGTATGGGTTAGGATGCTGCCAATTTGCACGAAATTGATAAGTTTGAACTGCTATAACTTTGACACTAATAGTTGGATTTTTAAGAAACTTGCACACTTGCTTATGCACGATAGTGCTCTCTATGCCGGTGCAAAATTTAATACTCCTAGGATGAATTTAAGGCGAGTTTTCTAGTCAATTACTAAAAGTTGGTAATATGCTATTAGTAAGTTTATTTCATCTAAGCGCATAACTCTGATTTTTTGCGGATTTTTGGGTTGGGTAGTTTCCGAAAATGAGCCCTGTCTCGCTTTAAGTGTATACATTTTGACTCCTTATTCGCACCCTTGGCAATTCACACCAAAACTAATATCAGATTCGGAAAGTACTAATTGAGACTCACATGACTATATTTGATGAAAACAATTTTTACATTCCCCCTTCACATGTATGGGGAGGCCCCTTTTAAACTCCACGCAAATTTATATTACTCACTGTATGCGTGGAATTTGACAGTTCCTATATGTGCACTCGATTTCATTCGGATCGGTTTAGTCGCTTTGGAGAAAAGTGCGTGTGACAGACAGACAGTGAATCGAATTTAATAAAGTTTTGTCTTACTCAAAACCTTAAAAAACGAAAATCTAAGATACAGTATGCAAAATTCGTATTCGTACACCCATTTTTTACCTATTATTTGTTATTTTTAAGTCAAATATAACATTAAGAGATAAATAAATTGTATATTATTATAGCAAATGAAGAGGTTAATTCATGTACATAATAACAAGTATAAAATATATTTTAAACTTTATAATAAAAACAGTAATTCATATAAAACTCAAAACAAAATTCGTATTCGTACACCTACAGACTTCAAAAAATGTGCTAGAAATATAGTGTTAGTACTTCGTGGGAAATCCTTTTTGTTTTATTATTGCTCTAAGCCTATTTGGCATTGATTGAACTAATTTTTGGGTTAAGTTCGGTGAAATATTTTGCCATTCGGTCTGCAAGGCAGTTTTCAGGTCTTCTTTATTCCTAATACTGTAATTTTTTAGATTCTTCTTGAAAATAGACCATAAATTTTCTATTGGGTTAACATCAGGACTCTGTGGAGGCGTGTTTAAACACTTTCGACAATTGTAGAGTAGCCAAAGCCGCGTGTGAAGTGCCGTATGCTTCGGATCATTGTCCTGTTGAAATATATACTTCCTACGAATTCCTAAATTTTGTGCACTCTGATGTAAATTAGTTTTAAGAATTTGCACATATTGCTTCGCGTTCATTATTCCATCAATAAAATGCAAGTTTCCAACACCAGAAGCTGCAAAACATCCCCAAATCATCAACGAACCACCTCCATGCTTAAATGTAGGAAGCATGTTTTTTGGATATAGCCTCGTATTTTTTTCTCGCCATATACGAACCCGTCCGTCCGACAACTTTAAATTAATTTGGCACTCGTCTGAAAAAATTACTCGTTTCCAATAACGAAAATCCTTGTTTAGATATCTTTTTGCAAAGTTTAACCGTTTTCTTCTATTGACATTATTGATAAATGGCTTAGAAGCGGGAGTCCGGCTCTGTATACCGAATCTACGCAAATAATTCCGAACACTTTGGGGTGTAATTTTAATTTGGAACTGGTTTTGCAAAAGTCCTGCTAATTTCACTGCACTTATCGTGTTATCCTGTCGAACAACACGCCGAACAAAGGATTGGTGTCTCCTTGACAAAATTAATCTGTTTCCATTTCTTTTTTTCTTCTCGATTCTACCAGACGAATTGTAAATCTTTACTACAGATTGAATTGTCGAGTGACTCCTATGCATAATTTTTGCAATTTGTCTCAAGGATTTACCATCCTTGTATAGCTGTATCACTATCTTACGATCACTGTTCGAAAATTCACTACCTTTTCGACTCATTTGGAAAATTTGTTAAAGAATTAACTCTTTATTTGTAATTCCCAAAACACTTTAGCTCGAACTGTCAACCACACTTTTTCAAGAATTTACCGTTAGAATTTTACAGTGCAAAATGATTAATATCGTACAGGGATTGAGTTCAAGCCGCTAGTCGGGGTGTACGAATACGAATTTTGCTTCGATTGAATTTGGAAATTGTTCTCTTGAACAAACGGATGTAAATAAAATTTAAGATTAATGTTCTATAACAACTACATACATATTTATGTAAAAAATTGTTATATAAGATTGAACGAATTTTCTATCATTTCTCAGAAATAACCCAAAAACCCGCAAAATATAGGGTGTACGAATACGAATTTTGCATACTGTATATCTGCTTGATCCAAACTTCGAGAGTTCTGAAGGGAACGGGAGCCTTGATTTCATTTTTCCATTTATCTTTATTTTTCTATTCTGAAGTTTTTCCATTTCTTATTTTTCCGAGTTGTCACAATCTCGGCAGATGCCGAATTTTACCAAGTACTTGCAGACGATCCTACCTACTTAAGAAATAAGACTCCCCGCAATATCGAGCACGCATGCAGAATGGTGTACTTCTGCATGGTGTCAACCAGACTGTAAGAGAGTCTTAGGAAATCAAGGAAAGCCGTGAGGGATTTAAGTATAATACCTGGCGCTGAGAATGTTATGGGAGCTACACATTTCTTGAATTTCCCAAGGCAGTGGCTCATAATTCATCCTCTTCTCCACGTATTTCCGTTCAATGTTGCTATCACGGGGATAATATACGAGGAGTGGCCCGTCTTGTAAACCAACAGCACGTTTGGCTTGTTGCTTGATGTATGGCGATCAGTTAGAACTTGCCGGTCCAGTACTTTAAGCAGAACTATCAAGTACTGCTTGCGGCTCATACTGGTAAAACGGACATGTTCCCACAATCAGACCATGCTTGCATGCAAGGTTTTGGTGAATCATGTTACATGCAGCATTATGCCTATTCGTGTATTGCACCAGTGCTACTACAGTGCAGCCTGAAATAAGATGGTCCAACGTGTCTAACTACGCACCACACATTCTTCACTGGTCTTTCTCCACCCAGCACACAGCCATCTGTTCGACAAATGTAAATCGACAAATAGCTGCCAAAGATAATTCACGTATTTGGTGTGCCGCTTCCATTCGTCGATCAGCCCCTAGTTTGACTTCACCCCACTCAGAGGATTGAAAGATCAATTCTTCAATTTAAGTGGAGTCAGCTCACAGTCTGCCTTACAAAGAGCCGCACGCAAAGGACTCGCCTACTCTTTGCTGCAAAAATAAACGCGTAACGAATCGGCTAGTCGATGATGGTATAAAGCAAAGTCAACCACGCCCCTATCTCCGATGTTACGAGCCAGGCTCATCCGTTCCGCGGTAGAGTTTGGATGATACATTCAAAATTTGGAGTAGTAGTTCCTAGTCCGTAGTATTTCAAATGCATAAGCCAGTGAATGGATAGCAAACACATTCAATGCGTTATTTTATTCTTCCCCGAGAAATGCGAATTCAGCAGCAGCTTCACACGTCGCAGATATTCGGACTGCAGAGTATTCTTCAAATCACCAGCTCGAGCATGCAGTTCACTTCAGAATTCCGGTCATAGCTTGTATGTGAAAGTCGTCAATGCTATGTCTGGTATGCGGCTCTTGATGACTTTTGCGGATGACTTAAAGTCGACATTTGTCTGAAAGGGGTTTAGTGCCATGCAAAACCAAAGGGGACCCAACGAATCCCCTTGTAGATGCCCCTCCGTACATGGATGGGGTTTGAGGTGTTTCTAACCTCAGATGAACGCACTGTTAAGGTGATACCCTATCCTTGCATGACTGTCGTCAGAATCTTTGTTAGTTTTGGACCAATGTGGTACAGATGAAGGACATCGATTGGCGAATTGTACGGGATGCTGTCAAAAGCCTTGACATAATCGATATAGCAACAAGAGAGATTTTTCTGGCCTCTAGTTGCCTGCTCTACAGTTATCGAGACGATAATGGATTGCTCCTTGCAACCCCCTGATTCAACTCGGCAATCTCATTATTGATTTGAGATTTAATTCTCGGAGTTGTTGGAAATGCATAGAGCCGGGAAATACCAGGTCTATGTAAAGGCTTCGTTTCTGAGAATTGTATACACGCTCACTGGAATTCGTCCTGAACCTCAGCGGAGATTTTAGACGGTGAAGAACAGCGCTTCGGCGAGTACTAAAATTGTTGTCTAAAGTGCGGTCTAGTGTGGTAGATGCGGCCGCTTCCGCTCCCATCGACTGATTAGCGAATTGCGGGAAACGCTCGATGAATCTCAACAAGGCGAGGTAAGATGTTGTACCTGCCCCCGCCGTTATTTTGTAATAGGAGCAGATGATGAAAAGGTTTATTTGCTCAGTCCACATCATTCGCTACCTGCGCAAACCTGCTGAAGTGGTCGCTACAGATTGTGGTTGTCGTCGTGGTAATTAAACTTCGAACTGCCTCACGATTAGCGGTTTTGACGCCGTGCTATTTACTACACTAAATCAACGACTCCCACCGGCTATCCGTACCTTAGGTTCCTCCTTCTCCTCCTTTAATAGATTTTTATCTTATACCAACCTGCCAGATGTGGCAATGGCTTCTTCAGTGAGTAACCTCCAAAATTGCAAACTCCCTGCACTTTCCTCACCTACCCTCTGAGACGCTGCGGTGACGTTCAACTAGGCAGACTGAAGCCACTTATCCCGCCTCCTTTCAGAACCGGATTTGGGATCGGCTACGGCGGAGTGTGATATTTTATTAATTAACTTAGTTCCGAGTTATCACAATCTCGGAAGATGCCGAATTTTACCTAATACTAGTACTAAGCGCGCACCACTTAGGTTCGGACGATCTTACCTATTTAAAAGATAAAGGGACGCTGGTGATGATGGTCCGTGGTAGCTTAATGACAGAATCCGACAGGAACTCCCCACAATATCGAGCACGTATGCGGAACCATACTATGTGAGAGTCCCAGGATATCAAGGGAAGCCGTGAGGGATTTGGGTACAATACCTGTAGCTGACAATATTATGGGAAGCACAACCACCCGCTCGAGACCCCAAATTTCTTTGATTTTCCGAGCCAGTGGTTCATAGTCTTCTTTTCTTCTCCAGGTATTTCCGTTCAATGTTTCTATTATGGTGGATAGCAACATCAATAATATACGCGGAGCGACCCGTCTTGTCAACTAACAGCACGTCAGGTTTGTTGTGTGGAATGAGGCGATCAGTTAGAATTTGCCGGTACCAATACACGCTGTAAGCAGAACTATTAAATGCTGCTTGTGGCTCATATCGGTAAACCGGATATGTTCGCGTGATCAGCCCATGCTTATATACAAGGTTACAGCAGCATTATTTCTATTCGTGGATTGCGCCCGCGGCATAATATTCCAGTCAGAAATGAGATGGCTAACGTCTCTAGCGCTGAATCACACATACTGCACTGGTCGTTCTCCACCGGTTCCTTCATGATGAGCTTTTTATAAGCACGGGTGGCGACCGGGCCGACCTGAATAGCACACATGAATCCCTCTATCTTAGCAAAGAGCTTCCCAGCACGCACCCATCTATTCGACAAATGCAAATCGACAAATGGCTGCCGAAGACAATTCACGCGTTTACTGTGCATTGCCTTCGACTTCCATTCATCGATCCGTTCTTGGTCCGACTTCACCCCACTCAGAGGACTGAAAGATCGATCCTTCAAGTTAAGTGGAGTCACTCCGCAGTCTGCCTTACAGACAGCCGCGTACAAGGGACTCGCCTGCTCTGTAAGCGAGTCGACTTGGCGATGGTATTGTGCCGCCACGTCAACTACGCCCCTACCTCTGATGTCACGAGGCAGGTTCATCCGCTCGACTTCAGAGTTTGGATGATGGATTCGGAATTTGGATGGATGTTTTCCATATCAGTTTTCGTAGACGGAAGCATTTCAAATGAATAAGGCAGCGAAGGGAGAGCGAATACATTCAATGCGCTTATTTTATTCTTTCCCGAGAAATGAGATTTCAGCACTAGCTTTACACGTCGCAGGAATTCCTTCAGATCACCAAATTCAGAATGGGTTCCTTGCGGAATTCCTAGAAGTCTGTCTCGATCATAGCTTCGATGTGGAGGTCACCAATGCTATGTTCGGCATACGGCTCGTGATGACCTTTGTGGATGGCTTGGATTCGACACTTGTCTAATCCGAACTCCATCTGAATATCACGGCTGAACATGTTTACTATTCGCAACCGACTTCTAAGATGGCCGTCAGTGTTGTTCTTTCGGTTTGTAAAAATAAATTATTTAACTGAAACTAAACGCGATAGTTCATCATTTCCTTTCCTCGGTCGAACGGCAACATAAGTGGCGCAGTCGGTTAACGTAATCGAAATATATAAACCACGAAGGCAATAGTTTCGAAATAAAGTGTCGTGTAAAAATGCGAAGGTGCAAACGATGCACATAATTAAAAATAGAAATGATGACGCTAATTCGATAACAAGTCGGGAAACCGGAAGCTAGACGCTTCAGGTATGAAAGGTTTTGTGTATTTCTTTTATGAAGAGATTTGAGTGTGCATTTGTCCCATTAGCATGTAGCACGTAAAATATGCATATATTATGTGAAAATAGCCACTTTCAAATGATATTGACATTCATAGTCTTGAATTTGCAGTGGGGCGACAGTTTTAACCAAGTATAGCTTTGTTAGTAATAGTGCGATTTTCACCAAATTTGGTAGGATCGTGCTCTATACTGTAGCCTATATTGCTGCAAAATTTTCTGATTCTAGGGTGAATTTAATAATATACTATTATTAACTATATTTGAACAGGTATCGGTATAGAGGGTATTTCGGAGCCTAGGCACCATATAGTGGCAGCCCCCTGATTTTGTTCAAATTTTTCAGTTGGGTAGTTCCTGAGAATGGGTTCGTTAAAAAAATGACCACTTTCAACCCCCGCACTCCCTACCTTTTCAACAACTAACAAACTAAGACCGGCTTCGAAAAGTACTAACCGGGACCTTTAATTTGATACCCCACATGACTATATTTGACGAAAATTTACACCCCCTTTTTGCATGTATGTCGACCCCCCTTAAATTGTTCGTAAAAGGATGTAATGCACTATATGCGTGAGCGTTCACAGTTCCCAACTTTCTACCAAATTTGGTATCAATCGTTATAACCGTCTCCGAGAAAAATGCGTGTGACGGACAGACAGACAGACAGACAGAGAGACAGATAGTAAACCGATTTAAATAAGGTCGGTTTAAAAGCCGCAAAAGCATATCGACCGTATTTAGCCAGAGTGACAAGGTCTGAAAAGGATTTAGTCAAAGCAGTCTTATACTCCTTGCTTAGGCTGTCAGGAGTATCACGCATAATAAACTATGATCGTGAAGGAATTGTAAATTGGGGACTGTGAATTTTGATGACTGTACAAATTGGACTGTGAACTTTGATTTTGTAGAGACTGTGACTATGAAAACTGAACTGTAAAAAGAAATAGTGGGTGAAAAATAAAAAGGCAGAATACCGTAGAAAGACACGGAAATCAACGTAGAAACCATCTAAACTATTTTAAGTAACTTTAAGAAGCTGCTTTGACTCAGTGAGAAAGCTAGAAACGCACAAAATAGAGGATGCTATTTTGCAATTGCAACAGCAAATTCAACAGTTAACGGCAGCGCTACAGTAACTAACAGTGAACGAATCAAGTTCGAAACAAAGAGAGAAAATATTGAAAGACATCAGATTTATGATCCGCTTTACGGGAACTGGAAATACTTCGACAAACAGCTTCATCAATAATTACGAATATTATCTGAGTTGAATAATAAATGATGAATTAAAGAAAACCAACCAACCAACAACATCAAACCACACTGGTAAAACGGGAAGAATAAAGATAGGAGACTACAACTTTGAGACCGTTGATAATTGCTCCTATCTAGGGTCGAAAATCCCAACTGATAAGAGCTACGACGATGAAATCTGCACACGGTTGTTGGCAGCCAACAGAGCCTATTTCAGCTTACAAAAACTGTTCCGCTCGAAATCTTACCATAGGGTCAAAGCTCTTACTGTACAAGACAATGATCCTGCCAGTCCTCATGTGTTCCTCGGAGACTTGGGTTGTTAACAAGAAAAATTGCGAACTTTTAGCCGCGTTCGAGAGAAGAATCCTCCGAAGAATTTTTGGCCCCGTCCATGAGGATGGACGATGACCGTCAGGTTGTCCATAAGTTACGGTGGGCGGGACATTTAATCCATATGGATGAGGATGATCCAGCCTGGAAAGTACATAAGGGTAATATCTATGGTAGAAAAAGAAGACGAGGCAGTACCTGTCTGAGATGAAGCAATGACGTAGGTTAGGGGGCCAAACAGCTTTTAGGAATATCGGGATGAACCGGGATGTCTGGAGTTCCTTATTAACGCAGATACCGGTTGTTTATGATGATGAAGGAAAACAGTTTCCAGGATAATATTTGACGGGAAGATCTAGGGGGAAACGAAAGACGCAGAAATAAATATACCTGAACCAGACAATTGGGAGCTTATTAAACAGCAGTTGAAACTACGGTATAGACCAGGTTCTATTTCTGGTCTATACCGTAGTTATTATCAGAAGAACTGATAATTTATTATAGAGATGAAGCATATATTGAGTTAGGGAATGTAAATTCTGTACTATCTAATCCAATGAAAGAGATGAACCAAGGAATTCTAGTAGAAAAAATTTATATAGAAAGAGATATATATAGGATAATTATTACAATGAGATCCAGAAAATTTGAAGATGAATGTATTCGAACTTATTTTCGAAAATGTTTAAATAATAATAGTAAACCTGAGGGATTTTTGCTGTAACCAAAGTAGAATAAGTCTAAACAGGACAAAAATGACAGTGACTAGATAGGATAATCATTACCAAGAAGATCATAATGACAGCGGACGGTATCAAAATTATTCTAACAATTCAGGTTATTCTAAAGGACAAAGTACTAATCAATCATCACCATCACAACCGCAAAGTGACAGATGGGAAAGACAGCAAACATGTAACTCATTACATCCGTGAGCGTTCACAGTTCCCACTTTTCTTTCCAAATGTGATGTCAATCGCTACAATCATCTCCGAGAAAAATGCGTATGACGGACAGACAGACAGACTGACTGTAAACAGTTTACACAAAACCTTAAAAAAGAACAAAAAATAAATATGGTATACATGATCCGAATTATATTGAAGCATTTGAAAACTTGAAGTGCTCATTATTTTTCACCCTGTTCGAAAATTTCGCAATTTAGTTAAACCTTTTCAATTGGCAACGGATGCTTCTCAGTATGCAATAGGTGCCGTTTGATCACAAAATGGACATCCTGTCAGTTTCATATCTAGAACTCTTAACTACCATGAACAAAATTACGCGGCGACAGATAAGGAATTTTTAGCAATCATGTGATCTGTAAATTATTAGGTTGTTGCAAATGAAATGGCCGTTTTTGTACAAAAATTTGAAACGACTGTAAAGCTTACAAAAATTTATTTATTTAATCAAAATAGGTGCCAGTCGATTCAAAACGCTTCTCCCAGCGAGATTCAAGAGCATTTATACCAGTTTCGTAGAAGTCCAATTTTCAGGGGTTGATAAACTCATTCAAGGACATTTTGATGACCTCTTCCTTCCTCAATTGTTATTCCGCCAAAAAATTATCTAAATGCTTAAAAAAGTGGTAGTCGGTTGGCGAAAGATCCGGTAAATATGGTGGATGAGGCAGAGTCTCATACTGCAATTCGTTCAACTTTGAACCGTTGTTCTGGAAACATGAGGTCGTGCATTGTCGTGAAGGAGTATCACACCATCCCTGTTGACCAATCTCGGCCGTTGAATACTCAATTTTTGGTACATTTCCTCGAGTTGGGCACAGTATTTCTGTGCATTTATCGTTTCTCCAGGTGCCAAGAAAAACTAGTGGATAACTCCAGCTGTAGACCACCAAATAGTCTCCATTACCTTCTTCGGATGGAGGCTCGATTTCGGCATATGCTTCGGTGGCTCATCAGCATCTAGCCATTGTGCTGATCGCTTCTCTTGCGGGAGAGTAAAGAACTGCAAGTTTCCATTTGAAGCGCCATGTTTTGCTCCGTAAGTGCACACGGAACCCATTTGTCGAGCTTTTCACCTTTCCAAGTTGTTGCCGTGAAACTGTCGAATAGTGTACGCCCAGTTTCTTTGCAATGTTTCTCACAGACTGACGTGTGTCGGATTCGACTAGCAAACGCAGCTCGTCCTTGTCAATCGATGGTCCTGGATGTCCACGTGGCCCACTTTGAAGGTTTACGTCCCCTGACCGGAACTTTTCGAACCACTGCCCTTGGGTAGTTTCTGAGAATGGGTCCGTTAAAGAAATTATCAGTTTCGACCCCCCGCACTCCCGACTTTTCCAACTAATGTCAAAACTAAGACCAGCTTCGGAAAGTACTAACCGACACGGTTCACTTGATATCCCACATGATGAAACAAAACAACAAAACAAAACATGTCCAGAACTCAGCGATTTAAATATCTCGGATCAATGCTATCAGCTAATGGAGAACTGCGTAATGAAATTGTTTCACGCATTAACGCAACCTGGATAAAGTGGCATTCCACAACTTGTGTTCTTTGCGATCGACGTATCCATCGAACGTCTCAAATTTGAAATTTACCGCAATGTCGTCCGTGTGCCGCTCTCTATAGTTCTGAGTGTTGGTCGACTAGAAAAGACATTGAACAGCGTCTTACGGTAATGGGGACTAAGATGTTGCGTTGGACTAGTGGCGTGACACGTTTTAATCACATCCGAAATGAGAATATCCGCGATCGATATGGGGTTACACCGATCGTGGAAAAACTGCGAGTAAGGTGTTTTCGATGGTGAGGTTATGTAATTCGCGCGAGCGAGAATTTACTTGCCAAGATTGTTCTGAAGATCGAAATCAATTGTAAACGACGAAAAAGCAAGCCGAAGCAACGGGAGCTTGATACGCTGGATGGAGATTTAAAAGCCTCGAGATTACATCCAGATCAGGCATTTGATAAAATAAAATGGCGAAACCGATCACGACGAGCGGACCTGCTTGTGAACGGAGCAATTGCTGAAGAAAAAGAAAAAGATGTGAGGAGTGACGAGTGCATGACAGCTCCGTGTCGCATAGCTAAAAATTCCCTTGCCCTCTATTTTTTAGAGAACGATTTAAATAAATCATTTGATGAAAGCCCTGTATTGATAATAGCCAACCTCATACGCTTTACACTCTGAGTTTAACTTTTTTAGGAAATGCGACGAATTTAACTCACATCAAATATAAACAAGTAGGGAAACCGGAAGCTAGACGCTTCAGGTATGAAAGGTTTTGTGTATTTCTTTTATAAAGAGATTTGAATGTGCATTTGTCCCATTAGCATGTAGCACGTAAAATATGTATATATTATGTGAAAATTTCCACTTTCAAGTGATATTGAAATTTATAGCCTTGAATTTGCAGAGAAGTGACAGTTTTAATGTATAATAGCATAACTTTGTTAGTAATAGTGCGTTTTTCGCCAAATTTGGCAGGATCATGCTCTACACTGTAGTCTACATCGCTGCAAAATTTTGTGAACTTAAGGTGGGTTTTCCTGTCAATTACTAAAAATTATAGTAATGTACTATTATTACCTTTATTTGAACAGGTATCGGTAAGGAGGGTATTTCGGAGTTTAGGAGTGGCAGACCCCTGATTTTTTTCAGATTTTTCGGATCAGTAGTTTCTGAGAATGGGTTCGTTAAAAAAATGATCACTATCAACCCCGTGCAGTCCCCACCTTTTCAACTTTGAAAAGTACTAACTGAGACCTTTAATTTGATACCCCACATGACTATATTTGATGAACAAAAAAATTACACCCCCCTTTTGCATGTATGGGGACCCCCCTTAAAGTCAACGTAAAAGGATGTAACTCACTATATGCGTGAGCGTTCACAGTTCCTATCTTCTTACCAAATTTGTTGCCAATCGCTACAACCGTCCCCGAGAAAAATGCGTGTGACGGACAGACAGTAAACCGAATTTAATAAGGTTTTGTGTTTACACAAAACCTTAAAAAGGGCTGGGGCGAAGTAGATTCTTCAGAAATGCGACTTTAATATTTCACGCGAATGTCAATTATTCTCGCTAATTACGACGTCAGTATTTTATTTGCATGGTTTCGGAAGCAGTAAATTCGCGCAAAATTGCTACTATAACTTTGGCGTTAATGGCCAGATTTCCATGAAATTAGTTATGTGTATACGAAATATTGTCCGCTATGCTGGTCCTAGAATGAATTTAAGGGTTTTTTTTGTCAATTTCTAAAAGTTGATAATATACTATTAGTAAGTTTATTTGAGCAGATATTGGAACGGGACATATTTTGCCTAGATTTCATTTAAGGGCACAACTCTCTTTTTGCGGATTTTGGGTTGGGTAGTTTCCGAAAATGGATCCTGTCTGATTTAAGTGTGTGGACTTTTTGACTCATTACTCGCACACTTTGCAATTCAAGTCAAAACTATTATCAAATTCGGAAAGTACTAATTGATACCTTTCATTCGATGCCCAACATGGCCGTCTTCGATGAAAAAATTTTTACATCCCCCCTTTAAACTGTACATAAATTTATATCACTCACACCTGCTGCGATAGGAATGTTGGGGATGCCATCAGATATCATGTTAGTTAATGACAACGACCCAAAACACACAGCCATGGTCGTGAAGGAATGGCTTGTTTACCATGTCAAAAGAAGGGATGTTTGGAACTCTATTTCTGCAGAAATCACCGAAAAACTTGTAGGGTCGATAAAAAGAACACTTCTTCAGTTTTAAAAACTAATGGTCACCACACCATCTACTAATTCACTCAATTGTTCACATAAATTTATTTTCTTCTTATTAAATCTTAAATTTTTTCTTTTGGCAGTACAAAACGCTAATTTTTTGGTTTTATCACACTTTTTGTTAAAAATAACACGTTAAAACACACCATCGCTATGATGCAGGCATTTCGATGTTGTCTTCAGTTCATTAGGTTGGTTGCCCCCCAGTTCGGCTATATAAATACAATTAAAAATCTGACAATTCCTCTTTCCGCCAAACCGGACCGAAGGGCGACCAACCTTATGGTAGAATGGGCTGAAGCAACATCCAAATGCCCGCATCACAGCGATGATGCGTTTTCACGCAAAGTGTGTGCGACCATGCGAAAATGTATTGCTACATCCCGATTGTCGCAAATACTTCAAGCACTAACACATGTGCCTTGGGGATGAGGAACGTTATTCCCTTGATAAAAAATTGTCGAATTACTTCCGGATCAACAATCATCTGATTAAAATGATTTACCGATACTCTGTGAGTGAACTTGAACTACTTCAGCCAGAAGTTGTGAATGTTATTAACTCCTGGTGCCTTTAAATTACTTTCCTTTTCAAGGGCTGCTTCAACCTCGACTTCATTTCGAGGGAGGGCCTTGCATGAACGCATAAGGTGTGGTGATCACGCTGCTTCTAAATTCAACAGCTGAGTTCGCTCTAAACACTTCTCCAGAAGTTTTCTGCCTAATCCAAATCCTGGATAAAAATTTTTGCCGATTAATCCCCATGAAACAGGCACTATCACTGCAACTTACGCATCCGATCGCGTCGAACCGACCTCGCTTGTAAGCGGGACGAAGGCTAGAGAAAAAGATGATTTGCGTGTCTTTTTGGAATGTTCCGTGGGGTATACAAGGACCGGAGTTTCGCCCGCCAAATCAGTCGATTCCGGCCAGTTGATGGACAAGTTAATTAACCTAAAATTACAATCTAGTAAATCGACCGTGCGATTTTTCACATTTTGTGAACAGCGATCACATAATTATGTCGAAAAAGTGATGGAGCAAAAAAGGTGCCGACTCACCACAAAACCTATATACACACGTATATAACACGAAGTCACCAAAATAGCGCAGTCAGAACAGCAGATTCTACAGTTGAAAGTAGCAAATGAGAGGGTGGGGCAGCAATTGCATAAACAATCTAAAACAATAGAAAGGACGAGAAAAATCATGCGACCACGAATAAGATGGCCTCCTTTCTGAGCATTCGGCCATTAGATTCACCAGCTTTCGGCATACCGACTGCAGGAATCTACACTAGCAGCAACACCACAAAACCAAAAACCGACCCCTGGAAAATCAAGAAGATTACCCAAAAAATTTTAAAAACTCTCCCCAACGAAGCTCTGCTTAAATGTTATAACACAACTTCTACGCGAATCCTGACCACAACGAAAACAAAAAAATCCTTGAAGAAGCTAACCACCCTTTTTAAGGTTTTGTGTGAAACAAAACCTTATTAGAATCGATTCGATGTCTGTCTGTCCGTCTGTCTGTCTGTCCGTCTGTCTGTCTGTCTGTCTGTCTGTCTGTCACAGCCGATTTATTCGGAAACGGCTGAACCGATTGTCACGAAAATTGGTAGGAGTATGTTATCTGCCGTTCCCTTCACATGCAGCAACTGACGCCATTTTCTGTTAAGTTTAAGGGGGGCTTCCCATACATGTGAAAGGAGGGTGCAAATTTTTTTTTTATAAAATGTGGCCATGTGGGGTATCAAATGAAAGGTCTCAATTAGTACTTTTCGAAACTGGTTCAATATTTGATATTGGGTGGAACATAGGGGAGTGAGGGCTGAAAATACGACCCCCAAAAAGTGTAACAGGTCTCGTTCTCAGAACCTATCCAACCGAAAAATCTGAAAAAAATCTCAATAGTGCATCTCTACGAAATCTAGGCCTCAAAATATATCCGGTGCCGATATCTGTACAAATAAAGTTAATAATAGTATATTTCCACATTTTAGAAATTTACCCGGCACCCCCCTTATGTTCATCCCAGAAGTACAAAATTTGGCATGGGTATAATGAAGAATATAATGCACAATTTGGTCAAGCTTGAAGAAAATCCAACTATTATTAACAAAGTTATAGGGGGTAAAACTTTACCATGTTTCGTGAATTTCATGCACTCTACACCTAACCCGCATGACGTCATCATTACATATCAATTCGTCAATACCACAACGAAATGAGTTCTTAAGAATGAGGTCGCAAAGAATTATTTTGTTTTAGTTTTTTTGTCATTTGCATATATCAATTACTCCAACCAGACATGTTTGTATGTAGGTATATAGTATATGCGTGCTAATGAACTTTGCGGGTAGAGCCTAATTCAGATAGATATAAGAAGTAAATCGGAAATATGGGTTTGATCAATTTATATACGTGCCTATATGTTTACGGTATTCGAAAATAGGCAGTTTGTTTGTTTAGGGTGAGCGTCTTACGGCTGTAATATGTACGTATGTCTCGTAGTTTTGTAGCTGTATACGGGTAGAAGAATGTGCGTTGATAAGATGAACACAAAACCTTTATACCCGAAGAACGAGGTTCCGGTATTCCGACTTGTTTGACATTGACTTCCCCAACAGATAGGCAGACTAATCGTGTTATAAGAGGGTTACATAATTGTTACGCTAGCCACGAAGTACTACAAGAACTTCATCGTACAGGAATAATAGAAGCAACAGCTCTTCATCTTTACGAAATAAGTCACTCACACCGTAATCAGAAAGACTTCCATATATTCTGACTTACATTCAGACTGCCAAACACTCTAAGATTTACGATTTGTTCCACACGATAGTGCCTTTTGATACTGTTAGAATAGTCAGAGCGTACAAGAAGAAGAAAGAAGAAATGTGTAAACTGCGGCTCCACGTCCTACCCCGTAAGCTACCGTAACTGCTCTATCTTCATTAGGGCTAGAGTCAGTTAACAATAACCAACTCAGCCACCTATCACATCCGGTTAGCACCCCAATCTTAGCACTTCAAATAACGCTTCCATAGAGATCCCATGCATCCCTCAACTTCAACTCAGAAGCCAAAGCTGTATTCCATATGGGCCACATAAGCTGAAATTATCAGAATTTATGCCTAATAATCAATCTTTGAACTCCGACGTGGAGAAGACACTAGCGCTCCTTTCTCTCGACTGATACCAATGGATTTTAAAATAATTCATTTAAATATAAACTCAGCGGTCAATAAATATTATCGTCACAAACTCTCTTTTCCTATCTCTGTATAACCCACAGATCGTTCTCCTCAATGAAACAAGACTAAAAGCTCGCTCGTCCACCTGAGAGTAGAACGGTAATCCTCTCAGCTAATCACCTACTAACAGAACAAATATTCCCTCCACCAAATATAGCTCCGTCTTTCGAGACGATAGCAACAGCTATTATAACCAACGCACCAGTTCTACTCATCTCCTTTTACTGTCCTGACCAAACTCTAGACCCACTTGATCTTCCCCCAAGGACCAGCTCTGGTACAAAACCCTTGTTCTAATGGAATATCTCTCCGGTACATCTAGAACTCTCCTACTCTGCAAATAACTTTGCTACCTAAGTCATAACCTTCCTACCACCGAAATAATTACCATTCATTCCGGTTGCTCTATAGCGATGAGATCAGTCTTTCATTTTCTCTCTATCTGTGTTTCTCAGAAACGGTTATACCGATTGACACCAAATTTGGTGGGGAGGTTGGAACTGTATGCCCACGCATTCAGTGAGTTAAACCGTTCAATGCGGAATTTAAGGAGGTCTCCATACATGCAAAAGGGAGTGTAAAATTCTTTTCCACCAGCTATAGTCATGTGTATAATCAAATGAAAGGTCTCGAATAGTACTTTTCAAAGTTGGTATCAGTTCTGATATTTAATGCTCAAGATGTGAGGTCGGGGAGCTGCAAAGTGGTCATTTCTTTCAGGGGTTCATTCTCGGAACCTACCCAACCGAAGCATCTGAAAAAGCCACGATGCTATGTCCAGGCTGCGTTATGAAATTGCTTTACGCATTAACCCAACCTGGATGAAGTGGCGTTCCACAACTGGTGTTCTTTGTGATATCAAATCAACAAACGTCTCAAATCTAAAATTTACCGCAATGTCGTCCGTCCAGTCGTTCTCTATGCTTCTGAGTGTTGACCAACTATAAAAGACAATGAACGGCGTCTTGCAGTAATGGAGACGAAGATAATGCGTTGAACTAGTGGTGTGACACGTTTTGATCATATCCGAAAGGAGTATATCCGCAATCGATATGGTGTTGCACTGATCGTGGAAAAATTACAAGAGAAGCGTCTTCGATGGTGCGATCACGTAAATCGCCCCAACGAGAATTCACTTGCCAAGATTGTCTGAACATCGAAGTCGATGGTAAACGACCAAAAGGCAGACCTAAACAACGGTGGCTTGATACGCTAGATGGGGATTTGAAAGCCTCGAGATTGCACCCAGATCAGGCATTCGATAGAGCCAAATAGACCGATCACGACGAGCTGACCCCGCTTGTGAACGGGACAAAGGCTGAAGAAAAAGAAGAAGAGGTTATAATATAAAACATAATCCTACCAAGTTTGGTGGGAACCGAACTATTACTAATAAAGTTATAAAAGGTCAAACTTGTCACTTCAGTGCAAAGTCTAAAACTTTGAATGTCAGTAGCGTGCGAAAATGAATATTCTGACTAATGAGCAAATCTCCACTCAAATGTTTTTATATAAGAAATATACAAAGCCTCTCTTAGTTGAAGTGTCAAGCTAGACCTGACGAGACGGGGTTGGAAAGTGGAGCTCCCCACGGGCCCGGACTTGTATCGGGGTCCGCAATACAATTTTCAATTAAAAAAGTTATAATATGGGGCCCGGCATAACATAAAGATTCATATATTTTTTTACCCCGGGCTCGAATTTCCTCTTTACGGCCCTGCGTCCAGCTTCTGGTTTTTCGACTTGTCGTCTCTTGGCTAGACTGCCTTCGAATTTTGGTTTTCACGAATACTAAACATTTCGGATACTTCTTGCAATGTTTCTGCACCGAAATTTGGATGAATACTGCAGGTCATACATTCTGTAGCACACTTTATTTACATATATGTATGTTGTAACAATATGACTATACAACTGCAACTGATACAAAACCAATGTCTGAAAGCTTCAAAGCCACTTACGACCCCAAAAGTATAACAGAATTCATGGGGACTTTAACGCTGTAGAATCAAAAAAAATTTAGAACTTGATACAAAATATTCATCATCATCATCAACGGCGCAACAACCGGTATTCGGTCTAGGCCTGCCTTGATAAGGAACTCCAATATCCCTAAAAGCTGTCTGGCGTCCTGACCTATGCCATCGCTCCATCTTAGGCAAGGTCTGTCTGGTTTTCTTTTTCTGCCATAGATATAGACCTTATAGACTTTCCGGCTGGGATCATCCTCATCCATACGGATTAAGTGACCCGTCCACCGTAATCTACTGAGCCAGATTTTATTCACAACCTGACGGTCATGGTATCGCTCATAGATTTCGTCATTGTGTAGGCTACGGAATCGTCCATCTTCATGTAGGGGGCCAAAAATTCTTCGGAGGATTCTTCTCTCGAACGCGGCCAAGAGTTCGCATTTCTTCTCGCTAAAAACCCAAGTCTGCCGGGAATACATGAGGACTAGCCAGATTGTAGTCTTGTACAGTAAGAGCTTTGACCCTATGGTGAGACGTTTCGAGCGGAACAGTTTTTGTAAGCTGAAATATACTCTGTTGGCTGACAACAACCATCATCATAGCTGCTATCGGTTGTTATTTTCGACCCTAGATAGGAGAAATTATCAACGGTCTCAAAGTTATATTATCCTATCCTTATTCTTCCTGTTTGACCAGTGCGGTTTGATGTTGTTGGTTGGCTTTCGGTGCTGACATTGCCACCGTGTACTTTGTCTTACCTTCATTGATGTGCAGCCCAAGATCTCGCCCCAGTGGCCACCTGCTCGACCTGGATGAAGGCGGTTTATACGTCTCGGGTGGTCAGTATACGCCAGTAATTGGGTGGACTTAAAGAGGATCGTACCTCTTGCATTTACCTCAGCGTCACGGATCACTTTCTCGGGGCCAGGTTAAAGAGGGCATCCCCTTGTCGTAGAACGTTGCTGATATTGAATGGTCTCGAGATCCTGCTGCTTTTATCTGGCCTCGCACATTAGTCAGCGCCAGCCTAGTCAGTCTAATAAATTTCGTCGGAATACCGAATTCTCTTATGGCCGTGTACATTTTTACCCTGGCTATGCTATCATAGGTGGCTTTAAAGTCAATGAATATTTTAAAAACCAATTCGAATTTATTAACTTAAACTTTAAACTTTAACTTTAAAAAAACCTTTTGAAATATTACAAATTACTTTAGGTGTTTACACCGCCGCGGTTGGAACAGAAGAGACTGGCTTATTTCCATGCGGTCCTTACTGTCCCAACCAACGGCATTTTTCCACCGCTAATTCTCCACTCCCCTGGTGCGTTCTAAAAATGAGTGAGTGGAGAGTTCCGCGCCATCTACCCGTCCGCATCCGCAACATTCGAAATAAATTTCGAATGCTGCAGATCCTGCCGCGCCACATCACTCAGCCCCTAGACGAAACCTAGTGGGTTTCGGCGACGGATCCCCGAACTTTGTTCGCCGTTAATCCACAAAGCGGACACGACGCTGCTTCGGGGCGCACACGGGTTTCAGCCTGGACAAAGAGACCGCCTTTTTGTGACCACCAATCTCGAGCTGGAAGAAATGTTCTCCCCTCTCGAGAACGCGGTACGGGCCCTCATAGGGAGGCTGCAGCGGCTTCCGGACGGCATCCGTCCTGATCAGCACGTGCGTGCATGTGTCCAGTTCCTTGGGCGAACAAGCAGGTATGGACGAGTGTCGAGTGGGTGGTGGCGCTTTGATGCGTCGGAGATTGTCCCTCTGCAGACGCACCAACCCCGACTCCGTGAGACCCGATCTCTTGTCGAAGACCGGATCGCTTGGGAGTCTTGGGTTCTCCCCGTATACCAGCTCCGCAGGGATGGCAGCAAATTCCTCTCGGCGGGTTGTACGAAGGCCGAGTAGGACGAGAGGCAAGACTTGAGTATAGGACGGATCGTCGCGTGCCATAATGGCGGCTTTCAGCGTCCGGTGCCAACGTTCCAGCATCCCATTGGATTGCGGGTGGTATGCCGTAGTCCGCTGGCGTTTAAAACCCAGGAGTTTGCCTAACTCGGAGAAAAGGGTGGATTCAAATTGCATTCCCTGGTCAGTGATGACCACTGCAGGGACGCCAAAGCGAGGTATCCACTCTCGGCAGAGGGCTTCGGCACAAGATTGCGCCGTAATGTCTTTCAGAGGTATTGCCTCAGGCCACCGCGTGAACCTGTCGATGATTGTGAGGCTATACTTGTAACCATGCGAGTCTCGCAAAGGCCCTATTATGTCGAGGTGTATGGTGTGGAAACGCTTGGTAGTGCGGGGGAATGAGCCCACTTCTTTCCTTACATGCCTGGAGACTTTACACTTCTGGCATGCGATGCACTCTCTCTGGCCCAGGAATTGACATCCTTGTTCATGGAGGGCCAGAAATATTTTCCGGTGACTAACCGGTTTGTTGTCCTGATGCCGGGATGTGCCAAGTCGTGAACTGCGTGGAACACTTCCTTGCGAAATGTGGCCGGAATGTATAGCCGAAGTCCCTTTTCCGAGTGTGGATACCTCGCTTTGGCGTCCCTGCAGTGGTCATCACTGATCAGGGAATGCAATGTAATCACGTCGGGGTCACCACTTTTAAAAACCAATTCGAATTTATTAACTTAAACTTTAAACTTTAACTTTAAAAAAACCTTTTGAAATATTACAAATTACTTTAGGTGTTTACACCGCCGCGGTTGGAACAGAAGAGACTGGCTTATTTCCATGCGGTCCTTACTGTCCCAACCAACGGCATTTTTCCACCGCTAATTCTCCCCTGGTGCGTTCTAAAAATGAGTGAGTGGAGAGTTCCGCGTCATCTACCCGTCCGCATCCGCAACATTCGAAATAAATTTCGAATGCTGCAGATCCTGCCGCGCCACAAATACATGGTGCAACTGGTGTCCATATTCTAACAGTTTTTCCATCGCTTGCCGCAGAGAGAAAATCTGATCTGTTGTTGATTTGCCAGGAGTGAAGCATCTTTGGTGTGGGCAAAAGATGTTCTGGGCGTATGGGGCTATCCGGCCTAACAAAATCGAGGAGAATATCTTATAGATGGTACTCAGCAACGTGATACCTCTATAATTGCTGCACTGTGTGATATCTCCCTTTTTATGTATGAGACAGATAATGCCTCGTTGCCAATCGTCAGGCATTGATTCCCTGCCCCATACCTTGAGCACAAGTTGATGAACCACTTGGTGTAACTGGTCGCCTCCATATTTAACCCATTCGGCTGTAATTCCATCGGCTCTTAGCGACTTATGATTTTTTAGCCGATGAATTGCACAGACTGTTTGTCCTATACTTTCTGGTGGCATTATTTGCCCGTCGTCTTCAGTTGGCGGGACCTCCAACTCGCCGATGTTCTGGTTGTTCAGTAGTTCATCAAAGTACTCAACCCATCACTCCAATATGCCCATTCTGTCGGAAATCAGATTTCCCTCTTTGTCTCGGCGGGATGAGCATCGAGGTGTGTAAGGCTTCATCCTGCTGACTTGTTGGTAAAACTTCCGCGCCTGGTGCGGTTGCTCCCTGTACTTTTCGAGTTCACAGACAGTTGGTTCTCCCAGGCTTCCTTTTTCCATCTGTGAAGTCGCTTCTCTGCTCGACGGAGTTCGTGATAAGTCTCTGCGCGTGCCCGCGTTCTTTGAGAATGCAATATTACTCGGTATGCGCTGACATTCATCGTCAAACCAGCCGTTCCGACTCCTTTTGCGGCTGGGGCCAAGTATGTTTGTGGCCGTATCAATGATAACGTTCTTCAGGTGGTTGTGAAGATCATTTGTTGATGATTCATTTCCAGGTCCTCTGTTGACTACGGTTATTACGGCATTCATTTCCCTCGTATAGGTGTCGTGGAGGGCTGTGTTCTGAATGGCTTCAGTGTTAACTCTCACCTGATTGTCAGAGGGTATTGTGGGCGGTGTTGTTATTCGAGCTCGAAGCACCATTAAACAGGCATTATTGGCGTACTTTTTTATCAAAATATGTAAGAAAAAAAAAAACGAAAAAAATTCCCAACGCTCGATTAACCTCTTACCTAGTGGTGGGAAGTATGACTCTTTCTGGTGAGTCGACTCATATCGACTCACTCAGTTAGTTGAGTTGACTCAAAAGAGTACCTCGAAAGAGTCAGCATTATTTTCACTTCGCACTATAAGGAAAATTTCCTATCGAAAATTTAAAAATCATCTTAAAACAATAAAACACACGTTTTTTGGCTTTCTTTAAAATTTTTTTGTGAAGAACTGGATAAAGGTGCAAATACGATACGATTTGTCACCATAGATTTGTTAATATCTTGAGCATTAATAGTAATTTTTTTAGCCCAATCGCATGGTTCATTATTGAAATACGGATTAATTTGTACACCCATCTCCAAAAAAAGGTGTTTTTCTGCTGCCACGCTAGAGGGCGCTGTGTTCATCTCAAAGAAAAAAGGTAAACGGCATTTTAACGTACAGGCTTAACTACAGTCCGCAAATTAGGCTTATTAGAAAATATTAAAAACTAAATTTTTGGTGACGTGTTAAACTTTTTTTTTATGAATTTTGGTATTTTTTAACGGCTTCTTCAATGAATAAAAAAAACTACTGAATGAATCGCAATTATCCTAGTTTGCGGACCGTAAAAATGTGTTCTGAATAAGCCGTGAAAATTTCAAAGAATGTCGTTGGATAGATTTTGAGCTATGGTGGCAGCCGATTTGCAACATGCGGTTTCGAGAAAAACGCATTTAAAAAGTGTGATGCGATTTTCACCCATAAAATCTCAACTAATCCATAAACCTTAGGTTTCTTGAAGAAATACATGTACAACCTTGGCTTCAATTTTTGTCCTTTTAGCGAAGTCATTCGGACCGATAAATACGAGCTTTATTACGGCGATCGACATAAATCTAGAATGTGACTTATCACGTGTTTAACATTATAATTTCCGAACAACTCCGACTACCAAAAAATCACTTTGCCCATATATTCTACACTATATATAGATACAATTTATGCCATAAAAAAAATCGATTGCGCGGATTCGACACATGGGATGACCCCCTTAACTCTTAACTCAAGAGACGCATTCCTTAATTCCCAGAGTACTATTTCCCAGTTCTACTCACATACAATCACCCGATCCAAATATTCCAAATACTCCAAAGCTATTAAATTTAAGGGAATTTGCCTAGAGATCTTTTCCGTCCATCTTATATCAAGCATCAAATTTACCTAAAATGCAACCTTTATTTGAGGAACGACCTATTTAAATAACCCACTCATGAGTTGCCCAAATCTACCCTTAACACGAACTGAAATTTTTTCCTCCCACACGAGTTTTAACGAGAGATTACTGCGTATGTAGATGAGAAGGTTACTATTACTGTTTAAATCCCTAAAAAGGTAGGTAAATTAAGGAAAGGTGTCGATTCATTGAAACTAGAAACTGTTTTGAGTAACTGTTTTATGTATTTATGAAATGTATTCTAGATTTAATAGTGAGTCAATAATAAATAAATAATATTATGCTTAAATCATATTTGTTAACAGTTTTATAATGCTAGTCCATCTGCTCTCAATTACCCTGATATTTGTCTGAATTTTCTAGCAGTCAGTCTCAAAGGCTTCCACGAATTTACTGATATTTTCAAATAAAGTAAGTTCATGAGAAAAGTAATTTTGTAAATCTATTTCGCTTCTTTTGTTGCTCGCTTTGCGATAACACTGATCGGATTTGAGTTATCTGTGGATTAGTGAAGGCAACTGCATATTCTTTTTCGTTGAATGAGTAAGGTCGCAGTCGGATATATAAGAGGATAGACAAAATACAAGACGCTATTAGAACACCAAAGAGGACGACAAGAGTAAATGTGAATCCGGGTGCTGTTATGCAAATTAAGCCGTCCTCCCGCCCTGGAAATATAATGGTCGCCTGGGTCGAATTGAGTGGATCATCAAGAGGAAAAGTTAGATCTCCTGAGGAGACAACCTTAATTATCCGATTCAAACCAACCGTTTTCTCAGAATTAATAGCTCTTTGATGTCGAACACGCCTGTCATCTCTTGGTCGTCCAACGCCGTGTAAATATGATTCAACTGAGAGTGGTGGAGGTGGAGGAGGTCCATACTGGGATTCAGGACCGGACTGTAAATGGTGTCCTTCAAGATTATTTGATTCAGAACACTGATCAGGACACTGATATCGACATATTTGAATCGTGCATTGGAAATGCACTTCCATTGAGTCCGGAAATTTAAAAGCTTGAAAATGAGCATAAGACAAAACAGATGCGCTAGCACCGAAATTTTTAATTTTTGTAAATCGAGACATGAGTTTCTGCCTAGTTACACATCCCCTTTGATCAACAAGTTGAATAGGAGCTTTCTTTCCATCATGCGCCATGCAATTGCGGACTAGCATATCGAACTTAGAATCATCGTCTTTTATTGCTAAAACCATTGTCATAGTTTGCCCTATTTTTACCAATCCTGAAACTTCTGAAGCCCAAGGTCCTTTTCCAACTTGAATCTGCATCCAACAACCTACGTTATCTCCAGCAAAATCGGCACGAACAACGTCCAACATGTCAACCGGGAATGGTCGAAAAGTTACACTTTTCTCGTATTGATCATGCCAAGTGCATCTAAGTTTTCTAGCTTGATCCCACACTTCCTGTACTTGGGGATCATACTGAATAACTACTATATTCTCAAAATACGTTCCCGATCCTGATTCCGAACCATAACCATATAGTCCATTTTCAATGTTGCCGGACGTTCCGCAGACATGTAATCCTATGTCAAATGTAGCTGAAGATCTTCCTAACCCTGCTGGGAGATGAATGCAGTTTATGTTACTATAATGGCCTTTACTGAAAACAATTCCGTAGAAAGGTTTATCAAATTGTAAGAATACTTTCATTCCACTTTTTTCACATTTCACATCTAGCGCTATAATTTTCGGAGTATCTTGAACAGGTGAAGTCCAAAGTTCATTAGAAAGCGTGCTTGACGCTTTCAGGTCAGCTGGTGATGCTGAATGGCCTGGCAACGGAGGGGGTGGCCCATAATAAGGAAGTTGCGATGATGGCGGACCAAATTGTTGATTTAATGGCAAAGGTGATAAATTCGGTGGGACTGAAATTGAAATTGAAATCATAAGTACATCAATTCATTGAAATAAAACTATGGTTTGAATACCTCTAGGTGACGCCGACCCTACACCATGATGAGTAAAGTATACGGACTGTGAAGGATCCTGATCAGTAGATTCCAACGCAACTTGATCCCTGTCGAAGTCTTCGCGTTCAGGCTTCTCTTCTGCTATTGATTTTACCACTTCCACTTCCTCGGCTGGAACTGCCTGAGAAAAAAAATAAATACAGTCATTTAAAATGTAGAACAATCTCTAACGCCAAATCCACATGTGTGCCAAACCTCAATAAACCCTCGAAAAAAGTAGTAAAATTTCAAAATGTTCGTTCATTTTTTTTTTTCTAATTGATTGTGGTAAATTATAACTAAATTTTAAATAAATACACATACAAAATGAAAAGGTTATAAATATGACCTTTGCTATTTGAAAAGGTGTTATTTATAATTCCTTTCACAAATATATAAGTATTTAAAAGTAAGTATGTAACAGTTGGTATTCAACTATATCACATATCACAATATTATCGTCCGTCCAGTCGCTCTCTATGGTTCTGAGTGTTGGCCGATTATAAAAGATAATGAACGGCGTCTTGCGGTAATGGAGACGAAGATGTTACGTTGGACTAGTGGCGTCACACCTGCAGATTTGCTACTTCACCCATACGGAAATCTTAGGAATCTAAGAACTTTCCTAGAGAGTGGAAAAAACGGATTATCGTTAAGATTCCAAAGAAGGGTACCCGTTTTGAGTATGAGACCGCGCGCAAGCTGAGACGCAGTGTGACGCACGGTGGCGCAGGAAAGCAGGGGTGGGAGCAGGTACGGCGAAAGTTTAGGCGCAGTTCTATCGCCTCTGCGCCAAATAATTTACGGGATTCCCACTGGTAAACATATAATGATTGTTTTTCATGTTCGAAGCCTGATTTCAATTGTTAATACCGGGAAAAATGCATCAATATTCCCTAGAAAAACATTCAAAAAAGAAAACTATAAAGATTTTATCATTAAGGACTAATTTTCTAATGAAAAATATCATTAAGCAATTCACGAATAATTTTTTGAATTACATGGATTCCTAAAGACCTCAATAGTTGCTAGTTTTTACTCACCGCAGGCCGTAGTCACTAGTGAAAACTGCGGCATGGATATAAACCATCGCAGCTCATGGACGTTCTTAAACCTTCTCACGTCAGCCTGTGTGCGAACATTTGCTATGTATGCATTTCCTTGTTTCACAAAAAGTCACGGTCGGTCGCGTTACGTCACTTGGCCAAGATACGTCCCAAATTGCGCTCGGCTTTACAACCATCGTCAAGATAACGACTAAAATAATCCGAAACGCATGAAAGTCTCAAGAGTATGATCGGCAGGCACATAAGACTCTACGGGTAATTTTAGAAGACTGCGTTTAGTTTAGATCTTCGCTTCATTTGCTCTTCATCGATTTCGGGGAAGCTTTCGATAACGTGAGCAGGGAGTGCATCTGAAGTATTCTACATAGGAAGGGCATTCTGGGGAAACGGTTAGCTATTATCAGAGCGACATATGATGGCACTAATTGTTACCTGACGAGATAAATGTGAGGTCCAAAGTAGAGTCCGCGAGGTTTGCATTTTGTCCACTGATTTTATTTCTTTCTGTTATTAGTGGCGGCTGGAGAATGTGGAGGAATTCAATGGACTCTGTCGTCTTCTGTCAAACACCTTAACCTAGGCACCTTGCCCAAATGTCTTTAAATTTGGACTGAAGTGAACTAAACTGAAGATAAACACCAACAACACCAAGGTTTTCAGTCTGACGGGTCAACGCAATCCCCCTATCTGTATTAATGGGCAGAGCATTGAAAGCGTCGATCAATTTGTGTATCTAGGAAGCGTGGAGTATAGTAGCTACGCTTAATGGTCTCCCCGCAGAGTTATTTCTCTCTGGACCTGTAATTAGTGCAGATCTGCCACTTCCGAATCCGAGACCTTCGCAGAGAATGGAAGAAGGAAATGATCATTAATATTACAACGAAGGGCGCCCCTTTTGATTGTGACAATTTGAGGGGTATCTGCATGCTCCCAGCTGTCGCAAAGATAGTAGCTAAAATAATATCATAGCCAAACGAAACAAAGAACACCTCGAAAGATTGATCGACAGAGAGCAGGCGGGTTTCGGCTTCTGATCCTCCTGCATTGACCACATCAGCACCCTTCGGACCATTTTGGAACAGTACGCGGAATTTAGATCTTCGCTTCACTTGTTCTTCATCGATTTCGAGAAAGCAGTGGACTATGATATTTTTCCTTAAACACCTCGACTACGCTGATGATGTCTGTTTGCTCTCCCGCCGGGTAACGGCCCTTGGCCAAATGGCTTTGGATTTGGAACAAGAGACAAGTAGTTTTGAACTAAAGATAAACACCAATAAAACCAGTCTGACGGGTCATCGCACCCTCCCTATCTGCATTAATGTGTCCAGCATCCGGGTCGAGAATATGGCACATCCACATAATTTCATGAATGTTACATCCCTTCTTAATGAAGAATATGATGAACGGTGGATAGACCTTTTTGGGCTAGTACGATAGCCTCGAAGATCTAGATTTAAAAGAAAGAAAGAAAGAAGAAAGAAAGAAGTTTCTTCTAAAATTATTAATGTTACTGCAAACACGTCAAGCAGAATGTTATTAAAAGCAGTACGTAGCTTCTGCAAAGAGCCGATATTATCTCTTAACGAGGTGATGCTTACATTGAGAATTTTTTATGAAATTTTTTACACAAAAATTCCGTCTAAGTCTTTTTAAGGTTTTGTGTGAAACAAAACCTTATTAGAATCGAGTCGATGTCTGTCTGTCTGTTTGTCTGTCACACCCGATTTATTCGGAAACGGCTAGACCGATTGCTACGAAAATTTGGTGAGAGCATGTGATCTGTTGTTCCCTTTACATACAGCAAGTGGCCCCATTTTATGTTAAGTTGTGAATGGAGGGTGCAAATTACCGTAAGGGTACACTACAGGATTACAGTATGCTGTAGGAGGCAATGTGGTTAGCATTGCGCTCGCCCGAAATTATTACCGTAATTTGACTCAGGACTCTTTCTCAGCTGAGTCGACTGGTATCCGACGTCAAATCGCGATACAAATTCCACTGCCAGCAGTGAGATTTGAACCGCGACCTTCCGTACGACAGCCTTGTGCTCTATCCGATATTGGGACACAACAGATATTCTAGAATACACTACAAAAATTTCAAAGCGAAATTCCTGTTTTTTTTTTATTTTATGAGCGTAGAACCGAGCGGTTATCGAGTACAGGCTCAGACTCGAGTGCCCCGGAAGTACACGTTTTATGTCCTTACGTAATCTTATAGGGCTATAGCGTATTTATGAATGTTTGGCATGAGTCCCCTCTACGACTGCATCTGGTTTCTCGTCACGGTATTTTCTTTGTAATTACGAGCGAGAAATGCTTTCTTATCCGAAAGGCGATTTTTTTAATAATTTTTCTCAAAATGGTTTTTTTCTCATTTGCGGGAATTCCAACTCTAAAGAGAATAAACCGATGATTATGAAATTTGCAGGTACGATTTCTCACAGAATTATCAAAAATATGAACTATTTCGAACAAGAGTGTTTTTTGCATTACTTGTAAAAAAAAGTGGTGAAAATTGAAAATTTTTTTTAAACAGCCGCAAGATTTTTGATTTTGGTTATTTTTAATCCGCATTGATGTTCATAAAGCTTTTTGCTTTCAGATAAAAATTGGAACCGCTACACGTCCGCAATTAGAGAACTCTAGTTACAACTTTCAGTGGACTAATGCCGGATAACATTGGAATTTTTGGCTTAAATATTTGAAAAAAAAAAATAGAATTCTAATTAGTCCAGCTACCCAGGGAAGAGCAAAAGCTGGACGACCTAGACCTAGAAATTCTAGGGCTTAGGGTGGACAGCGACACGCAGGAAAGCACCACGTCGGAGGGTGAGGGTGATACTACGGCAGTGGAGAAAAGCTCCAAACAATAACGAAGCCAATGGTCAGCAATAAGACCCTGACCTTGCGGAAGCTGCATGTGCGGTAATTGCAGGGGCAAGTTCCAAGGAGAACATTAGAATAGTACTAGCTCAAGAGCCCTGGATGTACCGGAGGTAAATTCGCGGACTGGAAGGAGAAAGCATGCAGGTAATTTGGGACTCCTCCTGACCGAGGAGGACGTTACCACTTCTCCTCGGCTGCGATGCCAACGCCCATCACGAAGTCTAGGGAAGCAGCGATAACAATCGAAGAGGTGAGTATTCTCCTGTGTAGCAATAAGTTAAAAATATATAACCTAAATATATAATACTCTAACATTTATGACCAACACTAGGGAAGAGATACTAGGTATAACTCTAGGAAGTACTGTGTCGGATAAGCCCTCTATATCTGATCACAGAATAATCAGACTCGACATTGAGGGTGATTCCGAAATAAGAAGAATAATAAGGAATTCCAGGAACTCCGCCATGCTATTAACATAGTATGCTGGTCCCAAGCCCAGGTAAAGGAGGAGGGTTTGAGGCAACGTACTCTGTACTATCCTCAGTAAAACAAAAATAAAATGCTGAGATCAGGGAAAGAGATAAATAGAGTATAGTTGGAGTTATTCTACTATGCTAAATCCTACCTGATCTCTCTTGGTGACAGGCCCCGCGACAGGTCGACCAAGAAAATGCATAGAATGTCGTTACAAACATGATGATCGGATTAAGTCACAGGCCTCGGAGAAATGCTAGGGCGTCCACCTCAGTCGACGCGGCAGGACGGGCCCCGGTCCTGTCGAGAAATGGGCAACGGTTCTTGACGCATGGACGGCGTCAGGACGTAAGCAAGTTAGTCCGCACACAACGAACAAAACAAATACGTGTCTGCACGCTAAATGTTGGTACCCTAACTGGAAAGACCGAGGAACTCGCAAGAGCCCTTCGGAAAAGGTGCATTGACATCTGCGCTCTGCAAGAAACCCGATGGTCTGGTTCCAAAAGCTGCGACATTGAACGCGAACGCGGTAAAAATGGCTACAAACTTCTCTATTTTGGTAACCCACACACTCAATATGGTGTTGGCATTGCCATCTCAGAGGGTTTCCGTGATGCCATTAAAGAAGTCGAACGATTTGATGATCGGCTGATGAAGCTCACCATTATATCAGCTGATCGCACTATTCACTTCTTCACCGCGTATGCACCACAGACAGGCCGACCAGATGCCGAGAAAGATGCCTTCCAGCAACTTCTCGATGAAAAGACTTGTCACGTGCCTGCTGACGATTACATAATCATTGCCGGCGACCTTAATGGTCATGTGGGTGAAAAGGCAGACGGTAACAGGTGCCATGGGGGAAAGGGGTTCGGAGCGCGCAATGAAGGTGGCGAGTGTATAATCGATTTTGCGGACACCCATGACCTTGTACTTATGAATACATGGTTCATCAAACGATTGTCTCATCTTCCCACATTCTATGAGACCATCGCACCTCAGCATCGGCCGTTGATTGCTGTCCTGCGAATTAAGCCACCGATAAAACGGCGTGAGGAACGCACTGGCCCGTCGCGCATTAAATGGTGGCGATTTGGTGAGAAGGAGGAAGAAACGGTCTCACTCATACGATTGCCAACCATTACGAATGTGGAAGTATCATGGAACCAAATGAAAGACACGATCCACAAAGCGGCCTCTGCAACCCTCGGGGTCACCAAGCCGGGTAAGCGGTACATCAACCGAGATACTTGGCTTTGGAATGATGATGTTGAAATGGAAGTCCGTGAAAAGAAACGCCTCTACCACAAATTTCTCGACGATAAAACGCCTGCTAATTGGCAAATTTATAAGAATGCCAATCGGGAAGCAAAGAAAGCGGTCGCTGTCACCCGAGCGAACTATTTCAAAAATCTTTACGCTAAACTGGACACTCGGGATTGCGAGAGAGATCTGTATCGACTTGCTAAAAGCCGTGATGAACGCACACAGGATATCGAACACTTCTGTTGTGTTAATGACAAGAGCGGTACTTTGCTTACCAACCGTCGAGCCGCAACGGATAGATGGCGAGAATACTTCGAGCAGATTTCAACTGAAGAATTTGCTCATCCTCCACTTCCACAATCATTGCCGACATTTGGACCAGTTCCACTAGTCAGCGCAACTGAAGTCGAGGAGGCAATAAAACAAATGAAATCGGGGAAAGCAACAGGACCTGACGACATCGCATCTGAGCTCTGGAAAGCGAAGAGCTGGGACCCAACACTGTGGCTCATTGAATTCTTTAACCGGGTTATTCAGGAAGGAAGAACACCATCTGACTGGCAAGAAAGTACCACTGTTCCAATATGGAAAAAGAAAGGTAGCCCAGCAGAATGTTCAAATTACCGTCCGATCCGGTTACTTTCCCATACCATGAAGATTTTTTAACGCATTATGGACAACCGTATTCGCGAAATTGTTGAAATAACCGTGAATCAAGCCGAATTTGTCAGGAACTGCGGAACTACTGACGCAATACACGCTGCGCGGTTACTCATGGAGAAACACCGTGAGAAGCATCGCCCTCTTTACATTGCCTTTCTGGATCTAGAGAAAGCGTTTGACCGTGTACCACACGAACTCATCTGGTATGCTTTACGACAACACTTCGTGCCAGAAGAACTGGTGCGCTGGGTTCAATTGCTCTACCACGATCCGAAAAGTAAAGTTCGAAGTATGGCGGGTGTATCAAAACCGCTTCGTGTCTCTGTTGGAGTTCATCAAGGAAGTGCCCTCTCACCACTCCTCTTTGTCCTTGTTATGGACACCGTCACACGGGATATCCAACGTCCAGCGCCCTACACACTGCTTTATGCAGATGATGTTTTCCTAGCATCTGATAGCAAAAATGATCTCGAGCAATTTGTTCAAAAATGGAATGATCGCTTCATGCAACACGGTCTCAGATTGAATTTAAACAAAACTGAATTTTTGATGACCGATCCCCATGAAACAGGCACAATCACTGTCAGCGGCAGTGATCTGCCCAGAACTGAGCGATTTAAATACCTCGGGTCAACGCTATCAGCCAATGGAGAGCTGCGTTATGAAATTGCTTCACGCATTAACGCAACCTGGATGAAGTGACGTTCCACAACTGGTGTCCTTTGTGATCGACGTATCAACGAACGTCTCAAATCTAAAATTTACCGCAATGTCGTCCGTCCAGTCGCTCTCTATGGTTCTGAGTGTTGGCCGGCCATAAAAGACAATGAACGGCGTCTCGCGGTAATGGAGACGAAGGTGCTACGTTGAACTAGTGGTGTCACACGTTTAGATCACATCCGAAATGAGAATATCCGCGATCGTTATGGGGTTGCACCGATCGTGAAAAAGTTGCGAGAGAGGCGTGTTCGATGGTATGGTCACGCAATTCGTGCAAACGAGAATTCACTTTCCAAGATTGGTCTGAACATAGAAGTCGATGGTAAACGACCAAAAGGCAGACCTAAGCAACGGTGGCTTGATGCGCTGGATGGGGATTTGAAAGCCTCGAGATTGCACCCAGATCAGGCATTCGATAGAGCTAAATGGCGAAGCCGATCACGACGAGCCGACCCCGCTTGTGAACGGGACAAAGGCTGAAGAAAAAGAAGAAGAATAGGGAATTCCAGGAGAATGCATTGGGATTCCGATGCAACGTGCCTGAGCAGCAAGATGGATCACCTCAAGGGAGCGATGACATCAAGAGCGAACTGAAGCTAGAAACAGTGGTGGAAAACCTCAACACAGTCGTCATTGACGCTTATGAGGTCAGCTGTCTGGCTAAGATAGTTAAGTCAACAAGGGATGTACCATGGTGGAACAGGAATCTGGCCAGAATGAGAACCAATGTACAAAAACCTTGCAACCGGGCAAAACAAACCGGGACTGGCCGAGGTATAAAAAGGAAAGCAACATGGAACAGCTTCAGGGAATTCTGTGAAGGGATCGAACAAATCATAGAAGCAACCTGGCTTTGCAAAGCTGAAGCCAAAACAGGGCAATATCTTCTGTCTGTTTGAAAAAGGAAGACGGGACATTTACCGAGAATGAGGAGGACAGAGTACACTTGCTTCTCAGGACCCATATCTCCCCCATATACCCAGCGGCGGCAGGCGACAACGTTCTGTCTGATTCCCCAACAACGAATAAAAGGGGAAGAAAGGAGTCCTGGATACTAAGAAGAGGAAGCTCAGGTAAGGTGAACAGTGGCAACTTTTAAATCACTGAAATCACCCGGAGTAGATGGCATCTTCCAAGCACTAATCCAGAGAGGCGTAGAAATCATCTTAGAGTCTTTTCTGAGCCTGGAAAGGGCCAGGATGGCCCCAGAATATATACCAAGGGCATGGAGTCGGGCAAAAAGTCTTTATTCGGAAAGCGGGTAAAAAGAATTTGTTTCACCCGAAATCGTTCAGACCAATTTGCCTAACATCATTCGAACTCAAAACGTGGAGAGGGTCATGGGGAACTATATTAGAACTAACGTTCTAAAACGTAATACCCTACATCACTGTCAACACGCTTACCGGCAGTCAATTGAAACTGCTCTCTATCAGCTGACGGATGTACTACGGGATGTCATAGAAACAAAAGAAGGAGCATTGGACAACACATCGCATACAGAGATACAAGATACCGAGATACAAGATACCCTATGTAATCAAAACTGGACTAAAGGTTACTAGCATCTAGTGTAGGAACTAGGACTGCGTATCAGCAAACCCAAAAACGCCATAGTACCATTCACTAGGAAACGTAAGCATGATCACCTGAGAGCGATAAGGTTACATGACATGAAGATGAAACGAGAAACAAAGGTGAAATATTTGTGGAATTACTCTGGAAGACACAAGTCACACTTGTTGGAAGGCTACGAAGGCTCTGATGACTTGTTGGTCCATAGCAGGAAAAAATGGGGTTGCAGCCACAAGATACTACTTTGGGTAGACACTGCAATAGTGAGGCCAATCAATACCTATGGGGCGGTAATCTGGGCAGAAAGAACTAAACTCAGCACACACGTCCGGGAGTTACAACTCCAAAGACTAGCTTGGCAATGAGAACATGCCCAGCGGCATCCCTGGTGGTCCTTCTTCCCCTCTCCATCTGCATATACAGATGCAGGCAAGGAGGTTAATTTTAACGATGGCCGGAAGTATCTGTGAGGCGGGGAGCTAAATCGAAGGAGGATTGATATTTTTTCTAGGCGGTATCCCGAATTATTGATACCAAGGGATAACATGATAACGAGGTTTCACTTCGATAAGAAGTTTGAAACACGTTGGAGCAACAAGGCAAACTGGGAGAGCGTGGCTGTGACATCCGGCTTAAACCAGCAGCTGATTACTTGGTACACTGACGGATCCCTCACAGCAGACAGCGGGTGCCGGGGTCATTGGTCCAATGGCCAAAGAGTAAGCATACTAGCATATTCTAGCCGGAAATATATGCCATAGACAAATGTGCCTCCTTTAGTATCCAAGGAACTACAGTGGGCAGAACATTGCTATTCTCACACGACAGCCAAGCAGTGATCAAGGCACTCAGGTCCAATCACACTCGGCCCGTTCACTAAGGTCTGAATACTCTGGCTTCCAGGGCATCAACATATGATCTTCACAATCAACTGAAGAACGTTATCGTAAATACGGTCACAAACATACTTGGCCCCCGCCGCAAAAAGAGTCAGAACGGCTGGTTTTACAATGAATATAAGCTAGCAACGGAACGAAAGAATGCTGCATACCGATTGTTGTTGCAGTCTCAAAATAGACGGACACGGCGGAGACTTATTACGAACTCCAGCGAGCGGAGAAGCGACTTCACAGACAGAAAAGGAAGCCTAGGAGAATCAATAGGTCTGTGAACTCGAAAAGTACAGGGAGCAATCACACCAAGCGCGGAAGCTTTACAAACTAGTTAGCAGCATAAAGCCTTACACACCTCGATGCTCTTCCTGCCGAGATAAAGAGGGAAATCTAATTTTCGACAGATGGGTTGAATACTTTGATGAACTACTGAATAACGAGAAAATCGGCGAGTTGGAGGTCCCACCAATTGAAGACGACGGACGAATACTGCCACCACCAAGTATAGAAGAAACAGTCCGCGCAATTCATCGGCCTAAAAATCATAAGTCGCCAGGAGCCGTTGGAATTACAGGCGAAATGGTTAAATATAGAGGCGACAAATTACACTAAGTAGTTCCGACTCAGTAGGTTACGCTGGGCGATTCATTAATCCGTATGGATGAAGATGATCCAGCCCGGAAAGTCTATAAGGGTAAAATCTGTGGTAGAAAAAGAAGTCAAGACGCCGGACAGCTTTTAGGGATATCGAATTGGTGGACCTCGGGACAAAACCGGGATGTTTGGAGTACCTTATTAAGGCAGGCCTAGACCGGATATTGGTTGCTGCGCCGTTGATGATGATTCTCAGAAACTACGCAACCGAAAAACCTGAAAAAAAATCAAGAGGTTGCCACTATATGGTGCCTAGGCTCCGAAATACCCTCCGTACCAATATCCTTTCAAATAAAGTTAATAACATTATATTACTATAATTTTAATATTTGGCTGCAAAACCTCTCTTACGTTCATCCTGGCACCACGAAATTTTGCAGTAAAATATACAACACAGTACGATCCTAGCAAGTTTGGTTGAAATCACCCTATTACTAACAAAGTTATAATAGGTTAAAGCTGTCGCTTCTTTGCAAATTGAAGGCTGAATGTCAATATCACAAGCAAGTGGATACTTTCACATATATTATGTGCACATATTACGTGCTACGTACTAATGGGGTAAATGCGCCCTCAAATGTCTTTATGTAAGAAATGCACAAAACCTTTTATAACTTAAGTGCCCAGCTTCCGGTTTGCCGACTTATTTTACTTTTGTGTTAAATTGCATATTCCGAATCATATTCTGAAGAATTCTTGTAAATAACAAGATAAATCGAAAATTTAATTGCGTTAGTTCAGCCACTACCCTTCATGTTTAATCAGCAATGTCTAGCGTCAGGTGTTTTTTGGTTTAAGTACCGAAATACACAATTACGTCTTTGTGGATAATTTGGTTAAAGTAATGAATATACATCGGTAGTTAAAGCAAAATGAATATTCACCGGCATCTTCGGCTGCATTAGATCCGCAGTAGTATAGCAAAATAGAAGGAGTTTTCAACAGATATATAATCGTAATAATGGCACTAAAAACTTAAAACAATGACAAGCTAGTAGTCCCCATACAAAGTATTACTGGTAATTTTTTGGAGTTTTTAATGTCATTATTACGACGGACAGAGCTAGTCCGGATTTCAAATTTTGCCTAGGAAAATAGAGTTTCTTTTGTTATTCGCCCTTTGTTCTACCATTTTTAAGGTTTTGTTTGCAAAATCGGTTCAATGTCTGTCTGTCTGTCTGTTTGTCCGTCTGTCTTTCACAGGCACTTTTCTCAGAAACGGCTATACCGATTGACACGAAATTTGGTGAGAAGGTGGGACCTGTGGAACCCCAGACATGCAGTGGTTGATATCCTCCTATATCGAGATTTAGCGGGGGTCCCCATACATGTAAAAGGGGTTTAAGTTTATCCCAGAGTTATAAAAGTTGGTAGTAGTATAAAATATACTATGAAGCATATTATCTCCAAGTTTGATTAAAATCATACTATTAGTAGCAAAGTTATAGTAGCTCAAAGTTGTCTTTACCGTGTAAATTTACAACCCAAAGTACTAAATCTGACATGCTAAATGCATATTCTTGAATATACTCACACAAGAAGCAAACAAAACCTTTCGTACCTGAAGCGCCTGCTTCCGGTTTCCCGACTTGTTAATTGATTTGCTTTGGATTGTACCCAACAGACTGTACGTTATGTTCCTGTAAAACAAAAAAAAAAACACATACAACTCCTTTTACCCCCCTTCTGGACACTTATGTATTTTGTAGGGCAGTGCCCGGATTCCAATTTTCATCATTGTATGTATTCGCGAGTACACAAGTCAGTAGTGTGTACACATGAATCTCGTAACAAAATCACAGAAAACTAGTTTTCGCTTTTCACGCTCACCCAATTTGGTCGAACCGAACGATTTGTTATTGTCAATCAACCTCTGAACAGAAGAGTGAGATCGACTCACCAATTTCCCAATTTCCGGGAAAGTTTTACCTTCCTTCCACCGCTCGACTAAAATCTCCCTTTGTCCAACGCTGGTCCTATTTTTCTTTACACCCATCTTACAAAAATTTCATATTATGCTCAAGTTTTCTTAAAAATACTCTTTACCTAAAAGAATCTTTCCTTTTTAAGGTTTTGTGTTTACCGTCTGTCTATCTGTCCGTCACACGCATTTTTCTCGGAGATGGTTATAGCGATTCACACAAAATTTGGTACAAAGGTGGAAACTATGAACGCTCATGCATACAGTGAGTTACATCCTGTTACGTAGAATTTAAGAGGGTCCCCATGCTAAAGGGGGCTGTAAATTTTTTTTCATCGAATAGGTCTCCATTAGTACTTTACAAAGTTTTGAGATTTGTTGGAAAGGTGGGGAGTGCGGGGGGTTGAAAGTGATCATTTCTTCAAGGGGGCCATTCTCAGAAACTGCCAAACCGAAAAATCTGAACAAAATTAGGAGGTTGCCACTATATGGTGCCCGGGATCCGAAATACCTTCCATACCGATATCTGTTCAAATAAAGTTAATAATAGTATATTACTATAATTTTTAGTAATTGGCTGCAAAACCCCCTTTAAGTTCATGTTGTTCGTGTGATGTAGACTATAATGTAGAGCATCATCTTACCAAGTTTGGTGGAAATGGCACTGTTAGTAACAAAGTTATAGAGGTCAAAATTGTTGCTTCTTTGAAAATTGAAGACTATGAATGTCAATATCATCCGAAAGGGGATACTCTCATATAATATTGGGTTGCTGGAAAAGAAATGTCGCATGTTAACATACTTAGAATTATCCGATTTAAGTCAAATATGCGCCATTTTGTTCGGAAACTTGTTGCCATTTAGAAGGCAACTTCATTATCCCCCTCTTATAAACCACCCCTCTTTATTTGCTAAAAGCTCAGACAGCCAGTTTTTGCAAGCCTCTTTTGAGGCCAACTTAGTAGCACCAAGAGCGCTTTGTATGAACCGGAAGAGGAAGAGGAAGAGATGGTAATCACTTGGTGCCAGGTCGGGACTATACGGTAGGTGCGATAGGACATCCCATCAGAACCCCCGTAGCTCCTGGCGGGTCATCAAAGATGTGCGAGGCCGAGCGTTGTCCTGGTGGAACAAAACACCATTCCTATTGACGAATTCTGACCGCTTCTGGCCAATCGCCTGCTTCAAACGGTCAAGTTACTCACAGAAGAGGACCGAATTGAGGGTCTGGCCATAGTTGAGCAGCTCATAGTGGATGATTCCTTTCCAATCCTACCAAACACACAGCAAAACCTTCCTGAGCCTCAATCCGGTTTGGCGATGATTAGGGCCGGCTCGCCGCGCTTCAACCACGATCTTTTTCATTTAAGGTTGTGGTACGTGATCCGCTTTTCATCACCAGTCAATGCTTCGAAAATGGGTCGAATTCGTTCCGTTTCAGCAGTGCATCGCAGGCGTTGATTCGCTCCAAAAGATTTTTTTTGCGTTAACTCGTGTGGCACCCAAACATCCAGCTTTTTTTGGAATCCAATCTTCTGAAAATGGTTCCAAATGGTTTTATGGTCTATACCCAGTTCATGCCGGTCTACTTGGATGATTTCGACGATTTCATCGGTTTCTACGATGATTGGCCTACCAGTACGGGGTGTATCTTCGACATCCACTGCATCAGAACGGAATCGATCGAACCAACGCTGTGCTGCGGGAATCGTTACAGTATTGGGCCCATAAACTTCACAATTTTTTTCGGCCACCTTCGTTGCATTTTTACCTCTCAGGTAATAAAAACGTAAAATATGACGAATTTCTTGCTTGGTGGACTCCATTTTTGACGTGCTATAACTTGAGACTGAAACGTACGATCACAACACTGTCAAAGAGACATTTGTAGTGATTGTCGTCTTCAAATCGCCATATAGTATGACCCGATCCGATAAGTACAACAGAAAACAAGAAAAAAAAGAAACAAAAAGGGCTTAAAAAGAGGCACAACAGTTGTCTCTAGGAATTTCAATTGAAATAATATTTAGTCAGGAACCCCCGTAAATGGGAGAAACCATACAACGTTACGTTCATTTTGTACGCAAGCTTGTTCTGACTAGTGTTTATATGTATATTCCCTGTAATTATTCACCTTATCTAATAGACTGGAACTGATAATTAAAAGTTTTATTTTGGTTCTTTGGCGTATTCATGTAAATTTTTCGCAAATGTCTTTATAAAATTATAGGAAATAAATTCCGTCCGAACGATCGACCTTTATGTTGCAAGCACTGAGCAATCTGGATAAGCTACTCAAGACGTCAACTTAACCGGATATCGCAGCTCTTAGCACACAGAAAGTAATATGGTATGTGAACTTGAATGCGTCTTCATCATTAATATTAAACGCAGCATCTCCCAAGGCACACTTCGCTTGCTTTGTTCGAAAGTTCTCATTTTGTCATCGTTACACGCAGAATGAAAACACTGTCTTAAATTATTGGAACAGCCGGGATTCTTCGGGCAAGATCAGGTCTGCAAATTATTCCTCAGGCCCCTTGTGGTACATATCACCGTACTCAGCTGCCTCTTCACATATTTCACTGGCGGAGACAACTTTCCGATGGATTTGAAATAGGGTTATGAGAGTATAGTGGCGAGTTTCTCGGTAAATGGGTTATGCGTCCACTTCGCGTGAACAGCATACATAAATACTGCAATGTTGGTCATTATCATCAGCCTGCAATTTCACCTGACTTCTTTGAACGTGTTCTATGGCATCCTATTCAGCAGCCTCTGCTCCCATACTTTGCGAACGCGAAGTACTTGCTGATGTACTCATGCAATGGATGCCGTCGACACGGGAATACTTTTGATTAATAATATGTATGTACATTCAGTGAATTAAAATCGTCCTATTAGTGAAGCTTGATCAAATTTTTTGGAAGAGAAAGCATTAAGGCGGTAGTACATTGTGAAGATTTTAAAAAATCGATTTTTTTCTTAAGATATGTCGAATTGAAAATCTAGTGTACTGAAAATCTCAGATTGAAATACAAAATATTTCTAAACATCGCATGTTTTTGTTCATATTTAGATAAATCCACAGAATAGAAAGACATTTTTTTTTTTAATTCGGACACCCACAGAAGGTTATGTGCTTTCCCAAGTGAGACGAGCTTTTTTTTCAAGGATTCAAAATTAAGTAAAAGAAAAAGGCCGTACATTTTAAACTTTCATTGAATTCATATTGAAATTTCAGAACAATCGTGTATTTTTTTACACTAAAGTAACGTTGAAATTTCGAGCGCCACACTGTACTTGTCTGACACAGACATTGTATCTGACCCAAAAGCGTGGATGTCCATAGGTAACCAATGTCCGAGTAGGTATTACCTCTGTAAATGCTCGAGGCCAAAAGCTCGCCGTGGTGGAAGTCCCCGAGCAATATGCGAGGAAATTCCTTAACTGCGGGAGAATCAAAATCGGATGGGTAGTATGCACGGTACGAACGCGGATAGTCCCCACCAAGTGCTACAGGTGTCTGGACTATGGACACACGTCAGCAGCTTGCAAGGGTCCGGACAGGAGGACAGCATGCCGGAGATGCGGCCAAGTGGGTCATCAAGCGAAGACTTGCAAGGAAAGCGAAAGTTGTGTTCTCTGCAGGGATCGTGGCGCGTCTGGCGAAAGCGTCGTACATACTGCGGGCTCGGGACGGTGCCCAATCTTCAGGGTGGAATTGCAGAGGGCTAGGGTGCGAACGCCATGATCCGCATTTTGCAAATTAACATTCACCGGAGTGCAACCGCTCACCAGTTGCTAGCACAGTTCACTGCGGAAGTAAATGCTGATCTAGTGCTGATTAGCGAGCAATACCGAAACAAGGACCCGTCCTTATGGTATCTCGACTTATCGGGCACCGCTGCCATCTGGGTTCGGGACTTCGTGCTCTTGCCGAAGGCCGGGGGGACGGATTTGTCTGGATCCGGTGTTTAGGTATAACGTTTTTTAGCGTTTACCTGACGCCGAATGAGTCGATTCCGGACTTTCAGCGCCGGCTTGATGCTCTGGAGGACGCCGTTTCGAGCACGGAGGGACGAATCCCGGTTGGCGGTGATTTTAATGCCAGGGCTCTTGAATGGGGCATGCCTCAATCAGACTCTAGAGGGAAACGGATTCTGGAAATGGCGGCGAGAACCGGGCTCGTAGTTTTAAACACCGGATCCACGCCAACGTTTCGGCGCCCAGGTTGTGAAGGAAGCATTCCTAACATCACTTTTGCTTCGGAATCTCTGGCATCATCGGTGGATGGGTGGCGAGTCCTAGAAGACTTCTCGGCAAGTGATCATCAGTACATTGCGTTCGAAGTGTTTGACACTACTTCCCCCTGCGTGTGGAATGTCGCGAGGGTGAACATCGGAAAGCTCGTCGAAGCTCTTGGAGCAGGTAGGGCCGCGCTGGGGGGCACTTCGGGGGGTGGTGGGGTCGCAGCTGACACCGTCGTAAATTCAGTGATGAATCTGATAACGACGGCGTGTGAGGCTTCCATGCCCCGGAGAGGCCCCAGGCGCGGCAAGCCTTCTATGTACTGGTGGACGGCGGAAATTGGCGACCCACGGAAGGAGTGTCATAAGCTCCGCCGTTTGGCACAACATTTGTACGCCAACTAGGAGGCATGTGCCATAAAGGCACAATATAGATCAGCAAAAAGGAGACTCCGCAGCGCTATAAATAAAAGCAAAACTTGCGGCTGGCAAAATCTTGTTAATGAGGTGAATGATGACCCGTGGGGGCTTGTCTATAAGCTTGTCACTCGGAAAATCGGGGCTCTGCGGAAGCCCTGCATATTGAGCGCCGACCAGATGGACCGCATTGTGCGGGCATTGTTCCCCAGACACCCTGTACGGGTTGATGTAAATAGCGCGGAAAGCGTCGTGGATTGCCCCTTTTCATAATGGGAGAACTCGAAGAAGCGGTTCTCACTATGAAAAACAGGAAGGCGCCAGGTCTTGATGGCATCCCGGCGGAAGTTTATAAACTGGTGTTCCGACCTCCATGCCAGAATTGCTGCTGGAAGTGTTCAACGCGTGCTTGAAGCAGGGCATTTTTCCCTGTCGCTGGAAAGTGGCCAGACTCGTGTTGATCAGTAAGGGTAAATGAGACCCGGAGCTCCCGTCTGCATACCGACCGCTGTGTATGCTTGACACGGCCGGAAAAGTGCTCGAGAAGTTCATCAGGGGTAGACTCGCTGAAGCGATCCGTACTGCCGGGGACTTATCCGCAAGGCAGTTCGGGTTTAGAACAGGGAAATCTACAGTGGATGCTGTTATGGAGGTCGTAGATGCGTTTAATCGAGCCGCTTGATGCCAAAAATGCCTTCAATTCCGTAAGATGGACAGATATGGTAGGCACACTAGAGAACTCCTTTCACGTGCCAAGCTATCTCTTGCGGATATTGAGGGATTATCTGAAAGACCGCTCGCTGCTCTATGAGACGCTAGAGGACCAGAGGAGGATGGAAATCACGTCGGGAGTAGCGCAGGGATCCATCTTAGGGCCGGACCTCTGGAACGCTTCCTACGATAGTCTGCTGAGACTCGATATGCCCGAAGAGTCGCGCCTGGTCAGTTATGCAGACGACGTTGCGACACTTGTTGCCGGACGCACTGTTGAACAGGCGCAAAGTAGACTTGGCATATTGATGCGACGGGTAAGCGGATGGATGACTGCTCACGGTTTCAATCTTGCGCAGGAAAAAACCGAAGTAGTCATCCTGACCAGAAGGAGAATCCCGACCTTTCGTCCCATATCGATCGGCGAAATGACTATAGAGTCAAAACCAGCGATTAAATACCTTGGTTTAATGCTCGACTCGAAGATAAGCAAATCAAAGCAGCCGCGGACAGGGCTGTAGCAGGAGTCGCGGCCTTGAGTCGGCTAATGGCGAATGTCGGGGGCCCTATATCAACTAGGAGACGTCTCCTCATGGGAGCTACGCAGTCTGTCCTTTTCTA
The DNA here is from genome assembly GCF_905115235.1 of Hermetia illucens. Lineage (NCBI taxonomy): Eukaryota > Metazoa > Arthropoda > Insecta > Diptera > Stratiomyidae > Hermetia > Hermetia illucens. The sequence goes on along the minus strand of NC_051853.1, from coordinate 115,766,671 downwards.
TGGTGCGGAGGTATGGGCTGATGCCCTTGACAAGGAGGTGCATCGTAACGCCTCGCTCAAGTGCAGAGGCGGGAGCTTTGCGAGTGGCGTCTGCTTATCGCACCGTCTCCGAACCGGCTGTGATGGTGATTGCGGGAGTGATCCCCGTTGCCCTCCTTGCCAAGGAGCGCAAAGCTATCTATCGCCGTAAGGGCGAAAACTTAAGAGAAGTGGGTGCCCGTGAAGAACGGCAACGCACCCTTAGCGAGTGGCAACTTTCTTGGCAAAATGAGCCAAGAGGGAAGTGGACTGCGCGGCTCATCGACAAAATAGACCCATGGTTGAACAGAAAGCATGGTAAGATTGATTACTTCCTCACCCAACTTCTAAGTGGGCATGGGGGTTTTCAGTCTTACCTGCACAGGATTGGGAAGGCGCGATCTCCTGATTGTGTGTTCTGCAATAGAGTGGCGGATGACGCGGAACACACCTTTTTCTCTTGCGAGAGGTGGGACGGCCTCCGCCAACAGTTTTATGCAGACACAGGGGAGCTCTCTCCTGACAACATTGTCAGAGAGATGCTGAAGAGCGCTGGCAGCTGGAATCGTATTGCGCATTATGTTCGGGCTCTTCTTACTACGAAGAAGATTGAACTCGACCGGCAGAGGGATCGGACGGTAAGGGGTTCCCTGAACTAACAACAACTCCCTTCCTCCCCTCCCCTCCTGTTGGTGAAAGGAATTCCCTAACTTGAAGGCTCTCTCCACAAAACAATTTTTCAGGCTTGAAAATATCTTTCGAGTTTATATGTACATACATACTATACTTTTTTGTCTACACCTGCAACACCTTTTAATTTTCTTATTGGGGGGAGGAGGAAGGTAGAACACCATCTGACTGGCAAGAAAGTACCATAGTTCCAATATGAATAAAAGAAAGGTATTTCAATAGAATGTTCAAATTACCATGCCGATTTTTAAACGCATTCTTGACAATCTAATTCGGAAAATCGTCCAAACAACCGCGAATCAGGCCAAGTTTGCATAGTAGGCTGACATTTGTAGAGAATGATATTATTGATATTATGAATAAAAATAATTTAAAATTGAAATTAAATTAACTTTTATCAAGAATTTTTATATTCTTATATTATACTTATATATTCTTATATTATACTTACATTACTTAATTAATAATATATAATTTAAAACTTAATTTAAACTAATTTACTTTTGATTTGTTATCTAAGTTACTTTTCCTTAAAAAGTTTTGAGAAAAAATTCGTTTTTTTGGCTTGGCGGGAATGAGCGGCGAGCCGCCGGCGGGTGGCAGACCAGACCGGCCCCCCACCATAAGGCCTAGGGGCACTCGGATCGATCGAGGAGTCCTCAACGAGGAGGATCCAGACTTGAAAATAGCCAAAGTGAGGATAGCCAATCCTGAAAGAAGAAATGGCGAGCTGGCGAAGACACTCGAAGATTTGAAAAACCAAATGACAATATTGATAAAAAAAAAATGGAAAGCTTACAGAGCAGCTAATGGCTGGGGAGGCGGGCCCGCCGTCTCCAAAGGTAACCAGAAAAAAGGTTAAGCTTTCTTCGACTACTTTTGCAGTCATGGAGGAACCGGGCTGCCTTGAGGGCGAACAAGTTCTCGACAGCGAATCTGTCCGTATGGAGGACATAGAGAGCAGTAAAGCAGACGATGCGAGAGTCAGCGACAACGGTGGCGATGGAAATGTCCCAGAAAAAGGTGCTAACCAGGCAAGTCGCAGTAGTGAAGATGGAAATTGGGTGAGTTTTTGGTCTATGTTTCCAAAAAATTAAAGAAAAAAAAACAAAACTCTAGAAAAAATGTTAAATAATGTAAAAAATAATGCAAGTACGAGTGAAAATTTAAAAAATAATGCAAGTACGAGTGAAAATTTAAAAAATGGTCCGACTGGGGATACATTTAGCACCTGAAATAAAGAAAAGGGGGAAAGGGTGCCCCCCATTAATGTTTATAAATTAGGTGGTAGAGATTTAGCCACTCTACTTAATAGGAGCGCGGGGCTCTCAAATTTTGTTATTAAAAAGACGGGGGCCGAGAGAGCCCAAGTCAAATGTAATAAAATTGCAGATTACAAAAAAGCACGGGAGGTCCTCGAGCGAGTGAAGGCTCCTCACTTCACCTACACTCCAAAGGAAGAGAAGGTGCAAACCTTCCTTCTGAAAGGCTTGGATGCGGAGGAAGAGCCCGATGAGGTGCTGAAAATGCTCCGGGAGACGGGAACTGAGGTCAAGTTTCTCTCAGTGTCACGGTTTAGTACGAGGAGATCCGTTTTGGAAAAACGAATCCTGCCGCACTTCCTCGTGCAGATAAGCCCGGAGAGCCGGGGAAGCGATCTGATCGGCATCAGGTCGCTTAATTACCAGGTCATTCGTTTTGAGTGCCTGCTAAGGGGCGAAATAGTCCAGTGTCGAAGATGCCAGCGCTATGGTCACTCGGCAATGAACTGTCAAATGACCTTACGATGTGTAAAGTGCGGGAAAGACCACACCGCAGCCGAATGTTCGCTGACTGAAGCAGATGGCAAGGAAAAAACTTTCTGTGTTAACTGCGGAAGCGGAGGGCATCCGGCTTCGTACCGTGGATGTCCTGCATACCGCAATGTTAAGGTCACAAGGCAGCAGGCACCGAGATCGGCCCAAAGAACGAAGGTGTCAGCGGCGTTGGACGGTACCGCCCCTTCGGCACCAATCGTCTCGGGGATCCCATTTGCAGAAGTAGTTCCACAAGGGGGAGCTAAGAAGCCCCAACAAGATGCAAGTGGCGGGATGAACACTATCCTCAATAAAATACTAACCATGTGTGAAAACATGCAGCATACGCTACACGTACACAATACAAAAATAAATAGCACAACAGAATATTTACACAAACAGCATGCCCGCTGCTAGGTCTGCAGTCACAGCGGTACCACTGGATGGTCTCTGGTTCATCGCGATTAATGTGAATTCCATCGTAGGAATCCATCGAAGAGCGGAGCTCCTTGATTTCGCTGCCAGACAACAGCCTGACATAGTCTTGATTTCAGAAACCCACCTCAATCCGAGGCATTCGATAACATTCAAGGATTTTGAATTCGTGAGGAACGATAGACGAAATTGTGATGGGGGAGGTGGTACCGGAATACTTGTGGGTCGCCATTATCGTTTCAGGCATATTAATAGGCCTGAATTTGAAATCTTTGAGTGTATCGAAGTCTCATGTATTCTGTTTTCACTGCCTAGAGGAGGGAATTTGTACATTCTGTCAGTCTATGCAGTGGGAAACAACCGAGCCAAGTTCAAGGAGGAATTCCATTCTCTGTTCACGATACTCGAACTGAATAGGCTGCATAATTATTATATTATAGCTGGCGACTTGAATGCTAAGCATACCTCGTGGCTAAACGCCACAAACAATCCCAGAGGGGTATTCCTCAAATCTTGGATAGAGCAATACCAGATAGAGTATAAATGCGAATTATATGGGTCAGAGAGTCCAACCTGGCCCAGGGCAAATTCCTATCTGGATTTGTGCATTGCTGACGCGCGCTTGAACTTTAATTTTAGGAATCCTCAACGGAATCTACAGACTCTTCCTTACGATAGCGACCATAACGCTATTCTTATTGAAGTTCTGTTTGATGGACGAAGAGTTCGCCTTCTGCCGATGGACAGTGGCGTCCACAGGCTGAACTTTAAACAAACAAATTGGAAGAAATTCCAAGAGAGGATTATTCCGGGATATCGAGAGGAATGCCCACCTCTTGATGGGGAAAACGATAGTACAATTGCACCAGGTGACAGGAACTTGAGCAACGAGGAAATACTTCAGTATCTTCTCAAGCTGGAGAACTTGACGCTGGAAACAATTGAATAAGTCGTCCCTAAGATTAAACCTCGCAATAATATGGAAGGATATGAAACTGGAGCCATAAAATGGTTGAAAAAAGTGAAAAGCCTTCTGCTCACTCGCGTCAACAAAATCTATCGGGATCTTATCCGTCAACATTACGTAAATGAAGTGAACTTCCAATGGCGGGAGAAGTTAAAGGGTATTTCACCAATCGATCCAGATTCCATGTTTACTAAGATAAATACGTTATTCCGGAAGAAGTCACGAATAACTGTACCGAGAATTAAAGTCGGTGGCAGCGAGATACAACACCTTATTGACTCAGGTATAGACACGAATAGTGTAACTGCTGATGCGCAAGGCAATTACATCGTGATGGATTATGCTCTGAAACTCGAACTTATAGGGGAGCACTTTGAATCGGTGCATCGGCCCAGAACGGACTTAGAGCCAACGCGACTTTCGGAAATTGTAGAACGAGATGTCCACAATTTCAAATATAGCCTGAACGGCACCACAGTTCTCCAATTTAGTTCTGCGTTGCAGGCTGATCTCACACCGAGTGATAATCTGCTTGATTACTTTGTCTCATGTGTAGAGTTAACTTCCATATTCAGAAGAGTAAACAATAAGAGATCATCCGGTATGGATGGCATTCCCAACGTGGTCCTCAGGCATTTACCAGACATTGCCATTCGTAATTATTGCATTTTGTTCAATAATTTATTGAACAATTCCTTCTTTCCAGGACAATGGAAAAAAACCCGAGTATTCCCGATTTTAAAGTAAGGGAAGGATTCATCCAGCCCTCAAAGCTACCGCCCAATCAGTTTGCTGCCTAACATCAGCAAGGTGTTTGAGGTTTTGGTATTGAAAGCCTTGAACGGGCATATCAAGAAGAAGGAATTATTGCCGAACGCGCAATTCGGATTTCGATCTGGACATTCGACAATACATGCAATAACGAAGGTAACGTCTGATATTTGCTGGAGGATTAACAATGGTGAGTGCGTAGGCGCTTGCCTTATAGACATGGAGAAAGCTTTTGATACCGTCTGGTTGGATGGACTGATTTTCAGGCTCCTGAAGAATGAGTTTCCCAGCCACCTCGTAGCGATGATGTGTAGTATGCTGTATGGCAAGTGCTTTGTCATTACGGACGGAAATCTCACTACTAGCAGAGAATTTCATGTTCTGAATGGATTACAGCAAGGGACAGTGACTCCGCCTACACTTTTTGCGGTATTTAACGGCGAATTACTCAATTCTTTCGATTTTAATAAATCTCCTAAAAGGTCATTGGTTGCCTTTGCTGACGATCTGATAGCCTACACGGCGCACAAGAAGGTAACTGAGGTGCAAATTGAACTTCAGAAGATGTTCAATGATATTAAGTTCTTCACGAACAGTTGGGGGATGAAAATCAATGCGCAAAAGTGTGAAACGATTCTGTTTTGAAATTCCTTGGCGTATGCCAGTAGGAACTTGAAAAGGAATTGGAGAGATTTCCACATTGTCGCGAACCAGGATAGTTCAGAGCGCATTCCTCATAAGAAGTGCGTTAGATACCTGGGTGTGCGTCTTGACGAGCGTCTCCAATTTAACGAGCACGTTAAAGTCGCGCTAGAGAGCGCTCGCAAGGCATTCATGTCTCTTCGAAGACTCTTTTATGCTCCACATCTTAGCCGGAAGGTTAAGATTATTTGCTATCTTACTTTGGTTAGACCGGTGCTCACCTACGGGTGTGCTATCTGGTTTAATTTGAGTGCTAGCCAAATGGAGAAAATAAGGATCTTTGAAAGGAAACGTCTGCGTGCTTGCACGGGGCTTAATAGGACTGCTTCGTCAAACTATGAGCACTATGTAACTAATGAAGTGATGTATGCAGCTGCTGCTGTGCCAAGAATCGACACAGTTATCGTCAGATTGATTCGGAATCATATAGTGCGATCTGCTTCGCATGGTGAGAACCCTTGGGTTTCGCAGCCAAATGATGTATCTTGACAGGAATGGTCTAATTCTTGATTCTGCCGGTGATCCGGTTATGTATCATATATAATACATAGACGGGCCACGGACAAAAGAATAGAATACCCCCTGAATTTGACAGTGGGGGCTCCGGGATTCGACTGGAGATACTCCAGAGCGAGGGCAATTGATATTAAGCGGGATGAAAAAGAGAAATCCTGGTACTGGTGGCTGCGGGATGCCGGTTAGCGGTGGCCGTGCTCAGTTCTGCCATTTGTTTCTTGGTGGGGCTTTGTAAATATGTACATATTGAACGGGTGCTGATTTTGCCTCCAGTTGTATAATAACTTATACATACATACGTTATTATTCTTTGTTTCTTTGTATATATTACAACTGTTATTATTACCTTTTCTATTGTATTGTTATTGTAAAAAAATAAAAAAAAAATATATATAATATAAAATATATAATTATGATAGTTTTAAGCACAATAATTTAAGTTAAAAGTATCTTTTGAAGCGATAAAACATTTATTACTATTATTACTTTTATATTTCTTTATTTGCCACTAAGGCCAAGTGAATTCTGTCGGGTTTTTGACCATTTCCTGACAACTTATTGTAAAATTCGATTTTTATTTCTTACTGTTCCTTTTCTCTGCCTGTAAATTGTTATTCGAAAACTTTGAGCGCCCACAGTGGCCATTAGATTTAAGTTATTTTTGTTATTTTAGAAGATTGCTTTTTATTGTTCATTTTTCCAATCTATATACTATTGTTACCTATTTCTTAAAAATAAAAATGATTTTAAAAACAAAAACAGGCCAAGTTTGCGAAAAACTGCAGAACTACTAACGCAATACATTGCTCTCTTTACATTGAATCTGGATCTGAAGAAAGTGTTTCACCGTGTACCACATTAACTCATCTGGTATGCTCTACGACAACACTTAGTATCCCTGCGTTGGGTTCAATTGCTCTACAACCATCCGAAAAGTAAAGTTCCAAGTGTAACGGATGTATCAAAACTATTTTCTGTCTCGTTGATCATCAAGGAAGCGTCCTCTCACCATTACTCTTTGTTCTTGTTATGGACACTGTCACACGAAACATCCAATGTCGAGCGCCCTATACATTGCTTAATGCAGATGATCTTTTCACTGTCGTCTCATAGCAAAAATGATCCCGAGCAACTTGTCTAAAAATGGAATGATCGCTTCATGCAACACTGTCTCAAAAACTCAATTCTCATGAAAGAGGCACTATATCTGTCAATGGTAGGGACCTGCCCAGAACTGATAGATTTAAAAATCTCTTGTCAATGATATTAGCCAATAGAACATCGAAATCGATGATAAGCGATCAAAAGGCCGGCCGGACCAACGGTGGCTTGATATGCTGGATGGTGATTTGAAGACCTCACAACTACGTCCAAATCAGGTCTTCGATAAAATAAAGGAGCTGCTACCGACCACGACGAGCCGACCCCACTTGCGAATGAAACAAAGTCTAAAGAAAAAAAAGTCTGGACGTAGCCTTCTACGAACGCATATGCATTGCAACAGATAGTACATTTTATTTTCAATTAATATTGAGAAATGTCTTCATATCCGCAAGGCGGGCTTTCAAAAGCGTTTATCCCAAAATGACTTTTTCACATTTGCGGAAAGTCTAACTCAAAAAGTAATGAACCGATCACTATGAAAATCCAAATTATTGCTCTTTATCTTCTTCTTCTTCTTCTTTTTCTTCAGCCTTTGTCCCGTTCACAAGCGGGGTCGGCTCGTCGTGATCGGCTTCGCCATTTGGCTCTATCGAATGCCTGATCTGGGTGCAATCTCGAGGCTTTCAAATCCCCATCCAGCGTATCAAGCCACCGTTGCTTAGGTCTGCCTTTTGGTCGTTTACCATCGACTTCGATGTTCAGACCAATCTTTGCAAGTGAATTCTCGTTTGCACGAATTGCGTGACCATACCATCGAAGACGCCCCGTTCGCAACTTTTCCACGATCGGTGCAACCCCATAACGATCGCGGATATCCTCATTTCGGATGTGATCTAAACGTGTGACGCCACTAGTCCAACGTAGCATCTTCGTCTCCATTACCGCGAGACGCCGTTCATTGTCTTTTATGGTCGGCCAACACTCAGAACCATAGAGAGCGACTGGACGGACAACATTGCGGTAAATTTTAGATTTGAGACGTTCGTTGATACGTCGATCACAAAGGACACCAGTTGTGGAACGCCACTTCATCCAGGTTGCATTAATGCGTGAAGCAATTTCATAACGCAGTTCTCCATTGGCTGATAGCGTTGACCCGAGGTATTTAAATCGCTCAGTTCTGGGCAGATCACTGCCGCTGACAGTGATTGTGCCTGTTTCATGGGGATCGGTCGTCAAAAATTCAGTTTTGTTTAAATTCAATCTGAGACCGTGTTGCATGAGGCGATCATTCCATTTTTGAACAAGTTGCTCGAGATCATTTTTGCTATCAGATGCTAGGAAAACATCATCTGCATAAAGCAGTGTGTAGGGCGCTGGACGTTGGATATCCCGTGTGACGGTGTCCATAACAAGGACAAAGAGGAGTGGTGAGAGGGCACTTCCTTGATGAACTCCAACAGAGACACGAAGCGGTTTTGATACACCCGCCATACTTCGAACTTTACTTTTCGGATCGTGGTAGAGCAATTGAACCCAGCGCACGAGTTCTTCTGGCACGAGGTGTTGTCGTAAAGCATACCAGATGAGTTCGTGTGGTACACGGTCAAACGCTTTCTCTAGATCCAGAAAGGCAATGTAAAGAGGGCGATGCTTCTCACGGTGTTTCTCCATGAGTAACCGCGCAGCGTGTATTGCGTCAGTAGTTCCGGAGTTCTTGACAAATCCGGCTTGATTCACGGTTATTTCAACAATTTCGCGAATACGGTTGTCAAGAATGCGTTCAAAAATCTTCATGGTATGGGAAAGTAACCGGATCGGACGGTAATTTGAACATTCTGCTGGACTACCTTTCTTTTTCCATATTGGAACAGTGGTACTTTCTTGCCAGTCAGATGGTGTTCTTCCTTCCTGAATAACCCGGTTAAAGAATTCACTCAGCCACGGTGTTGGGTCCCAGCTCTTTGCTTTCCAGAGCTCAGATGCGATGTCGTCAGGTCCTGTTACTTTCCCCGATTTCATTTGTTTTATTGCCTCCTCGACTTCAGTTGCGCTGACTGGTGGAACTGCTCCAAATGTCAGCAATGATTGTGGAAGTGGAGGATGAGCAAATTCTTCAGTTGAAATCTGCTCGAAGTATTCTCGCCATCTATCCATCGCGGCTCGACGATCAGTAAGCAAAGTACCGTTCTTGTCATTAACACAACAGAAGTGTTCGATATCCTGTGTGCGTTCATCACGGCTTTTAGCAAGTCGGTACAGATCTCTCTCGCCATCCCGAGTGTCCAGTTTATCGTAAAGATTTTTGAAATGGTTCGCTCGGGTGACAGCGACCGCTTTCTTTGCTTCCCGGTTGGCATTCTTATAAATTTGCCAATTAGCAGGCGTTTTATCGTCGAGAAATTTGTGGTAGAGGCGTTTCTTTTCACGGACCTTCATTTCAACATCATCATTCCAAAGCCAAGTATCTCGGTTGATGTACCGCTTACCCGGCTTGGTGACCCCGAGGGTTGCAGAGGCCTCTTTATAAAATTACGAAATACATTGGATGATATCTTCTAACAAATTTTTAAGAATTATACAATGTATACTTTTCACATGAGAAAGTATACTCATTGAATTACACAGAAAAAACAAAACTTTTATTTGTTGGCTCCAATTTGTGGTTATATGGCTCCCTCAACAAATTACATTTTTAACTAGCTGAAACAATATCTCAACTCTGGAATCGGAAATCTCTGTAGAAACTCGATATTAGATGTGCACGCTAAACTCAACAGCTGAATTCCGTAAGTACACATTGGCATTGTGGCGGCTTTGTAGGCAGATGCCTGTAGTCGAGTCCCAGGTTATAGTTCTTGTTTAGAAGCCAATATATACTTTTTGTCCTCAGCTTCATTTGCATTGACCGCGTCTTAATATGTTTTCTCCCCATTTATCGTGTATCCAGGTGCTAACCGAGATTCTTTACCTCATTCTGTTCATAGATTGTGGGTTATTGATGTGAATACTTAAAATGACAATGTTATCTGCAAACGTGTCGGTCCAAGGACATTGAATGTTGTAGTCGCGAGATGTGAAGTTTTTGCGGTTATAAATTTTCATGGAACTGTGCTGGGAAGCAGCTTCTTTATTTTAGAAATCAGACCTTCGTGACACGCTCTGTCGTAAGCTTGCGTCACATCCAAAAGACCTCTGAGGAACACTTCCTATCCTCCAGTGAACTTTTATTTATCTCAGAGACGATCCTGTGAATTGGTTCAAGTGTATCATGCTTCTCTCGAAAGCTGGGGCAGGGGAATTATTTTGTTTTCCACTAGATGTGGTTAGATTTTTTAAAGTAGTAATTTTTCAAACAGCTTTGAGAGGATGGGTAGCAGACTTACATGCCTGCAAGATGCAACCTGCGTTTGGTCGTTCCCACATTTAGAAATCATTGTAACTTCTGAAACATTCCAAGCCTAGGGTAAATGGGCGAGATGTAAAATTGCGTTGAATATATTTGTCGCATGATCGATCCTCGAAAGTTCCTTCAACATTTTTCCCGTGATTAGGCCATGTCCTGGAGCATTCTTTGGGTCCACTTGTTTTTTAAAGATCTGCGCAATTTTTTTGTCTCTAAATGAGAAGTTTCCCTTCGGCGTATCATTTTTGGCCAACTGCCATCTGCTGACCCCAGTGACGATTTACATTGAGCAGGGCTCATGAACATTCTTGTAACTTTCCACAGGAAAAAAAAAACAGTTGATGCAGTACGCAATAAACCGGGTAAGTAGCTCCCGTTGATCCCTAAGGGCTTCATGGAACGATCGACCGTAGCTTGCAATGCGGTGCACTATTTTTTTGAAAGATTAGAAATACATGAGCGCGGAATAGCGAACTATGTATATTGAAATGGGTATTAATTTGCAGATGAGCGGTTATATACTTATAGCTATTCAACCAGTTCGTTGATTTGATTGTTAATTTCGTAGTTGTATCGCTTCTTATAGGAGATACGATCACGTCCTACAACTGTCTTCCTTCGGGAGTGATTAGTCACATCCCAATAAGTGTGCTTAGCATTAAAATCCCCAGCGGTAAGAAATATGTTCCACAATGTGCGGAGTGAGCAACTTGGGTGCCAGATTCACATAAATGTGGATGTTGGTAGCCATGACATTGAGAAAACATTTTTGGCATCGAAAATTGTAGAGAATGAGGTGGTATACGGACAGAACCTAAGACTCCCAGCGACCCTGTTCTTGACATCAGGTCGGAACTAAACGCTACCGGCTTGTTGCGTCTGCTCAAGGACGCAATGCCAAAGCTGAAGCCCCCATTACCCAACAACCACGCGAAAACCGTGGCTGACGTGCCCATGGATCTCGAATCATGTACGCATGTCCTAATTATAGCCGACGTCCCTCGGAAGCCGTAGCAGCCACTTTATGAAGGCCCCTTTCATGTTCTCGGGCGGGCCTGGCATGATTAAAGCCTCATCGTCAGGGGCATGGTCAAATGGGTCTCCTTGGCTCGACTATAGCCCTTCGTCCAGCAAGGAAGCGCAGCCAGGAGTAGAGGCGCGCGACACGTCTATTTTGACTTGCGTCTGCCGAATTGAGGGGCGGTGCGTTTGGTTTTTAGCTGGAACCCTTTTAGTTTCAGCTGTGGCTGAGCCAGCAACTGTCTTGTATAGAATACGATAAAAAGTTCGCGATTTTGTGTGACAGAAATGTCATTTAAATAAGTTTTAAAAAATGAAATAATAAATTAATTACTATTATCGCAATTTTTAATTACGTATAACAGTTTAAACTTTGGAGGACAATTGGTCGCAATGGTCCTTATCTTGTTTTTCCACTCTAGTAATCGGGTTGAAGTTGAAGTGGGGGGAGTTTTTGCAGTAATTTTCTAGAAGATAATGCTCAATGCGGGATCTGTTAAGTATTCCGGTACCGCCATGTACTTTTCGTTCCGGATGCTTAGGGTTGTAGAAGCAATACACATCAATTTGATTCTTCTTTTTGTGAGTGAGATCTATTTCGGATATATGCATTATGTCGATTTCTTGGTTAAACAGGAAGTGTCGCATTTCCAGTTTCTACTGGCTGACGCCGTTTGCATTCAAGTGGCGTATTCTGAGCTTGTTCATTTTTTTTTAAACGAACCTGTAAGATCTGGGTCTGAGTGCGCATCATTTCATGTTTTGTATCGAAACCATAAATAGGTAAATTGTTTGAGTCAGTGTAAGGGAAACCCGTTCTAGATTGTGGGATGGGGCGCTTACATTTTCTTAGCTTTGAGATGCGGATTTCAAAATGTTAAAATAGCTCACGCCTTGTCGAGGGATGTCTTTAAGCCCATCAATCTCAGATGTGTTGGCGGGAGAGGCATTTGTTTTGGCGCGTTAAGTTCGCTGTTCCGGTTGCGATTATTGCTTAATTTCAGCATAGACTGGGGAATCTCTGTAGGTAGTCATATGTGGTCCACCCTAATTGCAGGTTTTCGCATAAGCATCCTCCTTGTTTTTCTTACAATTAGGTGTTGCGTGACTGGGACTTGATTGGGTTAAGTCCTTTATGCGGCTTTTCTACGACGATTCTTCAATAAAGCACATAGGGTAGTATTGGATGCTTTTCATCCTTCTTAATTTTTATTTCATCAGGTTCGAGTTACACTCGATAGATCGACCCCGAAATTCTATCACAGTTTATAACATTATATACCGACCATACCTGTAAATTTTAATCTTTCAAATTTTCTTTAATCTCTGGCAAATCCTTACTGTACTGACTTTGAAGCTTTTCAACTGAGATGTGTAGTACTTTTAGTCCAGCCATTAAAGCTTACAACCTCCGAATACTTTCAGTCAAGACCGATTGCCATGAAATTTGGAGTGGGGGTAGAGGGTGGCATAAGAAACAAAAGTTACATAGCGCCGATGTGCGTCTCCCGCCCAGAGGAGTGTATTATGTGAAAAAAGGATTACAAATTAGGGATCTAGAGGTAGACCAAGGGTATATGTTGTTAGTACTAAATATTAGAGCAAACGATCAAACATATTACAGCCATAGATATTATCCTCACCCTAAACAAACATTACCGAGTACTGTACATACGTATATAAATTGATCGTACCCATATTTCCGAATTACTTCGTGCACAAAAGCATGCATATGTACATATATAATACTTATATTAAATACGGCTGATTTAATGTACAAATATATCTATCTGAATTAGACACTACCCAGACTACCCACACGTATCTGCTTGGAATAATTGATATTCATATACAAACACAAAAAAAAAAACTAAAAGAAAATAATTCTTTGCGAACCCATTCATATGAACTTACTTCGCTGTGGTATTGACGAATTGATGTGGAATGATGACGTCATGCATGTTGTAGAATGCACGAAATTCACGAAAAATGGGGAAGTTTCACCCCCTGTAACTTTTTTAATAATAATTAGATTTTCTTCAAACTTGGTCAAATTGTGGATTATGTTATCCCTTATATCAATGCCATGTACTTTTAGAATGGACATAAGGGGGGTTGCTGGGTAAATTTCTAAAATGTGGAAATATACTACTATTAATTTTATTTGTACAGATTTCGGAAGCGGATGTATTTTGAAGCCTAGATTTCGTAGAGATGCATTACTGTGATTTTTTTCAGATTTTCCGGTTGGATAGGTTCAGAAAACGAGACCTGTTACACTTTTTAATGGCCATATTTTGCGCCCTCACTCCTCTACGTTTCTCCCGATACCAAATATGGAACCAATTTCGAAAAGTACTAATTGAGCCCTTTAATTTGATACCCCACATGGCTACATTTTATGAAAAAAAAATGTTCACCCTCCATTCATATGTATGGGGAGCTCCCCTTAAACTTAACACAAAATGGCGCCACTTGTTGCATGTAAAGGGAACAACAGATCACATACTCTTGCCAATTTTCGTGACAATCAGTGCAGCCGTTTCTGAATAAATTGGGTGTGACAGACAGACGGACAAACAGACATCGACTCGATTCTAAAAAGGTTTTGTTTCACACAAAGAAGGTAAGGTAAGGTAAGGTTAAGAAGGTAAGTGGACTCAGAAGAGTCGACAGAATTAACCCGCCTATGCATGCATACATGCATGCTCTTAAAGCAACTTGAATTTCGTAATTGAATCTTTTTTGTTTTACACAAAACCTTATTAAAATCGATTCAATGTCTGTCTGTCTGTCCGTCGGTCTTTCTCTCTGTCTGTCTGTCACACGCATTTTTCTCCAAAACGGCTAAACCGATCCAAACGAAATTTGGTGGACAGATGGGAGCTATAAAATCCCACGCATACAGCGAGTAGCATAAATTTAGGTGGAGTTTAAAGGGGGGCTCCCCATACATGCAAAGGGGGGATACAAAAATTTTTTTCACCGGGTATAATTGTGTAGGGTATCAAATGAAAGGTCTTGATTAGTACCTTCCGAAAATGACATTAGGTTTGGCATAAATTGCAAAGTGCGTGAGTATGGAGTCAAAATGTACCCACTTCAAGTGAGACAGGACTCATTTTCGGAAACTGCCCAACCTTAAAATCCGAAAAAAATCAGGGTGGTGCGCCTAGATCAAATCTAGGCCTCAAAATATGTCCCATTCCGATATCTGTTCAAATAAACTTACTAATAGTATATTACTACTTTTTAGAAATTTACTGAAAAACCCCCCTTAAATTCATCCTAGGACTTCCGAATTTTGTACCAGCATAGAGGACAATATTTCGGCAATTAACGCCAAAGTTATAGCAGTTCAAACTTAGCAATTTCGCGTGAATTTACCGCTTCCAAAGCCATGCAAACCAGATGCTGACGTCATAATTATCCGGAATAATTGACATTCGCGTGAAATATTAAAGTCGTATTTATGAAGAATCTATTTATCTGCAGCCCTTTTTAAGATTTTGTGTAAAACACTTATGTGAAATCTAATCTTCGAGAGATGTCCCATTCCAGTATCTGCTCAAATAAATTTACTAATAATATATTATCAACTTTTAGAAATTGACTAAGTTCATCCTAGGGGTACTAAATACCGGCATAGAGGACAGTATCGTGCATACATATGCCAAGTTCCATGAAAATCCAACTATTAGTGTCAAAGTTATAGAAGTTTAAACTTATCAATTTCGTGCTAATTAACAGCATCCTAAGCCATACAAATAAGATGCTGACGTCATAATTAACGAGAATAATTGAAATTCGAGTGAAATATTAAAATTCCATTCAAGAAGAATCTAATTCTCCCTAGCCCTTTTTGCATACCAGATAAGTTCGCACGCGGTCAAACGCCTTTTCTAGATCCAACAATATAAAGAGGACGACGCTTCTCACGGTGTTTCTCCATGAATAATCGCACTGTGTGTATTGCACCAGTAGATCGCAGTTCTTGACATTCCCTGATTGATATACGGCTATAGGCCGCTTTGTTAATTGTGTCTTAAACTGAGTTGCACGATTTTCCCACATTCGTAATGGTTGGTAATCGCGAAGGTGAGATCATCTTCTTTCCTTTAGAAAATCGCCACCATTTAATACGCGATGGATCACTGCCTTCCTCACGCTGTTTTATCGTTTGAAATTGATTAACAAGATGGCAATCAACGGCCAATATCGAGCTGCGATAATCTTATAAAGAACGGCTTTGCAGTCAGTGACGATGGTAAAATGTCTTCGTCTTATGAGAATATAGTCGATTTGGGTTTTACTATTCCTACTATAAAATGTGGTACTGGCATTCGTTTGATAAACCATGTATTCACAAGTACAAGGTCATGAGTGTCGACAAAGTCGACTATAGGCTCACCACCCTCATTACGAGCTCTGAACCCTTTTCCCCAAGTTACCTGGTGCCCTCTGCTTTTTGATCCACATGACCATTAAGGTCGCCTGGAATATAGTCATCAGCACGCACGTTACAAGCCTTTGCATCGAGAAGTCCGCAGAAGGCATCTTTCTATGTGTACGCGGTGGAGAAGCGAATGGCGCGATTAGTTGATGTAATGGTGAGCTTCATTAGTCGGTCATTGGGTCGGCTTTTTTGATGGCGTCACGAAAACCCTCAGACACGGCAATGCCAAAACTGTATTGCGCATAAGAGCCCCGAAAATAGAGGAGTTTATCACCATGTTTTCAGCATTCGCGTTGTATGTCGCAGCAAAACCCATCGGGTTTTTTGTAGAGCACAGATATCAATTTGCCTTTTTCTAAAGGCTCTTGCGAGTTCCTCGTTCTTTCCAGTCGGAATGGACGAATTTGCTTACATCCTGAGGCCATCCATGCGTCAAGAACCCTCCTGCTGCGTTTACTGACTTGAACGCCCTAACATTTCTCCAAGGTTTAAGAATTCTCTACACGATAATTCTGTTTTTAACGACATTGGATGCATTTTCTTGGTTGCGTAACCTACCACCAAGAGAGATCTACCGAGAGAGGATTTAGCAACTATACTTTATTTAGCTCTTTCCCTGATCTCAGCACTTTATGTTTGTTTTACTGAAGGTTTTGTTCTACTGATTTACTTCCTCGTTCGTGGCAGTCTGGTCTGAAATTTTTTTTCACTGGTAAACTTAAACTAAGGAATATATCGAACAATTGTTGGACCTCGGCTCCACCGACTCCCGTAAGGAACTGCGTTAAGTGGTAATTTAATTCTGCATGCTTGCGTTGGACCGATCTCTCAATACACAGGATCAATGTATGGATCCAGCGGCCCTTTTCGGAATTATTCCACCGTTGCAGTCATCTCCTGTACAGCTCCTTCCTAGTGGCTTTTAGGAAGCTCGCAGTCACTTCGGCCGGATTTACCCTCCTTCTCCGGAAGAGACAGTGTGCCTCATTCGCCAGAAGATCCAAGGGAATCATTCTCGCGATGACACACACTGCCCCACCTGTTACCGTTCTATATGCACTGCACATTCTCAGCACCATTGGGCGGTATGCCAAACTTACGCTTTCTAGTTCGCCGTGTTATCCAGTACGCACGCACAGACAGGAGCTGCGTATAGCAGGATGGGTTTCACCACCCCTGCGAAAAGCAGCCAGCGACTAGATTTTGGTTATCCAATATTTGGCATCATCCTTCCTAGAGATGTACTAGCCTTTGCTGCCTTTTGGCGAGCATAGTCCAGGTACCCCTTGAAGCTCAACTTGGCATCGATCGTCAACCTCGGCACCCTCTTCAACATCTTCCCTATAGTGACTAACAGATAGGGCGATATTAAGATGGTGCGCCAGGTGGTTTTTGTGACTTCGGTAGTAGAACCAACTTGTGCCTCTTCTACTGAACGGGAAACCATGCAGGCCTGATTTTAGCTGCCAACTTCAAGGCTTTGTTCGCAATCCCGTCCAATCCCGGACCCTTATTGTCTCCAATTCGGGCACAGATCTCCCGTAGTTCCTCCTCGGTCACCCCGGGGATTGTGAAAACGCCCTGTTGAACCACTGGATGAGGTCCGCTTTCTTCTTTTTTGGGAAAAGGATTATGATTATCTTGAACATGAATTTTGTTCATTACAACCTTGTAAAGACCGCCCTATGGGTTCGTATTTGTTCAAGGGACAACTGCTTGTAGCATTTCCTCTCACTTCCCCGTATAGCCTTCTTAAGGCTATTTCGAAGATTGCGATATTTTTTCTCCGACTTTTGATGTTCTGGCTTCCCTCTGGTCCTTTGGCAAAGCCTCCTTGCTCGTAGGCACGATGTTCTCAACAACAGCGCGATTTTGTGGTTCTATCAGTAGTTTGGTTTCCTACTGTGATGGAACTTTCGTCGCGGCATTGTAGAGTCGCAGGCCGCAGTTGACACAACTGGCTTACTTTTTCCAGTGCTGTTTCCTTCGGGTCGTAACCTCCTTCTAAAGCCACCAGGTATGTCTTTTCCTCGAAAGCTCCACTAGACCACCCAGCTATCCTGGTTTTCCGGTTTTAATGCTCACTCGATTGTCGCCTCCCCCGTTCCTGATGCCCTGATGGTCACTGTGGATATAGTGCTCGTTCACCCGCCAGACCATCCCTCTCACCAACGAGGTAGTGAGGTAGGTTAGATCGACGATTGAGCCTGGTCGTCTGCCTCGGAAGGTGAGCACACATCTGACTTTCCTAGTCTAAAGCCCACGTGTTGAAACCGTCGGCAAAGATTTTGTGGCTGGGTTATCTACCGTCCAACACCAAGCCGTCACCTCATATTGCGCTAATTTTGCACTAGGAGGAGCATATCAGCTGTAGATATGGACGCCGTTGACTTTCGCCCGTACAAAGCCGGCTTCCGGGAATGCTATTGTTTCTTGAATGACCTGCCGTTCACATGTCCATATCACCGCGTTTTCCACGTAGCATTATCGTAATTTCGGTACAGTTCACATATTACCGCCACGTCCACATTCGACTCTCGAATGGTGTGCGAGAGCAGGGCTTGATCTGTCTCGCAATGGTTGAGGCTGATTTGTATCAACCTCATTTAGCCTTGCGATCCAGCTCCCACCTATATGCAGGGCACCTGCCACCACCTGCAACGTGTCGGTTATCTACCCCCATTCTCCCTTTGCCCAACATGCAGCGTGGATCTCCAGTGCATTCTTTGATAAGGTCCTCTTCATCACACTTCTTGCACCTTCTTGACCTATCGTACTCGCTAGTACATGCTGCAGCAAAGTGACCGAAATCGAGGCATTTGAAGCATATTTTCAGAGATATTTGCTCTCTAATACACAACCCAACCTATTCTTACCTTACTCGCGGTAATCAGTTTAATCCCTGATTCCACCGGCAAGCTAATAATAGCGATCTGTGTACCTCCATATACCTTCTTCATGCTTTTGATGGCATTGTTTTCTAGGTCGCTAAGGATGAATTGTTCGCTTAGCGCAGCGCAGATATCCTCTGGTTATGTAACCTCGTCTAGGTCTTTACATTCGATCACTATTTGTTGCTTCCGAGCTTACGTCTGCTTGCTCACCTACTACCTTGTCCACCTGGCCGCTAAAGCTATCCACTATCTTCTCACTAGATTTGTTTAGTTCCGGCAGCAGATCCACCTTTTGCGTAGGCCTGATACGGCTCACACTGCCACCCAGGTCTGTCAGTTCTTGATCGGCTTTGACTTTCCGAAGGATGTCGGTATAGGACAACTTTAGGTAGAGAGCGGCTACTTCTATTTACGTACGTCAAGGAAAGTTCTGCGCAGATTTAGGTGAGGGAGTGGAGGGGAAAGTGGAGATGGATACGGAAGGGGGAATATTCAATAAAAAAAGAAGTTCAAAAGGGTTGGATGCACTCAAAGTCAGACGTTGTGAGCGGGCTGGAGCTTGGCATCCTGGAAGCTCCAGAGTATTTGAGAGTGTAGCACATCGTATAACATTTATTAACGTTAAGTGCCAACTCGTTTAGACAGTACCAGGATTTTGATAGAAAAGTCTGAAGCTAATAAACAATTCATTTATGTAGGACGGCAAAGGAAGCGAGCAGCTTGAAAATTTCGTTGTAGTTTGTTCTTCCGGTTATGTTTCATGAAAACCCAATGCTGTCAAAAAGGAAGGCCGTGAGAATACGTAACCTATATAAATAAAGAATTTGTTACATGGTGAGGAGTGTCATCCTTCCGCAGCTTCATACACGGGAGGGATGAAGAAGATTAGTAAGTTTCGGTCATCATGTAATCTAGGATGTTTTTAGAAGAGGGAAAAAACCTCACCCTGGATATGACCAGTTACTTTAATGGTGTAGTGAATTGAGGAGTGGGGCGATGTAGAAGGTAGAAGAGGAGCCAAGAATTATAGCAAGTGTACTTGTGGCCATCGTCGATGGAATATTGGAGGGGAAGGGCAATGGAATCGGCTCAGCGGCAATACAGTGATTGCGATCTTATGCTGTGCTAGTATTATCGGGTTAAGGTCGTACTCCATTAGTGAACAGAAGCTCGACAAGGCCTGGTTCAAGAAGACATTTATATTGACGTCAGCATTTGAGATCTAACCGGAGCCGTACTGAGCACTCAAGGACGCCTGGAACAACTTAGATATGGTGCCAGAATAAATACTAATTTTCGTTGGGATGCAAATAGGGAGCAAAGCGGAGGCACCCAGTAGCTGCAGGTTGGAAAAGAGCATGTCTATTGCTCCTCGGATCGCTACTAACGCCACTGGGTGTTGGTACAACAGTAGCATTGCATCCAAGTACATTGTACAGCAGTAAGAGTTGCAGCGGAAGGTTATATTTAATGAAAACATGACAATAATGTCAATAAGAATGGCAGTCAAAGAATTTAGACCCGATTGATCTCGCAAATAGCATACCGTGTGCCAAGGACCACTGACAACAATGTCATAATGCTTTAACTGCAAAATTGCAGGTCGAAGCCAAAAGTGAGAAAATAAGTGCCTCAAAACAGTTATAATAGAAGAATAAAGTCAAAAGTATCACAGTTACTCAATTTGTTAATTTCTAAGTTTAAAAATAATGTCTACAGTCACTGGATTTTTCACTTGTTAAGATTTTAAGTAACATCTCCAAGCTTAAGTGCATCTAATGATAAAAACAAGTCGGAATACCGGAAGCTCGCGCTTCGGGTGTAAAGGTTTTGTTTTCATCTTATGTAAGACACTTCAACGCATATATTTCTATCCGTATATAGCTATAAATCCAACCTATTCCTTCATATTTTTCCAAACTACAAGCAATACGTACATATTACAGCCATAGATATTATCCTCACCCCAAACAAACGAACTACCTATTTCCCAATACTGTACATTTATATGCACGCATAAGAACTCGTACCCATATTTCCGATGTACTTCGTGCACAAAAGCATACATATGCATGCATATATAGTACGTATATTAAATACGGCCGGTTTGATGCGCAAATATATCTATCTGAATTAGACACTACCCGCAAACTTCATTAGCACGCATATACAATATACTTACATACGCACATGTCTGTTTGGAGTAATTGATTAAAAAACAACCAAAATAATTCTTTGCGACCCCATCCATATGAACTTACTTCGTTGTGGTCTTGTGGGGATGATAACGTCATACACGTCGTAGAATGAACGAAATTCACAAAAAATAGCAAAGTTTCACCCCCTATAACTTTGTTAATAATAGTTCGATTTTCTTCAAACTTGACCAAATTGTGCCTTGTGTTATCCCTTACACCCATGCCGTGCATTTTGTACTTCCGGGATGAACATAAGAACATTGAAAATGGCGCCACTTGCTGCATGTAAAAGGAACAACAGATCACACGACGTTACCAATTTTCGTGACAATCGGTCTCGCCGCTTCCGAATAAAGCGAGTGTGACAGAAAGACAAACATCGACTCGATTCTAATAAACGGAAACATGGTCCACTTCAGTTGTGAACAGTCGACTTTGTTTACTCAGCATGTTAATACTACTGTATGTCACTGAATTTAAAATATCCTATCTGTCCATCAAATTACTCGTATAAACGATGAGCGTTTTTGAGAAAATTTATCATATCACTGAGATTTTGAATGTGAGGAAAAATCAAAATATGTTATCACCGTAATTTGTTTTTCCACTATATAAGGATGTTAGGATAAAATTGGAACTGTTGCTTCGATATTGTTGTGCTTTTTGTGGTTTTTCTTAGGAAAATCGTGAAGTTGAACTTAGAATAGGTATTTGCGGTAAATTAGCAGCAAATGGGTGAGATGTCGGTAACCGAATGCTAGACACTTCAAGTACGAAAGGTTTTGTTTGTTTTTTATGTAAGTATATTTGAGTCCAGAACGATCCCATTTGTAAGTAGCCCGTAGTTTATATGTATCTTTAGAATGTCAAAGTACTCACTTTGATTACTGTGATATTGATATTTAGTATTTTGGGTTGCAGTAAATTAAGACGGAAAAGACAACTTTGAGCTACTGTAACTTTATTAGTAATAGTACGATTTTGATATCATGCTCCATACTATAATCTATATTATATTTATAACTGTAGAATAAACTTAAGGGCTTTCTAGTCAATTTCTCGAAAACAGTAGTATATGATTATTACCTTAATTTAAGCATATGTCGATATGGAGGGTCTTTTGAAGTCGTGAGACCGTAAAGAGGCAGCCCCATGATTTTTTGCAGATTTTTCGATTGGGTAGTTTCTGAAAATGGGTCCGTTAAAGAGATCATCGTACCTGTACTTCCCAACTTTCCAGTAAATGTCAAAACTGAGCTTCGAAAAGTATTAATCGAGACCTTTCATTTGATACCCAACATGGATATACTCGGTGGAGGAAAAATTACACCCCCGCTTTGCATGTATCAGGAACCCCCTCCCCTCTTAGCCTCGAAATAGGAATATTTAACCCACTGCGTGTGTGGGGTTGCACAGTTTCTACCTCCCCATCAAATTTCATGTCAATCGGTATAGCCGTTTCTGAGAAAAGTGCATGTGATAGACACAGCCAAATAGGTAGACAGACAAACATTGAACTGATTTTAATAAACTTTTGTTTTAAAACAAGAAACACAGACTCAAAGGATTAGCAGTTGCTATTAATTTTCTTTAGCATTTTTTTTTAATTTCCATTAACATTTTCTTTCCTCTAATTTAATTAATTAAATCTTACACTTGCAAAACAATTATTTTGTCAACACTTATAAAGGAGACGATGGTCTAATTCACGTAGTAGATGTGAAAACCGACCTTCATTGGAACCACCGGAAGATACCCAACAATAACGGCTACAACCTTATAGCTTACACGAACATGCAGCAAGAAGTATCGAAAAAAATAAATTTGGTTGACGACCAAGTTGGGTTCAATTCCACTCGAACCCAAGGGAAACGAGTGAGTAGTTGTCAAACTTCTCACTTTCCAAGTTCGGTAAGAACTACCGTCAGTAGCGACAGTTTTATGATTTTTATATTCACCTAGTACATCAACCAGAAATAAAAGACGTGATATTTTAAAACCGATTTAACAGGAGGGATAGAAATTGTGGCGCCATTTCACCTTAACAAACGAGAATTAGCCTCGTTTTACACGTATATGGTTCCATTCGTTGACATACGGTTTCAATTAGGTATCGAATCGATATCGAATTGAAACTGAAACACCGTTTGAGATTTGTCAGCAGCCACCGAAGCTAAACCGGAAACGAACTGAACCGTATACATGTGGAACTAGCATTACGATACGGCCTGCCAAATGTTGCAAGACAGGAATGCCAACAACAGAGTTCAAGTAACAGCTTTGGCTAGCAAACTTTTATCTGAGCCAAGCTACCCCAGCAGCAGTCCTTCGGACTATAATCTGAATGCACTTCCCAGTACCAATTTTAGACGAGGGAATATAAACGTTCCTGGTATTCATTGCTTTTACATATTTTTGTCAAGAATTTGGATAGGATGAACCACGTGTTGTTCGTGTAAACATTACAGAAACCAGGGAACAAAGCTTTGGACCTAAAAACCTAAAAAAAAGCCTTGAATAAGTCGAACGCTTTTTGTTCTTTTGTGAAAACTTCATCGAAATGAGTCTAAATCTTCGCCAAGTGGTTGTCAAACATAGTAAATTTTGTTTTAACTATTTGAAGATCGGTCACAATTCTGAGAAATGGACCTCTCGAACCTGAACAAAATGCAACTGAAAACACAATACGTTATTGCATTTATCGCCCGAATTTCAAATCAATATACAACCAGAAAGGGGGATGAAAACAAACGTATCCATTCCGTCAACAGAATCTGAATCACCCGAAGGCAACAAGCAACCCCGTTGAATTACCAGCTCTAAAGGATCGACAAATACCAAGATATGTAGCACTAGGAACAACAATAGTAAACAAGTCGGGAAACCGGAAGCTGGACGCCTAAGGTATGGAAAGTTTTGTGTATTCCTTTTGTAACGACATTTGAGTGTCCAATTGTTCCATTAGCTATATGCTATATACCCTACAATTTTACACAATTTCGTTGCGATACAATGAATTTAAGGGGGACTTTGCAGCCAGTAACTGAAAATTATAGTAATATACTATTATTAACTTTATTTGAACAGATATCAGTATGGATCAGTATGGGCAGCCTCTTGATTTTTTTCAGATTTTTCGGTAGGGTAATTTCTGAGAATGGGTCCATTAAAGAAATGATCAATTTCGACCCCCCCAAACTCCTCACCTTTCCAACAAATATCAAAACTAACACCGAAAGTACTAACCGAGACCTTTCATTTGATACTCCACATGATATTTGGTGAAAAAAGAGTTTACACCTCCCTTTGCATGCATGTTAATTCGGCGTAAAAGGATGTAACTCAATGTATGCGTGAGCATTCACAGTTTCCACCTTTCCACCAAATTTGATGTCACTCGCTATAACCGTCTGCGAGAAAAATGCGTGTGACGAACAGACAGACAAACAGTAGACCGATTTTAATATGGTTTTGTTTTACACAAAATCTTAAAAAGGCAAGTGATCGAAAACATTCTATCAAAGGTGGACATTCTATTGGGAATTTTATCATCGACTGTTGTCAATTGGTCAAATACATTTAGTACCTGAGTTGCTGATACTACAAAACACCATCTTTGGATGGATAGCAATAGGGAAATTTGAGCAGCTTTCATCAGATTCAGCCATATTTGTTGTATGCAATGAAGATAAGCACACAACATTTCGTATAGCCCAGAAATTTTGGAAATTGGAAGGGATAGAACTAAAATCGTTTATTCTATCGGTGGCAGAGAAATATGGTGATGGAACATGTTTGCAAAGCCTTAAGAAACAGTCGAAATTGCAAACATGTGGAAAGGGTATTTGCCTTGGCAAAATACTAAAAGCTGGACTACCAGAACCGGTATAAAGGTTTCGTGTTCATCTTGTGTGAGAAATTTCACCTTTTTCCATTCGTACATAGTTAAAAATTTAAAATATTCCTTGATATATCCAACTTCACCGTTCATATGAGTCTACTTTATATAATGATGACATCATACGAGGCTTAGGTTGCGAAAAATTCGCTTGAAAGACAAAATTTTGATCTTATATTTATTTGTTAGTAATAGTCGGATTTCCTTTAAATTTTCAAAATTGATCTAGGATAAGTAATTGGGCCCTTTCATTTGATATTTCACATGACCATATTCTGTGAAAAAACTTTTCAACTCCGCTTGTCCATGTATGGTCTAAACTCAACATAAAATGGCGCCAAGGAATTCACAGATTTGGTGACAATATGTTCAGTTATTTCGGGCAGATAGACAAATGGACTCTAATAAAGTTTTGTGACACACACGTGTACGTCTGTGGGCAAATTGTGGTTGGTCAATCAGGTTGCGGCAACTTACTCATTTGCTGCGATTTATCTTACCACGATTTGTCTTTACTGCAGATATTTACAAGGAAAAATAACCCAGAAGCAACAACAACCAAGTTACAAAACGGGTTGTCATCTCCTCTGGGTATAATGGTACCAGTATTTATCATGCAAAAATCTTCACTCAGGGACTTTAAAATTGGGGTTTAACTCCAAACTGGGAAGAACCTCTACCAATGAAATTACACGCAAAGTGGAGTTCATTTCGGAGTAAGTTATTAGCAGTTAATCTTCTTTTTGTTCAGCCTTTGTCCCGCTCACAAGCAGGGTCGGCTCGAGTTATTAGCAGTTAATGATTACCAATTCCACGGCTTCTGCAAATGCTTATGGAGCGATAATCTAATATATTGCATATACGATCAATAAATAAAAAGAGTGTGATTGTCGTGCACTTTTTTGTGGCAAATTTCGAGTAGCCCCAACCAAGGAAAAAACTACGCCTTGCCTGGAGCTTTGCGCAGTTGTCTTATCTGCACAATTGGTGAATTGAGTAAAAGAAACATGACGCTTGAGGGATCACCCAATCTTACCCTGGATTGATTTAGAAGTAGTACTAGTATGGAGTAATTCTGATAAACCATCTCTCGAAACTTTCGTTGTGAAGCTAAATTACAAGGTTTATATATGGGACAACAAAATACGAAGAGTCTGAAGAAAATCCAGCAGATATATAACCCCCAGAATTGCTGCCAGAAAGATTGGTACTAATTACCAACATCAACATTTAACCTCCTTTAAATCACCTTTAAATATATTAGTACAGTCAGTTCCGTCACTATCGAGTGAAACCTGGTTGTGTATTATGATTTTATTTCATTTCAACATAAAAATATTACAAGGATTATAAGCAATTTCAGCAAAAAAAACTGTGCATTCTCATCGCCAATTTGGACAAAGGACACAAGCGGGGTGCGGAAAAATTGCAAGGAGTCATAAACTCAAATTATGCATGCGAAATTAGCGACAGCGAAGATCATCTACTTAACACGGTCAACGGTTTCGGTCGGTCTTTGGTAATTTCCCATCGACTTCAATGCTTAGACCAATTTTGGCAAGTGAGTTTCATAATCATATCATCTCTCGGCTCTCTGGCAATCGGTGCAAACGGTGCATATCGATCGTGGATATCCTCATTTCGAATGTGATCATTGCAAATTATGGCACTGGTCTACCGCAAAAAACGAACTTCGTTAATTGACTCAACGATTGCCATGATGAAGAATGATGGGGCGCCGTTGAAAGAAAGTTTACAGTAACGCAAATCCAAGGTCACAGCTCATCAATACCACAAACAACCTTCCAAAAGAAAAACGATTTCAACAAACTTTTCCAATTGTTCTTTACAAGTGCTTCCGAAACAGCAACTGTCGCATCGAACTTACGACTGAAACAATTTGCCATAATCGATACTTCAACCGATACATGCCATGGAAAGATCAGTTCGTTGCTACTATCATCTCAGAACTGTTGTTTATGAAATTTATACAATTAATGCCTCTAAGAGGCTTAAATTCAATTTTTATGAACGGAAGCGGCGAGACTAATGTAAGTGACATTAATAGTTAGTACTAGCACCGTAAATAGTGCTTTCCACAGTTCTCAAAACGAATTCAATCAAATTAATTACATTGAAAAGTAGCAGCCGAAAACGAAATGTACCGTCATATTGCAAATGATGCAGCAAACTTATCTGTCACGCATCGCAAACGTTCAATTTTCTGAACCTCTTTTGCGTGCCGCATTGTATATCGGACTTGCCGTATAGTGCTTCATACATGCCCGTGTAATGAACTTCATTTGACAGCTCTCGTACTCCGCACGCACTCAGTTATTCCGCTGTTGTGTTTGGGCCTTAATTCTACTAGGACACAGCTTCGAAATCGGAAGTCGTTGCCCGTACTCGGCAAAAGCTCCTACTCAAGTCAGCGCGATCTGCAAAAAGACTATAGCTCATGTGCAATCACAAGGATTCTTTACTCATTCCACATGCGTAATTAAACACGGGACGCCTACCATTTTAGATCATCAAATTCATTTTAGGAGCAGTTCCACAGATAGGGTGAGGCATGTAATATCACGAAACTCTTCGTCATTTTTCTTCAGTCTTTACCCCGTTCACAAGCGGGGTCCATCCACCCAGCGTAGCAAGCCGGTCTTTTGGTCACTTACCATCCCCTTCGATGTTCAGACCAATCTTGGCGAGTGAATTCTTGTTAGCGCGAATTATATGAACACACCATGGAAGACGCCTCTCTCGCAATTATTCAACCGGACGCATTCCAAACATTATCCGAATGACAACATCATCGCATTAGTTAGCATCATCGCATTACTTAACACATCCACCAAGCCAAAGGTGATGGTGATATTACTTCTGTGATAGGTCACCAGATAGGGCGCCAGTTTGTGTTAAGCTTGAAGGTAGGGTCCCCATACATGAAAAGGGGGGTGTAGATTCTTTTACAGAATATAGTAATGCGGGATATCAAATCAAATTGAATAGTACTTTCCAAAAATGATCTTGTTTCGGATGGTTGGAATATAGGCGAGATAGGGCTAAAAATGTGTTCTTAGGATCTACCCAATCAAAAAATATGAAAAAAATCACAGTGAAGCATGAAATGTATGCCTCAAAATACATCTCGTTTTAGCCATGTTTTAGAAATTTACCGATAAACCCTCCTTAAGTTCATCAAAGAAATACAAAATTCAGCATAGGCAATAACATAGAACATAAGTCAGAAAAGTCTGAACACAATCCAACCATAATTAAAAAGTTATTGAAGGTCAAAGTTTCGCATTTCAGGTAAATTTATTGCACCCCAAAAAGTGTATGAACGGCTGGGACCATGGGGTTGTTTCAGCTTTCCTTTTTTGGCTTTTCGTAAGGCTTTGTGGGAAACGGAACCTTATTAGAGTCGATTCGATGTCTGTCATGAAAATTGATGAGAGCGTGTGGTCTGTTGTTCCCTTTACATATAGCTAGTGGCGCCATTTTGTGTTGAATTTAAGGGGGGTCCCATGTGAATGGAGGATGTAAAATTTTTTTCACAGAATGTGGCCATGTGTGGTATCCAATGAAAGGGCTTAATTAGTACTTTTCGAAACTGGTCCCATATTTAATATGGGATGAAGCATAGCGGAGTGATGGCTCAAATTATGACCCCTAAAAAGTGTAACAGGTCTCAGAACCTATCCAACCGAAAAATCTGAAAAAAAACACAGTAATGCATCTCTACGAAATCTAGGCCTGAAAATACATCCGTTTCCGATATCGGCACAAATAAAGTTAATAAGTCCATCGCAGAAATAGAAAATATCAAAAAATGGCTTATGCGTAAGGGATAATGCATGGCAGAATTTGGTCAAGTTTGAAGAAAATTCAACTATTATTAGCAAAGTTTGCCATTTTTTGTGAATTTCGTGCATTCTACAACGTGTATGACGTCATCATCACATATCACTTCGTCAATACCACAACGAAGTGAGTTCTTATGAACCGGTCGCAAAGAATTATTTTGTTTTAGTTTTTTAGTCATTTGTATATGAACATCAATTACTCCAAACAGGGCGTAGAAGTTTCTCACATTAGATGAACACAAAACCATTATACCCGGTATTCCGACTTATTAATTTTCATACCATTGTCAATTACTCCAGGAAGACATGTGTAAGTTTGCGGTTAGTAATCAGTATAATAGAGATGCGTGTACCTGGTTAGGTGTTTTTGTGCACGGAGTAAATTGGAAATGCTTTAGATCCATTTATCCATGCGGTAATAGACAATGTTTGTTTATTTACGATAAACAGACTATTTATGTCATTGATATGTATGTATATATGTGTATCTTGGAGTTTGGTAAAATTTGACGAAATGTTTTGTATTCTTAGCTATGAACGAATGGAAAATCGTGCATAGAGAGTTTGAACACAAAACCTTTATATCCGAAGTGCCCAGCTTCCGGTATCCCGACTTGTTTTTTCTCTTGCATGAAATTTTTATTCGTTCTTCATTGATATGTATTTAGCGCTTTACACTAAGAATGTAATAAATGCAGGGCAAATCATTCTAGTGATAGAGATTATAATATTTGGTATTATCAGTTTCCGATATTGATTATATTCGTTAGGGACAGCTATATTTAATTTATTCGCAGAAATCGGCCCATAATCTCGATTCATCGCTTTACCATTTGCATTGAGTTTCGGCATCATCTCCGTGATATTCATTTCCTCATACCACAATCAAATCAAGAACCAGCTGATGACTTCTAAACACACATATAAGCATCTTGAATATATGTATATTTAACACGGGAAAGATGCTAATATTCATTAACATTTCTTCTTGATTTCCAATAACATATTCTGTCTTATAAGTAAATTAGGCCAGTTATTAAAACCGAAAATCGAATTCTTTCAGTCAATACCGATTGAAATCAAATTTGAGGTGTGGATAGAGGGTGACTTAAGAAACAAAAGTTAACACCGCCGATGTGTGTCTCCCCAAGGGGATTTTTTGGCAAAAAACCGTTGAAAAACATGCATTTTACGATAGAAAACGACATATTTGAACATGAATACTCATATGAAAAATTTTTACGAAACATCGATTTCTGTGGTTATTCGGAAAAAAAGTCCATTCCGGAGGGAGAGTGTCACACCCTTTCGGGGGGTAGGCGCACATCCGCGCTATATAACTTTTGTTCCCCATGCCACCCTCTACCCCCACCCTAAATTCATGTCAATTGGTCTTGACTGAAAAAAATTCGGAGGTTCAAAGCTTCAATGACTCGACTAAATCTTACATTTGCAAAACGTATGCCTATCGAGATCTTACGCTTGCAAAGATGCATATCCAACATTTTAAAACAATTTTTACAATTAGAGCTAACGATAAAAGCACTAGAAAGAGTGAGAAACCGCTTCCGTTATAAAATTCCAAAGTATAGTATTCTGCTATTATTAATTTTATTTGAGCAGATATCGAGAGGCCTCGCTATAGCATATAAAGAGGTGTCTTCGAAATACTTTTTAGATTTTTCAATTAGCTAAGTAATGACAAACGGCCCTTATTTTGAGTCTGCTCTTTCTAATCTCCCCCGCTCCCCATTTTACAACAAACACCAAAACCAATTCATGGTTTGAAAAGTGTTAACCAAGAACTTGGATTTGAGACTTTCACACTGCTATATTCCATGAAAATATTTTCACATCTCCACTTTGCATGCATGGGATTCATTCATATTGCCAACATATTCACCGAATTATCTTCATGTGTTAATAGATGGTGTGGGACAGCGAATCAATACCTGACGATTGGCAACGAGGCATTATCTGTCTCATACATAAAAAAAGAGATATTACACAGTGCAGCAATTATAGAGGTATCACGTTCCTGAGTACCATCTATAAGATATTCTCCACTATCTTGCTAGGCCGGATACCGCCATACGCCCACAACATCATTGGCCCATACCAAAGAGGCTTCACTCCAGGCAAATTAGCAACAGATCAGATTTTCTCTCTGCGGCAAGCGATGGAAAAACTGTTGGAATATGGACAATAGTTGCACCATCTGTTCATCGACTTTAAAGCCGCCTATGATAGCATAGCCAGGGTAAAACTGTACACGGCCATGAGAGAATTCGGTATCCCGACGAAATTAATAAGACTGACTAGACTGACCCTGACCAATGTGCGAGGCCAGATAAAACCAGCAGGATCACTCTCAAGACCATTCGACATCAACAACGGTCTACGGAGGATGCGCTATCATGCGTCCTCTTTAACCTGGCCCTCGAGAAAGTGATCCGTGATGCTGAGGTAAATGCAAGAGGTACGATCCTCTTCAAGTCCACCCAACTACTTGCCTATGCTGACGATATCGACATCGTGGGAAGAACCACCCGAGACGTACAAACTATATGGTGGCAACGCCAGCACCGAAGACGAATCAACCAACAACATCAAACCGCAGTGGTCAAACACGAAGAAGAATAACGATAGGAGAATACAACTTTGAGACCGTTGACAATTTCTCCTATCTAGGGTCGAAAATTACAACCGATAACAACTACGATGATGAAATCCGCACGGTTGTTGTCAGCCAACAGAACCTATTTCAGCTTACAAAGACTGTTCCGCTCGAAACGTCTCACCATAGGGTCAAAGCTATTACTGTACAAGACTATAATCTTGCCAGTCCTCATGTATTCCTCGGAAACTTGGGTTCTTAG
This sequence comes from Hermetia illucens, assembly GCF_905115235.1. Classification (NCBI taxonomy): domain Eukaryota; kingdom Metazoa; phylum Arthropoda; class Insecta; order Diptera; family Stratiomyidae; genus Hermetia; species Hermetia illucens. Next base: position 115,735,055 of record NC_051853.1, on the reverse strand, counting down.
CAAGAAAAATTGCGAATTCTCGGCCGCGTGCAAGAGAAGAATCCTCCGAACAATTTTTGGCCCCCTACATGAGGATGGACGATTCCGTAGCCTACACAATGACGAAATCTATGAGCGATACCATGACCGTCCGGTTGTGGATAAAATCCGGCTCAATAGGATGATCCCACCCGGAAAGTCTATAAGGGCAATATCTATGGTAGAAAAAGAAGACGAGGCAGACCCTGCCTCAGATGGAGCGATGGCGTAGGTCAGGACGCCAGACAGCTTTTAGGGATATCGAATTGGTGGACCTCGGCGCAAAACCGGGATGTCTGGAGTTCCTGATTAAGGCATGCCTAGACCGGATACCGGTTGTTGCGCCGTTGATGATGATGATGTTAATAGATGGAATGGTTTTTGATTAAAGGATTTAGCATCGTTTAGTATGATTTAGAATACAAAATGACAGCTCTATATGCTTCATTCATTTATTCAATTTGAAGATAGTGGTGTTCCAACACTGGCGTTCTTTGTAATTGACGCATCAACGAATGTCTCAAATCGAAAATTTATTGTAGTATCGTCGATCCTATGACTTTCTATGGTTCTGAATTCTAGCTGGCTATCAAAGACAAAGAACAGTTCCTCGCGCTAATGAAGACAATGATGTTCTGAACCACGGCGTAACACGCTATGGTCACATCCGAAATAAGAAGAACATTCGCGATGGATATACACCGATCGCGAAAAGATTATGAGAGAAATGTTTTAGATGGTATGGACACATAATTCGCAATGAAGAAAACTCACTTACTAAGACTGGTCTGAACATCGAAATCGAAGGGAAACGACCAAAAGGGAGACCGAAACAACGATGGGTATTACAGTATATAGTTTAAGAGCTGGCTGCATGTAAATGAACATGACTGGTTGCACGAAAAAAGTTACCTGGAAATGGTTGAATTGTTGACGGTGAAGCAACGACCTGACAGTTGGAAGGCCTACTGAAAGACAAAGGCGAACTGTCAAATGTGTTACATTTTCGTCAAATCAAACTGACTCTTCCACCACTGAATTTTTGCATAGACATATTTCTATCCTTCACGTATACCGAACAAACTGTATGCCAGGCGATTCCTCACACAATTTTAAATAAAATGTATTCAGTATTTTTTTCGATTTCGTAACAATTTAGCTGCCGTAATATTTGAATTTCTAAAAAAACCTCCACCTATTCATCTTTAAACTCATAATAACTCAAAACTTACGATAGTTAGAGTATTGGAATAAACGTTAAATCTCAACTGGGACTTTATTCTAAAGTACGAACGTTTGTTTGTGAAAATAAAATAAGTTTTGTTGAAGCAATAACTTTTCAAATGCAAAAATTGTATGTTTTCCCCATAAAATTTGTTTAACCCAATTTTTCTCGAATTTCAACGTAAACACTATACTAATTTTCTTAAAAAATGAATTTCCACTATCGTGATAACATCATTTCATCCTAATTATATAATTAATGGCAGTTACGGGCTTGGAAACGTGAACCATAAAAAACCCTAAATTTCGCACAATAACAAAGTATTTTTTTTTTCAGCTGCCACGGACATTTTGATGAATAAAAATGAAAAGACGTTGTATTCCAAGCATTTTTATTAGATTTTTTCATGAAAATGTTCAACGTAACCACCCTCTGTTGTTAAACAATAGGGGAGTTTTTATTGAAATTATATATTGCTTTGATTAATATTATGGTTGCTATATTTGCAACAGCATTTCTTTTAAATACTCTCACAGAAAGTGATCTAGTAGATTTAAGTGGGGCGATTTTCCAGAACATTTTACCGGCCCATAACAGTCTTTCTACTGTTCGAGATAACATCCCTGAAACTAAGTGTAAGCGTCCCATCTTTCTGTTAAGTGGCACATTTTGTAAAAACATCGAGCGGGATATTCCACAAAAAAAGATTTATACCCTCCACCTGTCAATTGCAGGTTGGTCTCCAATAATTCCTGTTTAAGATTTTGAATTCCACCGTTTGGATAATATGTTCACGATTCCATTCAACGGTGATTATTGTAGTAATTAAAAGTCCTTTTTCGGAAAAAAAGAGTTCTATCGGTAAATAAAATACTTTTAGTGAATTAACGATTTTCTATAATTCATACACCCAATTGGGAAAGTGTACTCCGCTTTGGCTTGAAATGGTTTGAATAAACTTTCTTATGGTTTATTATTAAGATTGAACCTTTGAGCTTCCCTTTCAGCCTTGGCATCCGCAGGCCATCATACTGGAGGGTGCCCTTTATTAGCGTAAGATTTGCAGTTCACAAAAAAACGAGCGGGAATAAAAGATTCCAAATCAAAATTTGTTTTCTATTATACGCTAGTGTTTATATTTTTATTTTAGCAAAAACCGATATTTCGGGAACCAATTGCTCCCTTCATCATGTTGAAACTCGAGAAAAATTGTTTGTACGTTTCTACTCTAGAATGAGGTCCCAGTTGAAATTAAACGTTTATTCCAATACTCTAGCTATCGTAAATTTTGGGTTATTATGATTTAAATAAAGTAAAGGCGGAAACTTTTTATAAAAATAAAACGCTGCGGCAGGTAAGGATTAAAAAATCTAAAAAAAACTGAATTTCTTTTGTTTAGAATTGCGTAAGGAATACTCTGGCAAACAGTCTGACCGGTAATTTTGGAACACTCTGTAAACGTAAAGGATATAAATGCGAACTGTCAAAGTTTTTTTCAATATCCAAATTTTACGGTTTTTTTTTTGACGTGAATAACGTCTTTAAAATTACTTCCATAGGGACGCAAGCCAAAAAAGAATGATAACAGAATCGGCCGATACAGTTTCGTGTTGTAGCTATATATCTATCATCCCCACCCAAAATTCAATTATACCACTGGATAGCTAAAGAATCAAAGAATTCATTACGATAGGCAAGGGCTGTGACATGTTGCGCGCGGGGAGGGGACAGCGCCGCCATTTTAATGCGTAGCGAGATCTTCATTTAGTATAACTTTCAATTCGGTGTAGCTACGACGTCCATTTAAGTTTTAATCGTCAACTCTTATAAAATCTATCGATTATATATATATTATTATTAGTAACAAATTGTGACTGTGAATATAATGTGTTAAATTAAAAAAAACACACGTCACCCACGCGTCAAAAGATCCTCGTACGACTGTTAATAATATTTTTTTATATAGAACTTTGCCCTTTACGAGACGTTATTCACGTACAACAAACGGCCGTGTCCATAACACAGCCACACCCTCTTTTTTCACCTTTAAGCCTTCTGAACGCCTTTTACCCTTCATGTAGCCTTCTGACTATATTTGCCCTGAATTTGTGGGCCTTCGTAAGATATCTATGCAAAAATTTAGTGGTGCAAGAGTCTGTTTGTTTTTTTTACGAAAATTTAACAGGTTCTACAGCTCGCCTACGTTAGTCTACCGGAAGCCTTTTTGACTGTCCGGCTGTTGCTTCACCGGGCAAAATTTTTCGTATAACCAGTCATGTAAGTTTTCATGTAGCCAGCTCTCCATCTAATATGCTGCGATTGGTCTGAAGATCGAAGTCACCGGATAACGACCAAAACGCCGGCCAAACAAAGTTGGCTTGATTCATTAGATGGTGATTTGAAAACCTCATAACTACATCCAGATCAGGCTTTTGACAGAACAAAATGGCGCAACCAATCCAGAATCATGTGTGATTGTTACCTACTTTAGTCGTATGGTTGCATTTTTGCTACATGATCCTCAAAAAGAGCAAAATTATAAGACCAGTTGGATTAAGCGTTGGAATAAGATAAAGCGTTTAAACCGAAACGAAAAGTTGTTCCAACAAGAAAGAAACCTCACTCCACTGACTGTCCCCTGGTTCCGAAAACCAACTTTGCTTAGATTTGCTGAGCCCTGGACGAAAAGAACTAGATGAGTCTACCAGAGGGAATCCGGAGGTTTTCCAAAGAAGTGAGAAATCTATTCAACACAAATGATCTTTCAAGTCAGATGCAAATAGTTCCCGAAAATAAACAAAACTACCCTTAAACCACTGAGTTTTCAGTGTTAGCAACCAATGAACCGCGGCGGTAGCATTTTTAAACAAGTCGAAAACCAGAAACTCAGCGCTTCAGGTTTTAAAAACCTACATTATCTGAAAATGTATACTTTGAACAACTTTCAGTATTCTTTTACTGAAAAATATTATGAAATTATTTGACAAATGGCCATTTTATTTTCTGTTTTGCGGTAACCGAAATTGTACCGAACTAGATTATCTGAACCAAAAAATGTCATGTTTGGTTAAATAATAGTAAAAACTAGTGTTTGATCAAAGGATTTAAATAAAAATGCAGTCCTCACAAAATGGCAGACAGCCAAAATTAACAGTTCGATTTTTTACTAAACAAGTCGGAACGCCGCGCTTCGGGTATAGAGGTTTTGTGTTCATCTTACGTGAGAAACTCTCTATGCACGATTTTCTATTCGTACATAGCTAAGGATACAAAACTTTCCGTCATATTTTGTCAAACTCCAAGATACACATATGTACATACATATCAATGACATAAATAGTGTGCTCATCCTAAATAAACAAACATTGTCTATTCATCATCATCATAAACGGCGCAACAACCGGTATCCGGTCTAGGCCTGCCTTAATAAGGAACCCCATGCATCCTGGTTTTGCGCCGAGGTCCACCAATTCGATATCCCTAAAAGCTGTCTGGCGTCCTGACCTACGCCATCGCTCCATCTTAGGCAGGGTCTGCCTCGTCTTCTTTTTCTACCATAAATATTGCCCTTATAGACTCTCCGGGCTGGATCATCCTCATCCATACGGATTAAGTGACCCGCCCACCGTAACCTATTGAGCCGGATTTTATCCACAACCGGACGGTCATGGCTACGGAATCGTCCATCCTCATGTAGGGGGCCAAAAATTCTTTGGAGGATTTTTCTCTCGAACGCGGCCAAGAGTTCACAATTTTTCTTGCTAAGAACCCAAGTTTCCGAAGAATACAAGAGGACTGGCAAGATCATAGTATTGTACAGTAAGAGCTTTGACCCTATGGTGAGACGTTTCGGGCGGAACAGTCTTTGTAAGCTGAAATAGGCTCTGTTGGCTGACAACAACCGTGCGCGGATTTCATCGTTGTAGCTGTTATCGGTTGTGATTTTCGACCCTAGATAGGAGAAATTGTCAACGGTCTCAAAGTTGTATTCTCCTATCCTTATTTTTCTTCGTGTCTGACCAGTGCGGTTTGATGTTGTTGGTTGATTCGTCTTGGGTGCTAACGTTGCCACCATATATTTTGTCTTGCCTTCATTGATGTGCAGCCCAAGATCTCGCCCCAATGGTCGCCTGCTCGATCTGGATGAAGGCAGTTTGTACGTCTTGGGTGGTTCTTCCCATGATGTCGATATTGTCAGCATAGGCCAGTAGTTGGGTGGACTTGAAGAGGATCGTACCTCTTGCATTTACCTTAGCATCACGGATCACTTTCTCGAGGGCCAGGTTAAAGAGGACGCATGATAGCGCATCCCCTTGTCTTAGACCGTTGTTGATGTCGAATGGTCTTGAGAGTGATCCTTCTGCTTTTATCTGGCCTCGCACATTGGTCAGGGTCAACCTAGTCAGTCTTATTAATTTCGTCGGGATACCGAATTCTCTCATGGCCGTGTACACTTTTACCCTGGCTATGCTATCATAGGCGGCTTTAAAGTCGTTGAACAGATGGTGCAACTGTTGTCCATATTCCAACAGTTTTTCCATTGCTTTTTTAATTTCGTCGGGATACCGAATTCTCTCATGGCCGTGTACAGTTTTACCCTGGCTATGCTATCATAGACGGCTTTGAAGTCGATGAACAGATGGTGCAACTGCTGTCCATATTCCAACAGTTTTTCCATCGCTTGCCACAGACAGAAAATCTGATCTGTTGCTGATTTGCCTGGACTGAAGTCTTTTTGGTATGGGCCAATGATGTTGTGGGCGTATGGGGCTATCCGGCCTAGCAAGACAGCGGAGAATATCTTATAGATGGTACTCAGGAACGTGATACCTCTATAATTGCTGCACTGTGTGATATCTCTTTTTTTATGTATGAGACAGATAATGCCTCGTTGCCAATCGTCAGGTATTGATTCGCTGTCCCACACCTTGTCTATTACCGCATTGATAAATTGATCTAAAGCATTTACACTTTACTCCGTGCACAAAAACACCTACGTAAATTAAAAACCGCTGGTAACCAGGTAAACGCTTCTCCGTTATATTGATTGCTAACCGCAACCATTATTATACATACATATACATTCACATGTCTCCCTCGTGTAATTGACCCTCATAAGCAAATAAATAAAAAAACCAAAAAAAAAGGCATGTCCATGCGAGCGACAAACAGGCAGATGGACAGACAGACAGACGAACAAACGAACAGATGGATAGACGGACAGGCGGACAAACGGACAGACATTTTTCTTAGAAAAAAAATTCTGACGATAAACACTACTTTTTTAAGGTTTTAAGGCTGTCATACGGAAGGTCGCAGTTCCAATCTCACTGGTGGTAGTGGGATTTGTATCGTGATTTGACGTCGGATACCAGTCGACTCAGCTGTGAATGAGTACCTGAGTCAAATCAGGATAATAACCCCGGGCGAGCGCAATGCTGACCACATTGCCTCCTACAGGATTCTGCAATCCTGTAGTGTACCGTTACGGTCTTGAATGAAGTGCTCTAACACACTTCAAGACCCTCACCCAATATGGATTGTTGCGCCATTATTTATTATTATATTATATGATGTCTGTCTGTCCGCCTGCCTGTCTAACACACCCAATTTATTCGGAAACGGCTAAACCGATTGTCACGAAATTTGGTGAAAACGTGTGTTATCTGAATCCCTTTACGTACAGCAGCGCCATTTTCTGTTGAGTTTAAGGGGAGGCCCCCATACATGCGAGGGGGAAGTAGCAACATTTTTTTGACAGAAAATGACCATGAGGTGCATCAGTGAATGTGGAAGGGTTCAATTAATATTTTTTAAAATTACCATATTTGATACCGCGTTAAGCGTAGAGGAGTAAGGGGTTAAACTATGACCCCCAAAAAGTGCAACTGGCACAGTGTGTATCTAAATGAAATCTAGGCGTCAAAAAACATCCCATTCCGAAATCTGCTCAAATAAAGTTAGTAATAGTATATTAGTATGTTTTATAAAGACCCTCCTTAAGTTCATGCTAGAAGTATACAATTTGGCATAGTGATAAGTGATAACGTAGCGCATAACTTTGGGAAGTTTGGAGGACATTCTACTGTTATTAACAACTTATAGAAGGCGACATTTTTACATTTTATGTGAATTTCGTATATTCTAAGATGGGTATGACGCCATCATAAAATATCAATTCGTCACAGCAAAGTATGGTCATCGGAAGAGGGAAACATTTCGTTTTAGTTTTTTACTAATTTATGTATCAATATCCATCACTCCAAACAGACATGTATATGTATTTATATGTTTATGCTAATGAAGCTCTGGGTAGTGGCTAATTCAGATATATATATTTGTACATTACCAGCGACATTCAATATACGTGTGTATAATCAATTTATATACGTGCATCAATGAGTATAGTATTCTGTAATAGGCAATGTTTGGTTCTTTACGATGAGCATAATATCTACGTCTGTGATATGAACGTATATCTTGTAGTTCAAAGAAAAGATTAAGGAATATTTTGAGTTTTTAGCCATATACGAATGGAAAAGTGTGTGTAGAAGGTTTCTCATATAATAATAATAATAATCGTTGGCGTCACAATCCGATTGGACCAAGGCCTTCAAGTGTATTAGAGCGCTTCATTTAAGCCCGTAGCGGTACACTACAGGATTACACTGACCTGTAGGATGCAATGTGGTCACCATTGCGCACGCCCGAGATGATTATCCTAATTTGGCACAGGTACTCATTCACAGTTGACTGGTATCTAACGTCAAATCACGATACAAATCCCACTCCCACCAGTGAGATTTGAACCGCGACCTTCCCTACAACAGCCGTCTTCTCTAACCACTCAAGTCAAACATAAAATGTACCAAAAAGCCTTTATACACGAAATACCAGCTTCCGGTATTCCGAATTGTTATACATTGTATCAGCCTATCAACTTTCAAAAAATCGACTTAGAAGTATCCGAGTAATTTTGATCACCGGTTTCAAACATGACATTTGTAGAAAAATGCGTTTGAAATTTGAACTTTATATACTTATATACTTATACTTCAAAAAATGTAATAAAAGAAAATTGATTTTTCCATAGTAGCAATAATAGGATACTTACATTCTATGCTAACTTAGGGTGCGGCAACTTAAGATGAAATGGACAAATTTGACCCAATATAACATTGTTAATAACAGTACGATTCAAACTTGCAGTTATGCCCTATATTGTGCTTTATGGTTCCGCAAAATTTTGTAATCATAGAATTATGCTGATCATGATTTTCTTCAAATCCTTCTTCGCAATGATATGAAAAGCAGCTTTAGAAAGTTCTAATTGAACCCTTCCGTTTGGCCATATTCCGATGATGAAAAAAATTACACTCATTTTCCACATAGATGGACTTTTAAACTTAGCACAACAATTTGACACTCTTTGCATGTGAAGGCATGAATTACGAGTACCAAAAAGTTTAAGAAAGTATGAAGGAAATATTTATATGGTTATATACATTTTCAGGCGGCTTTTTTGGAGCTGCCAATAAAGTACATATGTAGTATTATGCTTCTACAGATTTCCGCCTCTATTTTTTTTAGTAAGATTGGGTTCCACATAAACTTCTGAGATATGGTATGCTGAAGGGACTTATTTCAACTCAAAATTGTTGCTAGCAGAGTACATTTTATTGTAAGAGTTGTGTTACCTTTTAACCAATTTTATCAAAAATTTATATATATTTATTTTCAATACAATTCCAAAAACTCAGTAAGACTAAAATTACCTGTAATTTTAAATACGCCATTGCAAAGCAAAGTTTTATTAAAAGAACCAACTTCATGTCACAGGTCTGCAATACAATCGGAAAAATAAAACAAGCATGAAAAACTGTAAAACAAAACTTAACGTAATTACCAAAAACAGGGAAGAAATTTATTAATTCGTACAAAAAATACTCCTAACTAGAACATAAAATGCAGTCAAATATTCCTAACTACTATAGGCTTGAAAAACAGTGAGTTGCTTCCTACAATGATCACCTCATCCGACGCATAATGGACAAGGAAATATCAGAAACTTACGGGCCAGATAACAGGCTGAGTTATTACCACACTTAAAAGTCTATAATGGCTAGACTAAACAAATATGAACTTAAACCCGGAAGGAGAGATACGAAAAAGAAATCTCAAGAAGTGGTAATCGTTTCGAAATGAATAAGACGCCGTTAAGCGACTTCAAAAAGAAGACCCTATCGAACTGAAGAAATTCCAGGCTGTAACCATGGACTAAATCATATGTCAACTACAAAATAAATCAGGAAACCAGAAGTTTGACGATTCAGATATAAAAGGTTTTGTGTTGAGGAGCATAACGCAGTTCTCCATTGGCTGATAGCATTGACTCGTTAATGGTTGTTAATGGTGGTAACCTGCCTAGAACTGAGCGATCTAAATATCCCGGGTCAACGCCAACAGCCAATGGAGAACTGCGTTAGGAAATTGCTTCACGCATCAACGCAACCTGGATGAAGTGGCATTCTACAACTAGTGTTCTTTGCGATCGACATATCAGTGAACGTTTCATATCTAAAATTTACCGCAATATCGCCCGTCTACCGCTCTCTATAATTCGGTCGAAAAAACGGTGGTTCAATACGCTGGATAGGGATTTAAAAGCCGCGCGATTACATCCAGATCAGGCGTTTGATAAAATAAAATGGCGAAACCGATCACGACGAACCGACCCCGCTTGTGAACGGGACAAAGAAAAAGAAGATGTGAGGAGCGACGAGTGCATGGCAACTAACATAGTTAAAACTCCATTGCCCTCTATTTTTTAAAAAGCGATTTAAATAATTCGTTTGATGGAAAGCCCTGCATTGACAATAGTTAACCTCATACGCTTCACACTCTGAGTTTAATATTATTACCAAATGCGAAGAATTTAACCTACAACAGATACAAACAAGTTGGGAAACCGGAAACTTGACGCTTCTGGTATAAAAGGTTTTGTGTTTCCCAATATGAGGAGCATAACGCTGCTGTCAGCTTCAGTAGCCTGCCTAGAACTGAGCGATTTCGGGTCATTGTTGTCAGCCAATGAAGAACTGCTTAATGAAATTGCTTCACGCATTAACGAAACCCGGATGAATTGGCAATCCACAACTGGTGTTCTTTGTGATCGACGTTATGGTAATGGAGACGAAGTTGGTGCGTTGGACTAGTGGCATGACACATTTTGATCACATCCGAAATGAGTATATCCGCGATCGGTATGGGGTTGCATCGATCGTGGAAAAACTGCGAGGGAGACGTCTTCGATAATATGGTCACGTAATTCGCGCTAACGAGAATTCACATGCCAAGGTTGGTCTGAACATCGAAGTCGATGGTAAACCACCAAAAGGCCAACCTAAACAACGGTGGCCTGATACGCTGGATGGGAATTTAAAAGCCTCGTGATTACATCCAGATCGGGCGTTTGACAAAATAAAATGGCAAAACCGATCACGACGGATCGACCCCGCTTGTGAACGGAACAAAGGCTGAAGAAAAACAAGATGTGAGGAGCGATGAGTACATGACAGTTCCGTGTCACATATCTAAAAATTCTACTACCCTCTATCTTTTAGAAACCGATTTAAATAATCATGTGATGGAAAGCCCTGTATTGATAATAGTCAACCCCATATGCTTCACACTCTGAGTTTAATATAATTACCAAATGCCCAAGAATTTAACCTACATCAAATATAAACAAGTCGGGAGACCAGAAGCTGGACGCTTCAGGTATGAAAGGTTTTGTGTATTACTTTTATAGAGACATTTGAGTGGACATTTGTCCTATTAGAACCTAACCGTAACATATGCATATATTATGTGAGAATATCCACTTTCAAGTGTTGTCAAGTCTTGGATTTGTATAGCAGCGACAACTTTGACCTATTATAACTTTGTTAGAAATAGTGTGACCACCAAACTTGGCAGGATCATGCTTTATGTCATAGCCTATATTTCTGCAAATTCGAGGTACTAGGAGGAACTACTAAAAATTATAGTAATATACCATTATTAACTTTATATGAACTAGGCACCATATAGTGGCAGCCTCTGGATTTTTTTCAGGTCTTTCGATTGGGTAGTTTCTGAGAATGGGTCCGTTAAAGAAATCATCACTTTAAACCCCCCGTACTCCCAACCTTTCCAAGAAATGTCAATACTAAGACGGCTTCGGAAAGTGTTAACCCCATGATAACCCATATGACTATATTTGATGAAAAAAAAAATATACACCCCCTTTTGCATGTATGCCCTTAAATTCGACGTAGAATTATGTAACTCACTGTAAGCGTGAGGATTCACAATTTCCACCTTTTCACCAAATTTGGTGTCAATCGCTAAAATCGTCTCCGAGAAAAATGAGTGTGACAGACAGACAGACAGACGGACGGACAGACAGTAAACCGATTTTATTAAGGTTTTGTTCTACACAATACCTTAAACAAGTTGGGGGTCGGGCGCTTCAGGAATGAAAGTTTTTGTTTGCTTCTTGTGTGAGTATATTTGAGTGTAGAACTATCTCATTTGTACGTAGCCCGTTATGTATATGCATTTAAGATGTCAGATTTAGTACTTCGGGTTGTCAATTTACACGGTAAAGACAATTTTGAGTTACTCTAACTTTGTTAATAATAGTATGATTTTGATCAAACTTGGGGATAATAAGCTTCATATTATATTTCATACTACTACCAATTTTTATAACTCTGGGATAAACTTAAGGAGGCTTTTACTCAATTTTCCGAAAAATATGGTAATATAGTATTATTAACTTAATTTGAACAGATATCGATATGGAGAGTATTTTGAGACCTGGGGACCATATAGAGGCAGCTTCATGAATTTTTTTTAAATTTTTCGGTTGGGTAATTTCTGAGAATGGATCCGTTTAAGAAATCATCACTTTCCAGCCCTCCTACTCCCCGCCTTTCTAACAACTTCAAAACTAAGACTGGCTTCGAAAAGTACTAATAAGGCCCTTTAATTTGATATCCCATATGGCTACATTCGGTGAAAAAAATATGTATGGGGACCCCTCCCCCTCCCCCGTGCTGTTTCTTGAGAAAATTCCGTGTGACAGACAGACAGACAAGCTCCGGGTCTGGATGGCGTTCCGAATAGGGCCCTTAAGCTTGCCGTGAAATCCAGATCGGACACGTTCGCTGAGTTGTTCGAAGCGTGCATGTCCGAGGGGATATTTCCTACACTATGGAAACAGCAGAAGTTGGTGCTACTGCCTAAGGCTGGCAAACCTCCAGGTGAGCCAACCTCCTATAGACCTATTTGTCTTTTGGACACTGTGGACAAAATGCTAGAGCGAGTAATCTATAATAGATAACTCCCGGTTGTTGAGAGCCAGGGAGGTCCCTCAGATCGGCAGTATGGGTTCCGTAAAGCCAGATCAACCATTGATGCCATCATAATGGTTACTAGCTTGGCCGAAGATGCAATCCACGGAAAGGGCAGTACTAGCAAATATTGCCTAGTAGTGACCTTGGATGCGAGGAATGTATTCAATTCGGCCAATTGGAACCTAATACGGGTGGTGGGCTACGCCGACGATATAGCGCTGGTTGTGGTCGCCAAGCACCTCGAAGATGCTGAGTTATACTCATGCAAAGCGATCAGTGTTGTTAAGGTTTGGCTAGAGAGTTCTAGTCTGACACTTGGGGAGGAAAAAAAGAAAGCGGTCCTCATAACCAAGCGCCGTAAAAGAAATTTCGCCCGTATTCAAATTGGGAATCATATCATCACTTCTAACCCTGCAAATACTTGGGAGTGATGATAGACGGGAAGCTTAGCTATAAGCAACACGTGCAGTATGTTTATGATAAAACTATCCACTACAAGTGTGGCCCTGACAAGGACGATGCTGAACGTGGGAGTGCCACGGCATGCTTCCAGGTTGCTTATAGCTAGGCTAGTGTGTTCGATCGCTCCATTTTGGAGAAAGACATTGCAGGTTGCATTTAACGCTAACAAATTGAGTTCAGTCTACAGAAGAAGAGCCCTAAGAGTGGGCTCGGCATTCAGGACTGTCTCAGATGATGCAGCATTCGTCCCACACGCTGGCGTGTCCAGGTCAATGTCTTCTGAAGATTTCCACCTCCTCAAAACAAAAAAAAAACAGAAGACAGACAGACAAACAGAGATTGAACCGATTTTAATAAGGTTTTGTTTTGCAAACACCAATGAATTTTTTTTTAAACTCCACCTAAGATTATCTCACTCACTATATGGGTGGGATTTCATAGTTCCCATCTGTCCACCAAATTTCGTTTGAACCGATTTAGTCATTTTGGGGAAAAGTGCGTGTGACAGACAGACAGACAGACGGACCGACAGTGAGTCGATTTTAATAAGGTTTTGTTTTAAACAAAGCCTTAATTATTTAAAATATTAGGTCGAATTAAGAACTGGCAACCAAGAGATCAAATGTAAGAATTCTGATAATCGTCATAAAAGAGAAAATTCGTGAGAGCATGGAAGCTTACTGAATTATTTTTCAAAAAAAGGGTAAAAATCGAAATCTGTTAACGCCAATTGACTTAGAGTGCATTTAAAAGATGTTGACTCATGTCATATTCAGTTGTCTTGCTAAAACTTCAGCAGTTTGGCTGCTACGCTACTGCCAAATTAAAATGCAAGGAAAGCAAAAAAATGCTGAATCTGACTACACAAATTCTCCAGATACAAGTTTCAAAGACTTATTTAATATGTACCATATTTTGGTAAAGGTTGAATTTTCAACCTCAACACCGAAGGAAGTGGGGAGTTTATGGAGGGGAATTCTTAAAAGGCCATGGTGCCTCAAAGCAGGGTTTGTTCGATACCATCATAGAAAAGTCCGAATTTTTAACCCTACTCTCGGAGACAGAGGGTATTTAGGAGGAAAACCCCTGTTTCTAGCTTCTTTGAAGAACTTCGTAGATCTTCGTCGCTTAAAAAGTTATGGCACCGCAAAATGGGGCCATTTCGATGTCATTATGACAGGGTCTAGTTAACTCCACACATAGATGCGGTCAAAAAAATATACAGGGAAAAGCGGGTGATCCTTTCACTGCAAACACGTTGAAAAATCGCCTCAGTCTAGTTATCGTTTTGCCAAACCCTGATGTTTCCCAACCATCTTTTATGTAAAACCCCCAGTCTTCCGTAATCAGGGGTTTCTATCACGTAGTGTCGCATACTCTTTCATATATTGGCTGTAAGAGTGTTTAACTCTGCACGTTATTTACATAGCATACTGGTCCCAAGCCAGGGTAAAGAAGGAGGGCTTGAGGCAACGTATTTGTACCATTTTCAGTAAAATATTAAAATTCTGAAATCAAGGAAAGAGATAAATAAAGTACAGTGGAATCCCGATAATTCGTATTTCCAAGTAATTCGTACAAATTTCTCAGTCCCCAGAGTCAATATTCACTATTTTGTACTCCTCATAATTGGCGATTCCGATAATTCGTGCCAAACAGTGAACCCTCGACGAAACTAATCATCAGGATTCTACTGCATAGTATGAGTTACGTGGGTGAAAATGCAAACGGCAAAAGGCAATGGGGGTGCGAGCGTATAGTTGATTTTTTGGACACTCATGATCTTGTACTTGTGGTTTATTAAACGATTGTCTCTTCTTCCTACATCTTATACTGAGAAGGTTAAATTGCAAGTCGAATATATTCTCACAAGACGTCGATATTTCATCACCATCACTAACTGCAAAGCGCTATGAAACCATCGCATCTCAACATCGCCCATTAATTGTGTCTTCAGAAAAGGCTACCGACGAAACGACATGAAAAACGCACTGGTCCGCTACAAATCAAATGGTAGCGGCATCGTGAGATTTCTCGCCCGCTTCGAATTTTGAAGAGTCGAGGAATTAAGCCAAAAACGCGATCTACAATGCTCGGGATCACCAAACCTGGTAAGCAATTTTGTAGCCAATATAATTGGCTTTGGAATGACGATGCCAAAATAAAGGGCCTCGGGAAGAAACGTATGTAGAGTAAGTTCGTCTTCGATTAAGTAGTGACCAATTGGCATATTTGCAAAAATTCCGACCGGAAAGCAAAGAAAACCATCGGTATTACCCGAGCAGTGAATTACAAAAACCTTCAAGATAAACTAGACACTCGAAGGTCAGAGTTTTCTGTAAGGACATATCAAAAGCCGGCACCGTATATCGAATACTTCTAGTTACATAATATTTACAAGTAGCGACGGACAGATGATGATAAGATTTCGAACAAATTTGGAAGAACTTGCTCATCGTCCTCTTCCGCAAGCAATACCGACATTTTGAGCAATTTCATCTGTCAACGCCAGTGAAGTTGACAAGGCAACTAAACAAACGAAATCACAAAAAGCAAAAAGAAAAATTTTTGATAACCGATTCGAATGAAACAGGTACAATCGCTGTGGCAGTGCTTTGCTCAGAGTAGACTCATTTAAATATCTTAGATCCATGTTATCAGCCAATGGGGAACTGCGTGATAAAATTCTTTCACGCATCAACGAACATCTCAAATCCAAAATTTACCTCTATCTAATGGTAAACGATGACTTAATACACTAGATGATAATTCAAAAGCCTCTCAACTCCATCCAGAATAAGACCCTTAACCAAACAAATTGGGGCAGTCGATCGAGATGAAAGAATACTGATTTCATAGTTTCTGTAGAAATTTGCAACACCAAGACTTTTGTAAACCAAGGACGGGTTAATGACTCCTTTTTGCGTGGTGAAGCCAAGTGGAGGTGAAAAGGCAAGAATAAAAATTTTTTTTTTCTTGAATAATTTCACTAAATTAAAAAAATTTATTATAATTATCTCAGTCAGTGAGTTTACGGCAAAAACACAAATTTCGGGTTCTCAATTGAAAAAAATAAACTTTGCTTTTATACATGGTCGTCAGTATACTCTAGAATTTCCTTACTGATGTCAAAATAAGTGACCAACGGAAAGGGTATAAGAGATTTTCTATGTATTTTACAAAAGAAGATGGGTTTCTTTCAGTAATGACGAAAAAGATTAACTTGAAGCAATAGGAACACCTTGTATTTAAATATATCTTCATCTCTCCGGGTCGCCCATTCTGTACACATCAAAGAAAATGAGGAAAGTGGTAAAATTTTACTATATATATATATGGGTGCCATTCCTTGCCTTGGTGGAATATGAATCACACCCACGCGCCATCGTTTGCGGTTATCAGAAATGCCCTTCAACTCTCCCATGTTCTGCGCCAAGTGCCCTTGGGGAGACCCACTCGTCGGCCATCTTGGGAGAGTGGATTCCAATGCATGGTGTAGCCAGCAATGCAATTGTCACCCCTCTTTAATATGTGACCTATCCAGTGCCACTTGAACCTCCCGATCACAGTGCGCCGACTGACTCTATCACTTGAGACAGTGAGATGCCAGCGGACTCCGAAGATACCACGCAGGCAGCTTTCCAGCACCGGTCGAGTATACTTTCCAAATGTAACGCCAATATATCGCTCTGATAATGGCTATTAGTTTCTCCCGAATGCCTCTCCTGCGTAGAATACTTCAAATAGTCGTAAACTCCCTGCTCACGCTATCGAAAAGCTCTCTCGAAATCATCGAGGAGCAAGTGAAGCGAAAATCCAAATTCCGCGCAGTTTTCCAAAATGATCCGTAGGAGGCTGATGTGGTTAATGCAGGAGGGTCCGGAGCGAAAACCAGTCTGCACTTTGTCGATGAAGTTTCGAGATGTCCTTTGATGCGTTCCTGGATTATTTTAAATATTGTCCTTGCGGGGAGACCGTCAAGTTTCGGTTCATTTGAGTGCATTGATGGCCGAAAAGATTTCTCTTCTGTTCGGAGGAATAGTCCGTATCCGCATATTACGATGAATAGCCATTTCCGGGGTAAAGTGCTATTTCCTCCTTTTCAGTTCCTTGCCATTTCGGATGAGAAGTCGACTGTTGATGTTCTTCACAGTCCCATCGAAAAACCAATGCGGTATGCACTTCTGAAATTATTGCGTAATCCAGCAACTTTCCCGGCCAGCGCAATAGCGAATCCTTTCTTGTCACCGCGTACAATACACTGTACTTCTCGGGATTTCGCTCGTTTCGAAGTTCGAACGCATCACGCCGGCCATCACATCCCGTTCAGCGATCCCCTTCCTCCATTCCGCAGTCAGCCTGATCTTATGACGCCCCTTCGGAACGAGGTCGACGGCCTGTGTAGTACCCGAGAAAAGAGCATTTTTGATAGCGAGCCAATGCTCCTCAGTATTCTTAGGCGGGTTACTTAGTATATGTGCCATCTGATCAGCAAGACAGCTTTCCAACTGTCGAGCGACAATTGAATCATACAAACGGTCGATATTGAACTTAGGTAGTCGCAACTTTCCCAACCCTGCGAGAAGTGACGGACGCAATACGCAAGTGAATACAAGGGACTATCAAATAGAGAGGCTGTTGTCAAGGCCAAACTTGTTACGCACATCCAAAAGGCAACTCCTAACACTAGTGCTGATCGTGAAGTGGTCGGTCTGATTACTCGTACAGTGTCGGTCCGTTCAAATGCACTAAATTTATGGCAGGTTCTGCGTTTAAACAATGTGCCACTAAGACCGTGTTTACCCACCACTTGTTCCAGCAAGACGTTGTTAGAGCGCATCTTGGCAATCAGATCACCCATCACGATTGCAATGAACTAAACCTTCCCTGAACCACGTGTAATTGGTCGTCGAAAGCACCTTTCTCCGCTGCAACGGAAGACTCTGTTGGTGCATAGCATTGCATACTTGTGATGCGCCTTAATCTGCACCGGAATTTCGCATTTAGAAGTCGGTTCCCAAGTCAAGACAGCGCTCCTTACGGTAGCCATCAGAAGCAACCCTACACCGGATTCGTGTCTGTTACCACTTGGCTGGTACAAAAGTAAATTGTCATTAAGGTGACAAGAGGGAGAGGAGTACTCTGCAGAATCCAATGTTGGGCAAATTTGTATTCATAAATACGAATATTAGACAGCAGTGGGGTGAAGGTGGTGGCGTATGCCGACGACTTGGTGATGTTAATGTCAGGAATGTTTCCCCATGAGTGACATTATGGAGCAAACGTTGCGAAAGTTCTGGCTGTGAGCCGCAAGATGCGGACTCGGTATAAATCGAACCAAAAGGGAATTGATGCTATTCACCCCCAAAACAAGGGCACCTGAATTCTACCTACCGCGGTTGAATGAACAAAGACTGTTCTTTCCTCCAATGTAAAGTATCTGGACCTAAAGCTAAATTGTAAATTGAAAGTAGAACTGAGGGTTAAGAAAGCCGGTATAGCCTTGCCTGCAAGAGAACATTTACAAAGAAATAGGATCTCCAATCGCGGATAGTTCTTAGATGTACACAGCTTTGGTGCGTCCCTTCCTAATATGCAGCTCTATTGTATGGTAGCAGGCTTCGGGCAGCGGACACGGGGGTTACCGTGTACACCTTTATCGCTTCCGGAGTGACGACTCCATATTTTATCCATCATGCGAGATGATCCCGAATGATGCGAAAGATGTTGTTTTTAACCGTCCAAGGATTACTACCTGAGAGTACTGTGAATCACATGCTAGCATCGTAAAAAAATTGGAGGGAGATGGAAAAATTAAAGAAGGCGATCCACAATCTGCTGAAGGTAGAGGAGGAAAGTAGCAAATAACGACACGAGCCGTAGTTCATAACTGGTCCTGCCCCGCAACCTAATAATGAATTGGTAGCCCCGCAGTTGAATTGTGTAATCACTGACATGTTGTGAATAATTCGCAAACTATTCAGAAAAGGAAAGATCATTGCAGGTCCAAGCGGCATTCTTTGCTAAATTTATTGCCAACCAATTTCAGCCCGATCGATTCAACAGAATTTTAGTTTTGCTTCCGGACTTGAAATAAGTCAGGAAACCGGAACCAGCTTCGGGATGAAAGGTTAATATTTGACTAGACATTTGTCCGATTTGTAGCTAGCATGTGATGTATATGCAGATAATGTAATAATAATAATCGTTGGCGCAACAATCCATATTGGATCAGGGTCTTGAAGTGTGTTAGAGCACTTCATTCAAGACCGTAACGGTACACTACAGAATAGCCTGAAGGAGACACTGTGGTCATCATTACGCTCGCCCAAAATTATTACCCTGATTTGACTCAGATACTCATTCACAGCTGAGTCAACTGGTATCCGACGTCAAATCACGATGCGAATTCCACTGTCACCAGTGAGATTGAACCGCACCCTTCCGTACGACAACCTAGAGCTCTAACCACTGAGATATCCAGACAATATGCATATATTGTGGCAGAATATTCACATTAGCGGGATACTAACATTCAAAGTGTTCGAATTTGCACTGAGCGAGAAATTCGACCTACTTTAACTTTGTTACTAACAGTGCGATTTTCACCAAACTTAATACGACTAAGGATTATATCATAGCCTATATTACTGCATTCATGGTTCTAACATTAACTTAATGCTGGTTTTACAATCAATTAGTAAAAATTATATTAATATAATAACTTTATTTGAACAGGTATCGATATAGAGCGTATTTCGGAACCTAGGACCCGTAGCAGCTTCGTAATTTTTCGATTGGATAGGTTCTGAGAATGGGTCCGTGAAAGAAATTACTACTTTCCGGCTCCCACCCTACCAACATTGCAAAGTACTAATTGAGACCTTTCATTTGATACCCCACATGACTAATCATATCATCATGTATGGAAACCTTATTAAAATTCATTCATAGTCTGTCTCCCCATCCGGGTCTCTGAGTTTTAACATTAGTTTTAAAGGCGGTGGTGCCGTGCTAGAAACTGACCATTTATTTCACAAGGCTGTTATCAGAAATTACTCAACAATTACGAAACAAGGCACGAAGCTGCCCCTATAGGATGTCCAGGTCTCCAAATACCCTCCATACCAATATCTGTTCAAATAAACTCAATAATAGTATATTACATCAGCAAGTTTTCTGAAGATAAAAAGCTGTGATGGATGACTGAATGCAAGGTGGATTCTGACAACACCTTGCTCGAGAGTGTGTTTGGTAAATATGGTCTTGTTGATCGAAACAATAACGATGAAGGTTTATATACTTCTGCAGCTTTCATTCACCATTGGCGCATTATTTGGTTGCGTAGTCTGGTTTATTATCTAAAAGGCATTCGGTTACGTTTGGATTGACCAGCAAGGAACTTTCTATGGATGCGATTCTAAGAATCAAAATGACGCTAAGGGAATAATAAGGTGCAAGCAGCAAGTCCAACGTAACATCTTCGTCTCCATTACCGTAAGACGCCGTTCATTGTCTTTTATAGTTGGCCAACACTCAGAACCAGAGCGAAAGAACGGAAAATGATATCACCTTAAAGTCTAATATCACATTTCCATCGCCAACCGCGATCCAAACATTACAACATCACCGTATTACCAAACATCACCGCACCACCTAACATCACGTCATAACAAAAGTGATGATGATATTACTTCTATGAGAGACAATGTGATATCACATTACAAAACATCACGGTTCTTTGTAGTGCAAGTAGCGGTGGCAGTTGTCGAGTGCCGAGCCGATGTCGACGCCAAGTTTCGCTTAGGAAGCTAAATACTTTTATTATGATTGCCTGTTCTTTTGGCTGGCTTTGGACTAGAAAATGATTTGCATTTGAAAATGGGGAAGATTGATTTGTAATGCTATCGCTTGGTAATGAATGTTGGCTGCCGATTAATACACGCCTGAAGCTGGTCTACGTAGTATTCACTAGCACAAGTGGCTAAGGTAATTGTCGGGTGCCAGGTCCGCTAATCGGCTGCGAATATCGACTGGCTGGCCTTGTTGCTGATCTGCGAGAACGTAGAGGTCAATTGATGGATGTAACGAGCTGAGAGCTCTGTTGACTGCGATGAATGGGGATGGGGGCAACGCGCTAGAGCTTTGATACCGAGAAAAAGTATGAGAACCCATGTCGAAAAGATTTTCACCATTGCTTGCTTAGGTTAGGGAAGCAAAGCCTGTTGCAAACAGCAATGATATCGCGACCATAAGAGGTTTCAGATGGTCATAAACTTTTTGATTGTTCTGTGACTAATATGAGTTGCTAATTATAGTCAACCGTAATTGCTGGGAACCTGAGATGATTTCCAGTGAGTACAAAAAGGGAATCACCTTTAAAACTCTGAAGAAGGCCTCCTTCTTGAGCTCACAACAGGGAGCACATTTGCGTACTTCTTGCTGTCGCGAAGATATAAGTTACAACCATCCTGACCAGCATAAAGGAGCACAAAATTCAGTGGATGCTCTTGTACATCCTCCTATATTTAGCACACGATAGAGAGAATCTGTGGAACTTTAATTGGAGGTAGGTTTGTTCAACAGGTGGATCTACAATAGAAAACAGTTTTTGATCATCTGGATCTAGAGGACAAGGGTTGTTACATAGGGGGAAAAGCCCATTTTTAAAAAACAAAAATAAGAAGAACCTGGGAGAACCAACAGGTCTGTGAATTTGAAAAGTACAGGAGGCAACCAAACCAGGCGCGAAAGTTTTACCAACAAGTCTGCAGGATGAAGCCTCATACACCTCGATGTTCATCCCGCTGAGACAAAGAGGGAAATCTAATTTCCTACAGAATGGACATATTGGAGCGATGGGTTGAGTATTCTTATGAACTGCTCAACAACCAAAATATCAGCAAGTTGGAGGTCCTACCAACTGAAGACGACGGACAAATGCTAAAACCACCAAGCACTGAAGAAACCGTCCGTACAATCCACCGTCTTAAAACCCATAAATCGCCAGAAGCCAATAGAATTACAGCCGAATTGGTTAAATATGGAGGCGACCAACTACACCGAGCGGTTCATCAGCTGATGCTCAAGGTGTGGGACAGTGAATCAATGCCTAATGACTGGCAAAGATGCATTGTCTGTCCCATACATAAAAAGAGGGATATCACGCAGTGCGGCAATTATAGAGACATCACATTGCTGATGCTGATAAGATATTCTCTGCTATCTTGCTAGACCGGATAGCCCCATACGACCAGAACAATACTGGCCCATACCAAAGAGGTTTCACTCCAGGCAAATCAGCAACAGATCAGATTTTCTCTCTGCGGCAAACGATGAAAAATTGTTGGAAGATGGACATCAGTTGGACCATCTTTTCATCGACTTTAAATCCGCCTATGACAGCATAGCTAGGGTAAAACTGTACACGGCCATGAGAGAATTCGGCATCCCGACGAAACTTATAAGACTGACTAGGTTGACCCTGAATAATGTGCGAGGCCAGATAAAAGCAGCAGGATCACTCTCAAGACCATTCGACATCAACAACGGTCTACAATAAGGGGATGCCCTATCATGCGTCCTCTTTAACCTGGCCCTCGAGAAAGTGATCCGTGATGCTGAGGTAAATGCAAGAGGTACGATCCTCTTTAAGTCCACCCAACTACTGGCCTATGCTGACGATATCGATATCATGGGAAGAACCACCCGAGACGTACAAACTGCCTTCATCCAGATCGAGCAGGTGGCCATTGGGGCGAGATATTGGGCTGCACATCAATGAAGGCAAGACAGAATATATGGTGGCAACGTCAGCACCAAAAACCAATCAACCAACAACATTCAACCGCACCGGTCAAACGGGAAGAATAAGGATAGGAGAATACAACTTTGAGACCGTTGAAAATTTCTCCTATCTAGGGTCGAAAATCACAACCGATAACAGCTACGATAATGAAATTCGCGCACGGTCGTTGTCAGCCAACAGAACCTATTTCAGCATACAAAAACTGTTTCGCTCGAAACGTCTCACCATAGAGTCAAAGCTCTTACTGTACAGGACAAAGATCGTGCCAGTCCTCATGTATTCCTCGGAAACTTGGGTTCTTAACAAGAATAATTGCGAACTCTTGGCCGCGTTCGAGAGAAGAATCCTCCAAAGAATTTTTGGCCCCCTACATGAGGATGGACGATTCCGTAGTCTACACAATGACGAAATCTATGAGAGATACCATGACCATCCGGTTGTGGATAAAATTCGGCTCACTAGGTTACGGTGGGCGGGTCACTTAATCCGTATGGATGAGGATGATCCAGCCCGGAAAGTCTATAAGGGTAATATCTGTGGTAGAAAAAGAAAAAGAAGACGAGGCAGACCCTGCCTAAGATGGAGCGATGGCGTAGGCCAGGACGTCAGACAGCTTTTAGGGATATCGAAATGGTGGACCTCGGTGCAATACTGGGATGTCTGGAGTTCCTTATTAAGGCAGGCCTAGACCCAATACCAACTACCCAATTTATGAACTGCAGTATTTTACAATAAATGGACAATTCTGGCCTACGGTAACTTTGTTACACAGTACGTTATTTAGGGGGGCAAAGCGGGTGCAATCTTGCTGGCCTGTGAACTTATCAGTCCCAAAACAAAAATGGGAGAAAAGTACAATAAAAACAAAAAGAGTGTGTGACTACCTGATAGTCCACAACGAAATATCAACGGAATTTTCCGTTGCAACTCCTATTGTCCCTGCAAAAGTATTTATTTCATTCATCCATAAACCCTAGGAATCCAAGATATTCTCAGTGAGTAGAAGAGAGGCATGATCGTCAAAATTCTGAAGAAGGTTACCCGTCTTGAGCGTGATAATTGAAGGAGTATTTCCATGCTGCCTGCCCTCGCAAAGATAGTAACAAAAAATTGTCCTGGAACGCATGAACGGACTTCTTGAAAACTTGATCGACCGAGAGCAGATGGACAGAGGTGTTAATGTGGTCTTACAGGAGGATTCAATCCTCCTGTAAGATCACATTAACACCTTCCGGGTTATTTTGGAGTAGTATTCGAAGTACAGATCTCCACTTCACCTGCTATTCATCGATTTCGAAGAAGTTTCCGAGAGCCTGCACAGTTAGCTCTATGCAAGAAGAGCTTTCCGAAGATATTAATATCTATTATCAGAGTGATATATGATGATCTGAAATGTCCCGTCCTTCATCCGAGTAAAATCGCTGAAGAATTTCAGGTCCAAAGAGGAGTTTGTCACCGATATCTTTCTTTTCACTTTACTGCCTTGTCCGGAGTACGTGGAAGACATCAGGGACCATAACATCTTCCCTCAAAAATCTCATCCACACTGATGATATCTCCTTGCTCTTTCCTACGGAGGAAATGTCGAACGAATAGGTGCATCGGCGTACTGGCCAGGTAGATATGTTGAATAGAAGACGGAAGTGGGTTACACTTTAAGAAACAGCGACAACTCCATTGCGAGTTGTGCCATACAATGCAATCCACTATGCCACAGTGATTACCCTAGAAGCATACGGCGCAATACAATAGAGGAGAAGTATAGACTACTCGGGGAGATCAGAAGGACATTTTGACGGAGCGGCAAAGATGGCGAGTAGGAATGGTAAAAGTACTATACCCCATGTAGCTGATATTGGCCACCACCTAAAGTTTATAGGCTGGGTGCTTATTGAAGGATTGGTGAAAGCTATCCAGGTATATGTGGCTTCTATCTAGGCGAGAACAGTTAACAACGCTCCGAACCGAAAGGGGGCGAGTTTGATACACTGGTAAACTGCGTTAAGATGATACAGCGCATTTAGGTTAGCGTCGGGTAAAGCAGTGAATGCCGGCGCAGGAATTATCCATATAGATCACCTAGCTAACAAGGCGTATTATCTCTACAGAAGAAAGAAGGAAAATCCAACCTAAGTGACTGCGGACTTTCAGAGAGTCACGAGAAGGTCTACCAAAAGGCCGCTGGAGTCACATACTAACAACGTGTATTGAAAATGGGTCCAACAGAAACCCGGAGAATTAAATTACCACCCGTCACAGTTCCTTAAAAGACATTGCGGTCCTAAGAAATATCTTCATCGATTCGGATTGGACGAGTCTGCCGGAATGCTGCCACAGCCATTGAACGATGTTCTCAACGCAGACATGGTACTCCACAACCTTGTAGCGAAGATGATGAAATCGGAGCGAAATTGCTTCGTAATCGTGTCACGAAATACTTGATTTGAGACACACCACGAACACGCAACATGTAACATCCCCATATAGGCCGAGGTCTCCGCTGTAAGGTATTATGTCACCACATTTTCGTCTCACAAGGATATGGGACAAAAGAGTAGAAGATGGTTTTACTGTTCCTAAGATTCCCTCCATCGATTAAAATCTCTAAAAATAATACATGCCTAGTAGCCCCTACTTTTGCGGAGAAATATATCAAAACTGCCAAAATTAATACCAATTTCTAAATTTTACTAGACTTCTTCATTAAAAATCCACATTTCAAAGGAAATTAATGCTAAGGGAGAACAATCCAGATTGTCACACCAACAAGGAAATAGGTACTACAGGATTTAAATAAAGGGCAAAAGAGAGAGCCTAAGAATCCTTTCGAGGACATTGGGGGTTGAGATTTGACTGTTTTTCTTAATTATGGTAGTAATACTTGAGTGAAAGAAAGTCTCCACATTCAATTCGTGCTAACTTCTAGTTTCTATCAAAAATTACTCTTACCTGGCAGCTTATCCTCAATTCCGGAATATCCGCTTTTATCACAAAGCACTGACACAGTTTGTCTGTTCCTACCTACACTTGATACCAATGTCAGATTTCAGCACCAAGGGAATATCACTCACACAGTGGCGGAAAAATAGGATCTCAATTTAGGGGAACAATAAATTACAACACGTTTTCACTGAGGACGCGGTGAATGAAGTGCTTATTGTTGTAGTTGCGACAATTCACCTTTGCGTTGCTAAATAACTAAGGCACACATCATTCGAAGTTCATTACAATTTGCTACACAAGATCGCCAAAGAATAAATGCAGAAGTAGTCCAAGCATTTCATAGCACCGCCAAGGCCGGACTGTTCCCGTTGTGGTAACCGTGTCGCGTCGTGGTTAGCGTATGAATGGCCTCTGCACCTGTTTTCCGCCAAGCGAATACATGGTGAGATGTAACACACAAAACACTTTGACTAGATTCGTGTCCGTGTATCATGTGGTTACTTATTTTCATGCTTTCTTATCGTTTTCGCCTTAATGACATTTTCTTTCTTAACCGATCTAGGTAACAGCTCCAAACGGCCGTGGTCTGAATATCCATGCTTTTCGACTGGCAATTACCATGTAGATAGGTAAATATCCTGAAGTAGCATACATGCCCTCTGAACATTTTTTTGTTCAATAATATTAACCCGTAACGGTCACACCTCCAAATATAACAGTTACCACATGCATCTTATTCTATGTATTGACCCTTATGTCGTAATTCAGTTTAGCGTTTTTTGCTATTCAATCTCCAAATTTTAACCTAGTGAAAAAGCACATCCCCAGTCCGTATTAATGTGCAAAGCATTGAAGGAGTTGATCAAGTTCTACACCTAGGAAGCGTAGTTTCTACCGACGGGGGCACCGAACTGGATAGCAACCACCGGAACCAATGGAAGTGAATAATACACAAAGTGTACAGGATTTTCGGTCAACAGCCTCGGAAACCTCAATCTTCCAATAGTGAAGATACGCATAAATAACTTTCCGATCAGAGCATTGATCGATTCAGGCTCCACTACATCATTGTTAAATGAAAAGAAATTGGGAAATCACCCAAGAATAAAAGTAGAAGGTGTACAATATAGGACCATATCCGGAATTCAACAGGTGCAGTTTGAGATCATTACTAAAACACCACCCGAAATTAGAATTCGAGAATTGACAAAGTGGAGACTGGCTGATCTTAGCAATAGAACATTTGACTCTATCTTTGGTGCTAATATCTTAAAACCAACAGGAGCTGTAATAGACTACAATTCCAAAATGGTCAACACCATACCCTTCCTAACCAATGAAGAAGTAGAAATAAAATACGAAGATGTGAATTTAATGGAACCAGTGAAAAAGGTGGAAATAAAAAGTGAACATTTGAATTCGGAGGAAAAAGAGAGGTTAACGAAATTAATTCGGAAGAACGAGGATATATTTTTCAAAGAAGGAGACTCTCTAACTGCAACAGACATAGTGAGACACTACCACAGAGGATCCGATACATACACGATCAGGAGATCGAAAAACAAATTAAAGAAATGCTTCGTCAAGGCATAATACGGAAAAGTAAATCGCCATACAATTCGCCCGTAGTGATGGTTAAAAAGGAATTAGACAACTCTGGAATTATAAAATGGCGTATGGCGATCGACTATCGACGACTGAGTGCTGTCACAGTGGATGTGAAACACCCACTACCCAATATAGAAGGCATTCTAGAAAAATTGGTTGCGCCCAATATTTCACCACTTTGGACTTGGCCAAGGGATTCCATCAGATCATGATGAATCCAGCCGATATAGGGAAAACCGCGACAGCTCAGGGACATTCCCAGGGTAGATGTAGCCTGCCCCGCATCGCCTACCATTCCCCTTCTTACTCCTATCCTTGTCGAATACCTCATTGGCGAACTTGATGCCAAGGTCGGACCTGGCTATAATGGTCTTCCAAACCTTCGCTCGCTTGCCGAGAATTACCGTCCCATTTCTCTCCTCTCCTCCTGTTCCAAAATCCTGGAAAGATATGTCAGCGACTGGTTGTCCGCCCACTTTGGCTAACACATAGTGAAAGAACAACACGGCTTCGTTAAACGTAGGTCCACTGCCTCCAACCTGCTTGACTTTACCAACTTTGTCGCCAAATGTCTAAATTCACGGCAAGAAGTGCATACCATTTACACTGACTTCGCGAAAGCCTTCGACACTGTAAATCACAAGATACTTCTATCCAAACTCTCGTCCCTAAACGTTCCCATACCATTTGTTTTATGGCTTGCCCCTTACCTTTCCAACCGATCCTGCCGCGTCTCTTTTGACGGCTGTACTTCCCGCTCCTTCTCCCCCTCTTCTGGCGTCCCACAGGGGTCTATTCTGGGTCCTTTGCTATTTTTATTTTTTATTAACGACCTTCCTCCCCTCCTTACTTGTCCCTGTTTGCTCTATGCAGACGACCTTAAGCTGTTTTCCGCGATATCGTCGCCTATGGACTGTGTTTCCCTTCAGAATAACCTGGACACTCTGGTTCGTTGGTGTTCGACTAATGGTTTAGCGCTAAACGTCAGAAAGTGTCACTCTATGTGCTACTCCCTAAAATCCTCACCCACTTCTTTCTCCTACTCGCTTAACGGACATTCCTTATCCTGCTTAAATTCCACTCAAAACCTCGGAGTCACTTTCGACAATAAGCTCCGCTTTGACACCCATTGCCTCGATGTCATCAATCGAGCAGCAAAATTGTCAGGCTTTATTTTTCGCTCCTCCTCTGATTTTGACTCCTCCTCCTTAGTTCTCTTCAATTCCCTTGTGAGGAATACCCTCGAGTATTGCTCCGTGATCTGGTCACCCACTCGTAACTGTGATTGTCATGCCCTTGAAAATGTGCAACGTAAATTCCCTCGTGTGGATTACCCCTCCCGCCTCCGCTTTCTAAACCTTCCCTTCCTACAACAGCGTAGATCCCATCTGGATCTATGCACATTCTTTAAACTTTCCTCGGGCCTGATGGACTGCTCCGCCGCTGACGAGATCACCTGCCGTCCTACGTCTTATAACACACGTAACGCAGATATTTTCAACGTGCCCTTCGCGGAGCTCGAAGTCTATTTTCATTCCCCGATTCCCAGGCTTTGCCGAAATTATAATGCAAAACAGCTTGGTCCTTTTAACTTCCCTACTTTAAGTAGTTTTAAACGTAGGATAAGTTTTTTACTTTCTACTCCTCCTGGTGGTCAAAGGGTAGTATAGGTCCCGGGGCGAAACGTGGATTGGTACCCACGATGGAGCATAAAACCTGGGAAATGCCTGCTGAACCAACACCAACAGCTCTACTACCAAACCCTATCTCCACCTCCACGTGGTGACCGCTGGGAGCTCTTTCTTGACGAAAAGCTGCAGACGGAGAAGGATGAAGGCGAGTCTCCCGCGCCTAAAAACGGGACAAATTGTACCAACTGGTCCTCCAGGTTGGGGGTTGGGTAGGGCTGACAACCCTACACGGAAAACAACCGTTACGAAGCCACAACAGGAGCCTCGGATAGGATGGATATTAAAACGACGGACCCGGCAACGACAAAGGAACAACGATTTGCGCATTTTCTCATGGAACGTGCGCTCCCTGTACAGAGATGAAGCTGATAAGGAGCTAGCCGATACCCTGTCCCAATATAGGGCTGATGTAACAGCGTTGCAAGAGATGCGATGGACAGGGACCGGTTTCCTGGAGAAGAGCCACTACACCATATATTATAGCGGCCATCCAGTAAACCATGTGCTCGGAGTAGGTTTCTTAGTCAGCCAAAAAATGAAACCTGCTGTTATCGGCTTTGAAAGTATAAGCGAACGGCTATGCACTCTGCGCTTGCGAGGCAAGTTTAGAAATATAAGCCTCATAAACGTTCACGCCCCTACAGAGGAGACTGCAGAGTCGGAGAAGGATACCTTCTACGAGGCAGTAGAAAGAACCCTCGAAGCCTGTCCCAGATATGATATCAAAATCATACTTGGGGATTTTAACAGCCAAGTAGGGAAGGAGCCCGTATTCAGGCGATACGTTGGCTCCCATAGCTTACACGAAAAAACAAATGATAACGGACTGCGGACTATTCAATTAGCAGGGTCACACGAAATGGTTGTTGGAAGTACCTGGTTTGCGCGGAAAGCGGTCCACAAACATACGTGGGCCTCTCCAGACGGGACCACTTTCAACCAAATTGACCACGTGTTGATCGAACGCCGCCACCTCTCAGCCTTGATGAATGTCAGAACATATAGGGGGGCCAATATAGACTCGGATCACTATCTCGTTGGCATGGTGCTCCGAGCTCGAATAACAATACCACCTAGAATCCCCGCTGACAATCAGGTGAGAGTGAACACTGAAGCCATCCACAACACAACCCTCCGCGACACCTATAAGAGGGAAATGGATGCCGCAATAACCGCAGTCAATAGAGGACCTGGAGATGAAGCATCAACTAATGATCTTCACAACCACCTGAAGAACGTTATCATGGATACGGCCACAAATATACTTGGCCCCAGCCGCAAAAGGAGTCGGAACGGCTGGTTTGACGATGAATGTAAGCTAGCAACGGAACGGAAGAATGCCGCATACCGAGTAATGTTGCATTCTCAAAGAACGCGGGCACGCGCAGAGACTTATCACGAACTCCGTCGAGCGGAGAAGCGACTTCACAGACGGAAAAAGGAAGCCTGGGAGAACCAACAAGTCTGCGAACTAGAAAAGTACAGGGAGCAACCGCACCAGGCGCGGAAGTTTTACCAACAAGTCAGCAGGATGAAGCCTTATACACCTCGATGCTCATCCTGCCGAGACAAAGAGGGAAATCTGATTTCCGACAGAATGGGCATATTAGAGCGATGGGTTGAGTACTTTGATGAGCTACTGAACAACCAGAACATCGGCGAGTTGGAGGTCCCGCCAACTGAAGACGACGGACAAATACTGCCACCACCAAGTTTAGGAGAAACAGTCCGTGCAATTCATCGGCTAAAAAATCATAAGTCGCCAGGAGCCGATGGAATTACAGCCGAATTGGTTAAATATGGAGGCGACCAGTTACACCAAGTGGTTCATCAACTTGTGCTCAAGGTATGGGACAGCGAATCAATGCCTGACGACTGGCAGCGAGGCATAATCTGTCTCATACATAAAAAGGGAGATATCACACAGTGCAGCAATTATAGAGGTATCACGTTGCTGAGTACCATCTATAAGATATTCTCCACTATCTTGCTAGGCCGGATAGCCCCATACGCACAGAACATCATTGGCCCATACCAAAGAGGCTTCACTCCAGGCAAATCAGCAACAGATCAGATTTTCTCTCTGCGGCAGGCGATGGAAAAACTGTTGGAATATGGACAACAGTTGCACCATCTGTTCATCGACTTTAAAGCCGCCTATGATAGCATAGCCAGGGTAAAACTGTACACGGCCATGAGGGAATTCGGTATCCCGACGAAATTAATAAGACTGACTAGGCTGACCCTGACCAATGTGCGAGGCCAGATAAAAGCAGCAGGATCACTCTCAAGACCATTTGACATCAACAACGGTCTACGACAAGGGGATGCGCTATCATGCGTCCTCTTTAACCTGGCCCTCGAGAAGGTGATCCGTGATGCTGAGGTGAATGCAAGAGGTACGATCCTCTTCAAGTCCACCCAACTACTGGCCTATGCTGACGATATCGACATCATGGGAAGAACCACCCGAGACGTTCAAACTGCCTTCATCCAGATCGAGCAGGCGGCGCGAGATCTTGGGCTGCACATCAATGAAGGCAAGACAAAATACATGGTGGCAACGTCAGCACCGAAGACGAATCAACCAACAACATCAAACCGCACTGGTCAAACACAAGCACGAACAAGAATAAGGATAGGGGAATACAACTTTGAGACCGTTGACAATTTCTCCTATCTAGGGTCGAAAATCACAACCGATAACAACTACGATGATGAAATCCGCGCACGGTTGTTGTCAGCCAACAGAGCCTACTTCAGCTTACAAAGACTGTTCCGCTCGAAACGTCTCACCATAGGGTCAAAGCTCTTACTGTACAAGACTATGATCTTGCCAGTCCTCATGTATTCCTCGGAAACTTGGGTTCTTAGCAAGAAAAATTGCGAACTCTTGGCCGCGTTCGAGAGAAGAATCCTCCGAAGAATTTTTGGCCCCCTACATGAGGATGGACGATTCCGTAGCCTACACAATGACGAAATCTATGAGCGATACCATGACCGTCCGGTTGTGGATAAAATCCGGCTCAATAGGTTACGGTGGGCGGGTCACTTAATCCGTATGGATGAAGATGATCCCACCCGGAAAGTCTATAAGGGCAATATCTATGGTAGGAAAAGAAGACGAGGCAGGCCCTGCCTAAGATGGAGCGATGGCGTGGGCCAGGACGCCAGACAGCTTTTAGGGATATCGAATTGGTGGACCTCGGCGCAAAACCGGGATGTCTGGAGTTCCTTATTAAGGCAGGCCTAGACCGGATACCGGTTGTTGCGCCGTTGATGATGATGATGAGGACAATAATTAATTGAAATTCTCTCTGTTTGTTGTTCGTTAATTAAATAAATGAATAAATAAATAATATTTACGCATGCCATTCGGACTGAAGAATGCGACTGCCACCTTCCAACGCCTAATGAATCAAGTGTTGAACGAAGAGATAAATAAAATATGTGTAGTGTATCTCGACGATATTCTAATCTTCGGAACATCGCTTGAAGAACACCAAATTGCGAAGAGCTCACCTGAAAGTCCAAATAGATAAGTGTCATTTCTTAGCTAGAGAAACTCAATTTTTAGGACACACAATTAATCAATATGGGATACAGCCCAACAGCGATAAAATTGAGAAAATTCAGACAATACCTATACCAACAACTGTCAAAGAAATGAAATCATTCCTAGGACTAACGGGATACTATAGAAAGTTCATAAAGAATTACGCTAAGATAGCGCAGCCAATCACCCGATATTTGAAAAAGAAATTAAAAATTATTCTAACTACTTCTCCAGTACTCAGACACCCGGATTTCGAAAAGAAATTCGTAATCACTACAGACGCAAGTAACAATGCGATAGGGGCTGTACTTAACCAAAATAAGCATCCTATATGCTACATCAGTACAAGTCAAATACGCAATAGAGAAGGAAATGCTAGCTATTGTATGGGCCGTGAATTATTTGAAACCGTATATATATGGAAGGGAATTTGACCTCCAAACGGATCATCAACCCATCAAATGACTCTATCAAAAATTCAAAGGTAAAGACATAACCCCACGTTTACAACGATGGATTCTCAAACTAGGAGAATACACCATTAATCTGAGTTATATAAAAGGGAAAGAAAATATTCCTGCAGATTTCTTATCTAGTAAAGGAAGTGGAAGAAGTAAACCCGATTACCATTCAAAACATACAGGTGTTACCGAATAAAGTTCAAGGAGCTCCGTTGTCATCATTGAGTCAAAATCAAGATTTAATTTTAATACCCCAGTGTAAGGAGGAGAATCTACAAACAATTCATTCACAGGAAGAAAATTTTAATAATCATATACCTATCAAAGAAGATATAGTGAACAAGTACCAACAACAATTGTTCCTAGTAGAAAATGAAGAACCTCGACACCAAATGACCTCTACTAGTAGAAGAAGAACCGTGATAACTTCGAAACAGCTGGATACACTAGATTAAGCTATAAACTTTCTAAAAATACGACTATAACCTGGTACCGTAGCTATATATAGTGAAGTCGATAATCATCAGTATAACAAACTGCAACAAATAATCCTTGAAGGAACGAAACAAATTAGCCCCAAAATTTAAGAAAGCAAAATACAATTCAAATATTGCTAAAGTGAATATAAAACGACCTAAAAAGGATATTCTTATTCCAAGTCAACACAAAAATGGAACTAATGATCCTGCAACTAATAAACCTGCTATTTTGGATGCTAACGGAAGCCACTCTAATGGTTGAGGAGATTAAAACGGATTTAGGATATACTGAAATCAAACTGGATGATATTCAATTGGTACAAACCCAACAAACAATATTGCATCGAATCAATCTAAAACACATACAAGAAGCCTTGATAGAAATTAAAAATTCACCTATCACTAACTACAGCATAGATCAACGTACTTACCTATCTCAAGAGATAGAAAACCTAGAACAGCAATACCTTACATTACTGCCAGGACTAATTAATCCAATGGGCAACATTTATAATTGGCTCTTCGGATTAATGAGCGACTCTGATAGACAAGACATTGAAGAACATTTAAATACCATTGATTCAAATAATCACGAAATAATCGATCGAATTAATAAACAAATACAAATTAATAACAAATTAGAACAGCATATTCAGAATATTACTCAATTGATAAAAGCTAATGCTAAAGTATTAGATACAAATATTGCCTATTTGAGTCTTATTTTTAATATACATCTACTATAAGATAAAATTGAGATAATTCAAGATAATTTGATATCCGCTAGATTAGGAATAATGAATCGTAACATTTTGACAAAAGATGAAATTTTTCAAAACAAAATAAATATTCATCAATTGGAACACATTCAACTAGCAGTACTTACCAATACTAGAAATAATCAAGAAATTATATTTGTCATTAGATTACCAAAAGATTTGATCATTACACCAAAATACTATGTAATACCGATACCTGATAAGGATCAATATCAAATAAATTTTGAACCACAAACTATTGTAAAGATTAATGGAATAGTATATGACTATTATAATGAAAATCATGTAAAACATTTGAAGGCTAACCAATTATGTATATATGTAAACAGAGTCTGCAATAAAGAGAAAGTAACAACAAAAGTAATCAAAGAAATAGAAACAGGATTAGTAATCACCATCAATGCTGTATTATTGGTTATCTGTTTAGCCATCTTTGCATATTTCTACTTGAAATGGAGAACCATTAAAATAAAAGTTAAAAATCTTACCAATAAAATTGAGGACAATTTGGAACATAAGGGGGGAGGCGTTAAGTATCATGCACACACACATGACTCACATACCCTTCAATCGTGCTCGCAAGTCAGCGATATTAAATTTCCTAATCTTAAACAAGTAAATTAACGCTGACTTGGTTTTCCATTTAATTACACAAACCGATGTGGCTTTCCAGTACTTATCATAACAATAACAATCTTATCCTGCAGACGACTTATTGGAATCAAGAGATCTCATAACAATAACAATGTGATCTTGCAGACAGACAGAACAAGAGATCTCATAATAATAACATTTTCAGTCTATAAAAGATTTCTGTAGCCAACGATTGTTAGTTAGTAAGCTTGAGGTTTTAGAAATAAACGAATCTTTTTCACCCACGTCTTAGCAATTCATTGTAAGTAGAAAGCCCGGATAACGTGAAACAATTAAAAGCGTATCGACACTTTATTCTTTTCACCTCTGCACAGGACTTGAAACTTCACTCACTAACAGTGCAAAAAAGATCAAATTTGGAAATGAAGTTATTATACCTCAACACCAACATCAAGTTGAGACTGTTTTGGGCTAGTATCCTTTCTGTGTTGCTATACGGGAGCAGCACATGAAAAGTAACCACCACTGTTATGCAAAAGCTCCAACCCTTCTTCAACACTTGTCCGCGACATTTGATCAGGGTAAGCTGTCCTAATACTATTTGGAACAAAGAATTTGGTCGGCGCACAGGCCAGTTACCCGTGGAGTAGTGGACCAGGAGGTGAAAGTGGCAATCGGGTAATCACACATTAAGGAAGGGCCACAATTCCATTGTTGACTACTCACTGGGAACCAGTATCTCAAAATAGTCGGTCGACGAGTGGGTCGCTCACAATAGCAGAAGAGAAATGTAAGGTTCTCGGAGAGTCCTGAAATGAGTTGAAACGCATTTCGGTTGACCATGCACGTTACCGTGTATGCGTGGTTGACGCGGTATGCCTCAATAAGTAGTAAATGGCAACCATATATGTATGTACATTCTTCAGTTGAAAATGTTTGATTGATGCTTGAATTTACAAATTTATAATTTTTTTAAAAGAACTTTACACAGCACCTGGTTAACTCCTGAGGAAGGGCACAACTCGTGCCTGAAATGCGTATTTACGAATAAAATTAACATATCTCGTTTTAGGAATAAATCTACTCTTTTTATTTAACTTTTAACAACTTATCACTCACTATTCATTTCCTGTGTTTTCAAAGCCAAAAGTGACCTGTGCGTGTGTAAAAGCCTTTATTGTTTTTTGTTCCGTGCTCGCTAATTCGGGCCGCATTGAAATCTGATAAAATCTATTCATGTCATGGGAGCACTTGGTGCTATACGGTTTCAATAAGGTATCGAATAGACACAGAATTAAAGTGGAAACACCGTTGCACGTCGGCTTCGACCGAACCGAATGAAACCGTATACGTGTGAACCGAGTCTAATTCAGAGTAACGCAGAAATAAGCATACGATAAAATCAGATGCATATATGCGTATATGTCCAGCATTCGATAAAGAGAATGTTTGGTTTTCTATGATTACCCTAATATTTGTCTTTATTTGTCACTTGTTGCGTAAAAAAAATGGTGATTTTCACGATTTTGTTAAAGAAAAGTTCGAAACTTTTTTAAACTATCCTTATATCATCTTAAAATATATACATTGAACAACTTTCAGTAATTTTTTGATTGGAAAATATTATACAGTTATGTTACAAATGGCCGTCAAAAACATACACAGAAAATTTCAAGACGAACACAAAACCTTTATAGGTGAAGTGTCTAGCTTCCCGTATTCCGACTTGTGTTTTTTTTTTCTGCTGAGGAAATCCATCATGGAAACGCATCTAAAATCGAAGATGCGTATGCCCGACCCCAACAGACTATTTTCTACACAATCTCCCCACGGACCACCATTCTACTTCCCAACAAATGTCAAAACTAAGACAGGCTTAGAAAAATACTAATCGAGTCTTTTATTTGATATCCAACATGACTATACTTCATCATCATCATCAACCGCGCAACAATCGGTATCCGGTCTAGGCCTGCCTTAATAAGCAACTCCAGACATCCCGATTTTGCGCCGAGGTCCACCAATTCGAGATCCCTAAAATCTGTCTGGCGTCCTGACCTACACCATTGCTCCATCTTAGGCAGGGTCTGCCTCGTCTTCTTTTTCTGCCATAGATATTGCCCTTATAGACTTTCCGGGCTGGATCATCCTCATCCAGATGGATGAAGTGACCCGCCCACCGTAACCTATTGAGCCGGATTTTATCCACAACCGGACTGTCAAGGTATCACTCATAGATTTCGTCGTTATGTAGGCTACGGAATCGTCCATCTTCATGTAGGGGGCCAAAAATTCTTCGGAGGACTATACTTGGTAAAAAAAAAATTGCACTCCGTTTTGCATGTATGCGGACTCATCCCCTTTAAAATCAACGTAGATAGATGTAGCTTACTGCATGTGTCGCCGTTGTCAATTCTCACCTTCTCGTGCCCAATTTCGTGCCACTCGATTCAGCCATTTCTGAAAAAAGTGCGTGTGCCGGACAGACAGACATTGAACTGGTTCTAAAAAGGTTTTGTTTTACAAACACGATTTGATCGTCAAACACCTTTGATTGATTGCGCCTTTTTCTTGGGAATCGGTTGTCAAAAATTCAGTTCTATTCAGATGTTGCGATCAGGCGATCATTCTATTTTTGGACATGTTGCTCGAGGTTATTTTTGCTATTAGATGATAGAAAAACGTCATCTGCATAGTGTATAAGGTGCTAGACTTTGGATGTTCACTGCGACAGTGTCCATAACGTGAACAAAGAGGAGTGATGAGAGGGTGCTTCCTTGATGAAAAGCGGCAGAGACACGAAGCGGTTTTTAAACAGCCGACACACACATTGAACTCAGTGCACGAGTTGTTCTGACACTAAGTGCTGTCGTAGAACATATCAGATAAGTTTGTGTGGCACAAGGTCAAATGTTTTCTCCAGATCCAGAAATGCAATGTAAAAATGGCGATGCTCCTCACGGTATTTCTCCATGATCGCGCAGCGTGTATTGCCTCAGCAATTCCAAAGTTCTTAACAAATCCGGCTTGATCCATGGTTTTTTTCAACAATTTCGTGAATACGGTTGTCAAGAATGCATTTAAAAATCTTCATTATGAGAAAGTAACCGGATCAGACGATAATTTGAACATTCTGTTGGATTACCGTTCTTTTCAAGGTTTTGTGTGGAACAAAACCGAGTCAGTATCTGTCTGTCACACCCGATTTATTCGGAAACGGCTTGACCGATTGTCACGAAAATTGGTAAGAGTGTGTGATCTGCTGTTCCCTCCACATGCAGCTGGTGGCGCCATTTTGTGTTAAGCTAGAGGGGGGGGCCTCCCCATACATGTGAATGGAGGGTGCAAAATTTTTTTTCATGAAGTGTGGCCATGTGGGGTATCAAATAAAAGGTCTCAATTCGTACTTTTCAAAACTGCTTCCATATTTGATATTGCGTGACACATAGGAGAGTGAGGGCTGAAAATATGACCTACAAAAAGCGTAACAGGTCTCGTTTTCAGAACCTTTTCGACCGAAAAATCTGAAAAAAAAACACAGTGATGCCTGCCTATGAAATCGAGGCCTCGAAATACATCCAGTTCCGCTATCTGCACAAATAAAGTTAATAATAGTATATTTCCACATTTTAGAAATTTACCCGGCAACCCCCCTTATTTGCATTTCAGAAGTACAAAATTTGGCATGGGTGTAATGAAGAACATAATGCACAAGTTGATCAGGTTTGAAAAGAATCCAAGTATTATTAACAAAGTTATTGAGGCTGAAAGTTTTCCAATTTTTGTGAATTTCGTCCATTCTACAACCTGTATAACATTATCATAACATATCAATTCACCAATATACCATAAGGAAATGAGCTCTTATGAATGGGGTCGTAAAGAATTATTTTGTTTTAGTTTTTTAGTCATTTGTATATGAATGTCAATTACTCCAACTAGACATCTGGTGTATATAGGTATATAGTATATGCGGGGTAATGAAATTTGCGGGTAGTGTCTATTTCAGATAGATATGTTTGTACATTAAACCAGCCGCATTGATTACACGTACTATATATGTACATGTGTATGCTTTTGTGCACGCAGTAAATCGGAATTATGGGTACGAGTTTATATACGTGCATATAAATGTACAGTATTCGGAAATAGGCAGTTTGTTTGTTTAGGGTGAGTATAATATCTAAGGATGTAATATGTACGTATGTTTCGTAGTTTGGAAAAATATGAAGCAATAGGATGGATTTAAAGCTACGGATAGAAAAATGTGCGTTGAAGTTTCTTCATAAGATGAACACAAATCCTTTATACCCGAAGCGCGAGCTTCCGGTATTCCGACTTGTTTCATATTGGAATGATCATGCTTAATTGCCAGTCGGATGGTATTCTATCTTACTGAACAAACCGATTAAAGAATTCACTGAGCCACAGTGTTAGGTCCCAGCTCTTCGCTTTCCAGAGCTCAGATGCGATGTCGTCAGGCCCTGTTGCTTTCCCCGATTTCATTCGTTTTACTGCCTCCTCGTTGCTGCACTTCAGTTCTGTCTCTATCCCACGGTTTTCTTAAGACACGGATTAATTTTGTGACCACAATCAGAGCTCCGCTGCGATAAGCTACCACAGTACAGTATATATCGAATACATGGCTCAGCATTCATACTGGTGGATGTAAGAACTACCTAACTCTCTACCGAACTAAGGAGTACACCCCCATCTTGAAACGCAATACCACGTCGAGGCCGTTCGCTTGAACGTAACTAATAGCTCCCATACAGCT
The DNA here is from genome assembly GCF_905115235.1 of Hermetia illucens. Taxonomy (NCBI): domain Eukaryota; kingdom Metazoa; phylum Arthropoda; class Insecta; order Diptera; family Stratiomyidae; genus Hermetia; species Hermetia illucens. The sequence continues at coordinate 115,695,252 of NC_051853.1, read as the reverse complement.
CCCACTAAGGGGCTAACCGTAACAACCGAGCTGAACACGCATGCAACAAGAATTCTCCTGAACAATGTGAATTCAAGGGCTATCCCGGTTCCCATTATACCCCTGGTAAGGTTTTGTGACCTTCTGCCACTTCAGATGAGTCCCCATATACACTCGGATCTGATCGCCCTAATTAGGCAAACATTGTGATACAGAGTTTCTCCTCAGAGGTTCTCCTCGGCTTCTTGGTTTGGGTTCTGCCGACAGGATTGCCGCCCCGTCTTCCTCATTGCCACCTCTTTAAAATTTTTAAATTTAAAATAGTTTCGAGTGCCGTGGTCTGAATCTGTGACAGCAGCTTCCCACTTCTAGAAAATTTCAGTTCCGGCCACCGGACGATGCGTACATATATCAAAATGGGTTTTATTATGGATGTATACATTCAATGAATCTGTTTTGGTGGGAGTACCCAAGACTTATTTATCGCAGTCCTGCAGCACCAAAGCAATCCGCAAGATTTCTGGTATTGTTCCTGAATATGGTGTTTTCACGTTAGCTTTAAGCTGAGATATACACCTTAAGATTTGACTATTTATACCAGCTGGATTTCCGCCCCCTGCTAAGGTGGGTAGAGTGCAGCTGCTCCACATGATGTTCCTAGTAAACATAACTAGTCCAGTCTTCCTAGCGTTCACCGTGAGCACCAACTGTAGATTTCATACAGTATTGCATTCAGGCGATCACATACCGTGCTCGCAAACTTGCCGACTTGCAAATGCCTATGCGAAGACCTTTGTGTGCTCCAGGGGCCATAGCAAGGTGTCCATAACTAAGAGCCATAGCAAAGGAGAGAGAATCTCCCCCTGTGGACAGCTCCAAAGACGCCCTGCCTCAATAAACTGTCCGACCAATATGTGGATTTTTTCCACTCCAGCATGTAAAGGATCCAACTGATCAACAGCAGATCGATTCCATAATGTGTTGCCACGTTGCATACCACCCCCAATGAGGCATAATTGAAGGTGCCTTCGATGTGCACGAAATTTGACTAGCAAAAGCAAAAAGAATGCCCTTTCACTTATGTTTTCAAAGCCGGTAACAGCAGGTTTCATTTATTTTCTTTGGAATTGTCTACTTTTTAAGCACAATGCAGAGTGGTGCATTATGTGGGGAATTCTTGGACTATTTTAAATTATTTTATATCTCAGCATTTCTGAGATTTATTTGTCCACCTCCTCTTGGTGGAGTTGTAGTAACCTACAAATTTTAGTGAAAATAGGTGTATCTAGTAATAATAATAATCGTTGGCACAACAATCCATATTGGATCAAGTGTGTTAGAGCATTTCATTCAAGACCGTAATTAAGATTAGAGTACCCCATAGGAGGCAATGTGGTCAGAATTGTGCTCGCCCGAGATTACTATCCTGGTTTGACTCAAGTACTTATTCACAGCTGAGTCGACTGGTATCCGACGTCAAATCACGATACAAATCGCACTGCCACTAGTGAGATTTGACCGCTGGTACACACACCTTCCGTACGACAGCCTTGTGCTTTAACCAGTCAGCTATGCGGATACAGAGGTTTATCTAAGGTAACCTTTATTTGATGTATGACGGCATCAGTTGAGGTTAAAGCGTCCCTTGTTTATGAAACAAATGGTTATAATTATATACATAGAAACTTAATAAATTGTAATAGTGTTCGTGGTTTTGCGACATGGTCCAAAGTCAATCCGGGAAGAGAATGCATTCAATAATATGTAATATTTCCTCTTTTTCTCTCATTTCAACACCCATTAGCTTTCCCAATTACCCCTCTCAATTCCTAATTCCCATTCCAATATTCATTTATATCCAACATTTAACATTTAAAATAATGAATTTTACTTAGTTTTTTAAAAAAGTTCTAACAAGTGGTCCGTTTCCCCTAGGCACAATACCCAATAATCCGTTTTCATTTGAGCAATTCCAATTTGTATTTATTAATAATTTGCAATTTATTATTGCAATTGACTCCTCAGCTTGTACATAAACTTGGCGAGATTTCTTATTATCGCATGCAGGCAAAGCGATTGGCCTTTGCTGGGAGGAATGTGCATGCCGCTAGTAATGGAATTTGTTGTAGTTTTTGCTTTTGCTTCACCGATTTTGATGTTCAAGGTCGGGGTCAGACAAAAGACAGACAGGCTAATGACGCTAGCAGCTGATCAACTGGACGCAGGAAAGGAGATGGGGCTGGTCCTTCACAATGGGGGACGTTTCTTTCGACCGAGGAAGATTTCGTGGAATTTTTGAGGTTTTGTTCGGTTGAAGAAAAGAGGTGTTCGGCGACTTAAATTACGAATTAATCTTAGTGTGTGCAGCAATTGCATTTGAATTTGTATAAAAGGAGTCCAATTAATATGGCGGGAAGAGCGGACAGTCTGTATGACCGGGATGACGGAGTCCAATAGGAAAATGATTTTGAATTTAGGATTTAACGACAGAAAAAAGTTAAATTTCAAACGCGGCAAATTATAAATATTGACAGAAAATAAGAGAAAAAGTTGAAATTTTTCTATGGGAAAACATATCAGATCTATAATACAATTTATAAAATGTAACTAAACCACGAGAATGTATAGGAAGAAACAACATATTACTAATAATTGTAAATATAGAAACTTTGGACAAGAATTGCGTAATATACATATATGCAACATCCAAGTTTTGTTATTTTTCTTGTATACGAAACTTGAACAGAGCCTTCAGTTTTCCTGGAGGAAGCGAAGTTTTCGATTTGATTCCTTATTTTTAAATAACCTTCCATTGATGTGCTTTAGTATCTCATGTAAAAAGGAAACTACATATTTGGAAAATCTGCATCAGACAGAGCTCTAGGTGAGGGTATCCAAAGGTTTCTTTTTCTTCTTCGCTTTTGTTTTTATTAAAATCGATTCAATGTCTGTCTGTCTGTCTGTCACATGCACTTTTCACCAAAACGGCTAACCCGATCCGAACAAAATTTGGTGGACAGGTGGGAACTACGAAATCCCACGCATACAGCAAGTGGCATAAGTTTAGGTGGAGTTTAAAGAGGGGCTCCCCATACATCCGAAGGGGGGATTCAAAAAATTTTTTCATCGGATATAGTCGTGTAGGGTATCAAATGAAAGGTGTCGAATTGTACCGAAACTGATGTTAGTTTTGGCGTTAATTGCGTGAGTAAGCAGTCAAAATGTACGCACTTAAAGTGAGACAGGATTCATTTTCGGAAACTACCCAAAATCCGAAAAAAATCAGGGTAGTGCGCCTAGATGAAATCTAGGGCTCAAAAGATGTCCCATTTCGATACCTGTTCAAATAAACTTATTAATAGTATATTACCACCTTTTAGAAATTTGCTGTAAAACCCCCCTTAAATTCATCCTAGAACTTTCGAATTGCACTAGCATAGAGGATAATATTTCCTATAGACGTGCTAAATTTCATGGAAATCTGGCCATTGACGCCAAAGTTATAGCAGTTCAAACTTAGCACTTTCGCGCGAATTAACTGCACTTTTCTCAGAAACGGCTATACCGATTGACATGAAATTCGGTGAGAAGGTGGGACCTGTGGACCCCCAGACATGCAGTAAGTGATATACTTCTACGTTGATATTTAGGGGGTGTAAATTTTTTTTTTACCGAATTGTAGTCATGTAGGATATAAAATTAAAGGTCTCGCTTAGTACTTTTCGAAGCCGGTCTTAGTTTTGAGATTTGTTAAAAAGGCGGGGAGTGGGAGGGGTAGAAAGTGATGATTTCTTTAACGAACCCATTCTCAGAAACTAACCCTCGGAAAAATCTGAAAAAAATCATGAAGCTGCCTCTATATGGTGCCCAGGTCTCAAAATACTCTCCATATCGATATCTGTTCAAATTAAGTTAATAATAGTATATTACCATATTTTTGGGAAAATTGAGTAAAACCCCCTTAAGTTTATCTCACAGTTATAAAAGTTGGTAGTAGTATAAAATATAATATGAAGCATATTATCTCCAAGTTTGATCGAAATCATACTATTAGTAACAAAGTTACAGTAGCTCAAAGTTGTGTTCACCGTGTAAATTTACAACCCAAAGTACTAAATCTGACATGTTAAATGCGTATACATAACGGGCTACGTACAAATGGGATAGTTCCACTCTCAGATATACTCACACAAGAAGCAAACAAAACCTTTCATACCTGAAGCGCTCAGCTTCCGGTTTCCCGACTTGTTTATAATTGATGTTGGTTAAATTCTTGGCATTTGCTAATAATATTAAACTCAGAGTGTGAAGCGTATGAGGCTGACTATCATCAATACAGCGCTTTTCATCAAATGATTTATTTAAATCGCTTTCTAGAAAATAGAGGGCAATGGAATTTTTAGCTGTGTGACACGGAGCTGTCGTGCACTCGCCGCTTCTCACATCTTTTTCTTTTTCTTCAGCCTTCCGTTCACAAGCGGCGTCGGCTCGTCGTGATCGGTTTCGTCATTTTATTTTATCAAATACCTAATCAGGATCCAGTGTATCAAGCCACGATTGTTTTGGCCGGCTTTTTCGTTGCTCACCATTGACTTTGATGTTCTGACCTATACTGGTTATTGAATTCTCGTTAGCGGGAATTACGTGACCACACCATCGAAAACGCCTCTCTCGCAGCTTTTCCACGATAGGTGCAAACCCATATCGATCGCGGATATTCTCTTTTCAGACGTGATCAAAACGTGTCGCGCCACCAGTGCAATGTAACATCTTCGTCCTCATTACCGCAAGACGCCGTTCATTGTCCTTTATAGTCGGCCAACACTCAGAACTATAGAGAGCGGCAGACGGACGACATTGCAGTAAATTTTTGATTTGGGACGTGCGCTGATACGTCGATCACAAAGAACACCAGTTGGGGAATGCCACTTTATCCAGGTTGCGTTAATGCGGAAAAACAATTTCATTACGCAGTTCTCCATTGGCTGATAGCATTGACTCGAGATATTTAAATCGCTGAGTTCTGGCAATGGCAGCAACCTACTCCTCAAGATATTTAAATCGCTCAGTTCTGGCAATGGCAGTAACCTGCCCAGAACTGAGCGTTTTCAATATCTCGGGCCAATGCTATAAGCCAATGGAGAACTACGTTATGCTCCTCACATAGGGAAACACAAAATCTTTTATACCTGAAGCGTCGAGCTTCCGGTTTCCCGACTTGTTTATGCATACAGTAGATTTTGTTGATTTTTATATTAAAAATTTAGGTGATTGCATTATTTTGATCATAGCCCACTGACGTGTATCATACCTCATTTTAAATGACCAGCACTTTAAAACAGCTTTGGATCAATTTCTACCACAAGTTACTGATTTTGCGAGCCATAACTCTATCCATATTGTACCTTAAAAAATGGAAATATTCTTTCTTTTTGTTATTTAAAATGCTTTATTTCTGCATAAAATCATTTCTATATGAAATGCATGGTTTTCGAGCTATTTGTGAAAACCCCTTCAAAAACATGAATTTGACTGATGAAAAAACGACATGTTTGAACATGAATAACTCGAAAACTACTACTAGTTGGAACAATTTTCACTAAACATTGCTGAGAATCGACTATTCAATCGATTTCGGTGGTTTTTTTTCGAAAAAGAATTTACTCCACTGCTATGATCCCAATTTATATATAAAATACCTCCAGATGCGTCACTAAAGTTTCGATTTCCGAAATTACTACCTCAAAAATTTATAACCTTATCTGCGTTGCGGCTGCCATGGTTATTCGTCTCCGTAATCAAATTCTTAAAGTAAATAACGAAGGTATGCACAGGAGGACTGTTCAACAAAAAGGTCAAGAATGCTGAAATCTTCGAGGTGCTGAAGCAGAAATTTGCGTATTAAAAGTGCTTTCAAAGAAGGACAAGCAACACCTTGTTCCCCCAAAACTAAAGAGGATTTTTACAAAGTCTCAATAACTCCAACCAGGAAAGCAGCCTCGATGTAGATCAGGCAGGAGAATTCTAGTGAGTATCTGGAACCAAAGCGGCCCCAATAATTTAGAAGGAACATGGCTCCTATACCTAATGTATTAATGCGAGAGTCTCCTCGAAATGACCATACCTTATATAACAGGGAACAACGATTAAACACCCTTGGATCAGCAGAAAGGCATCCAGAGTTGATAATATTAACAACTTATGGCTAAGACGGTTCAAGATCTCTCACAAGGTGATGACAATTATTTTTCTGGAACAATTACTGATTCAAACTTAGTTCGAACATTTTTCACCTAGAGAATACTTTATGTTATCCCCAACCGACAGCGTGTGCCTGATTTGGAAACATTTGAAGAGTATTAACAAGTCGGGAAACCAGAAGCTAGAAGGTTCAGGTATGGAAGGTTTTGTGTATTTCTTTTATAAAGAGATTTGAGTGTACATTTGTTCCATTAGTATGTAGCACGTAATATAAGCATATATTATGTGAGAATATCCACTTTCAAGTGACATTCAAAGTCTCGAATTTGCACAGAAGTGGCAGCTTTGACCTATTATTGGATTGGTAAGATCATGCTCTATGCTGTAGCCTACATTGCTGCAAAGTTTCGTGGTTCTAGGGTGAACCTAAGGGGGGTTTTCCTGCCAATTACTAAAAACTATAGTAATGTACTATTATTAACTTTATTTGAACTGGTATCGGTATGGAGGGTATTTCGGAGGCTAGGCACCATATAGTGGGTGCCTCTTGACTTTTTTCAGATATGTGGGTTGTGTAGTTTTTGAGACTGGGTTTGTTAAAGAAATGATCACTTTCAACTCCCCGCACTCCCCACCTTTCCAACAAATGTCGAAACTAAGGATAGCTTCGGAAAGCATTAACCGAGAAATTTCACTTGATACTCCACATAACTATATTTGATGAAAAACAATTTACACCCGCCTTTTTCATGTATGTGGACCGCCCCCCTGTATGTATATAGGATGTAACTCACTATATACGTGAGCGTTCACAGTTTCCACCTTTCTACCAAATTTGGTGTCAACCGCTACAACCGGCTCTGAGAAAAATGCATGTGACGGACAGACAGACAGTAAATCGATTTTAATAAGGTTCTGTGTTTATACAAAACCTTAAAAAGGAGTCTTTTTTTTTTGTGTGACGCAAAGCCTTATTAAAATCGATTCAATGTCTGATTGTCACACCCGATTTACTCGAAAACCGTTAAACCTATTGGTGAGAACGTGTTGTCGGTGAATCGCTTTACATATAGCGAGTGACGCCTTTTTCTGTTGATTTTAAGGGGGGCCCCATACAGGCAAAAGGGAGGTGCAACATTATTTTTCAATCGAATATAGTCATGTGAGGAGTCAGATGAAAGAGCTCAATTAGTACTTTTCGAAATTGAAACAGTTTTGGTATTGGGTGAAGCATAGGGGAATAAAGGCTCAAAAAGGGAGTCTCATGGTCAAAACCTATCCAAGCGAAAAATCTAAAGAAAATCAAAATAGAGCATCCGTACGAAATCTAGATCTCAAAATTGCGTGCATTATCTGCACAAATAAAGTTTATAATGGTACCATATTTTAAAAAGTTACCTGTATCAATATAAAGGACAATAAAAGGCATAATTCTTGGAAGTTTGAAGGAAGTTCATTTATTACTAAGGAAGGTCAAAGTTTTCAATTGCATATAATTTTTTTTGCACTCAACAACGTGTAGGTGAGCTCATATGAGGGTAGCATCTTGTTTTTCCTCTTTTAGCTGTTTTTAGTTAAGTATTTGTATATCAATATGGACTCCTCGAGACGGGTGAGTATTGTATGTATATATCTAATGAAATTTGCGGGCAATGTACATTTCAGATATATGTGCGTTCTTACTAGCGATCTTCAATCTACGCACGTATAAATATAATCTCGTCATTGAAGCTTCCTACCTCCGAATTCTTTCAGTCAATACCGATTGACAGAAATTTGGGGTTAGAATAGAGGGTGGAATTAGAAACAAAAGTTGTATAGCTCCGATGTCCCTCCCCCCTCCCTCCGTAGGCAATGGGATGAAATTTTTTTCGAAAATAATCATAAAAATCGATTAATTCTGAGCAAAAATTATCTTATGAAAATTTTTCCGGGTCCGGTTTGTCATGGATATTTGTACTCGCCTGTGTACTGCCCTGCTGCTGTAGATTTACCACCTGTACAGTGTTAATGATAGTAGAACAGAAGCAGAAGCTCTTTGCAAAGCAAGTGGATAAGAAATTATGAAAACAGTGCGAAAAGGAAACTGTGTGGATGTCGTGTACTCCAACAAGGAGTGAACAGAAGCCTCGTTCACCTACTATCCCGTATTCAAAATGCTACTAAATAATCTAAGTTCATGTTTTAAATGTTCGGCTGCATCCAAATTTTCTGTTAGGCGATCAGTACCCTTAGAAAACAAAACTTTTTGCCAGAATCAAATGGTTTGATTGCAGGAACTACAATTTTTTCTCAATTTCAATTTTTAAAGCAGGTTTTTTCTCGCCACTCCTTTTCTGTATTAAATTTTTCAAAATCGTAAGACGCAATATAGTATTAATATTGGGAAGTTTGAAGGCACTATTAATAGCAAAGTTTTAGTAGAGCAGATTGGTCTATTTCGTATGAATTTACTATATCTCATGATAGCATAGAATGGCAGTCTTACATTTTTTTTTAGGAGTAGGGTAGGTGGCTGGCGGACTACCAACTAAACACCTCCCTGTCATCAGAGAACTAGCCTGGAACCGTTTGACACATTACTTCGGGCTAGCTCTCCCGCTCTCCCGGCTTTGGGAGCCTTCAAGTCAGGCAATTCCTTTCACCAACGGGAGGGGAGGGGAGGAAGGGAGTTGTTAGTTCAGTGAACCCCTTACAGTCCGATCCCTCTGCCGGTCGAGTTCAATCTTCTTGGTAGTAAGAAGAGCCCGAACATAATGCGGAATACGATTCTAGCTGCCAGCGCTCTTCAGCATCTCTCTGACAATGTTGTCTGGAGAGAGCTCCCCTGTGTCTGCATAAAGCTGCTGGCCGAGGCCGTCCCACCTCTCGCAAGAGAAAAAGGTGTGTTCAGCGTCATCCGCCACTCTATTGCAGAACACACAATGAGGAGATCGCGCCTTCCCAACCCTGTGCAGGTAAGACTGAGAACGCCCATGCCCACTTAGAAGTTGGGTAAAAAAGTAATCAATCTCACCGTGCTTTCTGTTCAACCATGGGTCTAATTTGTGGATGAGCCGCGCAGTCCACTTGCCCCTTGGCTCATTTTGCTAAGAAAGTTGCCACTCGTTAAGGGTGCGTTGACGTTCTTCACGGGCAACCACTTCTCTCCCTTATGGCGATAGATAGCTTTGCGCTCCCTGGCAAGGAGGGCAACGGGGATCACTCCCGCAATCACCATCACAGCCGGTTCGGAGACGGTGCGATAAGCAGACGCCACTCGCAAAGCGCCCCGCCTCTGCACTTGAGCGAGGCGTTTACGATGCACCTCCTTGTCAAGGGCATCAGCCCATACCTTCGCACCATAGAGAAGGACGGACTGCGTTGCTCCCATGAGGAGACGTCTCCTAGTTGATATAGGGCCGCCGACATTCGCCATTAGCCGACTCAAGGCCGCGACTCTTGCTGCAGCCCTGTCCGCGGCTGCTTTGATTTGCTCGAAGAAGCTTATCTTCGAGTCGAGCATTAAACCAAGGTATTTAATCGCTGGTTTTGACTCTATAGTCATCTCGCCGATCGATATGGGACGCAAGGTCGGGATTCTCCTTCTGGTCAGGATTACTACTTCGGTTTTTTCCAGCGCAAGATTGAAACCGTGAGCAGTCATCCATCCGCTTACCCGTCGCATCAATATGCCAAGTCTGCTTTGCGCCTGTTCAACAGTGCGTCCGGCAACAAGTGCCGCAACGTCGTCTGCATAACCGACCAGGCGCGACTCTTCTGGCATATCGAGTCTCAACAGACTATCGTAGAAAGCGTTCCAGAGGTCCGGCCCTGGGATGGATCCCTGCGCTGCTCCCGACGTGATTTCCATCCTCCGCTGGCCCTCTGGCGTCTCATAGAGCAGGGAGCGGTCTTTCAGATAATTCCCCAATATCCGCAAGAGATAGCTTGGCACGTGAAGGAGTTCTCTAGTGTGCATATCTGTCCATCTTCCGGAATTGAAGGCATTTCTGACATCAAGCGTTATGAGGAGCACTATCCGTCGAGATCGGCGGCTGTGTGCCCCGGCTCGATTAAACGCATCTTCGACCTCCATAACAGCATCCACTGTAGATTTCCCTGTTCTAAACCCGAACTACCTTGCGGATAAGTTCCCGGCAGTACGGATTACTTCAGCGAGTCTACCCCTGATGAGCTTCTCGAGCACTTTTCCGGCCGTGTCAAGCAAACACAGCGGTCGGTATGCAGACGGGAGCTCCGGGTCTCCTTTACCCTTACTGATCAACGCGAGTCTGGCCACTTTCTAGCGACAAGGAAAAATGCCCTCCTTCAAGCACGCGTTGAACGCTTCGAGCAGAAATTCTGGCCGTTGGCGAAACACCAGTTTGTAAACTTCCTGTTTTTCATAGTGAGAACCGCTTCTTCGAGTTCTCCAATTGTGAAAAGGGGGCAATCCACGACGCTTTCCGCGCTATTTACATCAACCCGTACAGGGTTTCTGGGGAACAATGCCCGTACAATGCGGGTGGGTGGTGGTCGGTGCTCAATATGCAGGGCTTCCGCAGAGCCCCGATTTTCCGAGTGACAAGCTTATAGCCAAGTCCCCACGGGTCGTCAGTCACTCCATTAACAAGATTTTGCCCGCCGCGAGCTTTGCTTTTATTTATAGCGCTGCGGAGTCTCCTTTTTGCTGATCTATATTGTGCCTTTATGGCTTATGCCTCCTCGTTGGCGTACAAACGTTGTGCCAAACGGCGGAGCTTATGACACTCCTTCCGTAGGTCGGCAATTTCCGCCGTCCACCAGTACATAGAAGGCTTGTCGCGCCTGGGGCCTCTCCGGGGCATGGAAGCCTCACACGCCGTCGTTACCAGATTCATAACTGAATTTACGACGGTGTCGGCTGCGACACCACCCCCCCCCCCCCCCCCCCCCCAGCGCGTCCCTACCTGCTCCAAGAGCTTCGACGAACCTTCCGATGTTCACCCTCGCGACATTCCACACGCAGGGGGAACGTCGTGTTGGTGCTCGCCGGCAAGTAGCGTCAAACACTTCGAACGCAATGTACTGATGATCACTTGCCGAGAAGTCTTCTAGGACTCGCCACCCGTCCACCAATGATGCCAGAGATTCCGACGCAAAAGTGATGTCAGGAATGCTTCCTTCACAACCTGGGCGCCGAAACGTTGGCGTGGATCCGCTGATTAAAATTACGAGCCCGGTTGTCGCGCCATTTCCAGAATCCGCTTCCCTCTGGAGTCTGATTGGGGCATGCCCCATTCAAGAGCCCTGTCATTAAAATCACCGTCAACCAGGATTCGTCCCTCCGTGCTCGAAACGGCGTCCTCCAGAGCATCAAGCCCGCGCTGAAAGTCCGGAATCGACTCATTCGGCGTCAGGTAAACGCTAAAAAACGTTATCCCTAAACACCGGATCCAGACAAATCCGTCCCCCCGGCCTTCGGAAAGAACACGAAGTCGAACGTCGTCCCGAACCCAGATGGCAGCGGTGCCCGATAAGTCGAGATACCATAAGGACGGGTCCTTGTTTCGGTATTGCTCGCTAATCAGCACTAGATCAGCATTTACTTCCGCAGCGAACTGTGCTAGCAACTGGTGAGCGGCTGCACTCCGGTGCATGTTAATTTACAAAATGCGGATCATGGCGTTCGCACCCTAGCCCTCTCCAATTCCGCCCTGAAGATCGGACACCGTCCCGAGCCCGCAGTGTGTGCGACGCTTTCGCCAGACGCGCCACGATCCCTGCAGTCTTACATTAAAGTCAATAATCGGACTAACAAATACATATACACTGTAGAAAATTCAAGTTTTCAGATTTGGGACCCATTTTCATGAAATTTTTTTGAAGCTAAAGTAAACATGCATATTCCGTTCATTTTGTTCTCTCAAGAATGAAGGATTAATGAATCAAGAACGAACTTACAAGTTACTATAATATATATTATTATAATCATTACTGTACATTTAATCGCAATTTTCGTTGACATTGCCTTTGTATAAATCTCCAGAACTTCACTTCTACGATTCGGCGAAGAATGCTGTCATAATCATCAAGTAATTTACTTTCAATCAATTTTCTGTCATTTTTTTCGGAAAATAAATTATCTGAGAAATTTGTTTACCTACTGTATGTGCTTCCGAACACTTCCAAGGCACATCTAAATATTTTAAATTCTCCGAAACTCAGAACAGGCAATTGTATCTGGGCCAGACATCTCGTCTCGCATTTATATTTCAGTGGTTCAAATTCAACACATTCCACCTGATATTGTGCTTCACACGCCGGTTTCGTTCGATGTGTCTGGTTTCCCGCCGCAACGAATTACTGCTAACAATATCCAAAACTGGAAGTAAACGCAGCATACATGAAATGTGGGTTAGGTTTGCATCGTGAAATTGAGACAAGTTGTTCTGCGATATTTTATGCTCATCAGGGGTTTATCACTTAGTCAAGCTCACACCATAGTTGCGAAAATGGGGACCAAACGCTGCTACAAACAAGTCGGAATAAAGGTTTTGTATTCATCCTATCTGAGAAACTCTCTATGCACGATTTTCCGTTCGTACATAACTAAATATACAAAATATTCCGTCATATTTTGCCAAACTTCAAGACACATAGGTGCATATGTATCAACGACTTAGATACTGTGTTCATCCCAAATAAATAAACATTGTCTATTACCGCATGACGATGCAAGTTAAACTCACAAATTGGGGTTTTATTAAAAAATTATATTTATTATTCTCTTTAGGGGTCGACAGCCGTCTAATTTACAAAAACTGCTCGATTAAATTAAAATGCATTTAAAATCGAATTGCAATAGAATTGCCGATGCAGCGATTCACCTGGATGGATTACCTCAGGAAACGTGCCAGCCATGTAGTCTGCAAATATTGGTTGCGTGTGCAGGCATTAACTTGCTTACATATCTTTATTTGCATCAAAATAGATCTAACGCATCTTCACGCATTTCCACTTTGCTCTTTGCACAAAGGTATATATCTATATATATATGTAAATAAAGTGGTGTTAGTTACACTATTTATAACTGAAGAATGGCTGAACCGATTTGGCTGAAAATTGGTGGAGAGGTAGCTTAGAACCAGGAGACGGACATATCCCGCTCGGACGCGTTTCCGTGAAGTCCCTATAAAACGTGGTATAACAAAACATGACATGGAATAACAAAACGCAATTGATAGCTAAACGTAATTTAGCCTATGGTTAAGTAGAAAACTTGATAATATAAATTTTGTCAGAAATATATAATCATCAGCAATTTGTATTCTCTTTGAATCATTATTAACAATGCCGCGACCAAGACGATCGAATCTTTCCCGACAAAGCCGTAATGCAAGAAGGATACGAAACTTTGCGAATGAAGTAACTGAAGAAGCATAAGGAATTGCCCCGAAGAGCGCCGCGTTAGTATGTCTCGACTTCGTGCTTCTCAATCACAAGAGCGAGGCAGCCCGTGAAATGGCTCGGTTGGCAATGCGAAATCGTCGAGCGAATAACAGAGATCAACAAGTAGATAATTTTCGACGCACAAGAAGAGATTTATCAAGTGCTGATTTGAATCGAGTAGCGTTTCCATATGATCGACGGTAAGTATTCCAAACGATAACCACGGAAATCAACGGAGGAGACTGTCACTGGCAACGATGGTTATCCACTGTATCGCCGTCGCTCACCCGATGATAACGGTCGAACTGTCACAACAAAAGTGAAAAGAATGGATTTCGTTGTCGACAACTTAAAATACATTTGCAAATATGTCACGAAAGAGCGATATGGCGGTTCTCGGCATCCAATCTTCCAATACCAACGATGAAATTGCGCGCTATTAAGTTGGTCGTTATATGAACTGCAATGAAGCGATTTGGCGTATATTCGCATTCCCTATTCACGAACGTCGTCCTATTGTTGTGCGTTTGACGGTGCATCTGGAGAATGGTCAACGAGTATATTTCACGGCTTCGAATGTCGTTCAACGTGCTGAAAAACCTCCAGCGACAACATTGACCAGTTTCTTTGCGATCTGCCAAAGCGATCCGTTTGCACGAACTTTGTTTTACTGGGAGGTGCCACGTTATTACACTCGGAATTTTCAACAACGGAAGCAAGGCGATACGGTTCCTGGTTATCCGGATGTGTGTTCTACTGACAACAGTTGGTCGTACGTATACAGTTGATCCAAAGAATGATGAATGCTTCTATTTGCAGTTGTTGCTGGTAAATGTACGTGGGCGAATGTCATTTGAGTGACTACGGACTGTTAATGGTAGAATATTCCCAATATATCGTGCCGCAAGTGAAGAATTCAATTTACTAGAAAACGATGCCCATTGTAGTTGAATGCACAATGGCGCATAAACGTGCATTAGAAGCCACTTAACCGATCATTGAAAGATCTACGCAATGACTCGAGATGTTTTTAAGGCGCAATGATTTCAGTTTCTGGCGATTTCCGCCAAACACTCCCAGTAATTCCAGGATCAACGGTTGCCGACGAAATAAATACTTGCCTCAAATCATCGAATCTATGGCCCTATGTGAAGAAACTCCAGCTGATAACAAACATAAGAGTTGCATTGCTTGATGATACATTTGTTGAAGATTTCTCTGAGCAATTGCTGATTATCGGTAATGGTCGAGTACCTGTCGACGAATCGAGCGGATTGACTTTATTTCCTCAGAATTTCTGTAACTTTGTCTCATCGAAAGACGAACTTATTAACAAAGTATTCCTAAACATCGTTACTAACTACAAAAATAATGAATCATTGAGTTAGCGAGCAATTTTAGTCGTTAAGAATAAAGATGTAGATGACCTATTTCAGAATATTTCAGAATTATATCATTGGAACAATGCATTCATTCAAATCCATTGACTGTATAACAAATAAAGATGAAGCCACCAACTCCTTGGATGTGCCTGGCTTGCCACCGCACAATTTACGCCTAAAGGTTGGCTCCGTAGTAATAATGCTTCGAAACAAACTTTGCAATGGTACGCGTTTGGTGGTAAGTAAATTGATGAACAATGTGATTTACGCGACGATACTCAAAGGAAAATTCAAAGGTGAGGAAGTTCTCATTCCGAGGATCCCGATGATCCCAACTGATATGCCGTTTGAGTTTAAAAGACTCCAATTTCTGATCTGTCTTGCATTCGCCATGACCATTAACAAATCACAAGGTCAATTCTTGAAAGTTTGTGGTCTGAATCTGGAAAATCAATGTTTTGGCCAATTATATGCGGCATGTTCACGGATCTGCGTTGTTTGTTCTTACGCCTGCTAATAAAAACAAAATATGTCGTTTATCACAAGGTGCTTAACTGAAGAGTGCAACCTATTAAAAAATCATTGAAATACTTGATAAATAAAACAAGTCGGGAAACCGGAAGCTGGACGCTTCAGGTACGAAAGGTTTTGTGTATTTCTTAGTACATAGCACGTAATATATCCATATATTATGTGAGAGTATCCACTTTCGGGTGATATTGACATTCACAGTCTTCAATTTTCAAAGAAACAACAAATTTGAGGTATTATAATTTTGTTAGTAATAGTGCGATTTCCACCAAACTTGGTAAGATCATGCTTTATGTTATAGCCTATATCACTGCAAAATTTCATGGTACTAGGATGAACTTAAGGGGGGTTTCTAACCAATTACAAAAAATTGTAGTAATATACTATTATTAACTTTATTTAAACAGATATCGGCATAGAAGGTATTTCGGAGCCCAGGCACCATATAGTGGCAGCTTCATGATTTTTTTCAGATTTTTCGGTTTGGTACTTTCTGAGAATGGCCCCCTTAAAGAAGTGATCAGTTTCAACCCCCCGTGCTGCCCACCCTTCCAACGAATGTCAAAACTAAGATCGACTTTGAAAAGTACTAATCGAGACCTTTAATTTTATACCCCACATGACTATATTTGATGGAAAAGAATTTTACACCCCCCTTTTGCATGTATGGGGACCCCCCCTTAAATTCGTCGTAAAAGGATGTAATTCACTGTATGCGTTCCCACCTTTCAACCAAATTTGGTGTCAATCACTCTAACCGTCTCCGAGAAAAATGCGTGTGACGGACAGACAGACAGACAGACGGACAGACAGACAGACAGACAGTAAACCGATTTTAATAAGGTTTTGTGTTTACACAAAACCTTAAAAATTAACTAAATAAAATCAAAAATCTGCTTATTTTTGCCTCTAAGGCGGAGCAAAGTTCACAGGGTCAGCTAGTAGTATATATGTTCGAGTTCGCTTCGATATCTCGTAGTGAACGGACGTGTTGCGGAGCAATCCAAGTATTCTAGGAACGGAAAATTAAAAAGTGACAAAAGTGACGGAAATGTTAAGCGGAGTGCTCTGTAGAGCAATTAAACAAAGGAAGTATCGTTCTGTTAACAATATACAGTGGATCTCAATATTATTGAGACACCGTATATTAAAGTATAATTTACATGCGTTTGTTTTTTTCTGTTTTCTTTTAGTGAACCGAATTCCTGACATCCACGCAGGACGGGCTTGGGGACAGGATGTCCGCCAAGAGGGCGAAGACCGGGGGCCCCTCTGACGAAGAGGGGGGCCCGAGCCCCGGAGACGAGAATCGACCAAATCTGCTCGATATAATTAAAATGCTAAAGGAGGAGATCACGGAGCTCCGGGCAGAGCTCAGAGCAGAACGTGAAAAACGGCAGGAGAAGGAAAACCTGCAAACCGGCCAGCACATTGAAGTGGATGATATCGTGGGATGTGCGTCTGCTTTCGCTGGAGTTGTCTCGGTAGAGCCGACCTTCCTTCTCTCTCAATAAAGTCTCAATCGGGACTTTTTATAGTGACCTTCGAGCCCTCTCAAGAGCTCAACGACGCCTTCAAGGTGAAATACATTCTACACCAGAAGGTTACCTTAGAAAAAATAAGACCGTTGGGACAGATTCAATGTTTCAATTGTCAAAATTTTGGGCACGTTGCCCAAAATTGTACAATTGTGCGTTAAGTGCAAGACAAAACATCCGCGTGACGGCTGCCCACGCCCCTCAACGGAGGTGCTGCAATGCTGCAACTGCGGCAAAGTCGGACATCCCGCCAGCTTCCGCGGTTGCCCAGCATATAAAGATATGCTGGCCCGAAAAGAAGCTGCCAAAGTCCGCAAATCTAAAGAAGCACAGCAGACCAAACACACAGTACCACAACTGTCGCAAAGTTTGGCCAAACCCGGCATATCTTACGCCCAAGCCATGAAACAATCACTGCCCCGGGGGGCCCCTGCACCTCCACCTCCAACAAAGTTTCTCCCAAACCAGCCGGCTGCATTCCGTGAATTGGTTGGAGCCCTCACCTCAGCCAGCACGAATGAACAACGGCAATTCGCTGCCATAAAACTTATTCTTAATTTATAGAGTTAAGTATCGTTATTTTTAACTTCGCGTCCCTTGTATCTCACGCCAAACGTGCCTCTGCCCAGGTGTTGATCGACTCTCTGAAAGCAGACATTTATTGCGTTTCGAAGACCCATCTTAAAAGCAGGCATAACGTGAACTTCACCGGACATACCATTATCCGGGACGATAACAACACCGGCTCTGCTAACCTGTTCCGCTGCGGCGGCTTAAACGGCAATAAACGGATTCTCATTGTCTTCGTTTATATTAGGTGCCAATCTAGAAATGAGGAACTGGACCATGACTTAAAAGTCTTGAGTGATCTCCAGTTGAAATCTAATTACCTTGTCTTTGGAGGCGACTTCAACTCCAGGCACACTCACTGGGGCGACACGGCCATTAACTGTAATGGGAAAACCCTTTTCAAATGGATCCACGACCCTTTCTCGCCTACCAATCTCGTGATGGTCTTGCCGAATTCTGCGTCAAGGCCCAGTAATCAATCTATATTAGACTACTTGCTTCTGTCTATGGAAATGAAGCAAAGCTTTCAGGTAATATCATGTGATACCTTACCAGGCATGTCCGACCATTTCGCGGTCAATCTCAAACTGTCTTCACCTCTTTCTCTGAAAAAGAGAGTAATGACCACAAACTTGCAGACATTAAGCCTGGAGCTAATATGTTTCAAAATATCAACAAGCTAACCGGGAAATACAAAGCCCGCAACTTTGTTCTAACTTAAAACAAAGTGCGAGTCTGCAGTGATGCTGAGAAAGCAAAAACACTTGGGGAATACTTCGAGCGGCAGCTCAACGCAACACCTCCCAGCAACAGAACGGCTCTCACTGCGACTGTTGATTCAACAGTCAGAGATTTCACTTCTTGAAACTGCTACAGAATCACGTCTTTTTCTGCCCAGAACCTTTTCAACAAGCCTACTGATTCGAGCAAATTTCTGAGTTTATCACTATATTTAATTCACTGCTATTACCCATAACCTTAACGGTAAAAAGTCAGCAGGCTCAGATGGGATTACGAATTTCGTCTTAAAAAATCTTCCAGTAGCCTCCATTAAGTTCCTGCTTGCGGTTTTTAATAACTGCATTAATAATGGCTACTTCCCATCCACCTGGAAAATAGCCAAAATTATAGCCATTCGGAAAGGAGGTGTCTCCTGTGAACCTGGTAACTTCAGACCCGTTTCACTTCTATCTAACCTGGGGAAGCTTTTCGAGAAAGCATGGACCGTCCAACATTGCAATCTTAACAACATTATTCCAGACCATCAGTTCGGTTTCCATGCTAAACATGGAACACAGCACGCCCTGAGCTACCTCCACGATACTGTGGCCGGCAGACTTAACGTCAATAACAAACCCACGGTAGCTTGCGCTCTGGATTTAGAAAAGGCCTTTGATTCCGTCTGGATAAACGGGCTAATCTATAAACTGATCAAATACGAATTCCCAATTCCGACGATCAAACTTGCCATCAGTTTCTTGGAGGATAGACATTTTTACGTCAGTGTCAGATATGAGATTTCCGATCTCTTGCCGGTTACTTCTGGGGTGCCGCAGGGATCCATTTCTGGTCCTACTTTATACAACATTTTCACTGCCGATGTCCCCTCCCCTGAGGTCGGTACAGAACTCATGCAGTATGCCGACGACACACTCGTCTACTCCTCTAATTTTCGCCCAAGCAAAGCAGTTAGCGATATAGAGGATTACTTGGTTGACCTCTGCTACTACTACCAGAGCTGGGGTATTAAAATTAACTCAACCAAGACACAAGTCTGTATCTTCAGGAGGAAATCTAGATACTTGGGATCTAGATCTATCCACAGGAAGGCTAAACGCCTGAAACTGGAAATCGGGAGTACAATAGTAAGAAGGTCGAAATCGATCAAATATCTAGGAATCAATTTCAACGAATTCCTAAAATTTAACGACCATGTTAAACTCGCCATTGGCAAAGCAAATGGTGCATTGCGCAAGATCTACTTTCTTCTTCGCAAAAAAGTGGGTGTAAGCACCAAAACTAAGCTGATCCTATATAAAACTCTCATCAGGCCCATCATATGCTACGGAGCCCCTTCGTGGATCACTTGCTCTTCGAAAGCCATGGATAAATGCATGTCTTTCGAACGCCGTGTATTAAGACATTGCACTGGATTGTCTTACAATTGGAAGACTAAGAAATGCGGCAGGAACGCCATAGTATACCGGCGAGCAAATATAGACCCCATTAGAGAATATATTCTCAACATTACGGAGCGGTTTTTCAATAAACTTGAAAACCATCCAAACCCAAAAATTAGAAGACTGCATGAGCAGGGCAAAATAATCCCACTAGCGACTTTCCTTAGCCCGTGCCAGATACTGAACCCTGACCTAAACTCAATAACCCTGTCCCTCTTCGACACACCTTGCCTGGTAGGAGTGCAAAGAGGCTAAGCACTATATGAATATTAAGTGCTATTGTATATAGTAGAATTAAGTATTTATGTAAGTAAATATAAGTAGTAATAGGGTAGATGTAAGTAAGTAAAACAAAACCTTCTCGCGTCATTAGTGCGGACGCAGTTTTGAAAATAAGTTAAGTAATGTTTTAATTAAATATAAAGCCAAGGAACGTTGTAAATTACAGTTTGTTTTTACACATTAAAGTTAATTACAGAGAAGGTCGGGTGGGCCAAACAATGTATAGCCCCCCATTGTAATAATTCTAAGCTAGCAAAGCTAATTCTAAGCTACTTTTAAGCAAAATGTATCAGATGTAAGATACTAATTGGAAATAAATAAAATGAAAAAAAAAGTATATATGTTATGTATGTGAATTAGAAACCGCTGGCACAGTATATCTAATAGGCAGTACCTACACTAAAATGCCCCGACTTGTAAATGTATTGCAGAAACTAATCCGTACAAACGTCAAACCATAACGTTCCTCAAATCGTATTGGTAAGAAAGAGATCAAAATAATATATCAGCCATGGCACTAATGCGTGCTCACCCATATAGCCAAAAGTACTTTCACGGATTCACTTATACATAGACAAAAACGTGCCAATCTCACCAACACATTGGCAAGCCCGGGGGCATGTCAAACACAGCTGATCCGGTTTTCGTTATATCTCGCTCATGCTCAAGTGCAGAGCAATTTGAAATCGTGCGTACTCGCGTGGTAGCTGTCTAGTGTCTACCTGTGACCTCTGGAAGGATACCCAGAAATCAAACCAAATATGGAGGACCAGAAGGGTAATTTTTTTTACTGGGCAGGGCTTCGGAAACCCAGTACCGGCGGTTTTTGGGAGTGGGCAAGCAGGCTCCCGGCCGTCAATATCCAGCAGCAGTGCCTCAGTAGTGGGAAACTTGGTTACTTTGGCATCTAATGCTACAAGTGATCTTAGTAGAGTGGAAATGAGATCTACACCGGATCCTTTTCAGGAACCTCAAAACTTGTGAGGTCACCACTGAAGGCAGTTGAGATTCATCGAGGGAATCGGAAAGGAACTTGGAGAGTCAACGGAGAGTGTCAGTGCAAGGCAGCAAACTGCAAAAGCGGTTGTTTCCTTGGGGGAACGCGGAGAGGTGGAATATCCACCAAAATATCAGGGCTCTGGTACGAGATATTATGTTGCCCTATATTAGGGCGGTGTAAGAGAAAAACGCCCAAGCGTCATGTGGCAAAGTCACACGGGAGACGCAGGTGACGCCACCTCAACGTAAGATAGGTGAGAATGCGAGCAAACGGAGTAGACATGGAATAAGTGAGTCCCTTGGTTTAAAACCAGCGGCCAAGAAGAAAAAAGCCTCATCGCCAAAGAAAGCTGCGCCAGCGGAAGTTCCGGGTGGTTCTTCGATTACGGGTCCAACTGTGGCGAAAGGAGAACCGCCTACAGCTCATAAACCAGAAGATTTGACAAGGATGGGTGGCAAAAAGCGGCACAAGGAGAAAAAGAAGACTCGTCCGGAAGTAATCATTATTTCCAAGGAAGGAGATATGTTCTACGCCGCCATCCTTCGGAAAGTCAAAGCCGATCCGGCACTGACAGACCTGGGTGGCAGTGTGAACCGTATCAGGCTTACGCAAAAGAGGGATCTCTTGGTGCTGACGTGGCGGTGATATGAGAACCGCGCTGAAATGACTTTGGTGCTACGTGAGTGAAAGACTCATCGGGAAACGCGGCGCTATGGGCATTCCCGGGAGCCGGCTTTGTACAGGCGAAAGTCAACGGCGTCCATATCTATAGCTGCTATGCTCCTCCTAGTGCAAGATTAGCGCAATATGAGGAGATGCTAGACGGCTTGTTCGGCGCTAGAGACCACAGCTTTAGATTGGGGAGGTCGAGTAACGAACACCAGGGGCTAAATCTTGCTTGAAGCTTTCGCGGAGCTGGCCAACGTTGGACGCGTGCCCACTTTCCGGGACAGAGAACAAGGCTCAATCGTCGATCTAACATACCTCAGTACATTGTTGGCGATGTTGGCGAGGGGGATGGTCTGGCGGGTGAATGAACACTATAGCCATAGTAACCATCAGGCCATCTTTCTCGACATCAGGAACGAGGGAGGGGCGACAGTCCAGCGAGCATCAAAAGTGGAAAAACTAGAACCTGGCCCAGTCAGGAATGCCTTTAACTGGGTGTCCCTGGTTACTTAGCTCGAATAATCAAGAGTTACCTTTCGGGGAGACTTCTTTGGTACAAGACGGACGATGGACCAAAGGAATATATTGTGACGGCAGGCTCCGTAATAGGGCCCCTGCTGTGGAACCTAATGTATAATGGAGTGCTCGGCCTTCGCGTGCCAAAGGAGGCAACCTTGATTGATTTTGCAGATGACCTGGCAGTGGTAGTAGACCACCAGGACGTGGAACTGTATGCAAGTGAAACCATTCATGCTATCAAAGCATGGCTCCAAATGGTGAAATTGGACCTCACAGCTAATGCTAATGATAAGGGCCTCTTTCCAAAGATGAGAAAAGTAACATTCTTTGAAACTTTCGTTAAAGTTTATGTAAAGCGCGAGGGAAATGTGGGGCAGGACAAGTGTTCATGGATTTACGTGACGCAGCCTGTTCCCTGTCGTAGCAGAAAGGGAAATACCCTTCGGACAGCTCAAAATTCAGTATGTTATCGTCAAGCCATTCATATTATATGATATTGCTGAGCCAGGAATGAAGACCCCAAGCTTGGTAACATTTTGATAAAACAGGCGGTCAGTGAACACAAAACTAGTTACATTGAACGGTGGGGCAGCCACGATGTCCCAAAAATTTTGCCCGGCCGTTAGTACGCTTGTATGGCTTGATGAACAAACTTTCAGGTCAAAAAGAAGGATTTCCAATTGAGATGCACTCGTGCGGATAAGTGACTTTCAAAGAAACTATCACTCGGTTAGAGTGACTGTCTTTTTTTCAGTTTGAGATAAGACCGTGGCGAAAATGAAGCTACTTTGCTTTTTACGTACTCCAGACCCTCACGCATGGAATTGACAAATGCTAGCCTGGAAAGAAACAGCTGTTTTGGTGGGGAAGCCACGTTTAACCTGAGGCCGCCAGATCGAGTGGATAATGGGAAGTCTGAACGGTGTCAAAAACAAAGTAGAAGTGAAGACAGGGAGAAATAAAGTGCCATCTAACGTTTCTTTTTGCCATCCGCGAAGGTCGTAGAAAGTATTTTCATCGCTTTGGACTGGGCGCGTCTTCCGAAAGGGTCGCTACATCAGAAAATCCAAAGCACATTAGGCTCGATTTTTCAGGTTCATGGGGGGATGAAGGAAGTCGAATGGCGCCCTTAACGCAATTGCATTCGTGGTTAAAGAGCGTCAGCAAATTCAATTTTAATGCATTTTTTTATATAAAAATGAATCTGCCAAGTCTTTAGAGTAGTCTTCTGACTAACTAAAAATTTAAAGAGGAAAATTGGAGGAGGGGAAGCCGTTGCAGTGAATGTTAACAGCTACAGAGGACCAAAAATGTGAGTTCAGATTCAGAAAATTGACTTTAGTAGTATGTACGAATTGAACTCACTCTGGTGATATGGTTAGTATCATAGAATTATCAAATATCTTCAATTGCTAATATCAAATAATAACTTCCGAATAATCCTGCAAGTGTATCTTAATAAAAGTCAAGAAAGCGTTTTGAATAAATGTATATTATATACATATACAGAACATGCAGAATTTGAAGGCTCAACAACATGGCTTTCCATTTGGGCAAACTAAATAAAATTACTAATTATATGAAGATAATCTGAAAATGGTTCTAAATGGTATCCACATTCCAATAAGCAGCAACTTCCTCTAAACCGTTTATATATCTATCGAAAGCTGTCACGTACAAGATACATACTTTCCAGAAAACCTCTGTGTGCACATTGAGGTCTGGTAGTGTTGTCTGCGTACCACGTGTGCGCCCGTTAATTTGTAGATGTTTAAAAGAATTATTTAGTACAATTGTTGAGCATATTAAGATAAAAGGGCAATTTGTCAATATTCAATAAATTTACTACAAAAGATTCTTAGATATGAAAATGTATTATGAGTAACACAGTGCGTTAGATTACGTATTTATGATGTACTGAGTAACATATTATGAAATTACACAACGGCCCTAGCTTACAGCTGTAAGTGATATCAGAGATTCATCAGTGCCTAACATTACATCTACTCTGATAACATCGTTTCTAAATTATGCCAACAATTTATTACCCAACAAAGTGAAATCCACGTTAGGAATGAGTCTAATTTTGCAAGTGACCTTTTCTTCTAGATAAGGATCGTAAAAAGTGAACTAATAAAAGCCCTAATACTTCTACTTTTTGTTGAATGACTGAGTTATTAATAACTCGAAATTAATCAGGAAAACTAAGATCTTTATCTGAGATATGACGGCAAAAGTTTATTGAGAATAATAGAAGAAAAAAAAAATATTTCCTCGTCAAAAAAAATGTACATTCACTGAGAAAACTGGAAGAATGCGTAATAATTTGTGATGGTTGACCTACATGGTCAGTCAGAATACCCATATGAATTTGTAAGTGAAATTTCTTCCTCCTGGAGTACTTCGAAATAATACTGAGAGTGCATTACGTTTTATATAACGATGACCTCCATTGTAACATGGTAGACGCTGATCGAGTTTGTGGAAATGAGTTTTCTTTAATTCGAATATTGGTATTATTTTTTAACTGCCTCAAATACCCTTCAAATTTAGTTTTTGCGCCGTTCATTAGAGCGGTCATCCTTTCGACATAGAATTTGTCAGTTTTCTCGTTCCTAGTGTGTGTCCAGAATTGGGCCTGCCGCAGTTGCCCCGGTTTGATGCCAAGGTTGTCCAGCTCGTTACTTCTCTCACCATACGTTATTGTTGAATAGAAAGCCGAACCTATATATTGGGTAGGGTCTGCTTTGTCAATTCCGATCAAGTGGAAATTTTTAAAAAGTGTTGTTAGACGTCAAAGGGTATTAAGCGCTCACCATCGTACAATCTTTTTTTACATTATTGAACCAAGCAATTTTCGATTTTCTATGATAGGAAATTCGAATCTGCTATTATTCCTCTCATTTTATTGCCCTTCCCTGTGCATCGTTGGTTGAGGTCGAACTCAATATAAGAAAGGATCTAGTATCCTAGTTGGCTTCGATTCTTAACCGTTGGTGTCTCCGTTCCCGCATTCTTTTAGGCGTCTAGCATGCCAAGTAGGAAATGGTGTGAGCAATCAACTTAGCGAAAAAGTATTACTATATTCAACCGCTGATAGATTGTAGTTAACAATGTCCATTTCCTCGAAGTCACTTAGATGATATCCTACCATTTCCAGTCATCTTGCTGGAATCATGCGAAAGGCAGAGTAATTTTGTGAACATTATTATTTAATTTTTCTACCCGGTAATGGAAACTACTCCAATGGGCCTCCTACACCGAGATCAGCTAAAGACTAAAGGCTATTACCTTAACCATAAAAAAATCATTTTAATACTTTCTCCTGCCTCGTGGCAACTTTTCTCTATTCGTACTGAAGTCAAATAATTTGCCTAATTTTTTTTGTTTACATTTAAAAACATGGCTACGAACATAAATACTCCATGATTCACTGAGAATTTAGAGACTGTAGTGAGAAACTCGCTTCGAATGCATGCATGAGGCAATTAAATCATATCTTAGGTGTGCATAATCCTTATCAACGAATGTGAGTTAAATAATGACACCTAATAGCTTAGAATTTTGTAACGAAAATTACTTTAAAGCTTATGTTATGGAAAATTATTCATTCTGTGATATGGGGAACTGATTGCGGTATTGAGCTATTAAGTATGACACTAACGCATCTTTACGTGGGTACGCATTCGTGAGTAGTGTGAGTTAGATAGTACTTGGAAAGCATAGTCATCAACGGTGTAGTATATTTACCCTCTTTATAGCTCAATATTAACATCGATGAATATTTATGTGTATATGACGCAGCAAAGACAATTGTATGCCCAACAGTGAATTAATTTTGAAGTAATATTTTTTAGTAGAAAAAAAACAATTCTGAAAACATTGAAAATGTCTTTAGTAGAAACAAGTCGGGAAACCGGAAGCTGGGCGCTTCAGGTATGAAAGGTTTTGTTTGCTTCTTGTGTGAGTATATTTGAGTGTAGGACTATCCCATTTGTACATAACCCGTTAAGAATATGCATTTAGCATATCAGTACAGTACAGAAGTACTAAGGGTTGTAAATTTACACGTTAAGGCAACTTTGAGCTACTGTAACTTTGTTACTAATAGTATGATTTTGATCAAACTTGGGAATAATATGCTTCATATTATATTTTATACTGCTATCAACTTTTATAACTCTGACATAAACTTAAGGGGGTCTTACTCAATTTTCCCAAAAATACGGTAATGTACTATTATTACCTTAATTTGAACAGATATTGATATGGAGAGTATTTTGAGGTCTGGGTACCGTATAGAGGCAGCTTCATGATATTTTTCAGATTTTTCGGTTGGAAAGTTTCTGAGAATGGGTCCGTTAAAGAAATCATCACTTTCCACCCCTCCCTTTTTAACAAATCTCAAAACTAAGCCCAGCTTCGAAAAGTACTAATCGAGACCTTTCATTTGATGACTATATTTGGTGAAAAAAATTTTTACACCCCCCTTTTACATGTATTGGGACCCCCCTAAATCTCAACGTAGGAGGATATCACTCACTGCATGTCTGGGGGTCTACAGGTCCCATCTTCTCACCAAATTTCGTATCAATCGTTATAGCCGTTTCTGAGAAAAGTGCCTGTGACAGACAGACAGACAGACAGAGCGAAAAGGAGGTCCTCGAAGCTGCGGATAAAATAGTTGGAAATAAAGCACCTGGCTTAGATAGCATCCCCAATAGAGCTCTCAAGGCAGTAGTCTAAATAGCTCCAAATATGTTTCCCGAGGCGTTCACCACATGCCTTAAAGAAGGAGTATTTCCTACACAATGGAAGAAGCAAAAAGTAATTCTATTCCCCAAGTCAAAAAAACCTTTGGGTGAAGCTTCGTCCTACAGGCCGATATGCCTTCTAAATAATATTGGCAAACTATTCGAATGAGTAATCTATAACAGATTAATTCTAGTTGCCGAAAAGGATAGCGGTCTCTCCGAAAATCAGTTCGGTTTTCGAAAGGAGAGGTCTACAACGGATGCACTTGCCCTAGTAGCTAACACAGCTAAGACCGCACTTGATGAGGGCAAAAGTTGTGCAGTGATTACATTTGATGTGAAGAATGCCTTCAATTCTGCTAGATGGAGCAAGATACTTGAGTCCCTAATCAACTTAGGCGTGGCGAAGTACCTGGTGCGTATCGTTGCCGACTTCCTAATCGATAGGATTCTGTGCTGCGAATCAGATGAAGGAAAGAAATCATACCAAACGACATGCGGAGTTCCACAAGGAAGTTGGAACGCAAACAATTCATTCCAAGCCTGCACTTAAGTACTTAGGTGTAGTGATTGACCAGAGGTTGAATTTCAGATTGCATGTGGAGGGTGCAGCAACCAAAGCATATAACATCGGAGCGCTGGTTGCGAGAATGCTACCAAATATAGGTGGCCCAAGACCGAGCCGTCGACTCCTTATTTCAAGGGTGGTCAGTTCGATCCTACTGTATGCAGCCCCAGTATGGGCAGATGCACTGGAAAATATAGTAAATAAAAGAAAGATTGGAACTGTGAAAGTGTACTCCGAACATGTTGCGCTTACAGAACAATTTCCAATCAAGCAGCTTGCGTGATAGCAGGAATGGTCCCGATTGAGATTCTGGCCAAAGAATACAACGACTCTACGACCGAACGTACCTCACCGGAGAATCTCCTGCCGGTCGGCGACAGTTCGCACGAGCTGAAACTGTGGCGGAATGGCAAGAGAAGTGGGACGAGTCAGAAAAAGGCCGGTGGACCAACAAAATCATATGGGATATCCGGAAATGGATCGAGCGACCTCACGGCTAAGTAGGTTTCGACCTAACTCAATTCTTAAGCGGACACGGAGGCTATCGAGCATATCTGTATCGATTTGGGCGTGATGATTCGCCATATTGCCCACAGTGTACAAACATTCCAGAGGACGCAGAACACGTCTTTTTTCACTGCCCCAGATTCGAAGCCCAAAGAGCTACATTAGAAGCTACAACCGGGGAGCACTTTACACCCGAAAATATCATGGAACTTATGGTGATAGCCAAGGGGGTATGGACCGAAACTGAAAAAGTGATTACAGCCATCGGAAAGAAGCTTAAGCAGGAGGAAGTCATCCGAAAGAATGAACGCGAGAGGAACACGAATGTTGACATGAGCGCAGAATAAATTTTGATCCAGCCCGAGACGTAATACTAAATGGGAGTCCCGCGGGGAGAGTGGAAGGAGACGAGGCTGGTTTTGGTGGGTAAGAGTCCCACTAACCGTGTGGCAGGAGCCTGGGGTAGCTTTTGAAGCTTTCCACCTTCCATCGGGGGAAAAAAGACAGACAGACATTGAACCGTTTTTACTAAGGTTTTGTTTTACAATCAAAACCTTAAAAATCACTTCTGAAAATGTTTAAAATGTCTTGTTGACGGCGGAAAGTGTTTCATCTTTAGTTTTTTATAGATGTACAAATAAGTATAAACTTCGCAAACCATTCAAGATTCAGAAGACACACAGTTCAGCAGTAGCAAACAGATGAGAAAGGGGTATAAACTTTGCCCTCCTGAATATAATAAGGTATCGTATCGACAAGTATTTCTCCAAAGGAGGGAGCGGTCTCTCTGATAATCCCTGAATATTAGCAAGAGATAGCTTAGTACGTGAAATGAATTTTCAAATGAGCCTAGCAAAGTGAATTCAATTGAATGAAAGGCATTTCTGACACCAACCGTTATAAGAAGCACTGTCCGTCAAAATTGGCGCATGTGTGCCTCTGTTCAATGAATTGCATCCACCACCTCCATAATAGCATCTCCCTGTTCTTAATCCAAACGAAAAAGTCTCCGCCAGAAAGGATTGCTTCAGCGGATACACCCCTGATGAGCGCTTCGAGCAACGGTCGGTATGCAGACAGTAGCTCAGGGTCTCCTTTTCCCTAGCTGATCGGAATGGCAGGAAAAACCACACTGTCAAAATCCGCATTGGTAATCACGAGGTTATGTCCAAATCCATCATTAGATACCTGGGGTAATGATCGATACCAAGTTGAGCTTCAAGGGGCACCTGAACTATGATCGCGAAAAGGCAGCAAAGGCTAGTTCATCTCTAGCAAGGATGGTGCCAAATATTAGAAGACCAAAATCTGGTCGTCGGCTGCTTATCGCAGGAGTGGTGAAATTCATCCTGCTATACGCGGCTCCTGGCTGAGCGTGGGCACTGCATAACACAGCGAACCAGAAAAGGTTAAGTTCGGCGTATCGGCCACAGTGAGAGTGTGCAGTGCATATAGAACGGTATCAGGTGAGGCAGTGTATGTCATCGCGGGAATGATTCCCTTGAATCTTCTGGCGAATGAAACACACTGTCTCTTCCGGAGAAGGAGGTTAAATCCGGCCGAAATGACTGCGAGCTTCCTAAAAGCCACTAGGAAAAAGCTGTACAGGAGATGGCAGCAACGGTGGGATAATTACGAAAACGGCCGCTAGACCCGACGGGCAGACGGACTGACAGACAGACAAACTGACAAACCGACGGACAGATGGGCAGACGCACAGGCAGACATTGAACCGATTTGAAAAAGAGTTTGTTTCACACAAAAACTTAAAAATGAACGTTTCTTAGTTTCTCTGATGGTTCTCTTTATTCCAAAATTTAGCCTATAGTCAGTACATAGACAAAATACGCACTTGAATTTTCTTGTCATTTTTACTTTTATGCCTTAATATAATCTCGCGGTGTTTCTAGCGATTAAGTTATTTGAAATAATTACGGCTTGAATTTTCTTTTCGCTAGTGATTTTTATTAACGTTGCAAATGTCAATATTTCGGGAACCACTCGTTCCCTTCATCAGTGTTACAAGTTTGGAACTCCAAACAAGTCGGGAAACCGGAAGTTAAACGCTTCAGGTATGAAAGGGTTTCTGTATTTCTTTTATAAAGACATTGGGGTGTACTTTAGTTCCATTGCATTCCATAGCACGTAATATATGCCTACATTATGTGAGAATATTTACTTTCGGGTGATATTGACATTCAATGTTTTTAATTTGCACAGAAGAGACCATTTTCATCTATTGTAACTTTGTTGGAAATAGTGCAGTTTTCATGAACGGTAAAATCATGCTCTATGTTATATACTGCAAAATGTCGTGGTGCTAGGATAAACTTAAATGGAGTATAATTATTAACTTGATTTGAACAGATATCGGATGAAAGGTATTTCGGAGCCTAGATGTCATATAGTGGCAGCCTCTTGACTTCTTTCAGATTTTTCGGTTGGCTAGTTTCTGATAATCTTCATCATCAACGGCGCAACAACCGGTATCCGGTCTAGGCCTGCCTTAATAAGGAACTCCAGACATACCGGTTTTACTCTGAGGTCCACCAATTCCATATTTCTAAAAGCTATCTGGTGACCTGATCTACGCCATCGCTCCATCTCAGGCAGGGTCTTTCTTGTCTTCTTTTTTTTTCTACCATAGATATTGCCCTTTTAGACTTTCCGGGCTGGATCATCCTCATCCATACGGATTAAGAGACCCGCCCACCGCACCTGTTGAGCCGGATTTTATCCACAACGTGACGGTCATGGTATCGTTCGTCGTTATGTAGGATACGGAATCGTCCATCCTCATGTAGGGGGCCAAAAATTTTTCGGAGGATTCTTCTCTCTAACGCGGTCAAGAGTTCGCAGTTTTCTACTAAGAACCCAAGTCTCCGAGGAATACGTAAGGACTGGTAAGATCATTGTCTTAGTATAGTAAGAGCTTTGACTCTATAGTTTTTGTAAGCTGAAATAGGTTCTGGTGGCTGCCAACAATCGTACACGGATTTTATCGTCGTAGCTGTTATCGGTTGTGATTTTCGACCATAGATAGGAGAAATTTTCAACGATCTCAAAGTTGTAGTCTCCTATCTTCATTGTTTTCGTTTAACCAGTTCGATTCGATGTTGTTCGTTCTTTCGGTTTTGGTTTTGGTGCTGACGTTGCCACCATGTACTTCGTCTTACTTTCATTAATGTGCAGCCCAAGATCTCACGCCACCTGCTCGATCTAGATGAAGGCAGTTTGTACATCTCGAGTGGTTCTTCCCATGATGTCGATATCGTCAGCATAGGCTAGTAGTTGAGTGGACTTAAAGAGGATCGTACCCCTCGCATTTACCTCAGCATCACGGATCACTTTCTCCAGAGCCCGGTTAAAGAGGACACATGTCTTAAACCGCTGTTGATGTTGAATGTTTGGTGGAGGCAACATTTGTCCGTCGTCTTCAGTCGGCCGGACCGACGTTGTTGAGCAGTTCATCAAAATACTCAACCCATAGCTCCAATATGCCCATTCTGTTGGAAATCAGATTTCCCTCTTTGTCTCGGAAGCATGAGCATCGAGGTGTATAAGGTTTCATCCTGCTGACTTGCGCGCCTTGTGTCGATGCTCCCTATGTTTTCTAGTTCACAGACCTGTTGGTTCTCACAGGCTTCCTCTTTCCGTCTGTGAAGTCGCTTCTTCGCTCGACGGAGTTCGCAGTTTCTGATAATATGTCCGTTAAAGAAATGATTACGTTCGACCCCCGCACTCTCCACTTTTCCGACAAATGTCAAAAATAAGACTTTCGTTGGAAAGTGCTAATCGAGATTTTTTATTTGATACTCCACATGGCTATATACGGTGAAAAAAAATAACACCCCCTTTTGGGGGACCCCCTTTAATTCGGCGTAGAAAGATCTAAATCATTGTATGCGTGAGCGTTCACAATTTCCAACTTCAATCGCTATAACTGTAGTTCTACCTTATTAGGTAAAGCCACACATCAGTTTGAGCGTCTTTATCCGGAATACCAGACAAGACTAGACATTGTGCTTCAGTGAGTGGTAATGTTAAAATACGAGAAAATTTTTCGTCTAGTGAAAACTCTTCCTTTTCTTTTGGCCCGACGAATTAAGGTTGGTCGTGGGATCTATAAGAAATTTGTTTTGCAAGTCTACCAGCAACCCATAGTGACACAAGAAGTCTGCGCCTAGTATGGGGAAGTTGACATCCGCCAGGATGAATCGCCACGAAACGTCCTACACAAGCCAAGACTCACGTCCACTTGCCTATACCCGAATGTGTTAATTCGGGAGAAATTTTCTGCCACCAATTTCAATGGTTGCGGAAAATGCCGATGATGCTGGGGTACGGGAAGAACCGAAACCTCCCTACCAGTATCTATGAGATAGCTGCGCCTACTGAGAAGGTCGTAAATTGTTAGGCAACGTGGCGCTGCGTTCTGGGTGGCCGCCGCCAGGACCCCCCGCGGACCTAGTGTTTTGAGATACGCGCGAATTTACACGGGATCGTACATTTGGTGGCTTTCTCGCCGAATCTGAGATGGTACCAACAAATACTTCGGTCCGTAGGTTGTCCTGATGACCTGCTACCCGATCGCCCTTTTCGAACGCTGAGCGTCCAGCGTCGCCCGCATTTCAGCCATACTGGCTGCCAAGGCGGCAATCTCCCGCTTTAAATCGTTAACTTTGTCAGACGGCTGCTGAACGATCGCTATGGTCGGACGTGCGTGCACCTCGTGCACCTTGTCGGCCACAGCTACCAGTGCCTCCAAAGAACCGGAGACGCACGAGAGGACCGCCTGGAAGCCCTCCGGGAATCGACGCAGCCAGAGCGACCTTATCAAGTCATCGTCGATCGTGCTCCCACCCAATTGCCTCATTTCGCGAAGCAATTGGCTTAGCTGACTCACTTACCGACAGGCGTTTGATCAACTTGGTCTTCAGAGGAGTGTAAGAGGCCGACTTTACTACATCGGCAACCAGTAAGATGGACTCTTCACCCAACGCAGGCACCAACAACGCACTCCGAAGCGGATGCGTAGGCGAAAAGAAAAGGAAAGAACTCGCCTCAAAAGTGAAACTCTACCGACAAGTGTATAAGCAAAATGTATAAAATTATTTCTAAAACATAATAACAAAATAATGATAACAAATTATAGAATAAAAAAAAACTTAATTTTTTTTCTTTTGGTGGCTCCTTGCGGCCACGTCATCAAAATGAGTTGATTGTTGAGTTTGTCACCCCGAACTGGCTGCAGTCGATTTACTGTAAACTTGGTGTAAGCAGACTAGCTAGGATTGGTGGAAGAGTCTGAACTTTGAACTGGCTATTGTTATTTGTTTGAAGAACTTGAAGTAGTGGAGCTCGATTAACTTGGCGTCGAAAGAGCAGGCGTTCTTGAGGGGAAGAGACTTAATGTTGAAGACTTAATGTTGTTCTTTCCATCTGGCTAATAGGAGGTCAATTTGTAGCTTCGGCTTGGCAAAATTTTCAAAGATATTGTTTCCAATTTCTGATGGTGAGAAAAGCGTCATTTGTTTGAAATTGGTGCTGGTTCTTGATTCAATATAGTTTCAGCAACGATTGGAATGACATTAATTGCTCGAAGTGTGGTCTCTTCTGAAGGACTGAGGACCAGATTTGTAGTATCTGGAATCTGCACCGCTGGATTGGTTTTGAAGTTCGGGGTCACCAATTTCAGTTCCACCTTATTAGGTAAAGCCACGCATCCCTTTGAGCGTCTTTATTCGGAATACCGGACAGGACTAGACATTGTGCTTCAGTGAGTGGTGATGTTAAAATACCAGAGAATTTTTCACTAACTTCAGACATGTTAACCACTACATGGCACTTTGGAGAGCTTAATTAAATTGCAAATTACTTTAAATCCACTGAAGGCAAAAATACACTCATTACATGGAGACGGAACATAATCTTCTTTTTATTTTCTTAAACTGACATTTCTCAACTTATCAATATTTATATTTACAATTCAAAAATTAATTAAGCCTGCTCCGCCACGGAGAATACCGATGGTGGCCACTGTCATTCGAATTAACAACATTCGAAATAGATTTCGAATGTTGTTAACCCCGCCGCGCCACATAACCATCACCGAGAAAAATTCGTGTGACTAATTTACATCTCCATCGGATGAAAACTGTTCCAGTTCTACTGCTCGCCGATTTTGAAAAGATGGTTTCAAGAAAAACGCGTTTGGAATTTAAAAACAACATAACATTCTGAAATCGTGATAACTTGGCTCATAATTTCTTTTAACTTAACTCTGCTTTTCTATTTGCGTCTTTGAATCTATTAGCTATATTGGTTTTGTGTTTCCCTATGTGAGGAATTTTGAGTGTGTGGCAATTGCACTTGCGGAATAATTTAAAATTCAATTGCGTACCATTTTTCAGTAGCCATTTACACAAATGAATTGCTCTGAAAAGTACTCTATCCATCATGGTTAATTACATATGCTTCACACTAGAAACTCAACATTATAAGCAACGTGAAGAAGTTCACCAAAAACATACAAACAAGTACCAGAAGCTCCACGCTTCGGGTGTTTTGTGTTCATTTTTGTGAGAAACTTTCTATGCACGTTTTGCTATTCGTACATAGCTTAAAATTCAGAATAGCCGTTCATATATTTGCAAACTGGAAAATATACATATCAACGTCATAAATATAGCCCATCCGCTGGTGCTATGTATATGATTTAGGCACTATCCGCAACTTCGCTATCATAGACAAACCTGCCCCGACTAATTGATGCTGATATACAAATAACTTAGAAAAAGTTAAAAAGGGTTCAAATAAGATACATGCTTCCTGCTGTTCAGCTAAGCCCACTTTATATAAGGATGACGTGATACACGTCTTAAACTTCCCGTATTGTTGTTTCACGAAGAACCTTGTATGTGTGTGTTTGAGGTGGGGGAGAGGTAAATTCTCTGAGCACTCAGGCCATAGTTGTCCATTGTACTCGATTCCCCCATATAAGTGATCAAAGTACTACTCAAAGCCCTCAATGCGATGCGCTTGTCTTTCAACCGCTCGTCAATCATCCAGGTTGCCGCCGTTAGAATCACATACACTTCAGCCTGAAAGATCGTTGTGTATTGTCCCAAGGGGCAGCCCCCTTCGCGTTGTTGTTCGAAAGATAGACTCCTGCTGGATTCAGTTCTCCTAACGACTCTTCCAATGCTCTGTGCCCCCACGTGCATTGTTTCCTCATAGATCTAATCGAATTAGTCTATAAGCTGCTCTCATTGCAGCGCTCTGAATAATCAAATCCAAGATGTGGTGCTCATGACACCGGTGATATTCAGACATACAGTTCTTTACAGTTTAGAGCGGAAACTCTTTTGTTTCACCTTAACCGACCATACATACGCGAACATTATGATAACATATACCCACATTAATACCTGATGCCTAAGTCCCCATGCCGAGGAAGAAGTCCGACTGCACAGCCCATAAACTGTGAAAGCTGTGAAAGATCTTTATCTCTACATGTTTGTTCTAAGAAAGTTTCTTGCCTAAAATAACTCCTAGATATTTCACCCTCCCGGAGAGTTGAAGGATTGTACTCCCCATCTTTGGAAGGCAAAGGCCATTCAGTTTCTCCTTTTTGTAAATAATGCCATTTTAGATTTATTGAAAATCCATGCCTGAGACGCCAATTGTCAATCAAATCAACGGAGCGTTGTGTGTTTCTAGATGCCATTCCAAGATCTCGACCAACAGCCAGCACAGCCTCGTCATCCGCAGAAGCTTGAACGTGTATTGGTAGATTTTGCAGATCGCATAGTAGTGAGTTGATTAGCATA
The DNA here is from genome assembly GCF_905115235.1 of Hermetia illucens. NCBI lineage: Eukaryota > Metazoa > Arthropoda > Insecta > Diptera > Stratiomyidae > Hermetia > Hermetia illucens. The sequence continues at coordinate 115,659,327 of NC_051853.1, read as the reverse complement.
CTCCACAGAAGTGGCGATAGCACACCTCTTTTCGTCGCTTCCGCTATTAGGTAGCAATCAACACCCATTTCAGCACACCGGAATCTCTGCGTTAGCATAGTGTAGATTCACTTTATTAAAGCTTCGCCAACACCATGCTCTCTGGCGGCATCATAGAGCTTTTGGAAGGACACACAGTCGAACGCCCCTTCAATGTCCACGAGCACCCTCACCGCATACTCACCTTTCAGAATTGCGTCCTCTATCTTTGAAACAAAAAAGTAAGAGCAAACTCACAGGACTTTCCTCGTTGGCAAGCATGTTGGTTTTCATTTAGTGAGTGCGATCTTAGTGCCTTCTCTCGAATGTGACGCTCAACCCGTCTCTCCAGACATTTCAGCTAACATGATGTTAAACTGATTTGCCTGAAGTCATTGGGTTTGAATATGCATCTTTCCCAGGCTGAGCTATGAAGACTACCATTGCCCTCTGCCAAAAGGAAGGCACGTAGCCCAGAGCAACACATCCTAGACAAATATTTCTTAGAAGTTATGCTAAGTGCTCTATTATCATCATCATCAACAGCGCAACAACCGGTATCCGGTCTAGACCTGCCTTAATAAGGAACTCCAGACATCCCGGTTTTCCGCCGAGGTCCACCAATTCGATATCCCTAAAAGCTGTCTGGCGTCCTGACCTACGCCATTGCTCCATCTTAGGCAGGGTCTGCCTCGTCTTCTTTTTCTTTTTCTACCATAGATATTGCCCTTATAGACTTTCCGGGCTGGATCATCCTCATCCAATCGGATTAAGTGACACGTCCACCGTAACCTATTGAGATTTTATCCACAACCGGATGGTCATGGTATCGCTCATAGATTTCGTCAATGTGTCGGCTACGGAATCGTCCATCCTCATGTAGGGGGCCAAAAATTCTTCGCAATATTCTTCTCGCAAACGCTGCCAAGAGTTCGCAATTTTTCTTGCTAAGAACCCAAGTTTCCGAGGAATACATGAGGACTGGCAAGATCATAGTCTTGTACAGTAAGAGCTTTGACCCTATGGTGAGACGTTTCGAGCGGAACAGTTTTTATAAGCTGAAATAGGCTCTGTTGACTGACAACAACCGTGCGCGGATTTCATCATCGTGTTCTATACCCTCCTTTAGCATCGCTGAGTAGATGGCACGCTTGGTGCTTTGAAGTGTTCAAATGATAGTATAGCAGCTCTCGCCTTGTCATTGGTAATAACCGCTCTCGCAGTGTCCCAATTCCCCTTACAACAACTTTGTGTAGGACGGGTTTGTAGAAACCGTCAATTTTCGTCTTCCTACTTCTGAGGCCTGTTCTTCCGAGTGGTGTACTCCAAGAAAGTCTGTATAGACTCAATTCCGGAGTTCGTGAAAGTACCACCCGGTTTTCTAAGAGAGTCCAACTTGACCAACTCATCCTTATTAAGAACTCTACACAGCTTGGAAGTCTCCCTGTCACCTTCCAGTTCCTCACAGTATGCTCTAAAAGAGTTCCATTTCGAATGTTTTACGAGTCTCTTATGACACTTTGAGCTCCAGAAGTTTAACCAGTCTTCATCTTTATTACTTTTGCAAGCACGATTTAGAAGTCGTCTACTTGATTTCCAGAGTCTTTGTAGTTCTCGGTTCCACCATAGAACCAACTTATCACGGTGGCCTCGGGAAATAGGACAAGTCTCTTCAAAGCACTCTAAAAATGTGCGATTCAGAGTTTCCAATTGATTTTCTATCGCCAAAGGAGTAATGTCCAGATTTCCATAAAATTTGGCATGTGTATACGAAATGTTGTCCTCTATGCTGATGTCCTAGAATTAGGGGGGTGTTCGGTCAATTTCTGAAAGCTGGTCTTCTTTTTCTTCAGCCTTTGTCCTTATAGTTGGTAATATACTATTAGTAAATTTATTTGAACAAATATCGAAATTGGACATATTTTGAAGCCTAGATTTTATACAAGCACACCATCCTGATTTTTTTTAAATTTTTTAATTTCCAAAAATGAGTCCTGTCTAACTCTAAGTGTACCCATTTTGACTCCATGCCTCGTTTACTTTACAATCTAGGTGAAAAGTAATATCAAATTCGGAAGTAATATTTGAGACTTTTCATTTAATACCCCGCATGAATATAATCGATGAAAAAAATTGTTTACATCTTTTCTTTGCATGCTCCCTTCAAACTCCACATAAATATATGTCATAAGCTGTGTGCATGGGATTGTCAGTTCCCATATACCCAACAAATTTCGTTCGCATCGGATTAGCCATTTTGGAGAAAACTGCGTGTGACAGACAAACAGAGGAACAGACAGTGAATTCGTTTTAATGAGGTTTTCTTTTATACAAAACCTTAAAAATTGCTACTACCACCTTTTCATTTCAAAGAAAGGGTGGTAATTTGATTGTTATATTAAAAGTAAACTAAGTAATTCGATCGTTAACGTAAAAAATATTCTGATAAACTTTATTTTCAAAGTGAAAAGTGATTTAAGTTGGTTATTATAATTTAAAAATTATTTAATTAATTTGATTCCTAAAAAGATAATTCTATTTCATTTTGTTGTCATAATTATGTTTTTGTCTATACTGGGTGTACCCTGTGGAATGGAATTAATCTTATCGGAGCCTTTGCGAATAAACAGAGCAGAACCAACTGGCGTACTTTTCGAGAAGTTAGAACAGGAATCAATGCCTGACAACTGGCAAAGAAGCATTATCTGTCTCATATATAAAAAGGGCGATATAACGCAGTGCAGCAATTATAAAGGTATTACGTTGCTGAGTACTATCTATAAGATATTCTCCTCTATCTTGCTAGGCCTGATAGCCCCATACGCTCAGAACATCATTGGTCCATACCAAAGAGGCTTCACTCCAGGCGAATCAGCAACAGATCAGATTTTCTCTCTGCGGCAACCGATGGAAAACTGTTAAAATATGGACATCAGTTGCAACATCTTTTCATCGACTTTAAAGCCGCCTATGATAGCATAGTCATAGTAAAACTGTACATGGCCATGAGAGAATTCGGTATACCAACAAAATTGGTAAAACTGACTAGGATGACCCTGATCAATGTGCGAAGCCATATAAAAGCAGCAGGATCACTTTCAAGACCATTCGACATCAAAAACGGTTTTCGACAAGGGGATGCCCTATCATGCGTCCTCTTTAACCTGGCCCTCGAGAAAGTGATCCGTGATGCTGAGGTAAAAGCGGGCTATGCTGACAATATCGGCATCATAGGAAGAACGACCCGAGACGTACAAACTACCTTCATCCAGATCGAGCAGGCGGCCATTGAGGCGATATCTTGGGCTGCACATCAATGAAGGCAAGACAAAATATATGGTGGCAACGTCGGCACCAAAAACCAACCAACAACATCAAACCGAACTGGTCAAACGGGAAGAATAAAGATAGAAGAATACAACTTTGAGACCGTTGATAATTTCTCCTATCTATCGAAAATCACAACCGATAACAGCTTCTTCTTTTTCTTCAGCCTTTGTCCCTCCCCCCCCCCACACGGTTGTTGTCAGCCAACAGAGCCTATTTCAGCTTACAAAAACTGTTTCGCTCGAAACGTCTCACCAACGTCTCAAAGTTCTTACTGTACAAGACAATGATCTTGCCAGTCCTCATGTATTCCTCAGAAACTTGGGTTCTTAGCAAGAAAAATTGTGAACTTTTGGCCACGTTCGAGAGAAGAATCCTCCGAAGAATTTTTGGTCCCCTACATGAGGATGGACGATTTCGTAGCCTACACAATGACGAAATCTATGAGCGATACCATGACCGTCCGGTTGTGGATAAAATCCGGCTCAATAGGTTACGGTAGGCGGGTCACTTAATCCGTATGGATGAGGATGATCCCACCCGGAAAGTCTATAAGGGCAATATCTACGGTAGAAAAAGAAGACGAGGCAGACCCTGCCTAAGATAGAGCAATGGCGTAGGCCAGGACGCCAGACAGCTTTTAGGGATATCGAATTGGTGGACCTCGGCGCAAAACCGGGATGTCTGGAGTTCCTTATTAAGGCAGGCCTAGACCGGATACCGTTTGTTGCGCCGTTGATGATGATGATTTCCAAAAATCAAGGAAAATCTGGAAACTCAGGCAATCAAAAATATTAGCAAACTTAATACGAATAGAGATAAACCCGATAAAATGAATACAGGCTCTATTATATTTAGAAAGGAATCACGCAGAAATAAGCTAAACCCTAGGTATACCAAGCACCAAGTTAAACATGATGATCACTAATCTTCTTTCGGCTTCGGTCGGCTCGTCGTGATCGGCTTCGCCATTTGGCTCTATCGAATGCCTGATCTGGGTGCAATTTCGAGGCTCTCAAATCCCCATCCAGCGTATCAAGCCACCGTTGCTTAGGTCTGCCTTTTGGTCGTTTACCATCGACGACGATGTTCAGACCAATCTTGGCAAGTGAATTCTCGTTTGCACGAATTGCGTGACCATACCATCGAAGACGCCTCTCTCGCAACTTTTCCACGATCGGTGCAAACCCCATAACGATCGCGGATATCCTCATTTCGGATGTGATCCAAACGTGTGACGCCACTAGTCCAACGTAGCATCTTCCTCTCCATTACCGCAAGACGCCGTTCATTGTCTTTTATGGTCAGCCAACACTCAGAACCATAGAGAGCGACTGGACGGATGACATTGCGGTAAATTTTAGATTTGAGACGTTCGTTGATACGTCGATTACAAAGGACACCAGTTGTGGAACGCCACTTCATCCAGGTTGCGTTAATGTGTGAAGCAATTTCATAACGCAGTTCTCCACTAATAAAAATCAGAAATTACATAAATCAAAAATAAAGACAAGTCGGGAAACCGGAAGCTCGGCGCTTCAGGTATGAAAGGTTTTGTTTGTTTCTTCTGTGTGTATATTTAAGTGCAGAACTATCCCATTTGTCTGTACCCCGTTATGTATATGCATTTAGCATGTTAGACTACTCACATTACTGTGATATTGATATTTAGTTAGTAAACTCAACTTTAAGCTGCTATAACTTTGTTAGTAATAGCATGATATTGATCAAACTTGGGGACAATATGACCCATATTATATTCTATGCTACTACCAACTTTTATAACTCTAGGGAAAACTTAAGGGGGGTTTTACTCAATTTCCCCAAAAATATGATGATATACTATTATTAACTTGAGTAGATATCGATATGGAGGGTATTTTGGGGCCTGGACACCATATAGAGGCAGCTTCATGATTTTTTCAGATTTTTCGGTTGGGTACTTTCTGAGAATGGGTCCGTTAAAGAAATCATCACTTTCCACCCCTCCCATACCCCGCCTTTCCAACAAATCTCAAAATTAGACCGGCTTCGAAAAGTACTAATCGAGACCTTTCATTTGATACCCAACATGACTATATTCGGTGAAAAAAAATTTACATCACCCTTTTGCATGTATGGGGACCCCCCCCCCCCCCTAAATCTCAAGGTAGGAGGATATCAGTCACTGCATGTCTAGGGGTCCACAGATCCCACTTTCTTACCAAACTTCGAACCAATCGGTATAGCCGTTTCTGAGAAAAGTGCTTGTGAGAGACAGACAGACAGACAGACACAGGCGACCCAAATGACACCAAAGCAGAAGGTCATCGATCTTCGATCAAGTAAGCGAGTGTGAGACAAAAAGGGGGAAACTTTGGGAAATCAACAGGCGCCAAAAAGGAGAAAAGGGGTCTTGACCAGTCCAACAAACGGAACTAAATGTTCAGAACGATCTAAAGTGTCCAAAGTAGGAACGTCGGCTAGCGAAGCAACACCGAAAGAAAATCAGAGCGGCGGTTGGACTAAGGTCGTGAACAAGAAAAGAAATTTGAAATTTGAAATGTGCGAATTCGATCGGAGGCAATTGTAATCTCCAGCAGAGGACACCTAACGTATGCGGAGATACTGAAGAAGGTGAAATCTGACCCCGATCTAATAGACCTAGGCGGAAATGTCAGCAAAATCCGCAGAACCCAGAAAGGGGTTCTCATGTTTGAGTTGAAAAAATCCAGCGTGTGGAAAACTGACGGCTTTCGTAACCAAGTTTTAAACTCACTTGGGGAGAATGTCGCGACTCGTTCCCAAAAACATGAGATCTATATCCAGTGCAAGCATCTCGATGAGGTAACATCCAGAGAAAAGATCTGCACTGCCTTGAAGCAACAATTCAAGTTGGAGGAATTCAGCGAAGGATCTATCGGGAGCTTAAGAAAAGCTTATGGTGGTACTCAAACGGCCACAATGCGACTGCCAGTGGAGTCAGCGCAAAAGTTGTTGTCCGTGGGGAAAGTTCGAATTGGATGGGTTGATTGCCGACTAAGGGAGCAGATCTCTTTTAAAAGTACTTCAAATGCCTAATGTTTGGACACTTCGCGAAGGCATGCACTAGAGGCGTCGATCGGTCCGATCAATGTCGAAGATGTGGGGAGAAAGGACATATTTCCAAGGAATGCAATAGAGTCCCCAAATGCATATTGTGCGAAGGAAAGGAGGGACGGGAGAACCAGCATATTGCCGGAAGTGAGAAATGCCCAGAATTTAGGAAGGCGCTAACTTCAATGAAAAAATGAGGTTTATTCAAATAAACCTCAACCATTGTAGGGTCGCTCAAGATTTACTCGAGCAGACCATCAACGAATCCGAGGTGGAACTTGCCATCATTAGCGAACCCTATAGAAACCGTCAGGGGGGCGTATGGGTTACAGATTCGACTGGTGGAGCGGCGATATGGGCAGTTGGTCGACAATCCATACAATGTACTGGGGGTCAGACATACAGCGGCTTTATGTGGGCGAAAATAAACGGGCTATATGTGTACAGCTATTACGCCCCACCAAGCGTGACACTGCCCGAATTCTAGGAAATGCTTGACAGTCTTGTTCTCGACGCAAGGGATCGTGGTCCAAGGGTGATTGCTGGTGACTTCAATGCTTGGGCCCGTGAGTGGGGTAGCAGAGAGACAAATGCAAGGGCCCGAAGTCTATTAGACGCTTTCGCACAGTTGGATATCATTCTGGCCAACGAAGCTTATATAAACACCTTTTCAGAAAGGGGGTCTGCCTCAATCGTAGACCTAACTTTTGTCAGCCCTGCACTGGCACGTGGTATGTCCTGGTGCGTCAGCAATGACTACACCCACAGCGATTACCAGGCAATCTTCTTTGGGCTATGGGTGGAGTCCCCGGGCAGAAGACCACCATGCGTGAAACCGAGAAAGATGTCAGGCTGATCTGCTAAAGCTCTGGATGAACAGACCTTCATAGAGGTGTGGATAGACCAACCTAATAAAGCAGGCTCCTCTACGGAAAGAGCTACCCATGTGGCCCAATGCATCGCCAAAGCATGTGACGCATCCACGCCTAGCCTCATTCCCCAGTAGAAGACCAAACTACTGGTGGAATACTAAACTGGCCAGCTTTCGATCAGCCTGTCACCGAGCCAGAAGAGCGGCTCAGAGCGCGCCTATAAGGAAGCCCACAAACCCTCAAGCTCGCCATCCAACAGAGCAAGAGGGAATGCTTTAAGGAGCTCTGTTCGGCGATTCAGAGGGCGATCATCTCCGCAGATCACGTGCTCTTCACTCTTGTTAAAAATTATCCAGGGGTTATTCACACAGCAAGAGGAGAGTATAGACAGCTTCCAGCGACCTCTGAACGACACGGCAATACCACCAGTCACCACTAACGAGCTGCTGGAGATCTGCGCTAGGATAGGAGATAACAAAGTTCCGGGTCTGGATGGCGCTCCGAATAGGGCCCTTAAACTTGCCGTAAAATCCAGACCGGACATGTTCGCTGAGTTGTTCGAAGCGTGCATGTCCGAGGGGATATTTCCTACATCATGGAGACGACAGAAGTTGGTGCTACTGCCTAAGGCCGGCAAACCTCCAGGTGAGCCAACCTCCTATAGAGCTATTTGTCTTTTGGACCCTGTGGGCAAAATGCTATAGCGAGTAGTCTATAATAGATTACTCCCGGTTATTGAGCGCCAGGGAGGTCTCTCAGATCGGCAGTATGGGTTCCGTAAAGCCAGATTAACCATTATGCCATCAAAATGGTTACTGGCTTGGTCGAAGATGCAACCCACGGAAAGGGCAGTACTAGCAAATATTGCATAGTAGTGACTCAGGATGTGAGAAATGCGTTCAATTCAGCCAATTGGAACCTAATACGGGAATCTCTGGCGAAGTATTCCCGCTTATCTTGCAGCTATCGTCAACAGCTTTTTACAAGAACGGAGACTTTGGTATGACACCGATGACGGACCCCAAGAGTACGTTGTTCCCGCGGGTGTCCCACAGGGCTCCGTACTGGGCTCACTGCTGTGGACATTATGTACAACGATGTACTTAATCTTCTAACTCCGCCATGCTATTGACATAGAATGCTGGTCCCAAGCCCAGGTAAAGGAGGAGGGTTTGAGGCAACGTACTCTGTACTATCCTCAGTAAAACAAAAATAAAATGCTGAGATCAGGGAATAAGGAGATAAATAGAGTATAGTTGGGGTTATTCTACTATGCTAAATCCTACCTGATCTCTCTTGGTGACAGGCCCCGCGACAGGTCGGCCAAGAAAATGCATAGAATGTCGTTACAAACATGATGATCGGATTGAGTCACAAGCCTCGGAGAAATGCTAGGGCGTCCACCTCAGTCGACGCGGCAGGACGGGCCCCGGTCCTGTCGAGAAATGGGCAAGGGTTCTTGACGCATGGACGGCGTCAGGACGTAAGCAAGTTAGTCCGCACACAACGAACAAAACAAATACGTGTCTGCACGCTAAATGTTGGTACCCTAACTGGAAAGACCGAGGAACTCGCAAGAGCCCTTCGGAAAAGGTGCATTGACATCTGCGCTCTGCAAGAAACCCGATGGTCTGGTTCCAAAAGCTGCGACATTGAACGCGAACGCGGTAAAAATGGCTACAAACTTCTCTATTTTGGTAACCCACACACTCAATATGGTGTTGGCATTGCCATCTCGGAGGGTTTCCGTGATGCCATTAAAGAAGTCGAACGATTTAATGATCGGCTGATGAAGCTCACCATTATATCAGCTGATCGAACTATTCACTTCTTCACCGCGTATGCACCACAGACAGGTCGACCTGATGCCGAGAAAGATGCCTTCTGGCAACTTCTCGATGAAAAGACTTGTCACGTGCCTGCTGACGATTACATAATCATTGCCGGCGACCTTAATGGTCATGTGGGTGAAAAGGCAGACGGTAACAGGTGCCATGGGGAAAAGGGGTTCGGAGCGCGCAATGAAGGTGGCGAGCGTATAATCGATTTTGCGAACATCCATGACCTTGTACTTATGAATAGATGGTTCATCAAACGATTGTCTCATCTTTCCACATTTTATAGTGGGAAAAGTAAAACGCAAATCGACTATATTCTCATAAGACGCCAACATTTTACCACTGTCACTGATTGCAAAGTTGTTCCCTATGAGACCATCGCACCTCAACATCGGCCGTTGATTGCTGTCCTGCGAATTAAGCCACCGATAAAACAGCGTGAGGAACGCACTGGCCCGCCGCGCATTAAATGGTGGCGATTTGGTGAGAAGAAAGAAGAAACGGTCTCACTCATACGATTGCCAAACATTACGAATGTAGAAGAATCATGGAACCAAATGAAAGACACGATCCACAAAGCGGCCTCTGCAACCCTCGGGGTCACCAAGCCGGGTAAGCGGTACATCAACCGAGATACTTGGCTTTGGAATGATGATGTTGAAATGAAGGTCCGTGAAAAGAAACGCCTCTACCACAAATTTCTCGACGATAAAACGCCTGCTAATTGGCAAATTTATAAGAATGCCAACCGGGAAGCAAAGAAAGCGGTCGCTGTCACCCGAGCGAACCATTTCAAAAATCTTTACGATAAACTGGACACTCGGGATGGCGAGAGAGATCTGTATCGACTTGCTAAAAGCCGTGATGAACGCACACAGGATATCGAACACTTCTGTTGTGTTAATGACAAGAACGGTACTTTGCTTACCAACCGTCGAGCCGCAACGGATAGGTGGCGAGAATACTTCGAGCAGATTTCAACTGAAGAATTTGCTCATCCTCCACTTCCACAATCATTGCCGACATTTGGAGCAGTTCCACATGTCAGCGCAACTGAAGTCGAGGAGGCAATAAAACAAATGAAATCGGGGAAAGCAACAGGACCTGACGACATCGCATCTGAGCTCTGGAAAGCGAAGAGCTGGGACCCAACACTGTGGCTCAGTGAATTCTTTAACCAGGTTATTCAGGAAGGAAGAACACCATCTGACTGGCAAGAAAGTACCACTGTTCCAATATGGAAAAAGAAAGGTAGCCCAGCAGAATGTTCAAATTACCGTCCGATCCGGTTACTTTCCCATACCATGAAAATTTTTGAACGCATTCTTGACAACCGTATTCGCGAAATCGTTGAAATAACCGTGAATCAAGCCGGATTTGTCAAGAACTGTGGAACTACTGACGCAATACACGCTGCACGGTTACTCATGGAGAAACACCGTGAGAAGCATCGCCCTCTTTACATTGCCTTTCTGGATCTAGAGAAAGCGTTTGACCGTGTACCACACGAACTCATCTGGTATGCTTTACGACAACACTTCGTGCCAGAAGAACTCGTGCGCTGGGTTCAATTCCTCTACCACAATCCGAAAGTATGTAAAGTTCGAAGTATGGCGGGTGTATCAAAACCGCTTCGTGTCTCTGTTGGAGTTCATCAAGGAAGTGCCCTCTCACCACTCCTCTTTGTCCTTGTTATGGACACCGTCACACGGGATATCCAACGTCCAGCGCCCTACACACTGCTTTATGCAGATGATGTTTTCCTAGCATCTGATAGCAAAAATGATCTCGAGCAACTTGTTCAAAAATGGAATGATCGCCTCATACAACACGGTCTCAGGTTGAATTTAAACCAAACTGAATTTTTGACGACCGATCCCCATGAAACAGGCACAATCACTGTCAGCGGCAGTGATCTGCCCAGAACTGAGCGATTTAAATACCTCGGGTCAACGCTATCAGCCAATGGAGAACTGTGTTATGAAATTGCTTCACGCATTAACGCAACCTGGATGAAGTGGCGTTCCACAACTGGTGTCCTTTGTGACCGACGTATCAACGAACGTCTCAAATCTAAAATTTACCGCAATGTCGTCCGTCCAGTTGCTCTCTATGGTTCTGAGTGTTGGCCGACCATAAAAGACAATGAACGGCGTCTTGCGGTAATGGAGAGGAAGATGCTACGTTGGACTAGTGGCGTCACACGTTTAGATCACATCCGAAATGAGGATATCCGCGATCGTTATGGAGTTGCACCGATCGTGGAAAAGATGCGAGAGAGGCGTCTTCGATGGTATGGTCACGCAGTTCGTGCAAACGAGAATTCACTTGCCAAGATTGGTCTGAACATCGAAGTCGATGGTAAACGACCAAAAGGCAGACTTAAACAACGGTGGCTTGATACGCTGGATGGGGATTTGAAAGCCTCGAGTTTGCACCCAGATCAGGCATTCGATAGAGCCAAATGGCGAAGCCGATCACGACGAGCCGACCCCGCTTATGAACGGGACAAAGGCTGGAGAAAAAGAAGAAGATGTACTTAATCTTCTTCTTCCGGAGGCAGCCACGGTGGTGGGCTATGCCGACGATATAGCGCTGGTTGTGGTCGCAAAGCACCTCGAAGATCATCATCATCATCATCAACGGCGCAACAAACGGTATCCGGTCTAGGCCTGCCTCGTCTTTTTTTTCTACCATAGATATTGCCCTTATAGACTTTCCGCCTACCGTAACCTATTGAGCCGGATTTTATCCACAACCGGGCGGTCATGGTATCGCTCATAGATTACGTCATTGTGTAGGCTACGGAATCGTACATCCTCATGTAGGGGACCAAAAATTCTTCGGAGGATTCTCCACTCGAACGCGGCTAAGAGTTCGCAATTTTTCTTGCTAAGAACCCAAGTTTCCGAGGAATATATGAGGACTGGCAAGATCATAGTCTTGTCCAGTAAGAGCTTTGACCCTATGGTGAGACGTTTCGAGTGGAAAAGTTTTTGTAAGCTGAAATAGGCTCCGTTGGCTGACAACAACCGTGCGCGGATTTCAGCATCGTAGTTGTTATTAGTTGTGATTTTCGACCCTAGATAGGAGAAATCATCAACGGTCTCAAAGTTGTATTCTCCTATCCTTATTCTTCCCGTTTGATCAGTGCGGTTTGATGTTGTTGGTTGGTTGTTTGTCGATGCTGACGTTACCACCATATATTTTGTCTTGCCTTCATTGATGTGCAGCCCAACATCTCGCCCCAATGGCCGCTTGCTCGATCTGGATGAAGACAGTTTGTACGTCTCGGGTGGTTCTTCCCATGATGTCGATATCGTCAGCATAGGTCAGTAGTTGGGTGCACTTAAAGAGGATCGTACCTCTTGCATTTACCTCAGCATCACGGATCACTTTCTCGAGGGCCAGGTTAAAGAGTACGCAAGAAAGGGCATCCCCTTGTCATAGACCGTTGTTGATGTCGAATGGTCTTGAGAGTGATCCTGCTGCTTTTATTTGGCCTCTCACATTGATCAGGGTCAGCCTAGTCAGTCTTATTAATTCCATTGGGATACCGAATTCTCTCATGGCGTGTTTAGTTTTACCCTGGCTATGCTATCATAGGCGGCTTTAAAGTCGATGAAAAGATGTCGCAACTGTTGTCAATATTTCAACAGTTTTTGTATCGCTTGCCGCAGAGAGAAAATCTTATCTGTTGCTGATTTGCCTGGAGTGAAGCCTCTTTGGTATGGGTCACTGATGTTCTGGGCATATGGGGATATCCGGCCTAGCAAGATAGCGGAGAATATCTTATAGATGGTACTCAGCAACATGATACCCCTATAATTGCTGCACTATGTGATACGAGACAGATAATGCCTCGTTGCCAATCGTCAGGCATTAATTCGCTGTCACATACCTAGAGCACAAGTTGATGAACCACTTGGTGTAATTGGTCGCCACCATATTAAACCAATTCGGCTGTAATTCCATCGGCTCCTGGCGACTTATGATTTTTTAGTCGATGAATTGCACGGACTGTTTCTCCTAAACTTCCTGGTGACAGTATTTGTCCGTCGTCTTCATTTGGCGGGATCTCCAGCTCGCCGATGTTCTGGTTGTTCAGTAGCTCATCAAAGTACTCAACCCATCGCTCTAATATGCCCATTCTATCGGAAATCAGATTTCCCTCTTTGCCTCGGCAGGATAAGCATCGAGGTGTATGAGGCTTAATCCTGCTGACTTGTTGGTTAAACTTCCACGCCCGGTGCGGTTGTTCCTTGTACTTTTCTAGTTCACAGACTTGTTGGTTCTCCCAGGCTTCGTTTTTCCGTCTGTGAAGTCGCTTCTCCGCTCGACGGAGTTGCTAGCTTACATTCATCGTCAAACCAGCCGTTCCGCCTCCTTTTGCGACTGGGGCCAAGTATGTTTGTGGCCATATCCATGATAACGTTTTTAGGTGGTTGTGAAGATCATTTTTAGATGCTTCATCTCCAGGTCCTCTGTTGACTGCGGTTATTGCGGCATCCATTTCCCTCTTATAGGTGCTGCGGAGGGCTGTGTTATGGATGGCTTCAGTGTTAACTCCCACCTAATTGTCAGAGGGGATTCTAGGTGGTGTTGTTATTCAAGCTCGGAACACGATGCCAACGAGATAGTGATCCGAGTCTATATTGGCCCCCCTATATGTTCTGACATTCATCAAGGCTGAGAGGTGGCGGCGTTCAATCAACGCGTAGTCAATTTGGTTGAAAGTGGTCCCATCTAAGAGGCCCACGTATGTTTGTGGACCGCTTTCCGCGCAAACCAGGTACTTCCAACAACCATTTCATGTGACCCTGCTAATTGAATAATCCGCAGTCCGTTATCATTTGTATTTTCGTGTAAGCTATGGAAGCCAGCGTATCGCCTGGATACGGGCTCCTTTCCTACTTGGCTGTTAAAATCCCCAAGTATAATTTTGATATCATATCTGGGACAGGTTTCGAGAGTTCGTTCTACTGCCTCATAGAAGGTATCCTTCTTCGACTCTGCAGTCTCCTCTGTAAGGGCGTGAACGTTAATGGGGCTTACATTTCTAAACTTGCCCCGCAAGCGCAGAGTGCATAGCCGTTCGCTCATGTTTTCAAAGCCGATAACAGCAGGTTTAATTTTTTGGCTGACTAAGAAACCTACTCCAAGCACATGGTTTTCTGGATGCCTACTATAATATATGGTGTAGCGGCTCTTCTCCAGGAAACCGGTCCCTGTCCAACGCATCTCCTGTAACGCTGTTACCTCAGCCCTATATTCTTCATCTTTGTACATTATTCCGTTGTCGTGGCCGGGCTCGTCGTTGTATAATCCGTCCAGTCCGAGGCTCCTGTTGTGGGTTCGTAACAAGTTGTTTCCCAACCTGGAGGACCAGTTGGCACAATTTGTCCCGTTTTTAGGCGCGGGAGACTCGCCTTCATCCTTCTCCGGCTGCAGCTTTTCGTTAAGAAAGAGCTCCCAGAGGTCACCACGTGGAGGTGGAGATAGGGTTTGGTAGTAGAGCTGTTGGTGTTGGTTCAGCAGGCATTTCGCAGGTTTTATGCTCCATCGTGGGTACCAATCCACGTTTCGCCCTGGGACCTATACTACCCTTTGACCACCTCGAAGGTGCTGAGTTATAATCATGCGAAGTGATCAGTGCTGTTAAAGGTTGACTAGAGAGTTCTGACCTGAAACTTGTCGAGGAAAAAACGGAAGTGGTCCTCATCACCAAGCGCCATAAGAGAAATTTTGCCCGTATTCAAATTGGGAATCATATCATCACTTCTAAGCCTGCCATCAAATACTTGGGATTTATGATAGACGGCAAGATTAGCTATAAGTAATACGGGCAGTATGTTTACGACAAAGCATCCACTGCAAGTGTGGCCCTGGGAAGGATGATGCCAAACGTGAGGGCCACGGTATGCTTCCAGGCTGCTTATAGCTAGGGTCGTGTGTTCAATCTTGCTCTATGCAGGTCCAGTTTGGGGGAAGGCATTACACGTTGCATTTAACGCTAACAAACTGAGTTCAGTCCACAGAAGAACAGCCCTAAGAGTGTGTTCGGCATTCAGGACTGTCTCAGATGATGCAGCATTCGTCATCTCTGGAATGATGCCCATTGACATCTTGGCAGATGAGATGACGAATATATATAATGCAAAGTCTATCTCTCCTTTATCACAGACGAAGAACGCCGAAAGGGAGACATCTCTAAATAGATGACAAGAGCATTGGGAACGCTCGGGAAAGGGTCGGTGAACACACAGGCTCATCCCTGCAATCAAGGAGTGGTTGCGACTGGGATGCGATCAACTTCATGGTAGCATCTATCCAGAACAAACTGCGAAAGGCAGAGGAGACTAGAAAAGCGCAGTTACGTACGCCGCGTAGAGACGAAAGGGGACCAGCTGACTCCGCCCTGTGATGTAATATCGTAAGGTAGTTTCACGGGGCTTGGGAGAGTCGGGGGTGGTTTTAGTGGGTAAGAATCCGACACGCTGGCGTGTCCAGGCCAGTGTCTTTTGAAGATTTCCACCTCCTTTACAAAAAAAAAGACAGACAGACAGACAGACAGACGGACAAACAAACAGACAGACATTGAACCGATGAATAAATGATAGAGCGATTCAGTAATATTACCAACCATATAAACAACCAGCAAAGAGCGATAACTAGTTACTTAAAATCAACACAAGAATCGGTCCAGAGCAGGATCAATACTGAAGGTGCTACACTACACTACCTTCAATACCTCAGTCAAATAAATTATAATATAGATCTTCTTCATAATTATTTAACAAATACTACATCCAACTGGAAATATTCAAAGCTCAACCTATGGACTTAATATCCAATGAAAATATATATGAACTATTAGAACTATGATACAAGCTTATTATAATGATACAAACATCTTATTCAATATAAAGATCCATATAATGTCTACAGACAGGTATTCGCTTTTCCATATAATCCCGATCCTCATAGAGAAAAACAAATATATTACCACCAAACCCTATGCAATCCTGAACTCTCAGTCAATCCAATACCTTGACGAACCATGCCAATCCATCGAAAAGACATATTACTGTCACAATTCACCGGTGAGCAGGGAAAAATGCGAATCAAGCTGCGTCGAGGAAATTATTTACAATAAACCAAACACATGATCGAGAGATGACGACCGACACTATTTTAGTTGAACCTAATCACCTGCTATTCATAAATACTCCGAAAGTATCAATAAATACAACCTGCGGTCCAGAAAATATAACGATTCAGGGAGCAATGCTAATTAAATTTCGAAATTGTGAAATTTCAGTCAACAGCATCACTTATTCTTCAATAGACCTGGAACATTTGGTTCAAATTACTATATACCCAACGAATTTCAACAAAATCAACGCAACGTCTCACAAGCAAACTAATCACGAGAGAAATCTACAAATAGAAAGTTTGCAACAGTACCAGTTTACCAGAAAACCATCAATAAACATCCCAACCGAATTCTGGAATCCCTTAAACGAAATACCAACCTCTGTTATTTCCATTGTTGTCATCGTCATCTTCACCATGGGAATCCTGATCATCCCATCATCATATTCCAGACGAAAGGCAATAGTCGTTCCTGTCCAGGAAGAACCAGTGCGATCCTTCTGGCCATCGCTTCTATCCAAAGGGGGAGGAGTTATATCCGACGTAACAACCTAAACCCACATCCGGCGTCAATGCCCAACATAACATCCCATCCCATATCAATTTTTCAAATTACGTAAAATAACCTGAATTTAATACTGCTCAATAATTATCGGGCCAGTCCAGTTGAAATATGAATTATTTGCACTATTATACTTAATTGCGTTAACGCGCATGAAGCAATTTCATAACGCAGTTCTCCATTAGCTGATAGCGTTGACCCGACCCGTCGACACGCCGCTGACAGTGATTGTGCCTGTTTCATGTGCACCGGTGGTCAAAAATTCAGTTTTGTTTAAATTCAATGTGAAACCGTGTTGCATGAGGCGATCATTCCATTTTTGGACAAGTTGCTCGAGATAATTTTTGCTATTAAATGCTAGGAAAACATCATTTGCATGAAGCAGTGGAACGGCGTCCATAACGAGAATAAAGAGGAGTGATGAGAGGGCGCTTCTTTGATAAACACCAACAGGGACACAAAGCGGTTTGGATACACATGCCATGCTTCGAACTTTACTTTTCAGATCGTGGTAGAGTAATTGAACCCAACGCAAGAGTTCTTCTGGCACTAAGTGCTGTCGTAAAGCATACTAGATGAGTTCGTATGGCATAGGGTCGAACGCTTTCTCTAGATCCAGAAATGCAATGTGAATAGGACGACGCTTCTAACGATGTTTCTCCATGAGTAACCGCGCAACGTGTATTGCGTCAGTAGTTCCGCAGTTCTTGACAAATCCGGCTTGATTCACGGTTATTTTAACGATTTCGCGAAAACGGTTGTCAAGAATGCATTCAAAAATTTTCATGGTATGGAAAGTAACCGGATCGGGCGGTAATTTGAATATTCTGCTGGATTACCTTTTTTTCCTTATTGGAACTGTGGTACTCTCTTGCCAATCAGATGGTGTTCTTCCTTCCTGAATAACCCAATTAAAGAATTCACTGAGCCGCTGTGTTGGGCCCCCGATTTCATTCGTTGCTTTTGGCAAGTCGATAAAAATCTCTCTCGCCATCCCGAGTGTCCAGATTATCTTAAATATTTTTGTAATGGTCTGCTCGGGTGGCAGCGGCTGCTTTCTTTGCTTCCTGGTTGGCATTCTTTTAAATTTGCCAATTGGTCAGCGTTTTATCGTCGAGAAATTTACGATAGAGACGTTTCTTTCCACGGACCTTCATTTCAACATCGTCATTCCAAAGCCAAGTATCTTGGTTGGTGTACCGGCTTGGTGACCCCGAGGGTTGCAGAGGCCGCTTTCTGGATCGTGTCTTTTACTTGGTTCCACGATTCTTCCACATTCGTAATGGTTGGTAATCGCCTGAGATCATTTCTTCTTTCTTCTCAAGAAATCGACACCATTTAATGCGCGGCGGGCCAGTGCGTTCCTCACGCTGTTTTTTTCGGTGGTTTAATTCACAAGGCGGCAATCATCGGCCGATGTTGAGGTGCGATGGTCTCATAGGGAACGGCTTTGCGATCAGTGACAGTGGCAAAATGTCGACATCTTATGAGAATATAGTCGATTTGCGTTTTACTGTTTCCACTGTAAAGTGTAGGCAGTTTGATGAACTATGTATTCAAAAGTACAAGGTCATGTGTGTCCGGAAAATCGATTATACGCTCGCCACCCTCATTGCGCGCTTCGAACCCCTTTCCTATCTTTAGGAACCTTATTATTCTGACTTAAGTCGAGATTCTAATTGAGTTTCAAATATAAATATCTTAGATCACAACCAATCGCAAGTTAACTGTTCTACGTTGAGCTTTCCGATGTCACAACCAGCGGCAGCGACATCTATTGTGATAACAAATCACTGCGAATATCCACAGCGGACAACGATCTTGCCAAACTATTTCCCGATTTAATGCAATATTACGTATGAGCTTTATAACTCTCCGCAAATTATGCAATTCGTTACGAAAAAGCTTGTGAGGTCATCCGAAAATCCAAAGGGCCGGAAAAAACCAAATGGGAGACCCCTTCAAAAATACATGGGATTTTGATACAGAACCGGCACTAATGTCAATATGCTATTTCATTCAATGTAATAAATACACCCAGTTTCTTGCAAAACAAATTATTGAAAAACCTGTTGTCTGGGGGGTCTCTACATCTTTAAAGAAATATTGCTTCCCTTCATTCTCAACCCATACTGATGACAATCCATCAGCCTACCATGATTCCATTTATATATAGCTCGTAGCGTATATGGATTGAGAATGTCGGACTGGACAACTTCGACATATAACTTTGAAGAATACTAGGGTTTCCACCAAACTTTAGAGATTCATGCCGGATATCACGGCCTATATTATCGCAGTTGTAGGATGAACTTAAAGAGAACCTGAAGTCTTTTTTTCTTCAGTCTTTGACCCGTTCACAAGCGAGGATGGCTCGTCGTGATCGGTTTCGCTATTTGGCTCTATCAAATGCCTGATCTAGATACAATCTCCAGGTTTTTAAATCCCCATCCAGCATATCAAGCCACCGTTGTTTTGGCCTGCCTTTCGGTCATTGTCCGTCGAACCCACAACAGGAGCCTCGGACTGGCCGGATTACACAACGACGAACCCGGCAACGACAACGGAATAACGATTTCCGCATTTTCTCATGGAACGTTCGCTCCCTGTACAGAGATGGAGCTGCCAAGCAGCTAACTGATACCCTGTCCCAATATAGGGCTGATGTAACAGCGTTACAGGAGATGCGTTGAACAGGGACCGGTTTCCTGGAGAAGAGCCACTGCACCATATATTATAGTCGCCATCCAATTAACCATGTGCTCAGAGTAGGTTTCTTAGTCAGCTAAAAAATGAAACCTGCTGTTATCGGCTTTGAAAATATAAGCGAAAGACTACGTACTCTGCGTTTGCGATGCAAGTTTAAAAATATGAGCCTCATCAACGTTCGTGTCTCTACAGAGGAGACTGCAGAGTCGAAAAAGGATACCTTCTACGAGGCAGTAGAACGAACCCTCGAAGCCTGTCCCAGATATGATAATAAAATAATACTTGGGGACTTTACTTTAACAACCAAGTAGGGAAGGAGCCCATATTCGGGCGATACGTTGGCTCTCATAGCGTACACAAAAATACAAATGGTAACGGACTGCGGATTATTCAATTGTTGGAGATACCTGGTTTGCGCGGAAAGCGGTCCACAAACATACGTGGGCCTCTCCAGAGGGGACCACTTTCAACCAAATTGACCACGTGTTGATTGAACGCCTCCACCTCTCAGCCCTGATGAATGTCAGAACATATAGGGGGGTCAGTATAGACTCGGATCACTATCTCGTTGGCTGATGTTCCGAGCTCGAATAACAACACCACCTATATTCCTCCTTAAAAATCAGGTGAGAGTTAACACTGAAGCCATCCACAACACAACCCTCCGCGACACCTATAAGAGGGAAATAGATGCCGCAATAACCGCAGTCAACAGAGGACCTGGATATGAAGCATCCAAAAATGATCTTCATCACCACCTGAAGAACATTATCATTGATACGGCCACAAACATACTTGGCCCCAGCCGCAAAAGGAGTCGAAATGCCTGGTTCGACGATAAATGTAAGCTAGCAACGGAGCGGAAGAATGCCGCATACCGAGTAATGTTGCATTCTCAAAGAACGCGGGCACGCGCAGAGACTTATCACCAACTCCGTCGAGAGGGGAAGCGACTTCAGAGACGGAAAAAGGAAGCCTGGGAGAACCAACAAGTCTGTGAACTAGAAAAGTACAGGGAGCAACCGCACCAGGCGCGGAAGTTTTACCAACAAGTCAGCAGGATGAAGCCTTATACACCTCGATGCTCATCCTGCCGAGACAAAGAGGGAAATCTGATTTCCGACAGAATGGGCATATTAGAGCGATGGGTTGAGTACTTTGATGAGCTACTGAACAACCAGAACATCGGTGAGTTGGAGGTCCCGCCAACTGAAGACGACGGACAAATACTGCCACCACCAAGTTCGGCTAAAAAATCATAAGTCGCCAGGAGCTGATGGAATTACAGCCGAATTGGTTAAATATGGAGGCGACCAGTTACGTTACACCAAGTGGTTCATCAACTTGTGCTCAAGGTATGGAACAGCGAATCAATGACGTTTGACAACGAGGCATTATCTGTCTCATACATAAAAAGGGAGATATCACACAGTGCAGCAATTATAGAGGTATCATGTTGCTGAGTACCATCTATAAGATATTCTCCACTATCTTGCTAGGCCGGATAGCCCCATACGACCAGAACATCATTGGCCCATACCAAAGAGGCTTCACTTCAGGCAAATCAGCAACACATCAGATTTCCTCTCTGCGGCAAGCGATGGAAAAACTGTTGGAATATGGACATCAGTTGCACCATCTGTTCATCGACTCTATGACCTCCTATGATAGCAAAGCCAGGGTAAAATTGTACACGACCATGAGAGAATTCGGTATCCCGACGAAATTGATAAGACTGCCTAGGCTGACCCTGAGCAATGTGCGAGGCCAGATAAAAGCAGCAGGATCACTCTCAAGACCATTCGACGTCAACAACGGTCTACGACAAGAGGATGCCCTATCATGCGTCCTCTTTAACCTGGCCCTTGAGAAAGTGATCCATGATACTGAGGTAAATGCAAGAGGTACGATCCTCTTTAAATCCATCCAACTACTGGCCTATGCTGACGATATCGACATTATGGGAAGAACCACCCGAGACGTACAAACTGCCTTCATCCAGATCGAGCAGGCGGTGCGAGATCTTGGGCTGCACATCAATGAAGGCAAAACAAAATATATGGTGGCAATGCGATAATATTTACGATGATGAAATCCGCGCACGATTGTTGTCAGCTAACAGAGCCTATTTCAGCTTACAAAAACTGTTCCGCTCGAAACGTCTCACCATAGGGTCAAAGCTCTTACTGTACAAGACAATGATCTTGCCAGTCCTCATGTATTCTTCGGAGATTTGGGTTCTTAGCAAGAAGAAAACCGGGATGTTTGGAGTTCCTTATTAAGGCAGGCCTAGATCGGATACCGGTTATTGCGTCGTTGATGATGATGGTGAGAGGCCGCTACCTTTATGAACACCAACAGAGACACGAAGCGGTTTTGATACACCCGCCACACTTCGAACTTTACTTTTCGGATCGTGGTAGAGTAATTGAACCCAGCGCAAGAGTTCTTCTGGCACTAAGTATTGTCGTAGAGCGTACCAGGTGAGTTCGTGTGGCACACGGTCAAACGCATTCTCTAAATCCAGAAATGCAATGTAAAGAGCACGATGCTTCGCATGATGTTTCTCCATGAGTAACTGTGCAGTGTGTATTGCGTCAGTAGTTCCGCAGTTCTTGACAAATCCGGCTTGATTCACGGTTATTTCAACGATTTCGCGAATACGGTTGTCATAAATGCATTCAAAGATCTTCATGGTATGGAAACTAACCGGATCGGACGGTAATTTGAACATTCTACTGAACTACCTTTCTTTTTTTCATATTGGAACTGTGGTACTTTCTTTCCAGTTAGATGGTGTTCTATCTTCCTGAATAACCTGGTTAAAGAATTCACTGAGCCACAGTGTTGGGTCCCAGCTCTTCGCTTTCCAGAGCTCAGATGCGATGTCGTCAGGTCCTGTTGCTTTCCCCGATTTCATTTGTTTTATTGCCTCCTCGACTTCAGTTGCGTTGACATGTGGAACTGCGCCAAATGTCGGCAATGATTGTGGAAGTGGAGGATGAGCAAATTCTTCAGTCGAAATCTGTTCGTAGTATTCTCGTCATCTATCCGTTGCGGCTCGACGGTTGATAAGCAAGGTATCTTTATTGTCATTAACGAAACAAATATCCTGTGTGCATTAATTTCGGCCTTTGGAAAGTTTATACAGATCTCTCTCGCTATCCCGAGTGTCCAGTTTATCATAAAATTTTTTGCAATGGTCCGATCGGGTGACAGCGACCGCTTTCTTTACTTGCCGGTTGACATTTTTATAAATTTACTAATTGGCCACCGTTTTATTGTTGAGAAACTTATGATGGAGACGTTTTTTTTCACGGATCTTCATTTCAACATAGTCATACCAACGCAAAGTATCTCGGTTGTTGTACCGTTTACCTGGCTTTTTGACACCGAGGGTAGCAGAGGCCGCTTTGTAGGTCGTGCCTTTCATTTAGTTCTACGATCCTCACGCTGTTTTATCGGTGGCTTAATTCACAGGACGGTAATCAACCGTCGGTGTTGAGGTGCGATGGTCTCATAGGGAACGGCTTTGCAATCAGTGACGGTGGTAATATGTCGGCGCTTATGAGAATATAGTCGATTTGCGTTTTACTGTTTTCACTATAAAATGTAGAAAGATGAGACAATCGTTTAATGAACCATGTATTCATAAGTACAAGATCGTGGGAGTCCACAAAATCGATTATACGATCGCCACCCCCATTGCGTGCTCCAAACCCCTTTCCCCCACCTGTTACCGTCTGCCTTTTTACCCACATGACCATTAAGGTCGCCGGCAATGAAGATATCGGCAGGCACGTTACTGGTCTTTTCATCGAGAAGTTGCCAGAATGCATCTTTCTCGGCATCAGGTCGACCTGCTGTGGTGCGTATGCGGTGAAGATGGGAATAGTGCGATCAGTTGATATAATGGTGAGCTTTATCAGCCGATCATCAAATCGTTCAACTTCTTTAATGGCATCACGGAAACCCTCTGAGATGGCAAAGCCTTTTCCGAAGGGCTCTTGCAAGTTCCTCGGCCTTTTCACTTAGGGTGCCAACATTTAGCGTGTAGACACGTATTTGTTTTATTCGGACTAATTTACTTACGTCCTGAAGCCGTCCATGCGTCAAGAACCCTTGCCGATTACTCGACAGGAGCCAGTCCTGCTGCCTCAACTGAGGTGGACGACCTAGCATTTTTCCGAGGCTTATTACTCGATCCGATCATCTTGTTCCTAACGACATTGGATGCATTTTCTTGATCAACCTGCCATGGGACCTGTCACCAAAAGATATCAGGTAGGATTTAGCATAGTGGAATAAATCCAACTATACTTTATTTATCTCTTTCCCTGATCTCAGCATTTTATTTTTGTTTTACTGAGGATAGTACAATGTACAATGTTGCCTCAAAACCTTCTCCTTTACCTGAGCTTGGGACTAGCATACTATGTTAAAAGCATGGCGGAGTTGAAAGGGAGCCTCAAGTCTTCCAAAATATAATTATATACAATTATTAACTTTATTCTGGCAGATATCGAGATGGGAAATATTTTGAGGTCTAGATACCGTATACAGGCAATTAATTAGGTATCTTCTGAGAATGGGTCTTTGAAATGAGTGACCTCTTGCTAAACCCCACCCCCATTTTGCAACTGGTGTCAAGACTGAGGTTTTCATCAGCTTTCAAGTTCTAGACCTCTTATTTGATACCCCAGATACACATATATTCGGACAAAAAAATGTGCATCTCTTCTTACAGGTGAGGGGATCCCCCTCTTACACTCAACCTACAATAATGTCATTAACTGCACGCATGGAGGGTTCTCACTTCCAAACTTTCCATCAAACTTTATGTCAATAAGTATAACCATTTCTGCGTGTGACAAATATACAGACAGTGAACCGATAAAGGTTTCGTTATGCACAAAACCATTAAGGGGGTTATCCCGTGTGTCGTATCCCCGGAATCAAATTTGTTTTTTAGGCATCAATTGTATCTAGATATAGTGTAGAATATATGGGCAAAGTGATTTTTTGATATTCGAAGTCGTTCGGAAATTATAATGTTAAACACGTGATCAGTCGCATGCCAGACTTATGTCGATCCCCGTAATAAAGCTCGTATTTATTGGTCCGAATGATGTTGGAATGACTTCGCTAAAAGGACAACAATCGAAGCCAAGGCTGTACATGTATTTCCTGAAGAAACCTAAGGTTTATGGACTAGGTATAGCAGACTAATGGCCAGTTACGGTTTTATGGCTAAAAATCGCATTCTACTTTTTAAATGCGTTTTTCTCGAAACTGCATGTTGAAAATCGGCTGCCACCATACCCCAAAATCTATTCAACGAAATTCTTTGAAATTTTCAGGGCTTATTTAGAGCATATTTCTACGGCCCGCAAACTAGGATAATTGCGATTCATTCAGTAGTTTTTTTTATTCATTGAAGAAGCCGTGAAAAAACATCAATTTGGCTTTTAATATTTTTTAATAATCCTAGTTTGCGGACCGTAGTTAACTCTGTACATTAAAATACCGTTTACTTTTCTTTTCTTTAAGATGATCAGAGCGTCCTCTAGCGTGACGGCAGAAAACACCTTTTTTTAGAGATGGGAGTATATTTCAATAACGAACTATACGATCGGGCTGGAAAAATTACCATGCACGCTCAAGATATTACTAAATTTATGGTGAAAAATTTGTATTTGTATCGTTATCCAGTTCTTCAGAACATATTTCTAAAAAAAGCCAAAAAAAACGGCCTTCACACGGGATGACCCCCTTAACATATATATAATATTTTAACTAGGAATAAAATTCTCACCTGCTCGAAATGAATTTCTTCTGCTGAATTTAAATACCTCCGAAGAATATCAGATCTTAGCATCCTTTTGCGGATCTGCAGCCATTAGTTCATCTGTACTTTAGTCTAATGTCTCGACGTTTTCGTCACTATCGTAATTATCATAAGTTCCACTACTTTCATGGTCCGATGGAACAATATTGGCGCTTCTTCTCTACTGTTCGAATTATTGTTAACATTCTACTCGTCTCTTTTTTATTTTCACGAATAATTCGCTATATTTGTACAAAGTGTCGATGAATTCAAAATTGAAACATAAACACAAGTAAACAAGTCGGGAAACCAGAAGCTCGGTGCTTCAAGTACGAAAGATTTTGTGTATTTCTTTTATAAAGCCATTTGATTATGCCATTTATATATGCATATATTATCTGAGAATATCCACTTTCGCGTGATAATAACATTCAAGGTTTAAATTTGCACAGAAACGGCAAATGTGTCTTGTTATAATTTTTTTAGTAATAGTACTATTTCCATCAAACTTGGCAGGATCATGCTCTCTACTATAGCCTACATTTCATGATTCTTGGATGAGCTTAAGGGGGGTTCGCAGTCAATTATCAAAAATTGCAGTAATTTACTATTATTTACTTTATTTGAACATATATCGGTATGAAGGGTATTTCGGAGGCTAGCCACCATATAGTGGCAGCCTCCTGATTTTCTTCAGATTTTTCGGTTTCTGAAAATGGGTCCTTTAAAAAAATAATCAATTTCGACCCCCGCACTCCCCACCTTTTCCACGACTGTCAAAACTAGGCCAGGCTTTGGAAAGTACTAACCAAGACCTTTCATTTGATACTCCACTTGACTATATTTGTTAAAAAAAATGTACACCCGATGACGTAGAAGGATGTAACTCACTGTACACGTGAGCGTTCACAGTTTCCACCTTTCCACCAAATTTGGTGTCAATCGCTATAGCCGTCTCCGAGAAAAATGCCTGTGACGGACAGACAGACAGTAAACCGATTTTAATAAGGTTTTGTTTTACACAAAACAATTAACTAAGAACTCGGAGTAGGCTGACTTTTTGGCAATTGTTTATAAGCTGTTCAAATTTTTAAGAAAAAATCACTTCAGTAGCGATCAGATTCTCGAAGCAGCTCCCGACATTATTGTTACAGGTGAACGCTTCTGACAGGTAATTACTACTGCCGTGAGATAGTTGAAGGAGGTTGCCAATTTTATTGTAACCATCAAATTCAAAATTTTTCCTATCAAAATCAAAATTTTCCAAATTAATTTCAGATCGTTCCAAATCTACTTTAGAATTTTTCAACCCAATTTTAGAATTTTTCACTTCAAATCAGGTTTTATACCACCTTTTCACCATATATTCGCATGGCCCAGTGGTTAAAGTGCTAGACTGTCATAGCAATAGATCGCGGTTCAAATTTCATTGGTGGCCGAGAGATTTATATCGTGACCTGGATGCCGGTTATCAGTCGACTTAGTTATGGAGATTTAAATAATATAATGCGTAATCACAGGCGACGGCAATGCTGACCACATTGCCTCCTACAGGTTGCCGTAGTTCTGTAGTGTGCCGTTGCGGTCTTGAAAGAAGTGCGCTAACACGCTTCAAGGCCTTGATCCAATTGGATTATTGATCCAATCAATAGTAAAATTATTTTACCACTGGGTCAGATACAGCTAGGAATCTTTGAAAAAGTTCTAAGCAGCCCATTAATTTTGTTCGTCCATACTTGTGGCTGTAAACTGTGGTTCCGATTCACTGATGGTCGCCTTCTTTCTTCCCACAAGTTAAAAAAAATGAATTCTAGCCAGACACCCCGAGCACCATTACATTTTTAATTACTTTACTTTCTAAGTAAAATAATCTTCCTCCTAAAAGTTACTCAATTGCCGGAGGTGTAGACTGACTTTTCTAAAGAGTGACCACTCTACTTAAGGGAGGAAATAACATTAGGAAGTTTTATGAATAGATCGGATGGAGAGATCGTTAACTTTGCTATCCCAGAATATCTTGCAGAAAGCCCAAGCTTCATGTTCCTTTCGATGTTATGAACGTGAAACCAATTAGCAGGTGCAGGCTTAGGTCCGAGCGCACACGTAATCTTGTAACGCTAAGTAAATAGCGTATTTATAAATACTTGGCGTCATTATCCCCTCCTACAATAGACTCCCCTCGTTAGAAAATGACTATATATTTTTTATGGCGATATCCGTTAAAAAACTCAATTCGGAACGCGCATTTGTTAATTATAATGGTTTAAAAATTGAATTCTCACAAGGCGGAAAAGAAAACACGATCACGTCATCGAGCGAGCTTGAATCTTATCTATGTGAAGGCATCCGGTTTAGTGTTTGTTACTTGTTACTTTTCAAGTAATCAATCAATTTTTAACAGGAAATTGGGAAATTGGTGCGTGAATAGACAATCCTTCAGTTTACTTTACGTGTCGCCAATAATGGTTACAAATTCTGACATTTTTACCTGAACGACAATTAAACGTACGTTTCTGAAAGATTCCCAGACCGCTAAAAAGTGGATTTGGACTGAGAAGGATTCGAATCTTGGGCACGTCGAATATTCTGCGGTATCTCTTCTTTTGTGACTTGATTTGAATTTGAATAATAGTGACACAAAATTCTAACGCAATCGTATATTACCAGTTAAGATTGGAGTTAAAGTTTAAAAAATGTTAACACACACATTGAAATGATCCTCACAATTTAAACTTGACTTCAAAGAAAGTGGATTCTGTCGGACGATGATGATCCATTTCTTCTGAAAATTTTTTTTCAGGACAGCCGACAAAGCTTTCTGCGGTTTTTTGGAAAAGTTATTTATGCCGCAAGCCATGAAACAATATTTCATCGTCCTCCTTAGCATTTCACCCGGGAAATTAATATTGACAGTTTATTTTTATGAATCACTGCCAGTTGTCGGGCTATTGAAGTTTCTTGATTCGAGTTGCGACGTAACACAACACGGTGCGGGTATTTCACTTTGTTTGAATATGGTGAAATGCTGATAATTTCAAAACCACATTTTTTTCCAAAACGGTGTTTGAGAGTTTTGTTACATTGCACCATAGAAGTGATTTCTGTCATTAGTGAAAATAAGGCGGGGGTCTATTGTATAATATTTGCTTTTTTTTGTAATTAAAAATAAAAAATATCTTCATATCCAAAGGAGACTTTTAAATTTTTTTCCCTCCACATAATAGGGCGTTTCAACAAAGTTACTTACAGCACACCAATCGTAAAAGGGATTTGGTAAAAGACAGCCACGGAAGAAATGGTAATCACACAAGTCTCCCAAAGTGGCAAGTAAACTCAGAAAAAACTATTAAACTACGCAAATCGGCGCCTACGGTAAACCTGAATCTTGGAATCCACCGAATTTTAGGTGATCAAGTGAATCCATAATTATTTGTGGCAGAATTAGAATAGAAGTTGAAAGTTTCAGGTATGAAGGTTTTGAGTTCATCTTATGCATGTTTTTCAATTCATACATAATTAAGAATACAAGCAATCGTTCATATTTTGCCAAACTCCAACAGCAGGCGCTCCGTGTCCAGCAAAATTGTAATTAGAATAGAAGTTGAAAGTTTCAGGTATGAAGGTTTCGTGTTCATCTTATGCATGTTTTTCAATTCATACATAATTAAGAATGCAAGCAATCGTTCATATTTTGCCAAACTCCAACAGCAGGTGCTCCGTGTCCAGCAAAATTGTATGAACACTCTCATAATAAATATATGGAAGAATTACATAATGTCTGAAATGTTAGGTAGTAGTGTCGGTGGTCGAAGGGTAGTATAGGTCCCAAGGCGAAACGTGGATTGGTACCCACGATGGCGCATTAAACCTGGAAAAAGCCTGTTGAACCAACACCAACTGCTCTACTACTAAACCCTATCTCCACTTTCACGTGGGGAATTCTTTCTTAACGAAAAACTGCAGACGAAGAAGGATGAAGACGAGTCTCCCGCGCCTAAAAACGTGACAAATTGTACCAACTAGTCCTCCCGGTTAGTGGTTCGGTATGACTGATAACCCTAAATGGAAAATAACCTGTTACAAAGCCAAAAAAGGAGCCACGAACTGGACTAACAACACAACGACGAACCCGTCAACGTAAACGAAATAACCATTTGCGCTTTTCCTCATGGAACGTGCGTTCCCTGTACAGAGATGGAGCTGTCAAGCAGCTAGCCGATTCCCTGTCCCAATATAGGGCTGATATCACAGCGTTGCAGAAGATGCATTGTAGGAGATGCGTTGGACAGGGACCGGTCTCCTGGAGAAGAGTCACTACACCATATATTATAGTAGCCATCCAGGAAACTATGTGCTCGGAGTAGGTTTCTTAATTAGCCAAAAAATGGAACCTGCTCTTATCGGCTCTGAAAACATAAGCGAATGGCTATACACTCTGCGCTTACGAGGCAAATTTAAAAATATAAGCTTCATTAACGTTCACGCCCTACAGAGGAGACTATAGAGTTGGAGAAGGATACC
Organism: Hermetia illucens; assembly: GCF_905115235.1. Taxonomy (NCBI): domain Eukaryota; kingdom Metazoa; phylum Arthropoda; class Insecta; order Diptera; family Stratiomyidae; genus Hermetia; species Hermetia illucens. Next base: position 115,629,423 of record NC_051853.1, on the reverse strand, counting down.
TTCTACGAGGCAGTTGAGCGGACCCTCGAAGCCTGTCCCAAATATGATATTAAAATCATATAGATGTAGATTTCAACAGTCAAGTAGGGACGGAGCCTATATTCAGGCGATACGTTAGCTCCCATAACTTACTTCAAAATACAAATGATAACGAACTGCGCCCACTCCACACGAGACCACTCTCAACCAAATCGACCACGTGTTGATTGAACGTCGCCACCTCTCAGCTTTGATGAATGTCAGAACATGTGGGGCAGCCAATATAGACTTTGATCATTATCTCGTTGGCACAATGCTCCAAGCTTGAATAACAACACCGCCCAGAATCCCCTGTGACAATCAGGTGAGAGTTAACATTGAAGCCATCCACAATATAGCCCTCCGCAACACCTATAAGGGAAAATCAACAGACGAGGAGATGAAGCATCAACAAATGATCTTGACAATCACTTGAAGAACGTATCATAAATACGACAGCAAACATACTTGACCCTAACCGCAAAAGGAATCGGAACGGCTAGTTCGGCGATGAATGTAAGCTAACAACGGAACGGAAGAATGCTGCATACCTTTGAATTCTCAAAGGACGCGGGCGCGTGCGGAGACTTATCACGAACTCTGGCGAGCGGAGAAGCGACTTCACAGACGGAAAAAGGAAGCCTGGGAGAACCAACAGGTCTGTGAACTCGAAAAGTACAGGAAGCAACCGCACCAGGCGCGCTTGTGCTCAAGGTATGGGACAGCGAATCACTGCCTGACGACTGTCAAAGAGGTATTATCTATCTCGTACATAAAAAGGGAGATATCACACAGTGCAGCAGTTATAGAGGTATTACGTTGCTGAGTACCACCTATAAGATTTTCTCCGCTATCTTGCTGGGCCGGATAGTCCCATACGCCCAGAACATCATCAGCCCATACCAAAGAAGCTTCACTTCAGGCAAATCAGCAACAAATCAGATTCTTTCTCTGTGGCAAGCGATGGAAAAACTGTTGGAATATGGACATCAATTGCACCATTTTTCATCGACTTTAAGACCGCCTATGATAGCATAGCCAGGGTAAAACTGTACACGGCCATGAGAGAATTCGGTATCTCGACAAAATTGATAAGACTGCTTTTAAGGTTGTGTACTGACATCAGATAAATCCGTTTTGAAAACAACTAAGTTTCTGTTCGTCTCCCTTTGATGACTAACATAATTTATTCGACCGAAATTGAAACCCTCTAGAGTGACACGTTTTTAAGTTTGTTCGATCGAATAAAGAAAGATTCTATGCTGAAACGGCCTCTTTGTTGCGATACTTTTATTTTTTTCAGTTGCAATAGTCTCAATTCGGAAGCATACATATATATGTACATATAAGTGTATTCTGTCAGTGGTCTGGTAAAGCTCAATTTATATGCTCATATGCACGTGCCCTGTGATAATTTTGTGCAAAATTTGGTTATGTGTAATAATTAAAAGCTTAATGTTAGTCAGTCTCCCCGCCGGGGAGAAAAGGCGCCGATAACAACAAAGAATAATATCAATGATAGAATTCATACACGGTGGGCTCCGCTCCTTCTGAATTTTACAATGATGAATCACGCGAAATTTTGCGTCGTTTTCTTTCTGCCGAAACTTCCTTTTGTGAAGGACACTCCAGATGCACTGTCGAAAATCTGCCGCCTCAACCACAATCCACAACGCGTTGATTTGATTAGCAAAGAAACATCCCAGGCGGATTTCTGGAGTAAACAACTTCTGAGGGAAACCGTTAGGCCCAGTGCCCTTGCCTGCATTGGTTGCCGAAATTATATTTCATTCGGAGAAGTAATCCCTTATTCGTATATAGCCATTTCATCTGCGAGAGGTAAACGTTGATTGAATACTATACGATATAAAATCGTGGAGGGTTCCTTCCACCATTTAAGCTGATCGTCGTCATGAATATAGAGCTCACCGTTAACGTTTAATATCCTTGGCCTATAACGCCCTATAGCGCAAGCAATCGTCAAGTGGGGATCCCCCTTGAGGCCGTATTAGCACCTCTCTTGTGTCACATATCCAGAAGACAACTCCTAAAAACAGCTCCCCTTCAAAGTGAAATTAGAGTTCTTGTAGTATAAATGTAAATCGAGATTTCAGAGGGCTAGCCAAAAAATTCGAATGCTTCCTAAGAGAAGCGGGGAATACTTTGGGTAACTCCGTATGCCCTAACTGACATGGGGAGTCATTACCTTATTATGGTATCTATTACCCTAGCTTAACACTGAACACTAGTAAAACAAGTGGGTTCTATCCGACCTACAGCCTGAGTCGCGTAAGTTTTACGTGGCAATTCAAACTGTAGTGACTCTGCTCTTTCTTCTCTCGATTGGGCTTGGCACCGCCTTTGGCAAAGTAAATAATTTTGGAATAATTCGTAAAATAATTGATAAGCATAGATAAGTTGTTTGGTTCCTGTTCACTCATTTGTGGAGTACAGAGGATGCACATAGTCTATTCGATGTTGTTGTTATTTTTTCCTACATTTTATTTGCAATGAAACTGCGTTTCAGTTGCATTATCATCACAGTTAATTGCTGTGCAAGCCATAAGCTTACAGCAGCCGAGACAAACACAAAGCCGAAAACAACATTTCCATGATGACCGGGAGCAACGAGTTCGAGAGGGTAACGCTCTACCCCCTCAATCATTGGCTGACGGCGTCACGGTCGGTAAGATATGAAATATATTGTCTTATACCAACTGGGGTAATCCTCCGCAGACACTAGTATTCTTTCTCTGATTTTTAGTAAATTAAACACTACAAGTATCATGAATTTGCTTTTTTATTGTACGGTGAAATTTCGATTTTAAAACATTTCAATCGTGCTTAAACGCGACAGGTCTCTAAGAAACAATTATTAACCATAGCCAAACTTTGTTACAGAAATTATTATAAAAAGGAAAGTAAAGGATCGTCGAAAAAAGAATGTTTCATGAATAAATGGACATATATACACATTAATATACTTTTGTTTTACGCGAATCTGGCGCCTCTTAAATAATAATAGAGATATCTAAGAAAAACAACAGTGAAGAGGGTAGGTGTATGGGGTTACAACTTTCATCGATTGTGGGTATGCAACTATGTAAAAATAATAATGAAACAAAACAGAACCGTATTTTTATTAATTCTGCTTAGTCTTTGATAGAACAGCCTCTGATTTAGATGATTGTAGTCGTTTTTCACAAAATAAACTGCCGGTCGGCGTGGATACAGATTTTGATAAGTCCGGCACGTTAAAACAATATCCATCTGTTAACACTGATGAAGGTGGCGTACATCGCCTTGTTATTGGAAACTTGTTTACTGTACAACTTAAATCTAAAGAATCTGCTGTCCTGAATCGTCGACGCTTTTCCACGTTATTCTCATGCTTTGAATTGGGTTCACCGTCAACACTATCCGATCCCGAGTTATTTGTATCTATTCGATTTTTAAAAGAATTTATTTTCACATTAGTGGTAGATATCATGTCAAGGGAATTGCTTAAATTTTCAAAACTCGTTTCATAAACACTAGCTAATTTTTGAGTCTTCACGTTATTTATGACTGGTGACGGTATAGGAAGGTAGTATTGATCCGACGAATCTGTTGCCACATTGTTGTAAGCCATTGAGCTACCTTCGGTTATCACAAGCGAAGCATTATTACAACTACTAGTCTCTTTGCGTTTACTGCTAATAATTTCACATGGTTCAATAGAAAAACTATCGAAATGCAAATCTAAGAAAAGCTCTTGCAGGAATCTGCGCGCATTCATGCGATAAGTTCCTCGTCCAAGAGCTCGACAAACTTCAGAATAGAGACAGACATCTTGAAACGAAGAAGGGTGTTTTTGTTTCAATTCTAGGAGTGCGAGTTTTGATTGTTTACTACAAACTGGATTGGCCATACGTTGCACATGATGTAGAATGTTAGTGGTAAGCCGATCAGGTATACTTTCATCACTTAGGATGCTCTCTGGTGAATTGAATGAAATATCGGATAATTGTTGAACTGATGAACTATGATTTCCTACAGTTGATTTCTTTTTAAAAATGTTAATATCACTATCGGTTCTTGAGTACAAACGGTTTGCCAGCCGCAGCGAGCGGCAGCAATTCAAACAGCTTAACCGGTTGTATTTTCCAATTCCTTTAGTCCGTTTACTAGCTGATGATACATCAGATAAACTACTGACAGAACCCTCGTCGCCTTCGTTAAGTAAATCATTCAAAAGCAGCTGACATTTAGCTGTTAAGATATTCACTTTCATATCAATGTATTCTTGTAAATTATGTGATACATAGGTTCGACCGAGATTACGTAATGGAAATAAATCCAATATATTTTTAGGAAGACAAATACCTGCAATGGAAACAATACCCAACGAATGGGGTAAATTATTTCATGTATTAGAATCTTTTGGTGATTATGTAACACATAACGAACTTACGCAAGTTATTATGTTTAACTCACCTGAGTAACATGGCCCTTTCGAGTCAGTTTGCTTAAGGAACTTAGGAGTTGTAAGCGTTGGTAAAGGAACGTGAAATTCGTCAATTCGCCTGTAAAACAAAACAATGTCAAACTCAATGCGATATATCAAGTTATTATTGCTCATACGCGAATATTTGTGTTGAATGGCGATCTAGACTCCTGACTTTAATTTTGCGTTGTGATTCGCTGATTGTTAATTTCCGTGGCCGAAGTTGCGGTGTTTCGATATCATTATCGAATATTTCGGCCAACTCATCTGCCGCTGACTCCGAAAGAACAGGCCGGCTATGTTTTCGAAGCGAACGTAATGTTGCGTATCCCTGCATATCTTGTGGACTTAATTTCCCTTGTATCCGAAATTCAGAAGACGCCAGAGTAATACGTCTTCTCCTTGATTTTAGTGGCAGTTCTAATAAATTCGAGGTACTTGGTATCGGGCTCAGTTGAGTTTGCTGAACTTCACTGAAATTCGATAAATTCATTTAAAAGTCGACATTTTATCTGTCATTAAAATATTTTGAAATTCGAGAATATCTGAACTATAGAAGTGACTACATATGTGTCCCTTACTTTTACTCAGAAAAATTCGCATGTACACCATTTTGAGAAAAAAATAATTCAAAATGTTCAGAAAAAGCTAAATATTGATGGCCTTTTAATCTCAATACACTGTAGGGAGCGAAAGATGTCTCTTTTCTTCAGAGCTATGTAACAATAAAATTAAAACCTTCTCCAAAATCAGAATAATTGCACATAATTTTAAACAAGTCGGGAAACCGGAATGTGGGCGCTTCAGGTATGAAATGAATATGGTAATATACTATTTTTAACTTAATTTTAACGGATATCAATATGGATAGTATTTCTAACAAATCTCAAAGTACTAATCGAGACCTTTCATTTGATAGCCCAGACGACTATATTTGGTCAAAAAAATGTTTAGACCCCCCTTTTACATGTATCGGGACCGCCTCTAAATCTCAACATAGGATATCACTCACTGCATGTCTGGGCGTTCCGTTCCGTTGCCGTGTCTATTCCATTGTATTAATTTTATATGTTTCATTTTATTCAATTGTAAATTATCAATGGTGATCAAATCTAACGAAATAGAAGTCAGGAATGTTTCCTGAAACAATTGCACGTTTATAACATTTTGATTTATGTGAACAGCAAGCAGCAACACCTATTCAAAATTTTCAATTGTAACCCAGAAAGCTCTGCGTTTCAAGAGTTTCGGAGGGCCTTGTATGTCTCCTGTTCACTGCTTTACGGAGTAAAGGGCCTCCACACAGACTCTTCATTATTGTTTTTATTTAATTTTAATTTTCAATGAGATAATGCTTTAGAATCCATCAAACTTAGTGCTGTGCAAGGAGTAAGTTTACAACAGTGGAGTAAAACATTCTCTTGAGAGAATAATAAAAAAATGTATTCCTGAAGACCGCGATAACTTTTTACTATTAAATTACTCGTTGGTATTCGCAAATATAGTTGGGTGATTTTCTCATCATATTGAAACAACTTACGCTATTATATTTCGACCAAAAACCGATTCACAACTGCTGACCCCAGAGGTATTCGAGTCAGTGCCAGAATTAAACCTTTGTCTATGATGACCACCGCTGTTAATTAGGCTTACCACATCCGTTGTTTTCGATTCAGATAACGATCGAACGTGCCTGATGAATCGTGTTATTGCCTCGGGCGGTGTTCTCGACCGTGAATTGTTTCCAATTTGTCCATCATACTTTAAACAGATCGATTATGTAAATAAACTGTTTTTCACTGGTAAATGAAAGCTCACCTCATCCTTACTACTATCTTTACTATCTCCATTTTCGTCAAAGTAAAACGAATTTGAATCGCTACTGGTGTTAAATCCATTGATATTTTCGTCAATACCTGTATAATTATAGGGGGGAACTTCCTCGTACTGGTGTCTCACTGGTGTCGGATTATTCGTAAGCCAATCTTCTGGTTGACAAACAGGCCAAAGAGTATTACGGTCGTGACGAACACAATACCAATCTACCAAGAGACAAAATATTACCATATCTTCATACCTTTCTTTTAATTCAACTTACCTAATTTGTATAGAACATTTGCACCAGCGTTAGTACTGCCCACGAGTCCTAATACATTTAACGCCGTCGCTCGCACGGAGTAAACATCACATTTGGTTAAAGCAATTATTTTCTCATATACTCTGCAAATAACGCCAATTAACTCCATAATCTACAAATTCAATTCCAAATAAGTTTACCTAGAAATAGGATCATTCAAAAATTCTACACCGTCGCTGTTTGTCGATATATGGCCAAGAGCCCAAAGTGCTGATTTTAATTCCAGGCTTTCTGTTTCGTCTGAACATTTAGCTGCAGTTAATATGCTTATAAGCTGTGGAAGATCCCCATGCTTTTTTAACTTCTTCGTTCCTTGCTCCGTTTGAATTAACTGCCCATATAGATGTGGTGGGATATTTGGCGGAATCATTATTGGCCGAGTTGAACAATTTCGTCTACTGTAGAATCCGTCTTCGTTTTTAGTATGTAATGTTAAACTAGCATGTGTGTCTGCTTCAACTAGTAAAACATATCTAAAAAGTGGAAAAAACCGTAAAAGGATATTTATTAAACGAACGTTGAAACAAAAAACAATCACCTTTTATTATATTCTCTCTTCCATTGTTCTATCTCGTCTACTATTTCCGCTTTCTGATGATTTAAACCGCGTGGTATTGAATAATATCTAGCCATTAATAAATTGCCCATGTCTCCGAGTGGCTTGAAATCGGGCCATATGCTAACTATTTCTTCAAGGTAGGTCTGCAAGATAAATGATAATGAAAATCGCAGACGATTTAGTGTCGAAATAAATAATTTACCCTCTCATGACAAGCTTCATCTAAAATTTCCAATGCTGCTAGCACAACACAACGTTCAGTATCTTTCGTTTGGTTAATTAGCATCGGTAAGCCCCATACTTCAAAATTAGGAATTCTTGCTCGCAACAGAACGAGCATAAATTGTGTAGCATATAGGCGTCCATCACGAATTTTCGAGGAAACCAATGCTTTTTCTGAAATTAAAGTATTGGATTATTATCAAATATAGTCAAATCTAATATCTATTCGATAATAATATAGACACGACTGACTTTACTTTACGGTCCATAACAAATTTTATTAAAGGGTTAAGTTGCAATGGATAAAATGGCGACTTTTCTCGATTTTTTTTCGACAACTTAATAAATGTTTATTAAAAAGCGGTTACCAGCATCCATTAAGACATAATGTGACATACTTGTAAAAAATGACGAATCTACAGCTGTTTTATAACTTTTTTTGGGAATGGTTTGCGATGGACCATCCGAAATCAGAATTTTAAAAAATGTTCCTTAGCATATAGTGTTATCTCACTGAACGAAGCATTTGAGCGAATGTCTTGGGTTTTTTACTTAAAAAAATATTTGTTTAAATAATTGAAAACTCCACGTTCAGCGTGAATTGGTTTGTGGTCCATGGACCCCTCCCATTTTTGTGCTAAATAACCAAATTTTCAAAAGCTTGACTGACGGTTTCGATGTGGTTAGGGGCAACTAATCAAATGCTGCCTCATCTCTACCCTGGGAGCAGCGTGACCGAAGGGGTTACAGGTGATAATCGCTCCTTTATGAATAATCGCAAACACGACATGAGTGCAAATTATAACTAAGTGAAAACCGCCTTATATTCAGACCCAAACTAGACCGAAGCGAAGTTATGCGGGCTTAGGAATCCCTTAATTTTCAAACAAAATAATTTCGCTTCATGTAGTGTCTGCGACTATACATAAAGGAGTAATTGCCACCTGTATTTACTTTCGGTCCCGCTGCTTTCAGGGCGGAGGTAAGAAAGCGTCTGATGGCACTAGACGAAATCGTTAGCCAATCATTTTAAAAAGGATATACAAATTCTAAATTATATACATTATATTTCTATGCAGATGATATTTCCCGAGCATCTCATAACAAAACTGATCTCGAGCAACTTGTTCAAATAGGAAATGATCGTTTAATGCAAAAATTTCTTAGACGAAATCTGAGTAAAAAAAGAAAAAAATTTGGATATAACAGACCGATCCCCATAAATCAAGCATTATCATTGTCAGTGGCAGTGACCTGGCTAGAACTGAACGATTTAAATATTTCGGATTAATGCTATCAGCCAATGGAGAGCTGCGTTATGAAATTCTTTCCATTAGCGCAACCTAGATGAAGTGGCGTTCCACAATTGATGTTCTTCCCTTTCTGTGTTCGACGTATCAACGAACGTCTCAAATCTAATCTAATGTCGCCCTTTATGGTTTTGAGTGTTGGGCGACAATAAAAGACAATGAACAGCGCCTTACGGTAATAGAGACGAATATGTTGCGTTGGACTAATGGCGTAACACGATTTTTTCACATCCCAAATGGGGTTGCAACGATCGTGAAAAAATTGCGAGAAGGTCTTCAATGGTACAGACACGTAATGCTCGACAATGAGGATTTGAAAGTCTTGCGATTACATCCAGATCAAGCCTTCGACAGAGCAAAATGGCGAAAACAATCACCAGAAGTCAACCACGTTTCTGAACGAGACAAAGGCTAAAGAAAAAGAAGTCGAAAACCGGAAATTTTCAGCGTTTTAGGAATGAAAGTTTCGTATATATTTGTCCCATTTGTACCTACCTTGCCCGTAATGCTTATGTATTGAATATCTCGGACTGTTCACTTTAGAGTGATACTGACGGTCAGTCTAAGATTGCAATAATTTTGCACAAAAGAGAACTTCTACCTATTATAACTTTGTTATATGATGCGATAATGGTACTAAAATCAACAAAGTTATAGTACATCAAATTAGTACTTTTCTCGAGAGAATTACCAATTACTATACACTCTTTACCAATTGGAGACAAACACAAACATAAAAAGACCGGTGAGTAGTACTTTCTATTTGCGAGTACACTCCTTACCGCATAGACGATCCTGTGAACTTGTTCGATTGTACTATGCTTCCCTTGAAAGCCAACTTGGTGCTGACAAATCACTTTGTTTTCCACTAGGTGTGGTGAGATTTTTCAAAATAGTAGTTTTTCGAACACCTTTGAGAGGATAGGTAGCAGACTTATGGGCCTGTAGGATGCAACCTGCGTTTGGTCCTTCCCACATTTAGGAATAAGTGTAATTTATGAAACCTTTCAAGCCTTAGGGAAATAGGCGGGACGTAGAATTGCGTTGAATATGTGAGTAACGTGAGTGACTTCGATCCCCGGAAGTTTCTTCAACATTTTTTCCGTGATTAGGTCATATCCTGGAGCTTTATTTGGATCCAAAAAACTCGTCTTGCATAGTTTTGACTTTTCCAGACTATTAAAGTTGAAATTTGCTCCTAAATACTTCACTGCTTGTACCAGCTAGATTTCCACCACTGATAGGGTGCGTAGCGTTTAGCTGCCATACCTAACGTTTCTAGTGAACTCAACTAGTGCAATCTTTCTAGGGTTAATCGTAGTTCATTACGAAGGCACCAACTGTAGATTACTTACAGAATTGCACTCAAGTGATTACATACTGTATCCGTATACTTGCCGATAATTATTACGGTTAGATCGTCCACGAATGCTCGTCCAAATATAATTGTGTCCTTGAAGAATCATAGCATAGTGTTCATTGCCAGGAGCCCCAACAAAGGAGAGAGGACCCCACACTATAGGTAGCCCCTAAGACATCCTGCATCAATAGACTTCCGTGAGATTAACATGTGAATTTTTCTCCACCCTAGCATGTGAAGCGAATCAATTCCATACTGCTTTCAAGGGCCAAAAATAGCCGCAAATGAGGCATAATTGAAGGCACCATCCATGTCCTCGAATGCGCCTGAGCCGTATTTTTTTTTGGACATCGCCGTCTGAATTTTTGCCATGCACTCATGAAATGCTGTTTGCGTGTATTTCTGGTAGGCATTTTGCTTCCACTGAAGTGGCCATCTAGGAATGTATGTATCCCTTATGAACCAACCTACCAGCCTTTCCAACCCTTTAGTAGATTTGTAAAAAATAATTTCTGACAAAATGTGGCTATTCAGTGCTACGGGAACGGGCAACGGGAAGTTTCTTGCATTATTTTACTATTATTTTTCCTTATAATAGACGTAGTTTGTATCCAAAACAATAAGTTTTACCATGTTTGATAATAGGGGCAATAGAATCGAGTTTTTTGTTTAAAAAAGTCAGACGTGGACCATATTGTACTCCCGAGAAGCGCGGAGGATAAAACATAAAAAAATATTCAAATTTCACTTTCCTGTTTAATCAAAATGGCTGCAACTGCAATCAAATATAAAAAACAAAACTCTTTTTCCAAAAACGGGTTTTATGGTTTTCGAGCATAAATTGTATCGTGGAGTTCTCGAACAAAAGTCGGTGATTGTATGCAACTTATATAAAAGAGGAATTCAAATTGAAGGCATGAGTTGAAATAGTTCACAATAATTTGAACAACTGATTTCCAAGAAATGAGCAACACATATTACAAAAAGAACTCGATATGCAAAATAACATAGGTAAGGTCCATCTAAAAATGGATAACTATATTACGGATGGGCGAAAGTAAAGTCGTCTTTTGGTGGGAGACAGTACGTTCGAAATCCGCCGAATTAGGAATAGGATTCTCGCTTGACCACAAAAACGATTAAGTACGATGGAGGAGCCAGCATCGTGTTGCTAGATATAGGGCGGCCTTTCTTACTATGATGTTGGTCCAATATATCGGATCATGAGCACCGTCGATCAAAATGTCTATGCAGACATTTTTTAAGGGGGTTATCTTTTCATATACTAAACACAAAATCCCTCTTAAATATGTCCACCAGCAGGACAGTTATCCAAAAAATTGCCGCAAAGGAGCGGTTTGTCACTCGCCTGACCTCAACCCTATAGAATATCTTTAGAGAGAGGTCTTTCGACGACAAACAAGCTGTTTAAAATCAAAAACCAAAAAATAATAGTAAACTTTGGACTGTAATAGAATGTTCCTGTAAGGCGATCCCTGTTGAAAGGTGATAAAAACTTTTGGACTCAATGAAATATCATTGCGAAGCACTTATTGAGATCAAAGGACACAACCAAATATTGAAACTTTCTTTGTTAATATATTGCACCTAACCATTATTTGGTCTTTGTTTATTGTTGGACGAAATATTGAACTGCCATGGTTTTTACCGCCGTTTTCTAGACCCAACTCATAAATGCTGCTTAATTTTTTTCGATTAAAATTTTTTATACAAATTTACTGTCGTTTCATGTTTGCTATAAATATTGACTTAATTTTATCACTATATTCTAGTTTCAATCAAACTTTGAAGTTCACCCTTTGTCTTTTCACAGTTTATGAAGTCAGTAATGCTATTTTTTTTTACCGCCCCTGTATATTCCGAATTTTTATTACTAGAGCAGGAATGATTTCCACTCGGGCCCATAGTCTTCCACATATATATGGAAAAAGTAAGTAAGATAGCGAGAAGATTTCGAACAGTTTCAACTGAAGAATTTGTTCAACCTCCACTTCCACAAGCATTGCCGATATTTGGAGCAATTCCACCTATCAACGCCAATCACACTTGGATTTTATTCGTTTTATTGCTCTTTTGAAATATAACAGATGAAATCGGAGAAACCAAGAGGACCTGACGACATCACATCCGAGTTGTGAAAAGTGAAGAGAGTTTATCAAGAACTCCGGAACTACTGACGCCATACACGCTGCGGGTTGCTCATGAAGAGACACCGTGAAAAACATCGCCGGATCTGCATTTGCTTTGACCGTGTGCCACACGAACCCATTTGGTATGCTCTGTCTGGTTCCGTCGGTGTCCATCAAAGAAGCACCGTCTCACCACTTCTCTTTGTTTTTGTTATAGATACTGTCGCATGGAATATCCAACTTCAACGAACATCTCAATTCCAAAATTTACCCAGTCTTGTCGGCCCTGTTGCCCGCTATGGTTCTGAGTGTTGGGCCGACTATAAGAGATAATGAGCGGCGTCTCGCGATAATGGAAGCTCTTATGCTGGACTAGTGGCATAACACGCCATGATTACATCCGAAATGAATGGAAGGTAATTGAAAAGCTCCCCAACTGCATCGAGATCAGGCGTCTGACAGAGCAAAGTAGCGCAGCAACAAACACACAACACACAGCAAATTTTTAGAAATTCGAAGGGAAATTACTAAAAGTCTTTATATTTTTATTAAAATAAATGATGATTACATTAACGCGTTGATTGAAACAGAGGCAGACGTTAGACTGATTTTAGAAGAAAATGCCTATAAACATCAAGTTAATTAAATTTAAAGAAACAAACGGTGCGGACGCAAACTCTATCGGTAAAGCTTCAGCCAATTGTTTCATTGCTAACATATGAAGTTGAGTTTCACAAAGTTGTGAAATCTGTCTTACAGGACTTTGGGGCACTTTTAAATATGGGTTTTTTGAGAAAGCACAACGCGCTAGGAGAACATTCTCACCTTCGGAAATGTTACTGTGAAACTTGAAAATGACAACTTCGAGGTCCCAAATCGACAAGAACTTTTACTTTTCGTCAGCGTCAATGGTAACGTAGGCGAAGAGGTTCTCGTACCTGGAATTAAGACGAAGAGCCTCACTGTTCTTAACAGCGTTAAAGTAGTTGACGAGACAAAAAAAGTTCCAGTTAGTAAACTCAATCCAGGAGAATCGCCTGTCGTATGCAGGTTTATAAAAATAAAAATACTTAAAATTCAGGAGGATATAATACAAAATTTGAACCCGCGATAAACATATGAACAAAGAAGAAAAGGAATCGATGCACGATATCATTAATGAATATAGGGTTATTTTTCGTAAAATTAATCCGAAAAATCTAACCAAAGTCGCTGAACATTGAATAGATACGATAGAAAGAACAAAATCAGTCTACTTCAAGATCTATAGGTACCCCAAAATACACGAAAAAGAGTTGGAAGAGCGAGTAAAATAATGTTGAAAAATAGTGCATACAATTAGAGAGAGTATTTCCCCATGGAATTCGCGTCTGTGGGAAGTACCAGAGAAACAAGATGCTTCAGGTAAAACAAAGTGGAGGGTAGTCATTGACTAGAGGAGAGTCAATAACCCCACTGTAAGATAGATGTAGACAAATACTCACCGCCGAATATTTCGGAAATATACCAGTTGGATAAGGCCAAGTACTTTAATGCACTTGACCTTACCCCTGTGTTTGGTAAAGGAATCTGATAAACCAAAAACAACGTTCAGCATTCTATACGGACATTAAAGAACAATAAAAGCAAACATATGCCCTTCGGCTTTCAAAACGCTCGATCATGCTTTCAAGGCATGATGAATAGCGTACTGTCAGGACTTCAAGGATAAGGTATTTTGTCTACTTAGACGACATATTCGTCTATGGCTACGATCTTCAAGATTACAACAATAAATTGAGAGAAGTATTTGAAAGAATTAAAGTTAATAATTTAAGACCGCAGCCTGACAAATGCGAATTCCTACGAAATGAAGTCACATACTTATAACATCTTGTAACGGAGGAAGGTGTAAAGAAGGAGTCATACTTAGTCAAGGGTACGACGGGAAGGATCTACCGATACAATTTCTGTCGAGATCTTTAAACCCAGCGGAAACGAAATACTTCATTTCCATTTACGGTTAAAACCGATCATCGACCATTGCAGTGGCTTAAAAATTTGAAAGAACCAAGTAGTCGACAAGGAATCTCCAAAGAGGACGATATTCGAACAATATAGTTACAAAATTGAATATATTCCCTGCAAAGAAAACTACATAACAGATGAACTAAGTGGAAATAGGAATATGATGATAACAACTGTCGAAAACTGTGAAGAAAGCAGAGACGAGAGAGACCAAACTAACAAAGGGGACACCGAATCAACTACCCATTACACTACCCAGAACTACGTTGGGAAGAAATAGATTCTACTCCAAAGGCATTAGGAGAGAGAAAGAAATCAAAAGGGAACAACTTACATACCGCAGAAAAAAATTATAGTAGTGGATAAAGTGAAACTCATCAAAAATCATCACAATAGCTATATCGGAACTCATCGAGGAATCAGTGCGATAGAAAAAGCGGTTAGAGAAAATTATTTCTGACTTGGAAGGTCCGTGAAAAGAAACGCCTCTACCACAAATTTCTCGACGATAAAACGCCTGCTAATTGGCAAATTTATAAGAATGCCAACCGGGAAGCAAAGAAAGCGGTCGCTGTCACCCGAGCGAACCATTTCAAAAATCTTTACGATAAACTGGACACTCGGGATGGCGAGAGAGATCTGTATCGACTTGCTAAAAGCCGTGATGAACGCACACAGGATATCGAACACTTCTGTTGCGTTAATGACAAGAACGATACTTTACTTACTGATCGTCGAGCCGTGACGGATAGATGGCGAAAATACTTCGAGCAGATTTCAACTGAAGAATTTGCTCATCCTCCACTTCCACAATCATTGCCGACATTTGGAGCAGTTCCACCAGTCAGCGCAACTGAAGTCGAGGAGGCAATAAAACAAATGAAATCGGGGAAAGCAACAGGACCCGACGACATCGCATCAGAGCTCTGGAAAGCGAAGAGCTGGGACCCAACACTGTGGCTCAGTGAATTCTTTAACCGGGTTATCCAGGAAGGAAGAACACCATCTGACTGGCAAGAAAGTACCACTGTTCCAATATGGAAAAAGAAAGGTAGCCCAGCAGAATGTTCAAATTACCGTCCGATCCGGTTACTTTCCCATACCATGAAGATTTTTTAACGCATTCTTGACAACAGTATTCGCCAAATCGTTGAAATAACCGTGAATCAAGCCGGATTTGTCAAGAACTGC